>NW_028261386.1:47973708-49266208 GCF_051295495.1 Thamnophis sirtalis
AGGGGAGTGCAGAACAAAACACAAAAAGAAAATGTGAGTAAAAATAATTAATGGTAAAAACACAACATTCGGGAGGGGCGAGAGTAAAGTCTTATCCCCAGGCCTGACGGGATAGCCAGATCTTGAGGGCTGTGCGGAAGGCCTGGACGGTGGTGAGGGTGCGAATCTCCACGGGGAGATTGTTCCATAGCGTCGGAGCTGCAACTGAGAAGGCTCTCCTCCGCGTAGTCGCCAGTCGGCACTGACTGGCAGATGGAATTCGGAGGAGGCCTACTCTATGCGATCTGATGGGACGGAGGGAGGTAATTGGCAGAAGGCGGTCTCTCAAATAGTCTCTCAAATAGTTGGACTAGCAGACCTCCAAGGTCCCTTCCAACTCTGTATTCTGTTCTGTTCTGGTAGGAAGGAAAAGAAAGGAAAAATGGTTACCAAATATTGCTTGCAGTTATCAGTGACTACTGAGTTTATATTGTAATCTAAAGCTGAGTATTAGTCAGAAAGCCACCGAGTGACTTTGGGACAGTTAGGAAAAAAAGAATTCCCAAGTCAATTCTAAAAATGATGTCAAAGAAAGTGCAGAGAGCAGATGCCAGGAATCTGCAACCACTTGAGGACAAAACTTTCAAGCATGTATAGGACATGCTATTATGCTTTCTAGTTTCCATACTTTAAGAAATACATAAATATTTTGACATGTCAGTATTGTATCTATATGTAATTTATTCTTGTTTTTGGCATACGAATTTATGCTAGGTTTGGGAAAACCTGGACAAAATATTTCCCCCCTTCAGCATGCAGCATATCAGAAGCTAGAAGGAACATTGCAGGGAGGTGATAAATGTGAGTAGGAGTGGAGGAAGTGGTTTACACAATAATTAGGCAGATTTTGTAGTAGGCTTGAAGGAAGCTCAAACTTGTGGTATGTGTGTTTGCGTCTGTGTCTGTGTGTGTATATATATATGTGCATGTGTTTAAATAAAATACACATAATATTGAAGAAAATGAATCACCTTAATAATACATTCATTTTTATGTATTAATTCTATCTAATTCCTAGGTGATTTAATGCGTTGATATACTAATAAAAAGAGGATATAAGTTTAATAAACATCCATTCTCATAGAGGTTAAGTATGTGGGCTTAAAATTATTTGCAAAACTGTCATTATAAATAAGATTAAATATGTGGTGCTGGTATTGCTTTTTAAGGCCATTAAAAGAAAAAACCTGGGGATTAATATGGACTTTAGGCCTCCAGGAGCCTTTAGAGTAGAAACAACCAACACATTCATTTATCATTTTAGAAGTTCATGGTACTACAAACTTGGAGAATTCCTGCTTTACTGCATCTTGGTTCCTATACCCTCTTCCCCCATAGCAGATTTTTTGCCCCAATATAAGGATGGTTTAAGATCAAGCCCATATGAGAGACACACGCATATGCAGACAGAGAGAATGTTTTTAATTCACCTTTATGCCTAGCTGCTATTTAGTAAATAATGGCCAACCATGCAATTTAATCCCATCTAGTCTAGCTCTATAATAGATCAGATTAATCTGCTATAGATTTTCCTAAGTAATTGTCAGGATAATTGAACTGTCACAATCCACTATTTTTGAGATGGATAGGAAATGTGTGTTTTATATAGAGTGTAAATACCCAGAAATTATTTTGTTTGCAGAAGAAAAGCTAAGCAGAAAATAATATTTATTCAGGTAGAAAAGCAGATTGAAAGAAAACAAAGCTTCAAGAGTTTAGTGAATATTTCACTAGGAGCACTTCAGATGATCATGTTCTTGATGTCAGAAGTCAAGACCATCTATTGAAACTAATGGGGACAGATTCGTCGTCAATAAAAATGCTTTAATAAATTCATAGCTAAACTTCTGATTTCACATATGATAGCCAGTAATTTAGATGGTTTTAAAGGATAGGATATGTTTATTTATTTTGGCTTTAATAGCCTCCATGTTGCATAACAACCACAACAAATGGGCTGTACACAAAACAGTAAAAACAGAAGTCTCCAAACCATCAATATAAAAAATAATGAGAACACAATAAAAATTCATGGCATACCAGAGCAACACTCTTCCTCACTGTCCTATTGGGTTCCATGCTACCTTAACACTTAGAGGAAAAGCCAACGTTCAAGGTTTCAGAAAGACAAGGAGGGTGTGGCCCTGCTGGATCTCTAGTAAAAAGGTTCCACACGATAAGGTCAACAGCAGAGGAGCCATGTTTTCCAGGTCCCACTAGATTGTTACATTTAAGGGAAGGGACCCGACATGCACCCATCCTACCTATGGTTGGAATGCATAGATACTCTCAGGTGATACCAAACTGTTAACTTCTGCCATGTCATTTAGGGCTGTAAGGTAATAACCAGCACCTTGAATTGCATCTGGAAAAATTGCTGCCCAGAATCAGCACATAATGGCAAACATGGATTTCAGCAGGACCTTGTATTAAGTGTGGAACAGAAAGCCCTTCTGAAATGTTTTTGAATATAAGTAGCTCAGATTGGTAATTGGACTGTTGGTCTGAGCACCGAACTTGGCAATTTAGTTGCAAATGTTTCGTCATCATTCGAGGAGACATCATCAGTGCACTTTGAATTGGGCTCATCTGTCAGGGCACTGGTCTTTAAATACCATTTTATGTGATGAAAATTAGTGTGGATGTTGTTTGTTCCACTGCTTTTGAGTCATGGTCTGACATCGGACTGTGATTGGCTGGCTGTTGTTACTGAAGCATGTTCAGAAGAAAGCCCTTCTAATCAGAAGGCTACCACTAGAACCCATCTAATCGCATTGCAAATGATGTTCCAGTTGGTGATTCTTGGAAACAATACAGCTAACATACATGCTAGAAATATTTCTGCTAAAACAGATGGGATGCCAGATGTTGGGATCCATAAATTACAAACAAAAACACTCTTGCCTTTCTTCTAAGGATTTGGTGTGTGACAGAAAATGTTACACAAGGTGCTGCTTGGATCCTGTTGTTACAGCAACTGTAATGGATGACATCTTTTCCTGGCGCTGTCTTTTAAAACCTCTGAATTCTTGCTTCAGCTCCCTTTGGTCAATGTTCCTTAGAAATGCTAAGTTCTGGGTCAAGATTAGAACACCTGCAAAGGGACATGCTCTGGGGTGAAACTAAAGGGGTGAATACTTGAAAATGTGCTTTTTTTGTTCCTGTCGCAATTCTGTGGAACAGTTTTCCCTATCCCCAAAGAAAGATAATCTCTTCCTTGTTGGAATTTAGGAACAAATCTGAAATGATTTTCTTCCATTACACTTTTGTATCTTAATTCTTAAATCTGGCTATTAATATGTTAGCTGTGGTTGTATATTTTATGCTTTTATTGCAATTTTTTGTTTTATGGCTTTATGTCATTTAAATTATTCCAAGACTCCCAGGGTTTTTTTATTTGAACAGCATAGAAATTACTATTGTCTAAAACCCTTATAGAAAAAAAGAACACCTCACATTTCTGTATTATCTATTCTAGCGTCATATCCATTCTGTAACTAAATCTATATATTACTTTGTTTCTCAATCAGGTGTTTATTTCCTTTCCTCTTCAGTTAGTATGACCAGTAGCTTCTATGGCTAGGAGATAAAAAGAAATGAAGTCCAGTACATCTGGAGGAACCAGACTGAGGAAGGATGATGTAGTAAATTTATATTTACATATTTTAGTTCTGCTAATTTACCCCAACATTACTTGTTTTCTCCATATGCTTTAGCAAGATGGATGTCCTTTGGGTCCCTTTCTTGGAGCAATGTTACTGATAGTACACAATGTGAGTCTTTTTCATTGCATCATCTGTTCTCTAGAATGACACTCCTTTTCCCCACCAATATACGGCTAGCCCTTATCCTGCTAGTTTTCAGAGAGGCACTAAACTTTGATTCTTTCTTTGGGCATTGGGCCCATGTTGATTGAAATTCCCATAAGAAAAAATAGGGTTCCTGATTGCCTTTTAATTTTTATTGCTGGTTTTAATTATATGGACTTTTTATATGGACTTTGTTCTTGTTTATTTATACGTTGCCCATACACAGCCATGTACATTTCCTAAATAAATAAAATAATTTGGATTTGTACATAGTAATGATATTCAAGAGTAAAAACTATCATTTATTTAGTAGATTGTGTTGTGTTGTGTTTTGTTTTATTAAGCACTTTTTTGGCACAGCCTAAGTTTTCACAGTTAATACAGAGCATTTGGAAAATCTATGAAGAATAGCATAATACAAAAATAGTGTGTCCATGAAATATGTACAGCTATACCTTTGTATGCTTTTTATTAGCTACTCAAAGTGGTAGTGGTTTCCAAGACTAGTCAGCAATTTTAAAAAATGATAATTACTAAATAAGAGATATGTGCACCAATGTTGACAGGTGTAATTGTTTAAAAACTGGAAAATGTTTTATGTTTAATAATATTGTTGCAAAAGTGTTCATTTTATTCACATTTTAGGGCTGAGCTGTGCTCTTTAAGGACAAAGAAAGGTCACCAGTCTCTCCAACTCCTAGTTCTTTGTCAAAAGTGGACACAGTTAATGAGGTTGATTTGGTACGGCACAAATTCTCAGACACAGATAGAGATCCTTTCAATGGAAACAAATTTGTTTGGCTTTACCAGGTTACTTAGCGATTAATAATAGCCTTGAGATGCAGGTCAAAAAGGTCAGTGTACCCACTTGCCAACACAATCTAAAATGTGCAGGAACTCCAGGTCTTCAGGCACTAAGACCTCGAAAGGCTATGCATAAAGTAAAACAGGCTATTTTCCAACTTCTTTTTTCATATTAATAAGCAATTTTCAAGAGAAGTGTGGTAAAATGGGGGCCATGCCACTCTAAGTAATTCATTTATTTTGCAATTTAATCTTATGTTGAAAAAAAATTACACTGCTGCAAAAGCAAAGCATGGTGATTTTTAAATGTCAGTATGTTTCATAAGTAACCTTGTATGAAATATTGTATAAGGAACCTTTAACAGTAAGCGGCAACAAAAAAAAAAATTCTGAGATCAAAACAGAATATCTTCTTCTATCTTTAATTCATTTCTGTTTGTTTTACTTTTATCTTGAACATTTAGCGGAAATGTGCAAGATTTCTTAGCATGTGTTCATATACTATGCACCATGGGTTAATATTTAATTTTAAAAAAGACACAACAGCATGTAGATTTTTAGAGGGTGTTATGTAGCTTTGATAGAATTTTTCCCACATTGTGCTTTTGACATAAATAGATCTCATCACAGCAGTTGAAATATTTAGAATTGCAGCATGCTGCATATGCTCCAATTCTTGGCTAGACAGAGTTGATTCACACATGTTTCAATATTTGTTTGAATAATTCTACCACCTGCCATGAGTGTGTAGTTAGCTGTGAAGCTTCTACAAGTCCCGGTAAGAGAGAGTCTTCTATCAAAGTAGTATAGTGAGCCTATCTGATCCAAGGCCCTCTCAGTCTTGTATTTCCTTCTAGTTATCAGCAGCCATTCTGTCCCTTCCTTATCAACAGAACTGATGCAGTATTATGTTGTGAAGGTTCAACCTCTTAAAGAAATATTTGATCCTGTACCTTTAATTTAATTAAAAGCTTTAATTCTTCAGAACTTTTAAAACATAAGGCAATATTATGCATGTTTATTCTTTTTGCCTTATTTCACAATTTTCTCCATATACAGTACCTTCAAGTTGGGCACTATGTTAATTTTCTCGATTAGAAATGCTAGCTTGCCTAGAATAATATAAGAATGTTTGAGGTAAGTCCAAGATTTTGTTGTGCTTATAATGTATTAGTCAAACAATGCTATCACTGACCAGTGCTATCCTTATCATTAGTGGGAAATACTGTCTATATTATTGGTTTTGTTAAGGCTGCTAATATATTCCCATTTTATCAATTTTAGTAGAAGTATTATATGCTATGGTTTAATTGACCTATGTCATGATGAGCAAAGCAATCAATATATGTGGGCCCATTTGGGGATGACCATGACTCCTAGAACATTGCTTGTTTGTTTATTGTTTGTTTGTTTATTATATTTATATGCCGCCCTTTTCCCCCGAAGGGGACTCAGGGCGGCTCACAACTCAAACCAGGGAAGGGGAATACAGACAAAAATTTAAAAAACGACACATAACAATGCATAATTTAAAACACACGACAGTCATACCATTCGAGACGGGGGCAACAGCTCTTTAGCCCCAGGCCTGTCGGAACAGCCAGGTTTTAAGGGCTTTGCGGAAGGCCTGGAGGGTGGTGAGGGTTCGAATCTCCACGGGGAGTTCGTTCCAGAGGGTCGGAGCAGCCACAGAGAAGGCTCTCCTCCGGGTAGTCGCCAGTCGACACTGGCCGGCGGATGGAATTTGGAGGAGGCCTAATCTGTGGGATCTAATCGGTCTAGTGGAGGTAATTGCAACTTGGAATTTAAACAAAGTAAATGGTAAACACTATGGTAAATGTAAACACTATGAAAAATGAGAAATAGATACCGTGTTTCCCCAAAAATACGACATGTCCTCATAATACAGCCATGCCACATTTTTCTGGTGGGCACAAATATAAGCCCCCTGGACAACCCCCCACCTCTGGCCAGGCAGAGCGCCGCTCACCAACCTAGCAGTATCCCGAAGGTGCCAAGCCGCGGGAACCTGAGGTGAAGCAAAGGTGATCACGTTGCTTGGCGCCTTCGGGATACCACTAGGTTGGTGAGCAGCACTTTGCCCAACTGAAGAGTGTGGTTGCCAGGCAGCTGCTCTCTTGCGAGCGGGCTCACAAAGAGCTGGGCACAGCCTCATGGGTGAATGGCTGTGTTGCACTGTCGCAGCAGCGCAACACAACAGCCATGAAGCAACCATGCTCATGAGCAGCCACCCGGCAAACCCCCTTTGCAGCCGGGCACAGCGCCATTCACTGACCTAGGGGTATTGCCAAGCCGCGTGAGTGCCTGTTCATCGCCGCCCGGCTCCTGCGGCTTGGCGCCTTCCAAATGCCAGTGAATGGTGCTCTTCACGGCTGGAAATGGGGGTTGCGCGAGCAGCTGTTCTGCTCTTGCTCGCCCACCTCCCAGCCACACGATGCATGTCCCAGCTCTCATTATGGAGCCAGGGCACCTCCACCGCCGCCACCATCCCAGCTTGGCTTTTTCTGCGGCTTCCAACCCAAGTCTTTTGGCAGTGGCTGCTCTGGGCGCATGCTCTATGGTTGTGGGCCAGCTGCCTGCAGAGTGTACAACTATAGAGTGTGCGCCCAGAGCGGCCACCGCCGAAAGACTTGGGTTGGAAGCCACTGAAAAAGCCAAGCTGGGATGGCGGCGGAGGTGCCCTGGTTCCATAATGAGAGCTAATCCATACATCGTGAGGCTGGGAGGTGGGTGAGTGAGAGCGGAACAGCCACTCACGCAACCCCCCTCTCCAGCCGTGCAGAGTGCCATTCACTGGCATTTGGAAGGCGCCAAGCCGTGGGAGCCGGGCCACAGTGGACAGGCATTCACACACCTTGGCGATACCCTAGGTCAGTGAATGGCGCTGTGCCTGGCTGCAAAGGGGGTTTGCCGGGTGGCTGCTCATGAGCATAGCCACTTCATGGCTGTTGTGTTGCGCTGCTGCGACAACGCAACACAGCCATTCGCCCATGAGGCTGTGCCCAGCTCTTTGAGAGCCGTCTCGCAAGAGAGCAGCCGCCCAGCAATCCCAAAACAATAAACCCTCCCCCCAAAATAAAGCCCAAGCCATATTTTGTAGGTAAAAAGAAAATAAGACTTATTTTTGGGGAAACACGGTATGTTGTGAGCAAGTCAAGGGGGAAAAGTTATAATAAGACTGAATGAAAGTAATCTATGAGTGAAGTTGAATATATACAGGGAAAGGGAAAAGAAAAAGGTCTAGCTGCTAAGATCAGAAATTATGAATTGGTATCATCTAGATTTTGGATGGATATGAAAGTTGGAATCCACACTTCAGTGCTAATTTCATGTTCTATATAGCAGTAGACTTATATACCGCTTCATAGGCCTTTCAGGCCTCTCTAAGCGGTTTACAGAGAGTCAGCATATTGCCCCCAACAATCTGGGTCCTCATTTTACCCACCTCGGAAGGATGGAAGGCTGAGTCAACCCTGAGCCGGTGAGATTTGAACCGCTGACCTGCTGATCTAGCAGTAGCCTGCAGTGCTGCATTTAACCACTGCGCCACCTTGGCTCTTCTATAATTCTAGTGAATTATGATAGCAAAGAACCAGAGATAAGGTTTGGGAAGGATTCTGCAATATTCTGAATTATGATAATGTAATGCAAGTTAATAAATAAAGAGGAAAATAATTCTGATTATTTAAATAATGGTCTGATAAATGGGAATGTATTGAGAAAGTACATAAAAGTGATTGGGACATTCACAGATCAAGGATCAATGATAAGTGTGATGATATCATTAATATGTGCTTAGAAAAAAGTCTGTTTCAAAGGTGCTTTTTCAAGAGGCCTGGACTTTCTGGTTTTTCTTTGAAGACATTTCACTTCTCATACAAGAAGCTTCTTCAGCTCTGAGAGCTCTATATTAAGCAGTATATTAAAGCCAGTATATTAAAATATACTATATATAGATAGATGCCTATTAATAGGGATTGTTATTGTTCTATGGAATATGGATTGCGTCTGCTGTTTTTAATTGATTTGGAATATGTTGAAGTATTATAAATATTTACCCTACAGGAAGTGAATTATTTTTCATATTGTATTTTATGTAAGATGCCCAGAAAAAAGGTCATAACATACTTAATTAACATTTATTAAATCTACATACTTCACTGAACAAAATTTATGTCTTTCACATACAAGGTTAATTTAAATTAGCTCTTTCTTAATACCACTACCAACAAATGTTAATTAAACTATTACTTTGATATGTATGTGTACGGCTATATATGTGCGGGGAGGGGCATGCCATTGTACAGTATCATCAATAGTATTATTCACATTTAAACTTCAAGATACTTCAATGTTTCTATAAATGTTCTGTACAATATTTTAATACAAAAGAGAAAAGAGTTAATGAGTAAAGAGGTAAAGAGAATGTCCTTTAACTGTATTTTTACTGAACTAGACTCTGAAATCAAGGATCAAAGAGCAGTTATACAATGCCCCTGGAAAAGAACTTTCTCAGTCCTGCTATTTGAATTTTTATAAACTGGCTACAATGTCAAATTCTCATAGAATTCTGTCTTATCTTTCTTCTATTTCCTGACACCTTCTACCACAGAAAAATAGATAGAGGCTTAATGAATAATAGGACAGATATTTCCTTGCTTGCAAGCCCTATAACAATTGCCTATAATTACTACATATATGTTGCACACTCACCTAAATATTTCATTTTAAGATCTGTGTACTCTGTTGTAATGCTGCTTACCCTTCCAAAATGCATGCCAGTACTGTATGATTCCTTCATGTTCCAACACTACATAGAATATTTTATTTCTTTTTCTTAGTTCTTCCCCAAAATTAGAACATTAGTTTATATTTCAGAATTAGTGAAATTAAAATCCTTATATCTAGTTTCTGAGGAAACTTTTTTTTTAATCTGGATAAAAAAATCTAAAACATGCATGTAGCTAAATCACACAAAAAGGTCAGACATTAGCAGCACACTGATAGAATGCTGCTGTCCTGCTTTTGTTCTAACACTACGAGGTCTGCATTGCTAAATTGACTTAGCAGGTTCTGAAGTTGATGACTTCAATAAACAGAATCAGCATATCATCATCACTGGGAGAGAAAGGCTATAAAAAAGGGTTTTTTAAATTTTTATAATCATCTGTTTTTCAAAAACAAGTAATATGGAAAATTGTTTTGATGCAGGAAAGAACTAGAAGAGTTTGCAGAGATGAAGGAGAAAGAAGACGTGAAAAAAGCTCTTGAAAGGGAAAAAAAGAAAAAGGATTACCTAGCTCGAAAGATGCATTACCTCCTTAGCACTCAGCAGGTTGGTGTACCTGTCCCTGACAGCTCATGCAAACCACTGGGACCCCTAGCTTGACAAAGATAAACTAGCAGGCTGAATGGGACATGACTTGTTGAAAAGATATCACAAAGGCACTACTTCGAGTTCAATTTAGTGCATTTCTATAGGCGAGAGCAGGTACCATGACTGCTGCGTGACAGCAGCTTCATAGAGACAGCATTAGCAGGGCTGGCAGAAAGAGCCCAAGTCAGCAGTTTGATTTGCCACTGTGATAACACAACAGGAAGGGCATAACCTCACTTTAAAAACTCATTTTGACTGGCTTATTGTTGTGTTATCTCAGTTGTCAAAAGCTAGTTATTAAGCCAAAGAGCTATTTGATTTTTTTTTAATTTTAATTGAACTGAAGTTTGGATCAGAATTACTTTCCTTTACTGTGGTGTTTGAATTAAATTGTAAGTCTAAGATGTCTTTTAAAAACTTTCTGGAGAGCTCTTTGAGGCTCCGCACAATTTCATTGTTCCTTTATGGCTGTTGAAAGTATTTAGTTACTCCCTCAGAAACATGTTTCAGTTCTGAAAAGTTGTTTGATATGGGAAGTGTTCCTCTTTTTAAATCTGATTTTTCATCGGTGAGAATAAATGTTTGTAGGTACCACCTATTTATATTTAGGAAATGCAGCACAATTATTTCAATCTTTATTAAGCAAATTTATTATTGAATATTAGTGGTTTTTTTTATAAAAGCATGTGCACTTGCTGCTTAACAAGTGTCATTCCTACAATCAAGGATCAATCACAATGTCAAGTGCTTTCATAACCAAAATTGTCTCACCCTTTTTTTCTCTCTGTCACATCGATCATGAATAAGTAATGGTGGAGTTTGTTTATATAAGCTGCATGGCAATTAATTATGGGAAAGTGAACTGATTAGTAGAAATTAGTTATTTTAATTGTAAATTTAGTGAAATCAAGGTTTGTTTGTGAAGAAACAGAAGAAAAGACTAATTAGTACATGAATATTATTAAGAATGAATTATTCATATGCTGCCAGAAAGAGCACTGTGAAAATAATCACCCTGCAAAAGAAACATGTCATGTTGTTTTAAAACTTTAACTAGAATGTATAATAACCTCTAAATAGAAGGGGGAAATGGAAAAATGGACTCAGGGCAGAAGATCAGCATCCTTAAAGTTAATGTGGAAATTGAAAATGTATGGTTTGGAAGAAAAGTTCAAAAACAAATTTAGTGTAGTTTACATTTGTTAGCTGTTTGGGGAATAAACATGCAAAAATCATGATTGTGTCTGAAAATATAATGTATTCATTGAGATACTACTTAAGAACTGGCATTTCAAATTTTAACCTCCCCCCCACTTGCCCAATTATTTTTGCAAAATAGAAATGTATTACACATTCACTATGATCTCGTGGACAACATGTTAATGCAAATATTATTCAAGAAATGAAATTATTTGCATCCATTATAGTATACAGATTTTTTATATTTCTTTACATTACTTTTTCAGTGTGCTTAAAGCTGGTATTAAATAAGCATGAAAAGAAGTTAAAAATAGAATCAGAATTGTACTTTGATTAAAACTCACATTAGAAGCGGATGATGCCTGAAGAAATAAATGACAAGCTCTAAAACTTGATACTTATGAAATATTGAGCTTTTAATCAACGTTCTTCGTTTATCTTTGGTTTCAATAACTAGTCAAGTAACACCTAACACATTTAAGCCTTCCTTTGTTTGAAGAAAATTCTTTCTTCATGATCCTTGTAATTATGAAAAAACCTGCTATGAAATCTTTGCCAATGTTTCCCAAGTCATAAATTATGTTATCTGCTCCACCTACTGGTTGCCTTGTGCAAGATAATTGCACTGAAAAATGCTCCCATAGAGTACAAAAAATCTCTTTTTACATATCTATTTCTGTTGATTTGACAAGATTTGAAATATATAATTCGAATTTACTTAATATTTTTCTTCATTTGTTTTTATTATTTATATTTATTTACAAAAGGAGCTTTGTTAACAAAAAATATGAACCATTTGTTCCTCACAAACTATTCCTATTTTATTATTTTGGTAATGACTGCATAAAAAGTTTATTTTTATGACAAATCAAATATGGGAAAATGAATAACCATTTTAAAATGAAACAGTAGGAAACACGAGGAAATTACACTTTAGAGTTAAGGCTTTTATTAACTGAACATAAATTATATACAGTTTTGAACCTTGAATGAACAAAAATGGAAAATGAATGTAATATTTCTTTTTCTTGTGTTTGGGGCTTATAGAGGTGTCTTTTCCTATTTTCTCAGTAAAGTTTATGTTGTAAGTCTGCTTTTCAAAAATGTTGATCTATTTAAAATATTGATTCAAATGCTTTTATCAATAGCAGTAGTAGCATTAGAACTACAAAAATAGTCAGAATATTAGTTTTTATGTTTTATTAAGTAATGTCCTTGTAGCTAAACCCTGCATGAAAGCTAATTCTAGTACTTTGATTTGTAAAACAATTCTATTTATACAAGTTTATTTTTACACTATTTCTGGATTTAAAACAGCTGAGTTGTTCATTATAGCTACATTGATGTAGGCTTTCAAAAACTAAAAACAAAAATGATATGCTCACATTGCTTTTCACTTTTAAATAATCCAGTAAAAGTAATCAATATATTATAGGTAAAATGGTTCATGGCAGTACAGGATATATAATCAGGTAAAATCTAAATTCTGTCCAGTTTTGTTTCCTCTTCTCTTTTTTTGGAGAGGGGGGGGGGGGCTTGAGGAAATGGCTGTTGATCCAATTTTAGTTGACTGCTCACTTTTGAAGTACTGAAAAATATGGACATGAATAGATCCTTAATCTGAAAATGGCAACAACAAAATGCAATTTTCTAGTGTGGATATTTAAATACTAGTTGAAGAATTCTTGAGAAAATGCTTTTCATCTAGCAATATAAAGGAAGAAAAAAAAGATTGATTCTGTGCTATCAAGTCATTTTCAACTCATAGTGACCACATGCATAGAGTTTCTTCTTGACAGGCTATCCCTAACCTGTTCTCTTAAGTCTCCAAATACAGCACTAATTGCCATTGTAACTCAGTCCATCTATTTTGCTGCTGGTTATCCTCTTCTATTTCATTCTCTGCATGTGACTGATTCTAGGAAAAACTGGCTGGACATCTATAAAATTAACAAATTAACAGAGTTGGAAGGGACCTTATAGGTCATCTAGTCCAACCCCCTCCCAAGCAGAAGAACCTACACTATTTCTGACAGATGGCAGTCCAGTTTCTTCTTGAAAGCTTCCATTGATGAAGCTCCCACAACTTTTGAAGTCAAGCTGTTCCACTGGTTGATTGCTTTCACTGTCAGAAAATTTCTCCTTATTTCCAGGTTGAATCTCTCCTTGTTCAGTTTCCATCCATTATTCCTTTTCTGGCCTTCAGGTGCTTTGGAAAATAGCTTGACCCTCAAATATTGGAACACTGCTATCATGTCTCCTCTAATCCTTGTCTTCACTAAACTAGCCATGCCCAGTTCCTGCAATTGTTCATCATATGTTTTAGCCTCCAGTCCCTTAATCATATCGATTACTCTTCTCTGCACTCTTTCTAGAGTCTCAACATCTTTTTATAGTGTAGTGACCAAAACTGGATGCAGAATTCTATGTGTGGTCTTACTAAGGCTTTATAGAGTGTTATTAGTACCTCACTTGATCTTGATTGTATCCTTCTGTTAATGCAACTTAGAATTTCATTGGCTTTTTTGGCTGCTGCCACACACTGTTGCCTCATATTTAATTGATTGTCCACTAAGACTCATCATTACTGCTATTAAGCCTGGTTTCACTCAATCTATATTTGTACTTTTGGTTTTTCTTGCCTAAATATAAGATTTTACTTTTCTCTACATTGAATTTCATTTTGTTAGATAGGACCCAGTGTTCAAGTCTGTCAAGTAAGTTCCCCTTATATTCCCTCATCTAAGTTGTTTGTGAAGATATTGAAGAGTACTGGATCTAAGATGGAAACTTGTGGTTTCCCACTGTTTACTTCTCTCTATGTAGATGTAGTATCATTAAGGACTACTCATTGAATAAAGTTTGTCAGCCAGTTACAAATCCATTTGATGGTAATGAAATCTATCCCACTTTTTTCTAGCTTATGAAGAAGTAGGTTGTGGTCTATTTTGTGGAATGCCTTACTTAAGTCTAAATATATAATGTCCACAATATTTCGTTGGTCTCCTGATTTAGTCACTATGTTGAAGAATGAAATAAGTTTTAACAAACCAATGCTGACTTTTATTTATTATTCTACTCGTTTCTAGATGTTGGCAGATCTGTTATGAAAATGGTCCTCTTTAGGGGAAAAACATCAACATTAATAGCCATATTTAGATTGAGTTAAAAAGATTTCATGTACATGTAAACTAGTAGTAAATCTTTCCAAGATTCTAGGCAGCTCAAAAGATATACTGTAAATAGCATGAGAATACATATCTGCTTATCCCTTTTATTACTTGGGATAATACGATTGTAATAAGCATGACAAAAAGCTCATTTAATATAAATATTACATATCCAATCAGAATCATAGATCAATCCTTAGGTTTTGAGTACCAAAGTAAATATCAAATTTCCCACAAGTAACAGATTGCTTGGATATTCACTGGAAAAATCTGATGTCTCTCCATTTTTATATACAGACATATTGTTAATTTTGTTTATCATTTCATTTGAATATTGGTAAAGTTAAAAGATTACATTAAATATAGAGACTCTTTCTAACTCTAGAATAGACCATCCCTGTGTTAATGATTTTCTTACTTGCCATGGGAGTTTCTTCTTACTTAGGCCTCAGCTGCCCCTAAATCCCTTCATCCCTTTATTGTCACTTAACCAATGATCACTCAGACCTGCAGAATGCTGGTCTCCTTTCTCCTGATCTTCTTCTGGTCAGATAGGCATGATCTGCTGACATCAGGATCTCCCCCATCTTTGATGATTCTTTTATCATATCTCCCATCAGAAATACATCTAAAACCCACTTTTCTAACTGGAGATTAGCAGGAATGTTCAGTGGAATTCTTGTGGAGGCATAATTGTAGTGGCTGAAAGACTATCATGCTTTTTTCTGTTCTCAGCAAGAGTAATTGAATGTGGAATATCTGACTAAATTCTGGTTCGTGACAGTGTGTTAACACTCTTGACTATCTCCTAACAGCAAGGCAATTATTTGCTGAGTGGGATTTTTATAAATCCCTTGGCAATAGTATGTCCTGATAATTATGATGAAGTGCATTGGTCAGTGTTGATTCAGCATTTCCATTTCTAGGAAATATTTCAGTTGAATCTCTCTATTCTTTTGCATTTTTGCAATCTGGTTTTCTATTTTCTCATAATGTGAATATATACTAAGTAAAACAAATTATATAGGTGTTCTGTATATACATTTTTTAAATCATTGTCATAAAGACTTTAGTAGCTTTTTAGCTTCAGTTCTTCAATATGATAATATTATGCAGGTTTTTTTAAAAAAAATTAAAACATAGTTAAGCACCACCTACTATTACAATGAAAAAGAAGATACTGTAAAGATTGAATTTGGAGAAATAGGAGGGTGCAGAATAAGAAAGACAATGGGATAAATATTAATGTTATCCTATTTGTTTAACCCTACAATGAATATCAGCATAGTAAAATTGTAAGTGGCGACAAGTAAGTGGTGACTCAAACATTAAGAATTGAAAATATGCAGATCATAATATGTTAACTGAAAGCAAAGATTTAGAAGACTAAATTTTCACTTACTGGTGAAAGGAACAGCTCAGGAATTGCTCTTAGGAAAGCAAAATTAGATAGTGAAAAATGTGGGTTAATATTTAATAAGAAAACTAAAGGAATGTTAACTAGCCTGCTTAGGGAATTTGCATTTGACAATGAAGAAGTGAAGGTGGTATATTGTTTTGTTTTCTGACACTCAATAATAGATAAAGATAGACAGCATGCTAGAGAAGTAAAGAGGAGATTAATCCAAGGGAGAAAGGCAGCGACAAATTTAGATAAGGGTGAAGGATATTTCTATGACAACAAGGATCAGAATAGTTAAAGCCATGGTTTTCTCAGTGGTAGTGTAGGGCTATGAACCTATATATTAGGATAAAAGTGAAAGCAAAAGCATTCGAATTTGAATTAAGGATTTTGAAAAAATTAATAATAGAACCATGGATTGCAAGAAAATATATTGTTTCTTTAAAGCAATCATTAGCAAGCCAAAACGCACCTACTTTGAACATAAGATGTAAATAGAGGATCACTGAAATATACCTGAAAAAGTCGTGAATTGCTGTGATAGAAGGTTTTTAGCCATATAGTCGCTAGGAATTGGGTCCAATTTGATGGCATCAAATTTTATCACAGATCTCAGATACAATGATTGATACTAACATATACACAGGATTTATTTACTGTAATTTAAGAAGTATAACTATGAAGTAAGAAACTCCTTAAAGCACTTTTATTTTTTCTCAGGATTATGGGTTTGCCTTCTACAACTGCAGTGTCATCCTATGAAATAACACATTTGATTTAAGGAGTTGCAGACAAGTGTTGTGTGCATCATTTTGTGCATTCTGAAACATGTTGCATTTGAATCTGAAGCACTGTTCAGTCCGCATATGAATGATATTTTCCTCAAAGGTAATTTTTAGATCCTACGGTAATGGGAGGAGTAGAACAATGTATTGATGTAGAGTTATCCATGCATTGGAGACTGTTTTCTGTCCTAATTTATCTGTGAAAGTTGGTCGCTATGAATGAACTTCTATATTCTTCTGGGATAATTAGAATAACAAAGATAACTTTCCTCTCCCAACTTCTGAAGCAATGCTATCCTGTTATAAAGAATGTTGAGTAGGCACAAAGTACAGAGCATAGACTTTAAAAAAGGAATCTTTGAGGATCTACTTCTCCCAGTCATTCAATTTCCTATAGTACATTAGCCTTGCATATTGTACCAACCGTTTCATTTGAACATTCTAACCAAGGCTTTTCATGGATTATAAAGTCTAAAAAAGTGGTTATTCCAGGTTAGATAACACAATAAGCCTCAGGCACTAAATAGAAAGAAAAGTAATGCCATGAATGTGCTTGCTAACTGAACTTTTAACAGTTTATTATATGAACAAAACTCCTAATATTCTTCCCTCTTTTTGGCAACTTAAGGAGGGCTTCTAGCAGTGAGCTAGCATTTCTTCTCTTGAGTGGAGCTGTTACATGTGGATCTTTCTTTAATATATTTTCTTAGACCTCCATATGCAAATGTCCACAGCCATTTAGATATCAATGAAACTTGATTTACTACTTTGATCTCAAATTTTAGAAATCCACTACATGTCTTGGAAAGCTGATTTACTTAATTTTAAAGGACTTTATATGTATCACTCAGAACTGTCTCATAGCAACATTGTACTTATTCTAGATCAGTTGTGACCAACCTTCAGCCCACTGGTCACATGTGGCCCTGGGCAAGTACTAATGCAACAACACAAGATCATAAACTTTTAACATTATTATGTGATATATATGCATGGATCCAGGGAATTATAGGCTAATGAGCTTGACATCAATATCTGGGAAAATCCTGGAAAAGATAAGTGGAGGATTTGTGAGCATATACAAAACACATATGGATGAACAAGGTGATTAATAGAAGCCAGCATATGTTTGTTAAAAGCAGATAATGCAAGACAAACCTTACTGCCTTTTTAAAATTAGAGAAGTTAAATGCCATGAATATAATATACTTTGATTTCAGCAAGGCATTTGGTAAAGTGGACCACAGCCTACTTCTTGGTAGGATAGAACAATGTGGGATAGATAGAACCACCACTAGATGGATTCTCAATTGACTGGCCAACTGTACTCAGCAGGTAGTTCTCAATGGAACTTACGTATCTACATGGAGAGTTGCATGGGGTCTTGAGCTCAGTACTATTCAACATCTTCATAAATGATCTTGAAGGGATAGGAAACTCATCAAACTTGCAAATAATACCAAGCTGGGGGAATAGCTATTACTTTGGAAGATAGGCTCAAGTTCCAGAAGGATTTGGGCATTGGGTCCTGTCCAACAAGATGCAGTACAGTGGTGAGAAAAGTAAGCTCTTACACTTAGATAGGAAAAAACAAATGCAGAGGTACAAAATAGATGGGACCTAGCTAAACAGTATTAACTGTGAAAAGGATCTAAGTGTCCCCTGCTTAAGTATGAGACAGAAATGTGTTGCAGCTGCCAAAAAATGTGTCCTGGGCTGCATCAGCAGAGGGATGGCATCAAGATAACAAGGAGTGATACTGTTGCTTTATACTGCACTAGTGAGGCCACACTTTGAATATTGTGTATAGTTCTGATCACCATGATACAAAAAAGATGCTAAGACCATAGAAAATGTGCAAAGAAGAGCAATAAAGATGATAATGGATCTGGAGGTTAAATCACACGAAGAACAGTTGAGGGAGCTAGGTATGTCTAGCATATACATGTATACAGTATGCAATTTTTTATGATCCTAAGGACTATAATGATTAGTATATGAGAAGGACAACTAGAAATACCTATCTGCAGTCACTGTTGGATCTTGCAGTTATGATTTGGAATGACCCCAAAAAAAAGAGCAAGACAATAACTTTCAGAAGATATTCTTCCGAAAAGAAATAAAAACTCTTCACTTTGCAAGGTATTTATCTCCAATCTGGGGATGAAAAAGTCAAGGTATCCCATAGGGAGTGAAGTGGTGTTTTGTACATGTCTTCAAGCTGAGATGCTATTATAACTGTTGTGATCCCTTTAAATCTCCCTTTCCTCTAATGGGAGAAGAGAAGCTAGGCTTTATGATTTGTGAGGCTTAGGAAGGTGTGAACAGGCTCTTGTCAAACAAACTAAGATGGAAATGAAAATACCAGTAACAGCAGATTAGTCTGTAGAATAGTTTCATTTTGCTATTTGGTTTTGCTTCATACTGTTTTTGTTTTCTGATAGATGACTTACCTTGCACACAGAAACAAATTAACAATAAGCTTTTAAATTCACACATAATAGTTCATGGTTAAAGGCAAATAAATGATAGGCAAACTATTACAATGTTCCATTTTTTAAAAATAATGAGCTGGAAAATAAACAAAAAGCTTTTCTTAGATAAGTTTAGATAAGCAAACCATAGTTAGACAAGCTACAACATGATCAAACCTTATAGGTTAATGTCTTATTGTCCCAGACTAATTACAGTAGATTAGGTCTGTATAAAAATAAAGTCTTTTAAATGCTTAGTTCCTTCCACATATAGCACAAGCATCATCTGTTCAGCCTGAATTGGCTACTTTGATGTCCTGCAACCATTTAGTTAACTCCTATGTTTTGAGGAAGAAAGATGTCTATGAATGCTTTTTAGAATGTATTTTAAAGATGTTGTTAAGCACCTGTTAGAATTTGCAGTAGCTAAAGTTATTATGTATGTTCATATATTTTTATCCCTGAATCAATTGATTGCATACTCAAAAGATCTCTAGACTTTGTCCAATTAGCAGAACATTGGAGAACTGGTAACTCTGCTTGTAGTATTTTTCTATATGTTGGGCAACCATCAGCCAAAAACATACGTATTCTTTCCTAATACAGTATTCTGTTTTCAAGCAATGTTAATAGGCCCTGTGATTCAAAGCAAATAACATAACTCTTTATTATCATCATCAAAGGGAAATTAGAAACATGGATCTTTACAAATTATCTGCTCAGTTTGGAAAAAAAACCCATAGGACTGAAAATATTACACAAGATATCCATTTAACCTGATTTTTTCCAGCAAATCCTTTCTTTTTTATTTGCACGCCATCCTCATTACCAAGATTAAAATTATGCGAAGAAAGCAAAATGAAACATTAAAATGATTCAAAATATTAATGTAATGCTAAGGATGGCTGAATAACAAATGATACATTTGCTCATAAGCTCTGGATCTGGTAAAATTAATAATGCTTATGGATCATGCATGAGTGAAGAGAGAATTCTAGGGCAGAAAACTAGAAATAGTTTGTGTAGCTCCATTTTTCTTCTTTTAGTGAGTCAGAATCATATAGGGTTTTTTTTAAAGAGAGGAGGGAATACCACAGAGCTTTCACACCTCATTTGCCATATTCACCACTGTGCACTATCCAGCAGAAGACTGCTTCAAGGAGGTCAGTGAGAAGCTATTAGCAGAGTCTTCCCCAGAGATTTCTTTGGTCTTATTGAGTTGGAAGTTAGCATGACAGTACTGCAAATAACTCAGTTGTAGGTTTTTTAACCGTTAGCACAGATTTCCCTATAGTGTTTGTCACTTCAGAAAATTATTCCTAAAAATGATGTCTAGAAAGCTAGGTTTGACAGGGGCTCTTGTGAGAAATGCTTGGGAAGACATGGATACAGAAAAAAATGTGTCATGTTCTCCCCACGTTACTTGGGACTTTATTGTGGCGGGGGTGGGGGTAGAAAATCTATAATTTTAATTAGAAAGAGTAGGAATAGGAAACAAAATGGGTTTGTAGATAAAGTGATTTATTAAGAGTCAGTCCTCGTTCCTACTTAATCTTCATATAGATTGATTTACATGTTAAACCATAGAAAATGCTGGCTTGTTAAATAAACTAGCTTGATGGCTTTGCACTTAGTCCAAGCCAAACAAATCAAACTGTGATTTAGCTAACTCATACAAAGATGGAACGTGAACGATAGATAAGTAAACCAAAAAGAGATTACTCAGTGTTGTTGTGAATAATTTCACAGAAACATAAATTTAGTTTTGGTAACGATAAAAGGGCAAATTAATCAATATGGATTATTATGAAAAGGATAACCAAGTCATCATAGTTGTACATAAATTATTTTATACTCACTTTTGTAATGCAGTGCAGAATTCTATTTTTGACACTTAAAGAGTGTGTAAGGCAGGAAATGACAGACACAATTATTAGAAGCACATACTCTTTGAAGACATATATAAGAATTCTTTATTTTAAATTACCTGAGTAAAATAGGTATCTTGTATAAGATGCCATGGATTGTATTTATTATTCAAAATTTATTACTGGTATTTTATAAAAGATATAAAGTAGAGCATATAGTAGTTATGTTGATGAAATCCTACTATCAATTTTAACAAATTTTAATAGGGGTGTAAAACTGATGGCCCATGGGCCAGATGCATCATGCTCAGGCCATGCCCACCCCATCTCTGCAAAGGGGAAAAAACATCATGATAGATCACATGATGGCAATGTGACATGGCGTATACCCGTGGTGTACAAGATCTCATTTAGACCTTCTCTATCTCCTGAAATAGGTAAAAAAATATTGTGACTAGTCTTGCTAGTCTACTATCCAAGATTTAAAAGCAGATACATATGGGGTAACCTTTATAACCAGTGGTTCTTTTTAGAATCCTGTCAGTTAACTGGAAGTTTGTCAGGCATTCCTGTGTGCCAAAATCAGCAATAGAAACAAACTTATCTGAAGAAATGATTTACCCTACACTACCAGTGTTCTTGAATCACAGAAGAGATATAAGAATGGGATATAACACCTGTTTTGAGTGCAGAAGCTCTCAGCTGTTTTCTCTAGTTAAAAGTATTAGTACTTAAGTCACATTTATTAATGCCTTTCTTAGTTCCTGTAAGAAGTGATAATAGGAGTTTGAATGGACCTTAATATTTAAGTTCCATTCATATTTAATCCATTCATTTAAGTTCCATCATCCAGCCTCTATCCCACCCTATCATAAAGAACAGAATGCAGAAATAATGGGGAGATCTGTTTTAGAGCATAAAGCTATCATAATAAGATAATATAGTACTAGTGTTGTAGCCTGTCAGCCGCCAGCCCCTCCAGCAGCCAAATCAGAGGAGGAGGCATGGGATTCAGGGTCAGCATCAAGGCAACCTGAGAGCTCTGAGGGGGAAGAGGGAGTGGAGATGGCAGAGAGAGAGGGGGGGGGGACTGTCAGCCCTCAGATGGAGAGTCAACAACTTCCAGATCTGGAGGTGGGTGATGAGGAATAGGAGGAAGAGCTGGATCCAGTGACTGACACGTGGCTGCGCAGATGGCAGAGGAGAGGTGAGCAGTAGTAATCTGTGGCTGATCCTTGGAAAGGAAGAGCCACCACTGCTAGCGAAGCCTACCCTAGCTCTGGGGATAAAAGGCAGGGGGCAAAGATGAATAGATGTGGCAGATAACTATTCATCTTCCAGATGGGCAGACTTGTTAGCCTGCGGTGAGAGAGCTCACCAGGGCTCCTAATGAAAGAATCTTTGAATTAACTTCAGACGTTTTGTTGTGTTTGGGAAGCTGGACATATAATTTGACTTCCTTTCAGACATCTTCCTGTGATCCTATATGTACTCTAACTCTGTGAGGGAACACAGGTAATCCTTGACTTACAACTGGTCACTTAGCGACCATTCATAGTTATGACAGCCCTCCTCCCATGCTCATTTCAGCCTTTTTAAGCTAGCTTCCAGGAAAAAAATCACCCATAGGAATACAGTGATTTGCTTATTGACTGTAGTGTTTGCTTAACAAGTGGATAAACAAGATATATACAAAGATTGAGAAGAAACATGTGACTTAGTTCTTATATATGATAACAACAGCAAGACTTAGATATGCAAACTCCTACAGCAGAAGAATGGATTATGAAATTAATGGAGCTGGCTGAGAAAGCAAAATTAATGACTTAGTAATAAAAATTACTGCCATGTTCACATATTGTGGAGTTTGTTCAACAACTGCAAAAAAGAATCATAAATTGGCTGTGTGGTTGCTTTGACTTATGACTTATGATGGAAATTCCAGGGTCCCTTACGGTCATAAGTCAAGGACTACATGTGTACATCATGTAAGGTAACAATAACATATAATCTTTTTGCTATACTATAGCTTTAAATTTTGTACCTAAAGTCCAATGGAAATGGTTTCTTGCAGAAAGAATTTTGAAAACTATGAAAAACTAGATTGTAGTTGATAAAAAAGCCAAATATGCATAAGCATATTTTTGTCATTTTCTGATTCAAGGATAAACACTTTTAAGAAATATTATTTATATTCATTTCATTGATATAATTTGAATAAACATAAAAAATAATACTGTATTTTAGATTGCAGGCATATATAATTCACCCTATCGAAAGTCACCTGATCCATGGGAAATGCAGTTAAAGAAAGCTAAACCTTTGAGGCACAAAAAGAAGATAGAGAAAAATGTTATGGATCTTCCATGGCCAACTGATGACTCCTATAGTTTACAAACGATGTCAACTCTTCCTCCAATTCGAAGACAAAAACCACAGGTAATATGTTTAATGACTGTTAGGTACCCAATGCTATTAACAGCTGATTAAGTTGCTGTAGGGTGATCCTTCCAGAGAACAATAAATTACTTATCAAAGAGAATATGTGCAGCTCACGATTGAACTGTGGGATTCTTGGTGCTCTTTGAGTGTGGTTATTTTTTGGAGATGTTTCATTACCAAATTACCATATTTTTCAGAGTATAAGACACATCTTTTTTTCCTCTAAAAAGAGGTTGAAAATCTGGGTGGATCTTATACACAGAATACAGCATTTTTTGCCTCCTGAAGCCCCGCCTCTTCACCAAAATGGCTGTGCATAGCCTTATTAAAGCTTTCAGAGAGCTCCTGGGGGCCTGGGAGGGCAGAAATAAGCGAAAAACAGGCGGTTTTTTGCTCAATTTTGTTCCCCCCCCCATAAGCCTCCATAAGGCTATGCATGCAGTTTTTTTGACAAAAAAATTTTTTGATGGTTCCCCCCCCCCCAGCAGCACTTTGCAAGCCCAACCCCCAAGGCTATTCATGCCTTTAAAAAAAATGTGCCCATTTTTGTGAAAAACGGGCCATTTTGGGGAGGTTTGCAGAGTGCAAAAACTTTTTTTCCCCTTTCAAACAGCTGTTTAGTTAGAAGGATTGATGAGAATTACATTGGTCAAGTGACATAGTTTTAAGTGCTACAGGTTGTCAGCAATTTCCTTCTCCAGCACATGGATAAATACACCTGGAAACATCTACCTACCCTCTCTCTCTCTCTCTCTCTCTCTCTCTCTCTCTCTCTCTCTCTCTCTCTCTCTCTCTCTCCCTCCCTCCCTCCCTCCCTCCCTCCCTCCCTCCCTCCCTCCCTGATTACTGTATTTCTCTCTCCCCCTCTATCTACCTATATACCTACCTACATACTCTATCTCTCCCCCAACTATCTACTATATTTCTCTCTATTTTTCTCTCTCTATCCCTCTACCTACCAACCTACCTATTCTCTCTCTCCCTACCTGTATTTCTCTCTCTCTCTCTCTCTCTCTCTCTCTCTATCTATCTATCTATCTATCTATCTATCTATCTATCTATCCCTCTACCTACCTATCTACACACACACACACACTCCCTACCTACCTACCGTATTTATCTGTCTCTCTATTTCTCTCTCTATATACATCCCTTTATCTATCTACCTACCTACCTACCTACTCTCTCCCTCTCTCTCCCTACCTACCTACTGCATTTCTCTCTCTTTTTCTCCCTCTCTCTCTGTCTGCCTACCTACCTACTTTTTAAAAAAAAATGCCTTTTCAAAACCTGGGTGAGTCTTATATTCTGGTGCATCTTATATTCTGAAAAATATGGTAAATAAAACCATCAGATGCAGATGCAATATTGAATTCCTTTATCCCCTTTTCTCCAGTCCCAATTTCCTTTTGTAGTGATCATCACATTTGTAAGACTCCTACTTGTGAGTGAGCAAATCTTCCTGCATCTTGATTTTCTTGGGTCCTCTCTTCTTTCAATAATTTACCATCCAGAGTTGCATTTTTCTAATGGTCAGGATAACAAGAAAGAAAACTTTGTTATTTTTCTATATTTAGTCTTAATATAGGAGGTAGTTAGAATTCAAGAAAACCCATTGTGGAGGGGTCCAATCCTTTGCATCCCTTGTTGATTTCCCCCATTGCTTTTCAATGATTACCCTTCTAGCTCTTTTATTTTTATTCTTCCCCACTATGGCTTCCAAATTTGGAGGGGTGGGGGAAGTGTAAATGATATCACGGAGACATGGAAACAATTAAATGAGTAGAATATTTGGAAAGCCCAATACTTTGTAATTTGTTCCTATTTATTTCCCATTTTTCTTCTTAATACCCCCCCCCCCTTCCAATTGTTTTGAACTGATGACATTTTACTAACATAGCTATAATCATTTTATAATAATGCTCAAGGCAGGGAACCTTAGCAGGAATATCAAAATGTAGGAAACAATTTATCCTGATAAGACTAGGATGCTCATGTGTTCTGTGTTCACATGGAACATGTTTCACATTTTGAAATCAGTTCAGTAATTTTAAAAAAAACACAAACTACATTGTTAGTACACTTTACATGATTTTCCACTAGCCTCATTTGCAGCCTCAGGTTTTTAAAAAGTGGTAAATTTACCTAGCTTGCTGAGAATGTAATCTTTTTACTCAATTTACTTCATTAAATCTTCCACAAATAAAAAAATAAATTTAAAAAGTCAACAGGAACATACATTTGGAAGGTATAACTTTGTTAAGTCTACATTATGTAGGAATCATGAAACGGGAGTATAAAATCTCAAGTCATTAAAAACTTCTGGGGTGTTCAGTGGTCAATTAAAATCAATTAAGCTATTCCTTAGGGGGGATGGAGTATCTTGATTATAATCGACCATTGTAAAACCACAAATTGTTATACAATGTGTTGATCTGATATTTCTCTTGTTTTAGGCTATTTTGTAATCTTTTCTTTTCCTTAGTCTAGACACCAAGAAACTTAAAGCCTTTTAGAACAAAAGAGTTTTGTTTATTTTCTGGTATCTTGGAGGGGAAATTTGCGGTATAATACTTTAATCCTTTCAGTGCCCTGGGATGTATGCTGTGGAGTAAATGTTCAAAGTGCTGTGCGTAGATTTAACTGTGTGACTCTTATTGATGTTAATGGGAGTCACACGGCTAAATCCATGGACAACACAGTTTAGAGGTATATTTCTGAGAAAGGACATTGGTCTGAGCTGATGAAACAGCTGGGAAAGAAAATCCAGCAGAATGCACTATTCTGAAAATGGCTGGGTCATGTTAAAATGGGGATTTATAATTACTAACCATGCTTATGGCATAGTATTTTGTGACAGCAGTTATTTGACTTTAAGTGTATTTTCCATATTAGCCACCGTATGTTATAATAACAAAAAAGTGCTCAAGGAGAGTGTTTAAAGTATGAGCTGCATTTCTTTCAAATGTTTAAGGAATAAATATTAACTTCTCTTTAGATCTCACTTAAGGAAAGTGGCATTTAGTTTACATAGACAATATTTATACTGTTGATAGGTATGTTAAATTTGAAGTATGATTTTTAATTGAGAAATAAACACAATTACAAACTTGTCTTGCAGAGTGGTGTTTAAACACTTGTGAACTCTTCTGAATTTTCAATATTTCCACATAAATATGATCTAAATGTGATTTATTGTCCAAATAGGACCTAAAACTAAAAAGAGAGAACTCAATTAAACAAATGGGTTAAAATGTATTAAGGAAAATGATCCAAAGCTACATGTTTGTCTCTCATGCACTACTGTAGCTTGCTAGTCAGATCTTTTTGGAGGAAATTGGGTTTGTTTGTTTTGTATTCTAACCATATTATTTTTATAAATAACTAAGGACCGCAAACTTATCCCACACACCTTCCTCCTCTTATTTTCCCTACAACAGCAACTCTGTGAGGAGTTTGCCTGAGAGAGAGTGACTGGCCCAAGGTCATCCAGCTAGCTTTCATAGCAAAGACAAGACTAGAACTCAAGGTCTCCTAGTTTCTAGCCTAGTGCTTTAACCACTAGACCAAAGTCACTAGGCCACCATACTAAAGAAATCTGATCTCAAACAAGTATCCCAGACATAAGACAGGGATGCAATATGTATATCAACTCCCTTGTGGCCACCACGAGTAATTCAGGATGCCATACAGAAATAAATCAGTAAGCACATTGAAATTTAACTCTAAGGCACGGGTAAAACTCAATTGCATCATAGGCTGGATCATGAAGTATTGCAACATTTTTTGCCTTTGTGAAGCCAAGGTGGGTATGGCCTATGCATGACACATTTGGCCTGCAGGTCACCAGTTTGACAGGCCTGCTCTAAGGAGATGATGCATTGCTATTGTTGCAAACAATAGTTGAATTAACATGAGGTCTGAATGCCTAATAGCCAATTATTGTTTTGAGGAAGTATTTGACATCAATTATACTAAAACTGGGATCCTGATTTTTGTCAAGTCACTCAGGCTGCATTCCTCAGGGTTAAATGATCAGACAGTAGAGCAAATTTAAATATTTACGTATTTAGACAATGTATTTTCTTCATCAAACCCAAGCACATCAAAACTATGTGGTTCAAACTGTATACAAATCAGTGGCCTGCAATACAATCCAGTTCCTTTGATAAAGGGGCACAACTTAATCCAGCACTAAAATTATGTTTGTCTAAGGCATACAACTCTTGTTTGGAATTCACCTACTAACCATATTGCTACTATGCTTCTGTGGAAAGAGTTTGATCTATGTAAATTCTTAAGGACTTAATTTCTATTGGGCCGTATGTTCCTAATGTGATAGTAATTTCCCTGTATGTTGAAATACTTAGACAATTCTGATTTAACTATAGTTACTCTTGCCAAACCAATGTGATTTCAATGTAAGTTTCCTTCAATGCAGCAAAACTTTTTGAACTGTTTGTAAAACTAAACATGCCTTGATTGCCCAATGACACAGTTATAATGTTATGTTTGTACAGGTGGACCTTAGGCTATGACTGCTCTTTTAGTCACTGTTCAAATTTGGTCCTGAATAAGAGGGACTTATGACTGGTCCTCAGGGTTCTAGCCATTGAAGCATCCCCTCAATTATGTGATTGTGACCTGAGCACTTGAGGTCTGGCTCATGATTACGTTGTTGCAGCAAATTGCAATCACCTGATCACACTTTTCAACATATCCTGCCAGGTTCCCACAAGCAAAGGCAATGGGAAAGCCAGCAGGAATTTGAAAGTGAGGTCCTCATTTAACAATGGCAACTAGGACTGCTAAAATTGATGTTACAGTGGTTGCAGAGTCCCACAGTCACATGGTCACGAATTGTGACCTTCCTTGCCAGTTTCCTACAAATAAAATCAATGGGAAGCTGATCACAAGTTACTCCTGTAGGTCACTTCCAATGGTTTTTCTCCTGAGGAACCACCCCTATAGAGCATGGGTGTCAAACTGTTGGCCCGTGCAGGCCACGCCCACACCAGCTTGAAACGTCACGTGATGGCCATGTGATGCCAAGAGTTTGATACCTATCCTGTAGAGTATGAGATCCCAGGCAACTCATAATATATAGCATCTCACCAGTCTCTGCACTTCATGGTGCCCAAGCACCCAAAGCACTCCTCCCACCTACCTGTGACTTATGCTAGCCTGCCCATCTGCTCCCTCGAATCTTCCCATGGCCTTTGCTGGCTCGCCTACAGCCCTATTGCCCCATTTGCTCAATCTGGTAGCCGGTCGCAGCACATTTGTTGCTTCCATCCCCCCACCCCACTCTCCTTGCATGAGCATCTTCCTGCTTAACCACCCACATCATCCTGAGGTTAGAATGGGCAACCAGGATTGCCATCACTAAGTGATATGGTCCCAATTGTTGTTGTAGGAAAAGAACAACTATATTTAATTCATGGACTTTCTCTTGTTTTTCACTATTTTATATACTTTGAGATTATGTACCCTTTTTTTTATTATCAACACATGTGGTTTTGACACATTAATTTTCACATCCATACTGAATCATACACTCTATCAGGCATTTGTTGCAAATCAGTTTGATTCTCAGCTCTCAATATGGCATCCACTATGTAGAAAGCATGTCCCCAAAAGAGAAATTGCAAACAACATCACTATCATGCTTTATATCTCATGACAACCATTCTTTCTACATTAAACAATGAAGGAGAGAAGGCACATTCTTGCTTTAGTATTCTTAATGTTGAACCATATACTTCTTCCCTTCACTGCACTTCCAAAACATTATTCATTGTTATCTCTCATACTCTTTCAGTGAATTCTTCTCTACTTCATTGAGTTTGTCAAGGCCACAAACATGGCATTATGAATTCCAGTATTTGCCAGATCTATTTTTTAATACAGATGGGATTCAGGGGAAAATAAGAACCACAGTGTACCAGAGTTAATGACCTCAACAACGTTCAGTGAAAACAATTGTAGGAAATGCTTTTCTCTTCTGGTCTCTAGCCTTGGATTCTGAGATAATGGTCTCAGCCCTTGGCATTTTCAGTTAAAAAGGTACAGGGGAGAAAGTAGTAACACATTTATACTTCAACATTTGGAGGGCCACCAGTATCAGTATATTCCAACTAGATTGGCTAATCCAATGATTCAACTCCACAGACTACAGTTTCAGCACTGGAAAATTCAGGATTAAGCCAGGTCCCCTTTTCAGTATGCCATTGCTAATGTTAAACAAGCAACATGTTCATAATTGTCAACTAAAAGTTAATCTATGATGTCATATGAATGTCAACAGGCAACTATCAAAACAGATTATAGAAATAGAATTCAGTACAGGAATATTTTGCCAGATGCTTGTTATAAATATATGTGATTTCAGGATTTTTTCAGTCATGCAGGCATTATCTGTGCAGCTTTAATATTACTGTATGGATTGTGAATTACTACTCCGTTCCATGACAACTTTGCTTCTATGCTGAATTGTACTATTTATTCCCAAACAGCACATAAGGAGAATTGGATAGATTTTGAACTACAAAAACAAAACAAAAAAAACCCCAAAGCCCTTTTGTAATTTGTTTCTCATTTTGTATTCTATACGGTACAGTCAGATAAAGTCAGAGTTAATTCTCTTTTTAATGATTGTTCTTAGATGCAAATTTTCCAAACAATTTTAATAAATGTGTATTATTTTATATCACTAACTAAACTGTCCATCTCCCTTCCATCTTTTAAGTTTCTTCTGCAATCATTTAAAAGTTCTGAAGGAGTTCCATATTAAACCTAGAATAAACTAATTGGGGGTGCAGAAGAAATCTTGCAGAAAACATATCTACTGTATCCATTGACATTGTCAATGGAATCTGAATGCTGTTTGTGCCTTTAAAAAGTAAAGTTCCAGTAAAAAATCCATTAACAACTTTCAAATATAGCAATCCTCTTGTCCAGCTGTGAAAAGTACTAGATGATACTTATTTGCCATTTGTGTTATTTATGGTCCATGACTTTTATGGTAACTGGTTCCTATTATTGGTTTCTATTAATGTAAAACATAAGTGAACATAAATGAGGCGTGAATCATTTCTTTTTATTAGCCCTGCAGTCTTCACTCAGTTCTTGCAGTAACTCCAGCTGTGACTTGTTAGTGATAACCTATTTAAAGAGATCCTTTAGAAGAAGAGGCATGATTAGGATTTTGCCTTCACTTCCTTTGGAAGGAGGAGAATTTGCTTCCTTACTTCACAAGTAGAACAACAGTGGTAAAAAAGGAAAGAGACTGTAATTAGTCTCAGCAAAGTCACAGCTGACTGTAAATGGTATCAAGTTATAGTGCTAATGATAGTCTTGGTGAATTTATACTCACAATTACCTAAAGGCAAGAGGTGATATAAGGAATTTTTACAAGGCCAATCAACATTGTCAGAAAACTGCAATGTAGGGGTTAGTTTATAAGACATTCATAGGTTGAAATAATCCCACACCATTGATAACTACAAAGCAAAGAACTAATCATAGCTGAATGCAATTACAGTATGCATACATATTGAACATTGTCGTATATAATATACAATAAAGATAGGCTAGAGAGCTGTTCTCTGTGCCAGCTAGTGATATGGATTGTTTTTTCATGTAGAAAAACAATTGTTTATGTATGTTCACCCATAAATTTTATGGTCGAGATACAGTTTTTCCACTTCATTTGAAATTTCTGAGAATGAGGTCTTATATAAAAGACATGTTGCTTATTAAAATATAAAAAAACCTACAATAACGCAATGCACAGATAATTTCTTATTTGTATTAAATATTAAATGCAGCTTTTATTTTAAAAAGGTTTATTTAATAAGCCTATTTTTAAGATATTGAAGAAGTGTTAGCTTTATAATATTTGTTAAATGTAATAAGCTTTTTCATGGTTAAAATAATAAAAATTGTAATGCACCGTTTTTAAAAATTCTGAAAATTGTTAATTTTTTAACATTAAAAAATCTGTTCAAAAAAACATTTTTACATACTGTATAGGAATGTTTCTAATTTAGAAAGTGTTTGTTTCCCTTAAGTACAGAAATTTATATTTATCTTTCAGTTTCTAGTTTAAAAAATCCTCTAAGATTTTCTGAATAGATATCTATAGAATCATGCTATAGTTTGCAATTTATGTGAGCTCGTCATACAAAGAATCACAAACAGTTGGAGCATATCTTTATCCATTTCCTCTAGTATTGTAAAAACATTTCTATGTCTTTATATTATTTGCATCGAAATAAAAACTAAAAATCACATTTACGTTTTAAACTGCAAGCAATCATTATTGTTTTTATTTTAAGAGATATCATGATTCTCTTTCTAGAAATTATCAGCATCTAAAGGTTAATCTTTCATGGTAGTTTCAATTTCAGTCTTTGGAGATGTTAGATGGACATTTCTAAAATGAAGATATTAATTGCAAGCATTATTTCTTCTCTGTATACAATCTAAGCTCCTCCAAAATAAAAGAAGGGAAAAATAAATATTTCTCTTGAAACTCTCAGGGACCCTTCCGTGATACTGTTGACGTACTGCAACAAAGATTCAAACCCTTGGAACTATCTGTGCGGGTGTCACCCTCAAGTATTTCACTTCAACTTGCCCAAGAAAAACAAAAACAAGAAGAATGGCGAAACCGTATACAGGATGTAACGTATGTGACTTATCTTTTCTGTTTTATTTAACATACTGGTGCTTTAAGCTTGTTCAGTTTATTTGGAATGGTTGGACTATTATTCTGTAGTAATCTGATTGATTGATTGATTGATTGATTGATTGATTGATTGATTGCATGTGACCCATTCAACAAGCTCCAGATAGCTCACAATATAAATATATGAAATATCTTAGAAACCTCCAATTATGTGTATAAATTAAAACATACCAAGTAGTTGCTTCAGTTGATAAATTATTTCACAGCATTAACCATGATCAAATAAATTAAATATTCCTGAAAACAACAACTCCATCAAAGCTGAAATGCTTACCACCTTTCAGTATCAGCCCATAACCTCACTCAGTTTGTATATTCATTTGTATTATAAGAAGCATGCACATTAACAGGTGAATTTAAGAAAGTGTTTGTGGGAAACTGATCAGGGTTGGAAATTGAGCAACTAATTTCTAATACTAAGCTAAGTTTCTTAATATAGGTCTTTATATAGACATTGTTAGATGTTCATCTAAGCCTGTTTGTAACTTAAAAATCGCATTTATCTTCTGCTTTGACCCAATTATTATGTGCTGTAAACTGAGAACCTTATTGTTCAGATAGGAACACCTCCCTCTGTTTCAACATTTCATGCTGCCACATATCATTTTAACATTCAGAATATCTTAAATTATTAAGTGAATTTTATCCCAGACGTACTGCATAATGGACCTTTCAAAATAAGATGTTCAGAAAGACACTATTAACCCTTAAATACAAAAATTTCATTTCTAGCCTAACTGGAACTGTGCCTCATTCTTCCTTTAGGGCTGCATCTGAAGGATTAATTTTGTTTTTTATTTATCATAAGATTTTGCAGTAGCAAACATTTCAAAGTTAGCACAGCCAAACCAACCATTTGGGTATGCAGCAGAACAAATTCAAGATGTTTAGTTGCCTCAGGTAGAAGAACAAATAATGCTTCCCTCATCATAATATTTAGGATCCAAGGAAATCCATAGTATTTTTGCACTTGAGATATAATAACAAACAACTTATTTTATCAACCCAAATAATAACTTAAACAATAAATTTCTTCATTTTTAAGGCATGACCTGTTACATGAAGCATCTGCCTTTTTAGTCATGGTAGGCTTGGCCTGTTATGATAGTACTAATTACCACTTCCAGTTGATTGGAAAGCAGATATATCACTGGACTTACTTAGGAGCAGGGAAGGGATATGAAGTACAATAACCTGGATTTGATCCATCAATCTTCCAAAATAGATCATGTCAAAATACTGTGTAAGTATTTTACCTATATCAGTTTATGAGAACCATTTATCTAGACGTTCTTTGCCCATATTGTTTTTATGAAACACTGAATATTATGTTGAACCAATCTCTCATATCAGGGTATTTTTGCAAATGATGTCTAGTTTTTCAGATGCTTTCTAACTTTAGCAATTTGAATATTTTGTGGACTACTACTGTACCCTGATAAATAGGGATTATCATATATTTCAGATAATGTTTTAACCATTCAACATTCTGTTTGTAACTCTTTCATTTACTTTAATTACTAGCACAGTGTGTGACATTTATTAATCAGCAGAGCCTTTTTAAGTTACAATACTAAATCAGCTAACCCCATTAACACAGAATACCCCATACAAGCAGTAATAGGAATGGTAGTTACTGAGCAAATCGTATTATAAATGCTGGTGCTCCAGGGCACAGTTAAGCATGATTACCCTCTTTTGATCCAGTATTCCTCTGCCTCTTCTAGCTAATTTTCACTGGAAATTTACAAAGTAGTGCCTTCATTTTTCCACCTTAATTTTTCTAATGAAGTTCTGGTATTTTATAACACCGGGGATGCAGATAATAAGCCTCCCTATAATTAAGGAGCTCTAGAATTGTCTGCAATTAAGAGGTCTCTGTTATTGTTGATTATATAGAACTAAGCTGCATTTTATCTGAAACTTTTGCTTCTCCTGTAAACTGGTATTACAATCAAACAGCCTCATGATGTTTAGTTGAATATCAGAAAATGAGAAGTGTGCATTGTTAAAAACTGAGATAACTGGGCAATTTTCTGACATTTTCTGACATTTTTAATCATTGGCAGAAATAGTTTCTATTATAATGTAAGCTCATTGGTTTGAATTCTCTTAACTAAATTTTCTTCTTCATATGTATGAAAATCCTCCAAATATTTGACAATGACTGTCTTATCAATGCTTAATCTTTCCCAACCTCAATATAAATATAAACATCTTCAACTCTAATAAGGCATCTTCACTCATCCTTATAGCCACATCTATGAGTTTTAAAAGCCTTCAACAGCAATGACAGGATAGTATACCCTTAAATAGTAGTGTCAGAATAGCAAATAAGACCTGATGGAAACATAACAAAAAATATAGATAGGGATCTGAATGCTAAGCCTCTATTATGCTAATCTAGAATAATCAGTTTTTTACATACTGTATTGCAAAGCTGACTCCTAGTTAGATCATAAGTGTTGATTAAGTGAGCTCAACAACAGGGCTGTCAAACTCGCGACCTGCAGGCTGGATGTGTCATGCGCTGGCCACTCCCACACCCAGTTTAGCAAAGGGGGAGAAAGTAGTGATACATCACGTGACGTCGCAAATTTGATACCCTTGCTCTACATGGTAGTCCAGGCCAGGAAACTGGCTCCTCAGGAATACTAGAATTATACTTTATTGATATCAGCTGCAGTAGAAGTATGGTTGAAAGTCTTCTGGTGTTTTTCTTATCTTCCCTAATGTAACCCCAGAATATAAGGGATGAGTCATCTGAAGTCTCTTCTTAATACTGGCTCCCTTCCCAGGACTTAAGAAATGTTTTGTGTCCATTGTGATTATGTAAAAGATTCTGAATATTTCTTTCAAGAACGTCTCCTTGGCTCTTTACAGATAAATATTTATATTTATTCTTCTGATTTAAAATGAATTCATGAAATATATTTTGTTGGCTTAGACTTACTTTTCCAGCTTGCCAAGACTATTCCAAACCTGGCTGTTCTATCCTGTTGTGTGTTATTGCCAATTAATTTGATGACTTCCTCTGCATACCGTATTTTTCGCTCCATAAGATGCACTTTTTTTCCTTCCAAAGTGGGTGAAAATGTCTGTGCATTTTATGGAGCGAATATGGGCGACAGGCAGTAGCAGCAAATGGCAGCAGTGATTGCTGCCTGGAACAGCTGATCAGTGGTATTCTGGGAGGTCGATCCAACCGCTCATCATCTGCTCAGAAGCAAAGTCTCCAGTATTCCCTGGTGGATGCAGCAGACACAGAGGAGGCAGGCTGTTTGCTGTTTGCTGCAAGATGCTAGCCTGATGAATACCAGATGGATGCTAGGTGGCAGAGGCAGATTTTTTTTCTTGTTTTCCTCCTCTAAACCTAGATGTGTCTTACGATCAGGAGCATCTTATGGGGCGAAAAATACGGTAAATGTCAGAAAATTAAATCAGGAATGTATGAAACTATTTATTATTGGTAGAATTTGTCTGCTGAGAAATTAATACTGAAATTATTGAAATTTCTTCAACCCTCCAAATTTCTCCTGGGAATTTGAATGTAGAATATGATAGATATATCCAGATAGGAGAGACAAAATTAAAGCACCATCACACCATCTTTCTTATGTAATTATGTCATGTATGAAGATGGAAGTATGTAATGGTATTTGCCTTATGACATTACAGGGAGTTGTCATTTTTGTGTCATCACAGAAGGCAGTAGACAGTGCAAGGTGTTATTTAAGTGTTTTACCTGTCTCGGTAGCCTGAAGCAGATCTCCACAATGATATCAGTAATATTTCTTTCTCTTTTTACTTTTATCCAAATGTTCTCAACTAACTTACTACATGGAGATTTGTGGTTTTCATCAGATGTGTGCAACTTTTTACATAAAATGTTGCTTTGCTCACTTACAATTCGACATTGAGTACTTTATACATTATTTCAGAAAATCTGAGCACTTTACAGTGCAGTGCTTGTGGCAAGCTCAGCAGCTATTATAGCATTGCAATATCCTTCACCTGAATACAGGTGAAGTTTGGATTTACCAAACACAAATTCACTTCCTGTAAGAATCAAATTCGCATCCAAGACCATTAAATAGAACACATTGACTTTTTAAACTTATTTGAGGAGCAACTTTCTAGAAGCATAAAATCTTCTGTTTATTCAGATTAACTTTATGTTGAAGTATGTAGGTCTCTGATTCAAAATCTAAACAGGGAAATCTGGTTCTATATAACTATTCAAAATCATTTAAATTCAGTGTTGCTCCCCATTGTTTTGGCAATTTCGTGTTCAAACTTTAGTGAAAGCCATTTTGTTATATGTTTTAACATATTTATCATTCATGTGGATAATTAATTCTTTCATTTTCCAAAAATAATTTCTGGGTCTCTTTTTGATCTTGGCTATTCTCCATGTTTATTTTATTATAAAATTCTTCAAGTTAATTTCTAGTAGCAGTGTCCATAGTCCTGGAGTTTCTACCATAAAGTGCATATTTCTATAGTAAGTAAGTAACATTGTCACTGATGATATCTAACTTTGTGCTCTTTATCACAAAAAGCAAAACTTCTTCTGACTATTTAGACTACCTAAGTTCCATGCTTCCATAGGCAAATTCCTAAGTACTAGTCTTGTCATTTCAGTCGTCATCCAATCCCTAGAGACAGCCAATTTTCTTTAATGTCTGAACCAAAGAAAAATGTACTATTAAAATGCAATTCAGAAGTGATAAAAACTCTAAATGGAGCAGCCGGCTTTTTGTACCACCTATGTATACTCAGGGACATTGGGGCCACATTAATTTTTTGTGTGTGATGTCCATCCCAAGTGCAAATTAGCCCTGGAAGTGCTATAATCCGTCTTATATGAGAGCCACCTGTCCCATGAGTATATACATGCTTCTGTAGCTTTGTATAATTTAAAGCTCTGCTTCTTCTGTGGTATTGTTTTATTAATTTTCAAGAGCCCTTGGTTTAGAAGGCTTTATGGGCAATTTGACTGGCCAGATGCTAATAAAGACCAATTTGTTTCTCCACAAGGAAGGTTTATTGATGTAATTTACAGCTGATAAAATATTAATTTCTTTCAACAGAGAATGCTATTTTAAAATAAGCAGGATTTTTAATTGACATTACAAAAGTAATACACAGCAAATATATTGTAATATTGTTAATGTTCAGAAAATATAACTGTCCTCAATTTCCCCCTTTTTCACACTTTTCTACATAACCTCTCAGAAAATAACATTTTAAATTTCTATATAGAAAGACTTTTAACAACTCACCTGAGCTATTCCAATTCAGCAAAATTTAGAGATGCAATGTGGAAGATGCACTTCATGTGGCAACAACCCATAGTATATAATGTAGGAGTTAGATTTGTTCAGAAATGGTATATAAAACAGTTGTACTGAAACAGTTGCACCAAAGGAGAATGGCTTCTGTTCTGCTTTAAGTGTTGATGTTTAAAATAAAAATTCAGTGATTTACATTTCAGCAATTATTTTTGTTTTATACCTGCCAAAGATATAAAGTACTACTGAAAGGTCTTGTTGCATTATTTCATCATGGGGAGATGGAATATAGGGCCTTCTCTGCTTTGGCAGCCTAATCGTCAGATATTCTTCGTTCAGTGGTTCAAGATTCGCTTCATTTCAGCACTTACCGTATTTTTTGGAGTATAAGACGTAGCAAGGTTTTGAAGAGGCAAATAAAAAAAAAGTTTTTGCACTGTGCAAACATCCCAAAACCTTCACGAAAATGTGCCTTTTTTTTTTTTTTCAAAAAAAGGGCATGAATAGCCTTTAGGAGACTTGTAGAGTTTTCTGGGGGCAAAAACATGCAAAAAAGGCCCATTTTTTGTGAAAATGGCTGATTTTCTGTCAAAAAATGGCATGGATAACCTTTAGGAGGCTCATAGAGTGTTCCTAGGGGTTGAGGAGGGCAGAATTGAGCAAAAAAATGACCCATTTTCGCTGGTTTTTGCCCTCTCCAGCCCCCAGGAGCTCTCTGAAAGCCTCCTAAAAGCAATGAGTGGCCATTTTGGTGAAGGGGCGGAGTTTCAGGTGGCAAAAAAAAATGCTGTATTCAGTGTATAAGATGCACCCAGATTTTCTGCCTCTTTTTTGAGGGAAAAAGGCGTGTCTTATACTCCGAAAAATATGGTACTTAAGACTTCCTGTCTACCCAACCCTGAAGATACAATCAGTTTTTGTTTATATTGTGTTTTATTTGTTCTTTAATCTGTCTATTCATTGTGCTCTATCATAAATAAATGATGTAAGCAGATTAAAAATATTTAAATAAATAAACGTCAGAGATTATAGCATAGCTCTTCCTCAGTAATTTCTGTGCTAAGTAACTGACTATGATATCCTTATCTAGAATAGTTTCCAAAATTCTTCTCTACTGATTCTACTGCTTATAAAAGTTGCTGATTCTCTCTGCTTTACTGAGACCACTGTCAAAGTACAAGTAGTCCTCGACTTACAACAGTTCATTTAGTGACAGTTCACTTACAATAGCACTGAAAAAGTGACTTATGACCATTTTTCACACGACCATTGCAGCATCGCCATGGTCACGTGATCAAAATTCGGACACTTGGCAACTGACTCCTATTTAAGACATTTGCAGTGTCCTGTTATCATGTACCTTTTGCAATCTTCTAACAAGCATAGTCAATGGGAAAGCCAGATTCACTTAACAACTGTGTTACTAATGTAACTATTGCATTAATTCACTTAACCATGACAAGAAAGGTTATAAAATGGGGCAAAATTCACTTAACAAATGTTTCACTTAACAACAGAAATTTTGGGCTTAATTGTGGTTGTAAGTCGAGGGCTACCTGCAATGTGATTCAATTCCCTTTGCTTTATGCTGCTCAGACTTGGTGATACCTACCTTCTCAGTATTCAGCAGGTTTTGACCAGTTCTGGAGAACTGGTAGCGGAAATTTTGAGTCGTTTGGAAAACCAGTAAATACCACCTCTGACTGCCCCTGCCTCCATCTATTATCTGCCTCCCAAGTTCCAGCTAATCAGGAGGGAATGGGGATTTTGCAGTATCCTTCCCCTTCCATGCCCACCAAGCCACCCCCCACAGAACTGATCTTAAAAAAATTTGAATCCCACCATTGCTTCTCCTTTATTCAATTTCCATCATTATCTAATGCTCCCATTAATTTATGTTTGCTTTTCCTTTATTGTCTCTGTTTTCAAATCTCCACCCACCCCACCCCCTTTTTTTGTATCTGCTTAGAACAGCTTTTCACTTTCATGCCCCCCCCCTTTTTTTTTCTGGCTGCTACTTTTCCCAACTTTATTTATTGCATGCTTGCTTTTATTCTTCTCATTCTCCTTTCACCCATCCTCTGAACAAATATAGAATCATAATCTTCATTTTCAGTACTGTTAATAAAAACACATACAAATACCTACCAAGCTAACTAACTAAAAGTAAAGCAAATTCTAGATTAATCTCTGAGGGAAAGAAGTTTCATGACCTGGATGAAATCATGGACATGACCTCTTAAAGTGCCCGTGCATTTGTACAGATGGAGGTGATCCTTTAGGCATCTTGATCCCAAACTGTTTAGAGTCTAAAAGTAATTATTTATTGGAGCAATAAAGGAGTCATATAGTGAGCACTTTGGCAGCAATGTTTTGAAACAGCTGTAGTTTCTGAACATTTTGAAGGGCATCTCCATTCAAACATGCTACAAAAATCCAAGTAAGAAGTAATGAAAGAATGTGTAACTATAGTCAAGAGACAAAAAACTTAGAAAACAAAATGAGATTAAATGAATGAATGACAGTCCTTTCAGCAGTTCCAAGAAGTCCTACTTCATTTGCACTATTCAGGTGACTCTGAGGGCACAAATAAACCTCCCAGTGGCCTCAAAGGCTCTCGGAAAGAGTGCTAATGGCCAGATGACTGCAAAGAATATAAATCTTTCTATTCTCCACCATTCAGTCAGAACTCAAGAAGCCTCTTGGAGGAGAAGGAAAATCTCTTCAAGGAAAAACAAAGGAAGTGGTAGTTGCTTTTTAAAAAAACACCTTTGGGACAACCATGACCTGGATGACTGAGAATCACCATAGACATAAGGACAAATGCACTTCTTATATGGAAATATATATTCATTTTTCTCTTCTGGGGATTTTCACTTGAGCATAATTTAATTCTTATTTGTATTATGTACTATGTGATAAATGTTTATGATATTGTACTATGGTATAATAGTACTATTACACCATTGTTTGCAAATGTACTACTACAACTGTTGGCTATATTAATAGACCACTATAAAACAACATTGATAATTGAGGCAGAAACAAATTATTTTAAATTACATTTTTCTTATTGTTAATGTACATGCTTTCTAATGAGTTAGGTAAGGTGAAAAATAATTATATATAATGTTTTACTTTTCAGGTTTATGCCATTTTCATATAATGTGCCAGATGAATATATTCCATCCATTCAGAGAGCAAGCAAATATGGTCAGTCAAATTATGGACTCAAGTATTTCCGGGAAGAACACCCAGAGAAATGGATGACAAAGAAGGTGAGCTGTATTGGATAACCAAGGATAAGATACAACTTCTTAAGGCTAGTCATAGCAAGGGAATGCAGGGAGGAGTTGAAGGTAGAACTAGTCTTGCTTCCTGTGCTGTAAAGATTATATGTGTATTCAAAAGATTTTAAAAATAGATTTCACAATAGAACTCCTTGGCTCTTATCTCAGAGGTAGCTGAGGAATTCCCCAGATTTATGGTCCTGGGGACTTCAATCTGCCTTCCCTGGGATTTGGGATTGGGATGGCTCAGGAACTCATGGTTCCCATGACAACCCTGGGTTTATCCCAGGCCCTGCATAGGACCATGGTTATATTCTTAATATCTTCCTCTTAGAACAGTGGAGATGTGATCTGGAAATGGTGAAAGTTTTTTGATCCCTTTGTCACTCCCTGGTATCCATGAGATTCTCTGCCTAGAACATCTGATTGGCGGTATTCCAGGAGGCCAATCCAACCACCAATCAGCTGCTCGGCAGTGAAGGCTCCAGCGTTCCCCGGCGGAGACAGCAGACACGGAGGAGGCAAGCTGTTTGCTGCAAGGATGCTAGCCAGATGAATACTGGATGGATGCTGGGAGGCAGAGGCAGATTTTTTTTTCTTGTTTTCCTCCTCTAAAGCTAATGTGTGTCTTATAGTCCAGAGCATATTATAGTGTGAAAAATACGGTAAATATTCAATACTTACTTAATATTTTTTTTAATGTGCTGCCACTCTCACTGATACATCGGCTCTGGAGATCTTACAATCTAATAAAAATTTAAAAATATTGCAAAACAATTAAAGTTAGAAGAATTAAATAGAAAAGCTAAAAATTAAAATGAGGAGTTGTGCTTACTTGTGCTTTCCCTGTAGTGGTTCTCCAGTGCACTGCTCGGAGAGTCCAATGCTGGGTTAACACAGCCTATCTGCCCTTGGACTGAGTGATGTTTTTAGTTGACCACGCCTCCCTTTGCCTCTGCATGCTCAGTTCGAAAACTCAGTCCGCCCGTTAAGACTGTTTTGGGAGAGCTCCAGTCTAAGGTCAGATAGGCTGGAAAGTTTCACACTTTGGACCACGTTTGAATCCTCACATTAGAGAAGATTATTTCTGTAACAAGAACTGTCAAAGATTGAGGTTTATGTCGCTTTAAGAGGGCAACCGGGCTTCCCTGCAGCAGCTGGTCGCAAGCACTCCAGGGGACTGTAATCCCTCGCCCAGCGAAGGCTGGCGAGCGGCAGGAGCGGCAGGGGCGGTGGCAGACCTTCCCCAACTGAGCCCCAGAGAAATATTCCCTCAAACGGAGGTTTCGGAGCCTGCAGGCCTTCTAGCTAGAGGCCATTCAGCCGCTCGATTCTGCCCGGCAACAGCGGCGACGGTTGGAGCCTTCACGCACTTTTCGGGCTGTCAGGCTAAAAAGAGCGGGAGGAGGCTGCGCGCGCAGCCACCGCCATTTTGAATCGCTTCGGAGCGCGTTGAGGGGAAAGAGAACGCACGGCTCGTGTGGAGAGCTGATTCTTCCAGCCTTGCATTTAAAGTCAGCAGGAGAAGCGGAGAACCAAGACAGCATCAGCGGAGCCTCAGCCAGCCCTCAGCGACTGCAGAACGCCGCAAGGAGGCTGGAGATTAGCCTGGGGAGCCAGCTAGTCTCTCCCTCCTGTTTGCAAGCTAAGTCTCAGGGAACCGAGGGCGGTGGGAGGAAGGAATCCGACCCCCAGGCGGCCCTTCCCTCCTGAAGATTCTGCGAGCGCATTTGGACCTCAACGGCCAGCGCGTGCCCATCCCAGCTCCAGCTATCTTCCAGGCCTCGTGGGGACCTGAAATGGCAGAGGAATGCAGGGAGGCCTTAGGGGAACAGGCAGGGCCCTCCAGCAAACGCAGTAAGCTGGATCCCTCTGTGAAAAAAGGCAAAGGGCACAAGGGCTCAATTGAAAGGTCTTCACCAAGAGCCACAGTGGATCCCAGGGAGGTTTCAAGGCCCCATCAGCCAGAACCTAGCCCAGACCATCGCAGCAGGGAGTCAGCTTCCCCTGATCGTGAGGCCCAATCCCCCGGGGACAGTGAATTCTTGTCTGGGGATAACTATAGGTCCAGGGATCCGTCTCCAGAAGCATCTTGGGGGTACCCCGACTCCCCTAGCTCCTCCATTGGAGAGGAACGAGATTCTATCCAGGATTCCCAGTGTGGGAAGGGTGAATCCAGCTCAGGCAGGCCTAGCCATCGCAGGCCCAGTAAGCAGAAACTGAAAAGGGGTAAAAGCCCTGCTCTTTCTGATGAATAGCAATAGCAATAGCAGTTCGACTTATATACCGCTTCATAGGGCTTTCAGCCCTCTCTAAGCGGTTTACAGAGTCAGCATATCGCCCCCAACAACAATCCGGGTCCTCATTTCACCCACCTCGGAAGGATGGAAGGCTGAGTCAACCTTGAGTCGGTGAGATTAGAACCGCTGAACTGCAGATAACAGTCAGCTGAAGTGGCCTACAGTGCTGCACCCTAACCACTGCGCCAAATGAGGGAGGTAATTTCCTTAGCCATTTCCCAAGGGATAGCTGAAGGCATTAAGCACAGGGGCTCTTGCAAGGGCAAGGCCCCAAAGGAAAAGCGCAAGCCTAAGGCCTCCACTTCCAAGGAGCCTGTATCCTCCTCTCAATCTTCTAGCCCATCTCACTCTGGGCTTTCAAGTTCTGAGCAGGAAGAAGGGGAAATTTTCGTGCTTTCTGAAGACGAAAACCCTACCCCTGACAAGCCAACATTCACTGGCCTGTTTAAGCCGTCCTTATTCAAATCAATCTTACACAAGGCCATGACGGCTACAGAGTTAGGCCCCACTTCCAGGCCTGAGGCCTCTCAAGCTTCCACATCCAGGGATCATAAGCATGGCTTATTCAAAGAAACAATAGAAACCCCTGAGGTTATTCCTGTGCCTGACCTCTTTATGGACGCTGTACAGCGCCAGTGGCTACAGCCAGGCACCCTAACCAAACCCAGTGGGGGGGACAGAGCACTGTATGCCCTGGAGGGGAAAATGGAAGATATCCTGAAATTCCCTGAAGTAGATGCCCCAGTTGTGTCTCTAACTTCCAATTCAAACTTGCCAGCTGAGCTCCTAGAGGGACTTAAGGCAGAAGATAAGAGGTCAGAAAAGGCGTGTCATAAAACACACATGGCGTCTGCCTGGGCCATCAAGGCATCCACCTCTGCCTCTTTCTTTATCAGGGCCACCTTATTCTGGCTACGCCAACTCAAGTCTAGGCCACCACCCAGGAAATCTAGATGGCACCATGAGCTAACCAAAATTATTACCGCTGTCGAGTATTCGGCGGATGTCACCTTGACAGCTGCCAAATTCTCATCCAGGGCTCTCGCTTCCAATATCACCTCCTGCCGCCTCTTATGGCTCAGGCATTGGCAGGCCAAAATGAAGGCCAAGTGGAAGCTGGCATCGGCCCCATTTAAGGGAGGCCTTCTGTTTGGAGAGGCCCTGGACAAGTTTGTCACTGAAACCAAAGACAAACGCAAGATCCTTCCTGCAACCCTTAAGAGGGGTGACCGGAAAGGGGTGGGGTCCTTTCGTAAGAGACCTTACAGGAGTCAGGAAGCTGGGCAATCTTCTCACCCTTCCTCCTACCAGAGATCCTTTCAGGCAGGGGGGGATAGGCACCAAGACAGACCCTTCGGTGCCAACCAATCCCAGTCTTCCTTTCGGAGAACATTCCGAGGAGGAGGAAACAACAGTGGTGGCTCCCGTCCTTTTCGCAAGGGAAAGTGACGGTCGCAGGGATCCCCCCATCGGGGGTCGGCTACGGCTGTATGCCGACAGGTGGGAGGAGATAACATCGGACAAGTGGGTCCTCAACACCATTCAAAGGGGCCTTGTCCTGGACTTTCTAACCTTTCCCCAGAGAAAGTTTATTCGCTGTCCTACCCCCAGGAACCCAGAGAAGAGGGAGCGCATGAGAGCAGAAATCCGCCATCTCCTAGAGATAGAGGCGATAGAGCCAGTCCCCAGGGATCAGCAGGGGAGGGGCTTCTATTCTATCCTCTTCCTTGTGCCCAAGAGTTCAGGGGGGTGGAGGGCCATCTTGGACCTCAAAAGTCTAAATCAGCATCTGGCTTACAAGAGGTTCAAGATGCAGTCACTCCATTCCATCCTGGACTGTGTGAGGGAGGGGGACCTATTGACATCAATAGATCTCAAAGAGGCCTACCTGCATGTCCCCATCCATGTGGACCACAGGCGGTTCCTGAGGTTCTGTTCGGAAGGGAAGCATTTCCAATACAGGGTACTTCCCTTCGGGCTATCATCTGTGCCCAGAACATTCACCAAAATTCTGGCAGTGCTAGCGGCTCATCTCCGCAGTCATCTGGTTCGTCTGGAATGTTATTTGGACGATATAATTATTCATTCTCTCACCACCAAGCAGGCACACCGCGATGTTTCTTTAACTGTGCAGACCCTGCAGCACCATGGCTTCTCTGTCAACATGGAGAAGAGCCAGTTCCGGCCATCCACCTGTATACAGCACCTGGGTGCAGTCATCAACTCCACCTCTTGCCAGGTATTTCTTTCTCCAGACCGGCTGTCCAACCTGAGACGCAGAGTGAAACACTGCAGCCTTGCCAGTCGGTACCAATCATTCAGCTGTCCCAGCTCCTGGGGATAATGATATCGTGCCTGAGGGTGGTTCCCTGGGCTTGTCTTCACGCCAGGGAGCTGCAGTGGTTCCTGCTTCCAATGCAGAGGGCCAAGGCCAGCAACTCACACAGGCGGGTTCGGCTCCCACGAAAGGTGATCCGGTCTCTGACATGGTGGAGGTCCAAGGCAGTCAAGAAGGGCTGCTTGTTCAAGGAGCCGTAAAGACTAGTTGCCACCACGGATGCCAGCCTCCTGGGGTGGGGCGCCCACTGTCAGGGTCACCTAGCCCAAGGCCAATGGACTCGGAGGCTGCCCACAGCATCAATTGGCTGGAACTGAGGGCAGCTCGCCTCGCGCTGAGAAAGTTCACCGCTCTAGTAAAAGGGGCTCATGTACTGTTGATGACAGACAATGTGGCGACAAAAGCGCATATAAACCGACAAGGGGGCACTCGATCAAAGGCCCTCATGCTCGAGGCGGAAGCGCTGGGCAGGTGGGCGGAACGTCATCTGGCTTCTCTCAGTGCAGATCACATCTCCGGCGTAAGCAACCGGGAAGCAGACTGGCTGAGTCGCCAACGCATCGACCACTCGGAGTGGCGCCTGCACCTGGGCCTGTTCCAACAGATCGTGAGGAGATTCGGCAAGCCTCAGGTAGATCTGTTTGCCACACACAACAACACACAGCTCCCACGCTTCTTCAGTCGCTACCACTCGCCCCTCGCAGAGGGAACAAACGCACTGAGGTCAGTGTGGCCTCAGGGACTTCTGTATGCCTTCCCTCCACTGCCGCTCATTCCTCAGGTGGTGAACAACCTCCTGGCCGAAAGGGCAGACCTCATTCTGGTGGCTCCCTTCTGGCCCAGAAGGCCCTGGTACGCAGACCTGGTCAGTCTCTCAGTTCAGAGACTGTGGAGAATCCCTCGGGACCAAATTGCCCTCAGCCAAGGGGCCATCACCCATCCGGAGCCTCAGTGGCTACAGCTAGCCGTTTGGCACTTGAGGGGGAGCTCCTGAGAAAGCAGAAGTTCTCTGACCAGGTCATTCGAACGATCCAAGCGTCCAGGAGGCCTTCTACTACTAGAATCTACGATGCCACCTGGGCCGCATTCTCTCAGTGGTGCAAGACTAGAGACATAGAGGCCTCATCAGCCTCGATCCCTCAGACCCTAGACTTTTTGCAGGAGGGTCTGGATAAGGGCCTTGCGGTCAGCACCCTCAGACGTCAGGTTGCAGCGCTGTCTACCATCCTGGCAAAGGGCTCCTCTCGCTCTCTGAGTCAACTTCCTCAGATCAAGAGCTTTCTCAAAGGAGCAGCGAACATCAGCCCTCCAGCTGTTCACCGGTATCCGTCTTGGGACCTTCCATTTGTGCTTAAGGCCCTGACAAAAGCCCCATTTGAGCCTTTGAGAAAGACCAGTCTGCGCCTTACCATCAAAACTGCTTTCCTGGTGGCTATTACATCCGCTCGCAGGGTATCCGAGCTGGCAGCTCTTTCTGTCAGGGAGGATTTGTGCGTAGTTCACCCGGACAGAGTAATTCTGAGGCTTGATCCGTCCTTTACTCCGAAAATTAACTCTCTGTTTCACAGGACTCAAGAGCTTATTTTGCCCAATTTCTGTCCCCATCCTTCTCACCCTAAAGAGCGTGAGTGGCACAAGCTGGACGTGAGACGAGCCGTGCGCACGTATGTAAAGAGGACAAAAGACTTCCGCCGGTCAGAGGCGTTCTTTGTCTCCTTCCTCCCTGCATCCCTTGGCCACAAGGTCTCCTCTCACACAGTGGGACGTTGGCTACGCGCTTGCATCAAGCTGGCATATGAACACCAGGGCAAAACAGCTCCGAGACGGGTCACCGCACACTCCACTAGGAGCGCAGCAGCGTCTGCGTCCTGGGCAACCCAGGCTTCTATTCTAGACATTTGTAGAGTGGCCACATGGGCCTCCCCCATGGCCTTTATCAAAAACTATAAGATTGACACCTTTGCCTCAGCCGAAGCCTCTTTTGGCAGAAGAGTTTTACAAAGAGTGGCTGAAATGCCAGAGGCTACGGCGCTTCCCCACCCTGGGACTCAATAGCTTGGGCATGTCCCAGCATTGGACTCTCCGAGCAGTGCACTGGAGAAAGACCGTTGGCTTACCTGAACGGTCGTTCTCGGGGCACTGCGAGGAGAGTCCAAACCCGCCCGGGGTGTTTCTAATATTGAACGATGTGACTGTATTGATTGTAACTGATTACAGGACGGTTTCCTTCGTTTTCGAACTGAGCATGCAGAGGCAAAGGGAGGCGTGGTCAACTAAAAACATCACTCAGTCCAAGGGCAGATAGGCTGTGTTAACCCAGCATTGGACTCTCCTCGCAGTGCCCCGAGAATGACTGTTCAGGTAAGCCAACAGTCTTTCCTGCTAAAATGGTAACAACTGCCTATTCTCTGTTTTCCCTCTTCAATGATTTTAAGGTTTAAATCTATGTAGCAAAGGATAAATTGGTAAAAAGTTTTCAAGAGTAAATGCCTTCAACAAAGAATTGTGACATGAACAAGCCATTGATACATTAAAATGTTTGTTTATCTTAAAGTGCATTGTTTAGGGAAAGTTTCTTAAATCAAACTGTTTTAGTGCTATATCTCCATATGTTCAGTTATATGTCTTCATAAAACGTCCAAATGATTTTGCAATTTTTTTAAAATAGAAAAATGTACATTTATTTTGATGCAATTTTACATTCTTATATAATTTTTTTCTACTATAGAGCATTTTAGTTTTAAACTTTACAAGTATACATACAAATTTTGGATGTGATTTTGAGCTGAGAGCTGCTTTTAAAAATTCAGAGAGAAGCATAACATGAAGGAAGTTATATTCTAATCTGTATATTGGTTTAGGTTGAAAATCCCAAATGATTAATAATACAGGAAGTATAAAATTTTAGAAATGAAATGCACTAGGCACCAAAAATGTAATCAACCATGGTTTGTCCCTTGTGATGAGGTAATTAAGGGATAAGAACTATTAAGTAATCTTCCACTTGTCAAAATGTTTACAATTTCATATCCATCAAAATGAAATGATAGTCCACAATCTTTAATACAAAAAATGAAACTTCTACTAAGATTATAGACCAATAACTTGCTAATGGCAGCAACTGTAGAGATGTTCCTTCTCCCCAAAATAAAAAGTGATGTTTAAGATCTTACTATTAGTTGTACTTTACGTCATATACCTTGTTTTTGGTGACTTACCAACCAGCTCTAAGCCTTTATTTTCCTTATTTGCTCCTGTATATTTGTTTTCAGATAGAATTTTAATATAGTACAAAGTATAAAAATAGCCAGTACTACCAACAATTAATTTAGAGAACCTAAGCATATTGCACAGAACATAAAGTTGACCTTTACTGTCTGCAGCTTTTGAAATGAAGTGGGATGTGGAAGACATCATAGGCTTAATGTGGCACATCGCTGTCTGCAGAAACTTGGGTGGGACTGTGCCTGCCCGCCCATTGCACCCGATGATTGAATCTGCTGTCACCAGCATCCAGATAATAATGAACATTGAGCTTAACGACCGTTATTATGATTATCATAATTGATGTGCGAGTGTAGTGTGTGGGATCATTACAGTTAAACTGTATGATATGTATGATAGAGGAACATGGCGTGATTATGGATAATTTTATTTTTACACACTGATTGGGATAAAATATGTTTTTAACAGCCCATCTTATAATAATCTTGGGGAAAAAATATGTGTGCGTACATGTGATCCAGGTTTGCTGCAAAATAGCCATTTTAAAAAAATCCACATTACTAATATTGGTAATTAATTATATAATTAATGACAAAAGCAATCCCTCTTCAGAATGCAGGTTATATTAATCATCTACAATGATAAAAATGTAACAATAGTTTAATTTAATCAAGTTTCAATGTGACATATGATTTGCAAAAAGTTACCAAAGAATAGGTTCTGAAATATCTTTTTGCATACAGTGAAATAGGTTCTAGATTTGGTCGTAGATTCAATACGTAAAAGTTATGGCATTCTAACTTTTTAAAATGCACTTCTCTTTATACAGCATGATCTTCTCTTTTTCTCTCCATCTTTAATCCTGGTGATTGAGAGAATCTCACTGATGACAAAGGATGTGGCAAAGCAAATAATAACTGCACAGCTCAGTCAGGTGGGGGGGTGGGGAGGAAATTGCTGTCTCCAAAACAAGACCACAGTCCGTTTGTACTACCATAATTAGATTCAGGTTTCCTAATCAGAAAGCTAAATACACACAAATATACAAGCCCCAACAGCATTTTAGAAGGTTACTAATGGATCAAAAAAATAATAATTTGGAAGGTAGAATATAAAGTGGTGATTACAAGGATCTGAGCCATTCAGTGAAATTTGCATGAAAAAAGTAATTGTCAGCATTTTCTAACATTTGAAAAGGGTTTGTCAGCAACCATTTGAATATTTTATAAAACTTGATTTTCAGTTCTGTAATTTCTCAGCAACAACATTCCGTGCTCCTATAGTACTGTGGATTTCAAAGAATAAGCAGATTCTAAAGAGAAATTATATGGTACTTATTATACCATCTAATCAGCAATCCAATGTGATTTGTCTATTGTATGATAAATGTCTTGTGTTGCCTACCTTTAATAATAAAGCTAGCTAATATAAAATAAAATCAGCATTCTGATAAGTTAGCATACAAAAAGATCTCAGCTTTCCAAATGATTCTTCTTAACTGAGATGATTGAATTAAAAAAAATTGATAACTAGTTAAAAATTCTACTAATATCTTGGCAAACAGCCAAACCCATTTTGGAGCCCTCATGGAGCATTTTGTGTAAAGTTTTGCTTATGTCTTTGCAAAGTTATCTAGATTTGTTCTATGGGTATCCTGGGTTGTCTCAATGGATGCTAAATCCTGCTACACAGTTGAGGCCAGAAGAGAAGAAAACCCATAGCAATATGAAAACTCAAAATGCTAAAAATTTTGCTATGCAAAGTGACATCCCTTTTTTTGTCACAGTAGAATATAAAATTCATCTCTACTTTTACTAATATAAATACTTTCATATTTCACTTTCATTTTGCTATTTGCCTAGCCAGCACATGGGAGCTTATCAGAGTTAAAGCTCTCTTTACATTTTTGACAATGATTGGTCAGCTACTGTTTTCTTTCCCAAGAATTCTAGTTATATAAACGAACATCAGAAACATCTCACTTCATTTTACAGGAACTTCTCAACCCTTCATTTAGCAACTATTTAAAGTTACAACACTGAAAAAAATGTCCTCACATGATCCTCCCAGAATTCTGACAGTCATGCAATCAAAATTTGGGCACTTGGCAACTGACATATATTTACAACAGTTGCAGTGTCTGAGGGTCATATGAGTACCATATGCGATCTTCCCAATCGACTTTCAATAAGCAAAGTCAACAGGGTAAGTCAGATTTGCTTAACAGTGTGATAGGAAAGATTATAAAGTCAGTTGCAATTCACTAAACAACCACCTTGCTTAGCAAAAGAAATTATGGTCCCAATTGTTGTAGATTGAAGATTACCTGTATCATTGTATTCATGCAGATAATGAAGTGGTTCTATTAGGATCACGATCTTTCCATAGTCCATCTCTCCATATTGTATCCCAAAAGGAGAACCAGAGATACTTATAGATGAACTGGTAGATGGTTGACCACTAACTTTGCAGTTCCTTGTTCTTAAGGCTTGTGTCACCTGCTATGTCTATTATTATTTTTGTCACCCTACCTGATGAAGGACTCTGGAAAACTTGAAAACTAGCATACAGTGCTTATTTAGGATATTTTATTTGGTCCTTGTAAGACCAAAGAGTAGTGCTCAGCTATGAATCTGGACTATTTTTCTCTTTCTATTTTTGATGAAGTAGTTTGGTTCTAGTCTTATTTTCTATTCCAAAACAAAGACAGTAATAGCCCCAAACCCCAATTAGATAATAATGTTCAATTGATGCATCCTAAGAGTTCGACAAATGATCTGTTAAACATGCACATAATATTTCTGTCAAGATTTTCTAACTTTCACCTAATGCAAATGAGCTAAGAAATCAGACCATTCACTGTTTGCACCTGTGCTGATGGAGTTCTGCTTATGGAGCAAGGGTTATACTAACAAAGTTATTTACTTTTCCCTCTTTTCTACTTTTTCTACTTTTCTTTCTAAGAATACTGTATTGTTCATTACATCTTTTGTCATTTTACTCAGAGCAGGTCACTTATGATGACGTTTTCAAAAAGTTTCCTAAAGAAAGTTATGATGATAATGAGGTTGACTCTATGTGGGTGTAAATTAACAATGTCCTTTAATTTATACCTGCTCTATGTTCTGCTGATACAGTCTAGTTAGTGATAGCACTTAGGTCCTTGGAAAGGAGAGAACAAGTCAATCAAACAATACAAAACCATGCATATTAAAACCGACTTGGTGCCCTGATGTGAAGCTGCTTGACTGAGCAGTGCAGTGTCAACCATGTCTTTCTTCTAATGCTAAAAGTAATGTACAGAGACAGAGTGACACTCCAAGTACAGCCTCCCATCAGCTGTAATTAATCTTTCAGTTAACAGAAGGACTAGAAAGCCTTTCATCAGCCACTTCTGAAGTCGAAGAGACCCTGCTTTTTGATGTTTGTATTCTGAGTAAAATTGTCCCCACCAGTTCTAACAAATTGAAACACCAGGCTAATTATGGCAACTAATGAAGTGTGGGGAATGGTCGCAGCTTGTCTTGAAACTGTTCCTTCAGCTCAGATTAGAGTTTCATCAATCACTTTTTTAAACTGATCTAGAATTGCTTCTGCCAGGTGCTTGGCACTTTTAAAGCTGTTTCTGTAATTGGTTTTTCCCCAAAGCTTAGGCTGTTTTTTGAAATATTATCTTTTTTAGGATAAAATACTCAAACGTATGTGTGTAGGTCAGCATGGGTGCATGTTATATATATTACTTCCATCAGCTGATCACTTGGTAGAAAACTAATAAAAATAACCCTTGATATACTGCTTTTAATCCACCTCACAATAGCAATAGAACATATTCACATATATGCACATGAATGGTTATTTTTGGGCTTCAGTGCATTCTGGCATAACCACATGAGACACAAGGCAAAGGAGAGATAGCCTAAGTATAAGCAGACGTTTTAGATTAAATGAGTGGTTGGGATTACATTCTAGTATATATCATTCAGAAAAATCAAGTGTAGCTTTGTTTTGTTTTGTTTTTAACTTCTGTAGGAAGTAATTCTCAGAAATGGTTATATGCAATTCAGAATGACATTTCCACTTCATTTTTTTCACAGGATCAAGTTACTTACCAACTAAAATTTGAACAAATGCTATATGTTAAAATATAAATATAGCTTTCATTTAAAAATGAAATGTTAATTTGTTACATTTGTATTGTTGTATAAATTACAAATTGTAATTGTAATTACAAATTATAATTTGTAGTACATTACAAGCATTTATAGGCTTAAAAATTAACATTCTGTTTCAGAAAGGTTTACATTTTCTAGAAGTGCTGATGTTTAAAATCTGAAAAATGAATGCAATTAAAGGCAATTATGGGTTTTATTCTCTGCATTGATTTCATTTTTACAGTTAAATGACACTTATAGATAGCTTTCCATTTTCTTCAAGTAGATCTAAAAATCTGGAGCAATAAAATTAATAACGATCAGTAATTTAGAAATTCACACCTTATCACATTTCATGAGGAGGCATATTTCAAAGTAACTGTAAGTGTGTTCTTAACAGTGGTGAGACTTTTGATAAAATAGGAATCCAGTGCCAACAAAGTTATATGAAAGATTCTGTTTTCAAAAGTCCAGAGGTTCCCAAAGAAAAACTCCAGCTGATAAGTTATGCCAAAAATAAAGAAGCCATGTTGACATCTTATCAAGAAGGATATGATGTCAACATGTGAGACACACACAAGGAATGGAATGGACAAGACATTCCAAATACTGCCCAGCATTGAATCCCATAAAATGCCTAATTCCACAGTTTCTTTAAGGAAGAAAAAAGAGAGAGAATATATATATTTTGTGAGTCTAAAGCAGGGGTCGTCAACTTCCAGGACATGGCCTGTTCAGATCTGGGCCGGGGAAGTGGCAGGTGGGAGAGTGTGTGCATGAGTGCTAAGTTCTATTTGTGCGAGTGGTGGAAACATCAGTAGAAACACAAGCTCACTGCTTGTGCAAATGGAGCTGTGTACATGTTTGCACAGAACCAGTCCCTCTCCCCCACCAAACTGCAAGGACGGAAAGTTTGCAGAATGCTGATCTAAAGATGCCCCTTGCTTGTTTTTCTTTCCACACAATAATAAGAGATAACCTGGAGATTAAAGACAACAAAATACTGAACAAAGAAATGTATACTTGTGATCAGGAATATCTGATGAATTCACAGACAGCTTGCCTGTTTTATGAAATAAACCATTAGAAGATTTGTTTCAGGATTGCATGACATCTTTTCTTTTGAAAAGTATTTCAAACCAATGCTTCAGACTGTGAACTACCTTGTATAAACAATGGGATTTTTTCACTTCTATCTATTATTAAGACCTACAAAGATTTAGTGAGGGAGAGGGAAATCAAGTTATTATTTAAAAAGCCTCTAATATATGAGGAGATTTAATTGCTAATAAATAATAATTATTTTATTTTTCCCATTTCTGAATTGGTCCCAAAAGCAAACTAGATCCAGTGCCGTTTGTGGCGCAGAGATGTTACATGTGTACTTCTTTGGTACAGTACAGCTCATGTGTGGCTGCATTCTGCATCAGCTGAAGCTTCCGGATACTTTTCAAGTGTAGACCCATGTCAAGCACATTGCAATAGTCCAAACAGGAGGTGACCAGAGCAATAAGTGATGAAATAGAGAGCATCCCTATCCAGGAAACGGCATAACTGGTGGACAACACAGAGTTGAGCAAATCCCCCCTAGCCATGGCTGCCACCTGCTCTTCAGGAAGGAGCTGAGTGTCCAAGAGGACCCCCAGATTACACACTGTCTGATGCAACCCATCTAAGACCCCCCCCCCCAAAAGATAAACTCCACAACCATTCCATGTTACCAAGTTCAACTGAAATATCTTGTTTTCCCTCCCAGCCCCCACAGCATCCAGGCATTGCAAAATAATGTTCACAGCATCAATCACTTCACTTGGGATGGAGATATATAACTGGGTATCATCAGGTTACTGGTGATAGATGAGCTCACCAGTGACATGTGGATATTAAAAAGGAGTGGATAGTGTGCACCCCATAAAGCAGGGGCTGTGAACTGGACCATTTTGGACCATCTTCGGAGAAAGCAGGTGAACCAGCAGAAAACAATGCTGAATAGTGTGTGTGTATTTGGGGGTAGATGGGGAAAGAGAGAGCCTCACTCATACCACGTCAATTTTATCTTTTTATTATCTCAAGGGATAGAAAGAAAATGTAAGAATAAATTTTTGGAGATTACTATTTCTTTTCTGTGCTACACATAATCTTTTAACATATCTTATGTATAAACAGTAATAATAGGGATAATCCCCGTTTCATGTCAACTTACTGTTTTAACAAGAGTACCTATTAAACAGTGGCAAATGTTACATTTGATAAATACCATTTATTTAAACATGTAGGGAAAATTAGCTGTTATCCCCTATTTAGAAAAAAATAATTTTGTAAATTATCATGTAAGACTTAGACCGTTTCAGTTACAACAGTCAATAAGTTTAAAATGCCAGTCCAACAATTTCATCTGTACTTTTGTTTTTTAGCTTTGATTCAGTAAAGTTCAAGGGTATCCAAGTATGAAATAGCTTGTGAGGAAATTCACATCACTGTCTTAATTTAATTTAGTTGTAATGAAGAGTGCATTCGTTCCAAAAATAGAATATTATCTCTGGAAATTTGGGTTGAAATATAGATATTAAGCATATTTAGGAAGTGCCAGGACAAAATAATAGCCCACAGTATTATATATACTGTATATAAAGGAAAAATAAAGTTATTATTTTGCAATTTATGGGTACTTCTTTATTGAAATATATATCTTACTCACCCTTACAAATCCAGAAATACAATAAATGTATAAACATATATGATGCCATATTATAATACCTCAGCTAAACACAATTCAGTCGGACTAAAATTAACCTTTCTTTTTTTGTAGTCTTTCATGTTTTTTTTACTATTTTTAATTTTTTTCCTTAGCCAATAAACTATAGTTTAATGAATTATGAAGTGTAAATTAGACCACATGACTTTAGTGTAGCAGAATTCAATTTCCTAAGAGGCTTAACATTTACGTAGAGGGGTAAAACAGCTGTTTCTAATATTGCAGATGTGAAGGCGCACTTGAAAATAGGCAATTAAATTCCAAGAAAGCTCAGGATCAAAATAGGAATCATGACCCTATTTATAAGTGGCTAGGAAATAATTGTATTACTACTTTGTTTTTCTCCACAGTATGGAAGAGCACAAGTACTTTTTGAATAGCAAAAAATGTAAATTATGTCAAATAAAATCGGCTTAATTATTGCAGTCCCAAAGGTGCTTTTTCAAGAGGCAACTGGACTGTCTTGTTTTTCTTTGAAGACGTTTTGCTTCTCATCCAAGAAGCTTCAATTCATTTTTCACAAAGTCAAACCCATAACTCCTTTTATTTAATTTGAATCATTCTTTCAATTATAAGTATGTAAACCAATGCCAGATACATCCTTCTTATTCTAACTTCTCTTTGAGTTTGAGCTTCACCAAAATTAAAAATATATTATTTGATTATAAGTCTACCAGTTTGACTTCGTCGCCATTTCCTTTCTTTAAAAAGCTTCCTGGGGTGACACACACACCCCCGAGAGACATCTTCATAAAGAATGTTTTTTTGTTATCTTGATGCTTATACTCACAAAGTCAGCTAGAATATGTAAGGAATTTTTTTCTTAGACAAAGAGATTTTGCCAACAACAGCAACGTTTTTTCATGGTACCTCTGTATAAATTCTTGAACCTAGTGAAAATATATAAGGATTGTCATAAAAATATCTAATTTCAACAGAATTTAGCTACAAAGATGATACATGGAGAAGAGTTTAAATTATATAACTCTTAATTTTTTGAAAAAAAAATAAAAAAGTAAGAAACAACAGAAAAATAATAGTCAATAGATAATAGAAGACAAAATAAAGAAAAATAGCAGATAACTATAGCGCACACACACACACACACACACACACACAAATACCAATTCACCATCTTTCACAAGCAGGTGTAAACAAAACTTAAGTCCAACTCTTGCTCTGAAATTACAACATAGCATCTATTTGTAATAATTTATAAATATTACTAGCTGTGATTTCATATTTTTTTATGTTTCATGCGAAAAGTCCAAAAGTGTCATCCAATTGGTATTAAATTTAGTCAATGCCCTTTCTCTCATTAGAGCCATTGGTTTTGTCATCCCATCAGCTTTACAAACCATTAATAGGTATTGGATCCTTTCAAGGTTGAGTCTATAGTAGTCCTGCTGGCATTATAATATATAAGAAAAAATAAATGTCAACCCTTTTGTCTACATGTTTCCCAATGCCGCATTTATATATTATAGCCAATATCATGCAATCATTAACTTGTTCATTTTCTATTTCCGCCCTCAATGAAAATTTGTATATTTTAGAAATAAGTTGTTCATCATTAATGATGTATTCAAATGTATTAAATATACATTTGAACTCAATTTCAAATGTAATTTTATCATATGGGCAGCCATACATATTTTTATCAAGATTAAATCTTTCTGAGTAGGTGAAAGTATGTGTATGTGAAAAAAATAGACATCTATATCCTTCTGATACCAAATCTTCTCTTGATTTTATTTTAAATGCACCTTGGGTATATTTTAACAATTCACAAGAAGAGATTACGTTAGCTGCTCATATAATAAAGATTAAATTAAAAAACTGTTTAGTTATGATCTTATAATTCCATGACTGCTTTGAATCTTGCATGAGTTATTATGACTTTATGAAAAACTAGCAGCTCACTCGTTTCCTAATAACAGTTCTTTTACCATGCACTATTCTGTTTGCCTTCCAACTGAACTGAACTCCAATATCATCCTGAAATGTGTACACACACATACACACACACACTACACACACACACACACACTACACATATTTCTTGATTACTACAATATCAAAGGTGACTTCCTGCAAAAATAAAAATGAGGCATCATTTGATATTTAACCACTGACCATCAATTAAAATAGAAATAAAACACTGAGAGAAGTATGTATCTTCTAGTTTTTAGTAGGCTTGGTCAATATTTATGTTAAAATTAAATTCTGTTGCAAAAATTATACCAAAATTAATATATTTTTGTCTTTGAAAAATAAAAAATATTAATGTTTCTGAAGACTGTGAGAATAATTCCCTCATATTTGTAAATGTTCTCATACCCTCGTCAAGTATGAAGCAGAATACTAATCATATAACATAAGCATGCAGAAGAATACATTTTTTTTTGTGATGACTAGTTTTTCTATTTTAGAAATTAATAACAGGTTGATTAAAGCCTACTTATGAAATCATTAAATAAGTTGAAAATTGACTTCCATTTCTGTCAGTTAGTCTTGTTAAACTGGAGACATCATCTTTGTTGTTAGCTTTACTTTCATTTGGAGGAGATAATTAGCCAATGAGTTAGATGTGCTTTTAGAATCAGTCCACCAGCTCATTGAAAAATACCATTAAATCCTTATGTGGAAAACATTTCGTCTGAGATTGCAACTAAGGAAGGTACTCAGGCTTCAAATGAACTGTAGATAATACCATAAGAATGTGGAGGCTGATTGTAGATAGAAGATATGATGAAGTAACTGAGAAGGTGTACACTTCTTTCTCAGCAAACAAAAACTAAATAAAATCACCTTTTCATTTATGGATTATTGAATTTCTTAACAGTCCACAGAATGACCAGCATAAATTCCCTTCTTTGATTAGTTAAGAAATTTTATTTTCCTGAAAAGTTTTGTATGTATGTATGTATGTATGTGTATATATATTACACATACATACATACACACACATACACATACATACATACATACATACATACATACATACATACATACAGTAGTGTAGAATATTTACTACTAATAAAATAAGTTACATCAGAGAGGTTAAATTATAGCCTCTGGTAGTCCACCAGTTTTCTTCAGATGCTACAACAAACGTTTTTGAAATGTCCCTTTTTAAAAGTTTGTAAAACTCTAATGATAAGTCATTAATTTTTGAAAATGTTTATTCATAGCAAAATCTACAACTGATAAAACTTTTTGGAAAGATAATGCCTACCATTCTGGTTGATTATTTTAATCAGGTTATAAATAAGAATCAGATTCCTTTAGCCCTGAGAAGTAACTGCTGGTTGTGGTTAATATCCCACCTCATCTCTCTGTTTCTGAGCATTGCTACTTAAGGTGTCTAGATGTGCAAGTAGGGATTGAAAATTATAGTATAGGACCCTTTCATTAGCTGAAATATTTTAAATTTGTTTCACTGAGACCAGTATTGGTGTCAATGTACTTTGTGTGAAAAGTGCAATAGCAGCATTAGTATTTGACAGCCCTTGTTGAAATAAGTGAAATTAATGGAGCTCTTTTCATATACGACAAGGCCATGGTACCCCTTTCATGCTGCTTACAGACAGAGAAAAGTCAATACTTTTTTATTACTTGATGCTGACCTACATTCTGCACTACAAGGGCCAGGACCACTAATTGGTTTCAGTTTTGAGGAAAGTTTGCCCCAAAGAAACATTGGAGCAGATAAATCAATCTTTTTTAGGGTAGCTTAGTGGCTTTGAGCACTTTAAATGACATATGTGTTGTATTGACAAAAGGGCCTGTTATACTTATTTTGTTATGTCAAAAGCCCTAGTACTACATGGAAGTGTTAACCAGTATTAATTTGATTAACAGGAAGCCCCAATTTATTGGATTAATGTTTGATTTTAATAGTAGATTCCCACATTTTTTCCTTTATTTGTCTTCTCCTCCCACCCCTTTTGTTTTTCCTGTTAAATAGCACTGCATGGCCATTAAAAGTTTGTGAAGTATCTTGTAGCTTGCAGCTTCTCAGTTCAAAGCTCTTATTTTGCTATTACAGTCATTAGGATTTCAGGAAAGATTTGGATGAGAACCCCTAGAGTTAAATGGAGGGGGCCATATTTTTTGCCATTGATTTTGTAGCAGAACTTCCCACTGAGTCCTCGTAAAATATCTTTGCTATTAAGTGCTTTTTTTCCAAATAAAATGTAAGTACAATTGCCCTGGACAACATCTGAAAACAAAACATACCTTTTTTATTTACATTGAAACATATGATTGGTACCCAATGAAATAATCATTTCAGACCCTAATTTAGTTGTAGGTGTGAGAGTGAAAACTACAGAATTCATTTATAAATCTTAAATTGATAACTTTAGGATTTTGTTTGTGAACAAAGTGAGAAGAGATTTTTTTTTCTTCCAAAAGATAATTTTGAAACAAGTGATTTAGATCATTTGGACTAAGATGCCTTATCCTCTAATTCAATGCTATTTTGCTGGATAGCAAGAAACACAACAAAAAGCAAAGCTTCTTTCTTATAAACAGGGCTTTACTCTGCTGATATCAGGACAAAATCTATCTAGTATATATAACTTTGAAAAGCTGTTATTACATTGCAGACCTTAATTTAGTATATTTTTCCAAATATATGCAATAATAAGTAATTAAAATAATTAAAAATAGCTAGTTAAAGAACTATTGCTAGAAGCAACTCCTCAGTACAAGCTGTTTTCTGTCTTTCTTTTTCTTTAGTCTCTTAAAAATAAACAGCATTCACATTCTGAATTTACTTAAAAGTGTATATGCCACACTCCCATTTGTGGGTCTAAATGTCTTATAAATAAACATATGCAAATTATTAAATTGGTAATAAGGTAAAGGTAAACCATGAGAAGCTTTCAACCATTTATCTCCTAATATGATTCCTAGTTGAGAATCTCATTGGTTTCCATTCATAGTTCTAGATCCACTTTCCTAAATGATTAGCGGAAAATTAGAGTGGTTCAATTCAGGAATGTACCCTGAATGATATAAACAGTGTTGCTTGGTTGGGCAAGAAAATAATCAGGCATTTGGTATTGTTTGGCATTCCTATTGTAACAAGTGCTAACAAAATAAAAGAAAGTTACCTGGAGGAATGTAGACTTGGCCACAAGAATTAAAAGCACTGGGAATTCAAGATTTTTAAATAGCAGTTAGGTTAATTTATTTACTAAAATAATAACTGAGACCAATTCTTAGACCCTTTTATTTAATCCAAAGAATCAATTTTTCAGGGATGTATGGCTTTCTCCTCCCCAAACCCCAATTCCACTTATGCATTGTAATATATATGTTGAATTAACCCAATCAGTAAGGTTAACTTTATCAATCACATTAACTTGCTATGTTCTATTGCATGACTACCTTTGGGTTTTATTGTAAAACTGTAAAATGAAAGGATAATTTGCATAACAACCTCTCTTTAGGCTTCTCTGTTTACAATATAAATTCTGTCAATAAACCAAATACCCTGTGCTTCAATGTAATTGTATCCTGTTTCCCAGTTTAAACATATGCCTGATAAACTTTCATTTAGTGACACATCCAATATAGTTGTAATCTTTTCCATTTCAACATAATAGAAGATGCCATGCTATAATATACTGTTGAAAGTTCAGTGATTTTTCTGCCTCTTATCTAAATATTCCTCAATTTAGATTCTCCTGAATATTTCTTTATGTTGGTAAGCTTGTTCATGTAGCCATCTGTTTAACAGAGAGAAGAATGGAGATATCAGCAAATCAAGATTTTTGGTAACCAGTATTGTAGCTACATCACCATCCAGTGGACAATGATGGATTTCTTGGCTCTTTAGAGTTTTAGTTGTTTTATAGATTTGTTTCCCCATATGTACTGCTTTTAAAAGTGTTAAACTTTGAGGAGTATTAATGAGACTGAGAAACTGCTTATGTTCCCTGAAACTCATTTGCCCTGTTTAGGGATAATCTAGATTGGGACACATGAAGGTGCTTCTACGTTCACTGACTATATTGGTAGGCTGGGAGATTGGATTGCTTTAGCTGAATTGGAGAAATACTCTCCAATACACTTGGCTAATGTCATTTGTTGCCTTTGAATAATGTACATAAGCTGATTAACTCATATGACAGCCAATTGTCCATTCATTAAAAGGTCACTGGGTCTATTGGTCTACTCTAGTCAGTATGACTATATTAGACTATATTCCCTTGAAAAATAATAGGATCAGAAAATGAATATGCTTTCTTACAAAAATTAATTGGGATTTTAGCATTTGAGTTTGGATTATCAGCCATATACATACATACATACATACATACATACATACATACATACATACATACATACATACATACATATATATATATATATATATATATATATATATATATATACACACACACACACACACACACACATATATATTTATTAGATTTCTTTTACAACTCCCGGTATGCCCAAATATGGGAGGAAGATCACTACTTCCATTCTCTGTCCTTCGGCTCGTCACAAGAGACCATCCAGGCAGAAACCCAATATTTTTACTGTTGCCTTTTTGTTACATTTTGTTGTATTTGTGGTGATAAATAAATAAACGAAGACTAGTATAGATCTATTTCAAGCTATTTAGCTCTCATCAGCTAGCCATACCCTTACTGGGATTTGAACCTGGGCTATATTACATACTAGGCAGACTTCTTAGCCATTAGGCCACAGGCTCTTATCCATTATCAGCGAAGCCAGGGTGAAAGGTATCTATTAGATTTCTTTTACAACTCCCGGTATGCCCAAATATGGGAGGAAGATCACTACTTCCATTCTCTGTCCTTCGGCTCGTCACAAGAGACCATCCAGGCAGAAACCCAATATTTTTACTGTTGCTTCTTTGTTACATTTTGTTGTATTTGTGCTGATAAATAAATAAAGGGAGACTAGTATAGATCTATTTCAAGCTATTTAGCTCTCATCAGCTGGCCATACCCTTACTGGGATTTGAACCTGGGCTATATTACGGCGAGGTCTTACTTGCCATCTTCAGGCTGGTGTTTTCGGCTTCGTGCTTGTGCGAGTAAAGCATGGTTGGAGCTGCCGTGTCTCTATAAATCTTGATGTGTGTGTATGTAGAGTGCTGGCTTTGTTGCTGTAAGTGGATTGATTGGCTGTGTAGTTGCATCCTGATTGGTAGATGGAGTTGATGTTTGTAGATTGGTCGGCTGTTTTGTATCATCCTGTGTGGTTGAGCTGCTGGCTGTGTGTCTGTTGTTCTTTTGTGTTGTAATGATCTGGGTGATGGGTGGGGCTCGTTTGTTGATTAGGGCTGGTTTCCAGATGTCTGGTAGGCAGGAGGTATTGTCACATTTATTCATGTTGTGGCAGTGTTTTTCTATTTCGATGGCTTCCATAATTATTCTCTTGTTGAAGTGTTCAGTTTTGGTGATTAATTTGGTTCCTTCAAAATCAATTTCATGTCCTGTTACTTTAAGGTGCTGGAAAAGTGAGGAAGCTTTTTTCTTTTTTTCTGACTGCGTTCTTGTGTTCTGTGATGTGTGCATTTATTCTCCTATTAGTTTGTCCAATGTATGTGGCAGAGCAGATTTTGCATGGTATTTTGTAGACTCCTTGGTTTTCTAGCTGGATCTTGTCTTTGGGGTTTCTTAAGATGTTGGCTATTTTTTGGGCAGTGCTGAAGGCTGTCTTGATATTGTGCTTGTGGAGAATTTTGCTGATTTTATCCGTGGTGCCTTTGATGTAAGGGAGGAGGGCGATGCCGTTGTCCTGTTCTGTATCTCGGTTCTTTGTGGGGGGGTCTCCTTTTGGATTAGGTTGGTAATTGTTTTTCTTTGGAATCCGTTGGAGAGTAATACGTTTGTGAGAGTGTGTAATTCAGTTTTCAGGTGATCTTTGTCGGCTAGGCAGAGTTGATCTGTGCAGGGTGGTGATGGAATTATGCGTTTAAGTAGTGGTTGGTGTTTTTTTTTTCCCGGTAGATGGTATGTCCTAGGGAGCCATTGGGTTTTTTGTAGATTAGGACATCCAGAAAGGGAAGTTGGTTGTTTGCTTCTATTTCCATAGTGAATTGTATTTTGGGGTGTAGGCTGTTGAGATGTGTGAGGAAGTTGTCCAGTTTTTCTTTCCCATGGGGCCAAATCACAAAAGTGTCATCAACATCTCTAAGCCAGAGTTTGGATTTGTGTTCAGATTTATCTAAGGTGTTAGTTTCAAAATGTTCCATGTATAAGTTTGCGATGACGGGTGAGAGGGGTGATGCCATGGGTGCTCCTTCTATCTGTTTGTATATCCAGATTTGTCCATAATGGGCAAAAATACAGCAGCTACGACCACGCTTTACTCGCACAAGCACGAAGCTGAAAACACCAGCCTGAAGATGGCGAAACCTTGCCAAGACAATCTCAATCTTATACAGGAAAAGACCCGAATACAATAAGATCAGCATATATATTTATATGTGTAATATGGCCCTATGTCTTTACTTCATTACCCACCTAATATAGCTCTTTTTAAATATATAACTTGATTTTCAAAAACATAACATAAAAGTCAAGAACAAATTTGAAAAAGAAAAACAATCAAGAAAGAAAAAAGATAAAAATGCAAAAAAAGAGAAATTTTAAAAAATGGAAAAAGAATGACTTGTAACTTTCTTTAATATAGATAGGAATAAATAAATAAATAAATCAAACAGTTTAAGGTTAACAAAAAGCCTGTGATTAAGCCCCTTTCCTAAAAAAGAGACCATTCCTGTTTTTAAAATGACCCAGTAAAGAAGTAGTTCTGTAACTGTTTTATGACAGTCGTCTTTTAAAAAAAAAAAATACATTTCAGAAGTGATTTTAAACATAGGAATAAGCTATTTGCAAATTGCAATATCAGTGAGTCTTATCTAAGACAATTCATTTGAATTTGTGACTGGGGAATCCATCAAGTTTGCTTGGATGAACTAGCCTGCAAAATCTGGTTATTAATTTCAACATTTATTATATATTCTGAATAATTAGAAAAATAGGAAGGCAATCACATTTTAATATACTCTTACATTAGCATAATATCACACAGCCATGTAATATCACATAGCCAACTGTAAGAACTGATGGGGACTTGTCTTGCTATAGTCAGAGGCAACCCATGACCAGATCCACTAGTTTAAATATTCAGCTGTGACCATGTAGTGAAATAGCTTTTAAACAACAAGATAAACAGTACAGCTGCCAACATAAAGTAATCTTATGCTCAGGGACTGGAATGACACAGTAGACTTCCTCTTTGTCATTTTGACTTGGATTTGGAGCTGGGCGTGGGCTCAGTTCCAGCTCAAAAAGCCATTCACTTCAAAGGAACCTAAATTGTCCCAAGGAGCTAATTCTGGCAGTCAGTTGTTGTTATTGTCTGGCAAGTCATCCTAATAGCCAAAGCCGTCTGCTCTCTCAAATCAGAGCTTATTTCTAGGGTCAGAAATGGCAGTTCTTGCTTTAACCTGATGAGAGACGGAAGCAGAGATTTACTGAGAGTAAAATAATGACAGCTGGTTTTTTTTATTACATTCTCCTTGTGACTTCCAACAAGTTTATTGTGATTTGATGTTTCCCTTCCCCCTTGTTTACCCCAATAAAACCTAATTATCCAAATACAAACCAGTCCCCAGTTTTTAGCTTTCTTTGAATATAAACTGGTTTTTGGGGGGAGGGGGGAATCTGTTATAGTCCCCAGAATCTGGCAAAGCACATTTTCATTATAATGTTTGTATTTTCAAAGAGGTTCATCAGAAATATTTTTTGAAGCATCAGGGAAAGAGAGCTTTATCAGCTTCAGTAGCCTGTAGCAGTCACTTTACTCAATTCTTTTTCTTTTATCTTTTCACTTAGAAGTAAGTTAATAGAAGTGTAATGAATTAAATATTGTAAATATTTTTTATAATGTTTTACAGTTAATCCAATCAGAGGCTGGCAGGGAAGAAGGAAGAATTAGAAACATTTTCTACTTCTCTTATTTGTTTCTAAAATTCATTATTTTGGATTTTGCACAATGTTTACAACATTATGTTAAGGAAATAATTCTAAATGGAGTCTTCAGCATAGTGGTGATAATATCAAATCGCATCCTTCAAGATAGAGTCATTGAAGTCCCCAGTGATAATTACCTTTGGGTTTTCCTGTACCACATTAGAAACCATCTTCTCCAGCTTGAAGAATAAGACAATGAGTAACATTCCCAGAGGCTCACCTGCCCAAAACTAAACTCATTTGGAGCCCCAGGGTAGAAAGTCTGCTGATGTGCAAAACAAAGACATTATCTTTCATTTTTTCTTGTACATAATTGGAGAAAAAGATTGTTCTGTCCTGTCATACTCACAGACATGCCTGTCTTGCCAGATTACCTTTTATTATTATTATAAAATATTTGGACAACAATGAGTTATTTTTTATTGTACATAAATTAGACCTCTCAGTTATTGGGCATCAATTATTGTTTGCAGATCTATAAATACATTGCAATTATTTATGTGAAAAATGTCCTAACAGAATATCCATGATTAAGCTGAGTTTGTCGTAATGTTTTTGTGCACATAGAAGCACAGGGGAAAAAGTATTCAGTTCAAGGTGGAGGCTGATTTAAATTTTGACACATTTTCAATCTTTTCCCCCCCCCCTCTAGGATTTCTTAACGGTGTTGCCATCAATTCCTCTGTTTGGAAAGTTTGGTCAAGCCTATTCCAGAGCTGGGCAATTTGTTTAAACATTACTTCTCCAACCAATTTTGTAAGAAATTTTAAAAGCTAACCCTTTTAAGGCCAAAAATGATGCCTATGCTTACTCTACCACGCCGTCTTGTTGAAGATTTTTATACGGACATCATTAGTATAATCGAGTTGTGGATGTTTTGAATTGAAAGAAGGTTTCCATAGCAATTGGTCAACGGTTGTCATCATTTCTATGAAGAATATCCGAAAACAACTTCAGGAACGGGTCTCCATCTTCCCTTTCAACAATCAGAACTCCAAATAGTAATGACATCTAAAATAAATGCTATTTGACAACAATTTGAAGAATCAGGGGCATTTTCTTAATGTTTTTACAGTTATTTCAGAAATGTAGCCTGTTTCTTCCATTTGAGAATAAATAAACATAACATGAAATAAATGATGTGATGTTATCCATATGAAACTGTTAAAATATTAATATAGTGCACCCTTCCCTACATTAGTATCTTCATTTCCAGTAATATGTTGTGTGGGTATCCTGGAGTCTTGGCTCCAACACATTCAGAAGTATCGTGTTGGTGAAAGCAAATAGAGTGTAACACTTGCTGTCTAAAATTCAAGCCAAATATGGCTTTTCCCAGGACATGTTGCAGTTGCAGGGCATGGCTACTTGGTCCTGGGAGAAGACACCTCTGCTTTAAAGGTTGTTCACAATTTCTTTGTGAGCACCTCCTGCTCTCCAAAGTTGTGCATAACCAAAGGGCTCTGTGGGATAAAGCATATATTACTTCCCAACCCTAACTATTCTTTCTTATAATTGGATCCATTTACTTTTACTATATGTGCCACCTCTGCTATAGGAAATAATCATGTCATTCGTTTGACTTATAAGTTTCACATTCTTTATGTTACTCTTTTTTTTCTTTCTCTTTTATCCCCCTGACTTAGTAGATCCTTCTCTTTTGTTATGGAAGGCACTGAATTATAAAACCATTAGCGAATCACTGCAGAATTTTCCTGCTTCGTTGGTCTGCTTCTTAGATATTCATTGTTCACAGAATTTGGTTGATGAGCCCTCAAAAAGTTCTCTGTACGTAAAAAGTGGCTCAACACTACAGTAGTTGCGGCCATATCATTTTACATCCTGTTTCATAATATCAGATACGAAGAATAGAGAGCTCAGCTCTTGGGCAGGGGCAAAGCATAGATCATTCTCAAAGATGACAACAATGCAAATCAAAGTTGACAGAAATTTTAAAGCATATTTGGATGCCTCTTTGTGTTTATGAGTAAGAGAGGTTATCAAATTCAAAGTTTTGGAAGTTTTGTATTTATGACCAGCAGCAGAAAATGAATGTCTTTTAATTCTGGTAAGTGAAGAATGGCAACCCAAGGCAAGTCCCTCCTATAAAGATTTAATTTCACCAAATAAATCTGAGTGCTTTTGTTCTGGGAGGGGAGCAGGGGCTGGTCAGAAGGCATTCATAGAAGGTGTTGATGAATAGGGAGGCCACTGTAATTTTTAGATGTGAGGGCTATCTCTTTGATTGCTGCAGCTTTCTGGTAGTTTATCTCTTCGTGATAATTCACCCTGTGTTGTTACTTACCTTTCTACTACATTTTCCCATCAGTCCAATTAGATCTACCAATACTTTCTCAGATTAATCTTCTTCCTTGGTTTCTTTTAAATATATTTGACCCCATTATAAACATAACCTATGCCAAGAAAACCAGTTGTTGTTTCAGTTTGCTGATAGCATTCTGCATATATTTTTTATTTTTTTACAAAAAGGATTTCCCATTCTCTACTCCATTCATTCATCTACCACTCAGAGCCTGCTCAATCCATTTTCCTTCCTTCCAAGCCAGTCAATTTTAACAATCTACTCCCTGAGCAAAATATGCTTATGGATTTTATGAGACCAATTTAAGACGACCACATTCTGCCCTTTTTGCACTCATTGAATGTTGTAGGAAAGGGTGTACTTAAAGCAATAGATGTGAACATTATGTATTTCAGAAGTCCACATTTGTGTCTTCTTCCAGGAATATATTTTGCATTAGGGTTAGTATAGTTTTTAGAAATTAAAGGTTTGAATTCTTTTTCCAACTGGTCATATGGGAGGAGTTAAATCTCAATTGAGGCAATTAAATCTCTAGGTGGGATAATTGCAGAGGACAGTACCTAGTGCTGTTTCCTTGTGATAAGAGAGTAGTGCTAATGTTTCTCTTGGTTGTTTTGTCATTTTCATCTCCTTAGTCTGTTAGGCGTCTCCTGTCCCACCCCTTCTTTAGATTCTTCTTTAAACAGGTGACTAATTCTGTAACTTATCCCATGTCATAAACATCCCTTTGTTGCAACACTGCAGCTTTAGTGCCATTTTATAAACCATGCAGTTATGCATCTCTCATATTGAAATGTCTGCTGTAGCTCCACACTGTTGGTTCATTTTTAATAAAATGATGTGTATACAAAACAGCCTTTAGCTCTGTAGAAGAAGAATATCTGGTTTTGGTAAGTATATACTATTTAATGAGCTGGTTGATATATTTTTTTAAATTGCATCTGTATTTGTTATTCTGGATAAGATTGAACAAAACACACAATTGAAGATGCAGGGCAGATCAATAGAAAGGGCAACAGCAACCAGAAATAGTTGTTGGAAAGATGGGTTGAATACTGGGGTAGCACAAGGACCCTGGGAAGAGAGGAGAACATAGAAGATGCTGGGAAACGAGGTACATTTGAATTGATAGCTAATTCAGATATATGTATCTAATTTAGATAATCTAATTTAGATAGATGTATAGTTTAGAACATGGTTCTTTCTATAGCTGTAAGAAGACAATCATTCAATAAGAAATTTGAAAGCTATAAAAGAAAACAAAAGCTTGCTCTGAGTACAGCCTGTATTCCTTTGTCTTTTCACCTTCCAAATAATTTTTATGAAATCTCATTCTTTATCCAGTATATTATTTTTAAAAAGTACATATCAAATAAAATGCTAAGTCTATGAGAAAAGATATATTTATTCCTATTTTTAAAAATCAGCTGGAAATTATACTTCAGATGCTTCTTTCCTCAACAATCAAGGCTCCTGAATATTAGGAGCACACAATCTTATAGAGTAAATGGCAGGGCAGAACTAATTTCAGATTGAGCCAATAAATTAAAGTACAGCATGACTAAACTGCATTTTCAGAAAGACATTTCCTCATGCACTTCTTAACTTGTCTTGTCTGAACAAAACTAAGAACTTACCCTTAAAGGCTAATGTTCTTAAGATAGCAACTGGCCTTATGAGCTAGTTTTCCCAATATATATATAAAAATTCAAAGTGAGAATAGCAAAATAAGAATTTTCCTGTTGGAAAAGAGGAGAAAGAGAACAGATTTGCTGTTATTGGCAGAGTAACTGGAAATTAGTGAATTGGTCTTTCAAGAATTTAATTTCATGCACAATATCAAGTTTATGCCAATTATGCTTTGTGTCTACTAGATTATTAGAAAGGCAAAATTTCATATTGAGTTTATTTTGTTGTACATCAACAGTGATAGAAAACCTTGGCCTGCAGGTCCAAAGGTTCTTCTCTGGCCTTGCTAAGGTTCAGTAGATATCCTTCCAGAAATTTAGCTGTTCAACCTTTTATGTGGTGGCTTAGATTTGCTTGGCACTTGCCTCTCTGTTAGGAAAAGTAAGGGCTGAGTGAAAGAATTTCAAAACCAAGAATTTCAAGATCAAGAAATGTTGAAACTTCAGTGTTCCAGTCAGCTGAAGGCCAAGCACAGTTGTATGAGCCAACATTTCAAGAACAAGAGTTGGCTTCTGGAATGGGGATTAGGACAAGAGTTTAGTGCCTCTGAATTTCTGCTGCAGTAATAATGAGTGATTACAATTACCCTAACATCTGCTGGAAGGCTAACTCTGTTAAAAATGGTTTGCTTTGCTGCCAGTTTCCTCTTTCAGAACATGCAGAACAGAACAAGAGGAGCATATGTCTTGGATTTAACCCTGAGTAACTGAAAACAATTGGTTGATGAAGTTCAAGTGCTCTCTTGAAATGTTTAATTGCAGTGGCAATGGCCTCTGCTTAGTTAGGTGTGCATCTTTAATTTTAGGAGAGCCAAAAACCACAACATTAACCAAAGAAAATTAGAGCAGCATCCTATATCAACAAACTTGAAAAAGGTCATGAGGCTGATAGATCCAAAATATGGAAAGTATAATCATAGATATGAAAAAACAAACAAACTGGAAGCTTTCTGAAGCATTAAATTTAAACACCACTTAAGTAGAAAAAGGAAAGGATATATCATCAACCAGTTTGATAACCCCTGGGTGACTAGCTTTGATTAAATTGAAGTTGATTGATATATCAGAAGATGATGTAGGTCTGTTATTTAGCAAAAATGGCAATGATTCCCACCATCACCTATTTCATGTAGTAACAAAATACTACACACAAAGGCTAACCTGCAAGATTCTTTCCTTAGGATTCCATTCTCCCATTCTATACCTGAGTTCCAGGAATATCTTTTCTTCAAGTTGAAAACAATCCAGACTGATAATTATACTACCATCATTGTCTGTAGATGCTTCAGCAATCTTATCAGGATAGAGTAACTAAATCAAAATCCCAGAACTGAATATGCAGTCAAACACCGAGCTGAAGAAAATGCCAGGGAGGAGCAGGAAGCCAGGATGAGAACTATAATAGATGTATTATTTCATGAGTATCAAGGCCCAGATCCTAGACTCTGAATTGGAGGAAGATGCTCCAGTTGAACCTATGACATGTCAGCCTTAGGAAACACCAAGTCAAGAATCACTTGAGGCTGATCAAACACAGGCATCACCTGGACAGCTGGAGCAATCAGATGAAGATGATGTAAAGCTGAGCAAGTAGTGAGGAAAGCAGGGTAAAGATGTTCCTTAAGTCTCCTTGCCAAGCAAGGGAATAAACCTTTTGATTAGTGACAGCTGGCTGCAGCCTAATTTAAGAGGCAGCCCTGACCCTGTTCCTTTGCTGGAAATAACTATCTGATTTCTGACTCTTGGATGACATTTGCATGGAGTCTGCACATGAAATTCTGACCATTGGACTGGCTGACAAACCTGACCTGCTTTTTAGAACTTTGGACTGATTTTGAACTATTTTCTGTGTGTTCCTGTTAAAAGGAAACTAGATCAGGAAGTGTCTATCAGAGAACTCTTTTTTGTATGCTTTGACTGTTATCTATTTGACCTTGAGTAAACTATGAACTACCTTAACAATTGAAATGTATTTGAAACCAAAAAGAGGATGGTGGCACTCAGAATCTCACATGTTTGTACATCATGCACAGTATAAGGAAAAAATGGTAGAACTAGAGATCTTAACTCAGGAAGATAATGTTATATCACTCAAACATGGAGGGATATTACTCATGATTGCCATACATCTCACAAGAAAAGCTTGCTACTTGATATGAGATTTTTACTAGAGGTTTTAAAGCAGGGATTAGATAATTAATTGTTAGAGATGCTCTAATGCAGGGGTTCCCAAACACCATGCCGCAGACCAAGACTGTCCATGCCCACCAGGAACTGGGCTATGCAAATGAGCAAACCCTCATCTGGGCATGCATGGCAGCCTGGCAGCATGTGAAACCATTCCCCCTGCCCTCAATCCACAGAAAAAACTCTCTCCACGGATCCGGTTGCTGGCTCCCAAAAGATTGGGGGAGAGTGCTCTAATAAATTCTGCACTGAATGGGCTGTTGGGCTAGGTAGCCTCTATGTACCCCTTCATCTTTAAGATTCTATGGTAAATTACAATACTTGTTGAATTGATAACCGTTTCATCAAGATGAGCAGAAATATAATAGCAATATCACATAGACTTAAATGCTGCTTCATAGTGCTTTTACAGCCCTCTGTAAGCCTTTTATAGAGTCAGCATATTGCCCCCAACAATCTGCGTCCTCATTTTACCCACCTTGGAAGGCTGAGTCAATCTTGAGACAGTGAGATTGAACTGCTGAACTGCAGCTAGCAGCCAGTTGAAATAGCCTGCAGCACTGGACTCTAACCACTGTACCACCTCGGCTCTATAATAAATGTTGTTTTCTGTATCATGTGCAGACAGTGATGGGGAACATGTTCTTATTGAAGTTTACCCCTTCTTACAAATAGGTTAAACAAGGGGTGGAGCTTAGCTAGAAAAATGATATTAAATGATGCTAGTTTATGAGCACAACAATTACATTGAGTGCCACAGGAAATTTTGCACTGGACAAATCCCTTAGCTTTTGTTTACCCCTCCTCATCTATACAGTAGTTTAAAAGACTGATAATTGCAAGAATCCTTCCAGAGCTGAACTTGGAGTTGAGCCGTCTCTTTCTGGTTTTAGCCCAATGCTGTGTATCTAACATAAGAGTCACTAGCACATTTATCTACTATAAGAACAAACCATTGACAATGTCAAATTTTATTTTTTAAAGAAATTATAAACCACCAAGATAACTCTAGTAATACCAGATTTAAAGTGGTATTCTATAATTAATGGTTTGATTTAAAGGACACAATGTAACCTTTTCTTCCCAAACTATGTTTAATTATTGTAGAGATTTACATCACAAAGCGGAAAAACTAAACTATGACTCAGATCATGTTCTGAAGTGATTTAAGAGTTTGCCAGAGTATTGCTCACATTGCAAAAGGATGAGTTTCTCTCCTCTATGACTTATTGGCTGTTTCTAAGTGTTTCTGCCTACATCAATAAATTGTTCACTACTGTAACTGTGTTAATGAATTGAACATAATTAAACATACAGCATGTTATGAGGTTCCTCTGGCAAACATTTGGTTTCTTTAAGGCTTCCATTGGGGAAAATCCCAACCATCAGTGTTATTGGTATCTAAAACTTCCTCTTTTCTGAGGAAAATTCTCAGGAAGAAAGAGGATGAGGAAAATGCTACACCTTTTTTGGAGGCTTAATCATGAATGAGTGGGATATATTCAAAGATACGTGCAATTTATATTTTACATAATGATAGGTGCTGGAAATGCAGCCTCCTGGCATAGAAAATGGATGAGTTTTGAGGAAAGCTTGAGTGATTGGTGTCATCTTTTTGTTGATTTTTAAAGTTCAACAAATAAAACCCCTATAGCAATAGCACTTAGACTTTTATACCACTTCAGGGTGCTTTTACAACCCTCTCTAAGTGATTTACAGAATCAGCATATTAACCCCCCCCCCCCAACAATTTGGCTCCTCATTTTACCCACCTTGGAAGGATGGGAGGCTGAGTCAACCTTGAGCCTGGTGAGATTTTGAACTGACAAATTACAGACAGCCAGCAGTCAAGAGAAGTATCCTGCAGTACTGCACTCTAACCACTGCACCACCATGGCTCTTATATTAAATCCATTGATATTTAAAGGCCTAAATGATGGGGGAAGCAATGCATCTCCTCTCTTTTTCTGTTTTCATAATGAGCAAACCACTTAGAGGAGACTATTGTCAGAACAACCCACCTGCAAATCTTCATTTCTAGACAGATTCCAAACAAGATAATCTATTATTCTTTGGTTAAATCAAAGAATAAATGAACCAACGATAAATCAAACCCTAAATTCTTTAAAGTTTTAATCCCAGTTTTCCTAAAATTTACCTGAAAAACTGTATCATTGCAGATCTTTCAGTTCAATGAGAAATTTCAGTTCAATGAGGAAGCAGATCACAATTTCTTTTGCTATTTCTTCTAGATGTTCATTGCACCTTCCTGCTATGAGCATAAATAGTGAAGCCAAAACTTTTAATGAATATTTCATTGTGTGTCTTATCTATTACTGCTGTTATTATGAACAGGTTTGAGTTGGGCAACATAGAAAGTGGTATATAAATATATGACATCACTAATAGCAGTAGACTTATATACCGCTTCATAGGCCTTTCAGGCCTCTCTAAGCGGTTTACAGAGAGTCAGCATATTGCCCCCAACAATCTGGGTCCTCATTTTACCCACCTCGGAAGGATGGAAGGCTGAGTCAACCCTGAGCCGGTGAGATTTGAACCGCTGACCTGCTGATCTAGCAGTAGCCTGCAGTGCTGCATTTAACCACTGCGCCACCTTGGCTCTGTCATAAATCATATGCTTGCTCCTACTTCCTATTTTGAGTTAAATGAGTATAGGACTTTCTATAGTCAGGAATACTGTTTGTGAAAAAGTCACTTTTTCATTGCCTTTGTAACTTTGAATGGTTACTAAAAAAAACTGTAGAGGGTTACCTGCATATGGAGACCATTGACAACTTTGATATTTGATGTTGGAGAAAACTGAGAATCATGTGGACAACAAATGGATCAAACAAATCAACCCAGAATTCTCCCTTAAGGCAGAAATGACTAGGCTCAAATTAATCTCTTTTAGACACATTATGAAGATCTCTAGCTCTCTAGAAAAAGCTCAAATGCTGGGAAAGTTCAAACTAAGGAGAGGCTGACCAGCAGGAAGCTGGATAGTCTCAATATAGTATCAAATGATTGTACTGTAGGCTTAGCTGAGATGATGTTAGGGACAAATCATTGTGGAGTAAATCCATCTACCTTATGTGGTCACTAAGAGTTGACAATGACTTGATGGCATGGAACCATCATCAATCATAGGAAATCTTGGAAAGCCATCATCCCTTTTTAAAATCTTTAATTACATTTTTAAAAAATGGTCTATATCCGTGATGGTGAACCTATGGTCTATATCCGTGATGGTGAACCTATGGCACATATGCCAGAGGTGGCATGCAGAGCCCTCTCTATGGGCACGTGTGCTGCACCAGCTGCTCTTCTGGGTTCCGGAATGCATTTGCGCCAGCCAGCTGCTCTCTTACAGGTTCCAGTGCACATGCATGCACTCCAGTTTAGGCACTTGGTGCTGAAAAGGTTAACCATCACTGGTCTATATTATCAAAAGAGCATAGGAATAGAAAGACATAATTCTGAAGATCTGTCGAAAGCTACATTCAAGAGATGCTGAGAAACGGATGTTATGTGTATGTAATCCAGCCATCAAAAAATTGAGAATCTGCATAATAGCCTTCAAACAGAATGAAAAATTGGTTCGTGCTTATGGATGTTTACTCAGAATGAGGAACACTTTTGTAATTAAATGGGATTTACTCCTCAGTATCAGGCTGAAATCTTTCTAATGAAACATACTAAAATGAGGATTCTGTTATTGGTGTTATGGATGAAATGTTGATACACAGATATAATCTGCCTTCCTTCTGCACTGTCAGTATACATTTGCCTCCATTTGTTCTCCCCTCTAAAATCAATGGATAAATAATGTATCATGTGGCAAAATTCACATCCTGAAAGAATGTTTGACATCATTAATATTTATTCATTACAAAGATTTTAGGTTGCTTGTTTCATCAGATTCTGGCCATTTTGCGGTATTAAAACAATAAAGGCACCAGTGATATTACAGGAGAATATCAAAAAGAACTCAGGAGAAAGCATTAATTGAAGTCCATTTTCTATTTGAAAGGATACGTTCTGATTAAAAGATTGTTTTATTGCAGGTGCAAGTTTATTAAAAGGGCTTCTATTGTACAGTTGTGGCTGCCATCTTGACTTTTTTGACCTCATGGATATTCCTGATAACATTACCGTTGCTAGCACAACCTCCCTTGTAATCAGGGATTGGTTTTGCAGGCTCGATTGAAAAGCATGAATCCATCTGATCATCACAGGGACACGATGACTTAGTGACTAAAACGCTGAGCTTGTTGATCAGAAAGGTTAGCAGTTCGGCGGTTCAAATCCCTAGTGCCACATAACAGAGTGAGTTCCTGTTACTTGAACCAGCTTCTGCCAACCTAGCAGTTTGAAAGCATGTAAAAATGCAAGTAGAAAAATAGGGACCACTTTGATGGGAAGGTAACATTGTTCCATGCACCTTCAGCATTTAGTCATACTGGCCACAAGACCACAGAGATGTCTTTGGACAGCTCTGGCTCTTCAGCTTTGAAACGGAGATGAGCACTGTTCCCTAGAGTCTGGAACGACTAGCACATATGTATGAGGGGAACCTTTACCTTTACCTTTATCTGATCATTTCAAAGAGATCTTATTTTTTGGATGGGGCCCCTTCTAGGGAAGGAGGCTGGATAACTGCTCGATTGTCTACCTATTCAAAAGGGCCTGGGTACTCTCTCTAATTCCCCAGGGTGACAAATGGAGGGTTTTCTTTCACTAACATTCCTCGTTCCTCGGCATTAGGAACAGAACACAGCAGGAAGGAGGTTCTTTTTTCTTTAGTTGAGTTGTCAATTCTTCCTCTCCCCTTTAAGAGTCCTGCCATCTAAAGAAAATGACCCTGCTCTAAAATGGGCCAACAGACTTCTGAGTATTGAATGCGGCTGCAAGGATTTGAACACAAATGCAAGCCTGAGAGGAGATCGGATAACAAAACAGTCAAGTTGTCTGGGAAGCTTGGAAAATAATACAAATTAGACAAGTAATCAATAGCATTCAGGCTTCTAAGTGAACGCCGCAGAACAGAAACCTCAAGCTCGTTTAAATTGTGTCTCTGGAAAGTTTCTCTCTATTGCAAACTATAATAACACTTGTTATGGTTTTGTTAAGTGATATTCCCATTTTGATGGAGATTGTTTACCCAAATAAGGGAGAGAAAGCAGCTGTGATAATTCTTCTTCCAAGTCAGCTTTTTATGCATGAAGTAGCTTATTATGAAAGAATTGAGAAATTTCAAGATCCAATATTTCATTGTGAGCCTGATTAATTACACTTCATTAAACTAAAGATTAAAAGGAGTAAAGGCATATAGTTGTAGCTAAATAGCAAATGAAGGATGGATAGGATAATCATTAATGGTTTAGCAGAATTGTTTCGGGTCATCCAGCATCATCTAACAAGGGCTAATGGAATAAAAGAAAACACAACAGGGAATTTAGACCAAATGAATCAGGAACGTTTCCTAAAGGACAAGAAATATTTTCTGAGGAAGGGACAGATATTATTAATATTAGCTTAATCCAGAGTAGGACAATTTCCCAAGCATTCAGCTGGATAAGAAGCCCACCCCTACCCCTTCCCACTCATTTCTCAGCAGTAGTTATAACTGCACTTTGCTCAGCAGTAAATATACTTTCGGCGTTGCACTCAAAGATAATGGGATCAGTAAAAAAGACAATATGGATTCACAATATGGACATATCAGACCAAATTTAAGCATAATTATAAATATACAAAAATCTACGAATATATGTGTGTGTATATATCTCTCACTTGAGTGAGACTTTGCTGAAACGTTGCCAAGACAATCTCAATCTTACACGGTAAAAGACCCAAATACAACAAGACCAGCATACCTACACCCATGAAAATCTACAAATGTATGTATGTGTGTTATGTGTGTATGTGCCTATGTGCCTATATGCATATACGCATATATGTATATATGTATATATGTATGTAGGTCTTTGGTTATATGTATATATGTATATATTTATAACTAAGAGGACCCTGTACTTGCATGGTCTGAAATTAACAGACTTATGATTACTTTACATTATTCTGCTTGTAATGAAGAGAGATTTTACCTTTTTTTTTTTTTTAAACTGCCACGTGCCTCTGGAGAGATGTCTTCATTTTGTTTTCCTGGAAATATACTGAGAAAATTAAAAACCATATAAATAAACAGGTTTATTTCTAGAACTGCTTTCATAAAATAAAAATGTTCAGTTTCAGGGCGAAAAATCAGAAGTCAGCACCTTTCCTGGAAGTGTTCAAAGACAAATTATTATTTGTTATGGTGGTATGGATCCAGGTCTACATAGCCAGAGAGCACCAACTAGGGACTAACCCTGCAGAATATAGTTTAGGCCACTGCTTTCAAAGAATCTTCCAGCAAAGATACCAATGAAAACTCACACATTCACTTATGGGACTTCTATTGTAGATGCAGGGCTTGAAAAAGGCTTTCTAGATGAATGCGTTTTGGTCAGGTTTAAAAGAAATTTGTGAAACACCTTGCAAAGCAATGCTACTTCTGGTGACAATGAAGAGGTGGTCATTGGCTGAGTTTTGAAAGAATATATTTCAACTCTATTTTGCATTGATCAGACCTGCCCTTTAGCAGTGGGAACTATACTTTCAGAAGGATTCAGACTAACTGGAATCAGTGTGAAAAGCAACAACACTAATATAATTATAGTAATATACACGGATGTGTTGGACTTAGACAAAATAGCAAGATATAAAGATATATTAGATGACCAAGGAAAATTAAAAATGAAACAAGAATTAAAAAACCAAAAATTAAAAATTGACATAGATTGGTGACCCTATGTGCAACTCTAGTTGAAATACAAAGAAGATACAGAAAATTATGATTTCAATAGGAAACAAGAGCTGGATAAAATATTACAGGGGACGGAGGAAAAAATGATAACAAAAACATATAACTATTTAATGAGATTCAAATTGAAAAAGAAACTGTAAAAGAAACCATGATAACTTGGGCAAAAAAAAATGCAGCTATACCATAGAATTAGAGAATTGGGAAAAATTGTGGGGTAAAAATTATAAATTGACAATGTCAGCGGCATACAAACAAAATTTTTATAAACTGTTTTATCGTTGGCATTTACCCCCAGCAGATAAGATAACACATGGGAGATCTCCTAAGCATATTGATGTTCTACAGATATAATAGCAACATCAGTTTTCCACTACAAATTCTTAGAGACATAACCCTAACCCTATGTGTATTTCATATCTAATGGCATTTTTCTATGTGTTTTACCAGGAAGCATAGATAAGGCAGTCTCGAAATATGAGAATCCTCCTAAGCATATTGATACACTATTGACAACATATGTTTTACTGGGTGAATTCATGGAGATCTTACATTAACCCTAATTCTAATCACAGATATAACCTTAAACCTAATTGGAATTTTACTCTAGGGGATCTTTCCATGTGTTTTATCAGGAAACAAAAATAAGGCACTCTCAACAAATGAGAGGATTCCTATGCCTACTGATAGTCTCCAAATCTATTGGCAATATCCATTTTACTGGGCAAATTCAACACTATCACTAATGACAACCTTTACCCTAACACTAAGTGGATGTTCACTATAATGGGATTTTTCCATGTATTTTATCAGGAAATGAGGATAAGGCATTGTCAAAACATGAGAGGCCTCCTAACCATGCCGATACTCTACAACAAAGTTCCTCAACCTTTCCAGCTTGGTGGACCAGCAGAGATAGCAATGGTAACAGTAGAGGGTGGAGAGAGGGGATGGTTTCAGGCACATGCACACACTGCTTTCACAAATGCAGCTGTGTGTGCATGCAGCCACCCCAACTTCTCTGGCCTGGTTCCAAAAGGGCTGCAACCCAGCAGAGGGCCTCAGACTGGGGGTTAGGGACTCCTGCTCTGCAATTCTATTTACAACATCTGAATTCTCAGCAAAGTAACGCTAACCCTATGTATATTTCAAGTCTAATGGGATTTTCCCATGTATTTTGGAAAGGCTCTCCTATCCAGGACTGCCGCATGCTCCAGCAGGAGTTATGAGTACAAGAGGAGTCCTATATACCAGGTCTGTCTGGGACAGTGCATCTCATCCAAACAAAAGATAATAAACCTCTATAATGCAGAAATATTCAATTTCATTGTACACATGCTGTGAATTGACAGTAAAGATTTGGTTTTATTTGAGAAGAGCCTCCTACCCATAGCCATTTTGTCTAACCAGGATTCAGTTGAAACCTATTTTTGCCCCATCCAGACTCACAGAGCATCCAAGCATTAAAAAACATGACTTACTTTTAGTAGTGGGTTCCAGATCCCGTTCCAACCGATACGGTTGGAATGAGCCTGGCGGCATCCACATGGATGCATGGAGTGCGCACACACACGCACATGCGTCTTACCGCCTCTGCGACGCTCCAGCTGCTCAGTGGAGCATCACGCAGGCACTGTATGTGCCATGCATGTGCACGGAAGCACAGAAGCCTTAAAAGACAGGTAAGGAGCTCGGACGGGCGGGTGGGCCCTCCAGAGCACCGTACTGGAACGGTATCCGGTGCTCGGGGCAGGCTCCGGTACACCCATACTGGGGTGTGCTGCCTGCAACCCACCACTGCTTACTTCCTTCGGGATGAAGATGTAGACTTGGGTATCATCTGCATGCTAGAAAGGATGTTGTACAAAATAAGGCCAAGCCCTGTGCTTTATTCATATGGTAGGATATAGAATAATAAAATTAAATTACAAGAAGGCAATTTCCAATGCAATGGTAGAAGAAAGTTTGTAACAATAAGAACAGTACAACCCATTACTGAGAGAGATAGTGTGGTTTCCTTCAGTGTTCATGTCAAAGCAAGACAGCCATCTGGCTGGGTTGCTTTCATTTGGATTTCTGCACTGAGCAAAGGGTATACCTTGATGGCCTAAATATCCTTTTCCACCTCAGTGGATGTACATTAAATTTATAGCTCTTATCTTTTCAACATTAATTTTGATTTCTGTGCAAGCTTTGGTATTTTATTTTGTTGTTTTTTAACTGCATTGAGATTCTGAAATTAAAGTGGTTTTTTTTCCCTATCAAAGGGATTAGTTGAAATTTACTCTCTTGGTGTAATTAGTGCATATGGTCCAGCTGTGAAGAAGTAGCAGAGGACTTCTAACTTATTATTAATTAGGCTCATTAAAATGCAAGTAAAAGAAGACTGCCTAAGTAAACAATACCTTATGTCATAAGCCATTATTTGACAATAACTGGTCTTGGTAACAAAAGACAGTCTTTATAGATTGGCTGGGTGCTAGTTAAGTGCCCCTGGCTGACATCAAGGACAGGCGTGCAAAGCTAGGAGAAGACAATGCTACAATACTGAAATTTCTTTTCAAATCATTTCATAATATGCCTGGGTGAGGTCAAAGGTTGACAGGCAAATGACAGCTTCTTCCATTGCTGTAGTATCACAGCAGGTGTATGTCAAGAAAATATTTCCTGGGCCCCTCCGTGATACGGTGTATATGGGTTATTTAAAAAAAAGTCTATGTTCCTTTTTCCTGTCTTGTTTAAAAAGGATTCAGAAATGGCAGATTTGTAATTAAAACCTCAACGGGAACAGACCAAGCCTAGGTTATGAAATAGCAGGAAGTGCTGCTTGTAATGATAAGTGCAGAACAGATAATATAATGCCTTATGAATAGGCACTGATTTCCAAAAAGGGTGCTGCTATTATATCTTTCATTGTTAAAGAGTGATGCCAAATTTATGATAAGTCAGAGATCCTAAATTACAGCATCACAAATGACGCATTCCAATCAAGGGCTAAAATTCCAATAAACAAAATTGTCCATTGGTGAGGGAGGGTGTATTGTGCCTCCTCCACTCTCCTCCACCCACTTTTCGTTAGAGCTTCCCCTTTTTTTGAAAGTCTATGCACGCTCACGTATAAATCATTCTAGTGATGCAGCCTCCACTATAAATGGATCAAAAGATGCTATTGACAGATGCTGAAATGAGTGTCTACCTTTAACACAGGGTCAATTGATAAGTGTCTGACCTAGACTTTTGACTGACATGAAATGTTGCCAAGCAGGCCTCTTCATTACAACAGATGGAAAACAGCATTGTGGCTGTTTGTTAAAAATAATTGGAAGCGATATTACAGACAGTAACTATTCTTGAAAAGAAACAAAGTTATTTTTTTAATTAAAAAAATAAGATCAAGAAATTCAATGGTTCTGAGATTTGGAAGATAAAATGTTTATGCAGTAAAGCTTTTCTGGTGTCATTTTATCACTATCATTCCATTTGATCAACAGTCTGCAAGTGGATATAGACATTTTTTAAATCATTGATGTTTGAAAGCCCTCATGTGAAATGAGCAAAAAGCAAAGACTTATGGGCTGAGACACCAAGTTGAAGGCTCCAGAAAAAAGAACCTTTTTTTTTTTTGCAAGAACCTGACTGTGAAAAGCATGGCTTGATGGCATTGCTGCAATACCTTCTGAGAAGGACTGTTCCCAATTCTGTGGCACACTATAAGCAGGACAAAGAAAACAAAAACTAGATACTGGTGTCATAAAGTTCTCAGCGGTGGGGGGAATCAGTTGTTTGATTTGGGTCATGGAACTTGTGCAGCCACTGTGATTTGTCAATTGCTTATGATATTGTGTTGTATGAACCTTAGCCTATATAATTATTCGAGATGTTATAACTAAACATGCCATGATTTAGTGCAATGGATATCTGTAATATCACTGAGTATAAAATAGATTTTGAGAACAAGGGAAAAAAACCTTAAGTAGGAAACCCACAGTTGAGACCCTTCAGAACTGATACTTGGCCTGGAAGACATGAACAAGGTTTAATGAGTTCAGCGCATATACTGTGCTACCAAATTTAAGATCGTCTTACTTTATCAGATCATGGCTATCAGACCAAAGTTTGTGGTGGAAATCTCCAGGACTTATGCTTAAGTGCAAGATTTACAGTAAAGTTTTAACAATAATTACAGCAAGGGATTGTCCTGTAACAGGTAGGGTATTTTATAGCAATAGCAATAGCAGTAGACTTATATACCGCTTCATAGGGCTTTCAGCCCTCTCTAAGCGGTTTACAGAGAGTCAGCATATTGCCCCCAACAATCTGGGTCCTCATTTTACCCACCTCGGAAGGATGGAAGACTGAGTCAACCCTGAGCCGGTGAGATTTGAACCGCTGAACTGCTGATCTAGCAGTAGCCTGCAGTGCTGCATTTAACCACTGCGCCACCTCGGCTCTTTTACAGGCCCCTCTCTGTTAAGTAAGTCCATGTAGTGGGACCAAGAAGAAGAGTCTTCTCTATGGTGACTCCCTCACTGTGGAGCATCATTTTTGCAAGATAAAATTGGCTTCCACCTTGATACTCTTTTGAAAGACCCTGAAGACATGGTTTTGTCAGTGAACCTCGGGACTCCAAGGTAATACAGAGACTATCAACAACTATTCTTGGTTGTACCAAGGTTCCAAGGGGGATGAAGGTTTATTCGTGTGTATTTGGGGATTAATTTCTGAAAGTCACTGGGAGTCATCATGAGTGAGTTGGGTAGCTATATAAATTTTCTTTATAAATAAATAAAAGCTTTACTCATTTCAGAACTTTTCTTTGGCTCATTTGGGAAAACATAATCTTTGGGACAAAATGTTTGCCTACCCAAAAGTTCTCTCACCTTGCTAAAACAGAGAACCTTGACTGTATTTTCAAGGATGTGACAACCTTTGATAAGCCAAAGAAGGTAATGAAAGGACAGTTGAGCTCCCAGGCATTATCCATTGAGATCACTTTAGGTGGGAAGCTGCCAACTACAGTGGTCCCTAATTCATCTCCATTGATGGTGGACAATCTGTATATATTACTACAGATCTGTTGGACTGCAGTTTAACTCTTCCTTAATTATTAGTCCTCTTTTCTAAGGATAATGGGAAATGGAGTCCAGAAACTCTTCAGGTCATTCTGTTTACCCCAAATTTACATAGCTGTCATAGATGCAGAGCCTCTACAGACTGAACAGTTTACTGATAAATTTGAATTGATTGCAGGTCCTAATTCTGAAATGCTGTAAGACTATGGGCATCAGTTTGTAGGTGTGCATGAGCCCAGATTGGAAGATTTAGTGCTGATTTTCACATTACATTAGACAAATCTTAAACAGTTGAAATAGACTGTTAGCTTCTCTATGCTGCTGGCATTACTTTCTCGTTTTATGGATTCTTCACATATCTGGGGTCGAGACTCTGTGGCTCTCCAAATATTATTGACTTACAGTTCTAGGGAGCATTAGCAGTGGCCTCCAGAAATCTTTACAATGATATCTTTGGTAGTAGTCTAAAAATTTCCAGGATCTGTATAGCTCTGCACATCAAACTGTGTTACATGTTAAAACTACAATGGCATGGAATTTTGGAAGATATTTCAGTCAAACTGGCTCAATGTCTTCCCCAGTATTTTCTTTTTGTTAAAAAACAAAAAACAGAAAGCCCTCCCCTATTTTGATCTTAGTAGTCCTTGCAAGAAAATATTGCAAAATAAATGTATCTTGAAGATATAAGTTGATTGCCCCAAATTATGTTACGGTAGCAGATAAATCAGATTGACTGATAAGATCATTGAAAGACAATTACAATAAATGTAAACAAGTGTAAATATAAAAATGTATTTTTTAAAAAAAAATCAGACCCTTCTCTCCGCCAACCCTGTACAGCAATGAAATTATTGTCTGATCTTTATAGATTTATGTATTTGAACAATCTAATTGAAAGAATAGAAGCACTTGTGAATCACATTAATGTTCCTTTTCTGCCACTTTCATTCATTCAGATGGCCTCCGACTAAATAAAAATTTTAAGTACACTATCCTTCATGTATCAGATTCATTAAGAAGACCAAATGGGACACAAACACACAAAAAGACATACACACACACATTCACACCAACCATAAATACATACACAGTTTGCAATAATTGTTGAAAAATCTAGTTCTGGAAACAAGTGTTGGAAGAATCCCAGTAAAATAGGAAGCTAAATATGCTTTTAATTTATCCACATGAAGAAAAAAAATACAACAAACAGCAGATCAATCACAGATCTATATTACTGCATAGCAAATATGTTAATGTTTATTTCCCTTGGCTAGGAATAAAAATTGTGAACATTATGTACCACAGGAGGGAAATACTGGAATCTGGCTTGGAAACCTCATTAGAGACTAATGTAGCAGTTGGACCCCTAGAAATTATGGTAAGTTGCAAGATAGAATTATGAGTCTGGCACTATCAGCTGGTACATGAGTATTATCTATTGATGGTCAAAAGGCAGGAGTGTTTTATTTTCCAAGTTGTTGCAGATTTCATGCTTCTAAAATCTGATTTTCAGTAATCAGGTCTTTATACCGCTGCCAAAGTTGTGAGTTTTGCATTTGTCCTGATGCATTTATCTTCTTGGTTAATAGTTTTTTTTAATTAAGAAAAAAACCCCACTCACTTCTTACAATCTATGAAAGAAATGTTGCTGCTGATTTTAATACCATGAGCTTGCTCCCAATGCCTCCGTGACCTTCCCTCTCCCTTCCCGTCACATGCTGACACATCTAGCCTAAATTTGTGTCTTGCATCACCTCAGGATACTCATGGCTAATTTCATTATTTTGGAGAGAAAATGCAAATGAAGCCAGACAGCTGGTGCTTTCCTTGTGGCTAGGAGTGATGGAGAGGCCTGAGGCCTGCCCCATCAGGGGCTCTAATACCCTTTCCCTTAGACAGGCCCCGGTGAGAAGAGAGGAGGGAGTCTGCTCAAGCAGCATGAACAGATGGCAAGGAACAGAAAAAGATGGAGAAGCAAGGGGAGCTTTAGCTATTTGGAAAAAAGTTGTGTCCATGATCTGGGCAGCCCTCTCTGTACTGGGTTATGGCAGTTTCTTTGAAACATTTAGCTTTTTGGATTTGTCTTTCAGTTCTCAAAAGCTGCTTTCTTGGTGCTAGCCAATCTCAATCAGAATTGGAAGCAAGCACACAAGAAAAAAGACCCCCTTATTATCCATGAGGAAAAGTACATTGTCTTATTGACTATTTTAATTATTTGAAAATTTGAAAAACATACTTGATTTAATTTTTAAAATTCCTGCAATGGAAATAAATACTCTTTGCCTGATAAAGCTAAGCCAGTCAGATATGTTTACTTTCTGTATTTGCAAAAGCAAATTGCCCCAAATTCAGACAATTTCAAAAAAAAAATTCATTTCTGTGTAAACAGCTCAGTTTCATACTATGCCGTTCATTTAGGGATATGGGTTATTTTATTTCTTATTGGTGGCTGTGAACTGAGCTTCTACACCTTCAAGATTTGAAAAACAGGACCAATTCCTATTGGTTTGGACCGGTTCAGCTGAACCGGTAATGGTTTGGCGGCCTGGGTCACTGGAACCAGCAGCGATCCAGGCCTGCCATTCTCCTGAATCTGTTCTCCCGGCAGCGCACTGCCATCATGCGCAGAACAATTTTTATTGAACTGTGTATGCACACACTCTGTGCAACATGTGCACACATGGCATGGACATGAGTGAACTGACAGTAGTGCCTGCCGGAACCCACCTCTGCATGTATGGTATAGTGCTATGACCCAGATCACCTGGGCAGAGTCAGGCTTTGATGGAGTCCTTTATTGCTCTGCTAATTCCACAAGAAATGGTCCTCAAATGGCTAGTGAAGTCAGCCATCCACAGTTCCACAAATAGAGCCAATATAATCCCCAGAGCCAAATTGCAAAGGCAGATAGGAAGTCCAAAAACAAGAGTACCTTTTCACACAGCAAGGTTCGTAGATCATACATAAAATTCCAGGTCCATAGGTAAAAGTCAAGAGTGCACAAAGGCTCAAATTCCAAGGCTCAAATTCCACAGGCAGAAACACGATAAAAGACAGAGTTTCCCCTAGGCTGGAAAAGCAAAAACAATTGTTTCCAAAAAAGACAATTTCCCCCGTCCCCCTGGCACTCTTTAAGTCAACTCAAGCCAGGTGTTCCTTGTGAGGTGGGGCTAGACCAGAGGTGGTATTCTATTGGTTCAGACCGGATTGCCCAAACCTGTAGTGGAAATAGTGGGTGGCTCCGCTCACCCACGCCCGGCTCTATGGCATCCCATGTAAGCTCCTTTTCTCCCCAAAAGTGCAAGCATGGAATGATCTGCGCATGCACGGAGGTGGCACGTGCACACTCACATTTGCGAACTGGTAGGGAAGGGAAGTGTATACCACCTCTGGACTGGACGACCTTCTCCCGAGCAGCCTTACAGATTTTCCTTGAGCCTGCCACCACTCTACGCTCCAGGCCCTGGGATGAAGTGGAGGAGACAGCTGTTTCTCATCAGAGGGGATCTCCCGTCTCTCACCACCAGTACCTGTCTGCAGCTGATCCTCCCACACGTATGTGAGGGCAGGCAGCTTCCTGTCTAGTTGATCCTTTCCCCCAATGCTTGAATATCCTGGGACAGCATTCTATAGCAATCTAATTTTTGGAAAGAAGTGAGAGGATAATATTATATGTAAATATAAAAGAGCCATGGTGGCTCATTGATTAGAATAAAGTATTGCAGTGTAATCTGCCGACTGTAAGCAGTTTGATTATCACTGGCTCAAGGTTGACTCAGCCTTATATCCTTCTGAGGTTGATAAAGTGAGGACCCAGATTCTTGGAGGCAATACTTGATTCTGTATATCACTTAGAGAGGGCTGTAAAGCACTATGAAGAGGTACATAAGTCTAGGTGCTATTGCTATACTACAGGATATCCTTTCCAATGCCTTGTTTTGTAATGAATCATAGAGCATATTGTTTTAAAAAGGGAGGGGAATCATATAAATGTAGACTCAGAATTCTAAAAAAACCAGTTGTCCCTTAAATCAGAACCTGGGAAAAGTTGTTATGTGGATTTGTTATTAACTGAGATTAAGAGCCGAGGTGGCGCAGTGGTTAGGGTGCAGTACTGCAGGCCACTTTAGCTGACTGTGATCTGCAGTTCAGCGGTTCAAATCTCACCGGCTCAAGGTCGACTCAGCCTTCCATCCTTCCAAGGTGGGTGAAATGAGGACCAGGATTGTGGGGGCAAGTTGCTGACTCAATTTGCTAAAAAAAATTGTAAACCACTTAGAGAGGACTGAAAGCCCTATGAAGCGGTATATAAGTCTAATAAACAAACAAACAAACAAACAAACAAACAAACTGAATCTCATGCTTTTAATTCTATAAGTTTTGGATTAAAATGAAGATGAACAATTCAAAGCAGGAACTTGTTTATCTATAAGAAAGCCCAGGTATTTTCTCTAACTACATAAAAACCAAAGGAAATAAGTAACTAGTTTATAAAAATTATCAAAACTCAGTCTTTCAAGGAAATAACATTTTCAAAGGAATGTATTTACAGTTCAAAGAATGATAGTATTACAGAAAATAATTTCATATCTCTCGCCTAAAATATCTTGCAAGGAAAAAGTGTGTTTAATTTAAAAGGAGGAGGGGTATTTTATAGCAGAACTCAATCTTTGCCCAATCATGTCCCCCAAATCGTAAAGAGAAGAGAAACATTAAAGAGGTGGGTGAAATAAAATAAGGTTGAAAATTTACTTTGGAACTGGTGGAGACCGTGGAGATTAAAGGAGAACTAAGAGAGAGTTGGTGAGGGGGAAATTGGCCCCTGGGATAGAGTTGAGGGAAGGTGGAGAGTCCTATGATTCACAGCTGGCAGCGGACCGGCAAACTTTAATTCCCGAGCTGCCAGCTTCCATAGACGCCAGCATTGTTGGCTAATAAAATTGACCACCTTGGACTTGTTTTTGATGCGCTGGGCCCCAAGAACGTTGGGCCCGATTATTGAATGGAGCGCCCCCCCCTCCCCTTCTACCAGAGATAGGCTTCCCTCCCTCCCTCTTTGGACTCTTTGGACTCCTTTGATCCTGGAAATGTCATCAAAAGAAGCTGCTGAAATGAACACACTTACCAGACTTCTTGCTACTATGGTTAACTCCCCGGTTCATACCATTGCAGCTGACTCCCGAACTCACTTTACCCCCCAGCCCCTCCCCCCCCTGGACTACACTGAACTTTTCAGAAGAGCCCCCCCTCAAGGTAGGCCCTCCCTTAGGAGAGGGCAGAAGACACCTTTGGACTACCTTAAACTGAACATTGTGTCTATGAGCCCGTGCAATTTTTAAACTTTTAAATTTTAAATTTTTACTTTAATACGGTATGTTGAGTGCATGGGATTGCTTGGGATGATATGAATGATCTCACTTTTATTACTATTACTGTTGTAACTTTGTGTTTTAATTATTTTGTGAGGATTGTTTGAGTGAGAGTTTGGGTATGACTGATTCGGAGGACCTGCCAGGGTATACGGGGGTCATCGGGGTGGTTGGGGGGACCACAACCACGGGTGAGGGTCGGAGCATTGCGGTCATGACAGGGAGAGGCAGATACGGCGGGGACTTTAGGGCAGGCCATCATCGGGGAAGGAGGGCTCGCTGTGTCATAGAGATCCCTCCTTCCGGCCCTAGGAGTCCCACTCCAAGGCCAGATGGCGCGGGTGTTCAGGACCCTGGTCTCAGGCTGCTGTCGCTAAATGCCAGGTCTGTTGTTCATAAGGCCCCCCTCATCCGGGACTTGATGACTGATGAGGGCGCAGACCTGGCATGTATTACTGAAACATGGCTGGGCCCTGAGGGAGGAGTCCCCCTCGTCGAGATGTGCCCAGCCGGATTTCAGGTGCTACACCAGCCGAGAGCCCAGGGAAGGGGTGGCGGTGTGGCTATCGTAGTCCGGGAGTCTTTAGTACCTCGTAGGATCCCTGCTCCGGAGCTTGTCGGGTGTGAGTCCCTGCTAGTGAAGCTGGACCTCAAGGGTCAAGTGGGTCTGCTGCTTACGTACCTGCCTCCCAACTACGTTGCAGCAGCCCTCCCCTCGCTCCTCGAGTCAGTAGCCGAGCTGGCGGTTGAGTTCCCTAGACTTATAGTTCTGGGGGACTTTAACTTGCCTTCGCTCGGTGAACACTCTGATGGAGCTCAGGAGTTCATGGCTTCCATGACAGCCATGGGCTTGACTCAAGTAATTCGAGGCCCAACTCACTCAGCGGGTCACACGCTTGACCTCGTATTCCTCTCGGAGCAGTGGAGTTACGATCTTGGTCTGAGGGGTAATGAGATCATACCCCTGTCGTGGTCAGACCACTACCTACTGAGGCTAGACTTCCGGAGGCCAAACCTCCACCGTAGGGAGGAGGAACCGACCAGCTGGTTCCGCCCCAAGCGACTGATGGATCCTGTTAGGTTCCAGACGGAGCTTGGGGTTATTCCTGATACCCTCGCCCACAGTTCGGCGGAGACCCTCGTCGCTGCCTGGCACTCGGCAGCTTCGGAGTCTCTCGACCGGATTGCGCCGCTACGGCCCCTCCGGGTCAGCGGCCCCCGGAGGCCTCCTTGGTTTACTGAGGAGCTCCGGGAGGTAAAGCGCCGGAGGAGACGCCTAGAGCACTCGTGGAGGTCCGATAGGTCCGAGTCGAAACGGGCACTTTTGACAGCATGCACCAAGGAGTATATTCGGACCCTAAGAACAACAAAAAGAACATACATTGCCTCCTTGGTAGCGTCCGCCGAGTCCCGCCCAGCCGCCCTGTTTAGGATAACCCGCTCCCTCCTAAATAGGAGGGAGACGGGGGACTCCTTACAGGGTAAGGCTGAGGAATATGTCCAGTTCTTGGCGGACAAAGTTGCCCGGTTTCGAGCGGACCTGGACTCCACCCCAGTAGATCCAGCCGAGACACAAGGAGAAAACTTGGCAAACCATCTCTGGGTTGAGTTTCAGGAAGTTGCCTCTGGGGATGTGGACAAGGCTATGCGAGCTGTGAGTGCCTCCACCTGCATACTGGACCCGTGTCCCTCCTGGCTGGTTGCCAACAGCAGTGAGGTGACACGAGACTGGATCCAGGCGGTTGTTACCGCTTCTCTTCGGGAGGGGTACTTTCCCACCGCGCTTAAGACAGCGGTGGTGAGACCCCTCCTGAAGAAGCCGTCTCTGGATCCAGCTATTCTTAATAACTATCGTCCAGTCTCCAACCTTCCCTTTGTAGGGAAGGTTGTTGAGAAGGTGGTGGCTCTCCAGCTTCAGCGTACCTTGGAGGAAGCTAACTATCTTGACCCCTTCCAGTCTGGCTTCAGACCCGGTTACAGCACAGAAACCGCTTTGGTCGCATTGACTGATGATCTCTGGAGAGCTAGGGATGGAGGCCATGCTTCCATCCTAGTTCTCCTTGACCTCTCAGCGGCTTTCGATACCATCGACCATGGTATCCTTCTGCGACGACTGCGGGAGATAGGGGTGGGCGGCACTGTCTTGCAGTGGTTCTCCTCCTATCTCTCGGACAGGTCGCAGTCGGTGTTAGTGGGGGGGCAGAGATCGTCCCTGAGGCCCCTAACCTATGGGGTGCCGCAGGGGTCGGTCCTATCCCCCCTACTATTTAACATTTACATGAAACCGCTGGGCGAGATCATCCGAAGGCACGGGATAAAATATCACCAATATGCGGACGATACACAGTTGTATCTGTCCGCCCCGTGCCAACTCAATGAAGCGGTGGACGTGATGAACCGGGGACTGGAAGCCGTTAAAGACTGGATGAGAGCGAACAAGCTGATACTCAACCCAGACAAGACCGAGTGGCTGTTGTGTTTCCCTCCCAAAAATTTGACCACCATACCATCACTCAGGCTGGGGGGACAAAATTTAAACCCCTCAGAAAGGGCCCGCAACTTGGGAGTCCTCCTGGATTCACAGCTAACTTTTGACCACCATCTCTCAGCTGTGACCAGGGGGGCATTTGCCCAGGTTCGCCTGGTGCGCCAGTTGCGGCCCTACCTGAATCGGGAGGCCCTCACAACAGTCACTCGAGCCCTTGTGATCTCTAGGCTGGAATACTGTAATGTGCTCTACATGGGGCTGCCCTTGAAGAGCATCCAAAGACTTCAGCTAGTCCAGAATGCGGCCGCGCGAGTGATCGTGGGCGCACCACGGTTCGCCCACATAACACCGATCCTCCGTGAGCTGCACTGGCTACCTGTTGGTCTCCGGGTGCACTTCAAGGTCTTACTCACCACCTATAAAGCGCTCCATGGTAGTGGATCTGGCTATTTGAGAGACCGCCTTCTGCCAATTACCTCCCTGCGTCCCATCAGATCGCATAGAGTTGGCCTCCTCCGTATTCCATCTGCCAGTCAGTGCCGACTGGCGACTACTCGGAGGAGAGCCTTCTCTGTTGCGGCTCCGACACTATGGAACAATCTCCCCGTGGAGATTCGTACCCTCACCACCGTCCAGGCCTTCCGTACAGCCCTCAAGAACTGGCTAACCCGTCAGGCCTGGGGATAATCTTATTTTGCCCCTCCCGAATGCTGAGTGAATGTTGAGTTTTATAGTTTAATTTACTTTGTGCACATTTCTTTTTTTTGTATTGTCCTACACTCCCCTTCCTTTTTTGATTGTAAGCCGCCCTGAGTCCCCTCAGGGAAAAGGGCGGCCTATAAATAAACTACAAACAAACAAACAAACACTGAATCCACATTGTATAACAAGGCTATAAATGAAGATAGAAGAATCTTGTTTGGCTTCATATCATATGGCATTTACTTATTTATTTATTGATTAATTAAATTTATACGCTGCCCATCTTGTAGTTTGAGGCAACTTATTTGAGTTTGTTTTCTGAGGGAAAAATTGTGTGTGTGTTTGTGTGTGTGTGGATTGCCCCCCTCAGTCCTGGGTACTGCTTTTCAACAATTATCAGTCATCCCTGGAAGGCCTTTGTATGTGAAATAGAGGAGACCTTTCCTCTGATTAGGAAAAAGGTTTTCCTGCCCTCCCCCCAATTTTGCCCTTAAAGTTCTCAAAGAGGCCAGGGTATTGATTCGGAATGACTTCCATTTCTTATTTGTCTAACGGTCTCCTCTCCCTTTATTTCAAATCTTGCTCTAATTAGGGAATTCAAAGATAAGGTAAACAACACACTGCTATTTGCTGAGTTCTTTCTTTATACTTCAGCCTTCATGACCTTGCCTTGCTCCCTCTTCCACATTAATCTGTTGATACAAGAATACCTCAGGATGCCAAAATATCAAGTCATGGGGCAAGTAAAGGAGGCATTAAGGCAAAAATGGCAGCTTCCACCTCCTGCTCTGTAGTACATTTTTTTTTTAAAAAAAAAAGACAAAGATGGTAAGAGAGAAAAAAAATTCTTCTAAAATTTGCTGTTCATAATGAATTGGCTGTATCTTTTTCACTGAAACAAACAGGATAATATCTGTCAAAGCAGTGATTCTCCACAGGTTTTGTTGCAAAGCTAATTCTAATCTAAATATTCCTTATTGAGTCAGGCATGCTCTTATCTTAGGAAATTTATTGCCAAAGGAGGCTGATAATAAAGCTCCAAGTCTGATCCTCACAGTGGCAAAGGAATAAGAGCATGTGGCTTCCCTTTGATTTTTGCCAGGCAGAGAAGAAGAAGCAGTAGATGGGAAATGGTCCGAAGGAAAAGGAATGCTGAGCCTTCATGACATGATCTTGTTTTGGATGGCAGTCAGGTAATAGGGGAAGCTACCACCTAGGCACTGACCAAGCAGGGCGGGCAAGAGAATGTGCTGAGTACTTCCCACCAATGAGAGAGGCAAAATTTAAGTTAGGGGCTGACCTTCCCCTTGTCTCTTACTGATTGTGCAATGACATCAGGGAAACTGACCCACTATCCATGTGTCACAACTCCAAAGAGGAAGATGAGGTCCAGAATCAAAAAGCAGAAAAAGAATATATAGAGATTTCTAGGGGGAGAGATGAAAATATTCAAGCCATTTTGTGTATATAGTGTGTTGGTTGATTCATTGGTCAGGGATTAGAACTTTTTGTATTGTTTTAAAACTAGGAAAAGTAATCTGAAAGATACAAAAGGAACATTATTCAGATGAGAATGGCGTGTGTGAGGGTTCTGTGTAGATTGGAAGCTTTTAATTTTCTTTAAAGCTGTGGAATCAATTGAATGTATTTTAAAGATAGGTTAGCAATTTATTTCTATGTATTTAAAGTAAAGGCAGACAGCGTATCCTGAAATCCATAATGCATTTAATTAATGTATTTATTATAGGAAAATTCAATTTATTTTTTACCAGTGAGTTAGAAAATAAATTTATTTTACAGATGGAGGAAGTTATGTTATTACTACCATTATTATTGCTAGAATGGGAAATCAATATTTTAAAGATGGATAAATAATTCTTTTAAAGTTATCTACCTATATTTTATTAATGTAAATTAATTTACTTTTACTCAAGCCCAGAGCCTATGATCCATGGCAGCCATTTATTGAATGGTCTTCCATTTTTGGCTGTGCACCAACTATTTCTTGGGTGAAAAGTCCTTTTCCTAAAGGTTGGTCTGGGCGTACTGTTTTAAATATGCATTCAAGATTTGGCTTTCTGAAAAGCTTGGAGGGACCCAAACCAGTGACTTGCTTTTTAAGTTCTTCTGCAATTAAAAAAAAATCCAAATACTTTTATTCTTTCAACTAATTTTGTGTAGCTACTTTAGAGAATATATTCCAAAACCTACCTACAGAAATTAGTTCACAGCATTTTATTCAATCAGAGTGCTTTTTATGTGCCTTATCTTGCTGATATAATTATGTGTATATTCTCAGCATTCACATTGTACAATTACGATATTGCCAAGAACAAAATAACCACTTGGCCAAATTGATAAGACAACTAACAATTGGAGTTGAGCAGAGATTCGATGATACTAAAACATTTATTCTGCTTTATTATAAAAAACCAACTGAGGTCTGTTAAAAGTGTTTCAGGCTACTTAATCCAAAATCACAAAATTGAAACTACATTTATCTGAATGCTGCTGAATATTAACAATTGCAGATGAGTATGATAGATACTACTTGAAGCTTCACTTTTGCTGTTGCAGAATATTGGGCAAATCTTCCCCAGGAATTCTATAGCTCTATAGATATGCAAAATCTAAAAGGAAAACATTTTTGTTTTAATGGGGAAAAATGGGATGACTGGAACAGATTTGTGTACATGGAGTCAAAAGAAAAACTCATCTCCACAATTACATTCCAATATTATGTCCCACTCAATTGAGGGCTGAGTGTGTGTCTATGTACGTATATGTGTGGGCTATTATTATCAACCCAACCTCTACCCTTTTATGACCATTTGGGCCATGATACATTGTTTGATGCATGATGCTGCCTTCAGCTCTCAATGGCCAGTGAACCCTGTTAGCACACACAGCTTTTCCTCCCCCATCCTTCTCTCTCTCTTTTTTTAAAAAAAGAGGCCTCTCATTTGACCATGAACTTTAGACAGTCTAGTTAGCGTTACTGTCAAGCATCCCGCAGTCTTTTTGAAAAGCAGGACTTGTCCAGGCTGCCCTCTGGCCAACTTCAGTGGGACTAAAGCACTATCAAGAGCCGTCAAATTGCCTGACAGCTTGTCACTAGTGAGGCTCCATTAATTTACACACATTTTCCACTGTTTGGCATTTACTATGATAACTCTTTTCTTTCCAAGCAGCTCCTGTTTGCATTTAACACTTGGGTTAATTTTCATCAGAGTTTAAATTTAGCCATCAGTTATTTCAGGGAAGCTGTCAGCTAACATATGGAGGAGGAGGAGGGGGAAATCTTCTGAATTCATAATAAAGTTGGATCTGTTGAATGTAAAACAAAAAAGTCACTGCAATCTACCAAAAGGTCCCAATGGGGAGACCAGGGTCAAGCAACAATAGCAAAGTGGATTCGTTCTCCTGTTCACCAGAGTGGCATCTAAGCACCTCAGGAGCTTCTTGATATATCAAAAAATGATGGAAAGACACAGTTCAATTTGTCCCCCTTTTATAAAGGATAATTAACCTGTCAGTCTTGCTACTTTAACAACTTCATTAAATTGGAGGATATATGGGTGCAGGGAGCCCGTGCTGTTTTTCTTTTTCTGTAAAGAAAAAAAGAACAACGAAGACTTGGTGAAATAATTCAGCAGGATGCTATGGGTGGCAAATTCAAGATCATTTTTATATTGTCTTGCAAAAGAAAACGAAAACATAGTTTTTAAAACATACACAATCTGGCCTTCCTTTTTATGACCTTTGAGCAGAAATTTCCTTGCCTATGAAAAGTGAAAATATCAGTCACTAAAAAAGTAAAGCTCAATCTGTTAAAAGATTGAGGTGATAAAGTTGCCAGTGCTATTGATCTGTTAACATGAAGCATACTATCTTTATAAGTAAGAAAAGCAGGTGGGAAAAATGTTTTCAAGTAAATGAAACACTGAGATTTATGCATTTAAAAAAATATCAGAGATGACTGTATTCACAAAGTACACTCTTGGCAGCAAGAGAGATATTCACAGAAAAGGAAGTACAGATTAGTTGGGTGGAAGACATTATAGCCCAGTGACAGAGCAAGTGCATTTCTTGTGGAAAATCTCAACCATTGTAAGGCTCAGGATCAGACAATGTGAAGGAACTCTGTTTAAAGACCTCAGCAATTTATTGCTAAATACAATCGACATCACTGGACTATATGAACACCTATAATTTGGTTAAGAATAAGACAGTTCTCTGGAAATTGTTGTGCTTTTTGAAAACTCTAGTTTAAATGGAATTTCTTTCTTTCTTTGGTTAGATGTGCAGTATGCCCATGAAATTTTGCATATGGCCATGGGAAAAGAGGAGGCAAGATTCACTTTAGAAGAAGCAACACACTGTGGAAGTTGGAAGCAATTGTGCTTTTCCTTAATGCAAACAATTCAGGTGCTCATTCTAGCATACCCATAGAATTAGCCACTCAGATGTTTTTTGTTAATCTCTGCAGGGAAATAGGCAGAGTTGTGTATGTTCATTAATTAATTGATTGATTGATGCTCTGTTTTGAAGAACTTTCTCCTCCAGTTGTTTTTCCAGCTTCAGTTCTGTGAATTATATTAGCACCTCGTCCAGAGTTGCCAGTGCCCTATTATGTTGAAGGTGGACTTGATCTCAAGTCTCCTTACACTTAATCACACACCATCTCAGTTTATAATAGAAACATAAAATCACTAGATGATTTTGGGAGAGTCACACTTTTAGCCTAACCTACTTCACAGGTTAGGGTTGTATGGAAAAATGAAGTCTAGGTATGCTGTCATGAGCTATTGAAAGGCAAGCTATCAATATAATAAAAAATTATGTGTTTCCACCATCAAAAATGTCTGTTTGAAAATTTGGTTTTTGATAGAGTATTTGTAGCACAGGGTTGAACTATGGGGATCATTGGGACTCTCTGAGTTTAGTGGTTTTCTTGCAGACGTTTCATTATCAAAGTAAGTAATATTATCAGTGCACTGGCGATGTTACCTAGTATGGTAATGAAACATCTGCAAAAAAACCACTAAGCCCAGAAAGCTCCAATGATCCACACAACTTTTTTTGTTTGAAAATTCAGGAATTTACTCAGCAGATGAGGTTCCAGTGGAAGGGAAAGCATTCATCAGCCACAACAAAAAATGTTAAATGTTAAAATTTGCAAATTTGAAAGTGGGGATGGAATGACAATTACAATAAAGTTCTAGCTAGCCTTTAAAAAAGTTTAAAAACAGTTTTAAAAAGAAACAAGTAAAGCAAGACAAAGAAAAACACATAGACATTGACTGCAAGATTTCTCATGCAGCTAAGGTTTCTTTCAGAGTAAAAGGTTGCTAAATTTTAGAGACTCATTGATTGATTAAGTGCTATCTTAAGTGTTAATTTCTACTTATTACAAAGCTAGGCCACCTCCAGGCCTTCCCAGTCTTGCTTTTTGGGACTTTCAACCAACACCCATTGCTACTGTGGCCATGTCTACCCCCTTCTGCTGGTCATCCTCTTGTCTGTCTTTCACCTTTCCTAGCATAATGGACTTCTCAATGGATTATTGATTCTTGGATATCTTTCCATTTGTAATTCTCAGGTTCATAAAATGAAAAATTTGGGATTCCTTTGAAAATAAAATGTTAAAATATTTAATTTGGGTCAGTCATAAGTAATGGCAGTCCTAAGGTACCTTGCAGCAACTGTTATCCTACATGAGCCATGTACCAGGTGTGAAATCCAGCAGGTTCTGACAGGTTCTGGAGAACTGGTAGAGGAAATTTTGAGTAGTTCGGAGAACCGGCAAATGCCACCTCTGGCTGGTCCCAGAGTGGGGTGGGGATGGAGATTTTACAATATTATTTCCCTGGAATGGGGTGGGAATGGAGATTTTGCAGTATCCTTCCTCTGCCACGCCCACTAAGCCATGCCCATCAAGTCACACCAAGCCCACCAAGCCATGCCCACAGAACCGGTAGTAAAAAAAAATTGAATTTCACCACTGCCATCTACTTAATGCCATCATCCCCCAAACACCAAGAATGAATTAAATTTTCTTTCCTCAAAATGTTTTCCCCTACTTTAATGGGCCCCCCGAGTGATTCCCTAGATTCCCTATATCTGATAAGAAAGACTCTGTGACCTTTGCAGTAAGTTCCTGAATGAACATTTCCAAGGTGTGTTCCTGGAGCTTATTGTCATTTTTACTGCATTATGGGGTTGCCGTACAATACATAAATAAATTATTGCATTATGGGTTGGGGGCGAGTGGGAAAACAGGATGCTTAGAAGTCAACTCCAGAAAATGTGTCACAGTTGGTGATCATTTTTGCAAGCATGTTTTTCTGAAAATCTGCAGTGACCAGCTTCTCTCTATTACCCTCCCTCCCGTGTTGCCTCTCTACCACCCCGATCCCAATAAGGCTGAAATTGAATATTTGGACAACAATCAACACACGTACATCTATCTAGAAGCTGGTGTGTAGGTTGAACAGGAAGACTTTGTACCCCTGGCCTAAGCAATTGGCTTTCAGCTTAATATGGTTCAAGATTCTTAAAATATGATTAAGAGGAATGGCTTTTTTATGTTGTCTGTACACTAGAAGGGTAAATGGGATCAAAATGGCAGGTAGGACCAAGGTGTTTGAAGTCCTACCCCTTTTGACATGCATACAATATGCAACACATGCTAAAAAGGGCAGAGTTTTGATTATCCAGTCGTGTTTGCCCTTTCAATGCTGCTGAGCTCCCCCTGCGGACACCAGTCCTATATTTCAACCTCTCTCCTCAGTTGTTGATTGTTTTATAAATTCATCCAATGTAAATGCAGAAAGAGTAAATATTTTCTAGTCTATTTCCTCCCCTCCCCTTGCATTAAAAGAGCAGCCTACCTGTGGCAGCTTTTCAGTGCCTTCTTTATTTATATGATAAGCACACATTTGCCAGCTGATGCAATAAAACAATATGACAGAGTTTGTATGATCCCATTTCAGAGTTCTGTCTCCCTGCATTTGCAAATGGGAATTAAATGCTTGATTGCCTTTCATGAAGGACTATTTTGAAAATGGAAAGACAATTCAAAATGGCAACTGCTCTTGCCAGGGGTGGTTTTCTGGCTTGAATGCTGCCTCAAAAATCTGACAGTAAACCTGTCAGTGCTACCCTAACATGATTCTAAATGTGTGTGGGTTTTTTCCCCCTAAAAATTACCGTGCTTGTTACTTATTTTTTGCTCTCTTTCCAGACTGAATGCCCACTGGTAATTATAAGTTAATTCTCAAGTATACCACAGTCAGGTATCTATCAACAGAAATGTTAATGCCTCAAATTCTTTAATAGATAAATTGAGTAGAAATATGAATGGTATAAATAGAATAAAGAGCTAAAGAATTGACAACTCTTTAAGTCCAAAGGGTCTTTTTCAGGAATTGTGCAGGATGATTAAGCCTAAGGCAGGGGTGTCAAACTCAATTTCATTGAGGGCCGCATCAGGGTTGTGTTTGGGGCACTGGGTGGGCATGGTGGGGCAGGTGAGCATGTCCCTGTTTTCAGCCAAGATGGCCTCCAGCAACCCTCTGCCAGTAAAAACGGAGCTCAGGAGGGGGGGCCCTGTTGCCACCTTGAGCGCTGTTTTCACTGCCAAAGGGCTGCAGGAGGTCGTCCCAGCTAAAAACAGAGCCTGGGAGGGCCACGCACAGCCCTCCCGAGCTCTGTTTCACTGGCAGAGCCTGGACCTTTGCTGTTTCCAAGGCGGCCTTGCGGGCCAAATCTAAACACCCCACATGATGGATCCGGCCAGGGACGTACAGTCAGGGGAGGCAGGGGAGGCAGAGCCTCACCACTGTCATCATGAAAAGAAAAAAAATGTAAAAGGAAAAAGGCAAGAGCTGAGGTCAGGCTGAGCTAGTTGCTGCCAGAGTCACCATGGATGACTCTGCTTAGTGCTTAACTGTTTAAAAAAGCCTCTTAAAAAGTGCCCTCTACAGGAGGCGGCAAGAGAATGAGGGGCCTCATCTATTCTGACTTTATGATCACTCGAGCAGAGCTAAGCAAGGTTTAAAAGCCGAAAAATTCCTGACGTAGATGAGGCATGTTGTTCTCCTGCCTCCTGTAGAGGGCGTTTTTTAGAGGCTTTTTTAAACAGTTAAGCAGAATCATCCACACAGTGACTCTGGCAGCAACTAGCTCAGCCTGGCCTCAGCTCTTGCCTTTTTCCTTTTACATTTTTTTTTCTTTTCATGATGGCAGGCAAGAGCAGAGTTGAAATCCTCTCTGAAACAGCTGGAAAAGGTACGTGTGGGTCGGAGGGAGAGGGAGGAATTCAAATTTCATCCTCCTAGTGCAACTTTGTGTATTTGTGTGTGTGTGTGTGTTTGAGAGAGAGGGGAGGGAGCATATTGAGACAGTTATTTAGTTTATGCACCATGTAACACTCTAATACTATGCCTTTGGGTCTTCCAAATTTTAATTATCCAATCATAATCAAAAACAATATTTTCAGTAGAATGAATTTCCACTTCTACTTACACCTGCCAGCCAAAATGCTGCTCGTGGTATTGCTAACATGGGCTGAGGAGGAAAACCTAAATTTTCTGAATCCTGGTGCAACTTTGTGTGTGTGTGTTTGAGAGAGGGGGGAGGGAGGGAGAGAGGGAAGAAGGAGGGGAAGGGAGAAGAAAAAGAAAAAGAAAGAAGGAAACTTATTTAGCAAAGGAGAAAAACAAATGCTGTCGCTTTAAATCGGAACTGAGCATGCCTGGCTGTGGAATTCTGGGAGTTGAAGTCCACAAGTCTAAAAAAATTTATGCCTCACCAGTCATAAAACTCACTGTACGTCACTGGATCTAGCCCACAGCCTTGAATTTGATACCCGTGGCCTAAGGAGGCCTAAGAAGTTGCCAATAAGTGTCGGATTTGATGCAGTGTTTGTGTATTGAATGTCAATAACAAAAATGCTGATGTCCAACCACCCATTTTATTTTGTTTATTTATTAAATTTATTGGCTTCTCAACTTAATATGGGGTAACTTTGGACAGCATTTTAAGAGAGAGGAATTAAATCTTGCCACACAAACCTTTTTTTATTCTCAAAAGCAGTTCTTCTAGAAAACACTTAAATAGCAACAATCTGTTCAGTTTTGCTTTTCATGACCGAAATGGGGAAGAAATCAGGACATAATTTTTGCAATTTTCTGCTGATTTGTTCCTTTTTCTTAAGAGCGAGCGTGAAATCTTATTGAGCTATTGATAAATTATGACCAATGTATAGGTTAAGAGTGTTAGGAAGCAGTCACTAATATGACATAATGCTACTAAGAAGAGAAGCACCATATACTATAATAACATGAAGTCATCTGTAAAATGGGTCTTCTTTTATTTTGATTAATTGAATTTTCAGTGAGATTCATAAAGGGAGGTAAAGTCATGAGGCAGTGACAGATCAAAAACAGTGATGAGAATATCCACAGATGCTGGAGTGGAGAACTCAGTAGGTATTACTACAATAGCATTGCCATTCACTGTCAAAGCCCCTCACAATAATTTTACCGAGGGGGGGGGATGATACAAAAAGCAAGACAAAACTGAAAATCAGGGGGGGAAATGTCACAACATTGAAATAGTGCACAAGTAGAAGCAGAGGACAGGGTAAACCAGCAGAACATTATAATCTTTCAATCTCCCTCTCTTTACCTAAAATAACATGAACCTGGAGCTGGTAAATGCTTTTAAGAAAAGCAGGTCTCAAGTTTCCGTCTTAAGTTTGTGAATATTGTGCTACCTGAACCTCAGAATCCAAACAGGATTTATTTGCATTCTAGCTGGATTGACACTCCAAATAATCTTGTAGTTCCTTATAGATCTACTTTCCTATTGCCTCTCCTGAGAGTGACGCTAGATGCCGATTGCTTTCTCCTGCTGCTCTGGGCCACCATGCCTCCCTCCCTCCCTCCCTCTCTCTCTTTCCTCTCCCTCTCCCCCCTCCCCCCTCTCCCTCTTACTCTCCTTCTCCCACCCTCCCTCTCTTACATATACATACACATAGAATACATACAGTATATAGTGTTTAGTATTTTCAATCTTGTGTTTTTCGATGTTTTAAGTTTCATGTTTGCCTACAGCTTCCATAATTTTAACCCAGTAAGAGATTGCATTTAGGATTTGGAATCCAAAATATTAAAGGACCAGTCTGTTTTAGAACAGTTTTTCCAACAAGGAATCCACCAGATTTATTGGACCACAGTTCCTATCGCCTTGCCAATGGGTATGATGTGAAATTGTGGAAAGCCATTCTGTAGGATAAAACTGTATTGCATCAGAAATTTCTAGTGATCTTCCTTAGCTTCCATTCGTTTGAACTGGATTTGAACTGACTAGTTTTATTAATTGGACAGCCAGTCTTGAGTACAAGTAAATGGACAGATTTGAGATATACTGACAGGGAAACAAAATCTGTCTTTTTGGAGTGATTTATGTGGAACTATATTATTTTATTGACACACTAATTCTTAAAAAACTATGTAAAGGGAATCCTTGATGGAAAAGTTTTGCATTAGACTACTTGACTGTGGACACAGTTTGCAGCTATAATTAGTAAGATCTTATTTCCTCCAGTGCAAAACATTGGGATATGCTTATCTGACATTGCCAGAAATAAAGTTTAATAATATAGAATAATGTAGGATAACAAAGTAACAGGAAAGTAACAGGAAATAAAAGAAGGCAGGACCTATGTTCCTCCAATATTTAGTATTTTTCTTGATAGCTGTAGTATTCAGGCTACAAATGTTAATGCATTAATCAAAACATTGTAGTCTAAATAAAACTAATTTGAATGAATTGTATGAGGGAGAGTATTGTTAATTATCCTGAAGTGCTACGTTTCCAGATAAGTAAAAATCAGTACAGGAAACTTTTCACAAAAGTATCCCAAAATCCATTAACAAACATATAGATGATCAGCTTTTAAACAACTTCTTTTGTCATAGAGAAATGGTCACAAAGAACCTGACTTTTTTCCAGTGAGGATTCCTGCTTATTAAATAGTCACAATGAAAGGAGAACTCTAATTCTTCATTCGGAAGTATACAAAGCCATGTAGAAATTTTAATAGAAAAAGTTATTAAAAGGTTAAAACTATCAGCACTAATTTGTAACATCTAATGTTTTTTTAGGAGCCATAGTTAGCTGTAAAATAAAATCATTCCTCATCAGTGTCCTCCTTTCTTTTGTCACATTCTCCTTTCATGGGGTCATTGTCCTCCTTTCTTAGAATTTTTCATGGCTACCTTAAGAGGAAGACAAATAACTGTGCTAAAAGAGGAGAGTGACTGCTATGTCCTTCCTGGAGTGCAAAATCAGCATTTCTGCCTAGGTGGAGGAACAGTCACCTTTTCTGGAATTCCTCTCACTTTGCTGTGAAGTAGAATAACGCTGGTGTGGTAATATTAGCTGGCTACAAATGGCTGCTATAATGATAAGTCTTCTGCCAGTCAGTACTGAAGACATGTTTATATCATCTGTGTTTCATTTGCTTCCGTTAACTTCCATGATTGCTTCTCTTTTGTACCTTACTTGGTTTCCTTTTGCACTTCAGAGTTCGCTTTGATTCCATTTTTCTGTAGGTTGTTCATGCTGCATAATTACACTGGCAGCTTTAGGGGATCGAAGAAGGAAGCCTTTTGTACACAAAATGATGATATTTTGACAAAATTACGCCGTTGTGCTAGCCAGTGTCCTACATAGCTACTTGTGGGGGAATCTTTTGGAACTTTCACTGTTTCTTTCACCATTTGGCATCTGAAATGATATCTAACGTCTAATGTTGTAAAAATAATATATGTAAACATGACATCTGAATATTCATTGTGCCTGCTAAAGTATGCAGGAAGTTAGCACCCACCCTCTCCAAGAAGAATGAAATATTCTAGGAAATATTAAAAGGTAGAAACTTATATTTCCCAGGATGAGAAATGGAGAAACATGTTTTTTTTAGGCAGGTAGCAGACTCACTCCTAGTAGCCCCCACTCTCCTCAATAGCCCACAGCAGATGTCAGCACTTAAGAGATAAAGAGATAGCTAAGTCTATTCATAAGCAAATACCCAAGATCCAACAAAGGTAGGATTAGCCCTCTACCCATCTAGCAACAGAATTCACCACATGGCACTTTGGGAGATTAAATCGCCCAGCAAGATTCAACCAAGCTTGGGACTCAAGACACTATAAAGTTACCCCAGCATGGTCCCATGGGAGTCTGACAATCAATCAGAATACATTTCTTACAGGAACAGAAAGCTCCAAGGCGGGACCCAAGAGAGGGTATAAATATATCCATCTCTCCACTCCATATGCTTTTTCTTTTGCCCAGGATCTCAAACCATTTGGTCCTGTCCACCATTAAACCATCTTTCCAAGCAGTTTTCATGCTTCCAGTGTCTTTCTCTCCACTTGGATGGACGTTTATTCCAACAAGTAAGAGGCCTTTAAAAAAAACAAAAAAAACTTATCTTTCAGCCTTATTTACTTTAATAATTGTAGGCCTGGACAAATGTCTATAATGTCAAGTCTCAGTTGTATAACAATTTTTCAATAAGCAATTCAAACATTCTATTTACTTCTAAAACCGGCTACATACCTTTATGAGGTTTTTTAAAACAGCGTTTCTTAGAAAATAGACAAGATTCTACTCTTGCCATATACAGGAAAATCAGTTTGGAGATAAAAATTACTATGTTTACAAAGTGAACCTCTTATACGGCAAGGTAAATTTGTGTGTGAATGGCAATTACTATATTCAAGATAAGTTATTCAGAATTTGACTGAATGCGTTTCTCTTCTGAAATTGTTCTGTGTCTGGATATTTGATCTGGGTGGGGCTAAAAATAACCCCATAATCAAGTAATGAATGCAAAATAAAAATAAAAACTTTTCATGCAAAATGAACAAAACAAAACAACCCTAGAATTATCTGATTGTGCAGTTGATGTTTCTCTCTGAGAGTAGAAAGAAAAAATATCTGCTACAAACTCCACATAGGCATCAGGAAGGGTATCCAGCCAGTAAACTGCTCCATCCAGTCACGTGACTTTTTCTCAAATTAAGGAAATATAGGGTCATTAAAAAAAATAGAAAATGGAATAATCCCACTAAAGCTATGCTAAATCGCAGTTTCTTCATTACTTCATAGATTGTTGATGGTAAAACACTACTTAGTTCTATGTTGTTAAAGTGAAATGGGGCAAATGATTCTATAGCTCTTGATAATGATGATGTTATCCATTCAGTCACTCTTGGCAATTCCATGGGCCAGTTCTCTCCACATCTTCAAATCTTTCTATAAGTCTCTCTAGAAGAGATAGTCTAAGAGTTACTATTTTTTATTAGTAGTTTTGTTTCTCTGCATCATATACTTATATCTTCAACCTACAGTATCTTTCAATGTCAAGAACACTTAATGAAAGATTAAATGTGCTAGGTTAAACAACCTTTCTTACCTAAAGGTTGCTAAACATTTTCTATAGTCTTTGATTTGAGAGAAGTAGCTAAAGCTGGTGGATTTATGAAATGATGATGGGGCTTCCAATGTGGAATCTCAGGTGGTAGCAGTCTCTAGCTGACCTTGGCTGATCTTCTGCTTAGCTAGGTGGGGAATAAAAATAATAATACTTTAAAAATCATGCAAGAAAGCACTGACAAACTCTTTTGTAACATTGCCAAGTAAACTGGGTGGATGCAAACTGGGATTGAAGCTTGATTTAGAGATTTTTTTTTTATTTCCCCTCCATTCTCTGCACATGGGGGCCTCCAGAAAAAGGTACCTGCAATGAAGAATAAATATTCCAATGTCTCAAAACCTTTTGGTGAAGGTGAAGGGGGCTTGTTGAGTACATTGCTTTGAGCAGATGGACCCCTGAAACCATCTGCTATCGAAGCAACTAAATGTTCAATGATGCATTACGGAATTATTTAGCTCTCAAAGAGCCTGAAAGTACTTAGTAATGATGGCATCTGTACTGAGAACAAACAACCTATTTATGTATGATCTATCACTTCATAAACTGCTTGGAGACCATCTTTTTTTTAAGGAGTAGGCTTATTGACTCTGCATGTATAAAACTGCAGAAATATATTAATGTGGAAGGTTGAACTAATACTTATCTATTATCTATCTCTATGTTATAACTCATAGGAGGAAAAAATATCAACCACAGGCTACAGTGTACCATATATATATTCAACTGATATAATCACATTGGGAGAATTTTTAGAGATCCGTTTTCATAACTTGAACTGAAGAGCTGTTTGTCAAGCATATTTGTCTTTTACATTCAAGGTATAATTCTGATTTTGATTTTGTTTTTCCTTCTTTTCTCAGCTTCCTTCCCTCTCCCACCAATTTCCCTCTCTGTGCCTCAAACAGCAACCTGGGAGCCAAAATGAAAATGGATTAAGAGAGGCCTCATGGAAAATGTGATCTCTCTTTGACTGAAGCAATACCTGCAGCAGGACTTAAACAAAAGACTGGGTGCCTGGCCGGCACGGACAGTCCATTGCTTTCATTTTCTGAATATCTGTCAATCAATCATCAGTCAATCATGGAAAAAGCCCAATCAGCCACTTAATGACAGCCAGATGGCCTCTACTCTCTATGAACTGTACTCCTGAAGTCACGCTTGCTTCTGATAACTAGCAGCTTTTCCTGTCCGGTGAAGTAATGAGAGGCTTTTGGTATTCAGCCTAAGTTCTAATGGCTCACACTTCTGACAGGACATCCTTGTGAACAGAATTCTTGGCTGCTGTGAGACCAGTATAGTTTGGCAATTCAGAGCAGACTCAAGGGTCACTGGAGAAATGCTGATGCCCTTTCCAGTATTTGCTTGGTACAGCTGTTGAGAATGGCTCACTCGAAAGCAAATATACCTTATAAATACTGTTATTTAATAGTATTTATAGTGAGGATAATTGTCACCAGGTCTGTTGTGATCTTTTTCCTATGCTAGTTTCCTAAGATTTCATCTTTGATTCAAAGGTAATGCATTCCTTCTGCCGATAGGTAATTTGGTCTATTGTATTTGTTTAGTTCAGGAATCCTGTGGAGTGAAGGAATCTTGTGGAGTGAAGGTAAAGGTCCCCCTAGCACATATTCCAAATCTAGGGTGCGGTGTTCATCTCCGTTGCAAAGCCAAAGAGCCAGCGCTGTCCAAAGACGTCTCTGTGGTCATGTGGCCGGTATGACTAAACTCCGAAGGCACACAGAACGCTGTTACCTTCTCACTAAAGGTGAACTGCCAAACTGCTGACCTTTCTGATCGACAAGCTCAGCATCTTAGCCACTGAGCCATAGTGTCCCTAGGATGTCTCTTATAATTCAGAAACTCTGCCCATGGAGGATCTAGCTGGAGTTGTTAAATTGCTCTTCAGGAGCTTAGTTAAATCAATATATTTTCAATTCAGCCTTTTTAAAACAAACAAACAAACAAAAGTAAACCTATTTTATAGTCATTGCTTGTCTCATTCGAACCCAAGATGCACTAAATAATGTTGTTTAAAAACCCTATTTTTTCTTTCTACAGGAATATAATATATGTTATCCTTCCTGAAGCAGAGCTCTTCTGTCTGGTGCTAGATTCAACTCGAATACAACTACCAGCCTCATTGGAAGCTCCATCAAAAGTTTGGTAAACCAACTGATTCTACTTTCTGTCTGTGATTAACAAGCCATATCAATGCAGCTGGAATTAGCTATTTAATTTGCAGTTTTGTTCCATGTTTTCATATAGGAAGTGAATGAGCAATAATACAACCTTTCCTATTATCTTCTTTGATTTATGAGTCATCTAATATTGCTTCACCTAAAGTGCATTTGATTCCTATTGGACACAAAAATCATCATAGCTCTTGCCAAAGGCAGTGGTACCAAAGATCCTTGGTTTGCTATATATATCAGCCCACGTTTCCTCCCAGACTTGATCCTACTTGAAAGTTCTACTGCTTCAATACTGTAAAACAGGGGTCGGCAACCTTTGGCTCTGGAGCCGCATGTGGCTTTTTCATCCCTCTGCTGTGGCTCTCTGTCATCAGTCGGTTTCACAATTGACCGGGCTTTTGGTTAGGACAGGTAGAGGAAAAAGGATGCCATGCTGGGAGGAGACTCTATGGTGGGGGAACCAGACTTCTGGTTGGCTCCAGAATTGAATGGGGGGCTTTTGGTTATGACCTTTGTGGCCTCTTTGAATGTTTATGGTTACCGACCCTGCTGTAAAACAACATTAAATTTCCAAGATATTTTTTTTTCTGTTTAAGAATTTAGTTTCCCAGGAAGGCTGAGTTTGGCATTAAATTCTAAAGTCTATTGTAGTGAGAAGAAAGGCCAGCTCTCTACTACAATGCTTATGGTTGTTTGTTTCTTTTTTAGAAACAGGATCCAGTACACAAACCCAATATATTTTTTATCTTGCCTAAGGTTGTCTTTTGCAAAGAAGAAATGGGTGCCGACACTCAAGGGCAGGCAGGTAGGTTTGCATCCATTAAGGATGGAATGCAAATGGAGGCATTCCCCAATGTTAACTGCTTAATGCCTTCCGATGCTCTCAGCCTGGTTGCTGGAATGCAGACCAGAGAATCTCATTAGGAACCTAATACAAAAAGGGCACATAGATCCTGGGATTGTGGGTTGGAAAATCAGATTAGCTTCATTACTTTATTTTGCACCTCACAGCGCTTCTGCCAGTGGACAATTACATTACAACAGAGAGGAGATCAAAAGGCAAAATCCCCCCAGAAATGCTGCTTTTCATTGTCTTATTGGAGGCAGTGGGAAAAGCACTAATGTGGATGAAGGACACATTCTCCAGCATGAACAATCTTGAGAAAAACCAATTCCTCCTATACGAAGGAGTCTGCAATAAAATGTTGTGGCATAGAATCCTCCTTATGAGAATTAATATTTCATTAACATCCCTTCCTGTTTTCATTTCACATACAAGCACAAATCCAAATTGTTAGTATTTCATAATCACGGCCCAAAGGTGCTTTTTCAGGAGGCAACTGGATTTTCTTGTATTTTTCTTTGAAGATGGTTGACTTCTCATCCAAGAAGGTTCTTCAACTTTGACTGGATGGTGGGGAATGGAAGGATTAATGTTCTTTGCAGACAGTTGGTCATTTGCATCCTTTAAGAGAGTCGTTGAGGCACTTGGAGATTTATCTGTGTTCTCAGGTCATCTGAGTAGTGCAAATGGTTCCTGGGAAAGTCTGCAATTTTTTTCTGGAAATCCATTCATACTCCCACACCATTCAAAGGTTCCAAAGTTCATGGCTAAAAGTCTATGGACTTTCTCAGTCAGCCAGGTCATGGATGACTAAGGACACAGATAAACCGCCAAGTGCCTCAACAGCTCTCTAAAAGGATGCAAATGACCAGCTGTTTGCAAGAATATAAATCCTTCCATTCCCCACCAACCAGTCAGGGCTTCTTGGATGAGAAATGAAACACCTTCAGGGAAAAAATAAAGTTCAGTTGCCTTGTGAAAAAGCACCTTTAGGACAAACATGACCTGGATTACTGAGAATCTCCATAAATTCCATAACCACCAGCATGCCTAGCCTAACTTGGCTGGTTTTTTTTTTGACTATACCCCATCTTGTACAGTTTCTCCCCTACTATTGCAAGGGGGTCTACTGCTCCTTGGCACATTTGCAAATCTTGGTAGAATCCTGTTGATACCTGCCTTTGGCACCTTGGCTCCTCAAGGAGTGGCTGAGATGTATTGATTATCATTTATGGCCAGAGGTTGAATGGATTTGTGTGCCCATGCAGGCATGCTTGAAATAATGTAGTTTTCAAGCCTGAATGTTAAGTGGATGTGGGATTGTTTGTATCCTCGGGTGTTCTAACATTGATTCAGTTTGACACAGCTTTTAGTTGGGGGAGGATGGAGCCTTCAAATACCACAACATAACTAACTGATGAGTCATGCACATTCCAATGGTTCACTGACTGGAAGAGGAGGAGAGAAGTCATTGATCAACCAGCTCTCATCATGGTTGGATAATGTGATCAATTGTTTTGGAAATGTGAGAAAACTGAAACTTACCATATTTTTCAGAGTATAAGACGCACCAAGATTTTGAAGAGGCAAATTAAAAGAAAAAGTTTTTTCACTCTGCAGGCCTCCCAAACCCTCTGCATGCCTCATGTTTTGTGAAAAACGGGGCATGCAGAGAGTTTGAAAGGCCTGCAAAATATTCCTGGGAGCTGGGGGGAGCAAAAATGAGCAAAAACAGTCCATTTTTGCCAAAAATGGGCCCATTTTTTGCACAAAACAGGGCATGCATAGGCTTTGGGAAGCTTGTTGAGTGCTCCTGGGGGCTGGGGAGGGGCCCAAAAATTTTTCTAAGTAAAATTGTTCTTTGAGGAAAAGCAATGCCTCAGGGTTAGTTTTATGATGGATGCATTACTTGGAGTCTCACAACAGTTAGTTCATTCATATGCACTAATGGTCAACCAAATTTTTTTAAAAAATCACGAAAGCGGAAGCAAAATGACAAATCAGAAATAATGCAATAAGAATAACAACAACAACAACAACAACAACAACAACAACAACAACAACACCCCTCCTAGGAGCTTTACCTTGTCGTGGTGGAGGGGCTTGCACGCTCTAATGATCCTAAGGGATATGCTGAACAGGTACAACCATATCAGATGGGTCTTAGGTGAAGGGCCAGACAAAATTTGCTCCACAACCCATTCAAACATGGTGAATATGGGAAAAAAATTAAATTTATGCCAACTGAACCATCGCCCGGATTAACAAGGGTTCCATTGGATGCTATGGCTCCTGGGCATTCTGCGCAAAATGAGCCACAGGGCTCAGCTCCCTTTGCTAGGCAACCAGGGCATGGAGCTGACAAGCTACTGGAAGAAAAAGTGAAAAAGCAAAAAATCTGGACTAGGGAAGAAACATCTCTATTATGAAAGCTTACTATCAGTCTGAGCCAGCAAAACTGCATTTCAAAAATGAATGTATCAGATTTGGAAGGTAAACCACACGGACTGTGATATCAGTGAACAAAGGCTAATGGACCAACGATGTGTAATTCTAAGCCACAAATTTTTCACTACAGCAGAATTAATAGGAATCAAAGAGAAAGCAACTAATGGTCTGTGTATACCAACAAAGAAGAGTAACATCAAGAATGATTTGCAGACTCAAAAGCAAACTGAGGAAGAAAGGGAGGAAGAGGATGCTGAAATGGATGAAGATAAAGAACAAGGAAGCACTGAAGAACAAACACCAACAGATATTGCTCAATTAGCTGAAAAAATAAAGCATCAAATGGAAGATGCTGAAAGAACATGTTTGCCAAAGCTGAACCAAGTGAACCGGAAAGAATTGAGAAAGGTACTAAAAACGGTCAATGAGGCTGTGCAAACCATTCAAACCATTACATTAGCTGAAACAAACCAGCTGATGTATGCAGCATCCTTCATAACCACCAAAGAATTGGCTTTGAAAATACAAAAGAACCAAAGAGGCAAGAAGAGGAAGCCTAAATGGAAAATTTGGTTGGAATTGAAGATCAAAAAATTCCATGGAGACTTGAGCAACTTAAAGAACCTAAGGCAAGGTCAGCTAACAAGCAGATCAAAAGCAGCCTGGAAGCAAGATACAATTTGGAGAATAAAGAGATTGGGATAGTAATTGAAGAGCTGAAGCAGAGGGTTGTTGCCGTTGCTGAAAAGATTAAAAGCACCAGTTTTATAAGAGCTTAGAAAGTGGAGATAGAGTAACAACAAATGAAAAGCCTGATAAAGAGAAAGCTCTGAAATTCTGGAAGAATTTGTGGGAAAACAACAAGAAGCACAACAGAAATGCAAAATGGATCAAACAGATTGAGGATTATATTAAAGTGCATAAAATGGAATATGTGAAAATAACAAAAGAAATGGTGCAAAACAGTCAAGAAAAGTGAAGAACTGGAGTGCACCTGGACCAGATGAGTTACATGGCTTCTGGTTAAAAGCACTTACAAGTGTGCACAAAAGATTGGCAGCCCAAATGAACCAGATCTTAAAAACACCTGAAAATGATGAATGGATGACAACTGGAAGGACGTTTTTGATCCAAAAAGATAAAGAAAAAGGAAAGGATCCTGGAAACTATAGGTCACTCACCTGTTTACCAGCAACATACACGCCCCTTACTGGTATCATTGCAAACCAAATATATGAATACTTGGAAAGAAATAACTTGCTTCCTGTAGAACAGAAAGGATGCTGCAAAAATTCAAGAGGAACAAAGGACCAACTGCTGATTGACAAACTAATCCTAAAGAATTCAAAGAAAAGACGAACCAACCTGTTCATGGCTTGGATAGACTATAAGAAAGCATTTGATTCAGTTCCCCATAGCTGGATCAAGAAATGCCTGAAAATCTTTGGCATAAGCAGCAACATACAAAAATTCATGGAAACTTCAATGAACCTCTGGAAAACGAAGCTTATAGCTAATGAACAAGTACTGGGTGAAGTTGAAATTAAACAAGGCATTTTCCAGGACGATTTCCTTTCACCCCTACTTTTTATACTCTCAATGCTACCACTGACAATCATTTTGAAGAAGATGAACTATGGATACGAACTTGCAAAGAAAGGACTGAAAATTTCGCACTTGGTGTACATGGATGATTTGAAGCTGTTTGGTAAAACAAAAGCTGAACTGAATTTATTAATTGAAAGCACAAAAGAATTTAGCCAAGATATTGTTATGCAGTTTGGAATTGACAAATGTGCAACAATGGCAACCAAAACAGGCAAGATCATAGAAGATGATGGAATAGAACTTGAGAATGAAGAAACGATAAAGGCAGTAAAACCAGAAGGCTACAAGTACTTGGGGATTTTAGAGGCCTCTGACTTAATGCATAATAAAGTCAAGGACTTAACCTCAACCAAGTACATTCAATGAATTCGCAAGATATTAAAGTCCAAATTGAGTGGAGGAAACATCATAAAAGCCATAAATACCTGGGCTATACCTGTGATTTGATACTCTGCAGGAATAATTGACAGGACCCAGATGGAGTTGGACAATTTGGACAGAAAAACAAGGAAGCTTATGACAATGAATCATGCTTTGCACCCTAAAAATGATGTTGACCGATTATATCTACCAAGAGCAGAGGGTGGTCGAGGACTCCTACAAGTAAAACAGACTGTGGAAGAAGAAAAACACAGTTTGAATGATTACATCCAGAAAAGTGAAGAACCAATGATTAAGGAAGTAAATAAAGGAGGCCTTTTAAAGACAACTAAGTCAAAAGCTGAATATAAGAAAGAAGTAATTGAGAAGTGAGCTGAAAATTGGAAAAACAAAGCTATGCATAGCCAATACTTGAAGGCAAAGCTGACCAAAAGCTAACTTGGAAATGGTTAAGATCAGGAGCACTGAAAAATGAAACAGAAGGCTTTATTTTGGCAGCTTAAGAACAAGCCTTAGACACAAACTGCATGAAGGCAAAAATTCAACATGTTACCACCAACAGCAAATGTCTCCTCTGTAATGAGAAAGAAGAGACAGTCAACCACTTGATTGGTGGGTGCAGCAAAATTTCACAAACTGACTACCTACAACACCATGACCACATTGCTAAGATTATTCACTGGAAATGTGCCAAAAGTTTGGATTTGAGTACAGCAAAAACCACTGGGAACATCAGATTCAGAAGGTTTTAGAAAATGAGAAAGTCAAGATCTTGTGGGACTTCAGAATTTAAACTGACAGGCACTTGGCCCACAACACACCTGACATAACAATAGTTGAAAAGAAAAAAGTATGGTTCATTGACATTGCAATACCTGGTGATGCACAAATTGAAGATAAACATCAAGAAAAAATCACAAAGTACTGGGTCTTGCAAATTGAAGTTGAGCAACTCTGGAAAAAGAAATCGTGTGTTGTCCCGATTGTAATTGGAGCCCTTGGAGCAATACCTAAAGGGCTACCTCACTATTTGGAAATTTTAAATTTATCAGACTTGAACATTCTGATTCTACAAAAAACCACCCTACTTGGAACAGCTTATATCCTCCGATGTTACCTTAACAGTTCCTAGGTCCTTGGTTAAGACTTGAGCTGTTGAGCTACCAACCAGCCCCAAAGGCTGTGAATCTCACCAAAGATTAACCACATAATAATAATAAAGGAGGCCTTCTGAAGACAACTAAGTTGAAAGCTGAATACAGAAAGAAGTAATTAAGAAGCAAGCTGAAAATTGGAAAAGCAAAGCTATGCATGGCCAATACTTGAAAAGTATTGAAGGCTAAGCTGACCAAAAGCTAACTTGGAAATGGTTAAGATCAGGAGCACTGAATAAAGAAACAGAAGGCTTTATTTTGGCAGCTCAAGAACAAGCCTTAGCCACAAATTACATGAAATCAAAAATTCAGTATGTTACCACCAATAGCAAATGTCACCTCTGTAATGAGAAAGATGAGACAGTCAACCATTTGATTAGTGGATACAGCAAAATTTCACAAACTGACTACGTACAATGCCATGACCGAGTTGCTAAGACCATTCACTGGAAATTATGGCAGAAGTTTGGATTTGAGTGCAGCAAAAACCACTGGGAACATGAGGTTGAAAAGGTTCTAGAAAATGAGAAAGTCAAGATCTTGTGGGATTTCAGAATTTAGACTGACAGGCACTTGGCCTACAACACACCTGACATAACAATAGTTGAAAAGAAAAAAAGTTTGGTTCATTGACATTGCAATACCTGGTGATGCGTGAACTGAAGATAAGCAGCAAGAAAAAATCACAAAGTACTGCGACTTGCAAATTGAAGTTGAGCGACTGTGGAAAAAGAAATTGTGTGTTGTTCCGATTGTAATTGGAGCCCTTGGAGCAATACCTAAAGGGCTACCTCACTATTTGGAAATTTTAAATTTATCAGACTTGAACATTCTGATTCTACAAAAAACCACCCTACTTGGAACAGCTTATATCCTCTGACGTTACCTTAGCAGTTCCTAGGTCCTTGGTTAGGACTCGAGCTGTTGAGCTGCCAACCAACCCCTGGGGCTGTGAATCTCACCAAAGTTTAACCAAATAATAATAATAACACTCTGCCAGCTCCTACAAAAATCTAAAGTGTGTAGGACTCCCATATCTAGACTGAAAAATATAGGGCAGACAAGAATTAGATATTCTTGTTTCTCTTTGCTGACATCTTGTGGTCACATGGATTTTGCAGCTCAGGAAAGAAATACCGTGTAATATTATTAACATCTACTTTAAAGACTACCAAACCATTTCAAAAAACCTTTAAAAGAAGAGATAACCTTAGCAATTTCAAGGGATATCAATATCCACAATATTATCCTGGTTTGGGCCATCTGGCATTTGCTGGGAGGAAGCACTGGAACTACCTCCACTCTTCTCTTCCTTGTTGCAAAACCAGAGTATTCCCATTTTTATTGTGTGTTAACTCCTGAGCTGACAGAACATGGAACAGAGTTTAAAGGCTAGATGTTCTGACAAGAAGAATTCCTTGTTTAAGAGCTTTAGTCATGAGGCACCCTTAATTAAAAATAGTATTGATCTTTCTCCCATCCCCACCACCTCCATGACAGACACTGCTCTCCTATTGATAGTCCCACTGACAGTTTAAGTAGTGAAACAAGGGGCATTTAACACAGCACTTAGTGCAAAATTATTACCAATTAAAAAGTGATTTATCATGGTAATGGTATCTATTAAGACTTTAGTGTAAATAATACATGTGCATGCCAACTTACACGCATATTCATAGGAAGAAAGTAAGAACAACTTGTCTGTTCTATTGAAATCTGGATTCTTAACAGTGTGCAGGCAACGGTCACAAACATTTCTGTTTTCTGTTTTTCTTTATTATAAAGAAAAAACATTAAAAAGAAATAATATAGCACAAGTTAACATTTATCATCATAAAAAGCCGTAAAAACTAAGGAAAGGAAAAGATTTGAAAAGTAGAATTGACTGTTCTGTTTGAAATAAGCCTAGCTTATTTCATGTTTCCAATGTTGACAAACAACACATATCAATAATCCATTGCCTCATATCAAACATATTTTTCCTTGATAGTGCTCAAGATCCATGTTTTTTAATGTCCTGCTAAATTCCAAATATAGCTGCACAGCCAAAAGGAAGCATAGGTAAAGGTAAAGGTTCCCCTCGCACATATGTATGTGCTAGTTGTTCCCAACTCTAGGGGGCGATGCTCATCGCCGTTCCAAAGCCGAAGAGTCAGCGCTATTGAAAGACGTCTCTGTGATCATGTGGCCGGCATGACTAAATGCTGAAGGCACACGGAACACTGTTACCTTCCCACCAAAGGTGGTTCCTGTTTTTCTACTTGCATTTTTACATGCTTTCGAACTGCTAGGTTGGCATATATGTTTAAAACAGCAATCATTACAAATCATATTAAAAGTTATGGCTACAATGGGGTAGATCCTATTACATTTATTACTGCTTTGTGAAGCATTTCAAATGCAGCTTTCTCTGAACCTTCACCAAGTAAAGCAGCCTGTCCCAACTTTAAACAGGCAATTTTTTGCCAACCTGTTCTGTTCTAGTGCACTTCCTGTAAGAATAATCATTAGTACAATGGATGAATTCTCCAGCAGTTTGAAGCAGAAATAGAAAAGCCGAAATGCATAATGTTCCAAAGTATTCCTTTCCCTAAATAGTACTATAGAGGCATTGCATAACTGCAGTCTTGGAGTAAAGGCATCCAAGTGAAAAGATGATTATTAATTTCATATGTCTATGATAGGAACATTAATCAAAACTTGTATTTGGACTACTGGAAACTGCCATGGCTTTGAAATGTATGTACATAAGATTAACGCATCAGAATGCGGATACATGCAAGCACAAGCAGCTAAATAGAAAAATCCTTTCTTTCTAGCACACACTCCAATGCTTTCTATATGTCCTTTTATTAGCATTGCAGAAATAGCTTAGTAATTAAATCTTTGCTTGCCAGATTTGGAATAAATTCTGACAAGCAAGTCAATACTGGTTGAAAAACAGAAATAAATAAATGAATAAATAAATTAATTGCTGAGCAGTTTTAGGATCAAGAATTAATTTTTTTTTATAATCACTCAAGCTAGAAGAATTTTACTCTCAGCTCTCAAATAGCCTAAATAATCCATAGACTGTGGGGACTAGAGGTGAAACTTTCTTGCGATGACTCATAAAATGGGAAATCCTTGTCCTTATTTAGAAAAAAAGATCAACAACAAAAAAGGCCAAGAAAACCATGGTTCGAAGGGAAAAAAAGAGGAAAGATTTAAAAAGAAACCAAAAAATTATGTTTCTGCTGGATTTTAGATCCGCAACCTTCGCTACTAAGTAAAGAACATACCCACTAGCCTGTTTCAACAATCAATGTTGGTAAAGAAGGGTAATACAAAATAATACAAAATATCGCCTGCATGATAAGTATTGAGCAAATTGAAGTTGCAATCCTTCCTTTGCAAAGCAGTCAGTTAACTTCTGAATTTAGCCTGCAATAAGCAGACCGTTCTAACCCAAACAACATGGCCACAAATCCCTGATCTCAACCCACATTCACACTGAGCAAATCCTAGTTTTACTGGGACAGAACAGAAATCATTGGCCATGCCACCACAATACTATGTATGTAAATTCATGGAAGCTGGTCATTCTACCAACAGATCGATCAATAAACATGTCTATTTGGAGCCAGCCTATAAACCTATAAGGAGCTATATCCATCAAGTGACCAACCAATGACTGCACTGACCACTTCTTCACCTGGTGGCCTTCACCGCACATCACCAGCCAGTCACACAGCATGTCACACAACATGACCAGCTGATCACACAACCCACCAACCACATGAAATCAATAAAAGTAGAAAACTGAAACAGGATGCTTCTGCCAAAGTCCCATTGAGGATGTCACCTAGCCTGGGTGACAAAATGTTTGGAAACTAAGCAGCAAGCTCAAAGAACAAACCTCCATCAACATTCTAGCCCAATTTGATAGGAGCACTCAAAGCAACATATTAGGATAAATTATACTTTAGAAGTAGAGCAGAGAAGCACACCCTAAGATCACTCGAAAATAAATGAGGAATTCATAGAGGGTGATATTGTTTATTTCTATCCTCCAGAAACAATTCTCTGCTTGTGCCTGGTTAGTACAGTATGTTGTTGAAATTAAGCATAGTTGCATCACACAAACCAAATATTTAGAAGTCAGTGCCAATAATTAACAAGGAATCAGATAGATGTAACAATCAAATCAGAGCACCTCACTTTGATTTTTTGTCTGTTTCTAACCTATTTATTAAATTTGTATGCTACCTTTTTCACCTGTGAAACAACTCTCAGCAAGTTACAAAGTGATAAAAATATAATACAAAAGGATCCAAATTAAAAGAGATTAAATAAAGACTAAAAACATTAAAAGAAACAGAAACAATTGAATGCTGCTTTTTAAGGATCCAACGGTGCATATGTTGATCCATAGAATAATTTTGCTTTGTATGTGAAAGATCTGTTCACAAATCTCATTGGATTTAATACGCTTCTCCCTAGAATAGATCCATTTTTAGTGTCTCTGTGTATGTGTGTGCATGTGTGCATATGCCATATAACTGATAGTTAATTATATACAAATCTCTTGTGCCTCTACACAATTTCTCATGACTATATAATTGCCTTTCAGGTTTTTTATTGTATATCTGGGCCACTATGACTACAGTTTATTTCTTGTGAGAATACCACTGAACTGCCCAAATTAATTTGTAAAAAACCTTACAAATCTTAATTATAAATGGCAATTATTATATTAAGAATTATCATTATTAGTTAATAAGTTAGCTAATAAATCCAAGCAAGTCTAAGTAATTCTCCTGTGTGCTGCTTGGAGAATCCAAGCATGGGTTAACTTTGTCCATTAGCCTAGAGACTGAGTTATGTAAATTGGTGACCACGCCTCCTCTGACTGGATGGGTCAGGTTTTTAACTCAGTCCAGCCAGAAGAGACGTATACCAATTTTCTCCAGACTAATTGACAAAATTCCTACTTCGTTCTTGGATTCAACACGTTGATGGAACCGTTTTCAGAGCGTTATTGCAGGTTGAGGGGAGAGGTGGCAGTTCGCTGCCTGCCCAGTCCTTCTGTGCCTTGCGGAGCTCGGGCCAGGCAATCGCAGGCTCTTGAAGCTGTTGAGATCGAGGCTAAGCGGCTGCAGCTGCCGGCGTGGATTGATTTGCTGCCGCTCTTGCCGCTCGTGCCTGAGCTGTTCCCCGCCACGCTGGATGCCTGGGAGCCACCCGCCGTTCGCGGCGTGGCTTGTCCCGCCTGATTGCCTGCCGCTCGTTCCCGGAGAGCGCTGGTGCCGCCGAAGGCATCCACGTTGTGGAGACCCTGGGAGCGGCTTGTTGGTTTCAGGATTTTTGAATTTGGCACCGGAGTTGCGGTCGCCATTTTGGGACCATTTTCCACACGTGTGCCTGAGGCAGCAAAGGACGGGGCGTTGTGATTCTTCGCGCCCAAAGGGCTGCTGAGTCATTGGTCCTCCCACTTCCCTCACTTCGGTTCTGGCTGACCTAGTGAGAGGATTGTTTCAACACGGCTCCTGCTTACCACGCGGCCCCATGCATGTGTGCATGACCCCTTTACCCCCGTGCATACATGCACGTCTTCATCATGTGCCCTGCCCCCACACACATGTGCGGCCGAGACTGGGGTGGGTTCCTGCCAGTTCTAACCTCTTCTATAGAAGAGGTTCTACAAATCTACAGTGCCATTTAGAACCAGTTTCAGCTCCCCCCCGCCCGTCCGCACATAATAGCAATAGCAATAGCAGTAGACTTATATACCGCTTCATAGGGCTTTCAGCCCTCTCTAAGCGGTTTACAGAGAGTCAGCATATTGCCCCCAACAATCTGGGTCCTCATTTTACCCACCTCGGAAGGATGGAAGGCTGAGTCAACCCTGAGCCGGTGAGATTTGAACCGCTGAACTGCTGATCTAGCAGTAGCCTGCAGTGCTGCATTTAACCACTGCACCACCTTGGCTCATAATCAAGATGAAGAGCGAGAGGAGGAATTCTGGGAGTTGAAGTCCACAAATCTTAAGACTGTCAAGTTTGAACACCCCTGAGGTTTTTTTCTAAAGGGTTAGGGGTGCAAGTGTCTTCTAACTTGCCAGCTTTAAGACTTGCGTGCTTCAAATGCCAGAGTTTCTGAGCCAACATTTTGGTTGCTAAGCAAGAGTGTTGTTAAGTGAGTTTCACCACATTTTACAAGGCCCTATACCATTTCAGAGAAATCATTATCCAATATCTTCTTAAAAACTTCTAGTGTTGGATCATTTACAACTTCTGGAGGCAAGTTGTTCCACTGATTAATTGTTCTAACTGTCAGATAATTTCTTCTCAGTTCTAGGTTGCTTCTTGTCCTACCCTCAGGTGCTTTGGAGAATAGCTTGACTCCCTCTTCTGTGTGGCAGCCCCTGAGATATTGGAACACTGCTATCACGTCACCCCTAGTCCTTCTTTTCATTTCACTAGATAATCTTGCTCTTCTCCCCAGCAAGTCTATGTGTAAGTTCCTCTCTCTCCTTTCCCTGGGAAGATTTGCCTGCTTATCTCCTTGCCTCACTGTCTGGTCTGAAAAGATGCTCTCCCATTGATTCCACTCCTAAGAGCATGGCAAGGCATCTCTCAGCACCCAGCTGAAATCTCCAAACTGTTACTGTTCCTTCTTGCAAAAACCTTCCTTCACTTTTCCCACTTATAAGAGTTTCAAGATACTGGAAAGTTACTACCTTCAGCCTTGTACCAAGACAATGAAAAGACAATGTGTCCTCTGCAGAATACTTCACCTTGCAGGGAGAAAACCTTCCAGAAACTCACTTTTACTTATCTATTTTTTTCCCTTCCCTTCCTGAGAAATCAGATTGCTGGGTAAAACTCCAAATGATTTATTTGTATACTGCCTGCTTTGAATAGGAGGAAGGAATGGTCAAGAGAGGGGAGGAAGAGGGAGCAAAGTGTGTGAGAGAGACGAATGTGAATTTATATCCTGACCTTGAATAAGCTATCTTCTTTCTGGGTGAATATATTATGGTTTCAAATAAATTAATGTGTCCATTGTATTTCAATTTTTTTAAACTGCTTTAGTTTGCTTGACTAGCAAAAGGGAATGGGAATATTTCTTAAACCAACGAGTGTTCAGTTTCCTCAGTGTACTTTCAGTTTAATATCGTTACTTAAAATGATGGACATGCCTTTGAGTATTTGCACAAGCATCTTCTGTGCTTGTTATCTTGGTCCTGTGTTTTGGTACACCATACGTTTTAGGTTGAGGAACTGGGAATTTGCACATGCTCAGAAACTATTTCTATTAGGGATTTCCCATATATTGCTTTCTTTGTAAACACATGAACTGGGAAACTTTAAAAATCTGGAAGTTCCTATAAAACATCTGGATAGAGATTTAAAACCTGACCTGGTTTTCATTTTATTTCACTATTGTGGGAATTTCATTTTTAGCTTTTTCATGTTTTCATTATAGGGGGAAAGGAATGGATTCTCTTGGTGATCATGTGGAAGATTCACCCTTCTTTGGGGGAGATCCTCTCTCTTTTATACAGAGATCTCTGTGGTGACATGGCAAAAGAAAGGGGGCTGGGGAAGGAAAACAAGAAAAAAAGTCTCCTCTCAGAAAACTCCTGCTTCTTCTAGCTTCTTGTCCTCCCCTTTTCTAACACAAAGAAATCTTGGTATTCACAGTTTCTCTTTGCAATTCATTTATCTCTTTCCCCAGCCTAGATGGGTAGAAGAAGGGGGGCCCACTAGCTCCTTGTCTCAAGGTTTTCCTGACTTTCCCTCTTCTTTGAATTAGCACAGCAACAAAACTTTTTAAATCTAATTTCTTCTGATGATATTATTCTGCGGTAAAATGCTTTCCTTGCCATAATTCTTTCCCCTCCCTGCCTTTCTTTTTCCTCACTCAGGAAGGGTTGGTGTGTGTGTGTGTGTGTGCCTGTGAAAACTCTTCTCCAGATAAAGAAATTGAGAGCAAGAAGACAAGGAGAAGAGGCTGGACAAATGGAACTGTGCTATTACACAAAACTTCAGACTTGTGCATTTCAAAGAACTTAAGCATAAGTTGAAAAGAGAACTTTTAATTCAAGGAATTGGTGTTTGAAGGCATGATTTATTTTAAGGTGCATTCGTTTAATTCTTAAATATCTCTGAAAAGTTTATGTACAGTGCAGTTATTATCTGGGTTTTCACGTGTACTGCATAGACAGAACTTTTTATTAAAGTTTTGTTGTATGATAAGGATCCCACCATATCTAGATGCTGCCAACAAATGCAAGCCAGAAACCATGACACAGTCAACTTTGAAAATCTGTTTTTGTTCATTTCATTCCGTAATAGATTCTTTACTATGTTGCTTAGCTAAAATGTTGCACATTTTTCTTTTTTTTAATTTCAACAAGGTGTAATTTGTAGTAGAAATATGTTTCACTTCATTATGGATTTTGAGTTTAGCACCACCACACTTGGTTCCCTGGGAACCAACACATTGCATTCAACAGAGGACCATCAAGTTATTTTAGAACTAAAGGGGAAAAAAGCAGCTTATGTTTGTTCATTATTGATAGTCTGTCCACTTTGGATGAGTAGAATATTGTTTTTAGACAAAAAGGTTTAGGTCATTTTATCCACCCTGAAACAGTGAATCAATCTCCAGCACTACACCTGATACTTGAGACCTGATGAATGGCTGGAGAACTGTGAAGTACTACGACTGGGTGCTACTAATCTCACCAGCTGCCTTGTGGACAAGTCTCATTGCTATAAATGCAAAGGTTGACCTATCTGAATGCATATATCACATAACCAGAAAAACACCTCTGCTAAGAATAATTATTTTGCTCCATTTAAACTAGCGAATGGTTAAGCAACACACCTTCCACATATTATGGTGAAGAAAGGTTGGCTGAAATAAAGGTCGGTTAATGTTCCTCCTTAAAGTGAGCCAAGGTGGCGCAGTGGTTAAATGCAGCACTGCAGGCTACTGCTAGATCAGCAGGTCAGCGGTTCAAATCTCACCGGCTCAGGGTTGACTCAGCCTTCCATCCTTCCGAGGTGGGTAAAATGAGGACCCAGATTGTTGGGGGCAATATGCTGACTCTCTGTAAACCGCTTAGAGAGGCCTGAAAGGCCTATGAAGCGGTATATAAGTCCACTGCTATTGCTATTGCTACAAAGTATTTAAAATTTGGACAATGACACCCTAGAAGCCTTTGCCCAGCCAAGATATTTATTTTGTTTGTATTGTTGTTTTGGCATTTATTGAATTTATCTACAATGTGGTTGGATTACATTTTAAAATATGGAGTTGTCTATTGAAAATTATTTCCAAAATATTGGGTACCTAACCTTTAATATTCAACAATAGCAACTCTACACTCCTTTTCTCTTTCGCACCTCCATTATTTTCATGGGTTGAAATGGATTGAAAATTAGAACATGTGAATACTTTCCAGTGCATAAAGGAAGATAGATATGTGATATTTTTATTGCAAAGAAGAGTTTCTTAAAATAATAACAGATATTTATTTAATTAACTCTACCACATTAAATAGCCTTTGGGATGAAAGGGACCTTGTAGATTTAGATGGCTGTGTCCTAATGCATTTTTAATCCAGGAGCTAACTTCTAATTTAAAATATTTTATCCACAAAACATAAAGAATAATGTTCCCTGGACTAAAGTTTTAGAAATAAAATTGCATAAGTTCTTGCCAACATGAAATCTGATTCTAATGACATCATTGATTCTGTAGTTTCTTCATTTAATGTGGCATTACAAAAACACATGGCTGTGGAAATTTTATTTTGTTTTGCAAAGAAAAAGTTATTTTATGTCAACAAATTGTTCAGATATGTTTTCTTCACAAGAAGTTGCAAAGTGATAGCATGTTTCATTACTTATTTTATTGCCTCTCAACTTAGAAGGATAGGGTAAAGGTTTTTGAGAACAGATTGAATAGCCATTTGTCTGGAATGTTTAATTGGTGCTGAAAATTACTTAGACTTGGCCAGTGGTGGGATTCTGCCAGTTCACACCACTTCGGGAGAACCAGTTGTTAACTTTCTGAGCAGTTTGGTGAATTGGTTGTTGGAAGAAATCATTGGTGCAGTTGATAAATTATTTGAATCCCACCACTGGACTTGGCACCAACCATTACAGGAAAGGAGGAAATTCAAACAACAGGCCACTCAGATTTGCTATGGCCTCTCTCCAGTTGCTGAACAGCAAATATCTGGGTCTGCACTATTCAAAGAGGGAGTTTCCATATCACTTAACTGATGATCAGAAATATAGTAGTCCATTGGACATTCTAGTGCTAAGTGGTCCAAGGCTTTAGATGTCAAAACAAATAACTTGAACATGAAGATGAGCTGTACAACTTTTTGAAAACTAGGGTAATATGTTCGTAACAACCTATTCTTAAGTAGTAGTAGTAATTAGTAGTAGTAGCTTTCAATAGTAGTAACTGAGAGGGATCTTGGAGTCCTAGTGGACAATCATTTAAATATGAGCCAGCAGTGTTAAGCAGCTGCCAAAAAAGCCAACACAGTTCTAGGCTACATAAACAGAGGGATAGAATCAAGATCACGTGAAGTGTTAATACCACTTTATAATGCCTTGGTAAGGCCACACTTGGGATACTGCATTCAGTTTTGGTCTCCACAATGTAGAAAAGATGTGGAGACTCTAGAAAGAGTGCAGAGAAGAGCAACAAAGATGATTAGGGACTGGAGACTAAAACATATGAAGAACGGGTGCAGGAACTGGGCATGTCTAGTTTAATAGAAAGAAGGACTAGGGGAGACATGATAGCAGTGTTCCAATATCTCAGTGGTTGCCACAAAGAAGATGGAGTCAAACTATTCTTCAAGGCACCTGAGGGTAGAACAAGAAGCAATGGATGGAAACTAATCAAGGAGAGAAACAACTTAGAACTGAGGAGAAATTTCCTGACAGTTAGAACAATTAATCAGTGGAACAGCTTGCCTGCAGAAGTTGTGAATGCCCCAATACTGGAAATCTTTAAGAAGAGGTTGGATAGCCATTTGTCTGAAATGGTATAGGATTTCCTGCCTAAATGGGGATTGGACTAGAAGACCTCCAAGTTCCCTTCCAACTCTGCTATTGTATTGTATTGTATTGTATTGTATTGTATTGTATTGTATTGTATTGTATTGTATTGTATTGTATTGTATTGTATTGTATTGTATTGTATTGTATTGTATTGTATTAAGCAGCAGTTGAAACGAAGCTTATCAGAAACAGCAGTTAATTAACTAGGATAATTCAGCATTATCTTCTCTAAGTTGATGGTAGGTAGAATTGCTTCATTTCACTTCCAATAATCCCCAGTCATGAACATGGTGACAACATGTATTCTAAATGTGAGATAAAGTAGCAAAAAATCTTTCTTGCCATTAAGGTAAAGGTAAAGGTTCCCCTCACACATCTGTGCTAGTCATTCCTGATTCTAGGGGGAGATGCTCATCTCCGTTTCAAAGCTGAAGAGCCAGCGCTCTCCAAAGACGTCTCTTTGATCATGTGGCCAGCATGACTAAATGCCGAAGGCGCAAGAATGCTGCTATCTTCTCCCCAAAGGTGGTCCCTATTTTTCTACTTGCATTTTTACACGTTTTCAAATTGCTAGTTGGCAGAAGCTGGGACAAGTAGCAGGAACTCACTCCTGCCAATAAAGGTTTTTTTTTAAGATGCATGCTTAAGACTAAAAGATTTTTATTAAAATAATTTGCACTGTGATGCTTTTTAGTACTAAGTGTGAGAGTCCATGTGGGATATTTCCACATTTGCATTGTATATTGTAACTTCTCTGATTAATTTTCTTCTCAGTCTCTCTTTTGCTATTTTCATGGGCAGACTGTGACTGTGTTAGTGATGTGGGGTCCATTGTATAAGCAGGTGTCCTGGTAGCAATGCAGGTGTTCTTTCACTTTCTGGCATAATCTAGTCCTATGGGAATAAATAAAATTGCTTCTCCATAGAAAATATTTTCTGTGTCCTTGAAGACAATCTTGAAATTGTGAAATGGCCAATTATGCACTAGCATCTGAAAAGAGTTTGTTCACTTAAATGCTGATTTCAAGAAGGAATATTGTGGATTCATAAAATATTAGCAAAATACTAAAGTAGTATTGCAAAGCTCAGTGTAACAATTTTACTAGTGCAAATCTATGGAAGTTTATTTGAAAATACATTTGGCTGTATATCTTGTGAAAGTCGGGGGGAGGCATATACAAGTGTGCATAGAATTGGGATTTCTTGTTCACATCAACAGGCATAAAATTGCACTGGAAGTCCCACATACTCAATATGCTCAAGAGCACAAAAGATTATGCCTAATGTTCTAAATCTGAGCTTCTGTGTAGAGCATAAATTAAGAATGCATATTAAAAAAATAATATTTCTCACCATTAGGGTGCTAATGAGCTTGAATTGAACAAAACAAGTAATGGTTGCCTAGTAATTTTCCACAGAAGCAGGGCAATTAAGCAGTTTCCTGAAACTATTTATTTAGACATGAGTCTGTGCATGTCTCCATAGAAGAGATCTGCTATGGCTGTTACAATTAATAACTTTTCATACTTGGTTTGCCGGAAAACTGTTGGTCACGTATTTAATACCAGGAAACTTTCCTTATGATATCAAAGTTGCTATGGATATCCAATGCATCTCTCAATGGATCCATTCTAGAGGAACATTTATGTTGACAGGAGAATTTAAGCTAAGCTACAATCCAAACAGTACATATATTTCATAGCCATTATGATGGTTGGCTGGAGAAGAAGGGAAGGAAGGAGAAAAACTGTTTCTGAGAGATGCCCCATCTAAAGTGCTGGTCAAAAATACCATTTGAAAGTCTCCTTTATAATTGTGCTCAGAGAAATTGAGAGGTTAAACTACATTTTAAGTTCTCAACAACAAGATGAAATGGTGGTGAAATGGCGCTACTACTAAAAATGTCAATGGAAGAGCTCTTTTAGGTGTGAAATCTAAAAAAGTAAAAAAAAATAGGGGGATATAGACCACAGAACATTCACGCATCTGCTTTGGCCAAGTTGTAACTAGATGTGTTGTGACAACATTACACTCCACCTTTCCTATTCCATTGAAATTCTCTTCTCAGAAAAAAGCATCTTAAGCAAATTCTGTTTCAACAAATGATCCACAATGATTGCTCTGCCCAGTATTATGCATGCATCTCTGCCAATAGTCAACCCTTCATGAGATGTATTCAGTGTTGGGGTTGGAAGATAGCTTAGAAGGCTTTCGTGTATATCAAGGGCCATGACCATTGTCTACCCATTCTACACATACTCTAGCACGTTGATGCTATTATACATCTTGGCACAAATGCTCTGTCCCAAAAAGATGTACTTTCTGTGCAGAATGATTTCCAGACCTTGGGGTATGAACTTATTAGTATAGATTGTAGGCTTATCTTTTCAGAGGTTTTACTAGTATATAAGGAACAAAAAGGGAAGGGACAGCATGTAGCAAAGTTTAATGTGTGGCTAAAGGAATGGTATAAAAGGGAAGGCTTTGGTTTTATTAGTCATGATGTCTGCAGCTGGTCCAATGAAAAACAGTACAAAAGAGATGGTCTGCACCCATCCAAGAAAGGGACTGAGTTACTTGGCATTAAATTCACAGATTTTCTGGATAAATGTTTAAACTGAACAGAGAATTAATTGATACAGAACATTTCTGTCCCCAGCAATCTAAAATTCTTTGGGTTATCAGTGCATGTAACGTAGATGTTTGTGCAGGTAAGATTATCACTCCTGCTGTCAAGCAAAACCAGACATTTAATAGTGAATGCCATACCATGTGCATGAATCACACTAGTGGCAAGAAAATAGGGGCAGTCAGGTATAACACAGGTTATGTAGACAGTAAACACAGGGTCAATCAAAATGGACTCAAATGTCTATATACCAATGCACAAAGTATGAGGAATAAACAGTGTGAATTAGAAATTCAAGTAAATGAGGGAAGATACGATATTGTTGCCGTTACAGAAACTTGGTGGGATGAAACCCACAAATGGAACATACAACTAGAAGGATTAAAATTATTTAAAAGAAATAGATCAAATAAAAGGGGAGGTGGAGTTGCACTATATATAAGAAATAACTACATCTCTACAGAAATAAAGCACAACAATGATGAGAACTATCTTGAATGCATCTGGGTCAATATTAAAGGTTGGATGGGGAATGAATTGCTACAGGCCACCCAACCAAGCAGAAGAGGTAGATGAATGTTTTGCTAGTCAAATAACTAAGGTATATAGGAAGCACATCACAATAGTAATGGGGGACTTAAACTATCCTGACATCAACTGGGAAACAAACTCTGCAACAAGTGGAAGATCCAACAGGTTCCTAACAAACTAGCACACAACTTTGTTTCCCAAAAAGTAGAGAAGGGAACAAGGGGATTAGCCATATTGGACTTAATTCTCACTAACAGAGAGGAAATGATAGAAGGTGTTGAAGCCACAGCAACCCTGAGGGCAAGAGACCATGCAATATTGGAATTCAACATTATGCAAACACAAGTAGTAGAACAAAGTCAAAGTAGAGTCTTGGAGTATAAGAGAGCTAATTTCAATAAACGTAGAGAGAGCTTGGGAAGAATTCCATGGACGAGAATCCTCAAGGGGAAAAACACTCAGGAAGCTTGGGAAATTTTGAAAAATGAGATAACAAAAGCCCAGTCTAGCACAACACCAATGAAGAAGAAAAATAACAGCTCCCAAATGAAACCAGCATGGCTGAATAAAGAACTCTAGGACAAATTGAAAGACAAAAAAGATAAGTATAAAAAGTGGAAAGAGGAGGACATAACTAAGGCAGAATATCAGCAAATAGCCCGAGCCTGTAAAGATGAAGTGAGGAAAGCTAAGGCTCACAATGAAGAAAGACTTGCCACAAAAATAAGAAATAACAAAAAAAGCTTCTTCCAACATGTTAAAAACAAGAAAAAAGTTAAGGAAACAATTGGTCCATTGTTGGGAGAAAGTGGCAAGAAGGTGACAAGCAACAGGGAGAAAGCAGAACTATTTAACTCATTTTTTGCATCGCTCTTTACCCAAAGGGATTAAAACAGTTCAACCTACCAAAAACAGCACCACAAAAATCAGATTAGGAACACAAATTGAAATAGGAAAGAAAATGGTAAGTGAGCACCTGTTTACCCTAGACGAGTTCAAATCACCAGCACCAGATTGATTACACTCCAGGGTTCTGAAGGAACTAGTAGACGAGATCTCAGAACCACTGAACTATATCTTTCAGAGATCCTGGAGCACCAGGGAACTGCCAGAGGACTGGAAAAGAGCTGATGTGGTTCCCATCTTCGAAAAAGGGGAAAAAAATAGATCCAGGAAACTACAGATCTATCAGCCCTGACCTCAATACCAGGAAAGATTCTGGAAAAGATAATCAAGCAACGAATTAGTGAACATCTAGAAGTAAACAAACTAATAGCCAAAAGCCAACATGGGCTTGTCAAAAACAGATCATGGCAGACTAATCTTATTGCATTCTTTGATAATGTGACAAAATTAGTGGACCAGAGAAATGCCGTCGATATAGTTTATTTGGACTTCAGTAAGCCATTTGATAAGGTAGACCATTACCTACTACTAGATAAAGTAGAAGAATGTGGGTTAGACAGCATCACCACCAGATGGATTCATAACTGGCTGACCAATCGCACTCAACGTGTAGTCCTCAATGGAACTGCATCTACATGGACGGAAGTATGCACTGGAGTACCCCAAGGCTCTGTTTTAGGCCCTGTACTCTTCAACATCTTCATCAATAATTTGGATGAGGGAATAAATGGGGAACTCATCAAATTTGTAGATGACACCAAGCTGGCAGGAATAATCAACACTCTAGAAGATAAGCTTAAGATTCAGAAGGATCTTGACAAACTTGAACATTGGGTACTATCTAATAAAATGAAATTCAATTCGTGAAAAGAGTAAGATTCTACATTTAGGCAAGAAAAACGAAATGCACAGATACAGTATAGATAGTACCTTGCTCAATAGTAGTAACTGTGAGAGGGACCTTGGAGTCCTAGTGGACAACCATTTAAATATGAGCCAGCAGTGTGCAGCAGCTGCCAAAAAAAACCAACACAGTTCTAGGCTACATAAACAGAGGGATAGAATCAAGATCACGTAAAGTGTTAATACCACTTTATAAATGCCTTGGTAAGGCCACACCTGGAAAACTGCATTCAGTTTTGGTTGCCACGATGTAGAAAAGATGTGGAGACTCTAGAAAGAGTGCAGAGAAGAGCAACAAAGATGATTAGGGGACTGGAGACTAAAACATATGAAGAACAGTTGCAGGAGCTGGGTATGTCTAGTTTAATAAAAAGAAGGACTAGGGGAGACATGATAGCAATGTTCCAATATCTCAGGGGTTGCCACAAAGAAGAGGGAGTCAAACTATTCTCCAAGGCACCTGAGGGTAGAACAAGAAGCAATGGGTGGAAATTAATCAAGGAGAGAAGCAACTTAGAATTGAGGAGAAATTTTCTGACAGAACAATTAATCAGTGGAACAGCTTGCCTCCAGAAGTTGTGAATGCCCCAACACTGAAAATCTTTAAAAAGATGTTGGATAGCCATTTGTCTGAAATGGTATAGAGTTTCCTGCCTAGGTGGGGTTTGGACTAGAAGACTTCCAAGGTCTCTTCCAACTCTGCTATTGTACTGTATTGTATTGCACTGTATTGTATTGTATTTAGAAGCAAATATAATATTAATGGAAAGAACCTTAAAATTATGCTCTAGAGGAAAGTGTTTGGACTCCAGAGCAAACTGAAATAATATCTCCTGTTTTTTGAATGTTGTTTTTCACAATGGTATATTATGTTTATATAAAATGTTCAATATTATCTATATGTCAGACAAAATTGAACAGCAGACATCTCTTGAGATATTTGAAGTGAAGTAAATTGAAACAAGCAAAGAATGCTAACAGGTCTGAAATGTTTAGATTCAAAACTTGAAATAATTATATCATATTCAATTTGAGCTCTAGAATTCAAAATGTCTAATTCAACATTTGAATTACAAAGATTATTATAATAAGAGTAAATTTTTCTGCAACTTTTTAGTCCCTGCAGTGATTCAAATTCTTTCCTTAGACCTTCCAGAATTTTCAGGACCATTTCTGAGAAAAAATTGCAAATAATATTTCAAAAAGGGGGGAAATCCAGTTGATTAATGGATGTTCCATCATTGGATAGATGGACTGATAATTTAAGCTTCACTCTTTGGCAATCTACTCTCAGTACTGAGGGATTTAATGTAGATGCTTTGTCTGCTTTGCCTTCCTTCTTCCCACCCTTTCTCCCATCATCTGATTATTGCAGCAAATTGGGATACATATTCATATATAATTGAGAATGACGTTTGGTTTCTCAAACTAAAAACAAGTATTTTCTATCTAGCAAAATGATCTGTTGCAGGTTATCACCATTTAGCTTCTTTTGGCCCTATATGAAATGTTGGCTCTATCCGTAAAAATCTTACAATCCAGAGTTAATACGCCACTTCAGTTAATATGCTATTAATTTGGTCTCCTGCATGGCCAGGTAGCCACCTGGAGCTAAAGAAAAGCAGTGGCATTACCTGAGAATTAAACCCATTCTTTTCTGTCCTTCTTTTCCTAGCCAGCTTTTCCCTAACAGGCTTTTGAATGAGGAGACAGAAGGAAGGAGTCGAGGGCAATCTGGCTTTGTGACATAGTGGCTTAAAAGGAAAAATTGCCCAGACTGGGGGCAAGAAGTAGTAGCCTCCTATCTGAGGGTTGCTAATGGCCTGCGGAGAAACTGCACAGCACTCATTTCACAGATAGGATGGCAGGTCATGGCAACAGATGTTCCTAGCATATGTGGAGAATTAATTACCCACTAGTAAACAAAATCCGTGATGCGTAGAGTCATTTTATCCAAATTTCTTTCGATTTTGCTGTTATTAGGAACTTAATTTTTCTTGATCAGCCAGCCTCTCCTGAATTAAAGCATTCCTTAATGGGCTACACCATGCATTTTCTGAAGGAAGCCATTGAGCAAAAGTGGCAGGGAAAACATTGATGGTAAATGTGGGTTGAATGGGAGAAGAGTTGATTGTGATACTACAGTGAGTGATTAGGAAATTATTTGATTAAAAGGCTAGATTCTGTCACTATAGCTTTTTAAAAATGTAATCTTACAGGTAACCTGTATTGAATAGCATTTTCACTTAATTTGTTGCACATTATGAAACAGCTGGAGCCCACAGAGTATATGATGGTGTTTCAAGAGGAAATATTTTGTAAGAGAAAATGGCTCTGTTTTCTTTGCCATCAGCATTCACAATGTGTTAATGCTATAGGACCATATTGTGTCACTGAATTTTAAGCAGAAATCAGAGATGAAATTGACTCATCTGTTCATGACCCAGATATGAAAACAAGATGGTTACAAACCACGCAATCTTTCTCTCTGTTGAGTCCTTGATGCTCTCTGAGTTTGGTTGTGTCCTTGAAAACATTTTGTTACCTGACTAGGTATCAACTTCAGTGCACTGAACTGGGTAATAAAATGTCTGCAAGGTAACAACCAAACTTAGAGAACACCAATGATGCCACAATGTAACCTTCAGCTAACCACTGTGAAAGTCTCCTATTTCTCCAGTGGAGCAGCCTATGCTCTACCTGAAATTCCAATAAGGGAAAATCTGTGTTTAACAATCCAAAATTTATCTAGATTGCAATGTAGTAATGAGTATTCTCTCTCTGTCTCTGTCTCTCCCCCCCCCCTCTCTCTCTCTGTGCCTCTCCCTGTCTCTCTCTCTGCCTCTGTTTCTCTGGGTCTCTCTCTCTCTCTCACTCTTTGCCTTTCTGTCTGTCTTCTGTTTCTCTCTCCCTGTCTCTCTATGTCTATGTCTCTCTCTGTCTCTCCATCTCTCCCTGTCTCTCTCTCTCTTCTCTCTCTCTGACTCTCTCTGTCTCCCTCTCCCCCTCCTCCCTCTCTCTGTATGTGTGTGTGTGTGTGTCTCAAAAAGAAAACTTATAACTAGCCAAAGACTTTTTCATGTGTTCCAATGAACAAGGGTGTGATGGGAGCTTTCTGACATAATACCATACATTTTCTACCACATTTCTGTGAACCTTGGCCATAAAAATGAGCTACTGTATAGTTCCTCTCCTTTTTTGGTACCAGAATTTAATGGATTCTTGAGTAGTATCTATTCAATTTCAAACTATATTGCAGGGAACCTTGATATTTCCAAATAGTTTCTCAGCATTTCCCAATGTTAATTAACCAAACATATATTTGATTAATCTATTCATTAAACCTTACTTAACAAATTTGCAACTTATTAGCAACTAGATAATAAAATTACACCCACTATTTACACTCTACTGGGTGAAAGGTGATCCAGGAGAAATGAAGAGATTCAGCAGAAGAAAAATAGATATAGACCCAAAGACAATCACATCAGTGATGAAGAACAAAAAAACATACTATTTTTTAATTTTATATATAGCTCTAGTTCTTGATTTCTTGCCTTTGTTTTACAGACTTGACCCTTCACAACAAAAAACGTTTTTGACTAAAAAAGATGGTAGATATTTAATTTCCTTCATTATTTTAAGAAAAGCAACCCAAAAAAGGAAAGCCTTTTCTATTCAGTTTTTGCCTTTATATATATAAAAAGAGACAATAGGCACTTAAGGCTACACAATTAGATTTATTTAGTGGATATATTTTAGTGTAATTCATTAAAAAAAACCTCTGCATTTTGGTGAAATTTTGGAGAGCTGTAGTCTTACTTATTTATACGTAGCCAACATGTGCATGAATGCCCTGCCTTTTGTTGCATTAACCTCTCTTCCATGCTTTATAGTATTCCTGGGTTTTCATACTTTGGCGGAATCCCAAGAGAAAACATAGGGAAGGAACTTCGCCCATGAGCCTTTGAAACTGAGACATGTTGCACACCAGGGAGCTCTACAGAAATGGGATGATATGTAAGATAAAAATTACAATACCCCCAGCAGCAGCATTAAAATCTCTAATGAAAAGTTCAAAAATATTATGAAGAGAAATGGGAAAGAGATATTCAGGCATGTTGACATAAAACAGAAGAGCAGAAGTCTCTTTCACAGAGAAACAAAAATCTTCTGAGAAATTGCAGAGAGATTTGCATCTCATTAGTTAACTCGAAAATGGGATGAGAAAAAACTGGATTAGAATCTAATGATAGTTGTTTGGATCGTTTCCATGGGTTGGCAAGGACTTTCCACTCTCTGAGTTACACAGTTGAATACCAACTTTTAGGCATAATTAACTTTTCCCACACAGATAAGCTACCTTTTAAATTTTCGTACCCTCACTTATAATAGACTTATTTCAAGAAGGACCATGTATGGATTTCATCTATGTATTATTGTATTAATGTATTATATCTAATAACAGATGATTCGAACAATTCTCTCTTTAATCTGAACTTGATCTTGTAACCAGCTGCAAAAGACTAGAATTTTAAAGCAAAAATCAAAGGTTGGACATGCGTATTGAATAATACTAAAAAAACCTGCAAGAAATATTTAGCAAATAAAGTATGATTTTCCACTCAAATTAGGCTCACAGTCAGAAATTGTTTATGTCATAATTGTTCCACTTCAATTTTCCCCCCGCTTGCTGTTTCTTTTAAAACAATTGATATTGGCATTTGTTGGAGACACCCAAGTATGTATATCATCTTTCCATAGGTTCCCCCCCCTTTTTAAAGATCTAATCATAATTTGCAAATTATAACTAGCTTTGTTTCCTTTCCCTCTCTCATATTCTACTTTCCTTCCATTCTGCCCAATATTTTTTTACAGATGGCTTCATCCAAGAGAGGGACAATTACTATTATTGTATTATTCTTTTTTAAAAGGGAAATAAATAGTAGTACAACTACTACTATGAGCCGGGGTGGTGCAGTGGTTAGGGTGCAGTGCACTTTAGCTGACTGTGATCTGCAGCTCAGCGGTTCAAATCTCACCGGCTCAAGGTCGACTCAGCCTTCCATCCTTCCGAGGTAGGTGAAATGAGGAGCCGGACTGTGGGGGCAAGTTGCTGACTCAATTTGCTAAAAAAATTTGTAAACCACTTAGAGAGGGCTGAAAGCCCTATGAAGCGGTATATAAGTCTAATAAATAAATAAATAAATACTAAAGTTGTGCCTAATAACAGGACCTACAATAAGGTGTGATGTTTTCCAATGTCCTAAAAAGAGATCAGTTCATTTACTGAACAGTTTCAGTTCAGTTCATGGACAGAGTTGATACTGTTCCAGGAAGTCAATATTGAAAATAGAAAATTGCCTTTAATTAGGTCAGATTATTTGCCTATCTGATCAAAGAACATGTACTTGAAGAACTCTTCCTTATGGCTGTTGTAATGTACAATCATCCAGTTCTGAGCCGAAAGAAAAATATGTTAGCATAATCTGTGCTACCTTGATGGCCAAACTCTAATCTTCCTCAAAAATAAGGCATGCAAGTGGTCCCATTCTTACAACTATATTGTGGGACAATTCAAGTGCATGATTGGTGTGTTCCCCACTCTTTGTTTCCTTCTCATCTTGCCTATCATCAGTGTCTTAAAATGTGGTGGTGCAGGATTGGATAAATGTGATGGGTACCTGACTGGGATGATGTCTGAATTGTCCAAATGGTGAAGACAGCATCAACAGTTCTCTAGAGCAGGATTTACACTGATATGCCATCCAACAAAAAATGCTATTTAGCCAGTAAATTGTGTAATTAGCTGGAGTTGTGAGGCAGGCATCTCATGATGGTACAAGACAATAGGTTTGATAGCTATCAGCATTATGTCTGCAAACTATGGGATGGAAATCATGCTTTTTTTATTTTTAAAGGCAATTGCCCATCTGTTTGATATGTGCAGGAAACCCATCATTTAACTGCAAAACCCTTAGAATAATAATAGATTGGCGTCTCCTCCCATTATCCTTCAATAGATATGTTGTATACATCCTACCAATTTCATAAATGTAATGGGGTACTGCTGTAACTATAAGAATCCTATAAGACTCAACTATGTGGGTGGTATAGGTACCCTTTTAAAATAGGCTTTGTTTAAGCTAATCTTACTCTCCTTTTCTTGTCAATTTTACAGTACCTGTAGGAAGAGCCCAAAACTTTCCTTTGAAGAATTGCTCAAGTGAAACTGTCCTATCTGCAATTAAACACATAATATTCAATAGCACATTACAAATGCACAGAGGGAAAATACAGGTTTTTGAGGAAACTAGTATGATGAAGTGAAATGCAATGTGTGTCCCGTTGTGGATGTGAGGTAGTCAGCACACAGTGATAGGAAATGACATTAATGAAGATCTTCTCCAACTTTTCAAAAGGAAAATAATCTTATTGCCTGATCAGTAAGGTAGTTAACAGAATATGCTTTGAAGTTAACAAAGGTGCATGCTTTCTACTCTATAGTAACACAAACTTTGTACCTGCCAAAATATTGCCTTTATTGCCCTCATCTCTGGAATTCTGCTACTATTTTAGTATATCAATAGTTCTTTATCAAGGAAATTAAAAATACATTAATTGTTCTTGTGGTTTTCTCCTTAAAATAGACTTAATTTTATTTTATGTTAGTGGGGTTTTCCCTTCTTTTTAACTTTATATTACTCACATATTTATTGATGGATACACACACTAACATAAAGACAGCGTTGATTCTGAACCTGCATTCAAAAATTCAGTCAGTAGGGATAAAAAGTGGTGGGTGGGTTACTTAAAGGATGAAATAATTTCCATTAACAAGTTACCTAATGGCATTACACATTTCTAATTAGTCACAGGTTCAAGTGATACTGTTATTGGTTTATGCTTCAGGGCATGAACAACCTTGAATTAACAGAATAAACTTATTATAAATTGGTAATTAAAGGTAATTATAAAGTAGGCATAAGAAATCAAGTGATGCAATTGGCTAATAAGAGAATACAGAAGGTTGAAATTAATATTGTCCAATCTAATTTTGGGTCTTGAAACAAAGTTAATGTATATACAGTATATTTAAAGACATTTTCCAGGAAAACATTGTAATTGCAAGAAGACATTATGAGAGCATTCATGGACAGTTGCATTGATGGTAATATTAGTTCATGCTTGCTATGACACTATGCAACAAGACAGAAATTACTTTAATTGGATTCTTACTCTAACATATTTAGAGTTTAATTACTTTTACTTTTGTTTTACATTCTGCAGTTTGGCTAGAAAGCTACCAATTAAGTATATCAGAAACAGACTTGATTCTTGTCCATAGCTTACCAAGAAGGGAAAATGCAAATCAGGGCAAAGGGCTTCCTCCTCATAGCCATCTAGGAGTCATCCGTAGTTTTCAAACCCAGTCTGGTAGCCCTAAAATGGCTTGCATGTTTAGAGCTAAGTAGGTGCACTAACCTTTGAATCAACGTTGAATCGATGATAGCTATAGAAGCACACCTGCGCTTGGATGTCATTATGCAAGGGAGAGATGGCATCTGTTCATTTTACGACAATCTTCCCATTCTGTCACTCTCCATAATTCCCAGCCAACATAGACAAATTGGAGAACAATACAGGTAATTAATGGAATAGTCTGGAAACATTTATATTTCAAAATATAAATGAGTTATTTTGGAACTTTGGGTTTGATCCAGATGACACTGAAGTTCTTTCCCAGCATGAGCAATTGATTTCAAGAACATTGGCTTCAGTCCTAAAGAAAAATTACCTAGGAATTAACACCATTGAGATGCATCCGAATGTTTGTGCTACAGTGTTATCTACAAACAACTTCCAAAACCTAAAAAATGTATCAAAATAATAAAGCAATTACTACTGTTCTCTAAATAATATTTTTAAGGTGGCAATGCAGTTCTTCAACAGGAAAGAGACTTTAGGCCTGAATTGGGGAGGGGAGCATTGAGAATGTAGGTCAGAGCATTAATATAAATTTGATCACTTCCTTTTTATTCTGCAACATTCCCTATAATAAATCAACTCCCCTCCTCACCCCTACCCCCCTCACACATTTCACCCCTTTCGTCCTGATTTCAGATCACCAAATGTAAATCTGTGACAAGGGTATCTATATATAATATTAATGGGCCTGAGAAGGATTGGTGTGAAATGTGAATGCTTGCCAAATAAGGAGCGATCAGAACCGAGCTGTTCATTCTCTGTAGCATGCGCTACATCATCTGCAGGACAAATGTAACATCATTAGGCAAAAAACTCAGCCATTCTGCACGGAAATGGCTAAGCTGGAGGTACCAATCAATCTAGCCAAGCCAGGTCCCCTCTGATACTGTCACAGGCAACAGACAAAACAGATTGCCACCTTGATCACAGAGCTATTCAAAGCAAAGCAAAAACAACTCGACTCTTATCTACTAGATGCCTGAGTAACTAGTAGTTGCATTCACAGAATATATTTAGCCAGACTAAAAAACTTACATGCTTTGTTCTGAAACAAGGCACACCCTCTTCAGAGACAGCCCCAGTAGATGTGTGCCAATCCTCTCAATATTTATTCTGAGGTGAGTTGGTTTTCTCAAATGTTTTATTTACACATCTTTAAAATCTCACTAGAGACAACATCTGAAGGCTGGTATCAAGAATGGCATTGCTGAGGTTGGGAATCTACAAGGCTTATGCCCCAGTAGAGAATCAGTTCTGAATTTTGGAACATTATTGCCCCACTCTGTATCTTCTCTTTGCTATACCATTAAAACAGAAGGTGAAGACATTTCAATAGGATCTTCTCCTCACTTTGTCATCATCAACCTATGTGGATTGGACTTAACAGAACAGGATAAGAGAGTTGGAAGGGACCTTAGAGGTTTCTAGTCCAACCCCCTGCACAAACAAGAGACCCTATACTATTCCAGACAAGTGGCTGTCCAGTCTCTTAAAAACCTCCAGTGATGGAGCACCCACAATTTCTGAAGGCAAGCCATTCCAGTGGTTAATTACTTACTGTTAAGGAATTTCTTCTTAGTTCTACTGTAAGTTGCTTCTCTCCTTGATTAGTTTCCATCAATTGTTTCTTGTCTTGGCTTCTGGTACTTTGAAAAATAGGTTGATCCCCTCTTCTTTGTGGCAGCCCCTCAAATATTGGAACACTATCATGTCACCCCTAGTCCTTCTTTTCACTATATCAGACAAACCCAACTCCCACAACTGTTCTTCATCTTTAACTTCCAGCTCCCTAATAATTTTTGCTAGTCTTTTCTGCACTCTTTCCAGAGTTTCTACATTTTTTTAATAACATGGTAACCAAAATTGGATGCATTCTAAGTGTGATCTTATTAAGGCTTTATAAAGCAACATTAATACAATCCAGTGATCTGATTCTATCCCTCTGTTAATGCAACCTAGGATTGCATTGGCTTTTTTGGCTGGTTCTACAATCAGAGATGCTGTCTCCTATTTACGTGACTGTCCACTAGGACTCCAAGATCCCTCTCACAGTTATTGCTATTGAGCCAGGTTTTCTCTAATCTGTACCTGTTCATTTGATTTTTCTTGCCTAAGTGTAAAAACTTACTCTTCTTTACATTAAATTTCATTTTCGTACATAGGGCCCAGTGTTCAAGTCTTACTTCCTATTCTTTCACTAGAGTGGAAATGGCAAGTAAACAACACTTGCAAGAATAGCATGACAGAGGGGAGATGTCCACCTGGACAGGTGGACAGACAAAAGCCTACCAAGGACTGGGTTTTTCAACCTTATTTCCACTGAGCAAACAAAAACTGAAAGGAGGTAACAGAAAACTATCACTGGATGACACCAATGATGTCTTCCCTCTTTTGCTGGCTTAGATGGTACTATTTGTCATGCCATGCCCACCCCTGATTTATAGAAATCTATTTGAAAGTGTTCACACTCACACAGATCAAATTATTTAGCACAGCAACCATTCATGATTTATGTAACTTGATATTACATACTTTATTAGATTTTATTTGGATGAATAGCAATCTTTTCTGGAACTATGCATCCTATCTCAAGGTTGCCATCTTTTAAAAGTTTTTCCCCCTATTGTTCAGAGTAGCATTCTTAATTATAAACCATGCATATGGGTCAGTTTGCATATATGTACTTCTTGAAAGTAACTGTCTCTGAGCATCAGCAATGCATTGAAATCTGTTGGTAAACCTGATATTTATTTTGAGATCCAAATAAAAGTTAAGGTTCTCACTAATAGTCAAATATTACACAATTATTATTTGAGAAAGTTGCATAAGATATTATAGATTTCTATGGAGCTTTTATAACAATGGAGATAGAAATAATTTCATCCTTAACACAAGATGGGAAAGGACTGCAAATGTGGTACAATGTATAGAAAATTACTTTTAACTCTGTTAAAATTACTAGAATTATCTAAATGGCTAAAGCAGGAATAAGTAACCCAGTTCCATTCACAGCTTTTTGGATTTCCAACCCTTGCAGCCTCAGCCAACATGGCCAATGGAAAAAGATTTAGGAAGCTATAGTTCAATAGAATTAGAGGATATCAGATTTACTATATTTAAGCTAGTGGGTTACAATATTTTGATGTTGCATTAACAGCAACATGTATATGCTTACTCCAAGACCTACTTTTAGCTGCCACCTGGGGTTATAGTATAGTTTATTTCTGGACTTCCCTTCCAAGGTCACAGAGGGCAGAAGCCCAGTTCATTGTTTGCAAGACTAATAAATCTCTCCAAAGGTCAGCCTGAACAGTCATTATCAGCCAATCAGTTTTAATTGTGCTTTTAATATATAAACCATTTGGAAGAATACAGAAAACATTATGTGAGTGCAGTTTCTGAGTTCAATTTTCTTCCCTTTCTTTGAAAAAAAGAGATGGAGTCAGTTTATTAATAGTTTAAATAAAGGAAATCAATAGATGCATTAAAGGTATTTGTTTTTAAAAGCTTCCTTGCTTCTAAGAAATATTAACTATAACAACAATTAACAGACAAACATATCTCCAGCCATGCTTTTCATTATATAAGATGTTTTATTTGTAGAACTCAGCATCATAAAAATTGCTTTCCTGTACTTTTACTGTACAACTGCATAAGCTAGTGAAAAGATATTTAGGTGTGAAAAACAGTAGTTGAATCATCTCTAGATTTATGGAGCTCAGTGGCTCATGTGGTTAGGATGCTGGGCTGACAATTGGCAGGTTCGCATTTGAGACCAGGTTGCTGCCTTGGGACGCAATGAGCTCCCGTCACCCTCTCCATCTCCTGCTGACCCAGCAGTTTGAAAGCGGGTGATTGTGAATAGATAGATTGGTACCACTTGGGAAAAGAGCTCCCAACTGGACATTTTCGGGGTGATGGTAATGTGACAGTTCAATCCTTTCAACCTGGAAGTATTTTGGTGCTCCTGACCAAAAATGTAAGTGTATATATATATATTTCTATGTTTCTCTGCTGGTCACATGGTATATTTGATCCTGAATAAATGCTGTCTTGCTCTTTTATACTCAACCAAAGAAGATGTGAAGATATTGCCTTTATGAACAAACCATGGTCCTTCATTTAATTCCAACGAGAAACTATTCTCTTCTAGAATGTATTAATAACTAGTGTTTCTAGTCTCCTAACTGTGAATTTGTTGATTGTATTTTTACCTAAAATCCTTTAAAAAGAAAGAGATGTCAACAACTGGTGGGTATGCATGTGTTTTATCATTCCTCTAAGAAGCAAGAACCCTTGCATCTCATCCACCTACTCCCTCTTATTTGTGTTAGTATCCTAACAACCTTTCGACATGAGACAGCAGCTGAGAAATGAACTGATTCGCTTAGGGGACAAGTTTGGATCCCATATCTTGCTTTTCTACTGTAAAAAAAATTCTAAAGTGCCCTAAATTACCGGAAGAAATGGATTATTTAAAGAAAAAGGGGTGATTGAAGATTACATTTGCAGCTTAATATCATTTTAGATGGCTCTCTTGGTCATAAAAGACAACTGACCATAAGACATCTTGGCATCTTCCAAACATAGGTATTCACAGGAAGTGACTGGCAAAGAAGCCGGATCCAAAATCATGCCAGTCGATAGTTCACTAATCCTATACATTTTAAGATATATGTCTGAAAAGTATAAGACTGAAGTAGTAGTGGGTTTCAACATTTTTTAGAACCTCTTCTGTAGGTGTGGCCTGCTTTGTGGGAGTGACTTGCCAGTCATGTGACTGGGTGGGCGTGGCCACTTAACAATGCTCTTGCTTAGCAACCAAAATGTTGGCTCAGAAACGCTGATATTTGAAGCACGCAAGTCTTAAAGTTGTCAAGTTACAAGACACTTGCACCCCTAACACTTTAGAAAAAAAAACGGGCGTTCAAACTTGACAGCTGTAAGACCTGTGGACTTCAACACCCAGAATTCCTCCTCTTGCTCTTCATCTTGATGATGTGTGGATGGGCAGGGGGAGGGAGCTGAAACCGGTTCTAAACGGCACTATAGATTTGTGGAACCTCTTCTATAGAAGAGGTTAGAACTGGCAGGAACCCACCCCTGGACTGAAGCCCTTTCCTCATCTGCTTCAAACCACTGCACAAACATAACCTTATAATACCTTTGGTTTTTTTATGCAATGTCCCTATAATTTTATTTTCCTCTTAACTCCAGTTCATAAGTGAGGCAAAATCACTCTTAGCAACAGAGCGTTAAAGTAGCATTTTCTCTTTCAGCTGACAGTGTCCAATGATACCCACTAAATGTCTGAACTCTGTACATTTCCTTTACCTGTTATGTCAGAGAAAAGCCAGGTAACTGGGGGTGACATCAAAGAGGCATTTGTTGACTGTTTCGGCAGGCCTCCATCTTCTCCTTTCATCCCCAGTCATACTTGTCTACCACAGTTCTTCTCTTTTTTTAAAAAAAGTGTGGTATGCATACCATACATTCTGGTGCATGAAATAACCTAACAGCTAAATATCATACAGGCTGAATAGTATTTAAGTCATACATGTTAGAAAGAGCTGTGGCGAAGAACTCTTGAATATAAATTATCTTAACTCTTAATCTTTAGCATAAAATAAATTCTAACATAGAAAACATAAACATTGTATAAACATCAGTATGTTTTAACCTTCAGTTAACACAATGGCCTTGATTATTGTGCTGTGCTATTTTCTTTGATATACACATGCTCCTGAATGACAAAACTTTTTAAAATAGTCAATTTAGAAGCATTTGTACAAACATGTTTAAATATTTGTAGCCCTAGACAATTGCTTCTAGCCAGTGTGGTGTAGTGTGGATAGAACTATGCTATGAGTAGTTTTATTTATTAATTAACTAATAATACCTCTTGCTGAAAAATAGATTCCTGAAATATAAGGAATTCTCCTTTATTAGTGACATTTTCCCTATAAAAAAGAATCCAGGGACATTCACTTTCAATGTAGCTTTGAAATATAATATTATTTTATTATCTTTGTAAATGAAACTTCTGAACTTTTGCAGGTGAAATTCCAAGTTACACCTAGATAACTACAGCTATGTAATCATAGGAGCCCTTGAAAATAAATCCTACATTATGTATAGAGCTTGCCTTATCGCTTACAGTACACTTCAAGAGGAGATAATAAATCTAATTGATTCTCCTATGTGTTATCTTAATGCTCGAACGTGCAACACAAAACTGTACAGCAATATTGAAATGACCACAACACAAAGTCAACAGGATGTCAAGAAAAAGAATAGAACAATATTCTTAATTCTGAAAAACTGTATTGATAATCAATTGAAATGCAGCCATCATTGAAGAACTGTCCAATTTTCAATTGCAGTATAAGTTGGGAAACAATTTGAAAATAATGGCTCATTCAAAGAATGGTGGGTTGATGAGTGCTTTTTTTTCAAAGCAGTCAATATGGATTTCATCTGAAGGACAAATAAGATTTTGGCAGCCTTTGTGCTTTAGACATTATCTACAGCATGTGCCAAAGTGGTCCAGCTTCTATTAGCATGTGAAATACTTCGTATGTGACTTGTTGAAACTATATGTTGGGACATCTGTCACTTAGTATTTACAAAAAATGTATGTTAAAATATCTACCAACATCATTTTTTTAGTTACCAAATCATTTATTTTTGCAGTGCAGATCAAACCAAATCCTGACAAACCTAGCAGAAAACTTTGTCTCCCAAAAGGTAGAGAAAGTAACTAGAGGGTCAAGTACTGGACTTAATTCTCACTAACAGAGATGAAATGATAGAAGAGATTGAAATTAAAGAACCTTGAGAGGGGGAGTGCCATGCAATATTGGATTTCAACATAAGGGATAGAAAAAAAATCGAACTAGCATTTTGGACTTTAAGAGAGCTTATTTCAATGAATTTAGAGAGAACTTGGGAAAGATTCCATGGATGAAAATCCTCAAGGGGAAAACAACTCAATAAAGCTTGGGAAATTTTGAAAAGCGAGATTATAAAAGCTCAGTCTAGCACAATACCAAGGAAGAAGAAAAATAAAATAAAAAGGGAAAAAATAGATCCAGAAACTACAGACCTGTTAGCCTGACATTAATACATGGGCAAATTCTGGGAAAGATAATCACACAGTAAATCTGCAAACAGCTAGATGCAAGCACAGTCATAACCAGAAGCCAACATTGGTTTGTCAAAAACAATCATGACAAACAAACCTTATTGCATTCTTTGACAATATGAAAAAATGTGGACCATTGAAATTAAGTGAATATAATTTACTTGAACTTCAGTAAGGCATTTAATAAAGATGCTTAGGGGACTAGAAGCTAAAATATATGAAGAACAGTTGCAGGAATTAGTATGACTAATTTAATGAAAAGAAGGACTAGGGCTGACATGATACTAGTGTTCCAATATCTAAGGAGCTGCCACAAAGAAGAAAGGGGTTAATCTATTCTACATAGCACCAGAACAAAAAGGCAGAAGAAGAAGCAATTGATGGAAACTAATCAAGAAAAGAACTAACCTAGAACTAAGGAGAAATTTCCTGGCAGTTAGAACAATTAATCAATGGAATGACTTGCCTCCAGAAGTTGTGGGTGTTGCAACACTGGAAGTTTTTAAGAAGAGATTGGACAACCATTTGGCTGAAATGGTATAGGGCAGTGATGGCTAAACATTTTTGGATCTTCTGCCAAAAGCGGGTGGAGCGCAGGGGGGCCTGCGCAGGCATGTCATACCCATAATGCTATGTGCACGATCCCAGTGTGCATGCGCACTCCGTTCTGCATGCATGCCCGCGCCCCCCTGAGTGCTCGCGTGTGCGACCAGCACTCTCCCCGCTTTTGCCACACTTTTTTCATCCTCCCCAGGCTCCAGAGGCTTTCTAGGAGCCTGGAAAGGGTGAAAACAGCCCTACGGACAAACCGGAAGTCATCCTTCCTGAACTTCTGGGTTGCTCGTACTACCTGAGTCAATCATCAAAAAACATTTTCTTTTTAAAAAAGATAAAAAGTGCCTCATAATGCTGTGATTCAAACCCTGGCCTTTTGGAATTGCTTCCTGATGTTGGAAATGACATGGTTTGTCATTGGCTGCTGTCCTTTGTGGATGTTATTGGCTGAAAAGGATAGATGCAACCATTTGCTTGCAGCTCTGTGGCAGGATGAGCTCTCATGGAGGCCCGAGGAGAGGGGGATGCAACCCCGGGGCCTATGGAGCTCAAAGTGGGCCCATGAAGGGGATTTTTTTAAAAAATTTGTACAAAACCAAATTTTTAAAAAGGAAAACAATATTGGATATATACTTCATACTCTATACTTAAATGGTGAAAATTGTGAGTCATGTTGCCTAATGAAAGAGACAGGAGCGGTACTGTCCAAATGTACAGAGGAGGGGCCCGAGGGGTCCCACCCACCCCGCTGATCGCACTAATACCACATGTGGCTCAGCGCTACCACCTGCGTGTATACCCCCCAGCAACCTCGATTGACATAAGTCTTCCATTACTCCATTTTTTGACCCTTCACTGCGGACGCAATTTCACTTTCTGCACAGGGGAAGCTTTTTCAGCCACGCACGGGAAGGTGAAGTAAAGAAAGTCAACTCACCTCTTCTCATTTTAAGCAAGCAGGTACCCAGATGTATAGAGCAACTGTTCCATGGGGGGGGGGATGAACATGTCCATATTAGGGGCCCATATTAGTCTTATTCGAACACTTAATAATCCTCTTGGTGGCCCTGCTTTCATGTGTTGCAGATATCAAGCTTCTTCTTCTTTTCCTTTGTGGTCTGACAATCAGGTGCAAATTTAAGACACCTAGTCAGTGAATATGCAATCTGACACACATATTTACTGCTTGGAGATTAAGTATATAACTGCTAAAATAGGTAGACAAGGAGAGGAAGGTTTCTTTTAGGTTCTGTAGGAGATGCTGACAGTGACAGGAATGACCAGACAAGAAAAGAACTGAGAAGGAGTGGAGCAGACAATCAAAATGATCCACGAGTAAAGAGCAGAGGAGGATCAGTGGGTATCCACAGGAGACAGAAAAGGATTCAGCTCCAGACATCCACTCATCTTCCTCTGATCTATGTGGAAAGAGAATAAATTGGTGCTGGAAAAGAAAACTATTTAACAAGGCAGCCTTGGATTTTAACACCAAGGCAAGAGAGGGAAATAAGTGGTTTAGGTGCTATTTTGGTTAGAAAGGCACCCCTCCCATACCTTCACCAGCAACAAAGGTTTCTTGTAGGGGTGAAATGCTAACAGTTTGGACTGATTCACCTGACAGGTAGTAAAATAATGCTATGGGTTCACCCAAACCGGTAGTAAAATAATGCTATCGGTTCGCCCAAACCGGTAGTAAAATAATGCTATGGGTTCGCCCAAACCGGTAGTAAAATAATGCTACCGGTTTGAGCGAACTGGTATTTCCGATGATCAGCTGTGACATGTGATTTATATTAGCTAGAATTGTTGGATTTCCCACTTTCTAGGTAATTCAAATCACGTGGCACAGCAGATCCCCCCCCCCCCACTGTTCTACTTACTTTTGAGGGCACGCTCAGTAGCAGGCTCTGCCAACCTGTCCGGATGTCATCACGTCCCATTTTTGATGTTCTGCACATGCGCGGAAGGTGACATTTGCAAACCGGTAGCAAAGGTAAGCTGATTTTACACCTGGTTTCTTCTCTTTGGAAGCAAAATCAAGACTGGTTTAAGAGAGCATTAGCATGATAAGCAACTGTGGGAGAAGGCAAACATTTGTGTGTTTGATTCTGAAGAAACATTACGGGACTTTGAGACAGGGCTTGATAAATACATATGGTGAAGCCAGCAAAAGATTGCTTAGCAGATTGCCAGACAGAAGATTTTAATATACAGGCAAGAAATAGGAAGGAGAGCCTGGCAGTCAGGAATATTCCCCAGAGAAAAACATAAAGAACAAAGAGTGACCTTAGAAAACAATGCCTAGGAAATATGAAAATCTAGAGAAATCTCAACAAATTGAAAGCTCTATGATAGAGAAACTGAAGGGAGAGAAAGTTGTATTACACAACAAATACAATATGTGGATAACAAGCAAATGAGCAAGGGCCATATAAAGTAGTTTCCAAGGAAGTCTAATTATACAGTTGTATCTGTACAAGATCAGGAAGATGATCTTGGTGAAGAAATCCAGAAGCTTTTAGGGAAATAACAGGTGCAGAAGGAACATGTTTTAAGATGGAGCAGTGGGAGAGTGTTACTAAGAGGCTAGCTCCCTCCATGTGACTTCCTGTGAATGTGAGGGAATGGAAAGGGGAAGTATGGATGGACAAAATACTATATTGTACTGTACTGTAACAATTGCCTATTTTTAAAAAAAGTAAAATTCTAATCTTCGTTTTTTTAAAATCTCACCTACCTTGAAGGGCTGACAAATTTGTTAGAGAAAGCTATACCAACACTGAACCTCACTTATTTGTTAAGAAAGTAAGTAGGCAGGAATAGAAGGAAGTTTAAAACAGATAAGAGGGAAGTCCAAGACATGCTAAATATTCCAATTCCAACTATGAAAAAATAAGTATTAGATGGATACCATGGATGGTTTATTCTGTATTTCTCAAGGCACATTAGGTATTTAAAAAAATCCTCACAAAGCTGGAAGACCCAGCCAAAAAGCCATGGACAGTACAAAGTGCCCAGACTGTGTGTACCCAACTTGTGCTAAAAGCACATGATTTTCTTTTATTTTTAATACTATATCCAGATGTATAGATATGGGTTTGGGTGCAGTGCTACAACCTCATGAAGATGGGAAACATTCAATATTCCACCTAAGGAAAGCAAAGAAGGATTATAGAAAAAGAAACCTACGCATTTAAATAGATGATTGGATATGTAAAAGTGCACTAATGGGAAATGTATTTACTGTATTATTAATTATCAACTTTTGGGATGGTTAGAAGAAATGAAATACTCAGTAGATTAGTATTGCAATATTCAAGTTATAGTATTCAACTGTACATATTTAAAGAACAGCATCAAATTGAAAGACACCAGATAGAATATTTCTGATCTAGTAAAAGAAAACACAGTGAAAATGTTATATGCTCAGAAAATGAAGATTTTTTTAAAGAATGGCTACTGCCCCTAGCATTCACTAAATAAAAGGATTATATGGCAGGTTTCACTGAGTTGATACAACAAATATATACATATATCCTTCTCAACAACATAAATACCAAGGTTGAAGTAACCCCCACCCACCCACCCAATGACCTGATTGTCAGATATAATACTCAGGGTATGTAGGCACTTAGGAGAAAAATATTTTACTCCTTGCAATACCTTGTACCTGCAGAAAGTCTGTAAGGTTTTTGTACACTAGGTATGCAGGGGTTAGAGTAGGTAGGAAAAGAGAGGAGAGCTTCTTTCACGATTTACAGATGAAGCAAGTGAAACAAGTGACAAAACCAAGAAGATCCATGTCTAAACAATGGAAGATGGTCAGAAATGTCTACACTGAAAAGCATTCCAAGAAAAATGGCTGGGAGGAGAGACTGACTGAAAAAGAAACTAATTAGCTCTGAGAAAGAAACTTACACAATAAGGTATCCCTGGACAGAATACTATCATGGGAAAATAGAAGTGGCTGGTAAAGGAATTTGAGTTAGAATGGAAGTGTAAGTATACTGTGTTCTCTTTCTTACTTGCCCTTTGGGTTCTACAAGGCTTTTCCCTCTTGGAACTAAAGCATGGCTAACTTAGAAAGACATTTTCATTTCACATTAGCTGTTTAGAATAACAGACTTGGAAAGAACCTTGTAGGTCATCTAGTCCAACCTCCTGCTCAAGCAGGAGACCCTATAACATTTCTGACAGTTGGCAGTCCAGTTTCTTCTTGAAAATTTCCAGCGATGAAGCTCCCACAACTTCTGAAGGCAAGCTGTTTTATTGGCTGATTGTTCTGTCAGAAAAGTTCTCCTTATTTCTAAGTGGAATCTCTCCTTGATCAGTTTTCAAAATTTAATTTGAATTCAAAAATTAAATTTAAAATTTAATTTCAAAGCCTGCAATTAGACAAGCAATTGTGAGAAGGGGAAGGAATCAAATCTATGTGCTTTTGACCTTGCAAAACCTTTAAGGAACTTTGAGACCCAGGTTGATAAATACATATCTTTTACTTTTTGAAAATTAGACCTACATATTCATATACATGCTCAAACAGTATAGGAACAGATCACTGTGTATGCAACAGACTGGGCCAGTTCTTAAGTATAAACCTTTGTAAACAGATTTCACTTAACATTATTAGCTCTGTTGGTATCTGGATTCTTTCTTATCCCTTCTTGCTCTCTAACTGGCTTCTGTAATCATTCATCACTTAGCTTCATTCCATTAAAAGCTCCTAAATATCACATTAGACTGGTAAATAGAATTCATTCTTCTATCCAGATTTACCATCATATACCAGGAGTTACATCTGGAATCTTTATACAGTGAAAGGATGTATTCATGAAAGCTCTATTCTTTTCCTTGTGCTGGGAATTTTGTCATTGCTCCAGGAATCACAATAGTATATCTGATAGGTAGTTTACATTTTGAATTTGATAGCTGAGTATCTGTCTATATTTGTAATTTTCTGTACCTGTTTCAGATGAATGCTCCAAAAGCTTTTTTATTAAATATTTTTTGCCAACTTCTCCATCTTTTCCAAGGAAAACTTATAATTAGAGGAATTCCTTGTGACATAATCAATTGCTAGACTGACATCAAACAATGATCTGAGACTCTCAGTAAAACATCTCTGTATTTCTGATATCTTTCCAGAGAAGGAAGAAAATCTTTTTTAAAAGAAAAAGAAATAGAAGCATCTGCTAACCTCATTAATATAAATGATTAAATTAATTACACTATATTGAAACAAATTAGAAATAATTTAGCAACGCATTTAAGGAAATGATCTACCACTTAAAAAAAAAGATTCTTGAAAGCTCTGCTCTTTGATACATTTCTAGCTGAATCTGTTCTTGGCGGGCCCGCATACATTTGACCCAGTGACATTTTCATCAGCTGGGGAGAAAACTAGTAGTTAAAATTCTTTGCACATATAATTGCATCATGTCTAAAAGAGTAAAGTGTTGCAACCTCCCTTAGATATTTTTAGATCAACTTATTGCATCTTTGCTCAAAAAGCTTTTTCTTTTAATAATAGTAACAAATTGATATTAGAAGGAAAACACAAGGGTGGCAGCCAGCCACCAAAGGCGGTTGCTAAGCAGATACGGACAGTTTCATCACCATTGTTTCAAAATAGCTTAGAATGACCATAGCTCCTTCCTTGATCCTGGAAGTGGAAGGGGAGGAGGGCAGAGGGCTGGAGAAGGATGGCAGCTTCCAACATGCTCTGCTCAGTTACTGCCATCTCACGTTCTATCCTGCAGTTTGCTGTTTCTTTTTTCAGGGTTTTGGGCAGCAGGAGAGACAGCCTGAAGAAAATGTTAGTCTGCAGCTGCCTATCTGTTGAGGACACTAGGCCTGATTAAAGGGGAGCTCCTCCTGGATTTCACACATCACATCAATCATATTGATCGGCTCCCAGAAAGGCAACATATTGTCTGGGAATAAGCCAAGGAGGGATATCAATTTCACAATAGCACTTATGTCTTTCAGCCAAGAAATGGTTTATTTTGGGCTACTTGCGGCAGAGTTATTCTTACATTTGGAGCTATGCCCTTTCTTTAAGGCTTTCGGGGCTATATTTTGATTTTAACTGGGCAATCTTGCATATGATAATGTTTTTGCATTAAGGAAGTTTTGTGGGATATATGTATGTATGTATGTATGTATGTATGTATATGTATACGTATGTGTATATGTATATGTATATGTATGTATGTGTGTGGAAGGAGCACTATGCTAAGGGTTTTTTTAAGGAACAAGCATAAAGGGACAGTCCTTCTCATGTAAAACAGTTGGGAAGGTAGGGCAGATTTTATTTTGTGCTCTATGTGAAGTAAAACAATGTCAAGTAGAAAGAACGGAAGGGAAAAGTTATTCAGAAGCAGGCTATGAATGCTTCAAGATGCAGGTGACAAATGTTGGAGGTTTAGATGCCCCCTAAACAAGCAGGAATGGCACATACGTACAAAAATATATCTCCCTCCATAGGTTTAAAATAATAACAACAGAGAAATTCTCTTTAAAACAAAGAAAGCACTGGTTATATTATGGGTCAGCAAGGGCTATTGCTGACATTGGAGCTAGAAAGTAGTAGACCCCAGAGTGGCAGATTCTGAAAATATTCTTACACTGGCCATTTCAACTAAATGATTCTGGGCAGTTTACAACAATATAAATATATTTCCAGCATAATCTTTTTCTACATATTTGGAAATCCAAAGCAGTTCACACTAACATATCCCACATCATTTAGGAGAGTTTCTGGGGGCTCAGGAGCAACATTCAGAAAGAAGGCATGAGGTCTTACAATCCTTTTTTATAAAAAACAATGAGAGAAAAGCTGTTTTCAAGCATAAAGGCACCATTGGAAACAATGTCCAGTCCATAGGTGCCTATGGGAAGTGAGGTGGGGGACAAGTGTGAAAATGTACATTGCAATGCAATGACAATTCTGCCCCTTATTGTACATCACAATGCAAATTCAAAGGAATGGAGCATGTAACATGACATCATGATGCATGTTCTGTCATCTTGCCATTATTGTAGCTAAATTGAGATGCTTCTGTTACATCCCATAGCACTAAAATAGGATCACTAAGTTTTCCTTTCTTTCTTTCTTTCTTTCTTTCTTTCTTTCTTTCTTTCTTTCTTTCTTTCTTTCTTTCATATTAATATGTTCAGTTGCAAAATAGGAAATACCTCTTTTCGGAAAATTAAGTACTTCATGTCATTCTACAGTCTGTCTATCATTGTCTGCTGCTAAAATTAATATGCAATTAGCTCAGACAACAATCTGCTAATACTTTCCTGGAAGTAAAGTTCCTTAAATAAAGTTGGCCTTTTTTTAAAAAAAAAGAAAAGAAAAGAAAAGAAAAATAAGTCTGTCTTGTAAATGGGAATGACAGAGGTAGTGTATTTAAAATATTATTGTGACTTACAATTAACATTTTGCTCCATATAGTAATACCCTTTTAGTAGGTTAGTAACAATCTGTTACGAACAATAACTATGTTTACTCTTACATAATGAATTGGTGTTGAATTCCTATAAGACATTTCATTTTGTGATTTTTAATAATTTTAGCTCATAGTCATTATAATTCTAAAAAATACTGTTATTACCATTACTACCATTAACAAAAAGATCTGTTATAACAACAGAGCATGCATAAGTCTAAGTACATATTTTTGTCTAGATCAAACACCAAGATTTATTTACCTCATATAGCAAATGTGAGGATACATTTAACTTAAATGTTGCTGTTCCCTCTAATTACAAATTTCAGTTTTACAACATTTTTAAAAAGAAAATTCTGCTTTAAGGAAAGCTGAACAACATTTGATAAGAAGCTTGTAGAGATAAGTTACCTGCAATTCTTTTCTAAGTAATTTAATTGAATAAAATGCAGCACTAGATATTATTTTTGCAGCAGTAAAGCAGACATTCATTGAAAAAAACCAACAAGATATGCATTGCCTGAAGAAATAGAAGAAAAGGTGCTCAGAGGCATTTGGCTGGCTTCAGTAATTTATCATAATTCTACTGAGGGTCTTTATTGTTTTCCTCCTGATCTTTCTAGTTAGCTTTCTGCCATTTCCATATGTAGCCTGTATTATACGTGGAACTAAGTCAGCAATTCTGACATCTTCATTTCAGTGTCCCTTTCTGTTCCTTCAGCAATGTTAATGTTACAAATTATGGGAGAGTGTATTAATAGACATATCAAAGGAGGAGAAAGGAAAGTGCATGGTTTTTTTTTGAGAGAGAGAGAGAGAGAGAGAGAGAGAGAGAGAGAGAGAGAAGAGGAAAAAAAACATAAGTATTAACTTGGGATTTCCTCGGCCCATTGTCAAGTCAGCCAAACCCACAAGCTTGTCCATTGTGATGATAATGGATTCCGTGTTGTTGGCTCAAAGGTCATGAGGTCACCGTAAGCTCCTTAATGGACTGTGAAATAACTTTAACTGCATTAACCTCTCTGAATCACATGGGTGGCACCAGCATCCACTCCTGAAATTCTCATTCGCTTATAGAGACAATACCATTAGATTATTATTTTTCCCCCTTTTTGGAATAGGAATCACTGCTCAATGTAATTATACAGCTGAGCATTTCCATTAAGTGGATAGGACTTTAAAGAAGATTAACTGGAGCGTCTTCTGCATCCAGTACAAAGGTAAACTTAAGATCATAGATTTCAAACCTGTTAAAAACTCTGCAGATTTTAACTGTTACTGCTTCTAAAGCCTACATCCATTAACAGAGATGTAAGGTGACTTTTTCTTCTTCTTTTGGAATAAAACCTATTAAATATAACAGTTGGGTAAATGCCCAAACCAAGTATGTAGTTAGTAATTGGTAGAAGATACATTTTAAAAAAACAGGAAAAACAAAAAACAGAATGTTGGTAGCCAAGAAAAAAAAAACACAGATAAAATCTGATAGCTTTATCTGATAGATAAAATCATAATACTTTGAATTTGAAATCCTCACAATTGGCTACCAGAAGCTGTCCTGTACGTATTTCAAGCTCGTTTCAGAATTTAAGTTTGATGCACTTGCCACCTAACATAAATAAAACTATGATTCTATGCTTATCGGTTTAGAAATAAGGTGAGTCGGAGTTACTCCCATGCCAGTGTGAATAGTATTACAATGTTAGCATTTCATTTTGGGCAAATTTATTTAGGATTAAGTACCATGGAACTCATTGGCACTTCCATGCAAATAGCTGATTGTCAAGATATGCATAGATGGTAGCATGATATACTTTTTGACCTGCACAACTGGCCTATAAAAATTGCATTGTCTCATTAAGTAGGGTACAGCTTCGATTCTGTCAGAGGCACACAGAGAGAGGGGGGAGGGGGAGAGGGAGACAGAGAGAAGGAATCCAAGGCAATTTCCAGGTGAAAGATTTTAACTCTTTGAATTTCCCAATCAATGTGACCAATCTCCGAGAGATAGATAGATGGATGGATGGAGGGGTGGATGGATGGATGGATGGATGGAGGGATGGATAGATAGATAGATACATGATAGATAGATAGATAGATAGATAGATAGATAGATAGATAGATAGATAGATAGACAAACAAACAGACAGATAGATAGATAGATACAAACAATTGATTTATATAGCCACTCATCTTGCCAAATCTGGAATGCAACCAAAAAATTGAATAGCTAACAGATGAGGTAGATTTTGATGTAGTTAAGAGATTCTTTAATATTAGGATTTAGCATGACTTCAGAAATTAGAACTAGGAAGGATGCATTAAAAAGCAACCACTCTTTATATTATTGTTTCTAAATGTTTTTAAATAAATTGTTTTTAAATTTCTAAATGGTCGAGAAATTCACTTACAAATTCCTCACAAGCATCCTGCTCTTGGTTCCTCTTCCTCCATTTTTCCTCTCATTCTGTCTTAAAATTCAATTCATCAGAGTTGATGCAGGATGCATGTTGAAAATGAAGGATTTGTAACGATCCTTCATTACTGATAGAAGTTGTTCATTACACTAATCAGGACGAGCCATGTTTTATTCAGCAAGAGACAAAAGAAAATATACTCCATTCATCAGAATAGTGATGGGCAGGGAGCTATAAGGTGAAAAATAAAGACAGCAGTGACTTAAAAGTATTCTAGGAAATGTGCCTCGATGACCCTGATTGAGGTCTAGTTCCTACTATCTGAATAGCCACCTGTCTTATTTTCCTTCTAAGATGCTCACCTGGTGGTTAGGATTAGGGTTATCCCTATTTTCTTCCCTGACCTTTGCCACCCTTTTATCTAAGTTGTCTTACCTTACCGAGTGTTCTGACATAGGCTTCCTGAGACAGTATAAATCAAATCTTAGTCCCCAAAACACTCTTTTATTTAGTCTGTTCAGGATAACATAGTCTTTCAGGGTAATATTGATAAGCACCCACCTTTATCTGCCTTGAAACGCTGCCAGACACCTAATTGCCAATTAGTTTTGCAAGGCCAAACATAACACAGAGTCAAACAGGACTTCTCAGAGTTTGAACTGACTAGATGAACTAACTGCTTCCTGCAAAGGCTCACATCCATTTGTTCCTCTTTTATGTCTTATGGGAGAGGACAATCATCTCCAAGCCTTACTCCCGAGTTGCCCCTTTTCCCTGAAGTGTTAATTGTTGCCTTCTGGCAGCTCTGTGCATGCACACACTGGGAACAGGCTCACACTGTTAGTTTGCCTCGCTGATGTCAGACTCTGGACACAACACATAACTACTAGATGGCCCTGGTCCCCTCTCTGCCTCCGATGCAGAGCCCTCGTATGAGCCTTCCCCAGACTCCAGGACTGGCCCATGTTCCTCCCAACCTCCTCGCTGTCCAACTCTGCTGCCAGCTCCATTGACAAACCACAACACGGAGTTAGATAATGTATTTTATCTAACATACTTCTCTAACTTCATACTAAATGCCTTACATTTAACCAATGTAATCAGTGTTGACCCAGTTCATGTATTGTTTCTTTCAGTGTGTAATCCAGCTTGCTTAGAGAATATCTGGCTCTCCTTTCCATTAATCCAAAATTTCTCATCACAGCTGAACTGGAGATTTCTTCCACATTGTCACTCAATAAACCAAGATACTAAGTCACAAAATGAAGGATCACAATTATGCATTAAAGGAAAAGAGAAGGGGGAAAGGTGCTCAGCCTTGAAAATAGCAACAGTCCAACCTCAAGCAATGGTTGGTCCAAATAATTATTGGAACAGACGTATGTGATGAATGTGACCATTCCCCCCTTTGCCAAACAGAAAAAACTGCAGCACAAATAGTTCCTTTTAGTTGGTCCCAGAGGAAAAAGAAAAACTGTTTAAAGGAATAGCCTGTCAATGGCTAGTTACAGACACTTGATCTAATAGAATTATTTTGATGGAATAACATTCTTTGTTTCTGTTGTCCTTTACATTTTGAATATATTCAAAATATATTCATTTTCCAACATGCAATGAAATAGTACCAGAAGTTAGTTCCAATAAAAACAAAATGTAGACCTCAAGATACTCAATGTCCAAAGTTGAATTCTTTTCCCCACCAACTCACTCAGTTCTAAACATGGATTAGATTTGCTTCGGATTCCAACTGACTTTTGTGAATCATTGTACTGTTTCTACTTTTTATACATACAGTTTTTCTTTTCTTCACCTTTTCTGATACTCCCTACACGATTGGGGATCTCTCTAATGGCTAAGGATCATCCTATTTTCATTTAATCTGTTTGACATTTCAGCCAATAGTGCAGCCTCTCCTTTCTTTGATTTTTAACATTTGTCACAGCTTGGCGTATAGCAAGTCATGCCATTTGTATGCTATATATTTCTTTTATGTCTTTAGCAGCTGTGGAATGTCAACTTTTTCCTGGTTACAGCCTGACTCTGAGAGATACTAATCACTCATAAATTTCACTGAACACAGGAAGAACCTCTGAGACCCACAACTGAGTGAGCACATTACATTTATTTCTGATTACTTTTCCCTCAAAATAGAAGTTCTTAGCTCCACCCGCTTCTTACATAGGTGTTGCATCATGACACACATACAAAAGTGGCCGAACTTACTGTAATGGTGTGTGCTGCTCGTTCATCCTCCTCCCCCTTCAGATTTCTCTGCTTCAAACATTACTGCGAAGAGATATTTAAAGCATATGCTAGTCTGGTTTACATAATGAATACTTAAATGAAAAACAAGGATATTATAGAGGAACAATTATCGAGGCTTACAAATGGTCAGTAAACCATCAAACTACTGTTAGCTCATGAAGACTGAGAAGAAAGTGTCCAGCAGGCACCTTGCCAATCTCATCAAGAAGGTGCTGAACTAAAATAACCTCTTCTGTCAAAAGATGAAAGCAGAAACAAGGGACTCTGCTATTTTGGGCCTAATTCTTATCATCAGGAAAGAACTGGCACAAGAAATGGAACCTTGGGAGAAAATGATGTCCTATCTGTGCATAATTTCAAGGGAAGGGGGAATAGATGATCAAAATAAGATCTGTATACTTGGTTTCAGGAGATTGGATTTTGATGAATTTGGATGAAAGTAGGTCAAATCAAATAACTTGGAATCCTGAAAGACAACCTTGTCAGAGAAAAATGGAAAATCTTGCAAAACAAAATATTAAAGGCACAATCACAATTTATATCAAAAGGAAGAATGGAAGATATCAGAAGAGATTCATACAGTTACACACAGAACTTTCTAAAATATTTAAAAGAAAAAAGATCATGTGTGGGAAATGAAAGGTAGAATTGTTTGAAAGTAATACATGTAATCTATGTGGAAAAAATGGGGCAGGAGGAATGTAGTAGCGGTCACAGATTATAAATTGAATAGGAGCCAACAGTGATGTAGCTCTTAAAAAGGAAAATGCTCCTTGGGGCTATACTGTATTAATAAATCATAAGATCCAGATGATGGGAAGCAATTGTCCTACTCTATTTTGTCTTGGTCAAATCCCCACTTGGTATACTGTGTCCCATTCTGGATACACATTTTAAAAAAAATTTTATTTACAAACATGTAAAATACGCAAACACAAAACTTAGACGTACACCACATTTACACAATACAATACGAACAGGAGCTTCCTGTTCTTTCTAATAGCAATTGCCAATCGATATCGCTCATCTTATGTTGTTCCCCCTTCTATTTTATTTCATTTGTATTTCACCATTCTTAACCCTCTTATCTTACTCCTCTGTCTGCTATATTGGCTGATTACCTCTAGTAAGTTTAAACCACTTGGATACATATATATGTGTTAATTCTCCTTAACTACTATTTTTGGGCTTTGTTGGCTTCCTTTATTGATCCTTGTTTCTTTCCTCTATCCACCTATACCATTTATCCCACATCTGGTGGTATTCTGGTTCTTCTTTTCCCTGGATTTCTTTTGTAAATTTGTCCATTTCAGCACAGTCTATAACCTTTCTTATTATTTAATCTTCACTTGGAATTAATTTGTTTTTCCATTTCTGGGCAAAGGCAATCCTTGCCACCATAATTATATGTAGTATTAAATACTGGATTTCTTTTTTGTATTTCACAGTCATTATTCATAATTAAAGAAAACTTCAGGTTTCCATTCTATTTTAACACCTGTTATTACCTCTAGCCACTTTTTGATCCTTTTCCAAAAATTTTTAGCCTCCTCACAGGTCCACCATAAGTGGTAGTATGTTCCATGTATTTATTGGATACACATTTTTAAAAGGACAACTTCAATGAAGTCAGAGGAGGACTACCAAAACTACTTGAAATCAACATATAAGAATAGTTAAAGAATTGGGCAAGTCTGAGGAGAGGTATGCTAGTAGTTTCATGCAGAAGTGGACTGGCTCAAGACAGTTCCAATTAGATATTACAAGGAAATATCAATGGTAAGAGCTGTTAATTGATCAGATAGGTTGCCTCATATTTTCTTACACTGGAGGTCTTCAAACAAAGACTGAACAGTCATCTGTCTGAAGTACATTAGTATATGCTGGACCAAGCGGGGGGGTTACTCTAGATCAGGGGTGAGGAATTATGCCACTTTTATGTTGACCTACTGTTGACCTCACCCCATTCCTAAGACGTCTGTAAGGGGCGTGCATAAGCACACCAATGGGCCTACTGTCCCTGTCCTACTGTCCCCAGTTATTTGTATCCATTTCCTGTATTCATAATCATGTATACACTTATATCTGTTATCTTATATATGCTTGACTAAATAAATAAATAAATAAATAAATAAATAAATAAATAAATAAATAAATAAATAAATAAATAAATAAATAAATAAATGGCCCATTGTTTCCCACCTCTGCTCTAGATAATTTTTGGGATTATCATCCCTATTTTTTGATTCAGTTATTGTATGCCAGTGATTGGCACTTTTGAACAGAAAATATCTAAGTATAAAGGTATTGGTAGTGAGAAATACAAGAGCATCTTGTATTGATTGATATTGGCATTCTAAACATAATCACCTTTACATAGTCTCCAGAGCACCTAACAATTAAAATCAGTGGCAATAACCAATTAATACATTAAAATAGCAGAACAACATCACAGCAGCAGTTACAATTTTGTTCTTCCAATTGCATTAACAAATTATCTGAAGAAGAAATATGCTTAACATCTAGGAGTGTCCACAGAAGGGGAAGTGCATACAAAATCAACAAGCAAAATTCCAACCTAGTTGATTTTTTTAAATCCTTCCACAAGGACACCACTCCCATCCAAAATTCACACTGTCCAGTTCTATTGCTCTACAACTCCCACATTCCGCTCAGCAGAGTATTTTGACTAGAAACATGAGGGAAAGAAAAATTAGAGTGGCAGAATAAAGCACTTTTTTCCTGTAACATTGAAAGCTTGAATTTTGGCCATGCTGATTGGGCATTATAAGGCCAACATATCTGAAGTAAATTATATCACACATTGTTTAAAAAAAAGACACTGCACTATCAGTTTCCAGGAGCAATCTTAGTCTCTGTAGTATGTAATTCTATCCTGTTCAAATGAAATGAATATATTAGAGTCTATGGAGATTCTCAGTTATCCAGGTCATGGTTATCCCAAATATGCTTTTTCAAGAGACAATTGGACTTTCTTGTTTTTCTTTGAAGACATTTTGCTTCTCATACAAGAAGCTTCAGAAGCTTCTTGCATAAGAAGTGAAACATCTTCAAAGAAAAACCAGAAAGTTCAGTTGCCTCTTGAAAAAGTACCCTTGGGATGAGTATATTAGAGAACATGGGGAACTACTTAAAAAGCAAATGCAGAGCTGATGTAGTAAATGGGAAAAGGTATGCCATAGTTTTATCAACAAGGCTTGGCACACCAGAATTCAAAGACTTTGATGCCACAAAAAAAACCCATAGAACATTTTTGTTGTTGTTGCAGACCTTATGTGGACCTGGAAGGACTAAATGTTGGAGAACTGAGAAAAGAAACAGGGGAATATGCATATCATTACATTGCTCCCATGATCCTCTAATAACTTGAGGATAGAATGCCTAGCGATAGATGTAGTTCTAGATATTCTAAAGTTGTTAGCTCAAGTAGTCCTCAACCTATGACCACAATTGAGCCCAAAATCTTTGTTGCTGAGTGAAGCATTTGTTAAGTGAATTTTGCCCCATTTTATGACATTCCTTGCCACAATTATTAAGTCAATTACTGCAGTTGTTAAGTTAGTAACACCGTTACTACTGGCCTCTCCATTGACTTTGCTTGTCAGAAGGTCACAAAAGGTGATCACATGACCTTGGGACACTCAACTGTCATAAATATGAGTCAGTTGCTGAGTGTCTGAATTTTGATAATGTGACCATGGGGTGCTGCAACTGTCATAAGTGTGAAAACTGGTCATAAGTCATTTCTTTCAGTGTCGTTGTAGCTTTGAAAGGTCACTGAACGAAGTATTGTAAGTTGAGGTCTACCTGTATTAGATTTTCTCAATTGGCATTGATTGAGCACAAGATATAAAGAAAACAAAATGTGAAGCCAACACAGATTTCATAAAATTTAAATCTATGCAGAAGAAAAAATAGATTTATCATCCAAGGGGGAAAAATAATCAGTGAACTTTGTCCCCATTCAATTGTTCTTTTTTAAGTTTATATATCTTAGTTCTGGAAATATAGCTTCATTTCCACATGTGGCACATTTATTTTCATAAGTCACTTGTAACCTTGGATCAACCCCCAAGAACACCAGTGATGGAAGCTTTACCACCGTGGGTCTTGCTCCCATTAAGATCCCAATAGATGATGGATTTTTAATATGCAAAGGCATTTTTCATATATTGGAATACAATTAAGAAAGGGAAAGCTTTGCAAATCTGGAGTTCCCTTGCATTCACCTCATGGTAGTCAAGGACAATTCCAAACCTCTTGGGAGATATTAAAGCTTCATTTCCTGAGATAGCCAAAGAGAATAGAAATACAAATCTGTGTCTTTGCATATGGATTCCACACATTTTCCCTCCTCCAATTATAAAGAAAATGTTAGAAGACTTTGCTAATGCCCAATTGAGTTTTAAAATATTGCTGAAATTAAACTCTACTTGGCCATGAAATGCAGTTGCTGCTCTGGCAAATCTGCCTGCCTGTATTTTACAGGGTATTCCACAGTTCCAGTTAACTGTAAGACGTATCTTGTCTGGAGATTGTTTAGAACAGAAATGTGTTTGACTCCATCTTTTGCTTCAAAGAGAGTTCTTCCTCCAAAAATAGTCAAGTTATGGGTAAGTTCTCTGAAGAGGGAAAAGTTTTTCCCCTCGCTCTCCTTGGTGCTATAATATTTTTTAAAAATTTATTTGGAATGCCTGTTGACTCTTGTAAACTGCCGCACTAGTTCTGGCAAAGTTTTTTTGGCAAAGTTTTGAGAACTGGTGTGCCATTGCCTTTGCATCTCAGTTATGCTACTTAGGTCGACTCAATCTAATGGGACTCTGTGGCTGTGTTTCCTTAATTCTGATCTTTGATTCTTTTTGATGAAAAAAAGGCTGGCATACAATTGAAATTTCCTTTTTCATCATACAACCAGTGACATCACCATTGTGATTGTCGCCTGGGGGGACATTCAACTGGGACCCCCCTTTGTGTCCCCATTAAGTTGTCCATCAAAATGGTACCCATCTATCTACTCACAGTCATCTTCTTTCAAACTGCTGGATCAGAAGGAGTTGGAGCAAGTGACGGGAGGTCACCCTGCCATGTGGCAGCAATGGGAGCCTGCCAATCATTCACCCAATACCCTAACCACATGAGCTACCCTGTTCCTCAGGATGAGGATTATGAGATAGGAAAAGCTTTTCACTTGCCTAGCTTCAATCAATTCCATTTTCATGGAAGCACAATGCTAAGGCAATCTCCAGTTTGAAATTTACTTTGTATTTGATTAAAGGAGAAAATGTAACATCAGAACATCCTGAACCACTGTTATGATTTACCGTATTTTCACGACCAAAAGCCGCACCGGATTATAAGCCGCAGTATCAATTAACGTTAATTTTTCAAACTTTTTCCACATATAAAGCGCACCGGGTTATAAGCCGCACATTTCCCGACGCTTCTGGACATCTGTTGCAATCGCGAGGAGTGGCACGAGGGTTCTTGGCGCTCCGGGGGGCGCCGAGGGTGGCTGGGAGGGGCGCGCGGCTTGGTTTCTCCTCCCTGGACGTCGCAGCGGCGGCCCCGGGCGCACCGATCTCTGTGTTTTTCGCATCGGGGCATGCTCTTGCAGCGCGCCCCGATGCGAAAGGCACTGGGATCGGTGAGTTTGGGGCTGCTGCTGCGGTGTCCAGGGAGGAGAGGCCGGGCCGCGCGCCTCTCCCACTTCCCGGAGCGCCGGGGGCCGTCGTGCGCTGGTGGGGATGGTGGGGGCTGGTGGGGATTGGATTTCCGGCTCGGTGGCCCCTGTCGCTTCTGGACGTCTGTTGCGGTTGTGGGGAGCCGAGGAGAGTGTGGAGGGGAGCGCGCGACGGTTCTTGGCACTCCGGGAGGCGGGAGAGGCGCACGGTTTGATTTCTCCTCCCTGGACGTCGCGGCGCACCGATCTCTGTGTTTTTCGCATCGGGGCGTGCTGCAAGAGCATGCCCCGATGCGAAGGGCGCGGGGATCGGTGCGCTTGGGGCTGCTGCTGCGGCGTCCAGGGAGGAGAGGCCAGGCCGCGCGCCTCTCCCGCTTCCCGGAGCGCCGGGGGCCGTCGCGCGCTCTTCTCCGCGCTCTCCTCGGCTCCTCACAGCTGCGGTGGACGTCCAGAGGCGACAGGGGCTGTCGAGCTGGGGGTCCGGTCCCCATTGGCCCCAGGGGCCGCTTCTGGACATCTATTGCAGTCGCGAGGAGCAAAGCAGCTGGGAGATCTTTTTCCACATATAAAGCGCACCGGGTTATAAGCCACACTGCCGATTTTGGATCAAATTTTAGGATTTTCAGTGCGGCTTATGGTCGTGAAAATACGGTACACACATACACAAAGCATTTGCATGTGTTGTACCAATTTCTCTGGTTTCTTCTATATATGTGTTAGGTTTAAACTAGCCAGAATTGGGAATATACCACAAAGTAGAGAAAGTGGAATGGATTAAGAGAACTGCAGTGTACATTATTAAACTTATGGCAAACAAACTCTCACATGAAAGTTTGAAAGAATGGGCATTTAGCCTAAACTAGAGAAAGAGGTGGTCAGTTGGTCTGATGAATGATATGATATTCTTTAAAATAATAAAATGCTGATATACTTTTTTCCACGCTGTCCTTGACTGCATGACTAGATGTTAAAGTGTTTAAGCTTGCTGTCTGGAAGAGCAGTCAACCCCCTCATTAACAACCAAAAGCTACACACAACCAGTGACCATATAAATGCAATGCATAGAACAGCCTAATGGACATATTTTGGAGAAAGAGAAGTTCCTTTATGATGGGATCCAGCATAAGCCTGAAAGCTTTGAAGAATAAACCTTTGGTCCCGGTGACTGACTCAGATTAGATCCTGGAAGAGCAAGCTGTTGAGGGAATTTATGGTCATTCATATCTTTCCTATTGGAAGCATTCAAATAAAAATTGCATAACTATTTTTAGAAGAAGGTTTTAGCTTTGGCTCCCCTGAATGTATTTCAAACCATTTGCTTTTCCATGGAGCAACCATATATTAGTGATTTTGGTGCCACTTGTGAAAAAAACAGTGAAAAGGAAATTGCTTCAGAGGATTCCATTAAAGGGCCTCCAAAAACTGACTTAATCATTATGAATAATGTTGAAAACTTAGACATGATTATTTTTATAAGAGTAAAATTTAAAAAGTTGTTACAGTCTGAAAGGAATTATTCTAGCACTTAGATTAGCACTGAATTAAACTATTTTGGATTTAACTGCAAATGTCAGAGGAGGTCCAGCTAAATAGTAATGTTTGCTTCTGGTGTAGGGGCATGCCGTGTCCTTTTAGGGCAGCTCGTTCATCTTTGGTCCCCACGTATCACTCAGCTCTCACCTGTGAATCCTAGTAGTTGTAGTATGCACAATAGTCACACCCCAGGCAACAGCTTCGACAGGCTGACCAAACCAGGTTGAGAGTAGCCATTGGGTCATTGACCTTCAGTGAGATAGGGACTTGTCTATCCCGAGCATATGAAGACAGATTCCAGTGGAATGAGTGGATGAAACCTAATAGAATAGGACAACAGTCATGAAGGCGATCTCTGGAGCGATGTGGTATGCTAAGAGCATGACAAGACAGGAAAGATACCCTGGTCAATCTCATATCCAACTGTCTCGACTCTTGTCCTGCTATTGGAGCAAGATGGAATCTGGGAAGAGAGAGTGAGGCTGACTCTGCACACATCTCACTCACTTTAATCTAATTCATGTGCAAGTCTTGACATCCCCTCAATTAGATGTCAAGGTCCTCTTCAAACACGATGGATGAATCATCAATATCTGCCTAAATTTTTAGACATCAAATTTTTTCCCTTCTCCAATTTTTCTTGAAAGAATATTTAATATATTCACTTTATAAAGCAAATACTCTGCCTGTTCTGAGATATATCCTATCACTCAACTGGCAAAAATGCAATAAAATCAATGATCATCATCAGAGATCATCATCACATTAAAACCCTTATGATACAAGCCAGTTTCTACTTCTCATTGACAGCAGTGTCACACTTCCTTGGAGATTTTGAACCAGTGACTGTCATTAGAGGGAATACTAGCTGGTATCCTCAATATTGTTAATTGTTGTTAACAACCGTTTTACAATTACGGTATATCAACACTATGCATTTTTATGTATATAGTCTGGAATAAGAGTTCATACAAGCAACTATCATCAAATATTCTTGTAAACAAGTAATGAGTATAATAAGTTATCTGAAACAATTTGGTAGGATCTTACTCTGATGATAAAATGAAGACAGAGAAATGAAATGTTGGCTTCATAGCCGTGGATTAAGTCCAGATATAGGCTCTGATCCATATTTGCCCAGATGCAGCCCAAATTGTTATTTTCAGTCACTGTAATAGAGTTTTATTGCCTTAATTTATAGAGCTCTCATTGTAATTAGGTTAAGTTCTATTATATGTTAACAGAAATTATCTCATGAGTGCTGGCAGCTCCAGCACAACTACTAACCATTTCAGGGCTCATTTTGTCACTACTTGTTTCTAGGGCTAGATGTTAAAGCAGAAAAGTCAAATTTACAGATGGGTGGATGAATAAGAAAATGAGATTAAACTGAGGCTTAATCTGCCATTTTTCAGGATTTATAACCCACTTTTTCAGAAATACCAAGGTAGTTCATAAAAACAGTTAAAATTATCAGGAGGAGGAGAAAGATTAAACACCTGCTAACATTAGTAAGCCAGTGAATTTAAAAATATTATTTATTTATTTATTTTAAAATAACTACCGGTATATGGCAACTCATCTTACAACAACTCTGGGTTGCTCATAACAGCAATAAATTAACACTCAATCCTTTGAAAGAATGTTCAGAGAACACTTTACTCACATCGTAGAGCACTGATAAAGACAGGAAGACAGATATCTCTTGAAAGTTTGAAATACGTTGTCAGCTTCAACATGTCTAAGCTTCAAGATACACCACTATTTAGGAGGAACCTCTTTATGGCTATCTTGCTGCCTTGGAATAGAAGCATCCCATAATTTCTTACCTAAAGAACTGGTTTATAAGAGAAAATAAATGCATAAATATCATATTGGTCTTCCACAACGGAAGCATCATTTAGCAACAGCAATAGCATTTACCTCCAAGAGACCTATTAGATCCCACAGACTAGGCCTCCTCCGAATCCTATCCGCCGGCCAATGCCGATTGTCTACCACCCGGAGGAGGGCCTTCTCTGTGGCTGCTCCGGCCCTCTGGAATGAGCTCCCCGTGGAGATTTGAACCCTCACCACCCTTCAGGCTTTTCGCAAAGCCGTTAAAACCTGGCTGATCCGGCAGGCCTGGGGCTGATGAGTTCCCATCCCCGCTCGAATTGTGTGGCTGTTGACTGCTTTTAAATTGTCTCTGTTGTTTGTTTGTTGTCTCTTCCTTTTGTCTGTATTCCCTCCCCTGGGTTTGTTAGCCGCCCTGAGTCCTTCCGGGAATAGGGCGGCATACAAGTGAAATAAACCTTATAACCTTATAAACCTTATTTAGACTTATATACCACTCCATAGAGCTTCATGGCACTTTCTGTTTAGTTTACAAATGACAGCATATTGCCTCCAACAATTTGGGTCCTCATTTTACCAATCTCGGAAAGATGGAAGGCTGAGTCAACCTTGAGCCGGTCAGAATCAAACTCTGACTGTGGGCAAAGTTAGCCTGCAATACTTCATTGTGAATCAGAATCAGAATAGAGCTGGAAGAGTTCTTGGAAGTCTTCTACTCCAGCCCCCTGCTCATGCAGGAGAGCCTATGAGCCGTGGTGGCACAGTGGTTAGAATGCAGTACTGCAGGCTACTTCTGCTGATCACTGGCTGCCAGCAGTTTAGCAGATCGAATCTCACCAGGCTCAAGGTTGACTCAGCCTTCCATCCTTCGAAGGTTGGTAAAATGAGAACCCAGATTGTTGGGGGCAATATACTGACTCTGACCGTTTAGAGAGTGCTGTAAAGCACTGTGAAGCGGTATATTAGTCTAAATGCTATTCCTATTGCTATACCATTTCAGACAAGTCACTGTCCAATCTCTTCTTAAAAACCTCCAGTGATAAAGCATCCACAACGTCTGAAGGCAAGCTGTTCTACTGGTTAATTGTCCTCATTGTTAGGAAGTTTCTCCTTAATTCCAGGTTGCTTCTCTTCTTGATTAGTTTCCATCCATTGTTTCTTGTCTTGCCCTCTGGTGCTTTGGAAAATTAATTGACCCCCTCCCTTTTGTGGTAGCCTCTCAAATACTGGAATACTGCTATCACGTCCTCCCTAGTGCTTCTTTTCTCTAGGCTAGCCAAACCCAAATTCCGCAACCATTCTTCACATGTTTTATTGTAACCACTGCACTACCATAGGTTTTTTTAGGTATTCCGTACCAGTGGTGGGTTTCAAATTTTTTTAGAACCTCTTCTGTAGGTGTGGCCTGCTTTGTGGGAGTGGCTTGCTAGCCATGTGACCGGGTGGGAGTGGCTTGCCAGCCATGTGACTGGGTGAGCATGGCCAACTTGTAAAATGTGGTGAAACTCACTTAACAACGCTCTTGCTTAGCAACCAAAATGTTGGCTCCGAAACTCTGGCATTTGAAGCATGCAAGTCTTAAAGCTGTCAGGTTACAAGACCCTTGCACCCCTAACCCTTTAAAAAAAAACCAGGGGTGTTAAAACTTGACAGCTTTAAGACATTAAGGTTTAGATTGGAGGTGGGCGGGGTGATTGGTGAGCCAGCCAATCAGTGAGTGGTGGGCGGGGCAAGCGTGGTGCGGACAGTCAGGGGGAGGGAGCTGGAACCGGTTCTAAACGGCACGGTAGATTTGTGGAACCTCTTCTATAGAAGAGGTTAGAACTGGCAGGGACCCACCCCTGTTCTGTACCTTAAAGTGGACTTCCAAAGGAACTGGTACTTTTATATTTATGACATATTATGGTTGTGTCCTTCCATTCTGGAGCTTCCATATACTTTCAGCTCTGCATAGTTCTGGTTACCACACCTGAACCTGAGAATTGTACAGGTGGGAAGGTTACAAAAAACTGATGGGGGGAGAGAGAGAGAAAGAGAGAGAGAGGGAGGGGGAGAGAAAGAGAGTGAGGAGAACAAAATGTTACAGAAGCTAAAGCAACTCCTTATGAGAAATGACTGGAGAATTTAAGGGAGTTTACAGAAGCTTGGAGAAAAAGTGGGTAAAAGGAGATGAGGTAAGGGGTGCAAAAGCATATATACAGTATATAGAGGTCACCTGTTAAGACTGAGGGAATAAGATTGATGAAAAGAAGTAAGTTTTTAGCACAACGTAGGTTTTTTTCTTTTCATTTTTTTTACAATCCTTTAATCCTTTTATTCAGGGTGGAGTTTGGGTGACTTAATGGAGCTGAACATTTACTGGCTGGATGCACTTCCTGATGCCTGCATAGAGTTTGCAGTAGGTACTTTCTCTTTGTGCCCTGATAGAGAAATATCTGTTACTATATAGGATTGAACTCTCAACTTTCCTAGCGGGAGGTGAGCATGTTTACCTCTAGGTAAGGTGACCAGATTTTCAGATTGGTAAAGAGGAACACCTTTGACCGGGGGGGGGGAGGGGCTTGATTAAAAAATTTTATACAGAGCAACAAAAATTTTCATACAACGCAAAAATAGTATTGTAATTGTTTTTATTTCAACATAACTACAATTTACAAATATAAATTGTAACTGTTGCCAAACATCAAAATTTTGATTGTGTGACCATGAGGATGCTGCAATGGTTGCTAAGTGTGAAAATGGTAGCTAAGTGTGAAAAATGGTCATCAGTCACTTTTTTCAATGCCATTGTAACTTTGGTCACTATACCACCTTTCTTGCCACAGTTCTTAAGTGAATAACTGCAGCTGGTATTTTGTATTTTGGATAGAATCTTTTTTTAAATAGTCTAAGACAATTTAAAAAAAGAATCCACACAGAATAAATTGAAGTAAAACATTTCAAACTATTCCACACAGAATAAATTGAAGTAAAACTATTTTTAAAAGTTCCATGCACAATATATTTTAAAATATTGTGCATAGAATTTTTAAAAATGGTTTCACTTCAATTAATTTTGGATAGAATCTTTTTTTAAATTGTCTTAGACAAATTTAAAAAAAGATTCTATCCAAAATACAAAATACCAGCTGCAGTTATTCACTTAAGAACTGTGGCAAGAAAGGTAGTATAGTGACCAAAGTTACAATGGCATTGAAAAAAGTGACTGATGACCATTTTTCACATTCTTTGGTACTCAGCCTTCCTTCTGGTCCAACCTTCACAACCATCCATTGCAAATGGGAAAACCACAGCCTTGACTAGATGCACTTTTGTTGGCTGGGTGATGTCTCTGCTTTTTAGGATGCTGTCTAGATTTGCCATAGCTTTCCTCCCCAGGAGCAAGTGTCTTTTAATTCCTTGGAATTGGGTATGTCTAGTTTAATGAAAAGAAGGGCCGAGGTATTGTATTGTGGTTGCTGCAATTAATATACTTAATAACTCCATTTTTATTCTTTATTTTTTAATAATAATTTTCATAACAGTTGCTCCTGTTTTTGTAATTACTGTTTTATATTATTATTTTAGTGGATTGCTCTACAACCCTGAGAGTCATTTCTATTGAGATGTATACATTTGAACAATGTATTTATTTTCATATTTAAGGAAAGGCATCATCTATAAACTAAGCAAAGGTGTAGCTTCCAAGATGTGCCCTTGGGATCTTGAAGTTGGTGGGAATTTACTCAGAGATTAATTAAGGAAAGCTTAATAACAGGGAGTTCTTAACTTAAATCCACACAGAATAATACTATTTTAAAAAATCCTATGCACAATAAATAAAATATTATTTTAAAATACATTAAAAAAATAAAAGAAAAAAAGCCAGCTCACTTAACAGCAGGCAGACATTCCAAGTCAACCCAGAATGATATAGATGTTAATACAAAGAACTGAGCAAATTACAATGGTGAAATAGTCCCAGGGAAATATTTTTCAAAGAAAAATAGGAGCCATCATTTTTTCCCACACGAGCAGACCTCCAAACTCCGTGCCCCTCCCATCCGGGAAATCCAGGAAGGAACAGTTGCTACTACCCTAGGCAGCTCTGTTTCCTGCAGCTCTATGGTACTTGGTCATTTTTTCTTATAAAAGTGAGTAAAAGAGGCGTGGGGGGGTCCGTTTTGTTGCTTTAACATTTTAATATCTTCAATGAAAGTACTGAGACAGTGAGAGAGAGGTTAGAAGGGTGTCTTTTGTCTTGCCCCGGTTAGGATTTTTTAAGCAAATCCACTGGGCTTTCAACATGAAGCCAGAAAATCGGGACTTTTTAAAAATGGCCCGGGACACGGGAATAATTGTTATAAAGCGTGACCGTCCCACCATAATCGGGACGTCTGGTCACCTTACCTCTAGGCCACCATGCCTCTCTTAACACAATATGTAATTAAACTGTGGAATGCCTAGTTAGGATTGTAAGAGGGCACTGTATAAAATAATAGATGATTGGGATTTTAATGTCTATTCATCTTGATGGCACTTTACTACCTTTGGAACTACAAACTAGGGTACTATTAGTATCTTCTCCATGTTTGTGAGCTTTTTAATCACATCAGACTGGCTATTGGACTATATGAGCTGATGCATCATGGCTTGTCTTATGCTTCATGCAGTCATAGCCAGACTGCAACGTGCAATAAGTAAATCAGAGAGAAATTATATACTTTTCATAAAATTAATTGAAGAACTAATATTTAACAAGAAAGCAGCTTCCCCCCCCCTTTCCTATGAGCATTCAGTTCAGTTCAGTTCAGTTGTGTTTATTTATAGGCCGCCCTTTTCCCTGAGGGGACTCAGGGCGGCTAACAACTTATGGGAGGGGAAGACATACAATAACATAAAAATACAGTGTGTAGTTAAGATCAAACAACATTCATTCAACATTCGGGCGGGGGCAAACTATGATCTTTACCCCCAGGCCTGGCGGGATAGCCAGATCTTGAGGGCTGTGCGGAAGGTCTGAAGGGTGGTGAGGGTACGAATCCCCACGGGGAGATCGTTCCAGAGGGTCGGAGCTGCTACAGAAAAGGCTCTCCTCCGCGTAGTTGCCAGCCGACACTGGCTGGCAGATGGCACTCGGAGGAGGCCTAATCTGTGGGATCTTATGGGTCGGGAGGAGGTAATTGGCAGAAGGCGGTCTCCCAAGTACGCAGATCCACTACCATGAAGGGCTTTATAGGTAGTAAGAAGCACCTTGAAGTGCACACGGAGACCAACAGGTAGCCAGTGCAGCTCGCGGAGGATAGGTGTTATGTGGGCGAACCGAGGTGCACCCACGATCACTCGCGCGGCCGCATTCTGGACTAGCTGAAGCCGCCGAATGCTCTTCAAGGGCAGCCCCATGTAGAGCACGTTGCAGTATTCCAGCCTAGAGGTCACGAGGGCGCGAGTGACTGTTGTGAGAGCCTCCCGATTCAGGTAGGGTCGCAACTGGCGCACCAGGCGAACCTGGGCAAATGCCCCCCTGGTCACAGCCGACAGGTGGTGATCAAAAGTCAGCTGTGGATCCAGGAGGACTCCCAAGTTGCGAACCCTGTCTGAGGGGTGTAAATTTTGACCCCCCAGCCTGATCGATGGAACACTAACCAAATTTTTGGGAGGGAAACACAACAGCCACTCGGTCTTTTCTGGGTTGAGTACAAGCTTGTTAGCCCGCATCCAGTCCCTAACGGCTTCAAGACCCCGGTTCATCACGTCCACCGCTTCATTGAGTTGGCACGGGGCGGACAGATACAGCTGCGTATCGTCCGCATATTGGTGGTATCTTATCCCGTGCCTCCGAATGATCTCGCCCAGCGGTTTCATGTAGATGTTAAATAGTACGGGGGACAGGACCGACCCCTGCGGCACCCCATATGATAGGGGCCTCGTGGTCGATCTCTGACCCCCGACCAACACCGACTGCGACCTGTCCGAGAGGTAGGAGGAGAACCACTGTAAAACAGTGCCTCCCACCCCCACCTCCCGCAGTCGTCGCAGAAGGATACCATGGTCGATGGTATCGAAAGCCGCCGAGAGGTCGAGGAGAACCAAGATGGAGGCATGGCCTCCATCCCTGGCTCTCCAGAGATCATCGGTCAATGCGACCAAAGCGGTTTCTGTGCTGTAACCAGGTCTGAAGCCGGACTGGAAGGGGTCCAGGTAATCGGCTTCCTCCAAGGACCGCTGGAGCTGGTAGGCCACCACCTTCTCAACAACCTTCCCAATAAAGGGGAGGTTGGAGACTGGACGATAGTTGTTAAGTACGGCTGGATCCAAAGATGGTTTCTTCAGGAGGGGTCTCACCACCGCCGTTTTAAGTGCGGCGGGGAAGTGCCCCTCCCGAAGCGAGGCGGTAATAACCGCTTGGATCCAGCTCCGTGTCACCTCCCTGCTGTTAGCAACCAGCCAGGAGGGACACGGGTCCAGTACGCAGGTGGAGGCACTCACAGCCCTCATGGCCTTGTCCACGTCCCCGGAAGTAACATCCTGAAACTCAACCCAGCGATGGTCAACCAAATCATCCTCTCGTGCCTCTGCTGGCTCTGCAAAGGTGGAGTCCAAATCCGACCGAAACCGAGCAACTTTGTCCGCCAAGAACTGGGCATAATCCTCAGCCCTACCCTGCAAGGGGTCCCCCGTGTCCCTCTTATTTAAGAGGGAGCGGGTTATCCTAAACAGGGCGGCTGGACGAGACTCGGCGGACGCAACCAAGGTGGCAATATAAGATCTCTTTGCTGCCCTAAGTGCCCTGATGTAATCCTTGGTGCAGGTTGTTAAGAGTGCTCGGTTCGGTTCGGATTTATCGGACCTCCACAAGTGCTCTAGGCGTCTCCTCCGGCGCTTCCTCTCCCGGAGCTCCTCGGTGAACCAAGGAGGCCTCCGGGATCCGCCGCCTCGGAGGGGCCGTAGTGGCGCAATCCGGTCGAGGGTCTCCGATGCTGCCGAATGCCAGGCGGCAGCCAGAGTCTCTACCGGACTGTGGGCGAGAGCATCAGGAATAACCCCAAGCTCCATCTGGAACCTCAAAGGGTCCATAAGTCGCCTGGGGCGGAACCACTTGGTCGGTTCCTCCTCCCTACAGTGGGGGTTTGGTCTTCGGAAGTCAAGCCTCAGTAGGCAGTGGTCTGACCACGACAGGGGTATGATCTCATTACCCCTCAGACCAAGATCACAAGTCCACTGCTCCGAGAGGAATACGAGGTCGAGCGTGTGACCCGCAGAGTGAGTTGGGCCTCGGATTATCTGGGTCAAGCCCATGGCTGTCATGGAAGCCATGAACTCCTGCGCCCCATCCGAGTGTTCACCGAGCGTAGGCAAATTGAAATCCCCCAGGACCATAAGCCTGGGGAACTCAACTGCCAGCTCGGCTACCAACTCGAGGAGCGAGGGGAGGGCTGCTGCAACGCTGTTGGGAGGCAGGTACGTTCCCCATTCATGTATAGAGGTATATACTTGTCTTCTTCATTTTTATATAAAGACTCAATTATCCACATAAGGCGACTTAGGACTCAACTGTCAACTTACAATCTTGGTCTTCTATTTAGCAATGCATGCTTTAAACAGAAAAGCATTTACGCCTATGCTAGTGTGATTAAATGTAAGATTAAATGTCACCAAGGCAGTCTCTGAATTGAGGAAAGAATGAAAGTATAGGCTTAAGCATTCATGTGAACCATAGTTTATTGCCAGACAATATTTTGCAACTGACATTTATTTTCCACCAATTTCTTGACTATTCCTTCCTCACGTTATTGTATACAATCTATTGATTTATTTCTTATATTTCTAATCTAGTAAATCCTATTATGAGAGAGACACACACAGAGAGCACATTCTATAATTCTCAAGGACACTCTCATAGGGAGGAAATGCAGGCATCCTAGTATCCTTTTAGTCAGGTAAGCTGAGCTGTGCTAATGGTTTCTATTATGCCTAGCAAGGAGGATGCAAGCAAGGAAAGACTCCTGTCTAGGATTTGGGTTTAGGATGCCAGCTCCAATTGGTTCCCCCCGGGCAGATTTAGATAAGATGGAGCTATTGCTGTCTCAGTTGCCTTGCTTCCTTTAAGCATAAAACTGCACAGGCAGGCAGTGCAATAAGCCTTCCAGGCTGAAGGGTGGGTAGAACAGAAGGGAAGAGACAAAAATGCTATTTAGTTCAAAATCTTTTGGTTATATGGCGTATTTTATAGTAATCAGAATTGGCATGATTAATACACACGATGGTCCATATATATATTAACAAAAAAAGTAATAATAATAATAAACAGAACAAATGTTGGTTCCCCCCCCCCACTTTTTTTCTTTTTTTCTGCCTAAAAGGTTGACCAGAAATTTGTCCCTGGGAAATGAAGGAAGGGAGGGAAGGAGGGAGGGAGGGAGGGAGGGAGGAAGGAAGGAAGGAAGGAAGGAAAGAAAGAAAAAGAAAGTTTACATATCGGAGAAAAGAAAATGTGGGCTTTTGTTATTAATGTTGTAGAAATACAAATATGTCCACCTAAGAAAAGGAGTCTTCATTAACTCCCACAGCCCAGAAAATTAAGGCACGGCTCATCAGGATCTGTGCTTACTATCTTCTAAATTGCAAGGGACTAGTTGAGTTTTGCTGGGGTTCATAATGCTGATGGAGCGGTTTCTACGTGAATGAAGGATAAACAGCGATTAATTTCAGCCAATAAATAATGGTTTGAGGTCCACACTGGAAGAGGAACAATTACTTTTCCATTTTTCCTGCCAAATGAGCTGATAAGAGAAAACAGGGGAGTTGGCCACGTAAATCAGTCTTAATTTTATCTTCCCCATTAAAAAGCAGCCATTAAGACCATCTTCGGCTCATTTCATCCTCTTCTTGTTTCACTTTTTCAATTTGCACAAAAGGGGGGAGTTTGCTCGTCATAAAATTTCACTTTGGCCAACCTATCATTTGCATCTGAGCCAATAAATAGCAATTAGCATAAACATTTAAATCAGGAACTGGAACAAATTCTTGTTCCCTGAGCAAGCTGTTAACTTACAGTATTTTGTGATATATAAGAAGCGTTATAAACAAGATTGGCTGGGCATGATTATCCCTCTCCAACAAGACATCCAGTAAAAGCTGGGGAAACCCTAGGAGATGTCTTTCCAACTTAGAAGTCAATCAACAAAAGGGTGTGTGGGTCGGTGTGTGTGTGTGTGTGCCCCATCACTCACATCATAGATATATGTCCTGGATATATGTATGTGAGTGAAGGGATTTGTCTATATATGTACATATGTATCAATGTGAGTGATGGGATTTGTGTCCATTTTATGTATGTATACAGCAGTGGTGAAATTCAATTTTTTTACTACTGGTTCTGTGGGCGTGGTTTGGTGGATGTGGCAGGGGAAGGATACTGCAAAATCTTCATTCCCATCCCACTCCTGAGAGAAGGATATTGCAAAATCTCCATTCCCACCCCACTCTGGGGCCAGCCAGAGGTGATATTTGCTGGTTCTCCGAACTACTCAAAATTTCCGCTACTGGTTCTCCAGAACCTGTCATAACCTGCTGAATTTTACCCCTGGTATACGGTAATTTTTGAGGTGCTTAAAACTTCTAGAGATAGAAGTCATTTTAGTGAAAACAAAAGCCTTCTTTTGAGATTGGTGTTAAACCAAATTCAAAGAAAAAATTAACAAAACATAATGGAAATCCTCAATAAGACCCTAAAAAATAACAACACCCAACCCCAAATTATCCTTGGAAAGGAGAAGTCCCAGAAACAAGGTATCAAGGTAAAAATAGCAATAGCAATAGCAATAGCAATAGCAGTAGACTTATATACCGCTTCATAGGCCTTTCAGGCCTCTCTAAGCGGTTTACAGAGAGTCAGCATATTGCCCCCAACAATCTGGGTCCTCATTTTACCCACCTCGGAAGGATGGAAGGCTGAGTCAACCCTGAGCCGGTGAGATTTGAACCGCTGACCTGCTGATCTAGCAGTAGCCTGCAGTGCTGCATTTAACCACTGCGCCACCTTGGCTCCAAAAAGTCAAAAGTTTGCATGGAGAAAAGTAAATGCTTCATGTTTATTTCATTCATAAAGGTTAGCAATTTATTATTCCTCACCGGAAGCCAAAATAAGGGTACAACAATGGAAGCTAGAGTGCTGGAAGGTCATACAGTACCATCAGAAGCTAAATCTGGTGGGAGGAGGAACGGAGGAGGGAGAGAAGTTAATGGACAAATTGATTGCAACCGTTTTGAAAAGCCTGAATAGTTGCAGAAGACCTGAGCTGGATATTGCTATTTAACCCACTATTGAAAATGTGCTATAATACTAAGAAATAATTCTGCATTGACAAAGGATATGTGCAGACCAGGGTAATAAAAAGTTCTGATTATGAATAAAAATTCTTAGACCAGCTCATGAGTATGTTCAGTTTTATTTCCTTATATGTAGTGGCTCATTAACTACTGTTTAGATCAGAGACAGGGATTGTGTCTATCCCTAATTTGCCTAATTAAAAAAAAACACACCAACTTCAAATATTTGATAAGAAATGCTTGTCCTTTCCCTTCCTGCTTGGGAAAAGAAAACAAGATGGAGAGAAAGAAAAATAGGACAAGAATGGGAAGTTTAGAAACTGTACACAACTGTCACCCATTTTGGCTTTGGTCCAAGTCAACATGTATCCCTCAGCAATTTACCCCAAAGAATGGATGGGTTTCAGTTGAAAAAAGCAAGACTTCAGTCCTGATTAGGAATTCTAGTTTAGTTCATTTCTAAAGGACCACATTTTGCAAATTACTTCCCACTAATCATTCTGTCAAAGAACCTGGGTCATACCATGATAGAAACCATAAATGCATTTTTTCTTAGCTTTGTAATTATCTTAGCTCGTTCTAGTGTCACATTTCGTCAAGAAGAAGAGGAACATAAGATGTACAGTAGGTTTCAGATATGTACACACATAATAGGAGCATCAGTCTCTCAAAGGCACTGAGGCAGAAGGAGATTGAAAGCAGAGTATTCACTTGGTAGCTCTTCCCAGTCCTGAAATGCCTAAGGCTGCAACAGGGCTGGGGAGTTTGCACATGGACAAGTCACAAATGTCAAGGAGCTCTGGCAGCTGGGGAGTTCAAGGACTTGCTTTATGTCTGCTTAGAGGTCCTTTGCAAACCAAGGTATGATGAAAGACCTCTTTGGTGGAGCATCCCAGCCTCAGTAACAGAGAACCAATGAAGTTAAGCCATCTACTAATTAAACACTTCGCTGGTCCTCCAATTAAAGAGAGGATTGCCAGAAAATAATTTAGTTAGGGTGTGGGAGCTATCCAGAGTGTTAAACCTTCCAGTCCGGCTTCAGGCCTGGTTACAGCACAGAAACCGCTTTGGTCGCATTGACCGATGATCTCTGGAGGGCCAGAGATGGAGGCTATGCGTCCATCCTGGTTCTCCTGGACCTCTCAGCGGCTTTCGATACCATCGACCATGGTATCCTTCTGCGACGACTGCGGGAGGTGGGAGTGGGAGGCACTGTTCTACGGTGGTTCTCCTCCTACCTCTCGGACAGGTCGCAGTCGGTGTTAGTTGGGGGGCAGAGATCGTCCCTGAGGCCCCTAACATGTGGGGTACCCCAGGGTTCGGTCCTATCACCCCTACTATTTAACATATACATGAAACCGCTGGGCGAGATCATTCGGAGGCACGGGATAAAATACCACCAATATGCGGACGATACACAATTGTATCTGTCCGCCCCGTGCCAACTCAATGAAGCGGTGGACGTGATGAACCAGGGTCTGGAGGCCGTTAGGAACTGGATGAGTGCTAACAAACTGGTACTCAACCCGGATAAGACCGAGTGGCTGTTGTGTTTCCCCCCCAATAATTTGGCTAATACACCAACGCTTAGACTGGGGGGTCAAATTCTATACCCCTCAGATAGGGTCCGCAACTTAGGAGTCCTCCTGGATCCACAGCTGACTTTTGATCACCAGCTGTCGGCTGTGACCAGGGGGGCATTTGCCCAGGTTCGCCTGGTCCGCCAGTTGCGGCCCTACTTAGATCGGGGGGCTCTCACAGCAGTCACTCGAGCCCTTGTGATCTCTAGACTGGAATACTGCAATGGGCTCTACATGGGGTTGCCCCTGAAGTGCATCCGGCGACTACAGTTAGTCCAAAATGCAGCCGCGCGAGTGATAGTGGGCGCACCACGGTTCGCCCACGTTACACCTGTCCTCCGCGAGCTGCACTGGCTACCTGTTGGTCTCCGGGTGCGCTTCAGGATACTGATGACCATCTTTAAAGCACTCCATGGTAGTGGATCTGGGTACTTGAGAGACCGCCTTCTGCCGATTACCTCCCTAAATCGACCAATTAGATCGCACAGACTGGGCCTCCTCCGAATCCCATCCGCCAGTCAATACCGACTGGCGACCACGCGGAGGAGAGCCTTTTCTGTTGCTGCCCCGACCCTGTGGAACGAGCTCCCCATGGAGATCCGCACCCTCACCACTATCCAGACCTTCCGCGCAGCCCTCAAGATCTGGCTCTCCCAGCAGGCCTGGGGATAGGCTCCTAATTACCCGCCCGAGTGTTTGACTGTTGAATGAAAGTTGGGTTTTTATTACTTTTCTGTTGTTCACATATTGTTTTGTTTTGACCTTGCACCTCCCCTTCCTTGTGGTTGTAAGCCGCCCTGAGTCCCCTCAGGGAAAAGGGCGGCATATAAATCCCAATAAATACCTAAATACCTAAATACCTAAACTGACTGCTCTATGAAGGACTATCTTTCTACTGGACACACAGTAGTGCATTTCTGTGCAATGAATCCTCGGTCTTCAAGGAACAAAAATTGCATACATAAAGTCATGACAAGCTTCTGTCATGAAGAAGCTGAGAGATAGAGAGACAGCGGACGTATACACTTAAGAATGAGAATGTTAGCAAAATGATTAGGCCATCATTTTTTTCCCAATCTCTTCAAGCCAGTGTTGACTACTGGTGATTGGACAAGTCCTTGCAGTTTTCTTGGCAAGGTTTTTCAGAAGTGGTTTGCCATTGCCTGTTTCCTAGGAGAGTGACGGGCCCAAGGTCATCCAGCTAGCTTTGTATCTTGGGCAGGGCTAAAACTCATCTTCCTAGTTTCTAGCCTGTTGCCTTAACTGCTACATCACACTAGCTCTTTAAACCATCATAGCCATCATTTATATATTGCAGTTCCTATAGAAATATGGAAGGTTTTATGGTATTACTATTCTCTGCTGCTAAAACCAGTGAAGAACCAGCAATATTAATGGTGGTTGCTTACAGGGGCAAAGCCTCATCCCCCAACAACACTTGTGATCTTCTTGAAGGTCACTGTTCCTCTACTAATGAAGAGGGAGAAGCCACAACCTTGAACATTGTCACTGGGAGGCAGAGTTAGCTTCAGGAAACCAATAAACTGAAACAGTTATTGGAAAGAAGGAGAGAATGAGGTTTTCCCACTCCTTACAACCTTGCTTATGACCAGAGAAGATTGGTTAAATTAACTCACTTATCAATTTCCCTACATAGCATGGAAAATTCATTGGAGAGAGTGAAATGGGTAGAAATATTCTTTTAAATTCTTGGAAGTCTTCTAGTCCAACCCCTGCTTAGGCAGGAAACCCTACACCACTTCAGACAAATGGATATCCAACATCTTCTTAAAAACTTCCAGTGTTGGAGCATTTACAACTAACTGTTCTAACTGTCATGAAATTTGTCCTTAGTTCTAAGTTGCTTGTCTCCTTGATTAGTTTCCACCCATTGCTTCTTGTTCTACCCTCAGGTGCTTTAGAGAATAGCTTGACTGCCTCTTCTTTGTGGCAACCCCTGAGATATTGGAATACTGCTATCATACCTAGTCCTTCTTTTCATTAAATTAAAAATACCCAGTTCCTGCAACCGTTCTTCATATGTTTTAGTCTCCAGTCCCCTAATCATCTTTGTTGCTCTTCTCTGCACTCTTTCTAGAGTCTCTACATCTTTTCTACATCGTGGCGACCAAAACTGAATGCAGTATTCCAAGTGTGTATAAATTTGTGATATATATCTATACCTTTAAGTAAGTGTATATGTCAAGGCAGTTTTTTTCAACTTTTGTATCCCAGCTCCAGATGCATAAATCAATATATAGTGTGTTTATATATTAAGCTGACACTACATTATTAAATATTTCATTCATAAATTTAAACTCACTGGTTGCCATATAAAGTAACTGTGAATCATTTGGATTATTCAGACAGACCTCTACATCGGGTGTTCTTCACTCTATTTGCTTCATTCAGTAAATACTTATCGACCTCTATTTAAGAGGTTTATCTAATGCTCTCCCCTTAGCCTCTTTTTGTTTGAGAGTTATACATTGTTGTGTCCCCTACAAAGCTAATCAGACAGCCCATAAGGTAATAATCACACAATGTGTAAGTCCTGGACAGAAGAACACTCCTTAATTGACACATAAATCTATATTTAGCCCTGTTGTTTTTCTGCACTGGGAGAATGTTAGTAACAGTTAAAAGGAGAATGAAAAATCTGGGCCTGGAATAAGAATTGCTTTATCCCTGCCAGGCCGAGAGTTCACTCTAGTAGCCAGACATATGTCTGGCTTTTACCCACAGATGTTGCTGTACTTCTGCAGATGAATAGACACATCGTACCACAATGGAGGGGCAGGAAGATGGTATCAGTTTTACTAGTGCCAGGTTTTTCAAAACGATAGCTCCAAAGAAATCATTAAAGTAGGAGATTATTAAAAATGACAGTTTGGGGAATCTACATATTTGTCCTTTCTGAACCTTCATGATACACTTAATTAATGTTTCAAGCTTTTCATCACCATGTAATTTCCCCTCCTGTAAAATCATAAAATGGATCTAGTGAATTATGCTCAGCAAGTAGGATAGTTCATTAAGAAAAATATTTTCACAGAAACATATCTGCCAATTCTTCACTCAAAGTTCTGAACACACTACCCAGATTTAAAACAGAGAAATCAGCATGTTTGAGAGACAACAATTCTCTGCACTAAAAGGGAGGAACTTGCAAAATAGCACAATGAAAAGACGCATGGACCACCAAAATAGAACATTGACTCACTATTAGAAGAAAAGCAACACGAGCAAGAGACAATTAAGAGAGTATTCTGGAAAAAGGCAAAGCAACTGTTGAAAAAGGTAACACAGTAGAATTTGTTCTGCAACTGGGGCTAAATTATACATACATGCCTGTACACACACAAACCCAATTCTATGGCATAAATCAAAAATACTGGTAGTATGTGTTACATATGATAGGGGAACTGTGCCTTCAGAAAGGTTCCAAATCAGAAATAAGGGATATGAAGTGGAACAGCAAACAGCCCTATCTATCCTAAATGCCCCTGCAGTCTGCTTCTACTGAATTTACAGTGACCCAGGGTCTCACACAAGAGACTTTGGTGAGAAAGGAGCAACTTTACATATGGAGTCTATGGTTCACATCATGAAGGGCCTAGTTGTTCCCTAGTGCATATAAGGGACACTTATGTAAGATGGATGGATGGATGGATGGATGGATGGATGGATGGATGGATGGAACGAACGAAGGAAGGAAGGTTGGAATGTACTGCTAGATTCCCCAAGAAAGTTGACAAATATTTTTCTGTTATTTTGTGATTTCAGATACAAACAATTTACCTGTTGCAGCCAAGGGGAAACAAGGGAGGCAATGATAAAAATAGTACTATGTCAACAGATTGCAAGCTCCTCCCCTTTTATGCATGCATTATGGCTTTGCATGCATGAATAAAAGAGCCAGAGTTTGCATCATGACAATGATGGATCCTGTGGATGCCTATTTGACTAACACCCACTTTCATTCTAGCAACTGGAGTACTATGCCACGTGGTAAGCAAGTGAAGTGGAAACATAAGTTTAACTACAATTGATCACCATTCATTGTCTTGGCCCTATGTAAACACTGTGAATTGTACATCTCAAACTTTCCTATCTCTGCTACTGGCGGGGACATGTGTTGTCCGTGCAAACTAGCCCCAAGGGCTTTGCTCCTACTATAGGTTACACATTCATAAGCACCCAGAATGGAATAAATGTGACAGATTTAAAATATGTCAATTAATGTGTAAACTATATAAAAATTGTGACCATGCAAATGTGTTGCAAGATGTTTTTGTGGGGGGGTGGGGGTGGGGAGTATTGTTGCCATCTTCCAAGACATTTTTTGACTTATTACTATAGTCTATAGCCTGAAGATTTCCTACGTTATCTCAAGTTACTGTAAGTAAACCCAAAGAATATTTGTCACCATACTATTTAGCTTTATCTTCAAAGAAGGGCCCTGTAAGCATTAAAGAATTAGACCAGGACCAAACAGACCAAGTTTCAAGACTATTCTCAGTCATGAAAGTCCACTAAGTAATTTTGGGCAGGTTACTATCTTTCAGCTCAACCTACTAATTGTCAAACAAAACAGAAGGAAAAAGGAATGTGTAATGATAGAGGGGAATGATCTTGTGGGGCGGAGAGAAGAACTACAGCCTGAAGGAACAGTTGGATAAGGGGTGGCTAAGTCCACAGAAGGAACATGGGCATGGTAAATATCTCAGAAAGGACTCGTTCTAATTTCTTGGGCTATGAAGATGATGGGCAGAGAAATGTATTTTCAGACTTGGAATATTATGTTAATGTAACTTTACAATCAAGTAGTATTAGTTTATTTAGGCATGCTTCGCATCTAGTCTACCTTGCAAGGTTGACAGAATGTTATATATGCCAATTTAGAAGTTCTGATGGAAATAATATAGTAAAATATAATCAATAAATAAATACTTTTAAATAAATACTTACTGGTAATTTGCTTCCTCCAATGTAAAGGCTGGGCAAATTTGTCCAGCAAAATGGTGGAGCAGGTTTTTCAATGGTGGTTGCTCATTTCTGTTTTTTTTAAATTCATATGTCTAAATGATGAGTGATATCATTTTTACATTTGCAGTGAGGCAGGACAGTATTGTGATGATTATTGTTATTGGTAGGAATAGGAGAATAAAAAGCACACCATCTGGTGAAGGATACTTAGTGCATTGGTGGTCTTCCAAATCTCATCCCACCTGACATGCCACCCAAGAGATTCCTGCCCAAACAATTAAATGAGTTGTGAGCATAGAAAGTAATTGAGAATTGGAAACAATTGGGGAAAAATAGAAAAATGGGAATAGTTAATTGGATAGAAGTGGTTGAAAATAGTTGAGGAAAATGAAGGGATAACTGAATTAGAATTAGACGAGAGCTGGAAGGGACTTTGGAGGTCTTCTAGTCCAGCCCCCTGTTCAAGCAGGAGAACCTATACAATCTCAGACAAGTGGCTGTCCAGTCTCTTCTTAAAAATAATGAAAGACCCACAATGTCTTAAAAAAACTCATTGGTTAATTGTCCTCACTGTTTCAATACCAGGTTGCTTCTCTCCTTGATTAGTTTCCATCCATTGTTTCTTGATGCCCTCCTCTTTGTGGCAGCCTCTTAAATATTGGAATACTGATATCATACCCCCCCCCCCAGTCCTTCTTTTCTCAAGGCTAGCCAAACCTAAATCCTGCAACAGTTCTTTATATGTTTTAGTCTCCAGACCTTTAATCAGCAAAAGGCTTCCAATACCACTAAGTTTAGGGAGCTCGCTTAGGAAAATGGCAAGGAATTCATGAAAGAGAATGGAAATGGGAAGTTATATACAGTTTTGTCTATATTACTTAAACTCATATTACTTGCTTCATTGCATTGTCCAGCTATTTTAGTTCAGTCAGGAACTGAAATATATTGATAAGAGAATGGTAAAATGAAAAAGATTTTGCCTAGCTTTAGGGGAACACCATAGGGAAAGCATTCCAACATGGGGGTACCAGCCACAATAAAGTCGTTTTCATTGCTTCCTGCCACTTCTGAGATAATGTGATGGTACCTGGTAGGGCTGTTGATGGCAATTTAATTGTATATGAAGGTTGATGGGAAAGCTAGTGATAATTGGCATTGCGGGGCGGGGGGGGGGCATGCCCATAAATTCAAGCTTCTTGTACAGAATCATCTTTGTTCACCAGTTACATTTTAGAAGGATATTTTTTTAGAGTAAGCATAGGAATTACCGTACTTACAGTTCACAATAACTTTTGAAAATAGGTGTTCATGTTGCCACTAACATTGATTGTGCTCTGCCATGCATGCAAGGCTTAATTTAGCACACTGAAAAGCACTGCATGTTACACCATGTGTTATGTTTCTCACACACATTCATTAGTCTACTGCATTTCTGACCCTCATGTTACAGGGACCAACATAGATACTTTCCTAAGTTAATGTATTCCTATCTAGTAAACGTTTCTGGAGGAAAATAAAGAAAAAAAGGAAAGAGAAGAAAAAGAAGAGATGATCTCTACGGAACCACTGCAGAATAAACCGAACTGCCCCCCCCCCTTGCTGTTGTTCTCCTTTTTAGTTGTGTAAAACCTTTAATGCATTGAAGTTTATTTTTGTCTCACTTATTCTGACAGTATTTGTGATGTGTGCATAATTTTTTTTTAAGGAAGAAGAAGTTAATCTGAACATATGAGCCCTTTTATTGGTTAACTAGACAGAGCACAACAGGTTTGGTGACCTACTTTTGTTTTTGACAGTGCAAGTCAAAGTACTTAACTTCAATCACTATCTCATTTAGAACCCCCTCCTTCCAAAAATAAAAAGCATGACAGTTAACACTAATATGATGGTAATTTCATATTGTTTCTGCTTATGAATTTGTCTTTCCGTTATTAATCATCCCATAAAGTACTGACACTGCAGAATCCTGACGTTGACCAACAAACCATGTACTAAGGACAGTCGCACCCAAAAGGAAGGGGCTATGGCAAAACTGGAGAAGCGCAAAGTTTTATTAGCACCAGAGGCCCATTAGAGTGCTCGCTGTTCACCTTCAGTGGAGCAATAAATGAAGAGAGCCAGAGAGGAGAGGACTCCTACTGTCTCTGTGCTGGTAATGCACAGCCAAGCTGTAGTCATGTTGTAACGCTTGTAAGAAACAGATGTTCCTTCCCTGACAAATCTCCTTTCTTGATTTATTATTCATTTGCTCAAATCACAATGGAAAGTCTTTGGCCCATTAATTAAATTCCAAGCAAAATAAAATTTGCAGCAGAACTCATTACTGGTAAATGACTTTGACACTTCATCAGATTTGAAGGTAAAATAGGCGACTTTAAGGAAGTTAAAGGTGGCAAATGCTTCGGCCCTTTCTGCAACCGTTGCAAGATGATAAAGATTGTGATGAAATTTTTATGTTAAGCACTGATCTTGAAAAAGTTCAGTTTGGTGTCTTTTTTTTTCCTCCCTCTTTTGCTTTACCATATCTCCAGGATCTTCTAAATAGAGGTGGCCAGTGTGAGAGGCATATTTACAGAATAAGAGAAGATGCTGTAAGTAAATTGTATCTGGTCTTTATTTATTATTTTAAAAGCTTTTCAATTGGTGTAGAAGTGGAATCTATTTCTGGTTTTGATCAATGTAGGAGAAAAACAAGACAAACAGAAACCAGCAGTCTAGGCAGGTGATCTGGGTTTATACATTTTTTTTAAAAAAATCTGCAAATAAAATGTGAAAAGAGTCAAATGGAATTAACTGGATAAAAATATTGACAAGGAATAAAGCAAGATAAAAAAATAGATGGAAATGGATGGATTCTTATGATTGTCAGGCACATTGTGAACTCTGGCTTGGTGGGATCTTAACAATGGGATGTTCAAAATTACATCAGATCTTTTAGTAAGAAGATGAATGAATCTTAGGAGGAAAAGAATAGAAAGATTGAAACTACAAAAAAGATAGTTGTCAAAATTAACTTAATATACAGTTCTATAATCAGTGCAAGCTTTTATTTATGCTATAAATATATTCAGTGTTCCATGATTCTATGCAGTCCAGGCAGAAAAATATCCTGTACTTCTGGAAGAGGCTATGGTCCAGAGAATTTACTCTTTTAACCTTTAATTTTGGTGAGCAAACTACAGAGAAAAAAATGAAGCTCTATGCATTTCATTCAGTACTATATCTTTCCGTGGATAGATACTTGGCCTGATGAAGGTGTCCATGTCTTTTGTCGATCAACATTCCAGTGCAACTCATGAAAAAATATGAGAAAAATATAGAGGTAAATATACGACAATACCCTTAGAGCCACATAGAAACAGAGGTGCTTTAGGTAGGAAAGCCTCTGATGTTGGTCAGAACAATATTAGATGATGAAAAAAGCAGAGATAACTGTTTTGCCTTGATCTTGAGCCACCTTAATAACAGATGCTACTAAAAGAACATTTGTTTATTGTTAACTGCATAAGCAGAGCTGAAAGCCACACTCACTGGAGAAAGTTCTAAAAGCATTATTGAGCATTAGGATTGGCAGCTTGTCTTTTCTCCCAAACCTTTGCAAATAGCATAGCAGGCAGATTGGCAACAGATGCAGCTTCCCCCATTACCTACATTTCCATGTTGCGCATGGCTGCAACTGTTAGATTACTCTCTCCCAAGCAGCATTCACAGGTGTTGGAGCCCCACTAGAACAACAACAACAACAACAACAATGAATATCTAGCTAAAAATAGCTTGTTTTTCATTGGTTGATGTTGCTGGAATGTATACTGGTGATCTAGCAAGGGGTGAAGGTGACAAATATATCTTATTTCCTTTGCTGTGTTGATGTAGGCAATGAGAAATGCCCATGAAGGGAAGTAAATTATGAAAGCAACACTGGAACATTGTGATGCAAACTCATCCTTCTTTATGCAGGTGTGTCATAAGGTGCACACATATATGTATAGCAGAGGCAACAAAAAGTGAACTGGGAACTGTTTGGAAGTGCTGGCTGAGTAGCTGGGGAAAGCACCTGGTTCATGGTGCTTTCCCATTCTAGATCTCATCTGATTTTGTAAAAATTCTTATAATATGTCCACATGCATGTTTCTTTATGGGCACACATTTTATAGGCCTCTTTACATGGGCAAAACCAGATTGTTATACATAGTCCTTTTCACTTAATTCCTATACACAGCCATTTGCATTCATTCATTCATTCATTTTATTTATTATCAATTATATTTTTATGCCACCCATTTCCCCTACAAGGTGACTCACATGCCTCGCAACATGTGTGTGTGTGTGTGTGTGTGTTTGTGTGTGTGTGTATGTGTATGTGTATATCAGTGCTGGGTTTCAAAAAATTTTAGAACCACTTCTGTAGGTGTGGCCTGCTTTGTGGGAGTGGCTTGCTGGCCATGTGACAAGTGGGAGTGGCTTGCCAGCCATGTGACCGGGTGAGAGTGGATTGGCAGTCATGTGACTGGGTGGACATGGCCAACTTGTAAAATGCAGTGAAACTCACTTAACAACGCTCTTGCTTAGCAATCAAAATGTTGGCTCAGAAACTGGCATTTGAAGCACGCAAGTCTTAAAGCTGTCAAGTTACAAGACCTTTGCACCCTTAGCCCTTTAGGGAAAAAAACTCCCAGGGGTGTTCATACTTGACAGCTTTAAGACTTGTGGACTTCAACTCCCAGAATTCCTCCTCCAGTCATGTTGGCTCAGGAATTCTGGCACTGAAGTGTGCAAGTCTTAAAGCTGTCAAGTTACAAGACCTTGCACCCCTAACCCTTTAGAAAAACCCCCAGGGATGTTCAAACTTGACAGCTTTAAGACTTGTGGACTTCAACTCCCAGAATTCCTCCTCTCGCTCTTCATATTGATGATGTGCGGATGTGCGGGGGGGGGGGGACTGGAACTGGTTCTAAATGACACTGTAGATTTATGGAACCTCTTCTATAGAAGAGATTAGAACTGACAGGAGCCCACCCCTTGTGTGTGTGTGGGTGTGTGTATGTATATATGTATGTATGTATGTGTACACACACACATACACACATGAGATACATTATTAGTATCTCAGCCTCATTTTTGCAGCATTTTCTTATAGGAGCTCTTCTCATCCATGGGCTCTTTCTCTTTCTCATTCCACAAGCATTCCTTTTCCTACTTCCCAATAATGTCTAGATATTTCTTTAGACTGTAAAATATTTGATGTGTAACCTAATTGTTTTCATTCTATTCCAAACCATTTTCAGATCCTCTTTCTATAAATACAGTTTTTTTACTAATTCTGTTACAGACTGATCTCTCTTTCAGTACTTTTTCATATTTCTCCTAATAGTTGTTCTACTTTCACTTTTAGGGGTTGTTGTGGGGTTTTGTTTTGTTTTGTCATTTCTCTCAAAGATCTATTATTAATTCCACCAAAAATGGACCATCCCACATTGTCACATGTATATTTTTTTCATAATTTCTCTCATTCTTTCATCATTAACAAAAAAAATCAATCAGTTGCTTAGATGTATATCTAATATATTGTCATGGATCGTATGTGTGAATAGTATGAATAGATTTAAAACATGTGTTTTAAACAAGAACTTTTCATAAGCAGTGGCTTACTATTCCATGTTCTCATTCACTCTTGGATCATTGAGCAACCCAATCATACCTAGCTATTGCTATGAATTCTTTCATTTTATTCGGACCTCTCATTCATGACAGTAAGCAAAATAATTTCTTTCGCCCCTGAAAAAAGTTCTTTCTTTCTTATTCAAAATGTTATATTAATTATAATGTAACATGCATCTATCACCACACTATGAATTCCTAATATCATATGTATCCACAACAATATATTAGTACCAACTGATAATTTCTGATGTATATTTTTATGCCTTCACTCATAATTATATTTCACACTCACATTTCCCTGCATGTATTTATCCACTCCTTTCTACTTGGATTCAAATCTATTGCATCCTTCACCTTTCTCTTAAATTCATAGATATATAATCAGTGGTGGGATTCAAATAATTTAACAACCGGTTCTCTGCCCTAATGATTTCTTCCAGCAATTAGTTCACCAAACTGCTCAGAAATTTAACAACCGGTTCTCCCAGAGTGGTGAGAACTGGCTGAATCCCACCACTGCATATAATAGTGTATTTTCTTTCTTTCACTTCATTTACTAACAAATGGTCTTTACTGTTTACTCCTTTCATTCCAAGTCATAGTCTTCCACATGCATGGATGTCATCATTTGATCACATAGATAATGACCTTCTCTAATCATCATGGTCTGGTCATTTCAGGTTTTCATAAAAGCTTTTAAATAATATATATGCATGTGCATATACATATACATAGACACACACACACACACACACACACAATATTTACTATTCAGGTTGATCCTGATGGCCTAGATAAATCTCCAAGTGGCCTTAATGACTCAGTAAAACAATGCAAATTACCAACTGTCTGCAAGGAATATAAATCCTTTCATCCCCCACTATCCAGTCAGGGCTGAGAAGCTTCTTGGATGAGAAGCAAAATGTCTTCAAAGAAAAAACAAAAAAAGTCCAGTTGCCTCCTGAAAAAGCATATTTGGGACAACCATAAATTCACAAATATATGCAGTGTACTAATATACACTTGTGATGCTCATTATATGAAACACAATTTTAAAGTGCTTAAAAGAATTCAGTCTCTTTAAAAATTCTCTATCAAAATGAAAATTGATGGAAAATTGGTCCAACTAGTGTTAGGATTCCTTCATAATATTTTTTCAGCTGTAGCCCTGATTCTGATTACATTAAGGATAGGGATATCTGCTGCTAATTCCTCTATTGGCCAATAGAAAACCTAACCAACTTTGCTGCAAAATGAATCCTAAAAATGGACTGTTCACATCAGATTGCAGGTTAGCAGTGTGATGCAAGTCTCTGTGTTTAAATTGTTGAATATAAATGCAAATGGCATGCAAATAGAGTAGGTACGTATGATTACATTTTTGGAGATGAATGCACAGTCAACAAAGACCCTGCCTAGAATATTTTTCCTTTTTGTATCTACTCTAATCATTATCTAAGCGCACGGGACTTTAACAGAAGCTTTGAAACTTGGTACCCCTCCCCTAATGTTCCAAAAAGTGATCCTCACCACTTAAGCTGCATGATGGAGTGATCTTTTAAATATGTGTAGTTGATTCAGTTATCTGAACAAACCATTCTTAGGAAATTGTGCACCTCAACTTTGTTTTACAGACTGATTCCACTGATTCATTACAATACTTGGATGAAGCTAAATCTGATTATTTCAGATTCAACATGCATGAGGCAATAGTGATTTTCCCTTCTTCTGATTTCTCTGTCTCCTCACCCATTCCAAAACAGAGTGTGCAATTCCTTTGAAAAGTTTGGACTGCTTTTGAAAGAAGCATATATTTCTCAAGACATTTTAATTCTATCCTAAATAAAGACTCCCTGGAGTTTTCTATTTTAATGAAACAGCACCCTGTGAAATCTCTCTCTCTTCTTTTATTTCCATTTGTTACAGATGGTAATCAGTATAGCATCTCATAATAAAATGAATTATATTAAATTTGTCAAATATGTGTCATTTATTTTTTTTTACTCTATGCATTTATGTTTTTTACTTTACTTTACATTAGATACTTCATTGCTTTTCACCAAAATACTTCCCCCACAATGGATGTTAAAGGAAACACACACACATATGCACACACACACATATAGTGGTAGTCAGTTTAAGTCCTTAAATTTTTTCTTCTTTTTGAGGAATAATTGCATCTGATCCTATCCCCTTTAAAAAAAATCTTATTCCAAAAATTTAACTAGAACAAAATACCAATTTTTGAGATGGGGGAAACATCTAAAACATGTCCTCCCTCTGTTTAAGTGGTCTACCAATCCACAGTGTGGAACTAATCACATTATGGATCCACTTATCCACTTTCTAACAGGGCTCATATTTGCAATGTTTATAGATAATATCATACAAATGATACACATATACCATATCAAAACACCCCAAAGGAGCCACATTTATGGCAACTGGCTAAATAATTCCTAGAAAACAGGCAATTTTGGCTTTGGCCTTAAGTCTTCTTAAATTGATTTAATTTCCTATCCAAGAATTATTTAAGAATGATCTAAATTTGAGGACTGCAATTAATCTGAGTACAAGACACATAGACAGAATTTTCTGTTGACAAGAACATTGTTTCATCTTTTTCCCCCCCTTGAATATAGATACATGGCTGTCTTTTTTCCTAATTCCATCTATTTGCTTCCATGTGACCTTCTCCCTTAAGCTGATTTAATTTGGAAAGAGAGAGATAATAGTCAAATTCCTTATGGATGAATGGATCCTTATAACAGGAAGTGGGTCATGAAAGCAAACACAATATCTGTCTGCCTTTAACAAACGATCCGCGAGATATGTTAAGAAGAGCACACTGGCCTTCAAATGCAGGGTGTGTACAGAAACTGTATATTCAATTAGGGAATAAAACCAGACTGAAAGGTTTAAAAATTGTGGGTATCCCTGGTGGGTTCTTCTGCTTAATTCCTCCAGGGTTGAAAATACAAAAAGGAAAGAAAGCAATTAACAGGCTAAGGAAAGGGGGATTTCCCATGTCTTTTGTTTGACAAAGATGTACCATTTTTTTTTCTTGGAGATGTGAAAATCACCATGCCAAGATACAATTTTTGTCTATCTGTCCATCTAATATGAAAGAGCCAAGCCTATAGTCACTTATGTCCCCCACAGCCACAAGCTTGCAAGAGGAAGAACAAAGCCTCATTTATCACTCTCCGATGAGAATTTGGTTTTATAAATGTATTGTTCTTCGTGAGGCAGCTTTGTTTGATGAAATGCTGAGTGCAGTGTAAAAATATCCTTTCCCTCTGTAATTTGCACTCCTCTCCATTTAAAGCTATTCTTGCTGCAAACGAGAATTGAAAGCTGCTAAAATTAAGTGGTGTCAGTTTTCAATGACACTTTAATGATAGAGCGCTCAGCAAATGAGATGAGAATGAATCCCAGCATCTCGGCTAAAGATCGTAACCAGTGCTAAACAGCAATATGCCCCAGCTAGGTTACACTTTTTCTGCTTCATTCATATTTAGTAAGAGCTGAAATTGGGAAGCGCTAATTAAAACGGTCATAAAGGGAGAAATGCAAATGCCTAACATAGATAATGCAAAACAACTCAAGCTGGTAAGTCAATAGGATCATCACCTTAAGGAATAAAGGCCATTAAAAAGAAATTGGCAGAGACTATACACAAGCATACACTGGCTCATTTTGGGAGGCATAGCAGTAACAGAGTTGCTTGCAGCAAGGATGTTTTATTATTAAAAGCATATATTTTTAAATTGTAAATCAGCACGCCAAAAACTATGTTTTCAAACCACTTATAGAGGGCATCAGATTCATTCAATAAAGCATCTATCCATCTCTCTTTCACTATATATAAATTTTGTCTATGTATGTGTGTCAATATCTGTCTGTCTATTTGTCTGTGTCTTTCTGTCTGCTATTTCCCCAAAATTAAGACAATGTCTTATTTTCTTTTCACCCCCGAAATAAGAGCTTGGCCTTATTTTCAGGGAGGTCTTATTATTTTTGAGATGCAGGAGGCGGCGAGCATGGTCACCACATGGCTGCTCCTGTGTTGCAATATTATTGGGGAGGGCTTATTTTAGCACATGCACTCATTATCCGGGGAGGTCTTATTTTCAGGGAAATGGTATGTATATGTATGTGGTACTCTTTGAGTGATTGTCAGATTATGAAATTTGTTTTCATTTTTACTTTTCTTGGCAAGAATGCAGAAGTGATGTGCCATTGGCTTTCTTTTATGCTTTTGAGCAGGGAGAAAGAGGGAGAGAGGGGAAAGGGACACACAGAGATAGATACAGAGAGAGGCAGGGACGTGCAGTCAGGGGAGGCAGAGCCTCACCACTGTCATCATGAAAAGAAAAAAAATGTAAAAGAAAAAAGGCAAGAGCTGAGGTCAGGCTGAGCTAGTTGCTGCCAGAGTCACCATGGATGACTCTGCTTAAAGCTTAACTGTTTAAAAAGGCCTCTAAAAAGCGCCCTCAACAGGAGGCGGCATGAGAACAACGTGCCTCATCTAGTCTGACTTTTTATGATCACTCAAGCAGAGTTAAGCAAGGGTTAAAAGCTGAAAAATTCCTGATGTAGATGGTCGCATTGACCGATGATCTCTGGAGAGCCAGGGATGGAGGCCATGCCTCCATCCTGGTACTCCTTGAACATCTCTGCGGCTTTTGATACCATCGACCATGGTATCCTCCTGGGACGACTGCGGGAGGTGGGGGTGGGAGGCACTGTCTTACGGTGGTTCTCCTCTTACCTCTCGGACAGGTCGCAGTCGGTGTTAGTCGGAGGGCAGAGATTGACCCCTAGGCCCCTAACATATGGGGTGCTGCAGGGTTCGGTCCTGTCCCCCCTTCTTTTTAATATCTACATGAAACCGCTGGGTGAGATCATTCGACGGCACGGGATAAAATACCACCAGTATGCGGACGATACACAGTTGTATCTGTCCGCCCCGTGCCAACTCAATGAAGCGATGGACGTGATGAGCCAGGGCCTTGAGGCTGTTAGAGACTGAATGGGGGTTAACAAGCTTGTACTCAATCCAGATAAGACCGAGTGGCTGCTGTGCTTCCCTCCCACGAATTGGCCAAGTGTTCCATCTCTCAGGCTGGGGGGTCAAATACTACACCCCTCAGATAGGGTCCGCAACTTGGGAGTCCTCCTGGACCCACAGCTGACTTTTGAACATCATTTGTCAGCTGTGACCAGGGGGGCATTTGCCCAGGTTCGCCTGGTGCACCAGTTGCGTCCCTACCTGAACCAGGAGGCTCTCACAACAGTCACTCGTGCCCTTGTGACCTCTAGGCTGGAGTACTGCAATGTGCTCTACATGGGGCTGCCCTTGAAGAGTATTCGGCGTCTTCAGCTGGTCCAGAATGCGGCCGCGCGAGCGATCGTGGGTGCACCTCGTTTCACCCACGTAACACCTATCCTCCGCGAGCTGCACTGGCTGCCTGTTGATCTCCGGGTGCACTTCAAGGTGCTAGTTGTCACCTACAAAGCCCTTCATGGTATTGGATCTGGGTACTTGAGAGACCGCCTACTGCCAATTACCTCCACTAGGCCAATAAGATCCCATAGATTAGGCCTCCTCCGAATTCCATCAGCCGGCCAATGTCGACTGGCAACTACCCGGAGGAGAGCCTTCTCGGTGGCTGCTCCGACCCTCTGGAACAAACTCCCCATGGAGATTCGTACCCTCACCACCCTCCGCGTAGCCCTTAAAACCTGGCTGTCCCGACAGGCCTGGGGCTAACACTTCAACCCCACTCGAATGGTATGACTGTTGCGCTTTTTTTAACGATGTATTGTCTTCATGTTTGTAACTTGTTTGTCCTTCCCTCCCCCTGAATTGTGAGCCGCCCTGAGTCCCCTCAGGGAAAAGGGCAGCATACAAATAAAGTAAAATCTAAATCTAAACCTCCTAAAGTTCAAGTTATTTTTAAAACAGCCAAAGGAAAACAATGGTATGCTACAAAGTGCCATCTATCCACCACAATAAAGCATGATGCACGTTTATATCAATGTTTAAAGTAGCTAGTTCAAACCAGAAAGGGAAATATTTACTTTATTTTTATCATGACTTGTTCTTACTCCATTAGAACTTTTTAAAAGTTATTTTACATAATGGAACAAGCAGGAAACATCAAATGGGTATGATGATAAGGTATCATTTTGTAATAGTATCTGTTCTTACTTTAATATCCTAGCACTGAAAATATGACATTTCAAATCTATAGAGCATCATGAGAACCAGAATATAAATCAATAGTAGATAACTTGGTGTACTCTAGAACAGGGACCCAACCCCTGGTCCATGGACCGGCACCGGTCTGTGGCATGCCAGCAAATGGTTCACAAACCATTTGCTGGCAGCAAACAAGCGAAGCTCCATCCATGGAATGCAGGCATAATGCAAAACCTCACCCCCTCCAATCCATAGAAAACTTTTTTCCATGAAACTGGTCCCTGGTGCCCAAAGGTTAAGGGCCACTGCTCTAGAAGTTTAAGACTATACATATCATGATCCTTTATACAGCTGATTGCCAAGTAGGTCCAAAATTTGATATCAGAATGAAGTTATCAGTTTTTCTATTGTTCATGAATTATTATTTTTTAGGTCTGCTTTTATTCACGTGGCTTCCAGACTTTTTTGCCCATTTATTATATCTAAAACTGGATGAGAAGTAAATGAGACAAGAGTATAAGATTAGCTGCCTAATCAACCACCAAGCTTGAATTAAGAAAAAAGCATTATTTAAATTAATGTAGGACAACAGAAGAAATAGGAATCAATATTAACATCCATATTATTTATATTAAGAGGAGTATACTGAAATTATAGGCACACCCAATTGTTTGGTGTTTACAAAGCATTTCCAGGTTACATGCAAACTTGCACTTACCATCCCAACATGGCATTCAAGAGTTGAAGAACAGTGGGAAATAATTGGGTGGTCAGAGTAAAGATGAGAAAAAAAAGAAGAGTCAGGTTACAACTTCAGGTTTCTCAATAATATAGCTGATCCTACTTAGAATGAAATACAGTGTGACTATTAGAAATGTAAATTGAAACTATTATATGTTAAAATTAGGAGAAGATGCTTAAAAGATATTTCTTAGATGAGTGTGAAAATTTTCCACGTACAGGTAAATTTCCTTAAAGAAGTAGAAAATATTAATGCTTGTGAACCTCTATGTATTTCTTAATCTGGAAATCTATATTCTGCCTTCTTTTTCTCACCATAGCATGCATGGATTTTACTAATACGCACATACAAAGTATAAACTAGATTTATAAGGCTACCCAGTTCAAACAAGGTGACTGTGAGCAGCATGTAATAGAAAACAAACAATGAACCAAAAAACCCGCTCCCAATTAAGATAATACAGATTGTATGAAGGTAAAATACCAAAAATAAAATGGAATCAAACAGAATAATAAAAACAATCAAAATGTCAAAACTAGATTATTCCTTTTAAAGTCTGAAAGTCTCTTTATAATCAAAATTGAAAAGCAAATATCTTAGTCCTAACTTAATAGTGTCCCATGACATGTCTAATTACAAAATGTAACAGAATTTGGAGTGTTACGCATCTTTGCGCATTCATGTCATAATCCAAATCCCAGCCATTTGCATTTTTACAAAAAAAAAAGAAGAAAGAAATGCCATTGATGGGATTTGGGCTGGATGCAGTTTTATCCAATGGTGTCAAAAAGTTCCATGATCTTTGTTCTACAGGATTCCCTCGCCCACTTGCAGAGTGCAATAAGAGGAAAGAACAATTGAATGAGACAGGAAAGGTGTGTGTGGGAAATGGGGGACAAACCTAGTATTGCATCAAGTACTAGCCTCAGGTTCTGTGACAACAGAAATAAGACAAAAAGCAGCCCTAGATGAGCAGACAACATGTCACCTACACAGAGGGCCTTTTCATCCTCAACCATGTTCCCTAAGCAACAGTTTTCCCCCTTCAGACATAATCTTGAGAGACACAGGATGAATGCTTCCTTTTTCAAAAGTGTCACATAAAGTAGCTCACCAGTTGGGTGGGCAAAAAAAATAATATTTTCTGATATCTGTTGTCATGTTTTATTAGATTTAGGATACGATTATTTTATTTACTTAGAGGTTTAAAAGTATCATTTTAAGAGATAATGCCACAGGTACAATGTTAAACTGAATGGCATTTTTTTTTTACAGTAAAGGGTTAGAGTGTTCTTTATAAGAGGCTGCAAAGAATTTTTTTTAAGTATCCCAAATAATATTTTTCAACGTTTCTCAAACATTGTTTTTTTAAAAAAACCATCCAATTCTAAAATTCAACTAAATTAAACTGAATGGAAATTTTATAATAGAATTAGCCCAAGTGTTGAAAAGTGAGTTATGCTTGAAATCACTGTAAATAAGACGATAAAGAAGAGCCATTTTGTCTTTAGAGGCATATCTGTGGAATTATATTGTTTGTGTTACATTTGTATCTTTCTCTGTAGTAGCTCAGGATGGTATACTTATTTTCTCTTCCATTGGGGAGGGGGGGTTGGCTGAAAGAAACTGGCTGAAACCTATTCACTGAGATTCCATTACTAATGGTAGATTTGAACAAAATTTCCTCAGTTCAAATCCAACCAATTGACAAGATGGCCATGGTGCCATGATCCAAGCCCCATCCTTTGGTACATGTGTAGATTTCATGGCAAACTAGTGGCTATTATTACCACCATTCTTCAGTGAAGATTCACTGAAGATTTTATTCCTGAAGAAAGGCTTTCTTTTAATCAAGGAGAAATACCATCACTCATGCACTAAATACTCCTGTAACAAGTAAATGTTCAAAATACAACCTGGCAGTTTTTGGTCATTGAGAAATAAAATAAAGACAAGGCTTGGGGAAATGGTCTTAATCTCATCACTGCTGCTTTCACTAGTTTTTTAAGAGTTTGATGAGAATTGTGATCCTGATTCCATCAGAAAACATTTCTATGCAATATTTCAAAAGATTCTGGTAAATCACATTATTATTATGGCAGCATTGACTAACAGTATTGCTATTGTGGAGAAAGAAAGTGGGATTTGCTGCAAAAACTTGGAAAGTATGTGGTGAAAAAGAGGCCAAGAGGCAAAGCTAGAGAAGGGATCAGAGGGTGATGTCTAAAAAGCAGAAACAACAAGACATAGGGAGAAGGATGCTTGAAAGCAAAGGTTGACTATGATGAACTGGAGAAGTGTGTTTCATAAAAAAATAATGCTTTGGGCAATGTGTTTCTTTCTTTAATAGTTTTGCAGTAGACCAGTGAAGTAAAAGCAGGAAGGATTTGTTGATTTGAGTTTGAGAAATAACCACACAGTTAAATCTGTTTGGCTGCCTGTTGTCCATCAGAAAGTCTATACATGACCAAATTCTAATTTGGCTTTATGGCATAATCTATGCATTCAAATATCCTTGTGACATCAAATTTGTGACATTATCTATATCATCTATCACCTGTATTGATCTGGAGCGCCACAAGAAAAAAATCTTTCATTTAAAAAATTGTTATCAAAGCTGGATAGAGAGATAGAGAGAGCAAGAGAAAGACAGAAAATACCTACTTACAGTAGCCTATTAAAGCGCTACTATTCCAAGGGGAATTATTAGTGACTATGGAGGATATTCCTTCTCCATTCATTGCTGATATTGGTCACATGATTTTGGCTCTTTCAGAAACTTTGAGGATGTAAAATGGTAAACAATGTACAATGATGTAAATCTAGTAGATGAACTTGTGAAAATCCTGACTACCTGAAACCATGAGATTGTACTGGTAGTAACAATTTTACTACCAGTTTTACTGGTAAAAACTTGACAAAATCCAATAGGATAGCAATAGCACTTTACAGCACTCTTCGGGTGGTTTTACAACGTCAGCATATTGTCCCCAACAATCTGGGTTCTCATTTTACTGACCTCGGAAGGATGGAAGGCTGAGTCAACCTTGAGCCCATCAGGATCAAACCCCAGGCTGCAGACAGAGTTAGCCCACAGTATTGTATTCTAACCACTGTACCATCAGTCTCCTATGTTGAGATATTTTATGTAGATCCAAATGTTCCTTCTGACTAAAATTTCTGTTTCATAGAAACAATGCTCTCTCCCACCCACTGTACACACCAGGTGAGATACAACCGTTACGCCCTGGTACGGGCGTACTGGTGCCTGCTGGGAGCATCAGGTACTGTTCTGGTACGGTGCTCCAGAGGGCCCACCCGCCCTCCCTCCTTACCTGTATTTGAGCTGCACCGAGCAGCTGGAGCATCACGGGCAGTAAGTACACGTGTGCACTGCGTGCATGCATGTGATGGCGCCCGGCCCCATTGCACCATACCGGTTGCAACAGGATCTGGAACCCACCACTGGTGCACACCTTACCCCATTGCAGCCTTCTTTACCATATTTACGGACAGAAAAAAACATACCACTTTGAGGGACCTTTCTTCATGCAATTACCTTCTTGCTACACCTTAGAACTTCAGGTATGTCTCGGTACTATTGGATAATAGTAGAAATCTTGCTAGATAGTAAGTATTTGTATAAATTAGGCTAGATTAGTCATAGACATAGCTGGACTGAAGAAGAGATGTTTATGAGATAGCAAGAAGCTGGAGTCAAAAAAACCACAGAAAGATATAAAAGCCAGGAACCCTTTATTATTCAGACAAAGTTTATGTTAAACTAAAATATTATTACTATCTGAAGAGAGCTTAGATAACTAACCTGTGGAAGTAGGGCCAATCCAAAACCCCAGTATATTTCACTCTGAAGAGGTTGATGATAAAACTGCTGCTCTTTCTTGCATTATACTGGACATACTACCAAAATATCCTGTAGGTTTTTGCATTTTATAATATCTCTTGCTTGTGAGAATAATTTCATTCCATTTTAGAGAATTAAATAAGATTTAGCATACCTAATCTGTTCCACTGATTTGAAGGGACAAGGCAGAAAATGATTAATCTTGGTTGGCTTTTACCATGTATTTTGCTTCCAACAAAAACTTTGTAACCTGTGGGGTGTCCTTCAGAGTTTAACCCATCAATGAACTGTCTAAGCAAGGAGAACTGTCTTAATTACAGTACCGAATTAAGATAATACTTGCCTGGCTCTTGTTCAGTGCATAGCTTTACGAGTTGAATGTGTGACCTCCAAGAGTGCCCTATTCCAGTAGAGATTTTATCTCACAATCAGCTGAGATTGAAAGTTTACCAATATTTAAAGAATGCCAAAGAGCACTAGGTTCTATGTGTTTGTCTCCTGTACCCATCCAATTAGGAAAATAATCCATTACAGAAAATCTTGATTAAAAAGTTGACTTATCCTCTGCTTTGATTAAAATCCAACATCACAGTGAATCAATTCTTTGGTCTTTTCTATGAAACCTTTCTTAAATGCAGACAGAAGGCCAATTGGATGGTTCTTCCTTAGTTCATTCACCTTTCAGTGCCCTCTGGTTATAATATCCAATGAAAGAACTAGCCATTCTGACTCTCCCTTCTCCCCATTCCTTTTGTTCCTTTTTAACTGGCATACTTGTCTATTGTGATCTTGGTGCTTATTTTCTAGGGTGTTATCCTTTTAAAGTAAGCCTTCAACCCCTACCCCATAAGTTATATGCTGTAAATAAATGGAAGTTTCTTGGTTATCAGAGCAATTAGAGATGGGATAGGAGAGGAAATTGCATACTTTTGAAGCTTGTATCATAATTGTTCAGCAGATCTTTGAAAGATATGTCATGATGACAGGGAGAAAGTTATTCTATAAACTAGACTAATAATTTGATGCTCAACATGATGACTTGACTTCTCTGACATTAGAGCCAAGAAATTGAAAAGTTGCGAAGAAAATTGAAGAATGCTAGAGAGTATGAACTCATTGGTTCTCATTTGACCAAAGGAGGGAGGTTGTTAGGAAGGAATGGTGGGGAATTTGAAGAATGTCACAAATAGATTGCTTTACTCAGGAAAAAACCTTTTTTTCTCTGTTTGTGGGCTGTATCCTGAGTTAATATGCAAATCTGAGGATAAGAATACCACAAAAACCAATTGTTGGTGGAATGAGTTGGGACATCAGTGCTGCCAAATGAAAGATTTTTATTTTGATGTCACCGGTTTAAAAAGTGAGATAAATTAAACTTGGGATCCATTAATTGCAATTTTTGATCTGATTGGCCTGATTTTTTAAAAAGTAAAATGTGGGCCTAAAAGCCAAATTCTGAGTACTGTTAGCTCATAGCAATAAAATCTCACAGCTCTGCATTTAGCAATAGCAGTGGACTTATATACCGCTTCATAGGCCTTTCAGGCCTCTCTAAGCGGTTTACAGAGAGTCAGCATATTGCCCCCAACAATCTGGGTCCTCATTTTACCCACCTCGGAAGGATGGAAGGCTGAGTCAACCCTGAGCCGGTGAGATTTGAACCGCTGACCTGCTGATCTAGCAGTAGCCTGCAGTGCTGCATTTAACCACTGCGCCACCTTGGCTCTTTGAAGTGTAACTTGAAACCAGCTCATTACACCTGCATTGCTCCCATTCTTTCCAACCACTGAGTGTGTATGAACAATTTTCTGTTTACAAACATGCTGCTCAATGGCAGTCCATAATATACAAAGGGCTGTTCTAAGAGTACAAAATCATCTAATTGACATCTAATTATTATCAATTCAATCTAACTGTTATTTGGCAACCTTCATTTTCTAACACACATGAGCAGAACTGTGTTTGGTACAGGGAATCCTCAACTTATGACCACAATTGAGCCCAGAACCTAGGTTGCTAAGTGATAAATTTGTTAAGTGAGTTTTGCCCCATATTACGACTTTTCTTGCCACATTGAAGGGAATTACTGCAGTTGTTAAACTAGTAACAAGGTTATTAAGAGAATCTGGCTTGCCCATTTACTTTGCTTGTCAAAAAGTCACAAAAAATGGTTACATGATCCCGGGACACTGCAACCATCATAAATATAAACCAGTTGTCAAGCAACTGTATGTAAATCATGTGACCATGGGGATGCTGCAATGGTCATAAGTGTGAAAAATGGTCATAAGTCACTTTTTTCAATGATATAACTTTGCACAGTCACTAAACAAACATAGTTGAGGATTACCTGTATTTAGACTGTAAAGTTTTGGAAATAATAGTGGGCATTTTGAACCTTGCAGTATAGTTGGTCCTTGTTTGGTTCCAACTTCCATGATATTCTATTACGTTCTCCTGCCTCAGGTTTTCCATTTCACATTCTTCTTTTCTTCTACTGTTTGTAGCACTCTGTGGCTGTCAGAATGCCCTGACAATTTGAGATGGTTTGTTTTTAAGTGTGTTTGCACTTTGAGGGTGGTTTTCTTTCTTAAAAAAATTAATTAGCTGGACAAACCTTGATGTCTGTCTTCCTCTCTCTCGTATATAGATTGTACCTTTTGTCTAGAGAGAAGAACTATAAGAAAATTACAATGCATACAATGCATACAAGTAGAACAGCCAGAGCCAAGTTAATTTTACAATGTAACATTTGGGAGAAATAAATTTAGGCAAATCCTATCATCCTTTTCGATCCTATCTTTTCTCCATGAAAATATTCAAAGCAAGAGGGGCAAAAAAAACCACACACACACAGACAATTCGAAGATAGGAGAAAGGTTGGGAATAGATGTCTTCCAACATTTGGCTATCACCCCAAATCATCTTTTGTGTAATTAAACAACAATGACAAAAAGCCACTGATTGTGGGTGAAGAAAAGCAAAGCAGACAAAAGGAAAGGCACAGGGAAAATGTCAGCTGCAAAGCTCTCATTTTGGAAACCTACAATGTGGTGATTGATAGGCCTACTATTTTTCAAGCTCTGTCACAGCTGAAGTATAAAGCTGTCAGTGCACATGATAATGATGGATGTGCTAAAACATGCAAATAGCATGAAAAATCATTTCTCACATAATTTTGGAAGATGAGAAGAGTTCTGAACTGTGGGGGAAAGGGGAAGAGAGGTCATGCTTAACAGTCAGCCATGTGGAATAGGAAGCTGCCTGGCTGCCTCAGGCACCCTTAATTGCTAGGCAAGTTAAACAATGAATTATATGGGCATTCTGCAAATTTTCCCACAGAAGTGTTACTATGGCCCACTTGGGAATGGGAAGGGATATTGATGGGGTTTGGGAGGAGGGTTATTAGTTTACAAACCAAGTGAGCAGGTTCTCCATTCTAGCAAGCCCTCCAAAAAATCCAAATGACCACAACCAGGATCCCTTGGTAAATGACATGGTTTTAAAACATTCAGCATATTTAAGGGGGTAAACTTATATTTTTATTATTGGTAGTTGGCTAGCTTTATTAATACAGCATCCAGTAAAATCCAATGTAAGCATTAACAGCACAATGAACGTATCCCCAGACAAATATCACTCTTACGGCAATGCAAGGTAAAGGTAAAAGTTCCCCTCGCATATATGTGCTAGTCATTCCCAACTCTAGGGGACAGTGCCCATCTCAGTTTTCAAATCCAAACAGCCAGTGCTATCTGAAGACGTCTCTGTGGTCATATGGCCAGCATGACTAAATGTCGATGGTGCATGGAACGCTGTTACCTTCCCACCAAAGGTGGTTCCTATTTTTCTACTTGTATTTTTACATTCTTTTGAACTGCTAGATTGGCAGAAGGTGGGACAAGTTACGGGAGCTCACTCTGTTACGTAGTGTTAGGGATTCGAACTGCCAAACTTTCTGATCGACAAGCTCAGCGTCTTAGCCACGGAGACATCATGTCCCATTATATCAATGTATTGTCACCTAAATAGAACTTGTTAACTACCACCTCCCAAGCAGAGAATAAGCAGGTATAAATGCACTGTGTGTGTCTTTATGTTTCTCTTACTTTTTTCATGTCTCTGTTTACTTCAGGGCAGTGGTGGGTTCCTACCAGTTTGGACCAGTTCGGCTGAACCAGTAGTGGTTTGGCAACCTGGGTCGCTGGAACCAGCAGCAACCAAGGCCTGCCACACCCCTGAACCGGTTGTTCGGGCAGCGCCATAGGCACTGGCATCTTGCTTTTCACTTCTGCGCATAACAATTTTTATTGCACTGAAACATGTGTGCCTGCACACATGACATGCACACGAGCGAACCAACAGTAGTGCCTGCCGGAACCCACCCCTGCTTCAGGGGTTTAACTTTTTGTTTCTCTTATCCTGCAAAGCATTAAGTAACTAATAAAATAAATTAATGAAGAGATCACGTGATTCTAGCACTTTCCTTAAAACTGCTGGCTTCTAGTCCTTTGCTCTTCTTCCTTTCCTTCCAAAAGATTGTGTTAGGCAAGTTATGACTGATCATAGATCAGTGATGGAACACATACTGACCAATAGAAATGCATTTCAGGAAGCTAGATTTAAGCTAATTTAGGCTAGGAAGAAAAGACTTAAAATTCTTTATGTACATCAAAACAAGTAAAATAGGACTACAAGATCAGTGCTGCAAAAATCCAGACATTATATGAAAGTAAAAAAGTTAGACTGTTTAGTATTTCCTGTCATCTAGAGATTGTTTAAGTTTTTGAAGCAGCCCTAAGTAAAACTTAAATAAAGATACTATAGGTAAAGGAAAAGGGTTTTTGCTTAACAGACTTAAAAAGGCCACCAGACAGATATTCCACATAACATGTAACCTAAGTGTAGCATGTAACCCATAAAAGGGACCCTATTTGTAGACCTGAAAATATCCTGTTTAAATATGTTAAAAAGGATCTGTGTTAACAAACACTGATCCTTTTCTTGCTTTATCACTTCCAAGCCTTTTGGCTGATACACCTCATGTTTAATTGATTAAACATGTATATACTAGGCATCATTCAATGATTAGATGACTGCGTTTGATTTCTCCACAGCTGATGACATTCCACAAAGTATGTTAACTTTCACTATTGAAAAAGATTTCATTCATCTGTGACAGCTTAATCAAATCTTCTCATCATCTCTCATCGTTGAAGTCAATGAAAGATAATCATGCATATCTGAATAAGCCTTTTAAGGAGAACCAATCAAAATCTAGTGAAGTACATTTCTTTAAAGGACACACACACACAGAGAGAGAGAAATATCAAAACATATATCATTCCCATATACACATAGACATGATAGTTTAAGTGTCCTCTTAATTTTAGCTAAGATCAAGCATTGCACAACTCCCATCATTTTCAGCTATCATGACCATTGGCTATACTCCCTGAGGATGAAGGGAATGTTAGCTTGGAATTCTTCAACTTGGCTGCACTGGCTGATTAAAGTGGCTTTGGTCAGGATAGTAAATTTCAACTCATCTAAGAAGTTGATTTTAAAAAAATTATGCTTACTTCTTAGAGCAAAATAGATTAACAGATGAAATTTCAACAAAAAATAGACTATATCCTCAGAGGTTAATTGTTCAGAGGGATATCACCCACCTCTTCCTTTCTATAAAAATGAATTGGTACCATTTACATTCAGATCCTAACTTTCACATTGTCCTTACCCCAGCAACACTGCTACTATTGTGCAAACATGTTTACTTAGACAAATCTAATTTACCACTTGTTAATGTGTGCTGCTTTTATTTGCAATATTATATTAAAGTAGAAATAGAATTATGTTTTCCCTCCTCCCTATTATGTTGCTTAAACTCAATTCATATCCTATTGCCAAGAGAATACATTTATTAATTTCTCTTTTAGTTTATAACTAACATGACCTTTACCTAAACAAGTCTATAATTGCAATTAAGTTTATATAATTTATAACACAGGTACTGTAAAAAAATACTTTTATGAAATGCTATCAGACATGGACTTCCTGTAGCTATTAAATGGATTATTCATCTTGTGAAAAAATATATTCTTACTCATGCCAACATTTTAACATCAACTGTAATATTCTCAATTGACACATTAAAAATGCACCAATTAATCTCAATATGAAAGCATAAAGCCTTACCCACCTATTCTCTGAAGTTTAGATATCGCTACTGTGTACAATAAAAATTGTATATTCATGAACTCCATTTGTTTTATGTCCTCCTCTCTCTCAACGTCTCCCAAGTAGCATATGCTTTGCTCTGTGGAGAATACAATCAAATTTGTCTGTCTTGTCATATTGTCATCAAAGTGATAGTATCACAATTAAATTAACATTTTCTGAAGAACTGAAAGGGAGGGAAAGAAAGAGGGATGAAAAAGCTTGATTTTACTGAGACTCCTCTCCTTCTCTTTCCTCATCTTTTTATTTGCAATTTCCTTAAACAATGGAGCATCAAAACTAACTAGCAACTTAATTTGAAAAATGCCAATATTGAACTACAGTGGTTTTGTTGCTATCAGCTAGGTTATATGTTAGTTCTCTAAGAGACATTGTTACTGAAAGACTTATTAAGATTTGACACTGGATTATTCTTTCAGAATAAGGATACTTTGAAAGCTCTTGTGATTCCCTGAGTTAGTAATTGCCAGATTGTAATGCACCTGTGAAATCACATTAAGTTTGATGAGGAGTTCCACAAATACATTGCCATGTTTTCTAGTTAGGTCTAACATATTGGGTAGGTGACATTTCACTCATTATTTAAGTCTATGAAGCCTACTTAACATCTGACATGTTGATTTCTATTTAAGTACTCCTCTAGGACAACAATAAAGGAACCAGCAGTCAAGAAATAAGCTGCACTTGGTTGAATAGAAATGAAAGTCTTGCAAAATATGTTCATATGGCAGGATATGACTACACCTGCAAACATTGGGTAGGCAATTATTTTCCCTGTGACATTTTATGGAAATGCGAGTTGGACTGTAATGAACAAGGATAGAGAGAATGTTTATGCTTTAGAACTGTGGATAGTCAAAAAAACAAATTAATCATCAAAACTCACTCAAGGCACAAATGATCAGGCTCAAATTATTATACATCAGACAAATTAAATGAAAACCTAGCTCTTCATACTGTATGTTTACAGTGCTGGGGGAAAAATGGAAGAAAAGAGAAGAGAACAACCAGCAACAAGTGGATGGACTCAGCTGAAGGACCAGATTGGTGACAGATATTCTGTGTAGTCACTAAGAATTAATAATGATTTGAGGGCACGTGTAGTAAAGCAATCAGTCAACCCATTCTCTAGGAATTTAGAAAAAATTCTTCTAAGTTTCAGTTTCCTCTGTGGTGGTATCCTATTTATGGAATCCCTTCTCAGAAAAGCGTACATTAATATCATTCTTGCACCTGGTGAAAGTTGTTCTGTTTCCCAGGCTTTATAATTGCCTTTTAATTTGCATTGTTTAGATTTTGAATGGCCAAATTGCTGCTTCCTAGTTTATGCTGTTTTCATTTTGCGTTTGATTTGATTGTATATCTTTGTATTCAGATTGTATTTCTTTAGTGTGGTTATTATAAATTTCCCAAACAGCTTCAACTATAAGTAATTTTGATTCTTTTTAATAAATAAGTAAATATGGGTTAACTGTAATTTTTTTATATATATATATATATATATATATATATATATATATATATATATATATATATATATATATATATATATATATATATATATATATATATATATATATATATATATATATATATATATATATAGTTTGCTAGAGTGTACTTTGAAAAGTAATATTGGCACCTACGGTTGAATATGGTCCTCACAATTCATTTTGCAACATACAGGATATTCCTCAAATGCCACAATTTAGAATATACTTTTGTAGACTCAGAAATTAACATCAAGAATGGTGGAGGAAAAACAACTCCCTGTCCCTGGTTTACCCTGAACAATATAGATTACCTTTCCTCTATGTTTTTAAGCAGGGATCCTTGAAATAATTTTCAGAGCCATGGAACCCCTGAATAAAAATAAAACAATACAAACATTTGCAATATAATTCATTCTCAGCCTACACAAACCATGTTTTGCAATGTTTACAACAGCCATGTAACTACCTAGCACTGAATCAGGAAGGCATCACGTTTTGCACAAGTATTGTGTGACATGCAAGGTTCAAAAAACAATGCTTTTTCCCCAGTCAGAAATTCTCACAGAACCATTTACAATCAACCCCATTTGAGAAATGCTGATATAGATTGAGAATTTCTAAACATATCTTCTTATTTTCCAAGCATGACATCAAAAACTTTGTGTCATGTTCATTAAGCTTATTCATTTACTTTTTATTTACCAATATATGTGGTCTCATTAGCTCAAGGCAACCCCCACAAAAAAAACCCAAACCCCAGAATAAACATGAACCTACATTGTAATGAAAACATGCAGCAGCTTTTTTTTTCTGACAGAGAGAAAAAATAGTTTATCAACACATGTGTGCAATTACATATAAGCACCTATTGAGAGGCCGTATGTTAAAACTGTACATGTGGCAGGGATAATGGGGGATTTCAATCATTCTGACATCTGCTGAAAATCTCACTCTGCCAAGTCAGAGTCCAACAATTTCTTGTTCTTTCTCACTGATCACTTCATTTGTGACAAGATGGAAGAAGGAACAAGGAGGCCTACTGTCCTGAACCAATCTTTACCACCACAGAAAAACTGATTGAGAAAAAGGCAAGGAGAATGGCAGCATTGGAGAGCTATTGAGTTTATCCTTGAATTTGTGATAAGCAGAGCTGAGACAAATCTGTGTGTTGGATGGATTCAGCAAGGATTCAACATTCAGAAGAATGGCTTTTCATGTACTTTAAGGAAAGGTATTGTTATTAACTATCAGAATGGTTCTCAGTCTTTTCTTCACCACGAATCCCCTTTAAATACCTTTTGTGGCCGCAGCCCATGGCCACAGATCACCAAGATTTAACTCAAATTTTGAATCATAACATTTCTTCAAGCCTTCGTGCCCCCCCTGTGATGACATCATTCCCCCCCCAGCTGGAGACTGCGGACCATAAGTTGAGAATCACTGAACACCCAATGAATAAAGAAAATCAACAAATAAAAAGAATTTTTTTCACTACAATGATAATTTGATTTGCCTTGCAGAAGCAGGTATCAAAACTGGAACAGATACACTAAAGGCCTTACTCAGAGAGAAGAAAGCAGCTAAAGTTTGCTCAAGTAAGGAGCTGATTAGATCCAACCATGAAGGCTAGAAGACTTACTAAGGCTGAGAAAGCAGACAAACCTCAAACTGATGCTGTGACATTCACAGTACTTCCTTGGTTAGATATTTTATTCTGATGTCTACATTGAATTATTTGCTTGGACTGCTGAAGTTCCAAAGAATCTGTTTCATTTCTTTGTTTGTTTGTTAAACTTATTTGCCACCTACATCACCATGGGGCTATTCTACAGAACTTAAAATAATAAAAAAGAAGAAAAATGAAAGGAGTGTAAATAAAACAGAATAATAACAATAAAATAAATGATGACAAAGGAACACAACGAGAATAAATACATTAATATGACAATCAAAAAGATTGGTGGGTAGAGAAGAGAGAGCAAGGGTGGGTAGAATTTACCATCAACTAAGCAGCCACCGCAATAGTGGATTTTCCTCATTGTGTCCCCCAATTATCAATCTTTGTCTCTGATGGCTCAAGTACTTGGATAGAATAAACTTCTTTGGTAGAATCAACAGGTCCTCTACATCCCTGAGAGTCCAGTGTTCGCTTCTGTTCTTGTTATTCAGCTTCACATCTCTGTCTACAAGAATCTCTGACACAGGATCTGAGAAATAGAAGAACAAAAAGGGTTTAAGTCCATTGCAAGAAGAAAGAGGTATACTGGTAATGTTCAAAAGGCAGAACTTCTAAACTCCAATTTTGTGTCTGTTTTCTGTCAGAAGATAAACTAAACCCAACTGGTCTTTGTTATGCCTTTGAGTGAGCAAGGTCCTCCAGTTTAGGATACAGAAGGAAGGGTTGAGAGAAAGCTTAGCAAATTTAAACAAACTCTGCTCACCAAGACCAAACTGATTACATCATAGAGTACCAAAGCAGCTAGTGGAAGTGATTATAGAAGAACTCCTATAAGAAACTCCTGGAGGAATAGGGTTCAAAATTCTGGAAGACTAAATAACTTTCCTTCTTTAAAAAGAGAAGGAAGACAGACTTGCTTGCTTGATATCTGTTCAGCAAGTTATTAACAAATTACAAAGCAGTGTGTTTCTAACCATTAGAGGAAGCATGTTACAATTAACAAGTATTTGTATAGGGGCATTTTTGCAAACATTATCAGTTAACTTATCTCCTTCTTTGATAGAGTTTCTAGCTTATGAATTGAAATCAAGCAAGCAAGGGGATGCCATAAGCATTATGTACTTAAACCTGAGCAAAGCTTTTGATAGACTGTCCTGTAATATTCTCTTTTATAAAATGATAAAATATTGGCCAGAGGATATTATTCTTAGGTGAGTTGATCAACCAGCTTGAAGGAAAGTATTAAGCAGAGTACCACAGAGGTCTGTCTTGAATACTATGCCTTTCTACTCTTATCAATAACTTGGAAGAGGGAGTTGAGGGTACTTTGCAGATGACATTAAACAGGGAGGAGTGACCAATACTTTGGAAGAAAGAAATAGGTTTTTAAAAGTTCTAGGCAGACCTGAGAGTGGGCTGAAAAAAGAGTGGAATTTTAAAGTAGAAGAACTGTTTAAATTAGCAGGAAATCACCAGCTTGCCCTGTGATAGTTTAGTGTTTTTCTGTGTAATGCAACAACACAACCTATTATCCAGCATTTTAACACCTCCATTGAAGAATTGTGTTTGTGTGTCTGTGAAGATTCTCAGTCATCCAAGTTACAGTTGTCTCAAAGGTATTTTTTTCTTTCTTTTAAAGACAACTGGGCTTTTTTTTCTTTAAAGAAGAAGAAGAAGAAAGCGTTTTGCTTCTAATCCAAAAAGCTTCATCAGTTCTGATGGCGGGGAAGGATGGAAGGATAGGTACTGATAGGATGGGGTGTGGGGGTATGGAAGAATGGAAGAATGGTATTTATTTGCAGTCATCTGGTCTCCCTCTGTTTGAGGGTGTTTTTTTTTTTCTTCCAAGCATGTTATCTGGGAGAAAAGGCAAGTCAAACAAAAAGACACAAGCTGGAATGATTTTTTTAAAAAACAACAACACCACAGACCTGGAGGGGGGGAGTCAGATTTATTTTGCATGATCAGCAAATATGTACTATATAACCTACGGTCTCAACCTAAGGATGTTAGCACTTCTATTGAGCAATCCTAACACAAGGACAAACTGTACTTGAGCATTTTTTTATGTTATATTAGACACAAACAAGTTTTTCCACAAATATAGGCATGTCAGCTTAAACCTCTTTTAGTTTCTCCTGAACCAATATATTTATTGTGACCAGTTTAAGTAAATTTTACTCTCCAACAAGACAAAAACCTCTCTATTCTTTTTCTCATTGCCCTTGGGTTGTTGCTTTATTATTTTAAAAAATAGTCTTTTATTTTGAAAACACCACCATGGGAATAACACTTTCAGAATCTACTACTGAAAAAAATCAAGATTCTTTCTTTCAATTTAATTATAATGGTAAACAAATTAATTAATTGATTTTTTTATTTGCCAATATGATACAGAGCAAAATGGATATATGCAATAGCCATTTTGATTAAGTATATACAGAACATATTTAAGAAACAGTACTTGCAAATATTTTTTAACAAATTACTCTCATGAAACAAAATTATATCATAGCTTAAGCAATAGCAAGGAAACTACATTCTCTGGACCATCCCTTTTTGAATATCTTATTAAATAGGATTTGAAATTTGGAGGCAGTGCAAATATATTTGGGTTGTTATCTCTCTTTCATCATAGTGAGATTTATGACAACAAATAGGATTGCCCTAATAACATCAGATGTGTATATACATGCCAGAAATGCTAACAGTCAAAACCAGGAGCTCTGGACTACACTCAAAAACATAATTGATGTTTAAGGGGATAAATTCCCAATATTACCTTAGTTGGTGATTTGAATGCAAGAATAGAAGGGGATAAGACCAGAATAGTAAAATGATTGAAATTTGATACTGATGAACTCTCTCTTATTTTTTTTTTGTATACCTTGAAGGACTCCAAAGTAAACCTTGAAAGACTTAAACTCTAAATTACAAATGAAATTTTCTAATTTTGAATGAGACTCATCCCCGCAATTCTCCCAGTAATTTCACATACTTATCAGCAAATGGCAACAATATTTGACTACTTACGTACAGTATGTATTCACTTTGCCAGAATAGAAACATTTCAAAATATGAAGTTATCCTACAGGGCTATAGCAATTAGCACCTACCACATTCCAATATTCTGGCTTGGAAGAGAATAAAATGCTGAGAATATATAACGATCTAAATACCTGCATTAAAACATTCAGGACAAAAAGAATTAAATGGTCTGTTAATTTAGCTGATAAAATCACTGCAAACTTTGCTCAAGCCAACTGGCAGATATTAAGCTTAAATTGATTAATGCTGAGCCAGCTTCTTCAGTTATCTTGAACTATGACCAACAAATACTTGAATAAATAAAAGCAGGATTAAGTCAGGACAACAGTAAATTCAGTTCATTTCTACAACATAGCCACTGGTTGAATGTTGAATGTAGAGTAGCACATTGTATGGTTAGGAATTTGGAAAGGAGAGTAAAAGGTAGTTGCTTCCCATGGGTAATCATGGAACTGTTTAGGAAGAAAAGGGAATATAAAAAAGCTCCTACAGAAGCCACTATAAAATAGCTCTTTAGCACTTATTCCTGGCTGCCACAAACTCTAAAGACACAACATTATTCTGGAACCTGGCAAATGTCATTTGGTGTGAAGATAAGAACGTTGGATTAGCTGGATCCTTTTCAATCAGAATTCAGCTTTGGATGTAGGATAGAATTGGTCACACTTATGTACAATGTCTGGCAGAAGCAAGATCGATGTGCTGTATACATCCTTGCTCTTCTTGATTATAGCAGCTATCAATGCCATCAACCATGGCATCCTTTTGGATCAACTTTGGGAATTTGGGATGTTTGGCACACTTCTGTGCTGGTTCATCTCTTTCCTCCAAGGTCAATTGCAATCAATATTGAAAGAGATTGAGAGATTAAGCTCTTGGTTCCTGCTTTATGCTTTCTCTTTTCCTTTTTAACATCTACATGAAACTTCTGAGTGAGCTCATCCATCACCATGGAATGATATATCACCAGAATGCTGATGATACCCAGTTATACATCTCCATCCTGGATGAAATGAATGCTGTGGATGCTCTTTCATGGTGCATGGAGGCTATGGGGGCCTCAATGGAAAAGATAAGACTTCAACTAAACCCAGTTAAGATAGAGTGTCTGGGAAAGGGGAGTCTGCATCCAGGATTTTTTCATCTTTGGTCTTGGATAGTATTGTACTACCCCAGACAGATCTGGTGCCTAATCTGGTGGTCCTCTTACACTCATGACTTCTGCTTGAAGAGCATGTGACAGTTGTGGCTAGGAGGGCTTTTGCTCAACTTCGAGTTATGCACCAGTGTTGTGCCATTTCCTGAATAGGAAATTCTCTGCTCAGTCACTCATGCCCTGGTCATCTCCCATCTGGAATATTACAATGTGCTCAACATTTGGGTACCTTTAAAAAGTATTCAGAAACCTTCAGTTGATACAAATGCCCAAAATCTTGGATATCCAAAGAATGGCACAGGTAATATCTCTGCTGAGTGAGCTGCATTGGGTGCTGGCCTGCCAGTATCCAGGTCCAATTCAAGGTGTTGTTATGATCTTTAAAGCCATACATGGCAGGGGACCAGCTTCCCTCCAGAACGTCTTTATCCTATTACACCATGTTTCAAGTTTCAAGTTTATTAGAATTTGTATGCCGCCCACTCCCATAGGGACTCTGGGCGGCTTACAACAGACAAGAAACATTTAATTTTAAAAAATAGAAATAAAAAATAAAAAATACAGTATTAAAATTCACATCACCCATCCCATCTAAGCGGGGCTGGATATCAATCAAAAGCTCCAGGTCTGCCGGAACAGCCAGGTCTTGACGGCTTTATGGAAGGCCGGGAGAGTGGTAAGGGTCCGGATCTCTGCAGGTAGATCGTTCCACAGGGCCAGCGCAGCAACAGAGAAGGCCCTCCCCTGGGGAGTCACCATCCGGCATTGTCTGGCTGACGGCACCCAGAGGAGGCCCAACTTGTGCGATCTTGTTGGTCGTTGGGAAGTAAGTGGCAGGAGGCGGTCTCTCAGGTAGCCAGGTCCTAAACCATGAAGGGCTTTAAAAGTAACGACTAGCACCTTGAAGCGCATCCGGAGACCAATAGGAAGCCAGTGCAGCTCGTGGAGGATAGGTGTAATATGGGTGTATCTAGATACACCCCATATCGCTCACGCGGCTGCATTCTGGACCAACTGTAGTCTTCAAACACTCTTCAGGGGCAGCCCCATGTAGAGTGCATTACAGTAATCCAGTCTTGAGGTGACGAGGGCATGAGTGACTATTCAAAGTGCCTCCCGGTCCAGGTAGGGCTGCAACTGGTGCACCAGGGAGAACCTGGGTGAAAGCCCCCCTGGTCACAGCCGACAGATGGTGCTCTAACATCAGCTGTGGGTCCAGGAGGACACCCAGATTGCAGGCCTCTCTGAGGGGTGTATAATTTCACCCCCCAGGCTAAGAGGTGGAATGTCTGGACTAACCTTGGGAGGCAGCATCAATAGCCACTCGGTCTTGTCTGGATTGAGTGCAAGCTTGTTTGCTCCCATCCAGACCCTGACAGCCTCCAGGCACTGGCACATCACTTCCACTGCTTCGCTGAGTTGGCACGGGGCGGACAGATACAATTGAGTATCGTCCGCATATTGATGATATTTAATCCCATGCCGCCAGATGATCTCACCCAGCGGCTTCATGTAGATGTTAAATAGGAGGAGGGACAGGACCGAACCCTGCAGCACCCCATAGTTGAGGGGCCTAGGGGTCAACCTCTGTCCTCCAACCAACACCGACTGTGACCTATCCGAGAGGTAGGAGGAGAACCACCTTAAGACGGTGCCTCCCACTCCCACCTCTCGTAACCGTCCCAGAAGGATACCATGGTCGATGGTATCAAAGGCCGCTGAGAGGTCAAGGAGCACTAGGATAGAGGAATGTCCTCTATCCCTGGCCTGCCAGAGATCATCGATCAGCGCGACCATCCCATCCCACCCAGACAGGCAAGGAAGGTATCAGCCAAAGAATTTTGATTGGCAGGGCCCAGGAAGACTTTTCTTCACAGATACCCTTGCCCTATGGAACACCCTCCCCCTGCCCAGAGGAGGGAGAAGGTTCCCCACTTTCTTAGCCTTGCATAAGGCTTATGAACATGATTTTGCACACTTGTTTAGGGCATTCAGATGAGCATGCAGCCATGGAGTGGTTGTTGCCCTGAAAGTCCTTTCCCTGCTTTTTAATCAATTTTTAACATTCACTGCCTCTTTTAAATTTTACATTTAATATGACAAATAAATAAATAAATTCTAGTATCCAAAGAATTGGAGAACCATTATACTGGATTGTTTGCTTCTTATCCCATTCCTGTTAATTCTACAATTAATCTAATTTTTGGTGATGCTACACCCTGGCACCCTGTCTCCCTCTTAAACAAAAATGAATCTCTGATCCTGGCATTGCCATGAGACAAAGCCCCAGGAGAATACAATATATCCAGTGGTTTATTAAAAGTTAATGTTGTTTGGTGGTTAAACTTTTTAATAAATTTCCTCTAGCCAACTTCCCTCAGGCTGGAATACAAACACAATGATCCTAATATACAAAAGAGATGATCATAGCCACCCAGAGAACTGTAGACTGATTAGCCCAATTAATATCACAGCTAAAATTTATGCAAAGCATTTAGCTAATAAATTAGAAGGCTGGGTCATTGATAACAACATGCTTGTGGAAGAATAGGCAGGGTTTATAGCAGGAAAGTCAACTGTGGATTTGTATTGGATCAGCTGATAAATAAATGTGTAAAATTTGTCAACAGAAATCCATTGTCTTTGTGGATACTGATGAAGCTTTTGATTCTATCGATTGAAACAAACTATGGTTTAAGTTAGATCAGCTGAATTTGCGTAGCTGATGATTGGTTTTGATCATGGCTTTATATACTCAGATTAAGATTAGGTTCACCTCAATAGGATACCTAGCAGATAACATCAAGGCTTTTAAAGCTGCAAAGAGGATGTATGCTAGCACTTCTACTATCTATTTATTAATGATAAGGTTTCAGCCCTGAGTGAGGGGTATTTTTCAGGTAAAGGAACTTGTCCTTATTATTTTATGCAGATGACTGAATGCTTATATCCCATTATTAATTAGGTTTGTACATACAGTTAAGAACATTTGACACCAATTGCTCCTCGAAATTGTCTATGAAAATGGTAAGGGTGTAGTTTGGCGGTGAGAAATGCAAACAGAACAAATGGACAACTGGGGAACATAATATAAATCAGTTTTCCCTTACAGATACACGGGCATCCTTTTTACCACTTCAGTAAGTGGTGTTTTTGTTATAAAACCTGAAAAAGCTTTGGCAGGAATAATGAAGTTCTGGTGAACAAATGATGGCTGTCAAATTCCACCAATACTAACTCTCTCTTTCAAAAAAAAAAAAATCAAATCAAGTTCTTACTTTTTATGCATAATAGAGCTATGAGGCATTTTAACCTCTTTTAATATAGAATTCTTTCAAAACATGCTCCTTGGAACAATTTTGGCTAAACCTACTCCCTCTATGCAGAAACTGGTATGTACCAATTAAAGCTAAAATAATTATTAGGACTTTTAATTATTGGGTTAACTATCACTATCTCGTATAATATCCACTTCTGCCCATGTTCCAAGGTAATTATAGAAGACCTTACAAATTATTTATCGTACTGCCCTATTTCCACTTCACCATGTGGAGAATTTTGGAGACTTTCTTGGTAGGAAAAGAAAGTTGGTCTAATTCACATAAACTTGAATATTTAATTGATTTAGACAAGAAATACTACTATGGAGATTAGCAAGTTTTGCACCTGCTGCTGCTAAATAGAGAGATAATTCTATCAAAAGCTCATGTTTTCCCATTATTTTATCTGCTGTAGTAAAAGTGGTTTAATGTCCTTACTAATTTTTGCACATTTTACTGTGTTTTATTAGTGTACGGCTACTTTTATGTCAGTTTTATCTTGTTATGACTGGCAGTCAAAACAATAAACAATTTAATTCATCTCTAAACTTTCCTTGATAGCTCTAAGAATTGAAATCTATATATAATCCATCACCAAAACCATCTGAGCATTCATAATGGCAACACTTTTGTTACATTTCAGTTATTCTGTTAACCTCCCTGAACATAGTGTTTTTTCTTGTTACTTTTATATAATTTTTGTGGTATCCTCTTCTTGGTAAAGGCAGTCATTCTAACACATACAGATCTTTTCCCCCCAGAGATAACTGTACAAGTAAAGTTCAAGTGGGCCATCATTGATTGCATGTGTTTTGTGTTAAGCTCCTTCACCTGCAATGCACTTTTCACAATAGCTGATAGATTTTTTTTCTCACCTCGCTTTCCTCTGGGAATCCTTAAATGCCAATTCTTAAGAATCCAATTTTATAAGGTCCTCTTCTTCTTGCAGACGAAACTTCACTTTCTTAAATTAAGCTTTGGAAGCTATCTTTTATAAAACTTCTCAATGCTTGAAAATCTCTCTGGATGGATGGATAGACAAATAGATAGACAGCTGAAAAAGCACCTGTCAAAACAAAGAAATGTGATAGTAGGGCTTTATCCCAGGAAAACAAGTTCCTAGCTATGTTATGTAATACACATTCTAGAGAAATGCAACCTGTAATAAAAGAATAAAAATCCAGAGAATTAACCAGAGCCTAGTGCAAAAAGTAGGTGAGACAACTAATAAATTAGTTACTTGCCACATCCTATAAGCCATACAAATTCTATAGAGGAGTTACTAAAAAGCAAGATTTTTAACCCAATGCTTTTCAAACGAACAAAAAGTTGAACAGGAATCTCGGTGATATCTGTTCTAACCTAGGCTTCCCCAGCAGCACGAAGCCAAGTCCTTGTACTGATAAACCCTTTTATTTAATTTACAATGAATTCCTCTCCACCAAAGTCCCGCCCCACAGTCTTTCAAGATAGTTCACAATCACTGACCTTTATCAGGCTTGGAGAGTAGCCAGACCGATATCTTTCAGATGCTGCAATACTTGGCAAGAATGCAGGAATGAACTATTTGTCTTCTGCAAACACCCTTCCCCTTTTGCTCCTCTTTTATTCCCCATGGGAGGGGCCATTCACCATTCACCTTGGCCTTACTCCCCAGTTGACCCTTGTCCCTAAGATGTTCCATTCATCTGGTAACTCTGTACTTTGCACAATGAGAACAGGCTCTAGCTGTTCATCTGCCTCACAGATGTCTGACTCCAAAGGCAGCTGATAACTGTCAGACGGCCCTGGCCCCATCTCTGCCTCTGACACAGAGCACTCATCAGAGCCTTCCCCAGACTCCAGGACTGGCCCATGTTCCTCCCCAACCTCCTCACTGTCCAAATCTGCTGCCAGCTCCACTGGCTGCTAGTGGGCCACAACAATATCTATTATGGAGTCAGTATTTATTCTGAGACATGATTCTGATAGCAACACAGATATGTCTGAAGCATGGAATTATTGCATTGTGTTTTTGCCTTGCCGCCTTTTAGTATGAATGCCATTCAGGCCTCTAAGCTATCCTACACAGCATAAATTCTACAGATGTAGTAATAACTGTATCTAATCCACATCACAGCTTCTTAGATCTTAAAATTCTCTGGCCATTAGCCAAAGCTGGATACAACCTTTTCTTAGAGATCTTAAAGTGCTTTTCTTATATCAAAAAACTTGGGATTCTCCATTATCAAGACATGATCACTGTTTGCAGTAGTTAAGCCACAAACTCTTTTTACCTCATTGCGCTATCATTTCAATTCTCTTTTTCCACAATCATTAATTGCTTCAAATCACAAGATCTTCATTCATATATCAATTGTCATAGATATGACATACTTCCTGAAACCATGCTTAAGTTATAAATAAGACTTATCCTTCATGCTTTAAATCTACCCCAAACCTCCCAGTTTCCCATATCTCTGTAAGATAACTGAAATCTGAAAAGAATCGAGGGATAATATTAAATCACCACTGACTTGCCCATGCTTCCATTTCTAACATTTTTCTCGAGAGAGAGAGTTCAAGCAGCATTTCTCAACTTTAGCCACATTAAAGGGCCATTTTCTAACAATCTTCTGTCAAAGAACTCACTGCATGACTTTGGACCAGTTATTCTTTCTCAACCCAATCTACTCTGCAGAGAAGTTATTACGAGAAGAAAGAATTATGCAAGATCCTTGAGCTCCTAATATGGAGGATATAAATCTATCAATCAATAAATATGGACATACCCTTGAACCCATAAATGTTAAGTATCATTTGGCAAATTTCTTTTGTTTACTTGACCTGGCAGAACACTTAAAAGAATGGCTAGAGGATATACAGTAATAGAGAAAAAAATGTAAAGCCCTATAAAAACATATAGATACCATCCCTATTCTTATGGCATCCTGTAACTGAGAAGAACATCTCCCAGATATGACCAGATGATTCTGAAGTGTTTTTGTTATAGCAGTTCTATTACTTTATCTGAAGCACTTGTATCGCTTCAGATAGCTAAGTTATACAACAGTGTGAAACAAGGGAAGCAAATTTTGTTCCTTGAAAAAGGACTGTGGACTAAATTCCTTTTTTTTTTGAGAAATAGAAAGCCCTTGAACCTTGAAGTGAACCTTGAAGAATATAAGAACATAATGTCTGAATGCCTCACTACCTCATTATCTTATAATAAATTAGGAAAACAGAAAGATGTTGTTTACCCACCTGAAATCCACAAGGAGGGTAAATCCCAGTGCTGCGAGTCTACCTGAAATGTTCAAGGACATGCAATTGACACAATGAGGCTTCAACAGCAAGACAGACAGCTTCAGGCCATGGAACTGCTATATAAAACTGTCTACATCTTCCTAAATTAGAACTGACAACAAGTCCTGGTTTATAATGCTGAGTTCTCAACTTTTGGATTACAAAACTATCTAGAAAAGGAAACACAGCAAGTTAGATTTAAAAAAAAAACGCTCTGAGGATTTTTTTTCTGTTTATCATTTCTAATATTCATTATTGTAGCTCATTGTTCAATAAGGCAAATCCTAGGACCTGAAAACTTTTATTCTGAACACACACTCATTAAAAATTAATATGCTAGAAACATAGAACATAGAGAAATATCCCTATTCAGGGCTGTTACATTCTTGAACATTTAATCATTCATTATGCTGCTTAGAGAAGGTAGTTGTCTTTTCTTCAAGACCAGGAGGCATAGTTACTATATCTTCTTATCTGCTCTGCCACATGCTGGAATATGACCTTGGACAAGTCATTTAGGTCTAACTCTTTTCAACACATTCATTAATTTTCAAGTGTCAAACATCAGAGGCTTCTTGAGGAGAAAATTTCAGAGTCACCTTATATCCGTGATTTAAATCAATTTCTTACTGAAAGATCCAGTGCTTAGTGTCTACATTTATGTCATCTTAATTCAAAGAATTAAAAAAACACTTTGTAACTAATACTAAAATCACATCAAAATGTAATTATTTATATCTATTATAGAGAAATGATTTAGGTGGGCCAAAACTGATTAATCTTTCTCCCCAAATATTATTCTGTTTCCTCTTGCATAGAGAAAGCACATAATATTTCACTTCCTGAACTTAATGCTCTTCAGGATATTGGGAAGTTAGATCTGGGGCCCCTGGGCTAGATTGACTTTCCTTTCCTTGTTAAAGAGGTCTGAAGTTTCTTCTGATTAATATGATGCATATATCTTGATTAGAATCAGATCCAGAGTTTGGAATTCAAATCCTTTCCAGATCTCCAAATCACGTGCTAGATAAAGTGATGGGCACTGTGGTGAAACATGTTTATAAATCACTAAGATGTGCAGGTTTACATATCCACAGCACATTATTATATAGTCAAAGGAATAGTGGAATTGGTAATTTGCTCGTAGTACTTAAGGGAACACAGTCAACCTTTCCATAACTGGAGACTGCATTTCCCTTCACCCCCCTCTCCCCCCCCCATAGCTATAAATTAAGAATGCATTCAGCTTGATAGCACCATGGAATGGAAGGGGTCATTTTCTTTGTTGACATTCGGGCCAATTTTTTAAAAAATAAACCTGTTAGGTCTGGGAATTGGAAAGGTCTTTTTCTTCAAAATTCCAGTATCCTAACAATACAGCCCTTCTCAAGCACTCAAAAAAGAAATATGCAAACCCTTCCATTAGTTGTCTAGATTCTTCCAACCAAAGACTATCAAGGTCAAGCCAAAGACCCTTTTAAGTATCTTTCTCGGCAGCTGGGAAGAGATGAAGAACAGGGAGAGAAACTGGCATGGGATAGAGGCTAAAACTGATGCAAGACTAAGAACAGAATGGATGTAGCCTCCAAAACAATGCAACAACATTGTCCTTTGCAAGAAGTTCCTAGTAAAATGAAATTGCAAATGGCTGGTGAATGGAGGCAACCCCATTAGAAGATATTGGTCTCTTTATCCATGCCTGTGAATGGACACAGGCTTTACACTCAGCAGACATATCAATACAAAAATGAATTTGTTTCATTACAACCAGTCACTGACACACCCTAATTAGTATGAACAGGTTGGAGTTAAGTTCTCTAAAGCAATTGCTTCTTCTTTAAAAGAAGATACATTTTAACTGGTGAGTGGCAAGAGGCTGTCCCCCTCCTGAACAGCAAATGGCAGGAAAGAGACCTTCATGTTTTTACCATTCTTCAGCTTAAGAGAAACAGAGAAGACAAGATGTCAATTCCTCTCTTGAACTGCAAGAGGAGTATTTGGCTCTCTTTGTGACATTTCTGATATGGTGTGCTTTATAGTAACCTGTTTGGCTCGGCAGGAGCCTTTGGAGCTGCTATCAGACTCTGAAAGCGAGGGGCCCTATGAGTCAGGCCTGGAGGAGGTGGAGGGCCCTGGACAGGGTTCTGACTCTGAGCAGGGCTCAGAGAGACTAGTTGGTCCCCAGGTAATGACTGAGCCTTGGATCAGTGAGAGAGGCTGATACAGAAAACTCCTGTGAGTTGTTTCGGGATGCACGCAGAAAAAGGGCTGACCGACGTAAGGAACAATTGAAGACTCACAGGAGATGATAACGAGCAGCTGTTGCTCGTTAGGATCTCCTCCTGCAGATAAAAGACTGATGGTGCCATGCCCTGGTTGCAGAACTCAACGTTCTGTTTCTGTTCTAGTCAATGTTCTCCATTCTTGTGCAATCATCGAGTAAAGCACTTGATTTATATACTCCTGTTTTCCATCAAGAAAAGCACTTGGATAAGTGACTTGATTTATATAATCCTGTTTTGTAGCAGTTTATGAGTTAGGCCTTTTGCCAGAGCATTTATCTGTGTTTATTTTGAGGCTCGCAGCCAGCAAGAGCCGGGACTGATAAAAACATTCCTTTGAACGTTCTGTCTGGCTTTCATTTCTGAACGGACAAGGTGGGGGTCAGAACAGTAACCTACTTCCATCATTGTAATGTAGCTCTTGAGTTTGAAGATATCCTGTCTTCTGGATTATCTATAAGCAGCTTCTGAGAGTTTGGTGACCCCATCCTCATGATTTCAAGAATAACAACTTTGTCCAATGCTGAGGGTGACAATGGATCCATAGGAGATTGATTAGGAAGAACTAGGTTGTGTCAGCATTTTCTTTTATTGAAGTAGAATCTAGAGTAAAATCTGAGAAATGAGCTAGAAGCTTCCTCCAGATTAGTGAGATGAATATTATCCAACAAATTAATTTGTACATCAGTGTCCAAATCAGGGTCAATATCAGAAGGTAAGAGAAAATCTTGTCTTGAGGGTATACTGCTCCAATTTTGGGCCTGGCTGTAGGTCTGAGTCTACAGAGATAATTCCCCCTTTTGGAACTGCATTGAACAGGTAAGCTGGGAAGCTACACTCTCCTTTTAAGTTATTGCCAGTTAGATCCAGTTGAAATCTAAAAGATGTCAATGGGGAGGCTTGTTTTAAAACATGGAACCTGCTCTGAAAATCCCTTAACTGAGTAATATAAGTCATTGGGGGTGAGAAAAGAAAAAGTGCATTCTCTCTGCAATGAAGCACTGGTTTCTGTAATAATAATAATAATATTCCAGTCTGGGCAGGAGCCTGAAGCCTTAAGCAAGTGAGAAGAGTGTAGCTGAATTAAGGGCTTTGACTGGGGTGTCCTTAAAAATTCTAGAAGGAAAAATGCTATAGAGTGCAAAGAGTTTCTGCCATCCTAAACATTTTCTTTACATTATATGGCTTAATTGTACTCTCAAACTGTTTTTTTTGTAAAGTCCATGGCATATTTAGATGTTAGAACCCAGTAACTATATGCATCAGTTGTTTTTAGAATTTATCAAGTTTAGATTGGATGTCACTTTGGGAAACAAAAATGACCAATTTTGAAACCCATGTAAATAAAGCTTTATTGGAGTGTTTGTGAAGGTCATTGAAGAGTTATTATCATGGCCTTTCCTTTCTATTTCCTTCACTAAAACTAGGACTATAACAAATCTTGTTGCGTAATATAGAGGTGGGGAATAAGTTGTATTCAAAGTGGAAGAAGAGTTTTGAATTAAGAGCAACCCTGTTCTTAATTCAAGAAGGACTTACATATCTGTGATGATTATGATAGGAAGAAAATGTGTTGTTGTTTTCTTGTTCTTTCCCTACCTTGTTTTTTGCTTCCTCATTTTTTTTTTGTTGTTTTTTGGGCTGCTGAATATACTCTTGGTTATTCTCAACTGCTTCTTTCCTTTGAAGATCATTTGTGATCATATAAAAATGTACAACACCCAGGGTCTCTTGTTGAGATGAGTGGCTAGAGAAATCAAATAAATAAATTTTCCAAGCACAGTTTTACCTCAGTACTGGACTGCTTGAAACTCAACAAATTTGGTACTCAACACACATATTTTGATGTGAAAATTTTGTCCTGGTATTCATTTGTTTGGTACTTAATGAGCAAGCCAGAATTGCTGTGTGACATACACCCGAAGCAATGGGTAATATGTTAGTAATGTGGTTTGTTTGGTATTTGTTGTTTTTAGTACTTGTTGCACCTTCAAGAACCAATTGATAAGAACTAAGGTACCTGTGTAATCTGTTTTAATTCTTGGTTTGACTTAGTTTTTGCTTCTGTTATAGTGAAATTCTCTGAATACTGATTTGCACTCCTATTCAAGGTGAATTAAGCATTCCATTTTGATCCCCAGCTTGCTTTCTGCAGAATTCTCTTAAATCCCCTTTGTATTGGATTTCCTAAATTAGGACAAAATGTTTAATTCTTCATTACTCAAAAACCACTAATATATGTGAGCTTGAGCTACAATGCAATTAATTTTAGTGACTTTGCAGTCAGGAAACTAAATAAACACATATGTGAATTCTTGGGCTTAATTGAGTTGTAGATTCAGCTCTATGTTTTCTTTGGATGCACATTAAACAAAGTTGATAAGAATAGCAGCATGTTACTCTATTTTCCATGTAAATATAAAGAATGCTGTGACACTATAGATATTTATTAAATATTTTGGTTTATTAATGATTGTATTTTTGAAGAGAGGACTCCATCTTTGTTGAGTAATCAAATAGATTTCTAAATCTTTATATTTTTTTTGCTTCCTATAAAATGTGCCCATTCTGTACAAATGGAACCTATTGTATGACTATTATATACAATAAAATCCTGGAGTCCTTGGTACTTGCAAACATTTCACAAGTTGTGTCCATGTTAGTGATTTGTAGGCAGGACTCTTTCTGTGTTGATGGGAACCCTAGTAGACACATAGAGATAAACTACATTTACACACCATTCAAAAAAGACAATAAAAACTAAGGGCCCGGGAGACTAGAGCAAATTCTCTCTGGAAACCAACCCAGAGATAAATAGAGATTAACATCACACAAACAATCAAGCAGAAAACAATATTCTAATCAAGGAACTACCTTGATTAGTATCAAGTATTTTCTTCTGTAAGCTACATATTGCCATGCCTGGAGTCTATATATAGGTCCAGATAGGAAGATAGAGGAGAAATATATACACATACTGTATATGTTGCAGATAATATCAAACTGCACTGAAACAAAATACATTTTCCAAGCAAATTCATTGTTTACATTATGGACAAAACAAAACAGAGGTACATTGTCTAACAGAAACCTGATCTGGCAACATCATTCAGTTTTCCAAAGAGCCTCCTTAAACTTAAGAAGCAACTTTTTAGGGAATGTGCAGGTAGAAATTGAGGCAAGCATACATTTGTTCATATGCAAAATTACATGCTGCAGACACCTGAAATTGCTCTTTTGCTGCTACTGCTACAAGCATCAATGTAAAGTACTTTGAAAATTCCTCAGAACCAATGAAATACAGAGGGACAAATGTTGTTCAATCGGGACATGCCAAAAACAGGCCTTTGGACAGTATTAGAATCTGGATGTTGTGGCCTTTGGAGGTCTGTCCAATTTAACTGGTAATTGATACAGGTTGTGTCCTGCTCAAGGATCTCTGCCCTGTGGTCTTTTCCTAAAAGCACCATTGTATTTGATCAAAGAATATTGCTTTCTGCCTTTTATCAGGAATTTGGTTTTCTATTCTGTACATCCCTAGGTTTGCTTTTATATTAGAAACAATACATTTTAGCTAAATATTTGTGTTCTTTTGCATTCCGCTTTTTTTAAAAGAAACCCCTGAATAGAATAAAAAAATAGCATAAATCATCAGTTTTTAATCTGGCAGGAAGTAGATAGTGGCCCATTAAACTTTCGTAATTAAATTTCCCCACTACTCCCCCATATAACCATTATCTGAGATTTCTAATTAACACCAAAGGAGGGAGTCAGTTCAGATTGATGGGATCTATAGCCATCCCCTTTCATTTTAATGACCTCTAATAAACTTTTATTGCTATTGATATTGATAATTACAATATACCCTTTAATCCTGCAATGTGATTCTAAGGGTCTTTTGTGAAAAAAAAGAGAAAAATATTACATTTAAAATTAAAGTAGGTTAGGTTACAGTAGTCCTTTAAAGAGGAAGGGGCCATGCAGATCTTCTCACAATTTTATAGAAATAGCCAACATGGTTAAGTAGAAAACAGTGATGATGCAATGGATTGGGTTTAACATGATCAACCTCTGCTTTTATGTTTAGATTTTTTATATATCTTCATAGACATACTCATGCAGGGTTTTTCCTACTTTCTTGCTGCAACATTCCTGATATGATGTGTCATTACCATCTTTGGGGTATTTTTTTTTTTTTTACTTCTGAATCTAGTTAGCAATTAAGTTTTTGGGTGACCCATCCAAGTACTAATCAAGTCTGACCCTGCTTAGCTTTTTGGTATAAGCCAACTAGTGGATGTCATCTGGATGGCTATTATTATAAAATGACAATAAATTGCATAAAATAAGTCAGTATTTTGCACCTAGCTCTTAAAATCATTATGAAGAGAAAATTAAACAATACAGCTGAAAAATATTCAACTATTCCCTGTATTAGTGACCATTTTACACAGCAATCATTTTCTATCACAACAGGATAAAACAGTAATTGTTGTTAAATGAGGACTAGCTGTATGTAGAATGGGCATGAGGCAAATGCAGCATGTTTTGGTCCTATCTCTAGGAACTAAATTGAGAACATAAATTTGCATCTGACATCAGTAAATTCAGGCTACAGAAATAAAGCTGTTTTCCTTAATGAGCTTCCTACTTCAATTGAATGCTTTTTACCTCATCTAAATGCAGACATCCACCAGGTATGAATGAATATTACTATTATTTTAAATGTTCTGCCGATACATTTATAGCAAATGTGTTCTTACAATATATTGCCGTTATGATAACCAAAAATAAAAAGGAAGGCAAAGTAAGTCACTTGCAGTTAAGAGCCAATGTCTATTAATAGCATAGAAAAAAAGTCTGATTTTATAAACTGATCTTTATGGAATGTGTGTGTGTATGTGTGTCAAAGTGTGCTGGCTCATTTACTCAAAAATGTACGTGTATATAGATCAGAAAAATAATAAGTGCCAGTTGGATGAGATTAATGACTAATCTATGTCAACAAGTGTGCATATGCATATAAAGGCCAGGTTTGCAGATCACACTAAATGTGGCTTAGCATGACACGCACGACTTGGAATAAACCCAAGATGTCACACTCTCCCCTTTTCTGAGTCGTAGACACTGAGAAGCATTTACTTTTCATTTCCTTCAAATCCAAGTTTCATTTTGAATGAATAGGATATGCTTTATCTCTAACTTTGGACAAGTCACCTTCAATCTATCAGTAAAGAAACTAGTTTGTTCATTTTCAATTCATATGCAACCATGAATCAGGTTTAAAGAAAAATGAGACTCAGAATCATTCTGCCAACAATTTAGGGGTTCAGGCTGTAACTAACTTCTCAGATGTCCAGAACTTGCTTTCGGCCATGGGACAGACCTTGTTAGAAACCAGTAGAATACTGGGCAGCCCTTATAATATCTTTTTAAAGATTTTTAAGATCTAAATCTTTAAGATTTTAGATTTTTAATTCTACTTTTTTATATACAACTCAGGGTGCCAAACATACCTAATATTCCTTCAACCTCTTATTGGTGAGGTGGGGTTATTGGTATTATGTGGAGTAAGTTGAACTGACAGAGCATCTGATTGGCCCAAAGTCACCCAGCTGGTTTTTCATGCCTAAGGTGGAAGTAAAATTCACAGTTTCCTGATTTCTAGACCAGTATCTTAACCACTTTACCAAACTGGATCTCTTTATGGGTCATTCCTGCCAGGAGATTTGAAAAAAAAATAGATTGTGCTTTTGTGTTGTCTGTGAGGGAACTGTTGCATTTATCTTTCTTCCTTCTGCAACTATGTAAGTATTTACCCTGCATGAAGCTCATCTGGCTCCAGATTCCTCTATCCTTTGAAGTGTGGAAGGCATTACAAATTAGTTAGGACAAAATGTTGAAATATTAAAAACTGAAAAACAGTAATATTGCATAGAAATGAACAAAAGTATAATATATTTTCCTCTTACCAAATTACTATTAAGCCTAAGGCACCATACAAATGAAAATTTACAAGTACTATAATAAAAGATAACTGTCTCCCAATTTGTTGTAATATTAGAACCATCAACATAGTACTACCTCATGCCAGGGATTTTCCATACTCTTAAACAGTGCATGTGTCCGTCCACCCCCTCCCCCCCCAATTAATTCAAAAATAAAGGTGGGAGCTTTAAAAAGTGATCAAAATCATGGCGGTTCACCAACCCACATGAGATTTGATTACATGAAATCACAAGGTGATTTTTTTTTGCTTGGTAATCACCAAACCTTCAGATTTAGAGTGGGGAGAGGGAAATATAAAAGAGTGTGCAGTTATTTAGCTCTAAAAAGCTTGGTCACCCAGCTTTAAAATGCTCCTTTACTGTTTTTCTTTCCTCTGCAACCATTAAAGCTGATCAATTGTTAAGGTAGGTGGACCATTATGCAAACCTACAATAGCTAAACACAGTCTGCTAACTGTCTTTGCTAGCTCACAAACACCTTCATCAACATTCTGGTCTGGCTATTAATAGCTGAGGTTAATTGAGTGATGTGATTTGAAATACTTTAAATGGACAAGGTAGCTAATGGAAGGCTTGCTGCAAACAAACCCAACCACTTAATTAACATTTTCTTTAGAGACCCTTCTTTGCATGCATCCTCTTCCTACTTTGAAAATTAGGAAGCTCTCTCCCTAGACATAATTGCTGGTATTTTTTAAAACAAAGATGAAAGTCATTTGGTGGCTCATGATTTTAAAATTCCTGATTGATTGATTGATTGATTTCCCTTTGGAGTTTTAAATCCTGCCTGCTGCTTTAACATTTGCATTCTGTTTAAATTGGATTGTATTCTTTTACCATCCTATTTTTAAATCCTATTAAAATCATTCATGATTTTTAAAACTAGAGCAAGAATTCTATATTTTTGTAATTATGTTGAAGGTGACATTAATATCAGAAGCATGTTATAAATCGAGACAAATGAATACAATTCACATTAGCAAAAGAAAAGGGGCCTGTATATCCAATTTAAATTTGGTGGGGCATGGCGGGGGACAGAGAGTCAATTTATACCATTCTGTTTCTAAGGTCTTAGTTTTTATCAAACCAGTTTACTATGACTTTACATTAGAGAACAGTGTATGGCTCCACCCACATTAGATTCCAAATCAGAGATTTAACGTCAGCTGTATGTGTCTAAGAATAACTTTTCCATACTATTAAAAAGTCCTAATTATTTGAGACAGAGTATCTAATTTTTATAATTTGTTTAATATGTATTTACTAACTATATTTTTATATTGCCAAACTTCTCATGGATTCATAGTGGTAATCAGACACACAAGATTTCAGTCTCCTCATTCCAAATGTTTTTTCTATGGATAGGAAATTTCCTTCTATATCCAATGTAATATAGAGGTAGATGAATGTTTTTTTTAAAAAAATATGATACATAAATAAAATAAACAGCATAGCCTGTTGCAGAAAATGGGGCATAGCCATTAAGGCAAAGTCTCCATTGGATACAACCTCATGGTTTGAATTCTGGTCCCAGATTAGATCAAAGTTTCATCATACATCATAAAATATAATTGGCAATTTATACAAGTATAGTTGTTATTCTCAAAAGTGTCATCCATTTTTTTTTATTTTTATAACCCTGTAATCCCTTTTGTTGGGGTGGAGTCGGGGCGACTGAATGGAGCTGAGTTTTTATGGTGCCCTTCCTGACACCTACAGTATGCGGAGTTCGCAGGAGATATTTTCCCTTTGCGCCAATAGAGAAACATCTGTCACAGCCTAAGATTGAACTCTCAATCTCCCCAGTGTGAGGCGAGCATCTTCACCTCTAGGCCATTGCACCACTCAAAAGTAGCATACAATAACTTAGTATACAACTCAAAATGTACTAAGATTTCATTGGCCCCGACGCAGCCTATTTTCCACAAAGCAATGAAGACCTGTATACATAGAGCATGTGGTTTAGAGCATGGAGGATTGAAGATTAGGTGACCCATGCATTGTTTTCTTGCTGATTATTTGGGGTTTATTCATGGAGTCCATTGTAGAATTTTATGTTTTATTGATGCTCTTTTTATTGTTTTTAATAATTTGTGACCTATTGAGAGTTGTATTGCAAGACGAGTGATGATATAAATTACTTAACAAATAATGAATAAGTATGTGTTTGAGAGAGTTGGAATTAGGACTTTGTTTTGTTTCTTTTTAGCCAACAAATATAACATTATTTTGGTTCCCTAATGTAGCATGAACTATATTATAAAAGAGTCCCTACTCTTGACACATAGTCAGCCAGATGTTTAAACTGCATTTGGCATTTTTATTCACCTATCAAGTTCTTCCCAAGGACCTGGGATAGCCAGATGTTCTTGTCTGATGGTGTTAAAGGTATTGTCGCAGGACGTAAGCTGTTCCAAATTAAGCTGTCTCTTGCATTTGACTGATGGTGATTTTTCAATGCTGATGGTTTTCAAAAGGTGCTCCAGATGTTTTGGGATTGCACCCAAGGGATCTATTGCTATTGGTACTATCTTTGCTTTCTTGAATTGATATTGATCTGCTAGCCTCTGTTCAGTAATTTTTGATTCTGGATATTTTTCTTCCCAGAACTGGTGCATTTTTTTTCAGATATCCTCTTCTCATTGAATTGGAATCATAATGACAGATCATTATTTTATTTTTTTTAGTCTTCATATATTTGCAATGGCTAAACTACTTTTCTTCCAATAATCCTATAGCTTCTGGCCTGGTTACTTAGGCCCTTTAGACTATTTGCTAATATATGCCTGATAACCTCAACACTGAGTACAACCCTTGTTAACCTGGCAATGACCGATCTAATATGAGTTTCTGAAAATTACACCACACAATATAGTTTATGGAAGCACTCTTCATCTGACTCCTCTGATGAAACCTGTCCAGTATGGTGAACCTCTGGCACAGCAGAGGTGGTATTCAGCAGGTTCTGATAAGTTCTGGAGTACCAGTAGTGGAAATTTTGAGTAGTTCAGAGAACTAGTAAATACTACCTCTGATTGGCCCTCCCCCAACTATTCTCTGTCTCCCGAGTCCCAGAGGAAATGGGAATTTTGCAGTAACCTTCCCCTGGAGTGGGGAAGAAATGGAGATTTTACAATATCCTTCCCCTGCCACGCCCACCAAGCCACGCCCACCACACCATGCCATGCCCATCAAGCCATGCCCACAGAACTGGTAGTAAAAAAAATTGAATCCCACCACTGTGGCAAAGGTTTCATATTCTTTGGAACATCCTAGCCCCACAACCATGTGTAGGTAGTGCCTCCCTGGGGATTATTTACTATTAGTATTACCATTCACAACAATATGAAATCACAGCTGCCAGTTCTTAGGTGATGTTGGTCTTCAGATGCATCAAGTTCTTCCCAAGAATCTAACCTAAAGTATCAGTGTGGATTTAAGCAGTATTACCTTTTGAAATTGGAAATGGAAATTTTGTCAATGCACAAATTTTCTAAGAGCCATTCAGGATTCTTTGGTATGGTATCCTGTCTGCATATAACTACTGGAACTACCAAGGCCTGTTTATACCATAATCTTTCAACTTGGATTTTCATTTCTTGATACACTGTGATCTTCTCCAATTCTTCGTCTCTAAGTATTGCCACATCAATTCTTCATACTTTATTCTTTTCAACCATGGTTAAATCTGATGTGTTATGAGCCAAAGTTTTACCAGCTTGTATTCAAAGATCCCACAATATTTTAACCTGTTCATTTTTTTACTACTTTTTCAACTATATGTTCCTACCAATTTTTCATTACTGGTACATAATAATTTTTATAAATTCTTCAGTGAATGCACTGAATTTGCATTTGGCAATCACGTTTAGAAACACTGGTGAGACCATTCTGATTATCAGTGTCTCTAATTTGCTTTTTTACAAATGATTTTACCTCCCTAAGGACTAATTGATTTACAATTCAATTCAGGAGAAAGGCGGAGACTACATAATTCCTTGAATAAAGTTTGATATCAATGAGATTGGTAGCTGTTTGTCAATAGGAAAGGTAACAGCCCTGGAGGATCAAAGATAATTCTGAGCTACAAAATTAAAATACTGCTTTTATACCAGCCTTAATACTTGGAACATTAACTTCAAGCTTCAGAACCACACCAGAGGCACAGTTTGGAGGACAAAATCCTAAGGAAACTTGATTGAATGGTTTCATATGATATTAGGTTTGTAAATGGGCAAAATTGTAAACCATACAATAATTGTGCAACGGTTTTAGCCACAAACAATTTAATTTGTACTAGTATGTAATTTGCCCCTTGCTGTCTATAAAACCTGGTTATAGCGAATGCAGTAAGAGTGGCAGAAATAGGAACGTGGGCATACCATTCCGGTATGGTGGCCGCTGCTCCCAGCTACCACCGGTAAACCCGTACCGGATCATACCGCCCGGAACCCACCAGTGGATCGTACTTATATGAATTGGTCTTCATCCTCCTTACTAAGCACATGAACCAGTGATAAAGAAATATGCCACAGATCATAATTTAGAAAAGTAGCAATGAATCCCTTATAAATGATATTCAAATGCTGTGATATGTGTATGTACAAAAATAATTATAGTGCAGACAATGATTTTCTCTGTGGTACTCTATGAAAATGAAATTTTGACCATGAAGAAAATGAATGGCAAGAATACTGATAGGAAGTTCTATTACTCAGCCACTAAGAGTAACACCACTTGATGGCATAAGATCTTTTTTGAACAATGAGGTTGTGGGAGACACCATCCTATTTTAACAGAGAACCTGGCTTTGAAAAGAAGAAAAACACATATCAATCAGAACGTTATTAATGTTATTTATTGTTGCCTTAAATAAGAAAAGATTAACAGACAAGTAGTTAATTTTCCTGATTATCGACCTGGGCATTTATGCTCAGTAAGTAATCACTTATAACAAGGGTTACATTTGTCATATTTTTCTGAGGTCTGCAAAATATGTTTAAATTTCTTGATTGGTTTTTGATACAAACATTTCCACTGAGAATACATTTTTATCTGAGTTGTTGACAGGGTGGTTTTGGCTCATTTTCTAATTTGTGGACAGCATTCAACTAAAGTTTTCAGCAGGGAGATGACAACACAGACATTTCTATTTTGAATAAATACGCTCAAAAGCATCTACATAATGACCTTGTAATATATGGAGTAGATTGAAGAACATTCCTATTTTGAGGTGCAAATATTCTATTTTAGAGGACAAATATATATAGCCAATTTAGGATTCACTCTGTATTTGGGTTGTTATACAGAACCAAATATCAGAAATAACACATTTAACTCTCAGGAATTTACTGCTAAGTAAAAATCGATAGGATTATAGCCCGAGAGCCTAATTACAAAAACAGAGGGCCATTATTGGATCTCTTGTATCTTTATAGAAAATAGTTGCAGGTAGTTGCATTGTAGACCATGTGATTTTTTAAACACAAGTTTTCAGCTGTTAATTGTTGTCTCTATTTATGATATCCTGTCCAATTTTAGAAGCACCAATATCACAAAGTTTTAGAATTTCCAGCTATTCACCCCACAATTACACAATCATATCTCCCTCTAAGATATAATCTACAAAAATACAGCTGCAAAAATAAATAAATCAAACAGAGTAATACAGTAGTTGGTTAACATTTTCAGGAGCGAGTGTCCAAAGAGCGCCCAAACCCCCAAAATGCAATGCATGTGTGGCCCCTGCACATGTGGCCCCTGCGCATGTGTGCTCACCCATGCCCCTTGCATGTGCACAGCCTCCCCGCATGTACCCATGTGCCCCCGTGCATGCCCCATTGCACGTGCCCCTCCCCCTGAGCACCAGAGACTCGATGACCAGCTGGCCAGCAGGATATGTCCACACATGTGCTGTGGAGCTGAACTAGGGTGACAGCCACAGACAGGGTACTGCATGCCACCTGTGGTACGCATGCCATAGGTTCACCATCATGGGGGTAATATAGTCATTGACATTTTTTCTAACTTAGGACCGATTCATCTATAGTATTTTCCTACAATTGTCATTCATTGGTTATTAATATGAACCAATTAACGTAGAATTAGTCTGAGCTATAGGCTAGCACTTTCTGTGTTTTTAGGTTTTCAGTTGATTCTTTTAATTAACTCATTTGAGTTTGACTTCACTGTTTTTTGTTATGTACTATATAAATTGAAATAACAAAGTCATAGAAGAGAAAACCTGGAAAATGCCAGGTTGAGGATGGGTGTTCTGCATTGTCAATGATACATATTTAACTGACACTTGTGTTATTATTGGCTAGAAGAATTCCATGCATTCTCCCTCACCTTGCCACAATACTTTCACAATATGTATTAGATACTCAGCCTGATCTTTTTCTGTCACTACATATCATCTACTGAATCATTATTTGTATATTTATAAAATTGTTTTCTAGAAAATCTTAACACTTTTAAAGCACAACAGAGATTCTTCAGGGCCTATAACAACACTAAAAATGGCACACAGTTTGCCCTCTAAGAGTGCTTGCCAACTCCTATGAATCTTATTCTGCAATGAATACACAGGTATAGAGAAGCATCTCTCAATTCACATGGTATGATAACAAGACTCGAGAGGCTTGCCTGGGAGCACAGTGTGAATGAACTGTGCATCCTAAAACTGCTTTAAAATCCACTACAAAATCTAGGATTCCAATGTCATCCAATGTCTCATGTGAGAGAAAAAAGACAGAGTGATACGGAAATAAATTGAGTTCAGCAGATAAATCATTTCTGTAAGTTAATTTATCCTGCCATGTTATAACTTGTTTTAATTATAATTTCTAGAATAAGCCACAATGGTAGTTTTGACCCATCTCACTAAACCAAAATCAAGTAGGAAACTTCACAGCTTACCATGGTTTGTAAACTCAGTCAATGCATAGACTATTACTTCAAAACAAAAAATCAAGTTTTGCATCTCGTATTATCCTTATTTTTTAAAAAATGCTTGGATTTCTGATTACACATGTTGGATTAAGCAGATGTCTGAAATGATTCAAGAAACTTTATTATGTATTTAATTTCTTCTCAGCCTGAAATTCAAAGCTGGAAATGTTACTATTTTTAAAGAGTTTATAATTTGGGCTGATCTCTAAAGCTGAATAGTTGAGATAAATATGTTTTTGGTTAGCTTAGATGGCTTACTCTGTTCTACATATCTATATTAGTTTTAGAACAAGACAAAAATATGCAATTGAATACATAAATCACAATACTTACATAAACTATTTTGTGTTATGTGAATCAAGATAATAGGAAGCTTTTGGGAGTAGGGAGTTGACCAATAATTATGGTAAAACGTATACAATGTATTTTTCTTCTCTCTTAGGAGACATTTTTGAAGGATCAATTCATACTGATGCAGGTAAAATGAATTATAATTTCACACCTTTTGTCACCTGTAGAAATATAATGAAATGTCATTCTGTAATTACAAAAGGCGGGGAAGTTATCAAGCAATAAAATATGGAATTAGGGCAAACTACTAGCCTGAGGATATAGTTTGTATAAAAGGTTATTCTTTATAATTCATATGTTGTTAAAAAAATATTTTTTTATAAAGCATGGAATGCCACAGGAGAAATGAGGTCCTGTTAAAAGCTATGTTTTTTCCTGCGCTTTCATAATGCTTATGTTTAAAGAATGGAAGAGAGGAAGTACAGTGAGGTGGAACGGGTAGTGACCAGATTGATCATGGGAACAAATCTGCCGGTAGTAACCTTGTTTAATGATATGTTGCTGGGCTCAGCACCTTCCCGAGGCTGTGATTCTTCACTGGCTGGGCCTGCATGATGGATCACGGTAGGAGTCTGATGGGGCAATCACTCACTGGTGGCCACCGACACCTGCACCAGTCTGACACCCATCCCCTCTGGATGTATCAGCTGGCACAATCAGCCTTTTGGGATATGCAGCCATTCCACCAAGTTGCACATGGAAGTTCCTTTATGTACTTTGGAGAAAGATAATTCCTTTTGCATTAGTTTAATAGAGGCAATAATTTAATTAGCCCAGACACTATCTGCAACTCAGCAAGCTTAAAAAATGATAAATGGATTCAGAGAGGGAAAGGTATTATAGATATGTACTGAAAAATATAGCAGCAGTTTCCTATGAAAGCATCATTTCAAATCCTGTGTAGTTGTATACATTTCATTTGCTTTTGGTAACACATATAGAAATGGAAGAGATAAATGTCAAAGGCAAAATGTATTTCAAAAGGTTTGCCATCAGGAGTACTACAAACAACGTATGTAATCAATTTTAAAACAATTAAGACAGGCAACTTAATCATACGTGCATAATACTAAATTCTCAGTGATGTGTGACATCAAATAAATCTAGGATATAATAATTATGAATCACCTGGCTGGAAAATGTTGTTTCTGCTATAATTGGTGTTTTGGAACATGACTTGCTTCAATTTAGGCTGGATCAGGGACTGCTTGCTTTGACTTGGGACTCAATACTAGGCAAACTCCAGAGTACTCACTGTGTAATGTGAGAATAAAACAAATTGCTTAAACTTTCTTTTTCCATCAAAATAGGAAAAGTTTGAGAAAAAACAATATAAATTATTGAGAAGATTTAATTTGGAATTTTCTAGAGATGTATCTATAAGCTGTGTTCCTTTAATTGTACGTTTGCACCAGTCTGTGTATAAGAATGTACATTTATCCATATGAAATCAGTCTTTGTTAAGAAGTGTAAATGAATGCAATGGGAATAGGATTCTTAGCAGCAACTGTGGAAAAACAAGGAAGGAATGAGTAGTGATTGAATATGGTTTGAAAGAATAACTAGTATGGAATAAGTATATTGAGATGATCTGATCAAATAATGCAAATGAATAAGGATCAAATTGCAAAAAAAAATGAAGGAAGAGTGAATGGGTAGAGACAAATGGGGAGATCAAAAAATTGTTGTTGGATAGAACTAAAGATAGATTACAAAGAAAGGTGAAGCAGCTAAAGAATATGTGTTTGTGTGTGTTTGTATTCAGGTGTATGTAGACACTGGAGAAGCAAGGATGGCTAGGAAAAACAGAGAGATATGGAGAGACATAGCGAGTGAATTGCTGTAAACAATTTTTAAAATATTTCCTTTTTTCTTACATTGTACCTTTAATTTATTTGATTTAATATTTCTCATTCTTCTGCATCTCTGGATACATTTTTTCTAGTTTAAATTACATTTTTAAATTGCATTGTGTAAGTGCATGTACATCAGTGTTTTATACTAATGTGAAAGTAAGGTTGTGCATATCTGCAGCAAATGTGATTGGGTATTATTGAATATACTCTATTTTGCATTGTTTTAGTAGCATGCAGCTGTTTAGACAATGAAAATATTTTTGCAGCTGTAGCATCTGGCTGGTTGGCAGATTCACTCAGTGGATGTATTGGCAGCTTTGAGTTGTATCTGTGTTTATGAATGCAATAGGCTGCCAATCTAAATTCCCAATGGTTTTCATATTTCCTGCTAGACGATATTTATATTTGTGTGTACAAAAGCTTGTGAAAAAAAGAGTATTTTGCTTATGCATGAGCCTATAGAAACTACTCTCTTTTCTAACACACAAACTTCTTTTTCATTCATTGTAAGCATTTAATTCACTAATATAATATAAAACATTTTATACGTGTATATTTGATTATTTCTGCTTTGTGTCTTAAAAATGTAACAGAAGATTCACTGAAATTTTATAATTAAAATTGTTTAGAATGAATATGAAAATATCTTAATTTTAAAAAAGAAACAGAAATTTCTCCTGAATAAGTCTATGGAAATGAACTAGGTTTGTTCAAGTACAATGTCACCCCCCAAAAAAAATTTTTGAATGGGATTAGCATTAAAAAGCTTCCTGGTGAATTAGGAAGACTGCTTTTTGTTCCATCTTATGATTTAAATAGAATGGAAACAATTGTTTAAGAAAAAAACCCTTTGACACAGACTCATCAGAAAAAGTTGCATATCAAGAAGAAAAAGGTTTTTTTAGGATAAATTGGAAGGAGGAGGAGATTCTGGAATGTTGGATATCCAACTTCTATCCTAATTTATTCATGCTACAATTCATGATTTTCCCCTTCTTTCTCCTCCTCCTTCCGGAACGTCGATATCAAGAAAAAAATTACTCCCATAACAAACCTTTTCTGAAATGATGCTTCCCAAGTATGATGCAGTCTAAAAGTGAACTGTGAACCCGCCCAGTTCCAAGTCAGTAGGTCCACTGAGTGGGGCACCAGCTATTGTTTTGCAGTTTCAAAACAATCTGTAATGGCCTGCAGCCAAATTAAGCCCTCATACTGTGAAAAATATGTTTGCTCCAATTTCAAAGAAAAAGCTTTCAATTTTTTTTCTGAGCATAAGAATGATATTATGCTTAATTATGCTCTAAATTTTAAAATAAAAAATACTATGGCTATAGCATTTTTATGGTCAACATGGAACAAGGATCCAGGTTCATCTTAGAAAAAAATTGTATTTTTTTTTTAAAAAATAGCATTTTATCCTTTGAAGAAATCACCTTCTCATATAGAAATTGTCTCCACTGAATATTGTGGTCTTTATGTATCAATGTCTTGCTAATTTTAGTAACGTATAACATATTCTTTAGTTGTGTTTTCCAATATATTTTGAACTTTCAGATATAATTCACTGAAGACCCCCTAACACTCCATTAAACAAAACTGCCAACTTTAAAAGTAGGAATCCCTTTACATAAATTACACTGCCTTTGGCCTTTTCAAAAGGAAATGAACAAATGCAAAGACACTACAGTTGTGCTGAACACTGGTGAGTAGTTGTCAACTCTGATCTTACATCAATTAGACAGGATTCTGAATGATCACAGATAATAAAATCTAAACTCCCATGCCCAGCTGGATAAAACTCTGTTAAAGATTCCTCCTGCATAAATTAACATATATCCTAAAGCAATAACAGTTCTTGACATAGATTTAGTGATCAATGGCAACAGATTTTCAACAGATTCCCCATTTGCAACCAAAGAACAATGGTTACTAAACATATGTGTGTGCTTGTGTGGGTGTTTTCATTTTCCATAATATCTCGCAATAGCCTATTTTAACTAGTTATTCTCATCTTTCCCCTCTTAGCAAAATAATTTTCTAATACAATTTGTGTGAAATCTGATTTAACAATTTAAACTTTAATAAAGCTGCAAAATTTTCCTCACTAATCAAATATAATGAACAGCAAAACAACAAAGATTGGGACAGCGACAAATTCCAATGAAAACAATAACTGTGTCAGGCATCCAAAAAGGAAAGCAGAGCAAGAAAGATTCCTTCTAACTGGATTTGCTGTGTGGTGTTTAATATTTTCTTGAAATACAAAGCCAAAAAGGTAAAACAAAACATCCTATTAATTAAATGAAACTAACTTTACCTTTACTGTAAGTAATCATTCTAACACGCCTGACTTAATCAGCTCTTTGGTATTTGGATTATTACAAGCAAGCTAGACCTAGAAGCTATGTTTAACTTTTAGGAAATATGACCTTTGGTTACACATGGAGAACAAAAACTTCTAAGCCTCACTGAATAGCCAGTCTTAGCAAGTTTCTATCTTTTTTCCCCTCTTCCCTACAGGTAGTATGACATAGTGCTGGAATGACAGGGCCCCATCTGAACCATGCCCAGCTCCCCAGTCTACACAACCCCACTCTATCAATCATGGCAGGATAATGCATACAGGCTGCACCTGTGACAGGAAATGATTGAGTGTTGAGCACAGGGCCTGCCTCGCCTCGCTTTGTGCTTTTGTATTTCTCCAGGGCCACTTTGAGAATGTTCAGAATTTAGAGCAGGGGGTAGGAAGGAACCACAAATTCAATGCATTTTATTTAAATTTCTTTTGATTAGTCGACAGCTTTCCTAGGGAAGGATTTGCAGGCTAACAAGACCGAGACTTGGTCAAAGTGCTGCCATGCTTCAAGAAGTAATTGTATTAAAGCACAAGCAATTTATTAGAGAAGTAGCAAATGAAAAATGCAGGTTGCTGCCACTCTATTTTATTTCTCTTATCAAAATGAGAAATTTCTGTTGAATAGAGGTGTAGAAATCATCAATGGCGCACTTTTTGGATAGAAATAAAATATGAAAAATATAAAGTTTTTAGTCAACTCTGTAAAAAATAAAAACACAACAGCAACATAGTAACATACAGAAAATATTTTTTTTTCTGCTTATTTAATACGGATAATTTTAATGTTCCCAATTTTGGGGAAGTGAGCATCTTAAAAGCCAATTGTAATTTCACATGGCTTTTTAAAATTGTACTTTGTTTTAAAAGATGTGTGTATAATTTTATATACACAAATTGACCATATATAAATTTTATTTGTTTGTCTATCAAATTCTGAAAATTGTTCAAGTAGATTTTAAATGTGCAAATTTAAGGTAATGATAAATTAGACAGATGATCTTAATTTAAAAAAAATACATTATCTGGGAAATCCTTGGAAAAATATGAGAAACATTAGACATATTTCAGATTCAAATGCTCGTTTATTTTAACGACCAATTTTGTAAGTACTAATACCGTTTTCTATTGAAAATATATTGACCTACATATTATCTCTCAAATAAAACATTTGTAATAAATAAACCTCATTCTTAATCGCTTATAAAAATAGCTCATTCAAGATCAAAACCAAATAATTTCCAGAACGCTCTGCTCATTTTTCAGGGATCTTGCAAGCCTGTATTACTTCATTGCTAAAAATGCTTGCCAAATAGTTTCATGAATCGCCCAGCCCCTCTTTTGTTAACTGCTGAATGGCTTGAAAAAGCCGATCTTTCTTTTCAGATCAATTAATCAGTTGGTATTTAGCGAATTGCAAATCATAAATGCATCTGACTACAAAACTGTGACTAAAATGTAAAGGAGATGAGTATCTAAAATATTGCAATACCCTGTCCCGTGACTTTTGTTTTCAAACGCAACTATTGCATCATTAATCTCGAACTGGAAATCTCTCCGAACCAGCTGTTGTGCATTTGTACGTGTTTCTTTTAAAGTCTTATTAAGAGAACCTCTCCCCAATTAATCACCATCCAAAATTAAACTAGCTTTAATACGGGCGCATCTTACAAAAGCAAGGGAAGATTTTTTGGGGGTTGGGGGGGGGGAAAGCAGAGGGTTGCCGGCTGGAGACCTCTGCCCTCGCTCCTTTATTCTGCAAGCAGCTGCCAAATGAAGCTTGCAATATTTTCCCTTTCTCTGTTAGCAAAATTCATTCCCTTGTCCGCCTCGAGCCTATTTATTTGCCCGCTGTCCGCCGCGGAAAGCCGAGAGCAGTAGACTCGCAGCGGAGATGCCTTTCCGAGGCCACTTAAAACAACGCCTCTCTTTCCCGCCCTAAGCTTTGCGCCCTTTAGCTGAGCCCGCCGAACTTTGCTTCCCGGCTTCAAGTCTCGGCCAGAGGCGCTGCCGTCTACGCCGAAAGATCGCGCAGGTGTCTCTCCCCTTGTCTACCCTCCGTCGCCTAGGATTGGCCAGCAGACAACTCTCACCCCCCCCCTTCCCAAAGCACCTGAGTTAACAGTTCTGAGACTTCTCCTCGGACAGACTGTAAATATATAAATATATATTAAACTCAACCAAAAGCAATGGTAATTTGCCACCCCTACCCCTGTTCCCTTCGCCACTCGTTCTTTCCTCCCGCGCTCACAGGCTATAAAGAGACCCGAAGCTCAGGCTGCTAGTTAGCCGCCCCTTGACAAAACCCGAAGGGGAAGAGGAGCGAGAGAGGGAGGGGTAGGAAGAAAGCCTGTTTCCCACGTAGCCCTTCTTCCAGGGAAGCGGGGGGGGGAGGGGGAGGGGGAGGAGGAGGGGAAGGAGGAAAAGTGCGTGAAAGGCAAACATCTGGGGATTGGACCATATGCTAAAGCTTTGTCTTGTCCTTCGAAGTTAGCCTGCCCTTGAAGTGATTTGTCAGGCGGCCTCGCAGTGATGGGGGATGTAGCAGGAGAAGTCCTGAGACCTGGAAGCCAAGGTCGAAAAAGTGGGTACACAGGAGCACTGGGGAAGGACTCCACCACCCAGCGGTGAAGGAGGGGAGAACTGGAACAGCTGAAAGGAGCCTAGATTGGACATGACACGGACCATCTCCAGAAAGGGGACTCTTTCACAAGACAAAAATATACATCTGCCCTTATAAGCTTTACTTGTTTCGTGGCATTTTAGGTCATGCTTTTAAAAAGCCAAGTGATTTATTGACCCAAACAGTATATTCATTCTTTACAAATGCCTTGTAGACTGCAAACAAATCAATTTATGACCACCATCCCCAACACACACACACACACACACACACACAACCACACACAACCACACACACACACACACACACACACACACACACACACACACACAGTGATTTACAACCATCTCTTCAAAAGTACCATTGGGGCTAAGAAATGCATAATTGAAGAAGCTCAAAAATCATTTTTGCTCTTTTTTGTTTTGACTTTTCCCCCCCACTGTTGTGGGTATGTGTTGTTTATGTAACAAAAAAAATAAAAAAAAATTAAAAAAATAATTTTTGGTCTTTCTTATATAGAAAAACAGTCTCAGTAGTAAAAAGTCAAGATGGTGACTATATAGAAAAACATATTTTTCAAACTAATTTCCCAGTTATCAATGCAGGAGTTTATTAGCCCCTTGGTTTTAAGATCAAGTTCACAAAATTAAGGAGAGAAATGGTTTTTGAGCTTATACAAAATGCTCCCCCCCATCCTTTTAGAATTCATTAGAAATAAAAATAAATAAATTTAGAGACCACCACTAAACATCACAAACTGGATAAGGCAAATTTCTTGGAAAATACAGCTCTTCCAGAATATAGCCATATACATGACATACTTAAAACTCTCTTTTAATGAAAATTCCCAAGTAATACAGACTTCAAGATAGTGGGGTCACCTGTCATCAAGATCCCGCCTCGATCTGAAATACAGAAATAATATTATTTATTATAGAATTTATTTGCCACCCATCTTGTATCAAATGACTCTGAACAGCTTGTAGTAAGTTGATCTTTTTTTAAAAAAAGGAAAGTTCCCATAAAACCACTGCCAAAGAAAATCAGCTGGTAAAATAAAAAAGACTATCGGACATAAACATGCTTGTGTTAGAGAAGTGTTATCGCTTTCAAAACAATATTAGTTATCCAAAGATTTGAAACTCCTAACTGTGTTTGACTTCATTCTCTTTTCCTTGCCCAAGGTTCTGCCCTCAGAAAACCAGGGGCAGACGAAACCTGAGAAAGAAATGAGATACCATTGAAATAATAACAGCAATAATAATAATAATAGTAAGGAAGGGATGGCTGATGATGCCGCTGCCTCCTTCTCTCTTTGCCTTTTGCCCGCCAAGCGTTGAACTGATTAGAGTGTAATTAAGGCCATAAAACCCTCAGCTTATCCACCTGTTTATTCACTAAAGTCTCAGGCTCATCAGGCAAATTAGCTGCTTCCAGGCTGCACGTTGGGCCTAGAGCTGGCCTGATTAATGAAGTTTATTGGGAGCTGTTAAAAGCATTAACTGAAGGAAATCTCAGCAATTCGTCATATTTAAGGGATGGAAATTAAATCTCCCCATGCAAATGAGGGGAGACTCCAAAGCAGCGGCTTTTAGAGGTTACGGGAGAGACGAGAGGAATGGGGGGGGCAGTTGGGGGAGAGTCAGAAAGGGATGGATTAATTTTATTCTTCTGGCTGGTTTTTCTTTTTGCTTCTGGAGTCAGGGACCCCCTAGGAGATATTCCTTTGCAGGGCCTTGGACACCTATTTCTATTCTACCGAACACTTTGCTTATGTTTGAGCAATAACAATGAAGGTGAAGATGCAATTTGGCAGATTGTGAGTTTTCCAGCATCTGGGCCAAATGGAACTATTAGTTGTCTTTTGAGCTCATTTCTATATTGTTCTTCTTAAGGGACTTATATGAACCTTAAATTCATTAAAACAAAATAAGAAGTTCAGCATACAACTCATATTCAACTGTTTAAAACTATTTTAAAGATTAAAAGCTGCTTTGAAAAGATGGGAGTCTAAGATTTTCTTGAAAACCTCCAAAGAATCTAGAATCAAAGAATGAAGACCTACTTTGTCTCAAATTAACAAAAACAAGTCCAGTTGCCATGACTCAATTTTCAGACAATGTTACCTGGATGACTGAGAAACTTCATTGACATATTACCATGCACTTTGGGGAAGAAACCTCCTGAGTCTGGTGTGCAAGGAGTTGGTACATTCCAATGACTCACTGCCTAACCAACTTATTCAGACTCAGGAAGCTGCTTGGGTGAGCAGCAAAAGTTCTCAAATTAACAAAAATAAATCCAGTTGCCATGACTCAATTTTCATACAACTCTACATTCCACAAATTTCCTTGTTACTTTCTCTTTAAACCATAGTTTTTTACAATCTAACATAATTATCAATCAGATAGCAATTTTCAATTCTGTGTTCTCTGTGTGCATAATTGGAAACAAAAAATTAAACGAGAATTTGGAAATGTTCAATTGTGTAGGGTTATTTTAATAAGCATTCTTATGTACCAAACCAGATTACTGTTTCCTTTAGCCAAGCACTGTCTACTTTGAGTTGATGTGGCTTTGTGGTATTTTTTTTCCTATATAGGTTTAGTCAATTTTTTAAATTGTCTTTATCAAGAGACACCTGGAAGTAAATTTGGAATCCTCTGCATTAGCCTAGCACAAGGTATTTTACTACCTCATGCAAAGAAAAAAATGACATCCCTTCTCATTAATAAGATTGGAATGTGGCAATAGCAATAGCACTTAGATACTGCTTCACCATGCTTTGTAGCCTTCTCTAAACAGTTTACAGTGTCAGCATATTGCCCCCAACAATCTGGGTCCTAATTTTACCGATTTTTGAAGGATGCAAGGATGCATCAACTTTGAGCTGGTGAGACTCGAACTGCTGGCAGTCAGCAGAATTCAGCTGCAATATTGAATTCTAACCACTGTGCCACCATGGCTCTTCATATAATCTTTTTTCAAAGCTAATGATTTGATATCAGCTTCAACTGTACCTCTGTCTATATGACAGCAACAAGCTGGTTTGGAGATTGTAGAACAGGAAATATGTCATAGCTAACTCTACATCATCAGAGGAAAAAAGTAAAAGGTTAAGCAAGAATGATTATCTTAATTGACTCCCCCTTCATCTTCAATTTTGTTGTTGTTAGTTGCGAAGTGATGTCTGACCCATTGCAACCTCATGGACAATGTTCCTCCAGGCCTTCCTGTCTTCTACCTCTGGAGTTACAGGTGGGTTTCAAAACCCGGCGCTACCGGTTCACTCAGGCATGGCTGCACGATGCTTCTGCGCATTCTGGGTAGGTGGGCAGAGCCTCCCATCACTGCCACTACCGGTTCACCCCATCCGGGCTGAACTGGGAGCAACCCACCTCTGTCTGGAGTCCATTTAAGCTCATACCTATTGTTTTAGTGACTCCATCCAGCCACCTCATTCTCTGTCGTCCCCTTCTTTTTTTGCCCTCAATCTTTCCCAGCATTAGGCTCTTCTCCAATGAGTCCTTCCTTCTCATTAGGTGGCCAAAGTATTTGAGTTTCATCTTCAAGATCTGGCCTTCTAAAGATCAGTCAGGGTTTATCTCCTCTAGGACTGACTAGTTTGATTGCCTTGAAATCCAAGGAACTCGCTTAAATTTAAACAAACAATAGTTACAAACATATCTGTTGTAATTTACTTTCATTGTTCTATCTTCTTGAAAAAGAACTCTTGAACTATTCCTGATCTTTGACTTTAAGGCTCATCATCTGTCAATAAATTAATCTAAGGAATGGGGAAACCTATGGTCCTCCAGGTGCTTTTGGACTCCAGTTCCCATTGTCCAAAGTAAGTATGGCCAGTTATTGGAAATAATGGCAGTCATTCCATCCTTTGCTATGCAATATCTAAAAAAATCTAATGACCTCATTACTGATAAGAGTTAAAAAGTAAAACAAACTAATGTAACGGGCAAAACCTTATGACACTCACAATTATTTGATTTAGTGTGTCTCATCTTTGAAGCTATGACTTTATAAACATAGAGGCTCTTGCATTAATTTCCACCGTTCTCAAAACTCAGAATTGCCTAAGGCACACGAAGGAGCATCTCAAGGTGAACTTTGAAAGTGAATCCTTATTTGTGTATACGAATAGGAACTCAGAATATTGAGAGTAATTAATAGGCAAATATGCATTGGCCCAATAAAGACGTGAACTTAGAAAAATTAAAGAGGACCATCTCTGGTACCTAAGGTACCCACATTGCTTTCTTATAGCAATTGTTATTATCATTAGCATGATTGTTATTTCACACTTCAGATAGCAGGGAAAGGGGTGAACAGAGGTCCACTAACAGTGGCTTAAAAGCAAGTTGATATAATGAATAGAAGTGGGGAGGACATTTATCCTGTGATTCCTAGTACTTACAGAAGGTAAAGAGGTAAGTTTAAATTGTGGTTTGTATCATAAGACCTTTCTCCACCAGCATTTAAGCATGGAATAAATAAGCTTTAACAACGTTTTTGTTTCTTTTTTACTGGGTCTTTATATTTGTCTTGTCACCAGTCCATTAATCCTTAGTTGTATTATTGTTAAAGTTGTGTTTTCTTTTTAAAATGACACCTGTCTTTATTTGCAAAGTGTATACAATCTGTTATGCTTTTCATCAGGGGTGTCAACTCAAGGCCTGCAAGCCGATCCGGGTGCTTAGAACTGGCCCACAGGACTGCCCTGGAAATAGCAAAGGATTGGCCCACAGTGCCTCTGCTAGTGAAAACGGACCTTGGAGAATCACATGTGGCCCTCCCGAGCTCCATTTTCACTGGCAGAGGGTTTCAGGAGGCCATCCCAGCTGAAAATGGAGCTCAGGAGCCCATTATTCTGGCAGAGCACTAGGGCCACCACAGGCGCCCACAACATGAGTGATGTCAAGCTGCCCATGGCCCTTGCCTCCCAGAGATGGGTTTCTGCTGGTTTGCCCTGGATCGGATGAACCAATAGTAGCGGCGACGGGAGGCTCCACCCACCTTTCCGGACGCTTCTGCTCATGTGCAGAAGCATTGTGTGCACACACACATGAGCGAACCAGTAATAAAATAAATTGAAACCCACCACTGCCTGCCCCCCTGAGAACAAACACTACCCTGATGCAGCCCTCAATGAAATCGAGTTTGACACCCCTGCTCTATATCTATTACATTAGAAGCAAAGTCTAGTGGCCAGTAATATGTGGGATAAGAGAAGCACATATTAGCCATTTCAGGGTAATATGGAAATTTCTTTTCTTTGCCTGTCCCTGGTCATCTTCCTAAAAAGTTGGATGCAAAAATGAATGAAATAGAAAAAAATACCTGCCTAGACTTCCAATGGCATAATAGTGAGGGAGCATAAATGTAAGAGAAGAGAGGATCTTACAATGCTTTTTTTAACAGAAGGAGAAAAGTAGATACCAGTTAGATAGAGAAAAGTAGATATAAGCATTTTGTTTATAAACTGTAAATAAAGGGAATGAAGAAAAGGCACTTTCTAAATAAAAGTTTCAATATTGCTTGTGACTCATCTCATTTCATTTATTATTTATTTTATGTTTTTCAATACAAGATATGGGTCCAGGTTTCAAGAAATGTAAAACACATTTCTTATGAGTTAAGAATGACATTAATACATCAGAAAATATTTTGTATCTATTGGATACAATACATGTTTTAAAAGGATTAAAAGTTTTTTTCAATCATTAGCATTGTAAGACATTTGAGGTTTTGTTAACTCATATGCTTTGGTCTTATCCAGCTTTGTTTTAGTTTCATAGGATTGAATTAATTCTAGATTAATGTATGAGTATCAATAAAAGTATTATGCATGCAAAATATACAGTTGTTTTTTTCTTTAATTTGAATTGTTATGCTTAGTTTATTTTAATCACAACTCAACATGTGTGGTATACTATCCTGTTCGCTTTATATAACCACTGCACCAATTTTCCTGTTTGTGTTATTGCTCTTTATACTCATATAGTATATTTTTTAAAAATAAAAAAGTTAAAAGAAACCAAGCATACAACAGAATGGCATGTAAGATGGATGAAAGGGATGAGGGAGTCAAGAGATGGACAGAATCCTGCAGCCACATTCCTTCTTTAAGGCCATGACTGGCAAATGTTTTTCCCCACTAGTTGATGACATACTGAAGCGAGAGGGCAACAAAATCAGCGACTAATTGCTTTGCTTATCATGTGCCACATATGCCAAATCAGGACAAGGTTATTTGGCAGTGAGTCAGAACAGATACACAATAGAAGTGGGATATTGCCCAGCATTGAGGACGATACATTTAACAAGGATTGTTAAATAGCATTTTAACTCAGTAATGAGGAAGAGGTTTTATACACACCTTTTCTACATCTAATCCTTGTTTGTTAAATAGCACTTTAACTCAATAATGAGGAAGAAGTTTTATACACACCCTTTCTACATCTAAATCTTGAGAGGAGGAATCAAGGAAAAGGCTGAGGTAAAAGTAGTTCAACACATCACCATTTTAATGCCTTCTTTAACCTAGCACCCATCAAATAATGGATAAAAATTCAAATACTGTTTAGCATATGTAGAGTGCAGTCGTTTGGGGAAGATAAGTGTGGAGACACTGCTTTAAAAGTTACTGGCTTCATTAAAATAGAGAACAAACAGGAGAAAAAGTAAGATTGTAGTGTACGTATCTCATACATGAATATCTCCTGACTAGCAATCTAATTATTCGTTGCACTTATTTGATTAAGTTTTTTAAACAGTTTCTCCACTGTATAATGTTTGCCTGATTCACTGGGTTGTAAGGAAAATGCATTTCAATAGGAACATGAAATTAGATTTGCAAGTTTGCTCTGGCTTCATTGTTGTTGTTTATTGTGCAGAATTTCTTTTAATAGGATAGCTAGCATCTACATAGCTGTTTAAAGTGGTATAAATATTTTAAAATATAGTTAATATAAGAAAACAATATGGATTATTGGATTAATTTGACATAAGATTTGAGTTACACTAAGTTCTCATCTCACATTATAGAAAAACAGTAAAATGTTCATCTAAATATCCACTAATCAATTAATGTTGCCATTTGAGAGCATTGAAAACATGCATATCCTAATAATAGATAAAAGCTGAAGTAACTGTAATTATCATGGAATCAAAGTACATTAGTTTCTACAACAGGCACCATATGCACTGTTACCTAAATGCATAGCTGTTGTTCTGTATGAAGGTAGTGCTCTATTTACCACCATTAACTTAATGACCACCTGAAGTTACGATGCTGAAAAAAGTGACTTACAAACTGTCCTTATGCTTATGACCATTGCAACATCCCCATGGTTAAATGACAATATTTGGGCACTTTTCTACTGGCATGTATTTATGATGGTTGGAATGTCCCAAGGTCACATGATTACGTTTCCAATAAAATCAGTAGTGGAAGCCAGATTTGCTTAATGTGATTCCCTTAATGACCACAGTAAAAGATCATAAAATCAGCCACAACTCACTTAACGACTGCATTGCTTAATTATGAAAGTTCATGTAGTTGTACGTCAAGGACTACCATACCTATATATCATACAGCATATTCCCCTTGAACTTTCTTTTTTAAAAAACCATTTTTTAAGTCACAAAGATATAAGATAAAAATAGGGAAAAAAGATTAATATCCAACACTAACAATTGAAAAAAAAACTTTGTGTGCAAATATCAAATAAATCTAATATTGAACATAAAAAAGTCCACTCAATGCTGAAAGATACATTAAAAATATAATATGTTCTCCTGCTCTTACATAACAGGTCTACTAATAGTTATAAATGTTCCCATCTATATTTTAACAAAAGTGTTATATTTCATAGACAAATATCCCAGATGTGGAAATCTATTTGTCTAATAATCAAATTGACTCAACATCTGTTCATAGTATATATGGTTTTTTTTAAAAAAAAAAACAGTCAACAGGTTGCTCCAAAAGTGAAAGTATTCTTCAAATCCCTCTGTTAACCATCTGTTATTGTATTTCACACATAGAAAGTCTACAAATGGCTTTTGGTCTCTTATAAAGTTGTCTAATCCATTGTCTTTAATCAAAGTAGTTAATTTTGCCATCTCTGCTAATACATTCATTTTAAAATTCACTCTTCAACATTTGACATCCCCTTTTCTTTCCAATGCTTAGCACATACAATCCTCACAGGGTCACCATATAAAGAAATAGCATACCAAACTGTTTTTCTGTTGGTTTGTCCATAATACCTAGAAGAAAAGCTTTGGGTTTCATTAATATTTATATTTTAAATATTTTATGCATTGTCATTATTATATTTATTCAGTATGATTTAGCATACCTACAAGAGCACCGCATGTAATAAAATGTACCTGGATTTTGATTGCATGTCATACACTTGTATCCCTCTAGTACAGCGATGGCGAACCTTTTTTGGCTTGCATGTCAAAAGGGGGGGAGCACAGGGGGTCCTGCACGGGCATGCCACACCCATAATGCAACACGTGACCCCCACTGTGCATGCACGCATGAGAGGTGCTCCCCCCATTTTCTGCATGCCCTTTTCACCCTCCCCAGGCTCCAGAGGCTTTATAAGAGCCTGGGGAGGGTGAAATCAGCCTCCCCCACCCCCTGGAGACCCTCCAGAGGCTTCAGGGACCAACTGTTCCTATGAGCAAACCGGAAGTGACTTCTGGTTTGTTCATAGGGCTGTTTTTAGTCCTCCGGAGGCTTCAGGGAAGCCTTCTGAAGGTCCCTGAAGCCTTTCGAGGGCTTAAACCGACCCTACTAGCAAACCGGAAGTCCGTTCCCAAACGTCCGGTTTGCCCATAGGGCTGGGTTTTTTGCACTCTGAGGCTCTTTTTGCTCTCTCCAGGCTCCTATAAAGCCTCTGGAGCCTGGGAAGGGCGAAAAATGGCTTTAAAAAAGATTGAACTCAGCTGGCCAGTGCACGCATGCGCGCTGGCCAGCTGACAGGGCAATGCCTCACGTGCCCTGACAAATGGCTCCGTGTGCCACCTGTGGCACACATACCATAGGTTTGCCATCTAGTATGTCAGGTCAAATACCAGCAATACATCATTTTATTAAAATTTTCTTTCAATCTATAAGTTCAAAGTAAGTTTTAAACCATTGGTCCACACATACTCCCATTTGTCATTATATTGTAACTGAGGTTTTTTGTCCATTTACCATACAATCTTTGACAAATTCATCTTCCAGATTCATCTTAAGTAACATGTTATAAACTTTAGCAATTAGGTGGTCAGCCATTGAACTTTCCAATAAGGAAAATAAAGCTGTAATAATTGGAAGGCATAAATGGGTTTTAAAATTCTTAAATAAATTGGTAGCCAAAATAATTGAATTAATACTTTATCTCATTTTTTCTAGACTAACTCTACCTTTCACTCTTTCTCATGAGTTAAACTGTCTCCTGCTGTTGACAGTAGCACCATTTTGGGTAAATGCACTGGAAATGGATGTCTTGAGATACAACTGAAGCCTGGAAGATACTAAACGATTGAACGGACAGTGAAAATTGAATATTTATGTACACATTCTTTTAACCAAATGTGCAGGAACTCAACAATTTATCCATGTCAATGCAATTCTTTAATCAAATAAAATAGGAAATGGCATAAAAAAGTGAAAGATTTCTTAAGTTCTGCCTTGAATTCTAAAATGTTTCAAAGAATATTGAGCTATATACTTATTTTTTTCTTCCTAGTAAATTCTTATAACACTCTTTTTCTTTTTGCTAAAATCATCAAGTTGTTGAACTCACTGAAATAATCCATAAATAACATGGGAGAATGGAAAAAGCTGTCCCATATTTTACAATGTTTTAATATTAGAAATTATAACGATTTGGTTTTATGTGCAATAATTATGGCATCATTGAGAGCTCTTTCCCTAATAGCATCCAAAAAGCAAGACATAAAGGAGAAAACACCATCGCCTCCTCTGGAGCAACCTTTAGCTGATCCTTTATTCAAACACACTTGAAAAATGCACTCAAGAAAACGGAAGCTACATCTCAGTCTAAGGAATTATTTTGAACAAGTGGCAATTTTTTTTCTTTTGCCTGCATGACATGATATCTAAGAATTAATGTAGATAGTATATTAAATTAGATAAACAATTGTATACATACATAGGAATATTTACATATTTAAGTTTTCAATACTGCACACAAAGCCTACGCCTTTTTTCAATGAAATGTTGCTTCCCACTTTTGAAGAACAAATCTTTATAGTATCTGAGTTTTCATGTGCTTTTGTTCAATAGAGTCTCTCTATTTTATTTGCACCAGCTTTGTTAATCTACTTAGGACTCTGTTTAGTCATAGTTTTTTTCCTTTTCAAAAAATCTCATTATAAAGTAAATCTAAACTCCAGCAATAAAAATTGGATAATGTCATTTTAATGTTGCAAGTAGATTTCAAATATTGGATAAATCAATTATTCTAATCACGGCCCTTATATAAATCACTAAAAGCAAACCAACCTCAGGATTGGTCAATGAATCTTTCCCAAGTGTAAAAATCTTTCAGCATATTCCCAGTCACATATTGAGAAATAAAACTTTAATTCATGAAATAAGGAATATATTTGTAGTCCTTAAAAGGTCAGATTAACCATAACATTTGCAAAAACAACACCCAGTAGGTTATCTGCTGAAAAATCTGTGATAAATATGTAAATAACTTTTGAAGTAAAAAAGGGAAGCTGAAGAAACAATAATGTATTGAAATAGCCTAATGCTGTATTTTTCAGAATGATGGGAATTATAATAAAACACTATAAAATTTTATTTTTTAAAATTTGCTTTTTATATCAAGAAAATATTCTTTTTTTCAACTAAGAAAAACCAATGATTTCTGAGTTCCACGTTCAGTTGAGCCAATCCCAAATAATTCTGATTCTACATAGAGAGATTAAGTAAATACTCTTGGGTTAATCTATTTATTGAAATTCCTTGGATTTTTTCAGACACAGGCATGAAAATGAAAACTGAGAGTACAATTCTAAACTGCAATAAAATAATATATTAAAAACCAACAAATACCTGTATGTTAATGTAGTTCAAAAATGGAAAAATGCTGATTACAATACTGATTATAATATATCTCTTATTTTATTTCTCTTTTCCAAGCTAGTATACAACTTTTCTTGTTTACTGCTATACTAAGTACAGTCAGTTATCTCCAGGAATATGGCTGAAAAAGCAAAAATATTTTACAATATAATACTGTACAATGTAATTATTACTTAGAACCTATGCATTATGTGTCATGATTTTTAAATTCAAATATTATAGGTACTTATAGAAGTGTCCTGTGAACAGTATACAAAATGAATGTGTATGTAATCCTAGTTCTGTCAAAAAGGTGTTTTATACAAATATATTAACATACCTTTGTTTGAGGAATTAATTAGAAGGGGTTTTAAAATATCTTATTTCCATATCATTCTGACACACAATATTGCATGTTTCTTTTTAAATATTAAAATACAAAATGCTATGTCTTTAGAGAAGAAGAGAATTGTATAGGACTATTTGTAGTGGGTTTTTTTTCCCCAAAATAGAATGGTTGTATATAAATATAAGTAAATATGAGGTTTTCTACATGCTTATAGTCATAGTTTGAAATGAATTGTAATGCAGTTATGCATGAACTTTTTAAAAAAATATAGAAATTACTCAGATTTTAGAGTCTAAATTGTATTTGCCTCCTGATTACTTAATATCAGTAATCACAACCTTCATAGAGTAAAGTAAACATAGTATTATTCTATTTTATTGCATAAATTACAGGAATACGGAATTCAGACAAAATGGTACTCCAAAAATACCTCTATCTATCTATCTATCTATCTATCTATCTATCTATCTATCTATCTATCTATCTATCTATCTATCTATCTATCTATCCATCTATCGAATTTATCAATCAATCAATAGTGAACAATCTTCCTCAAGGAAACTCTGGATGATGCCCTGCAATATTTTGCCTTTTAGAAAAGTAAAAGCTAATGCCTGAAGTGTATTGAATGTTTTTAAATTTAGAAACCTTCCTGGTATACATGTTTTATATATGTCTAAAATAGACTTTGTATTTTATTTATTCCATTTTATTTTTCATATTAGAGATTTGATTTTGTTTACATTATCTTACAGGTTGATGCCATTGTTAGCTATCTCCTTGAGGAGTGGGAGGCTTCTAGAGGAAATTTCATCCACTAATAAAAGTAAAATAAGCAAGAAGAACAGGTAATATTATCTTCTAAACCTGTAGCCACCTCCAGAAATAATATGATGGTAATCAAGGACTGTTCCAACTAAGAGCATAACAAGCACATTGTCTCAAAAATGGAAACACTTAAAGTGACATTAGGACTACTACAACCAGACAACCACAAATGCTAGCAAAGGATAACATAGTTTTCTGTGTCACCAGAGTGACATTTAGTGATTGCATGGATTTTGGGGGGGCTTTGCTGGTATGGCATGTTAATGCTTTAATGTCCATCTTAATCAAGTTCTAGTGGTAAAACAAAAATTTGCAGTAGAAGTCTGACATCTGGTGGCAAGGTATTAAAATGGCAATCATTCTAGGAAGTATCTGAATGTTTAAAGTTTATCATAGAAACTGAAGTTTTATGAGAAATCACATTCTGTTATTTCTGAGTTTCTGAATTTTTTACAATAGCAATTATCCTTTTGTCAGTCATATGGGATTCATTTTCAAATCTGAAATACTCCATGTGCCAAACTAAATGTCATTCCCTATTCTTTCAAAAATAGTGGGAAAAACTAAGGGAAGTCAGAGATATAGTTTTTGACTAGTGACAGAGAAATAAACAAACAAGCAAACAAAAAATATAATGATGTGAAGGGAATGTTAAGGAACGTTTGTAGTATAGAATCCAGTGCCAAAACTCTGTCTATATGTTAAGCATCACTGGGGTATCCCATCTGATACCATGATTTAATGGTCATCTAGATCTTTGTATCTCAGAAATATAACCATATCATTTTCAGACATTATTTACGGTAATTCTACTTCCTAAATCACGAACAGTTTTTTTAAATAAACTAAAAGCAACCTATAAAAAACCTATTCCTTGGTTTAAACTTACTTTTAAATTGTTTTGCTCAAAACAAAAAGTTACAACTGGTCTTTTTTTTCTCATGCTAATCACAAAAACCAGAACTTAAACTTGGATCATTCTTAAAATCAAATTTATTATTTGGTTCAAGTCTAAAAGGGCTATGTTTCATCCCAAAGCCTTCTTGGAATTGATTTGCATTTCTATCTATTAACTTCCCACATAATTAATATTTCAAAGTAAGTTTTGGAGCTAAACTCTAATAATATTTTTGGTATGCAGAGGCACAAAGTTCTTATCCAAGCTTACCTTATAAGCCAATGAAACAAATACTTGAATTTATGCATCAATAAATTGCCAGCACTCCTAATTGTGGGATATAAGCCTGGCATTACTTCTGTGCATTTCGTTTACTGTACAATCTCTTTCATATAAAGTTGTTGGAATCCAGTCATTTTTTTGTCTTTCATTTGCCTTGTCAATCAAGCATGGGACAAGATGCAAGTGTTTTGAACATATTTCCTAACCCAACCCTGGAAAATAGTAAGATTTTCCAGGATTCCATCCTTGTCCTAGAGTATTCATTACCTTTGTATGTGACTTAGAGGGTGGAGTTGATTAAATTTGCAGATAATTGAAGCTAGAAGGATTGACCAATATCATAATACAGTAAACAAAATTCCCATTCAGAATTATTTCAATTAGCTTGAACATTGAACTGAATACAAAGTGTATTAAAAGTGAAGATAAGCAGTGAAAAATGTACTTTAGATAGAGGGGTGCGAAATCAAATATGTAAGTTATAGGAGAGGGAAAATCTGGCTTCATGGCAGTACATATGAGAAAGCAGCTGAATTTTGCAATTAGTCTGATGCAGCAGCTGGAAAACCTGATGCAATCTTGGACTATATTAATAGAAACATTGCATCCAAATCAGAGGATGTATATGTCCATTGCATCCTGTCCTAGTTAGACCTCACTCAAAGGGATGTTTAATTCTGGGCAATGTGCTTTAAACAGGAGAGAGAAGAAGCAGGCTTACAAGTAATTTTAATGATGCATGACCCCCTGAGATGGTCAATTAGATAGATAGATAGATCACATGCAAGATGAAACAATCCTTTTCTCCTTTAAAAGTGAGTGCAGGACAAGGAGATTAAAATAAAGATTTCATGCTGGCTAGGGAATACTGAGAGTTGAAGTCCACACACCTAAAGATGACAGGGTTGAGAAACACTGTGTTAAAATATTATTATTTATTTCAGTATTTTAGTTATGTCCACACATGTCTATAGGGGAAAAAAATTAAAGTAGGGTTCAGTGATAAGAAGGTATGTAACGGGAAACTGTTCAGCTTACCTCATAATTACCTCAGCTTAACTCTTTAAAAGGCCTTGCCTAGTATTCCACACTTGGAATACTCCATTCAGTTTTGGTTGCCATGATATAAAAAAAGATGTGGAGACTCTACAAAGAGTGCAGAGAAGAGCAACAAAGATGATTAAGGGACTGGAGGCTAAAACATATGAAAAACGGTTGCAGGAACTTGGTATGTCTAGTTTAATGAAAAGAAGGACTAGGGGTGACATGATAGCAGTGTCCCAATATCTCAGGGGTTGCCACAAAGAAGAGGGAGTTATGCTATTCTCCAAGGCACCTGAGGATAGAACAAGAAGCAATGGGTGGAAACTAATCAAGGAGAGAAGCAACTTAGAACTGAGGAGAAATTTCCTGACAGTTAGAACAATTAACCAGTGGAACAACTTGCCTCCAGAAGTTGTGAATGCTCCAACATTGGAAGTCTTTAAGAAGATGCTGGATAACCATTTGTCTGAAATGGTATAAGTTTTCCTGTCTAGGCAGGGCATTGGACTAGAAGACCTCCAAGGTCCCTTTCAATTCTGTTATTCTATTCTATTCTAGTAGACATTGCTTGAAAGCTCACTGAAGCACAGTTGTATGCTTTTGTTATATTCTGTCCTGTCCTAGTTGCTGAGTGACTTTGGACCATACATCATCTCTTACTTACCCCCAAATGTGGGGAGAAGCATGTGTACAACCTTGAGCTACTAGAGCTACTAGAAGAAAAATGGGATGCAACTACAGTAAATAAATACAAATAAAGAATGCCCTAATGTGACAAATGAAAACTGAACAGGGAAGAAGGGATATGAGTTGCTGGAGCACTGCCAGATGTCACAAGGACACAGGACTTTAATTGGGGTCTTGTGGGGCAGCATCATGGGATCAATCCTTCTCTATGGCCATCCCTGATCTCCAAGAGGTATCCCTATCTAGTTAATTGGGAGAGCTGACCTCTTATAGACATTTAAAGAGATCTTAAAACACATTTCTCAAAGGGCTTTTAATTCTGGTTGTTTCAATTAATGTCTATCCTTTGACTGTTTTTAAAGATAAATTAATTACTTCATTTTTTTGTTGGTTGTTAATTGTAAAACACTAAAAGACTATAGTAGGTCATATGTATAATACATGTATGTAATTTATTTACTTTATTTCTAATAAGTCTGCTTGCATTGTTTGAAATGAAAAGGCAAGCTAAATGAAATCTGTTGGTCATTTACTGTATATATTTTTATTTTTTACTTTTTTCCTGGTACATAAACCCCATTTATTAATTTATCTAGCACATGCACTTTCATGGTTTTTTTTTAAATTTAGGTAAATTTTAGTTTGCAATAGTTGTCTCTAGTTTTTCTTTAGCTTCTTCTACTAATAATATCTGTATTGTGATTCCAACATTTATATTTATACCCCTACTTATGAATTCTAAAACAAAACAAAACATGAGCAATCCAAATACAGTAATGCACCATCTTCATGTATTTATTGTCCCACTTTTATATCTGTTATAAGAAATTTAGAATTTAATGTTGTACAATAAAGTAAGGAAAATATCAGGGTTTTTTTGAATGTCAGAGAAAAAAATCTTTTCTCTTAGACTTTAAAAGACTGCTAAAATTGTTAAAACTGTGATCTTAGAGCTGTACTCTTCAATACAAATACTTATAAGATATATGAAGAAGGGTTTTTTAAATTAATTAACTTTTCATTCATTGCATTTAGAGCATTTAATCAGGATCCTACACAATGTAAACAAGAACAAACTTAGTCAAAAAGCCTATTGATCCAAGATGATATATCCAAAAGAAACATACTCTTTATTGTGAGCTGCCATTCATTCAAATAAGTATCTAGCCATTTACCTGGAGAATCCTTGCACACTGAAGTTTCTTATACTGACACTTCTGTTGGCACCTCACTGCCCAAATTAAACTCCATAAAGTACTCCACACAAATTTTGTTAGAACTACTGTACAGGTTTTTTTTAATGTGTGGTAGATAGAAGCACATAAAGTATCTTGCAGTAAATTTTGTAATGAATGTCTACATACAGTTTATTAAAGGTCTCTTTCTGAGTGTTCCACCTTTCAGAAGTTATTGCAACTCTAATGCATTTTTTCTAATAGTTTGCAACCTATCAAAACATGTCAAGAAGATATAGGCATGGGCAAATGACTTAATGATAAACATAACTACTATATCATTTGTGATGTGATTATCACAGTACCTATCTCAGAAAATGTGTCACCCCATGGTTCAGTGATCATGAATCCTTAGCAAGTTAGCAGTGTGGCCTCTCTTGAATTTACTTCCAACAAAGTATTACACTGACCTGAACAAAGAACCTGTAACATTTTTTTCCCTAGATAATAAAACTTCTCTGGTATATGATACTTAATAAACTGTGGTTAGCTTAACTATGTCTTCCTCAAGATACCAAGATAAAATGAAGCCAAGGTGCAACTTGGCTTCTTCCAAAATATCTGTACCATGTGAATCTTATTTATTGTTTTGAAAAGACAGATACTGGAAAGGAAGGTTAACAGCCATAACCATAATTCTAATATTATTGCAGAAACATAATTCTAACATTATTGCAGAAACATATAAAGAGGTAATTATTCTGTTTTCCTCATAGATTATATATTTTATATTTTCAGACATAGCATTAAATTCCTGTAAAGAAATAGATGATTCTATAGTAGTTTCTATTTACGTTAAACATGTATCTTGCCTTTTCTTCTGAAAACTCAAGAGTGGCTAAGTGCAGATCATGTTTAATGTAACACCACAACTCTACCCCAGTAACATTTCAAACAGTGAAGGGTTTTGTTAAATTGCTCTCTGCCCACTGAGACCTCCTTCCAAGATTCTTCCTCAGATTTTCCTCCTGGTTTCTAGTTCACATCCTTTCCACTGTTTTTTTTTTAAAAAAAAAAACAATTCTGCCTTTTTTCTCAGAAAGTCTGAAAACCCCACAAGTTTTAACTTATTATAACTGTTAACTGATAAGCTAATTGGCCTCACGTGCAACCTGCCTCTATATATCCAACCTGTGTTCTCTCCCAAGCCCACCTGCCTTAAACTAGGCACTTTGTCCAGTTGTGAATAGTATAGCTACTCATAAAAACATGTGCATTTCAGTAACATTTTTTCTTAAGTTGGAAAGGTTATTAGGATCTTTTGGTATTTCTTTCTCTACTATCCTACCAGGTAGGTATTGATATGGACATCTTTCTTTTTCTCTTTAATGTTGAAAGTATTTGGGTGAATGGGAAGAAATGTTGCAGTTATAAGTGATATCTTTGCTTTTCAGGAGGACATCTAAGGAAAGTAGAATTAAAATAGGATTACTGGGATACATGTATAAAGACAGACACACTTTTTGCCTTTTGCTATAATTGTTATTGCATTTATAACCCATGCTTTCTTTTCGCATCTTCACTAGGAAAGAGCTCAGAGCCATTGGGTTTTTAATCCATCATCCTTATCTCATTAGAGAATTGAACACCAGAGAATTGCCCGTGAAAATAGCTAGAAGAGAAAATGAATCAAGGATAGGAAGGAAGGAAAGAAGGAAGGGAAGGAGGGGAAGGAGCTCCTATTATCATTTGCTTTTTCAGCTATGGTTTTTCAACCTTCCAAAGGTCTCCTTTATCTGAAAAAAATCAACCCCCCTTGGTGTTAAGTGTTGCTGCTTTAGACACTAATATACACAGACATTTTCATATCAACTGTTCAAAGCAGTTTGTCAAGGAAATGAATGTTCCTGCCATTAAATAATAGACTTTAATGCAACATGGACTTTGAAATACAAGTTACTATTTCTTTCAATGCCAAAGAATTGTTTAAAGTAAAAAAAAAAAAACACCACACGGAAATGAAAAAATTAGACACAATGCATGGGAGGAGTTTGATACATCCTGAGGGTATCTATCCTATTCTTACACTGAATAAAATAAAACTGAAAATACAATATTCCAAGTAATTATATTACACTATGATCATTCCCCCCCCCCCCAATGATGTGGCTGTGCATGTGTCAGGTAAAAAATGATTGACCATGCCTTTCTTCTAAATCATCTCCTTTTGGGGGCCATTTTTAAGGTATAAGGAACACCATAGGAAAGCTGCCCGGAGGACAATTGTTTCAAGTTCAGAAGCTTTTGTGTGAATTTCACTGCTGGCTCTGTTTTATATTTTAAGGAAATTGAATAGCTAAGACCCGTACAAGAAAAATCACAAGACTAACTAGAGAGCAAGAACAGTTTTGACTTTTTATCAAACGGAAACTTGATAATAAGAATGCCGAGCATGACAGGAAAGAAAAATAATGAAATAATGCATAATGTAAGTAGAAACAAGCCTTGATCCCACCTACCCAGTTGATAGATTCTAAACCTTAACTTCTAAGTTAATTCCACCCCAGTAAAAGAATAATGATATTGCTCCTGATAGAAAACAGCTGGGGAAGTAGTGATATAGATACTGTACCAGATGTGGGTTCCTACCAGTTTGCACCTATTCGGTAGAACCGGTTCGTCAAATCTACCGAACCGGTTAGAAGACATTCCACCAGTGGACCCGGAAAGCAGGCCACACCTACAGAAGAGCTTCCAAAAATTTTTGAAACCCACTATTGTACTGTACACTGTCCCCCTATATGTCCCTCCTTGCAAAATCTGCATGTAATTTTGCTCTCCCTGCAAAATCTGCGTGTAAAAATAATAAAGGTGGGAAACAAACAAACAAATGGAAGGGCAACCTCAATTTGTTTTCCTGGTAGAGGTTGCTGGAGCCCCTGACTAGGCTTACTAAGTAAGTCCATGTACACTAGTGACCTCTGCTTGGATTGTTATCTAAGACCAGATGCTGCTGCATTTCAGATTTCATATCTAAGTCAATGTGCTGTGTTTTCACACACCTTTCTTATCAGACAGCTCCACAAGAGTGAGCCTGCCTTCCATGAAAATCAACCGCTTAACCAAGCTGGTGTTTTAGAAAATGGATGAGTTGTCTTTTGGTGAATTACAGCATGCAGAATGTGCACATGCATGGAACAGCAGAAAACACTTTCTAAGTAAACTTAGGGTTTTGATAAAGTATTGGGCAGTAGGAATGTCTGGACTTCATTATTGTAGTTGTCCTTGGGGGTATTCATGGCAAAAGCTCTGAAAAGTCTGGTGTCACAGGGATCATACCTCACATTGCATATAAAGGTGCCTTATTTTGGTTCTTATATCAATGAATGTGACTAAACTCTTAGTATTGTGTTAAATTTCAAAGACTACAAAAATCAATTTAATCAGGAAATTAAAAAGGTGACTGCACTATTTTATTTCAGTAGGAAATCAGTGGAGTAATGTTGAATGGATAGTTAGGTCGCTATTTTGGAGATAGAATTTGAACAGTTTAATTTGGAAAACTTTATTCTGCCAAAATAAGTAAATCTCTATATGCTGGACACAGCTCAGAGATTTGTGAATTTCTACAGAAGTAGAACAAAATGAAGTTTAGAAATGGCTTTCTCATAATCTTTTAAAAGATTATGAGAAAATTACTGTTCACATATATTTTCACATACACCCTTTGTGCTCTTCTTTAGAGCAGAATGACATTGCATGCACCCTCAACTCTCTTCTGCCTAATCTGGGATACCCAAAGGTGGCACCTTTAAGACTTCAACTCCCAGAATTCCCCAGCCAGCAATTCTGGGAGTTAAAGTCCACAAGTCTTAAAGTTGTCGAAGTTGGATATCTCTGATCAAAATGGTGACCTCTTACTGTCCACAGTTTGATAATGTATGATGTTAAACAGTTATGATACAAGAAAAGTCATATGATAGAAGTATCTTCATTTGATGGATTAATATAGAGAATAATAACCATTTTTCAAATGGATGGCATTATCTATTTATTCAAACAAAAGAAATCTGAACTTTCACAAATCTGGTATGAGTAGTTTAAAACCTCACAAAAATCTAATCCAAGAGTACCAAAATCTTATTCATATTGAGGTGTGGGCTTGGGAAGCTTCAGGCAATTTGGCACCATTGCCAAATTGCTGCTTGATTTCAGTCTCTCCGTTCAATTATATTAGCCAAATATCAGCACATACACTTGCCTAGAAAGTCTGGTATCTGTTCTACTTTCCTTTAAAAGAGGGTTTAATTTAGTGTTTTTTTTTCTGGTGCTCTACTGAATCAGTAGACTTTACAAAAAGTAAGAGTGGCAGTTCCACACAACATATGCCCTCTTGGTGAGCTGCAATTTGCCACCACCATCACCAGATATGCCTGGAAGGACTCAGAGACACAGGAGAGAACTCATCACAGAGCACTTTGCTGAAGGCTTCCTCAAACCTAGACTCAAATCTGAACAGATTTTTCTCTCAACACTGGTTAAAATAGACATTAATTTCAGCAGACAACCTCAATAAACAATCTTAAAAGAAAGTTTGTGGAATTAATGTTCGAGAAAGTTGAAATGTGTGCAAAACAATTTAAGCAGATTTTGTGGTTTTTACCTTTTGTTGAATTTTTGTAAGTAATTTTGATGAGTACAAAATACAGAGAAGTCTCAGTATTAAAATCCTAGGTTTTATTGCCCTTCTTCCAGTGCTCTACAGTTTTAGAATTTTAGACAAACATATAATCAGAGAAGTCTTTTGTGCTCTCTGAGCTTGCTTGTTTTCTTGCAGACGTTTCATTACCCTAACTAGGTAACATCATCAGTGCTAGTAAGGAGTACTGTTTGCTGTCAATTTATAATCTTATAACATATAATCTTACTTTCTGCTAATTGAACAAAAATGCAACTGCCAGTCACTCTTTTGTTGTTCTGATTGAAATTTTAAACTACATATTGAACCTAGACTATTTAGAATCATACTATTTGATCTTGCTTCTCAATTGGTACAAAGTTAATTCAAAGGCTGAGAGTTGAGAAATTTCAGTATTCAAGTATTTACAGTCTGAGCAGTCTTTGGGTAGTACATTATCACATTTCCCCCCCACAATCCAAGCTCAATAGCCCAAGTTCTTCATACACTGAAAGATAATTTAACCAAATGGTTAAGAATGGTTAAGAATTTTAACCATTAACTCCACTGGTCTACAAATTTTGGGAAATTATTGACCTCTGAGATAAAATGTTTTAATTTTATATATTTTGATTAGATGAATTAGAAAACAGGTGCTAAAGGTGCTGGTTACCTAAAGTTTTCAAGATATTTCACAATAAAGATTTATACACAGGTGAGTATATTTGTCTACAAGGGAGGAAGGTATCTAATGATCATGATGCCTTGTAAGTTCTCGACAAAGTACAGTAGAATAATGAAAAGGGTACCACATGGAAGTGTATACATTTATCATCACTTTGAGAACAGCAAGGCAGATGATCATGAAAAACACATGGAAAATTTGCTTAGGTCCTATAAAGCACTTGGTGCATACATGTTAGTGAAAATTCACTTCTTACACTCACTTTAGACTACTCCCTTTAGAACTGTGGGTCAGTGAGTGATCAGCATGGGGAGAGATTCCATTAGGAGTCTGTCCATGCTTGCCAATTACTGCTGGAATCTCCTCAGGGATGATCGTACTGCAGTTCACAAGAGAAAAGCCAAAAAGTGCAGTTTAGATACCGAATAAAGATGGAACCTTTCTAATTTGATGTTAGAATTTGTTTTTCATGCAAAAAGCATGACAGTATTACTTGAAAAAGTAATAAATGAATAGAAAGCTATGTTATTGGTATCACTATAATGATTGGTGTGGCACCATTCTCTTAGCTATGTCACATTTTGCAGAAATGTTATGAAGCAAAATCACACATCCCCCTTATAATTTTGAATTATTTTGATGCAATTTTGACCTAAAGCTGTATCTTGGAAACTGCAGTCAATTAATACTCATGACTTAATTTTCCTTTATTAGTGACTCAATTCTGGTAAAATTAAGCTACTTTAATTTCTGATGCATTCTTCTTGTGGACAAGTGTTCCCTTTGAAAAACTTGGTTTATTACAGGGATTTTATCTAACTATAATTCTGGTGTTTTTCTTTTTCCCACATACTCCGTCTCTCTTCCCTTATCTTCCCCTCTTCCCTCTTCCCTTCATTTTTCCTTCTCTGCTAGTCTTTGGGTAGAAATAATTTGTCCAATCATATTCTTCCATATGCTTTGCTACTCTGGCACAAGAGATTTTCTGCTAATCGCTACCCAAACTCTTCAAGCAACTTTCATGAATTTTATTTGCTCATTACAATCTAGAATCTACTAAAGTATACATGTTACATGCTGCTTAGATATCATTTAACATAGCATACAATGTCATGGAACCAGAAATTGCAACATAAGTGCTATCCCATAAGTAACCTTGAGTCAGTCACTTTCTTTTAGCCATAGGAAGTAGGCAATGGCAAACAACTTTTGAAATCTTGCCAAGAAAACTGCAGGGACTGTCCACTGGTCCAGGCAGCTGCCAGGAGTCAACACTAATTTGATGGCAAACACACGTGTGCATACACACAGAGACACAGACACAAACACACACACACACACACACACACACACACACACACACACACACAAAATCAACATTCCAGTTATTTCTGCCCTTTACCCAAAGTGTCTATTTGTTACTGAAGGGAATTTCAACAGAGAGAAATTATTGAATAACCCCTTACTCTTATTCTATGTTTTTCTTAGAAATAAGGCTGGAGATAAAAGTTCTAAAAGCATTAAAAAAATTATTTAGTATTTTGTGTATGAGAACATCTACACTACCACAGTGTAGGGCTTTGCATTATCTTTCACTAATGGGAATTAGTGAAAGAATTAGTGAAATATAATGCGAAGCCCTACACTGTGGTAGTGTAGGGCTCCCATCTTCTGAATCTGAAATTTCTCTAAACAAGGGCCAAAGGTAAAGAGCTCCTTATTGTTTTAATGTAAAAACATTTTATGTGTTGTAATTCATCATAGTTCAGCATGACACTTTGCTAGGGCATGTTCAATTAAACATATTTCATCATGATCAAGAAACACCCACATGACATTAAATGAGACAGGAGATGAGGAAGGATGTGAAACCACAACAGCCATCATTATAAATGTTTATAGACATACCTGAAGTCTTATTTAAAGTTCATCCTATTAAAGGACATATTTTATGTTGTATGGTTCCTCTTAGAATATCAATCTAATAAGTACCAAATGAGGCTGAAGACAATGCTGTTATTTAAAAAATGGAGAAAAATTATTAAAATGTGATAATTATACTGACAGTTTATATGCTCGATCTAATCAGCCAGACTTCCAATTTGTCATAATGCATACTTGCTCATACGTTATTGCTTAATTATAGTAACACTTCTATTTGAAGAGGCTGTCAATCACATGAATGCCCATCATTTTTCTTTATTTGCATTTAAAAGACATATTTTAATTCTGATTGAAAGTGTCTATATTATATTGAGTTAACACTAGCCATCTTACTGGTGTACTACAAACTTCTTTTTAAGACATGTATTTTATTTCTTCAAATACTCTTTCTACACACAATTGTCTTCATGTAAATAAAATTGTCCAATGAAGCAAAAGTACAAAACTAAAATACATTGGAAGGCTCTACTGTAAAAGTCAATTCAGGACCCAGAATGACATATACATTAAATAACAAACTGATTGCCTAACTCAAGATGCAAAGAATGTAGAAACTCTTAAATAGCAGATAGAAAATCTCTATTCAATACTATGCTTTTCCAAACCAGAAGAGACTATATTAGATGAACAAACTCTTATAGCTGGTCCAAATCCCAATGTGCAGAGGTAGTTTTGGGTTTGTTCTCTATCAGAAGAAAGGTATTTCTAGCTAATCAGTTGGGCAGAAAACTTATATATTTATAAGAAGAATATACTAAGTAAGTAAGAAAGAAAGTAGTACGGCCATTTCAGAACAGAAATATTTCATTTTTATATTTGAGCCAGTATGAGAGACTTCTGTCTAGTGGTAGACAGTCTGTTCAGTGATAGCTACAGTTCATTTTTCCATGATGGAATCAATTCATATATTCTATTTCTCATTGCATTGCCCTTTTACTATTGAATTACATTGAGTTTCATTCTATGAATATTAGAATATTATACCAAAGGCCCACCTATCAGCCTAAACATTAGGCTCATTCAGCATTTGAAGCTGATACTTTCATAATGTTTCTAGGCCTATAGGTTTATCCCTTCTCTTTAATGAGAGTCATCGTAGTTCCACCAAGAGCAGAAGATTATATTGAAAGCTACACCTGGAATTCACATATAAAATAGTTGGAAACTCCTTTGGTACAATATTTCTGCCCTGTTAATTAATTTGACTTCATGATCTTCATTCTGATGGTGAGCCATAACTAATGCTACAGATCTGCAAAAATGAAAAGAACACCACCAAAAATATCAAGGGGTCTAAGATCAAGGTCATTTGCAAATGATATGGATCTTGTCTAACTACTTATGTAATTTAAATATAATTGAAGGATCTCTTTCTAGCAAGCATTAGCTCTTAATTTTAGATTTCTTTCTTCTTGAACCAAGTTATAGTCTTGCAACTAAAATGATTGGGACTTTAGTGCATTAATTCTCAGATGATATCCATTCCCACAAATAAAAATAACTTTTTAATGAGCATCATTTACTTTTTCACTAAGTTATACATTTCAGCCAAATGAACAAAGTGCTATTTCTGTTGAACTATGAATGAACTCCAAAGGGTGCTTCTAAAATAATTCTCTGGCAAGTCAATCTTCTCTAAGGCTTTTTGTTAGCAGAGGACAGTACAACTTCTGACCCAGGATTCCATGCATTTTCCCCAAAGCCTTGAAAATCTCAGTGCACCAAAAGTGAACTCGGAATGGTAATTTTTATTGCAACAAAAATGGACATTATAAATGAGATGTTTATACCACCACAATGTTATGATTCTTAGCAGTGAACCACATATAAAACATCCATGCTAAATAGAAAACATGACTTCAATAATACAAATCAATAAAAGCAAACACAAATAAACATAAAAGAAGCAGACAATTCTCCTATAGCACTGCCTAACTAACTAAAAAAACACCACTGGGAGAGTTGTTCTGGAAGATCAGCAGAGTAATGGAAAGTTTCACATTCAGGAAAAAGTTGTGTCTTAAATTTAGAAGCTATGACAGAAAAATTACCTGTTTCTGGCCCCCAGTTTTCAATCTACTGAGGGATAATGTGTCTCATGATCTTCATATTAGACAGTTCAGTTCTAGGTAAAGTAGAAAATCCCAGGGTATCAGACAAAAGAAATCAGGAACTAGGTTGTTCAAATGAGTACAAGTTTATTGCAGGCTATCTCTCTACAAGAATCTGAATTATTAATGGTCAAGGCAAATTGGCAGTAGATAAGAATCAACGGAATTCAAGGAAGGCTAGACTTAGATTTCTTGTGGGTGCAATGGGACTCCAAACTGATGACTCTCCTGACCCCTCCCGCAGGCTCAGCCTGGTCATCTCCTACATGGAGATACGTATCTTAATGCTCAACCATATAGGAATTTATTACTTAAAACCAACCTTCTCAATTGCATCCAGGAATTCACAACCAAATGTAGAGGCTGTAGCACAGATATAATATCTTGTGGCAATTAGCACACAAACCACTGTGCCAACTATGAGAATGTGGTTAATTAATTTAATTAATTTTCATTTTATTCTCATCTGGTTTTGTTGTTTTTTGTGGGGTGGAGTGCAGTTCCTGGCACACAAATCAAAATTCACAATGATCGTAACATGTGAAGTAGTGGAAAATACTTGTTTTTTCTATTTAAAAAGCCTCTAATTTTTAATGTTTCCTATCTCAAGCAGGTGCACACACGCTAATGTTCCTGTTGATTGGTGAACCTCAAAATAATACAGAAATGTTACATAAAGATACAAATACAAACAGGTAAGTATGGTATGCTTTTTTTTGCACCCTTATATTAGACACGAATTTCTATTGGAGATATGGACAGGTGAGAATTGATAGAACCAGTACAACTACTCAAAGTAATTTTATTTAGACCATAGCAAGTGTCTCATTTGGAAGGAAAAATATACATCACTGGAAAAATGTTAAATAAATAGAAGTATTCTGTGGGGTATTCTTTGGAGCAAAAGGCATCTTCCAGTCCATTCTGCGTTTGGTGGGTTGTGGTTTTTTTTGATAAAGATATTGTGTGAAGAGAACAAAGTAGGAACAACAATTAAAAGAGAAGCAGAGAACGGAGTCTGCAATCTGTACAAAATCTGGGATTTTGGAAACCATAGGAATTTGAAATCTCTTTGTCATTGACATGGGGAGAGGGGAAACATTCTGCCCCTTCATGTACTTCTCTTCCTTAGGAGATTGTTGTTCCGTTGTCTTACAGTAGTCTAACAAGGCCCATTAGAATGGGAAGTCTTTGTGATCGGCTTCTCCACAGTTTTCACTCTTTAGGTATGCAGAGGGGAGGGTGAGCAGAGATACTGGCTCAAGATATCGGCCTTCTTAACTCACTTCCTGAGGCAGAGAATTCATTTTGCCTCATGAGATAGTGCCAACTATCCCTCCTCAAAGGAAGCTCTGTTAAACTCAGTGGGACTTATGTCAGAATAGACACATATAGGACTACACTGTTAATCTTCTGGTAATGACACATCATACATGTTGAGTTCTTTTCTTGAATCTGGGGAATTATTTGATCAATATTAGGCACAAAAGGAGCAAATATATGACAAAAGAGAACAATCCTCAATACCTTGTGAACTCATAAGAAGATGGAGTCTGGATTTGGGAAGAAATAGCTTTTTTGTTTGTGTGTTTGTTTGGGTTTGTTCTGTTTTGGAGACAGCTTGAAAGCTGGTTTGAGCCGGCAGGTAAAAGTGGTCAAGTTTTTCACCTTCACATTTACTTTTGCATCTTCCCCCAGTAGATCATTTCCTGAGCTGAAAGAAATAGGAGGCAGAAGCAGTGCAGTGGTGCATGCCTGCTCAGCTTATTAAAATGGGAAGAAGGCAATATTTCACCCTCCCCCTCCCAGAAATTAAAAAAAAAAGATAGACAACTAAGAGAGGCTAATCCATCTGATGAAATTAGCAGGCAGAGTATGTAGCTGTTTGAAATGATGAACGAGGTTGAAATAGCTACACAGGCTAACATCCAGTAGGATAATTACTCCAAGCTCTCAGGCTAAAATCTGTCTTGCAGGAGCTGGAAGGCTTTGATGACTCAATTTCAATGAAATACAAAGTAAAAGTTATTAAAACAGAATTGTTCTTGGGTGGCATTAGCAGACTGGGCTACTGATTCCATCAGGCCAGTTTTAATAAGCTGCTTGCTAGCTTTGTTCCCAGAAGTGGCAGGAATGGTAACTGCCCACCTTATAGACCTTCATCCTACTGTGAGCAATTATTACTGTTCCAGAATGCATCTTGGTTTCTATCTGCAAAAATTTATAAAAACTCTCACCACAAAAGCTATGTCACAGCCTCTTCAAGTTCTGCCCTTCTGATTCAATCAACATTATCTTGCGTGTTTTGTCAAAGAAAGAACCTATTTTACAATCAAGCTCTTGCATTTATGTCTATTTTTAACACTCCTTTGCCGGTTGTGCTGTTAATGATCAGTTATTCAGAAACTATTTGAAGTTACAATGGCAGTCCAACTTGAAGCTTTTTTCAATATGAGCCTAACCAGGCATTAGGACCAATAGGGACACCCCTTCTAAAAGATATTCTGGTTTCAGAGGCCTGCTTGTAAAAGCCACAGAGCAGGATCCTTTCTGTTTTTCAAAATTCCACTGGGACTGGTGCTTATTTTTCCCTCTTTTTGTCTCCAGAAAAGCAGATCTTCTTCTTCATCCGGGTTGTTTATTTTAGTGGAGTATCACTTTAGCTATTTAAGACATTTTTTTAAAAAAAATGATTTTTTGAAAAATCCTAGAAAGACAGATGCAGATGTACAATAACAGAATTGGAAGGGACCTTCTGATCTAATCCAACTCTCTGCTTAAAGAGGAGACCCTATACCAGGGGTCTCAACTCTCATCGTCACAGCAGCATCATGTGATGTATTGGGACTTCTCCCCCTTTGCTAAACTGGGCAGGAGTGGAGCCAACATGTGACGCATCCACCCTGTGGGCCACAAGTTTGACACCCCTGCCCTATACTATTTCTGACAAGTGGCTGCCCAGTCTCTTCTTGAAAGCTTCCAGTGATGAAGCACCCACAACTTTTATAACAAACAACAATTATAAGTCAAATTAAATAAACCATCAAATCAATTGAAGGACCATGTTCAATTATTATTTTTACAATATCATGGTCCAAATTTAACAGCCTGAATGCTTTCTTAATTATCCCACAAATGTCCATTAGTTTTAAGTGACTGCTCAATATGGTTGGGAAGCATTGATGGACTGGTCTTTGGCAACCCTAGTTAGTATGACATTTTTCTTCTTCTTTGGCCATCTATATCAGGCCAACTGGCTAAGCATGGGCTCAGTGGCATGTCTAGTAGATTCACAGTTGGCTTGAAAGCTGTCCTAAAAAAACATGTTCATGGAATATTTGTAATCAAAATATATAGCACAGGCTTTGCTTCTGTCCTTTGTAGTCATGAATATTTTCATTAATAATTTGGGTGAAGGATGTTTATTAAATATGCATAAAACACAAAACTAAATGTAGTATCAAATGCTATAGAATCAGAAACAAAATTTAAGAGAAGCACATAATGGAATAAAATGTAATACAAACAAGTACAAAAGTGTTCATTTAAGAAAAAGAAATTAAATACATACATACATACATACATACATACATACATACATACATACATACATACATACATACAGGATGGAGTTTCTATCCAAGTACTACACAAACAATACTTGTGAAAATGATTTGGAAGTTGATTAGAAGATGGCTATGGCTCATCCATATGATTTGGCTGGGAAAATGATAAATGCCATTTTAGGTTATTCTGCCTTCAACAGAAATCTGAATCACAGGAAGCAATAGTTTCCCACTATTCTGTCTTAGTCAGACTCCTGGAGATGGTCTCAGGTTCCAGACATCACATTTTGGGGAAGATTTGATGAAATTTCTCCAGAAAGAAGAAACAAAGATGATCAAGATACCAGAAATGACATTTTACAAAGAGATTGAGGGAACTGGATACAGTATGTTCAGCCTTGAGAAAAGATAATTTAGGAGAGTTTCAATGGTGCTTATCAAATGTTAAAAGGGATCATTCAAAAGAAGGTTAAGACCTGTTCTTTATTATCCAAAGTATAGGATACAGAAGAATGGTCCCAACTTACTTAGAGAGCAGTTTAACACTAGAATCCATTATTAAAGCAGTTGATGAATTCCCTTCTCTAGATGTTTTAGTAGATGCTATAGTACTGCCATCTGTCCAGGATGCTTTAAAATGGGTTTTCAAACTGAGAAAAGATTTTGACACCATGGCTTAAATGGCCTTTTCCAGCTCCAAAATTTCAAGATCATTTATAGCAAAGCTCATTCATTCATTCATTCATTCATTCATTCATTCATTCATTCATTCATTTCATAAAGTATGAGTTCGATAACAGATATAAGTATAGACATGATTATGAATATATGAAATGAATATAAATACAAGGGAATATTAGGACAGGGATGGTAGGCACACTGGTGCGCTTATGCACGCACCTTAAAGACCTCTTAGGAAAGAGCTGACTTTTGCATTCCCAGTTTGAATGCGATGTACCAAAATCCTTAATGCTGGAGGTTGAATTTTTCTTTGAGGCTGCATTGATCTGAGAGCAACCAGAGACATGCACAGAAATGGTCACTAGCTTCAAATCAATGGTTGTATGGCTACATGAGTGAACATCTACTCATTTAAATGCATGTCGAAAATAGGATGGGTTTTGATTGCTTGGTCATGCCCACCATTTCAAGCCAGGAATTATCCTGCTTCTATAATAAGATGATTGGCCTACCATAACTTGCCACCTGCCCCACCCGTACATATAAATCAAGCAATTACCATTAGTCCTCTTGGCTATCTGTTTGTCTGCAAATCAAAATAGTAGAGGTCTCAATTCTAGCTGCTAGGGAACAAGCATGGAAGATGACCATTGCCCCAGGATCCTGTTTGGGCATAGGGACCTGGTTGGTCACTGTTGGAATGTGGATGGCAAGTTAAAAAAAAAACTTCTATACTGCCCTTAAGAGAGAGATTTATACATAAACATCAACAGCGATAATAATAAACAGTCTGGTTTGATGGATTAAAAGGCGGAAGTGTTAACACAAACAACACATAAGGTGTGTCTGGTAAAATGCATTGGCCCTTTACCCTAGCGGCTCATCATTTTCCTGGCGAGACAGCCACTGGCCTCTATATTTCTGATTAGATCACCTGTCATGTGTTATTCCTTACATAATTGTTTCTGTAACCCACCATTATCCTTATGATTGTTCTAGCCCATTATCCACTTAGCCTTGCCTAATGCATGTGCCACAGGGAAAATGAAAGGAAGAGGGGGGGGGCTGAAATAAATGCAGGCTTTTTAATAATGAGGAGGCTAGCACTACACCAAAATACAAACAAACAAGCAATTTAAAATCCTCCCTGTAGCAGGTGAATACCTAGAATTATAGATATGAAGCCAAGAAGAGAATTATAATTGAATCTCTCTGTTGGGATAAAAAAAAAGCCCTTATTTTGTCTGCATACTTGTTGTGGTTTCAATATATTCCATATTTTTCAAAAGGGAAAAAACCATTACAGTGCTATTTAATATCCCAGAGCAGCGAAGAATCCATAAACCAAAAGTTCTTTGTATTCATCTCGCCATGATATTCTGGTTAATAATCTTTTATTTATGCACTTTAACGATATATGTGGGAGATTTTCAATCAAATTATCTTCCAGATGGTTTATATCCTGTTATTATTATTACCAAATATGACCCCAAATCATTTTATACTATAAAATAGAAAGCAATTTACTCAGCTTTTGGTAATACTACATCCAAAAAAGAAGCTGGGCCTCAGGTTACAGAAAGCACATGCATCCTCTACTGTTCCTCATCCTGCCACTGCTGTTTTGTTTAAGAAACTGGGTTTTCCCACAGTCCTGGCCAGTCCTGGGCAACAGTCCTCTTTACTGTTTGAGCTTTTGCAGAGTAATGCCCACAAAAACAATATCTGGGTACATGACTGTGAGTTCCCAGCTAGCATTTCTTACTGTTAGTATCAGATTTGAAAAGTCAAGATGGCTGGCAGAACTATGAGATCCACACCTCATCCTCTAAAAAAAATTTTCGACCCTGGTTACCACTAAATGACATAGAAACTCAAGCTTTCTGGTCATCTTTAATTGTCTGAATATTTGAAGTCCAGATATAGTAATCCTATTTTTTTATTTTCTACCGCCCCCATAATCACTTCATGCTTTTTCAATTGTTCTTGTGTTAAAGGTAATTTAATGTCCTCTAATCAAGCTCCATTTCTCAGGATTAAATGAACCTATCCATGCTATTTCCTTGAACACATCTGCACAAAAGCAGTTTTCTACTACCTTCTTTGAAAGTGTTTTTCACATAAGGTGTGTCCAGTCAATCTTACAAATTTGGGATTTCCTCTTGGTCCCAAGTATCAACCATATTTGACACTGTTTTGATAATTTGACTAATTTAAAAAATCTAAACAGAATTTGTTGTGATGGTAGGAAGTCATTATGTCAATGAAACCTTTAAAAAGTTGTACCCTTGTCCAACATAATATCATCTTTTTACTAATTGAGGGTTGGTAAATATTTAGAGACATTTACATAAATTCTACAATGTAGTTTTCTGTTCATATTTAAAAGCAGATTTGGGTTTCTGTCATTCTGAATTTTCCACCTAAATCTCCAACAGGTTTATTTAATATTGAAATGAAACTCAATCTGTCTTCATCTTCCTTTCAGCTCATATTTTATTATATTTTGGCAGTGAGATTATACTTTAAAATATTTATGTTTTTTTAAAATATTAAATCTACAAATATGAATTGTATTTACAAATGCATTTCATGCAAAATGAAATTTCTGGGTTTGTAAATCAGAATTGTGTCAATTTAACTTAATAGAAAGTAAATATAAAAACAATCTGTCTAAAAAAGATTATAGATTATGATAGATAGATAGATAGATAGATAGATAGATAGATAGATAGATAGATGTAATCACCATTAACCAAAAATGAGGTATTTAGCTAGGTACTCAGTCATTAAGGATTTCACACTATAGCATTTAATAGTCAAATCTCCTATATTACTTGCTGTACCAAAAGAGGACATAGGAAAAGTTTGTAGATTCATCAGCTGAGCATGATATTTGTACCATGCTCAAACAAAGGTATATAGAAACAACATGGGTAAAAGTTGTAGATTTCTATGTGGGATTCGTCAAAAGCATTTCAATACATATTCAATCAATGTTTGCAATTCTCAGTCCAACTATGGAATTATCAAGGTAATCCATTCACATTTTTCTTGTTTAAATTTAGGTTTCATATTTCTAAGAACCAAAGAGTAGTATTTGGGGCTTCATACTTTCCTTTAAAGGGCTTGTCTGAAACTGATGGGAACTTTAATGTGACCAGAGCAGTTCTGAAACTGCACAGATGCTGGACCATGCAGTTTATCTTACGGCTGACATTACAATTGAGCTGTTGGGGCCAAAACAGCATACTGAATGGGCAATGCTGTCATTTATTGAAGGAACTGCCATATACCAAGGAGTGTATAGAGGAGAAATATATTTGCGTAATCAGGAGTGGAGGTGACTTCTAAAGATATCTCAGTGATAGTCACACTATATGTTGCAATTCATCAATGGTGAATGAGTCCAACCTGAAACATATATCATCCAGTGATGTGTGATTTGATTAAGGGAAGCCAAAACAACAGTTGTTTTGCTAGGCTGATTTTGTTCTTATTTCTTCTTAGAGGCCTTCCTCCCTCCCTCCCTCCCTCCCTCCCTCCTTTAGACAGGGTCAAGCCACTTTTATGTGTCCAGATCTACTATTCTCCATTCTTCAGGCAAACAACTGCTCAGACATTCTCTATAGGAATTCAGATATAGGAGGTAGTTTGGTCTAGTGGTTAAGGCATCAAACTCAAGACTAAGAGAACCATGAGTTCTAGTCCCACTTTAGCCATGAAAGCCAGCTGGGTGAACTTGGGCCAGTCACTCTCTCTCAGCCCAACCCACCTCAAAGGGTTGTTGTAGTAGGGGAAATAGGAGGGGGAACACTTGTTGAATATGTTCACCTGATGCAGGAGGGGGTGCACAGGTAAACCCACCAGTGGCTGGCCAGGTTAGGTGGTCTTAATAGAATGGACCTTATAAATTCATATTAGCTTGGCTTTTCATTCTAGTGCCCTGGAGTTCCAAAGTTGACTTTTAGCTGGAATGAACTTTCTCTCCAACTTCCTCATAAGTATTAAAAATAGGGCTGAACAGTGTGGCAAGACCCTGTAAAGGAGGGGCACAGGAAGCCAGGTGTGGGTGAGAGATAGAACAGAGGTAAAAACTGTTGACAGCTTAAGACATTATAGGAACTTCTCTTTTTTGTATTTTTCCTATGTACTTCTCTGTAACTTCTCCTTTTCGAAATGTCATGCTTGTCTCGTGTATGGAAACGCCTTGAGAATGCACAGTGTGGAACAGGGCATAAAAGTAGCATCCTGGGCAGAGCCCAGGCAGTTCAGATTTTGGTGTGTGAACACGCTGAACTCGATACATCAAATAAACCTGTTTCTCTCACCTTCGTGGTATCGAGTCCTGGTCTTTCGTAAGTAGATTACAAACCTCAATCTGCTGCAACACACCTCTTTGAGTTATTTGAAAAAAATAATAAAGATGTGATACAAATAAATAAATATTCAGAATCAAGGCCAGACAACATCATTCTTTTGAGTCTAACATATACCATTATTTCATTCTGGTTTTTTTTGGGGGGGGGGAATCCTTGCAGTCACTTATTCACATCACTTCTCCAATGTTTGCAATGTTCCTTTGACCTTCTCAACTTTCTGGCAAAATTCTCTCTGTGTTCCACATTTTGACACCCATCCAAAGGTCCAGAGTGATCTGATTATAAAAGTTACTCTGAGGAAGGACCTGCAAATCCATTATCATTCCCACCAAGTTATTTTCTTCAAGCACAATAAAATGGTCTAATCTAAGAAGCAGCAATCAAATGCTTGTAATTTGTGATGGTACAGATCTGACACAGAACTTCGCACAACATTATGAACTATAGAAACTATAGAAGCATCATTTTGCGTATAAATTAAACTCTCAAATTGGATAAATCAATACTTGAGTATATTAGCATTGGATTTGTAGTACAAAGGTAACTTTATACTTTGACATAGATTTGGTAAAGGTAAAGGTTCCCCTCGGACATATGTGCTAGTCATTCCTGACTCTAGGGGTGGTACTCATCTCCGTTTCAAAGCTGAAGAGCCAGCATTATCCGAAGATGACGTCTCCGTGGTCATGTGGCTGGCATGATTAAATGCTAAAGGCGCACGGAACACTGTTACATTCCCACCAAAGATGGTTCCTATTTTTCTAGTTGCATTTTTACAAACTCTTTCAAACTGCTAGGTTGGCAGAAGCTGGGACAAGTAACAGGCACTCACTCTGTTATGCAGCACTTGGGATTTGAACCGCCAAACTGCTGACCTTTCTGATTGACAAGCTTGCTAATATCAGGCTTTATAGCTAAAAGATCTGCCCCAGCCAAAAAGATCCAATTTGTTTAAATAAAATCTCATTTCATTACTTTCCATTCATTCTCAGCTTTTCAGATGAGATCTGTATCTCCTACTGATATAGATAAATAATGCAATAGAAAATAAAACTCCGGAGATGCAAAACATTGTAATACAAAATATATAGTATGTATACAATTCAGTCATTTATGTTAAATTGTCCAACTGTCTTAATGAGATTAGTGATCTTTAAAATGACAATTAGAAAGAACATATACCTAATGATAGTATAGTTCACAGCTTTGTCGAATATATAAAAATGCTGAAACTAGTAAGTACATAGAGAACCTGAGAAAGGAGAAATGAAAGGCACCTTTATGGAAAACAATTGATTTGCTTCATTTCATTGAAATGGCTGGTGCTTTGATGGTTCATATTTACAATAGCTTCTCCTAATTCCTCAGTTGAGTTGATATGTTAAAATCTTTAGAAACATAAACTTGATCAGAACTTCCTGGGTAATAAACAGCGGATTTAAGACATTCTCCCCCCCTCTTTAGACTGTGTAACTGCGAGCCCACCTGCATGCCAATTGTGTAGCTAAAGACATCAAGAAATGTGTTCTTCATGCTCAAATGCTCTTCAAAGTTGAAAATATTTCCTCGCAGCTCAATATGCAAAAGTGATGCAAAAAGCCAGGAAGAATGAAAAGAATACATATATGTGTGCATCTGCATACATGTGTACAGAGAAAGAGAGCGAGAGAGCCACACACACACACACACACACACACACACAGACACAGACACACAGACACAGACACACACAGACACACACACACACACAAAGCTGACCTTCTCCAACAAGGGTAAAGCTTGTATAAATCTACTATCATTAAAAACAACAGAAGAGCTGTAACTCAGACTGAATTCTACCTCTTTTTTTGAAAAAGTTCAGAGAGAGAAATTGAAGATCATTAGCGATAGTAATAAATACAAGCGCATCACAGTATTCCATTTTGGATTAAGCAACATTATTCAAAGTGCAGAAAGGGGTTGGGAAACTGCCAAAATTATTAAAGTCATATAATAAGAAAAAATAGCTAAATCTAAATTACACAAATTCTATTCATTATACCTCTCCCATAGCATGGTATGTGTACAAATTATCTTTGCTTAATCTCATACGTGTATACTGTTTCAAATATTGCCTTCAGTTCTTTAAACTTCTTGCCTCTTTTTTTGAGGTTCTCATCAACTTCATCCAACCACGACTTTCTCAATCTTCCTTTTCTTCTTGATCCATTAACACCATATATTTGTTTTGCCATTCAATCTTCATTCGTTTTACTGACATAGCTAAAGGACATCAGTGGCACTTCTAGTCAGTTCTACATTCACCCCACATATATTCAATACCCATTTATTCTAGATCCTACCTCTTCTTGTTTTACCACATTTGTTAAAAATATCTCTTTTCCACAGCATCTTATCTTCATTTTCTCTTAACTTACCCATATGGGTGGGAGTATGCCTTTGTGCACAATCATGTTTGCCGCTTTTGACAAACATTAATTCTTGACAGAGACCATGTACTATCCACTACCTTTACATTCCTTAAAATTTTTCCATCCATATTCCCATATTCAATAAATATTCTACCAGGGCACATACATTAAATATATGATTGGGGGTGGGTGGCTAATAAGCACATTTACTGGAGTATGACGGACACTAGTGGGTTCTGTTCTTTCTACTGTATAGGTCATGGCAGAATTATTATTGTGGATTCCACCAATTCACTTCTTGAGAAATCCATGATAATTGTTTTATATTCCTAGCTGCTACTCAGCTGAAGTTCTAAGGTTAATAGAACATAGAATTTATGGAGAGTGAAAGGCATCTACACATGAAGACTTTAAAAAGCAAGTCAGGTTCTGAGGTATTTCAACCCACCTTATATATGACCTTCCTCTGTATCATATTCTTCCAGGAATTCAAAGAGTGATTTCATATGGCACCTAAATATTTTTCCTGAAGGCAAAATATATTTAGCTCCTTAAATCCTTCATCCATTGTAAGATCTTAGTTTCTAGGCCTGGATCATTTTTGTTGCCCTTTTCTGAACTTATTCCAGTTTTGGTTGAATCATTTGTAAAAAAGTGTTGTCAGAATCAGACATGATACTCAAGTTGGGGTCCAACAATCCTTGTTAATTACTAAGGATTATCACCCAGCAAGTATCCCATTTTTCTCAGCCAATTCCCAAAATGATGACCTTGGTATATGCTCTCTTTCTTACTTTGAAGATTCTATTCCTATGCATCTCATCTTCACTAGCCATGTATTATGAACAGCTATATCCTCCAAATTTTGTATTATCTGAAAAGCATTCTCTCTATCTCTTAATTCAAATAATTACTGAAAATACTGAAGAGCAGACCCACAGCTGATCCTTTGGCAACTCATTTAACATCTGTCCAGTTTGTTGAAGAAATATTGATGAACGCTATTAGAGTAGGTTTTTGAGCTAGCTATGAATCCACTGAATTGTCATGCTATCTGACCCATATTTAACTGATTTATTAATTAACAAGTTGTGATATATTTTGCTTTGTTGAATTCAAGGTATATTGTGTCTATAAAATTTCCAAAATCTATTAAGAAAATTACCCAGTCAAAAAAAGATAAGGTTATTTTGGAAAGACTGGTTTTTGACAAATCCATACTGATTTCCATAATTATTTTAGTATTTTCAGAGGGCTTACAGTTTAATGTCTTTATGAACTCCTCTAAAATCTTTCCACATATCAGTGGCACATAACCAGGTCACTTTTTTTTGCTAGATCTTCCTTTTGAATATAAGGACAGCATTTGTTCTCTTCCAGTCTTTCTCAGAGTTCTGGGATACAAATCATCAGGAAACTTTAAGTCATTAAAAGTAACAGGAATTATCTAATCTTGTCTCTATCAATTTCAAACTTAAGTTTTGTCCTTTCACTGTGCTCTTCACAATTGTTCATTGAAACACATATCTCCTCTTTGGAGAAGAATGAACATTTTTAAAAATTAAATATTATTTATTAATCTTCAAGACTGTCCACTGTCCTGTCCAGAGAATTAAAACATCTTGATAGTAGACACTCGAAATGTACTTCTCGCTGTACAATCAAATGAGTCCAGAGATATTTCATGAGAAGAGTCTTCCACACCTCTGCTCGCAACAGAATACCTTATGCCACCAGACTTGAAATTTTGGGCTTAGACAACTTAGAACTTCACCGTCTTCGATCCGACCTAAGCATAGTACATAAAATTATCTGCTACAATGTCCTAGCTGTCAATGAATACTTTAGCTTCAAACACAGCAATATACAAGCACACAATAGATACAAACTTATGGTAAACCGTTCCAAATTTGATAGCAGAAAATATGACTTCAGTAACAGAGTTGTCAATGCGTGAAATGCACTACCTGACACTGTGGTGTCTTCCCCAAACCCCCCAACCTTTAACTTAGACTGTCTACTATCACCCTCACCCCATTCCTAAGAAGTCTTTAAGAGGCATGCATAAACACAACAGTGTGCCTACCATCCCTGTCCTAATATTCCCTTCTATTGGTATTCATAATCATGCTTATACTTATAACTTTTATCTAATTCATGCTTGACGAAATAAATAAATAAATAAAAATAAACATTTATTTTAACTTAGATGAGCATTTGTAGCATTTCCAAGTTTACTTCTTTTGATTTTGGAGCAGAAATTGAATTTTATTTAATATGTACTGCAACTTCTCACTTTCTATTGTTTTTGTTCCTTGTGAACACATGGTTGTGTTGCTTTATTCAACATTGTTCAGTTCTTCTACTCCGGGTGTTGGTAACCTGTGGCTCCAGAGCCACATGTCGCTCTTTCATCCCTCTGATGTGGCTCTCTGTCACCCTGTTGCAGCAGAGGGATGAATCAGCTGTCACCCTGTCATGGCGGTGGTGATGGCCAGAGCCTTAGTGCAGGAGCACTTGCCTTTGTGCACCTTTATTGCATACATTTGCTGTTGTTGCTTCTTGCAGCTCCTTAGACAGCACAGCGCACTTCATAATGGGGGAGGCAGGGACCTCTCCTCCTGGAGCCCATTATGATGCGGTGCCACAATGCGACCCTGACCCACTGAGCTAGCTTTTCCCTCTTGGATGTCAGTTTCTTTTCCTGCACTTTTCCTGCAAAGCTGCCGGTGTTGTGATGCCCTTCCCTGCCAGCCAGATGGTCTTCAGCACACTGCTCCTGGGCTCGTTGGCCTCTTGACATCAGACCACCAAGCACCAGTTCAAGGGTTCCTTCCCCCCACCCAGAGCAGGGACAGAGAGAGGGGGGAGGGAGGGATGGAAAGAGAGAGGGGAGGGAAATAGAGGCTGAGACAGAGACAGAGAGGGGGAAGAGAGAGAGGGAAGGAAAAAGAAAAAGAAAAACAGAGATAGAGAGAGGGGGCAGGGAAAGAGATACAGAGAGAGAGGGAGACAGAAACAGAGAGGAGGAAGAGAGAGAGGGAGGGAAAGAGAGACTGCCAGACAGAAGGAGAGTGATAAAGAGAGGGGGAAGAGACAGGGAGGGAAAGAAAGGGAGGGAGAGAGAGACAGAGAAAGAAAGACAGATACAGAGAGAAGGAGAGAGATAAAGAGAGGGGTAAAGAGAGAAGGGGAGAGAGAAGGAGGGAGAGAGGGGGAGAAAGAGAGATAGACAGATAGAAGAGAGAGAGAGAGAGAGAGAAAGGGGGAAGAGAGAGGGAGGGAAAGGGAGAGAGATACACAGAGAGAAACAGAGAGAAGGAATAGAGAGAGGGGGAGGGAAAGAGAGACTGACAGACAGAAGGAGAGTGACAAAGAGAGGGGTAAAGAGAGGAAGGTAGAGAGGAAAAGAGAGGGACAGAAAGAGGGATAGACAGAGAGAGAGGGGGAAGAAGGGGGGAAGAAAGAGGGAGGGAAAGAAAGGGAGGAAGAAAGAAAGAGAGATACAGAGAGAGGGGAGAGAGGGAGAGACACATATAGAGAGAGATAGAGGGGGAAAGAGGGGGAGAGGGGTGGACACACACACACACACACACACACACACAAATAAAGAGAGAGGGAGAGAGAGGGAGAGAGGTGTCAAAAGGGTTTTGCGGTTCCCGGTGTTTTTAAACAACAATTCTCTGCCCTAATGACTGTCTGGGTAGGTGTGGGTAGGGGCTCTTGTGACTGGGTGGGATTGAGTAAGGTGAAGTTGGCCATGGCCACCTATGTTTTGTGGCTCCCGATGTTTTCTTTTCTGTGGGAAATGGGTCCAAATGGCTCTTTGTGTTTAAGGTTGCAGACCTCTGTTCTAGTCAATTAATGCAAATCATCCTGCAGACCTCTGTTATACCAGTTAGTTCATATTTGCCTTTCTGTACAAGATCACTTTGTTGATTTTTTATATTCTGAGCATTAGTGCATAGAGGACAAAAGCCATGAATTTTATGAGTCAACTTCTGTGAAAGAGTGCATGTAGCCTCATCGCAAGAACAACAAAAAACTATTTGCTACATTCATTCTATTTTGTAGGGCCACAAAAGAAATATATACTATGAGCATGAAATGTTATGAGAAGATTGAGGATTTGACTTTAGGTCAAACTGCAGACTGATAATAATATATCACCATCATCCTCATTTAAGTCCGTAATTTTGTACAGAATATTCTATTTCTGTTATTATGGTAGCATTTATTATTAAAGTATAAACCTTTATCAATAATAATTCCAAATTTATTGCATAAACTGGCTAAAAATAATTAAACAATATATGTGGGGGGAATCTCATAAAGTTTAAATGAACAGGGAGAATTCAGGACACTGCGATGACTTTGGAAACACAGATCAAAAACAAAGAGACTGGAAGTATAATTAACTCCATTACTGCTCAGTCAAATGAAAACATCCCTGACACCGTTTCTTATTTATGACAGCAGCAAATAGCTCTATTCTGACGCTGGTTATTGCTGTAGGACAGCAGTGGTTCTATGAGAGATGAAATGGAAATAAGCCTGCTAATATTTATGTCACAAAGATCAGGTTATAGATACAAGCTTTATGCAAAAGTTGCAGTAAATATTCCCAGTAACTTTTTTAATATCTTCATTCCACAACCCTTTTTCAATAGTAAACATAATAGATTTAGATTCAATTTTCAAAATAAAATTGTGAAATTATACCAAGCTTTTCTCTATTTTGATTAGATGAATATTTGGCCAACCTCTACAGTCTATTCCTTCCTCCCATTCAATTAAAATAGTCTGCTTATATTTATGGATAGGCATATAATTTGAGTAGGCAGGCTTCTAAAGGAATAAGGGTTGAATTGGAATGAGCATACCAGGATATATTTGTTACAAGAAAAACTCTTTTGAACAATGATTTTAAAATAGGATCCCCTTATTATATATTAAGTTGTAAAACCTAGATTACCCCTCTCCCTCCCTCCCTCCCCCCCCACTAATCTCATCAATTTGCACGTGAACAAATCTATATTCCATTTTAAAGCAAAGAAGATACTACAAGTTAGAGGTGTTTGTTAAGGAACTACAACTGACGAAGTTGAAAAATACCATCATTCACTGAAGTCTACTATAGATGGGTAGAATTTCTTTAATTATATAATTAAGTAATGTAGAGTGTTGGTCAAGAGAGTGAATTTATTTTTTGGATTCAAGTATATGTGTCATACACTCATTACTTGATCTTAGATAAATAATAGCTCTTAACTTCAGCTCTTCATCAATTGTATACAGATGATAAGGCTTTCCAACCTGAATTAAATGTTTGTATTTTGTAAATAGGGCCTTTTAGCTGACACTTCTATATCGTGAAATAAGGTCTGTGCTCATTTTTTGTGCTAAATAATGATGTTTGGTTTGGTTTGGTTTAGTTTATGGGATTTATATGCCGCCCTTCTCCCAAGGACTCAGGGCGGCGTACAACATTAAAAAAACACATATTACAAAAGTAAAAAAAAAATTAAATAGAATATCCCAAACAAACCCAATTAGGATTAACAATAACATTTTTTTAAAGGAAATTCGATTAAAATTAACAATGATCAATAATGTATTTTGTTTTGTTCAAGGCCAGGCTGGCTTGCTGGAAAAGCCAACTTTTTAGGGCGCGTCGGAAGGACCGGAGGTCGGGGATTATACGAAGCTCCGGGGGCAGCTCATTCCAGAGGGAAGGCGCTTCCACAGAGAAGGCTCTCCCCCTGAGGGTCGCTAGCCGACACTGTCTGGCCGACGGCACCCTGAGGAGGCCAACTCTGTGGGATCGCACTGGACGGTGGGAGGTTACTGGTGGCAGTAGGTGGTCTCACAGGTATCCTGGGCCTAAGCCATGGAGCACTTTAAAGGTCATAATTAGTACCTTGAATCACACCCGGAAGACAACCGGGTGTTAAACAAGCCCTAGAGCTTTGTTCATATATGATCTGTCATTTATTATGATTTATAACTATGTTTTTTTAAAGTGAAAGAAAGAATAGGGACCAATAGACCCAACACATCGCAGAACTTCATTCCAAAGTAATGATTCAGTTTGGTTTAGTACAGGCCAGTCAAACTGGCAGCCCACCAGCCAGATAAGTCACATGCAGGCCACGCCTACCCTGGCTCCGCAAAGGCAAAAAACGTCACAATATGTCACGGTACATCACGTGATGCGATCGAGTTTGACACTCCTGGCTTAGTACCTGAAATGTGGATGGATTGATATGTTTTTATTCAACATACTAAGCTAATAGATTAAAATATAATTCTATGAGTTATTTCCATTTTTTCTCATTCTATAACATTGCAGAACTATTTACAATAATTATAATTTTGATTTTTGCATTTGTTGTGGTAGAGCAATTTTATAGAAAATGTTTGTGTTACTTGGAATAAACAAACAATTCTTGAATGGTTATATATCCTACTTTGGGGAAAATACAAGAAACACTATCAATTTGTGGAACATTTTACTAGATATCTGAAAGTTGTTATGATTCAACAGCACATGGGATCAGGTGGGTTCAGATTCAGATGAACATAGATTTTATTACTTTGGTATGTTTTCCTTTATGCAAAGATGTCTTCCATAGAAATAACCAACAAAACCATAACAATGAGAACATAAGGACTGTTTCCCATATTAATGCTAAGAATAATGAAATCTGACAGCAATATCATTGCAATAGATGCATCAGAGTAATGAAAAATACTTTTCACAAATTTTAGGGCCACAAGGATAGGATGGTTATATATCCTACTTTACATGTGACAGTCCTCTGTTTGAAAGATTGTCTGGTCTAACTAGTTTAAGGAGAAAGCTGTACAGTATAAGAAGGAAGAACCAAAATATTGAAGTTGCTCAGCAACTGCTCTACCTGAACATCAGATCAAAAAGATAGGCAAGTTAGCTAGACACAGTCATCTCAAATATGGTTTATTTTTTATTTCATACATCGTAATTATTTCTAAAATCTGATCCACAGGATTTTAAGGAAATTTTCATTTGGCGAAACAAATGCTAAATATTGCTGTGTGTTGCACATAAGACATTCCCCTGGATGAAGAATTGTGTCTACCGTAACTGGCAAAGGATCTCTCAACTTTGCATAGAGGAATAATTTATATTTCTGGAGAATCTGGCAATGCCGAGTTTAAATGCAGAACTTTCTGTGCAAAACCCAAGTTTTGCCCGTGAGCTACAACCCTTCTTCTTTGTTGGCTATGTCTGCATCTTTTGAAAAAGTAATTCTAAATGTTTTTGATACATAAACTCATCAATCCTCACAGATATCTTTTAAAATGCGATTTATTCCTATTCAATTCTATCACAATCTATCTCTGAACTTAGAAATCTTCATTCCAATAGAGGCTTATTATTCCACATAAGTATTTTTGAAAAAATAATGCATTATTTCACTGAATTTTAAATGACCACAATTATGGAAATCAAAGTTGTCAAGAACTGATATTGCAGATGAAATAATAAAGACACAAATGAATATTCAGTTTGGCATTTACCTATAGAGCTGGAGGGAATTTGATGAAGTTAAAATTAATTACAAATAAGAAACACGTTCACTTCAGTGCTACAATCTACAAATTGGGAAATTAGAATCAAATGTTCTGCAGCTCTTTCTATCCCTGTTGCTTTTCTCATTGCTCACTGTGATATGCATTTGTTGATGCATTTTTTTATTACATGCCCAGCAAACATCCATTAGGAATATTGTCTTAGTTGCCTTGTACATTTCTGATAAAAAAGGCATTACAATCTTAAAATGGCACGCATTCATATTAACATTAGCAAGAGAAAAATGACTTTTATTTATAATCAAGTTATTAATATTGCTGCTTTAGTTCACTTCTGCAAATGCAACTAATTAAAATGATGCAAAATGTACACAATGATCAGAAAGTCTGATACACTTGGAGTCTACATATACAGAAAACAATCTTTATTTCTTCTAAACAGATACATACATACATACATACATACATACATACATACATACATACATACATACATACATATATATATATATATACACACACACATTTAAAATCTCCCTTTAATCTTGTATGCAAATTCCAGTGGAGTGTTTTTAGCACCCGGCCATAAAAACTTTAAAAGAGGATTAGCATTGAAACCTGATAATTTATAATACTTCTGCAGCTTTCAATTATTCAAGTATTCATAGTCCAACAAATTGAATAATGTATGGAATCATGAACTGAACTCTGACAAGATGATAACTGAAAATATTAAAAGTAATCAGTACTTATGATATTCATGCATGGGATGGATGGCATTCCTGAAAGGTATTTAAAAATGAGAGCCACTTCCATCTAAGATATCTTTTTTTCCCTATTCTTGTACAGTGAGCACCTGAACACAAACTTTCTGTGTACACTGCTGCATATAGAATACGGTAGTTCCTCAGGTGCTAATTTCTAGATGCAGGGAGATTTTTCTAACATTAGAACAGAAAATTAGTTTTCTAGCTTTAGAAGAGAAAATTTTTCAGTATCTTGTGGAAAGGACGTTTTAAACCAATGACAGTGTTACAAACGCGACTACCAAATTAATATTCCTCTTTCCCTTGAGATTATACTTTGGGATGGTGTTATCTGTAGAAAAACTGAAAAATGAGTATTTAACACTTTGAGACTGCAGAATTTCCTCAGCTGGATGTCAAGACCGGAAGTAAATTCTGTCAGAGGTTTAAGTAATTGCTTATTTAGTGGTCACTGGTAGTTCAAATGGGTGGACACAAATAATATTAAATGCTCCTTGTTTCTCTACAAATCCATTCACATTATCTCAGTAGGCATGGCTGTGGGAACATGTGTTGAGATTAGTTATACTACAAGATGTCAGTAAATAGTTTCATTTTCCATATTTGTAGGTAAATATCATAACCTGATCTTTCAAATCTGCCCTCACCACAAAACTCTTGCACAGTAGAAAACAGCAGAAAAAGAGCAAAGAAGCTTTCTTCGTGAATGAGCCTTATATATTATCTGGCTCCACATTTGGAAAGAATGATAAGGAACCCTATAGCTGAAGCTTCATACAAATCTGTAATTTCCACCAAACTCATCCTAATTTGGAAGACATACATAGATTATTATCCAATATCAGTCCAGATGATGAAAACTGTATCTCAGAAGTAAAAGGAAGGGGGGAGAAGCGGGGAATAATTCAGTGTCTTTCAAATGATTTTAGAACATATATTTTTCTATCCTTAAAGATTTGTGGACATATTTCCTTGGAAAGAAAGAAATGATAGTCATAGAATACTATGGTAGTAGACTGTTTTTCCTATGTATGTGATAATGAACAACTTTCATGAATCGTGAAATGATGCTCCAACATATTTCATGTAATGAGTAGTCTCTTCTAATCCATGGTTTATAAAGTATATTTATTTATTTCCTCCCTCTCCCTCCCTCCCTCCCTCTCTCTCTCTCAGTGAGAGGGAGTTAGTGAGATGTCTGTTTTCCTAGGTTTGGGTTTTGTTTTCGGCAGCTTGATCTCTGCTTTTTTTTTTAAGAAAAGGGAAGAAGGGGGTGTCATCTCTCTTCTCCTGCCTTCTCTTTGGAGATCTCCCACCAACCTTGTAATTGGCACATTCCTATTCCTTTCTCAAAAAATGCGCAAAGGAACGGCGGATGACCTAAAGAGAGATTCCAGCTGTTTAAGGACAATAAATATCCCAAGAGAAAGCAGGCCAGTTATTCTCTGCCGCCGCCGCCGTTGCAGGCAGCCCTGTCTGATCGCAAGCGTCCGTCTGCTGGATGGTTCCCGCGCCTCGCAGCAGATCGCGTTATTAAGGAGGAACCGGGATTCCTCTGTCTGCCGAGAAGCCGCGAAGCGCTCGGCATCTCAACCCGGGCTGAAATCGCTTAGGCTTCCCCTCTTTCTCCTGCCAGCTATTACATTACTTCAGATAACTCATCAAGGCGCCAGGTTTTCTGTTCCTGGAAGAGGCGGCGCGTTCTCACGAGAGATATACTCCGGGAGTAGAGTGGACTCGTGAAATCCCCTTTTGGCCCCCGGTGCTCCACGCCGAGTGTCAAAAGTGAACCAGAAGGAACTCTTGGCGGGAAGGGGAAAAAGAACGTTTTCGCCACTTCTTAGGGAGTTTCCCTCCTGCCTCAAGCTACTGTTAAATCATCCCTGTCAAGGGTGACTTTTATCCCAAGGGCTAATAAAAATTATTTGAAGAGGATTTATCTTGGAGCATTTTTTTTTTTGTTCTCCCTGGGCGCCTTGAGTTGCGGCTCGGCCTCTCCGTCTCTCAAGGCCGCCGTGTAAATCAGCGGCTGCGGTCCTGCTTTGCTCTCCAGCACAAATGGCTTGGCTCCAGGGGGAAATGGGGTGGTTTCAGTGGGACCATAAATGTCAGCTTCCCCAAATTCAGATAGGTTGCAATTCATGTCATTTAAAGAAAAAGGCTTAAGTAGTGGCTTCCAGGGCCTTGTATCCAGCCAGCATCCAATAATCCTAAGGAGGCAGTTACAGGTACCTCCTTTACAGAAGACAGGTCTCTTTCTGAAAATTATTAGAGGACATTTTCTCTTCCTTTGAAAGTGACCTCTATTTCAGTGGTCTCCCAACTTTTTAAAATTAATATATTTATAAATCGCAGGCACATCTGGCTGTTGCACACATTACAAAACATATTCTCCAAAATATATATTTATGTTTTGCATATTGGGTATCTTAAGTGTTGGCACAAGGCCAGCTATAAATAATTTTTGATTTTGACTTGTGGCTTTATTTGGCTGTTACTGGATTAAACTTCTAAACATATTCGACTGGTCTTACTGCAGGCAAATCCTTCAGAGATTTAGCAGTGGATCTGGCTTCTTTTATCGTAGTCATCACAATAAGCTATAAAAAAGCTCAGTGCAAAATTTAACTCTTAGAGGGAACACAAACGATTTCTTATTTCTAACAAGAGAACCAGGAAGAAGAAAACCAGGAAGATAAAAACATATTTGTGATCATTAGGGCAAAACTAGTTGTTGGCACATTATGGAAAATGAGTCACTTTTCAGAAAGGGCTTTTAATTGCTTAATCTAAGAAATGTGGACAATGGCATACGTGTTTTATTTTAGGGTCTATCTAGCCCACTCAGAAAATGTAATGGACCTAATTTTCATTTAGTATAGGTCTGTGCAGTTCCTAAAACATCTAAATGGCTATTAATTTAATCAGGTAATTTAACTCTACCTCCAGAAAAGGCCACTAGCTAGTTGTCACGCAATGATTATGAGGATGACATTTCTATCCCATGATGCCAGAGGCAGACTTTGATACATCATTTTCTTTTTGAAGGTTAAACTCAGATAACCTGCCTTTGGCATTTAATTAGCTACATATTAAACACTCTTTTAATAATAAAATGATTAAAAATTTTATTGCTTCTCAAATGAGACCCTTTTAGATAGATTTAATGACTTGGTTTGAGTACTGTAGTTTGTGAACCAAACCTTAGGCCAGGATATGTTCTAATGATGTGCTTTACAGCTTGCAAAATCTGTATTTTATTCAAATTACTGTCATAATCATTTTGAGTAAAACTTATTACTGTATGCTATCTTCTGTGTTTCTGTTGAATTGTCACATGTCATTGAAAAAGGAATTTAGAATCAATTGAAATCCATTTCTTTTAAAAATGCACATGGTTGAATACTGCGCTAAAAATAACAGAGGTAAAATATCAAAGTGGGTATCATAATATACATGTTTAGCATTATGAAACACTTAATATGTCAATAGTAACAGCCTACTAGCAATGAAAAGTCATAAGCCAACAGTATATTCTGGTTCCTTAATTAACATGGAAATACTAGTATTTAACTGAAAATTTATATGATGGCTATTTGTCTTTCTCTTTCTCTGCTAAGACCTGCTTCATAAATATGACTTGTAGATACAGATTGTGTCCAAATGAAAAAGAAAGAAAGAGCATTGGCAGTAATTAAATATTGTTCAGCATACCATAGACATTTCTGCATTTATGAAAAGTAATGTAGGAGATTGGTCCTGACTGCTCTTTAGAAGACCAGATCCTGAAGATGAAACTCAAATACTTTGCTACCTAATAAGAAGGAAAGACTCACTTTGGCGAAGAGCCGAATGCTGGGAAAGATTGAGAGCAAAAGAAGAAGGGGACGACAAAGAATGAGGTGGCTGGATGGAGTCACCAAAGCAGTCAGTGTGAGCTTAAATGGACTCCAGATGATGGTAGAGGTCAAGAAGGCCTGGAGTAACATTGTCTATGGGGTCGCAATGGTTCAGACACAACTTCGCAACTAACAACAACAACAATGTAGGAGAATCCATTTGGAATTTTATGGTTAAAGGCAGGGGTCTCCAAACTTAGCAACTTTGAGATGAATTCAACTCCTGGAATTCATCAGCTAGTCATGTCTTAAATTGCCAAATTTGGAGATCCCCAGTTAAATGCATCAGCTTTGGAATCATAAGATCTAGTGCAGCCTTAGGGGCAAAGCCAGTTCTATGATCTTGGTCCAGAAACTCTCTTTTGGCCTAGCTGAAAAATGTGGGCAAGAATACTGCTTGGAACTGTCAATAGTAATTTAAAAGCAGAAAAGAAGGAGGATGAAGATGATGATGAGAAAACTCTCTTTCTCTCTCTCCCTCCCTCCCTCTCCCTCTCTTTTGTTCTGCAACAATTGTGATAAATCCTTTAATCTGTACATTATCTGATTCATAAGTGAATTAGAATATTGTACACATTCAGACACTAGGCATGTATAGCTACTGTATGAGTAATCTGTGTCCTTATGAATTTCTACATTTATATGTATGTATGTACTTGTGTCTCTCTCATAAAGCACAATTCAGTCTCCTGCTTATTTCAAGCAAAGTAAAACTAATTTTGGTTTTGCAACATCTTATTGAAGAATTAATATGACTGATCATTAAAAGTGGCACATGATCTTAATCTTAATACCTTAATCTACTTTTGCTATTCTATCAGTTCAAACGGCATATAATATATGTCTGTTGAATTTTGGAGAAAAGTACAATTTATTCATATGAAAGCAGTCTGTGTGTTTGGTGCTGCTTTGAGGAAAAGCTCAAAAGTTATTTTCCTGCACAGGAAACCTGTTGTGCTGCTGGCAAGAACATAATGCATGCTCAGTTTCTGTCTGAAGCTAGAATTCTGCCGGTAGACTAACATTTGCAGAGGGAGCCACCTTGTGGATTCTTTGTGTTGGTAATTCTTTGTGATGTTAATACTTCAGATACTTAATGGGGTCCCTCAAGAAAAAGAACTAGAATGCCATGTATGGAGAACACAGGAGGGAGAACTACAAAGATCAGGATCTTTCTTATTTATTTGTTTGTTTGTTTACTGATTTATTTTTATTCATTTTATTCCTTTTTTGTTGCATTTTTAATTCCTTTTTCCTCTCTCCTCTTCTTTAAATTTAGTCTGTGTTAGATTTTACTGTTACAATCAAAATTTTAATAAAAAAATATAAAAATATTTACCATCAATGTATTGAACATAATGAAAATTAACACATTTTATTTCAATATTGCTCTCTGTACTTAACCCCACTTGCTTCACTTTTTAAAAAGAAACAGTCATTTATATTCTCCATTAAAAATGTTTAGATTCCCATGATCTTAACAGGGTTTTCTTTAAAAAAAAACTTCTAAGATCATGGAAATCTAAACATTTTTGTCTACATATACATCCCGGTCTACATCCATACCTTAGGAAAGCAAAATCAATGGAAAGGAAGTTATTTTTTTCTGAAATTGAGGGCCGTATATAACCTTTTGTATAATGAAGATAAAGAAGTTTGCTTTAAGCAAGAATCCTTGCTTTTTTGTGTACATCAGTAATGTTGGCAACTGTGTTTATTTTATTAAAATCTGCTTTCTTAAAGTCCAAGATATGCATCTCAGTGTCAAAGGAATAAGCATTACTGGATCATTCTTCACCAATATCTCTGCTAACTGTATTTCATCAGTTACGTTTTCCCAACTGCTTCATATCAATTGAAGGATAGTTGATCCTCTTGCATCTTCTGAGGGAGTAAGTTGTCAGCAAGTCGGAATATCCTGAAACATGTTTGCCAATCCTCCCCCCCCCCCAACAGATGTCAGAGTAAAAATCCCTCAGTGCAAATACTTCATGCGTTTTTGAAAGAGCTGCAGTTTATTTCTGGAAAATATTATCTAGAGCTGCTGCTTGTCTGGGCAAATGATACTGTAATGAACACAAACAACACTATTGTTTTACTGGATACAGGCTGTGTGTTGCAGTTAACTCATTAATTGTGCACTGTCTCCTTCAATACACACCAGAGCACTAGTCTTTTGAAGATTTCATTTATAATTCTAACACAATGTCTTTAACAAACCTTCCAAAATGCACATTTTGGAACCTAAGCAATCCTAGACTGCATTAATAGAAGGATAGAATCAAGATCATGTGAAGTTCTAGTACTGCTATACCAAGCCTTAGTAAGATCACACTTGAAATATTCCATCTAGTTCTGGTCAATATAAAAAAAATGTTGAGATCTTGGAAAGAGTGCAGAGAAGAGCAACAAAAATGATTTGGGGGCTGGAGGCTAAAACATAGAAAGAACAGTTATAAGAATTGTGTGTCTGGTTTAATGAAAACAAGCACTAGGAGAAACGTGATAGCAGTATTCCAATATTTGATGGGCTTCTACAAAGACAAGAGGCTCAAACTATTTTCCAAATAATCAAAAGACAGGAAACAATGGATAGAACCAGGAGAGAGAGCTGAAGTTGTGATGATATGACAGCAGTCAATATTTCTGCCACTGGGCAGTTCTTTTGGAGACGGTGATAGAGAAGAATACGTCCTGCTGATCTCAGGGACACCGCAAAGTCTCTGATTGATCCAGGAGAAACTCTTTTTCCTGATGACAGAAACCCAGCCCTGAAGTTGGGACAGTTCTGGAATGGAAAGAAAATGGAAGAGAATAGTGTGTCGGATTGGTAAGGAAATTTTATTATTAGAAAAGAGACTACCCAAAGAAAATTCAAACTAAATCAAAATTGAAGACAAAAACAAAAAAACAAAAAACAAGTGGCAAAATTAAGCTACATTAAACTTAGTGTGTTATCCTTTTTTAAAAAATTCTCTTTTTACGAATGGACGTTCTGCAAATGTTTCCTATTTTTTAAATTGGAAGGCTCAGTTTTTTTTCTACTTTTTATTTTTTACTTTTTCTATATATACTTGTGGATTAAAAATTTCTTGCTTTTCTACAATGTTTGATTGGATTTTTTTTAATTAAGAATTTTACTCCGTAAGTCTGCTATTTAAAAAGGGCTGTAATAACTGAGGGGGGAAAAAAGTAACACTGCCACTTTAAGGCTGGAGGCTGAATCATTGTATCTTCTTTCCGCTCTTTGATATTTGGAGTTCCTTTCAGTTTGTTTATTGAGAGTGATAGTGGAAAGAGCAAGGTTTGTTTATACAGCTGCTGTTTTGGAGTTTTTGCAGTGAAGGCAAAGTTTTGACTTGAAAGATTATAATGAACTTGCTTGGAATACAATAAAAGCTTCAAATGCTATAGTGGTAGAGTTTATAAGTTGGAAAGATGGCACAACACGAAAAAGAAACATTAATATTATAAATGATTATGTTTAAAATTCAAAATATATTAATAATAACAGAGAAAATTGAGATGAGAATGGATAACGCAGAACAAAGAACAACAAAAAAGATGGAAAAATTGAGAATATTTATCAAAAGAAGAAAGTTGAGGACAGAGTTCCAAAAATTGAAGGAAAAAAGGACAAGAGATTAAAAAAAAATTGTGGATACTATCAGCATACTGAGTGTAGAAATAGTAAGAGTGGACTATGGAAAGGGGAAATAGGTGGACTGGAACTCTACCTCAGACCTCAAAGTACAGAAGAAGAAGAAAGAGAAAATTTGATAGAAGTAAGGAGAAAAATCTTGACTGAAACATCGATGATAACCAAAGATAGGTTGATGAAAGGAACGGATGGAAGGTTTTGAATGCTCATAAGATATACAATGAGCAACAAGCTTTGAAAAGAAGTCCATAAAAGACCCACTAAGAAAACAACCAGAATATTAATTCCACAAATGATATGAGATATAAAACTGCACTACTATTGGAAAGATACAGGTTGATGTAGTGAAAGTTTATAATAAAAATTAAGTCAAACTTAGTTCAATTTAGAGTATTATATATAGTCATATAAATGAGTAATATTGATAATAATACATATATTGATACTAGTTTGAGGATATGAAATTTATACAAATTGCAAATTATGAGAGGAGACTTAAAAGTATTTATTATTAAATATAATCAATTTTTATTTAGAATATGTTAGAAAGATGATATGTTATTGAATGGAATGCTATTATATAGTTTTACCGCAAATTTAGGATACTTCATACAAAAGGATGTAAAAGGAATTTATAGTCAAATGAATGTTTAACAATTATATTTTTTTATATAATATAGCGGATTGATGATATGAGAATTTGCTTGAGATGAGTTGATAATTTGTGATCTTACATACATTTGAAAGTGAGGACTATGGAAGTGATGCACAAAAGCTTTACAACCAAACTACAAGCTGTACGTGGTTGAAGAAGGTTCTATGTGTTATTTGTTGTCTGTTTTTGTCTGACCCAAAAAGAAAAATATTCTCTTTTTTTTTTTAAAAAAGAAATGATATACAAAGTTTTTTGGGTTTGCGGAAATAGCACCCGAAGAAAATAGAAATTAAGAACTGAAAGAGACACCTGCAGCAATAGAAAAAGAAAGGAAGAGAGGAAGAAAGGAAAAATGAGGGAAGGAAGAGACAAGGTGAGGAGAGGAAGGGGGAAGCAGAAAAGGAGAGAGGGTAGGAAAGGGAAGAGGAAAAGAGGAGGAGGGGAGAGGTAAAGGAAGAAGGAAGGGAAAAGAGGAAGGAAGGAGGGAGGGAGGGAGAAAAGGAAAGGAGAAGAAGGGGGTGTCAAAATAGGCGAGGGATGGTAAACAAAACAACCCGAATGGAATATTACAATTCTATAAATGGAATGACAAATGTATTAGAATTATGAATGTAAAAAAAGAGTAATAATTATGTGAATGTAATATATAGAGAACAAAAAAATAAAAAACTTTATTTATATAAAAAAGAAACAGTGGATAGAACCTAACAAAGAAGAGAAGCAACCTACAATTAAGGCAAAAATTCCTAATAGGGAAAGCAATCAACCAACTGAATAGTTTGTCTTCAGAAGTTGTGGGTGCTCACTGGAGACTTTCAAAAGAAACTGGACAACCATTTGTCTGAAATCATATAGGGTCATGATGGTGAACCTATGGCACATGTGCCCAAAGTCGGAGCCATGTCACCTGGCATGTGCGGCATTGCCCATTTGTCTTCCGGGTTTCTGGCATACATGCGCATGCGACGATCAGCTGGCCTTTGTGCATGTGGCAGTGCTGGAAACTGGAAGAGCTGGTCTTCCATTTTCCAGCATGAGCATGCTGACTGGTACTCATGCATGCACATCAGTAACCAAAAGACTAGGTGCCCTGCGCACGCAAACCAGAAGTTCAATTTTCGGCATGTGCATGCTCCCTGGGCAGCTCCTCTTCTGGGTTGTGGCCCTGACGATGTGTGCACGCATGCACAGTCCCTTTTTGGTTTGCCATCACTGGTATAGGGTTTCCTGCTAGAGCAGGAGTTGGACTAGAAGACCTCCAAGATCCCTTCCAACTCTATTATTCTATGTTCTTTGTACATAAGGGAAAATAGTCTTCACCAATAGACAGTCATATTAAAGATGTTTGATATAATGTTCAGCATGTACATGTTTTTGAGAAGTCTTAACTGATTCTCAAATGCAAACACATAATGCAAAATATATACATTTGAAATCTTTATGCATGACACAATGCATAGCACTGCACTGGTGAAAGAAGAAAAGTCAAGATGACTCGACACAAGCTAGAGTCACTATGAAGGCCTACCTCATGGTGGTAAGGACAGCAAAATGTAATTATTTCTCCACTCTTGTTGCACCATAAGCCACCTAGTGGCCCTATTTCAGTCCCTCCTTGGATACCAAAGTTCACCTATAGGGTCATTGTGTGGAATATGCTATACATCTGGTGGACAAAGTCATTCTCATTTACTCCATTTTGTACTCCAGCTTTAAGGAAGAACCAATGAAAGTAGTGGGAGCTGTCTTTTTTTTTTCCAAATACTTTTTTATTTTCCATTTTCATAACATACAATCACATGTATACTATTACATAGCCAATATCCTATTGTATTAAGTAGTAATTACATCAGTTCCTCTTGTCATCAACGCCCAAAAAGATAAAAACCCATTATTAGCTCTTCTGCTCTCCATACACCTCTTTCTTCTACCTCTCTCCTACCTCTTTTCTTCCCTCCATCATCCTTTCCTATCTACTTCCCCTTGCTTTCTCCTTCTCCTCTCTCTTCATTCCACTCCTCCTTATCCTCCTCATCTTCCCCCCTTACAAAAGTAGTGGGAGCTGTCTTTATATGGTGACCTAGGAGGGATTTGAGCCCATAGAACCTAAGAAAGTGGACAAAGCTCTCTCAGCTACTAGCTGGGCCACTTATGTTTTAGATTCATGTTCCTCCTAGCTTATAAAAGCAGTGCAGGAAGAGACGTGTGAAATAGGGCTGTCACATGAGTGCAATTTATATATTGAATTGAAAAGGGCAATAATTGGATCCCCTAGTCCAGTGGTTCTCAACCTTCCCAATGTCACAACCCTTTAATACAGTTCCTCATGTTGTGGTGACCCTCAACCATAAAATTGGTGTCTTGGTTCCTAAGACCATCAAAAATATGTGTTTTCCAGTGGTCTTAGGCGACCCCTGTGAAAAGGTTGTCCAACCCCTAAAGGGGTCCCGACCCACAGGTTGAGAACCACTGCCCTAGTCCTTCTTTTCATTGGGTCTGGGCAATAGTTAACTCTACATTGAGAGAGGGAGTGATTCCACTGGTTCTTAAAGGGCGGTGGTGCATCCCTTTCTTAAGGGATCATCAATCCACCTAACTATTCTGGACAGTGTTGATCCATGCTCCAATCTTCCTTTTTTAATCCTAAGTAGTTAGCATGGGTGACAGTGAGTAGGGCCTCTCAGTTGAGGAATGGGTACAACTTCTATACCATCTAAAAGTATAATAGCTATGGCTACATAGCTATATTTCTGCCAACCTGGCAGTTCTAAAGCGTGTAAAAATGCAAGTAGAAAAATGAAACCACCTTTGGTGGGAAGGTAACAGCGTTCTGTGCGCCTTCAGCATTTAGTCATGCTCCCTACCTGAACCGGGAAGCTCTCACAACAGTCACTCGCGCCCTTGTGACCTCTAGACTGGACTACTGCAACGTGCTCTACATGGGGCAGCCCTTGAAGAGCATTCGGCGACTCGAGCTTGTCCAGAATGCAGCCGCGCGAGCGATCGTGGGTGCACCTCGGTTCACCCACATAACACCTATCCTCCGCGAGCTGCACTGGCTGCCTATTGTTCTCCGGATACGCTTCAAGGCGCTAGTCGTCACTTATAAAGCCCTTCATGGTATTGGACCTGGGTACTTGAGAGACCGCCTGCTGCCAATTACCTCCACTAGACCGATTAGATCCCACAGATTAGGCCTCCTCCGAATTCCATCCGCCAGCCAGTGTCGACTGGCAACTACCCGGAGGAGAGCCTTCTCTGTGGCTGCTCCGACCCTCTGGAACAAGCTCCCCGTGGAGATTCGAACCCTCACCACCCTCCAGGCCTTCTGCAAAGCCCTTAAAACCTGGCTGTTCTGACAGGCCTGGGGCTAAAGAATTGTTGCCCCCGTCTCGAATGGTATGACTGTTGTGTGTTTTAAATTATGTATTGTTTTGTGTCGTTTTAATTTTTGGTTTGTATCCCCCTTCCCTGGTTTGAGTTGTGAGCCGCCCTGAGTCCCCTTCGGGGGAAAAGGGCAGCATATAAATAAAATAAACATTCAAACATTCATGCTGGCCATATGACAACAGAGACATCTTCCGACAGTGCTGGCTCTTCGGCTTTGAAACGGAGATGAGCACCATCCCCTAGAGTCGGGAACGACTAGCATATACGTATTTGTGAGGGGAACCTTTACCTTTTATCTTTATATAGCTATATAGCCATAGCTGGAGCTGCCATCTGTTCTTTGAGCAGGATTGTGAGTCTAGAAGAACCTCCAGATTGTGCATCAAGTCTGTCTGTGGCCTTTTCAATTCAATATATAAATTACACTCATGTGACAGCTCTACTTCACTAATGAGAAACATTTCACTAAATTGTTGACAGAACTGTCTTGAAGTGTGTTCTTTAATACACCAGTACATAACAACTTGGGGAAAACATTAGACAAACAGATGAAACAAAATAACAGTGCAGCCTGTAAGGCATTTAGCATTAACACATGACAACCTGAAAGTGTTTTGTCATTTGCTCTATTTAGCCCCAGGCAGTTGTGGGGGAAAAAATAGATACCCGTTAGGGTGATTGATTTGACAAAACAACTGAAGAAATAAATACAGATACACAAATATACACTCTCATACACATATGTGCATATGTATGTAAACATCTCTAGGGAGGAGAAAAGGCTTCTTGGAGAAAGCCTATGTTTGGGAAAGGATAATTGCTAAGGCTTTTCACTAGGCACAGCTGTGAAATTCTCTACACTCTCTAGTCCCAAGCAAATATAGGAAGGTATGATAAATAGTTTTATTGCAAAGAATTATGAAATCAGGCACATAAAGAAGTTGTTAATTTGAATGCAGGTCCTCAAAATGGGGCAGAGGCAGTCGGGACGCAAAATGTGCATTGTAATGTCATGATACTAACTCTATGCCTTTTTTATTTGTGTTGTGACACATAGACAAGTACTAAGGTGCAGAGCTTGCATCCATCATGACATCATAATGCTGTCTGTCATTTTTTTTGGGGGAAAAAACCACCAGTGTTTGTAAATGTTTGTGATATGCATGAAACCTACCACTCATTTGCTCATTTGTTTAATTAATTAATTCACAATCTTAAGATTTCAATCCCAAATCTCTTTTTCCTGCCTTTTTGAATCTGTTCTTTTCCCTGCCTTGACTAACTATGCCTGTGATGGCAAACCTGTGGCACTCATGCCACAGGTGGCATGCAGAGCCTTCTCTGTGGGCACGTCAGCTGTTGCCCCAGCCCAGTTCCACCGTGCATGCGCATGTGCCTCCTTCCAGCCAGCTGCTCTTCAGGTCTCTGGTGTGCGTGCAGGGGGGGGGTACATGGGGAGTTGGGTGCTCGCATTACATTTTGGGGTTTCATGAGCGCCTGCTTTGGGGATTCAGCACCAAAAGGGATAACCATCTCTGATCTATGCCATCTGTCCCTTGTTTACAAAATAGATATGAGGAACAGGGTGTCCTGCCCTATTAGCTTCAACCAAGCAGGAGATTAAATACAAATGTAAACACTTCACTTTCACCCAACGTAGTATATTTTTAAACATAACTTTTATTGAAGATAAAATTATTGAACATACATAAAGGAAAGTTAAGAAAAAGTGTGAGAAACAATACAAATAAAAATTAGGAAAAAATAAAGAAGCAACTTCCAATCTTATTTACAGCAATTATAAATGAACAGATTATCCTTCCTCCCTTTCTATGTTTATATCACATAGTTTACTTCTATTTCATATTCACCCTTTCTAATGAGAAAATCCCCAAATCTCCATTTTATTATTTTCCATTTTCAGCAAAAGGTCTAGAGAAGTTTCCAATCTGTTATAAAACCACGTCATTTTATTCCTGATCAAACAGAGATCAGTTTTGTCATTTCCACAATTCTGCTATCTTCACAATCAGTATTTCTCCAACGCTGTGCATACAATTGAATGTTATTCAATTCCAATTATCTTTCTACTTATGTTAAAACTTTCTCTGAAAACCATTGAAAACTAAATCCCTCTGCAGTCAATTGTTCTTTTAAGTTCATTTTAAATTCTCTATGTTTCTGCACTTTAATTTGACACGTTACCCATAATAATTCTGCACTTTCATTTGACACGTTACCCATTCTTTTTGCCTATGGTTTCTTTTCTATAAAATGCTTCTTATACTAAATAAAAATATATTTGGACACAATTTGAGTTTTCATCTGTTCATATTCTTAACATAGTATTTTTAAAAATCTACATAAACTTTAAATTTATTGTTGGCTCAAATTGTTAAAGTATTAAAGGACCTCAGCTGCTGCAATTTGAGCCAAACTAGAAATTTATACAATTTGTTCTTTATCTAAAACCAGGCCATACAATATTGGTGCAATTTCATGGCTTCTCTTTGTCCAGAAAAGCTTTGAAAATCTGGGGTCACCGTCTGGCCACCAACTTTCACCTCAATATCATCACCACTATACAAAAACATATCCCTACTTGGTGGTGTTCTATAAATAAAAATGATCTTTTGCTCCAATGAATGAACTCTTCAAGATGGAGGAAAGGGAGAATTTAATGTTTTTTTTAGAATCAAGTTGGCATTCTTATCCTAAGCCAGTTAACATGGCAGTTAAAGAAGAGTGGAAATTCAGTAGAAGGGTACTGGACCATTTTTATTAGTCATAGTTAAATAGGAAACTCGCCATCCTGGGCCCAACGTTTGGGAACCCAGGCTCTGTCTGTCACAAGCCAGGACAAAGGGTGTGTGATGGAGGAGTGATACCGCCTTAAAAAACCTTGGTCCAGCTGGCCTAGCTGGTAGCACCTCATAAGGGCCCATTTCCAGGGTTACAGGAGAAGACGGTCAACGGTTTTGAAGATAGAAGAGGGCTCTACAACCCAACAGCAGATAAAGCAGCAGAACCATCTTCTCAGAGAAGGGAAACTTTGATTACAAACTTCCACTGCCTTGTGGCTATATCCACTACTGAAAAAGGCTTCAGGAGTCAACCTCAAGGCAAAATCCAGAGCTGGAGTCCCGGAAGCAGTTTGTGACTGTGTACAACCATGTTCTGGTAACTCCTGCGATGCATCTGGAACCAATTGTATCGGCTCTGCCATTCCATTGGACTATTTCAGCGATGTGGAGCGGGGGGATTTACTGCTTGGATAACAGTCTAGCCTCCATATTAATCTATCCAGGCCTCATGCTCTGGAGGGGACACTGCAGCTTTGCATACAGCTAGAGAACAATACCATAGTCCTTTGAGACTGAAGGATGCCAATTCAATGCTTAAATAAGGAATCATCAGTTTCCTTATGACATGGTAAAAAGACTGTCAATTAGACTCACAAAAGCAGTAAGATATATATGTATAGTTTGAAAACTACTCATATTTTTAAAGTAGCTCCAATTCAAGTTTTACATATGATTCCCCCCCCCCCCAATTTTTGTCTGTTCAGCTTTGGCACACGAAAGTGTCTGGTAAATTTTACATCACATTTTTGTTTATGCCAGAGTTGCAATAATAAAGTTTTGGTTTACTAATCCCTGTGGAAAATCTCCTGGGTTTTCTGACTGGAAAATCTTACAGGGATCATCAAAACAGCCCTGTTTGATGCAGAAAACGAATGTGCACCATTCTGTTTCTAACATAACTGATGAATGCCTGCCTTTACATTTAATAGAAATATATGTATATGAGTCACAAATTGTTACTCATGAAAAAGAGGAATGAGTGGCCTTTGCTGGAAGTCATTCCAATAGCTCTGGACTGGCTAAAATGAAGAACCAACACAAGCTGATTGGAAAAATGCAAAGCCATAATATTAAATCAACAGGCAGAATCATTTCAGGTTAAGCAATTGCAGTTACTTTTCAGCAATGATTGAGCTCATCGTTTTTGGGGCTGGATGATAAGCAGAATCATTTCTCTCTGTTGTTGCCTGAAATTTGGCAAGGCCAGAACAGGAAATCATAGGATTGTAGCTGATACCCTCTTCTGAGAGTTCGTCTTCTGAGTGGGCAGCATCCCAAACGTCAGTTGCTCAGAGCAATAAAGAACTTCTACTTTCAGTAGCACCTGAGGGACTCTACATAGTTGCTTTGTGTATTATAGAAAATAAGATGATAAGGCTAAAATGCCTATTTGGTTTGATATAACATAGTTCTTCATACAATATTTAATGACTTGCTGAACATAGTAAAATATATGAAATAGGGCTGAATACATCCTTTAATACACTGCTTTTATTTGTATTGTTATTATTTGACTTTGAAAAAGTACTTTACAACTGATATGATGAATCCCAACACATTTATTTATTGTTATTACTGAAAACAAAACTTTTGCAGAGTGTTTCAAATGAAGAACAACTTTGAAACCAGAGAAAGGAAATAGGAAAAAAATGATGTTATAATATATTATTTTGAGGATTAGAATAAAAATAATAGATTACAGAGAAAATGTAAAGAAAACTGTAGTCATCAAGTAAGTAGTTATGATATATTTATACTTGTAACTGCTGTAAAAGAAAATTGGAAATCACTTCTGTATGGTTCTTTTTTCTTTGCTCTTCTTTATTTCACTTTTCCTCTTTTTTCATATTTTTTAAAAAAAAGGAAAGTGGAGAAATTTAAAGGAAAGTAAGCAAAACTGACATGGAATAACTCTTTTCAAATTGTACTGCACCTTGGACTACCATTGACAGCTGATTGAAGGCACCAAGGTACTGCAGTGACACCAACATCAAAGTAGAAAAATAGAGCCATGTTGTACAGATAATGTGTCTTGTTTAACAGCATCCCTTGCTCAAATGGAAGAAGTCTGACACATGACTTTTGGGTTCAAGCCAGCTCCACTTTTAGCAATTTCTGCATCCACTCCCCAGTTTTGCAAATAAAGGCATGAGCTTACACAACAAATAATGGCAAGGATGAACATGATTTATGTCAGCATAATTTGCATGTCTCCTTCAAAAATGAAATCACTTGGTTTCATGGAATGTACAATTTATATGATTTGAATTTTATATCTAGTATATGAATGACCTGATAATTTTTTTTAATGTTGGTCTAGCAGTTTCATCTGATGTCAATAATTGTTTCTTTACCAGACTCTCTAATGATTGTGAAATATATGGAATTTAAGTTGCACAGTGCCCACTATTTGGAGGTTGCAGACTTTAAAAAAAGAGATCTGCTTCCTCAACTTTCAACTATTCAGCTCAGTACAATGCTGGATAATAATCCCTACATCAGATCAGAGTAAGCTACTTGGTTCCATTGGGAAGAAACAGTGCAGCAAAGATAAAAATGAGTAAATTGATAGGATAGGACAAAAGGCAGGCAAAGGTAGGGGAAGACAAAAAGAAATGAACATATTTTCTTCATCCCTTGTGAATTTTGCAAGGTAATTAAACTTTGCAAGCAAAAAATCAAGCCCATCATTGCTACACAAAATAGCATGATGCTTAAGCAGAATTAAGTGGCGCTACCAATCATCCAAGCACTCTTCTATCTACTTCCCACTTTCTTTGGAAAAAAAAAGAACAATCTTTAGGCATTTGACTGTTTTCTGTTTTTCAATTCTGGCATCACTATAAAATTGAGGCTTCTTTTCTCCATTGCTACTTGGACTTGTTATTCTGAACTTGGCATGGTTAATTTTCTTCAGTTCTTTTTGAATTTATATGCTTCAAAGACAAGCTACTGTATACTCAGTCCTCTAATTCTTGAAGGAGCTGCATTTCTGCAAGATTGTTCACTAAACCCAGCCAACTGCGATTTATTGAAGAAACAATGGTTCAACAAACATTATTTATTGTGATATGGAACAAGCTACTCTTTTTAGTGGATATTCTTATCATTTATATGAAATAAAATTCAAATGACATAAACTGTGTGTGTGTGTGTGTGTGTGTGTGTATGTGTGTGTGTGGCATCTGGTAAAGGCAGGCAACAAAAAACTACATCTTGACTGAAGTAAGTCAGGCTTCATTCTGTCCCGATGGAGCTGAAACTAGGTTATATAGCCAGCCTACATAGTGGTGGGACAGTGGTTAGAATTCAATACTGCAGGCTTCTTCTGCTGACTGATGGCTGTCTGTAGTTCGGTTGTTCAATTCTCACCAGCTCAAGGTTGACTCAGCCTTCCATCCTTCCGAAGTTGATAAAATGAGGACCCAGATTGTTGGGGACAATATGCTGACTCTGTAAACTATTGAGAAAGGGTTATAGAGCACTGTGAAGTGGTATATAAGTCTAAGTGATATTGCTACATGCTATGATAATCCTTCCAATTCTCTATCTGCCAACAATATATTAAACAGAATTAGATATCTGGGATTTACAGGTAGTCCTCAACTTACAATCTTAATTGAGCCCAACATTTATATTGTTAAGTAAGTTGTTAAGCATTTGTTAAGTGAGTGTTGCCCCATTTTATGACCTTTCTTGCCACAATTGTTAACTGAATCATTGCAGTTGTTAAATTAATAACTCGATTGTCAAGTGAAACTGGCTTCTCATTGACTTTGCTTATCAGAAAGTCTCAAAGGCTGACCACATGACCTTGGGACACTGCAGCCGTTGTAAATATGGCCAGTTGCCAAACATCCAAATGTGAGCATGAGGATTCTGCAATGGTCGTAAGTGTGAAAAACGGTCATAAGTCACTTTTTTCAGTGCCGTTGTAATTTTGAACATTCACTGAATGAACTGTTGTAAATCAAGGACTACCTGTATTGGTTTTGTGTTTTCTTGGTGGGATAGCGTTACTCACCTAGGACATTTGGTGAATTTAAGAGCCAAGGTGGCGCAGTGGTTAAAAGCAGCACTGCAGGCTACTGCTAGATCAGCAGGTCAGCGGTTCAAATCTCACCGGCTCAGGGTTGACTCAGCCTTCCATCCTTCCGAGGTGGGTAAAATGAGGACCCAGATTGTTGGGGGCAATATGCTGACTCTCTGTAAACCGCTTAGAGAGGCCTGAAAGGCCTATGAAGCGGTATATAAGTCTACTGCTATTGCTATTGCTAAAATATTATGTTGCAAAATATTGTGGAAACTTTGAACATTGGACAGCTCAGCAATCATATTAAGCATGCTATGTAAACACAGCCATAGTTTGACAACATTTATATCATCTGTTGCTATTAAAGGGATCGGCATCTGCTGCATGCAGCTCCCAGCACCACACTTTAGAGCAGGAGTCTCCAACGTTGGCAACTTTGTACATGGCAGACTTTAACTCCCAGAATTTCCCAGCTGTCTTGGGAATTTTGGGAGTTCAAGTCCTCCAGGCTTAAAGTTGCCAGTGTTGGAGACCTGCTTTAGAGTGCTCTTTAGTAAAATATGACTAAACCTCTAGGCTTTGTTTGCATTTGGGGAAAGCAGTTATGGCAAAATGGATGCTGAAAACTATAGTATGTACACCTTCAATAATCCAAAGAAAGAAAAAGGAAGGGCGAAATGTTGATCTCAATGTGACATCTCCCTCCATTGTATGTGCTTCATGTACTGGTATGCTGTTTTCCATAGTAATGATGCTTTAGAACTGAGATATAAAGATGCTAAAAATAAATATTTGAATTCAAATTGCTGTGAACAGAAGAACTATAAATCCCACTGGGAAAAGCAACAGTAGAAAAAACATGATCCAATTCTCAATAGCTGTGCATTAGAAGTAAGCAAGAAATATGGATACCTTCTGGATCCAATGTGCAGCTTCATTTACTGAGTTTTTGTAAAAGTGTATCAGACTCATGCTAGAAACTCATGCTTCACTCCCCCTTCTTCCTTTGGCCTCAGCAAGCGGCCTTGTTGATATTGGGTTGGTTCACATCCACACTTGCTGCTGGGCTAAGGCACTTGTTCTGCCACTGCATGATCTATCACATCCAGGCAGCAGCACATAAATCATCTCCCAAGGTTTATGTTGTGCTGCTCAGTGACTGATAGGGTTACATCAGGCTCCTATAACCACATTGGCTTCCTTTATGGATAAAGAAGAGCAGCAGGCACAGAAAAGAGCATTTCAGCTATGGAATCTTGGAATCTCCTTCCCCAGCAGTGAGTTTTTCCATAAATCCAATAACCAGGAAGTAAGTCATGGCCTTCTTGTTCTCTTTCATTTAAGTTAGATATATTTATCCAGATCTAATTCTTCTGCTGCATCAATAGGATGAACAGCGGTAACTGCTTGGATAATCTGTATCAGTTTCTTGGCTTCATCAACTTTAAGATGTGTGGACTTCAACGTGATGTCTGGAGAATTATAGGAGTTGTCCACAATTCTTAAAATTTTATTGAGAAATAGTGGTCTATACAGTTTATTCAGTGGCTGTTAATAATTCCTTGTGGAGTTCTTGTGTTGGGTTCCTAAATCAACTTAATAGCAATAGCACTTAGACTTATATATCACTTTACAGTGCTTTTACAGCCTTCTCTAAGCAGTTTATAGTGTCAGCATATTGCCCACAACAATATAGGCCCTCATTTTACTGACTTTGGAAGGGTGGAAGGTTGAGTCAACTTTGAGCCAGTGGGACTTGAATTGCCAAACTGCTGGCAACCAGCAGTCAGCAGAAGTAGCCTGCAGTACTGCACTCTAACCACTGTGCCACCACAGCTCTTAATGATTGAGGGTCAAGACTTGTTACTATTTGCATTGGATGGAAGTCTTTGAACCACTTGCTAGACAGAAGATATTTTCTAGATTAGCATTTTCCATTTTTATCCACTTATATTTTTCTCCTGATATGGAAGAAAGCAGCTGCATATAGAAACTGGTTAAATATCTCAAATAGTAAAATAGCTAGAAATGTTATTGTCCCTTACAGAGTTTGGTTTCTGATGGTAGCCTCCAACTTTAACTATGAATATAAATTTATAGAATATAATTTTATTTACTTATTTATTAATCACATTTATATGCCTTCCAATCTTACAAGAAGCCATTCAGAGTAAAAATAGCAAATATACCAAAAGGCAAGGGCTAGTGTTGATGTCCTTCAAAACCAGATCATGGGGCCTCTGCCTTGAAAGTATGCCCCAATCTTGGCACCAATGGATTTACGGTAATACTATATTATCTGTTGAGGCAAATTACCTTTATGCCATGCTAGCCGTTGACTTGGCTAGCTATTGTCCTTAGTGTGAACTCATCCAATTGTACTTTATTTAACCAACAGTAGTTGAGAAAGCTATTACTTTCTGTGACATTGAAATTTTATGACAAGCATTTCCACAAAGGTTCTTTTGAGATACATTGAAGAAAGACTGCAGGGATGATGTTACTTCTTTAAGGCCAAGTACAACTCTTAAGACAATTGGAATTCAGTTCTGACAAGATCCAAGATGTACATGCATCAAGGCTATTTAATCATTATTCAGAAACCATACCATCTACATCGAGAGAGCTGTTTTCCAAAGCATGCATATGATCTGAGGCAGAGGTCCCCCCACCCCCCAAAAAAATAATCAACTTGCCAATGGTGCATGGATTTTTCAAAAACCACTCAATGAATTCCAGGTTATGGAAATGACTAATAGGAAACAAGAAGCTTCCCTCTTGTATTTTATCATCTGAAGTGAAGCTTCAATGTCTCTCTTTAATACTTTCCAGAGTCTACTCAGTGCTTCCTTTTATCCCAAGGAAATATCCACTAGACTGCAGCTTCAGTTCTAGATAAATAGACCAATGATTGCTTGGCTAAGTTGAAAAATTATATGGATGCTTCATTCAGAAGATGAAGTCCACTTAAGTCTCATACTTGGATATCTATCCATTATGCATTGAGCATACTAAGATTGACTTTCATGTAAATGTACAGAGGCTTGTAAAATAAGACCTCCTATTTTTCTCAGCCAAAGGAGGTATTAGTAGAATCTGCCCAGTGCTTGCCACATATCTATAGCACACAACCCTACACTGAGCATTGGTTTTCTATAAAAGAAAAGGCCACATATGACATATACAATCCTACCAGGTTGGCTTCATCTTTTCAATTGGAACAAGCCCTTCCTTATGTGGAGAAGAATTTTAGGGTTGAAAGCTTTGGGCTTTTTTTTTTTTTTTGGCAAAATTAACATCCAGGGAAAACAATACACTGTACATCTAATTAGACAAGCCTGACCTAATTACAACTTTGGGGATGTTTAATACGCTGTATTTGCTATTATTATGAAAGAAGGAAATAAAAGAACCTGTTTCTGTTATTGAGAAGGGAAGGTAGACATAGCAGTCATGGTTGAGGGGCGGGGGGGTTGGGAGTACCATCATAAATTCTGAGTTACCATAAATTCCTGATAAAAAAATTAAATAGGCTCAAGTTTAATCATACCACCGGTAAATCAAATATCAAATTTGAAGCAAAGAATTACAAAGAGCCTCCTCACAGTCACTTAGCATTGATAAATTAGTAATGTAATATATTAAATTATTCATATCCTTTCCTCCCCCTCCCCCTCCCCCTCCTTGCTGGGACTATAATGATATACTGTACACAGTAGTGATAATTTACTTAGGCTGAGTCCATTCATTTAATTATGCTGCTAAACTTTGTAGGCCAATTGGTCATCATGAGAGTTTCCAGGCAAGCTAATCACAAATATATAGAACATGTCCCTTATTGTCCCCAGCGGCTAAGTGCTAAAATGCTATTTAGTACTCCGAAGGTTAATGTCCTGCTTATGTAAATTGTCCAATTTAACATTCAGCAGCAGTATCATAAATTCTGGCGCCAAGATTTCATTAAACGTATGTTCAAACTAGTTGACCTTAAAGGTTAACAAGCACAAGTTAAACAGGACAATTATTTAACTCGCTTCTTATCAAGAGACAGAAGTGCTCCACTCAAGCCGTTTAATAGTTCTGCATACTTCACAATTAGAATTCTTAAAAGGTCCCTGATAAAGTGGCAGGTCATGAATTTTCATAAGGATGTCAGATAATAACTATTTATCTGTGCTTGTTTTCTTCTCTTAGAAACTTAAACTTTGATCTTAATATTCAATTAGAAATCTTTCTACTTAAAGGACCAGGTGGCTCAAGGTTCTTACCTTTACCTTGAATTTTCTTTTAAATCATGTGTAAATTAATGGTGTGTCCTTCTAAACATTAGCTTGGAAGTTAGAGGATGTTATCCCCACGTGCCTCCACTTCCATTCCTAATTGATATCATTACTGAGATGCTGATTATACTATTATGATACCCAGGTACAATTTTATATTCTGGAAGGAAGCATTTTTTTAATTTCATTGGTGCACATAATATATTGATTGAATTAGAGATTTAAAATGTGGATTTAAAAAAAAACTATTAATCAGACTGTTTCAAAGCATAAAAATAGCATTATTTGGCTATATTATAAGCCAGTGTTCCTGAACTTGGCATCTTTCACATTGTAGGACTACAACTCCAGGAATTTCCAGCCAGTAAGTATGAACAGAGTTACAATCCCAACTCATCTACAGGACACCAAATTGAGATAGACATTTAGAAGCAGTAGGTGGTTTATATATCACACCAACCTATAATATTATATGGTTTCTTTTTGATTGGCCTAATCTGTGAAGTACCCAGTAATCGGTAGTATTATATGCAGACTATTATGAGTTGCTTTGCAAAACAAAAAAGCAATACTGATTTATATCTGTTCTTAAGATTTGTGAAAGATGAGAAAACTCTTGACATGCCTGCATGTCCTAGAGAAGGACTGTCAAATTCAAGGCCTACCGGCCTGATCCGCCCCACAGTGTGCTTAGATCAGGCCTGCAGAGCCAGCCTGGAAACAGTGAAGGACCAGCCTGTGGTACCACTGTCCAAAAAATGGAGCTCAAGGGTGGGGGGACGTGTGGTACTCAGGGTCTATTTTCAGCCGCAATGACCTCTTGCTGGTTGCCAGGCAACCAAATTTTGAACATGCAACCATGGGGATGCTGCAAAGGTTTTAAGTGCAAGGACCATTGTAAGTCATTTTTTGAGTACAAGTGTAGCTTTGTTGCTAAACAAATGGTTATAAGTTGAGGCCTATCTATACAATAGAATCAGGTGATAGTTTCAGAGTTGCATTAAAAATAATAAAGAAAAATATCTTTGGGGCAGATGCTAAATTGAAACTCATCTGTAACACCTCTTGTCTTTCAAGCTTAATTTCATCACAGGAACATTCTCTATTAGCAGATACAGTAATAGCCACAATCGAGATTCATAAATCTATCATGTGCTGTCTTTTAACACTGCAGAGATGGACGAGGTAGAATGAAAAGAAGTAGCACCAAGATACCCCTTTGTATTGAGAGCCAAACTCTGAGGGCAATGGCATGTTAAAGAAAAAGACCAACCTCTGGCTGAGTACGCCAAGAAAGGAAGGAAGCGATCTGCCCTACTTTAGTTTTGAGTATTTCTTTTGTGAATAAACATCTTTTTTACTAGGCCCTATTTATTTTATGTAACTAATGACCTTTCATCCAATTCAAAAAGTGATCATTTCTGACTGTTGGCAAGAATAATGTGTCCCTTGATTGGCTGGGTGGGAGACAGAGTGAAAAAGAGAGCAAAAAGAGAAAGAAATTGAATGAGAGTGACAAGAAAGGAGAAAAATAGAAAAGAGATGAGTCTCAACAGGAGAAATCCTGTCTCATCATTTCTAGAAGATCTGCCTTCTCTATTATGTCCCAGAAGAAAGCAGATTTGTTCTTGGTATTGCTAAAATGCTACCACCGCCTAAGGATTGCTATGCCTTCACATATCTGCTATTATACAGTAATTCATCAACATAAGAATAAGAATAAATAGCAAGGAACAATTTTTCTGGCTCAATGGATATAATCAAGATAGTATCACACTGATAAATTGCTTACTCTAGTTTTATATTAGTCTGCAATTAATTGATCCTGCTACTTCAAATAATCCGGATAACATGCAAGGCAGAAGGCAAACTCTAGGGAGAGTGTTATGGATCTGTGCCTCTTCTGTGCAGGATACAGATCAGAGTTCATCAAAAAGGGTCTCTGAAACTTAAAAGACCACTGCCTTAAAGGACCTCCCTCAATTTTAGTCCACAGAGAGAACACAGCACTAATTCAAGATAATATAATTAATTTAAGAACATTATTCAAAATACAATGTTCAAATATGAGCTGTCTTCCTTCATTTGAATTCTTCTATTAGAGTGAGTAAAGTTAATAAAAGATTGTGGGACATCTAGTCTATAGACAGTATTATTGTGCATTGCTTCCATAAATAACTTTACTCCTGTATTCCCACTCAGGTATTTTTGGAGATATTATGTTTTTTTTTCTTCATTCCTACAATTCTCAAATAGTCACTTCCTATCCTTATTTTACAGCAATACACCTTCTTTATTATGAAATGAAAGTTTCCTGTTACTATTAGAGAAACAACTTTCCAAGTAAAATTTCCAAGTACAATTGGGGAGAGAATAAGTAGATGATACTAACTGCATTGAAGGAAATGGCATACATTCCATCCTAAAAATGCCATAACTTGATCCAACAGTGTTGGACAATTTTTGACATCAAGAATCAAATATGAAACACTCTTTTATTAGCCACTCTTGTGAATGACCTGTGACAGGATCTGAATGGATATTACATGGTCCTGCTGACCTTGCTACATTTCTTTGTATTGGTAGTGGAATCCTTTGGGACTAGTTACAAAGGTTGAGTGTTGTGTTACTATGTGCCAGTGATTCTACTCTAGCCTGAAGGAGCAGTTCAATAATCAGGAAGGGCAAGAGGCATCCTAGCCTCACACTAGTGGAGTACCTCAGGGCTTCATACTCTCTCCCATCCTATTAACATTTACATGAACTGCTAGGAGAACCCATCCATTAGTTTGGGATGAAGAAGCTTCATATCCACTTATATATTTCCACCCTGGGTTAGGCAGGTAATCCAGTAGACCTGACTTGATGTATGGAAGGTGTGAGAAGCTGGATGGGATAAAACATGGTCAAATTGAATGCCAACAAAATATAATATCAAAAAAAACATTCAGCTCTACAATGTATCCAATTTTAGCTGTGAACAAAGTCATATTCCCCTTGAAGGGAAGCAAGACTGTGATCTAAGAGTCCTTTTGGACATGTGGCCTGCTTAAACAGCAGCAGGTAGAAGTTGTGGCCAGAAGAACGTTTGCTTAATTTGGGCTGATATAGCAGTTGTGGCCATTTTGGAAATGGCAAAATAACTGATACCATTTTCATCTTGTCCTTGTGTTTACTGTAATACATTCTACACTGAAGACACTTTGAAAAATGTAATTTGTAGATAATGCAGCCTTGCCTGCAGTTGATAAATATATTGGGGGCATTACATTAGCTACCAATGGGCTTCCAGATATAATACACAGTGGTAGTTATTGCAATAATACACTTTATGCCTTGGGACTTTGTTATTTTCATAACTCTCCTATGAATAGAATCTGGTATAAAACTTTCTTTAAACCTATAATAACAAAATCTTGGAAGGCTGAATGTGCTCCCCTCTCCCTCCCTTTTTCTTTGCCTGAGATGCTTACTAAAATTAGGTTCTTGGAGTGGCCTCAGGCCCTAATCTGATCTTTGGCTGTGTGATGGGTCTTCCTTCTATTCCCTATGCTCTCTACATCTCCCTAAAGTATGGCACCATTAATAATTTCTCCTAGGAAGAGTGAACTGGCTGAATCTATTTATTTGTTAAATTTATTTGCTACCTATCCCATTCTGGGGCTACTGTAGGTCATTTATCAACACCACTACCCAGACTCAGGGGAATCTATAAGCCAAAATCTCTTGCAAGCCAAAGCTCCCACCTCTTGAAATTCTTGTCAAAAATTATGAACTGCCAAAAATTATGAACTGTTTTTTGCAGAACAGTGCGGGGTGGGGGGCTAGGGAGGCCATCATGCACGTGGGACTAAATTCTGATTATGACACTTCCTCTGACCATCATTTCACTGTGTAAAGCTCAACTCAGAGTATTTATAGATACCCCAGTTCTAGGGAAATGTTTTGCATCTGTTATACAGGCAATCTGAAAAAGAAGGGAATATTTCTAATGTGAACTACCTTCTCCTTTGGCAACATTGGATTTTAGCCTTCAATGTTCCAGAAAAAACAAAGAATAAACCAGAATTAATACTTTATTCTTTGTTTTTTTTAAAAAAAACTGCCTATAGAGTATACATAGTTAAAACAAAAACAAAAGGATTATTTATTTTTTAGCATAAGAACTATGTCCATGTTTTATATCACTGTGCACCATTTCTCTTCCAAATTTCATCTCCTGAATAACTGGCTCCAAACTCTAGTGGAAAAGAGGACATAAATAAAGCAGAATGGCTAATGGACTAAAAACACTTATGATCAGGTTTTCATAACTAACGTTATTGATAGCTTCCTTTGAACACATACTTCCATACCCTACAATTTTCTTTTCTACAGCAAGATTTAGAACCCTATTTGCAATAAAAGAAAAAGCTAACATGGGGAAATGAAAAAGGAGAGACTCCATTACGTAGCTAGATGGCATGGATTTGTTCAGAGAATATAAAGGGAGGCCCACTTCTGAAAACCAAATGCAAAACAGCCTCTCCAAGATTCCATCAAGCAGATTTCCCATAAACCTTTTATAATTACTTTGAGAAAAGGATCTGGATATTTTCTTATATTTGTCACAATCCTAAAGCAAGAGATGTTCCTTTTCTATTTTTGTTGGGAAATGATGTCATAAAATCTATGCTATGTTATCTTTGTCTGTTTTGGCTTTCGAGGCACTTGTGTTCTGCTGTATATAAATTGAACCAATGGAAGGTTGAAAGTTAATAGTAGTAATTAATATTTGCAGGGCATTTGTAAAGAAAGAGCTTTGTAAAAACAAACAGTTAACTATGTGATACAGTGTCTGCTCCCCCCCCCCTATTTTCTGTTAAATAATACATTTCAACTTGATATTCCTTCTACCCATCCTGTATTAGCTATTCCTGGTGGACATCAATTGGGCTGCACTGAAATGTCTCTTATTTGTATAGAACATTTTGTAATTTGGCCACATTTTTCAATAAGGCAAAACATTCCATCTTACATTGAAACAGAATGCTATTTCTTATTTCTTATTTGCTGATTCTGATTTATTATGCCTTTACACTACACACAACAACACAGTGGCTCTTTTGCTCCTGCCAAGACATTTATGATTTAAGAAATAAATAAATAAGTATCAATCAATCAATAAACCTTTAGTTAGTCATAGATCAGCAAATAAAAGAATACATGAAGACATTAAATATCACTTTGTAAATCTTTGTATTCTAATGTGACTGAAGTAAATGTTTTATTATCTTATTGATTTTCTGAGAAAGTGGCAAATGGGGAAAAGTATCAGTCTTATTTTTATTTTTTATTTTGTAATAAATTCTTTTAAACTGAACTGAGCTTCAAATGGAGCTAGATGTGGTCTGGACATAAATATACAAAATACAATATTGGAAAATGAACATATCACAGTAATATATAAATTCTATTCTGTACTTGTAATATACATTACAACATATGTGGTTCAACAGATATCTAAAATGAATGCAGCATGTAACTTTAATTATATGTGACAGCATCCTCTTTGTATATCATCAAAGAATTCTTAACATATTGCCTGGGGATTAAAATTTATTTTAAAATACCTTATAAATTCTTATCAAGGTAAACAGATAAATATAAAATGTACTAATCATAGAATAAATCACAACACTCATAAACTCAATCAGAATGGGCAATCAATAGAGAAAATGGGAAAAATAATCCAAAAATATCAGAAAGACAACAAGCTTGCCTTATTGTATTTAATGTCAGTAGGTAATTCTGACATTTTGGCAAAGAACTTCACAGGGAAGGCAATATGATGAGGTCAAAGAATGTTTCCACTCTCGTCTTTAAAAAGTCTTAAGCTTATTATACTGTTAATTTTATTTCTATCTCACTTTCCTGTCTAGATTTGACAGTTGCTGCATGATTCTTTCTCCACCACACTGCACTACATTCTCTTAAGCACACTACAAGGTAGTCTTGCTGAACTACTTACATACTCCAATTCACATGATAAGCATGATGATTTAGTGAGATTGAGATTGAGAGATTGAGATGCTTTATTTGTATGCCGCCCTTTTCCCTGGGGGGACTCAGGGCGGCTCACAACTCAAGGGGAGGGAGGACAAACGAGTCACAAACATAAAAACGATACATCATTAAAAACACAACAGTCATACAATTCGAGTGGGGTTGAAATCTTTAGCCCCAGGCCTGTTGGGACAGCCAGGACTTAAGGGCTACGCGGAAGGTCTGGAGGGTGGTGAGGGTACGAATCCCAGATTACTGAAAAATATATTTAGAATTTCAACTACTATGCTATTTACACTTCAAAGTTTTCAATGCTGTCAGTTGTCTTTAAAATTAAGATCCATATTCATAATTAAAAGGTTTGGGTTTTTTACAATGTGTGAGTTAAATTTCATTCAATCTTTAAAAAACCTATCTCATACTGCTTCCCTTCTTATTGTAAGGTTGGAAGTGAAGAACAATGATTTGGCAGAAATACTGTAGGAAGCCTAGGAAGGTATGCTATTCTCTAAGCATTCATTCACCAATAAGACATTAGAAATATGGTGGATCCATCTATTAATTCCCCTACCTTAAGATCTATTTTAACGTGTATCCACCAACTTCAAACAGTTAACAAGTTTATCAGCTCTTACTGATTTCAGTAAGGTAAAGGTTTCCGTGTCCAGTTGTGTCCCAGTTCAGGGCCCAGTGCTCATCTCTGTTTCTTGGACAAGGGAACCAACATTGTCCAAAGGCAATTTCCATGGTTATGTGGACAGCACAGCTATGGGCCAAAGGCACACAATGCTGTTACCTTCCCACTGAAGTGGTGCCTATGAATCTACTTGCATTTGCATGTTTCTGTACTCCTAGGGAAGCCAATTCCATTATGTAAATGCTTTTCTGAAAAAGATGGATTTGACTAGAGTTTTCTTAGTATCTGCAAGTAACCAGCACATAGGCTATGTTTTGGTTTTCATCAGATACTAAACTACCCTGATGGGTAGGGCTTTATTATGCTTTGGAGTCAAGTTTAAAAAATATACAATCCTAGAAGATACCCCTAACTTGTAACATATTTTTATATTTATATCTGCTCCCATTTTAACAGCAACAAGGGTAAAAATGCAAAGCTAGATATTGCCTAGCCAGTGGCAATATCTAGTTCAGTTTAGCTCATTTTGGTTGAATTTTAAAGCTAAGCAACATCAGGGAGTGCATTACCTGAGCCCATAGGCTACACTGTGAAGTAGGGATTGGAGTAGGGAGGGAGCAGAACAAGAAGTGGCAAACTACCTGTATCCACTTCCCTAAAAAATGTGTTCCTGAAATTCTGTCGAGACAAGCGAGTCTTCCCCCACTCCTTTAAATCTGAATTCAAAATGTTGGGTTTAGACTTGGATGTTATCTAAGAGTGTACTACTATATTAGAATGGTTAGAGAAGTGATGTGGTCAAGGAGTAGAGTGGCAGCTCCTGGATGAGCTCTATGCTGATGCCTCTGTGCTGATGCTCCGGCTCTTCTTCAGATTCTCCTGGACATTAATACTGATCATCTCTGATTTAACTATTTTCTTGCTGATCTGAACTGTACGTATAGTAACAACCTTATCTGCAAAAAATCTCCATCCCTATGCAGCATTGTATTAGAACTGTGAACAATCTTCATGTTCAGTTACTGATCAAGGTAAAGTAGGCACACCACAGCCATTTTTGCAGGCATCACCTTCCAGGATTCCTGCTTAGAAAGGCTGCCATACTGTTTAGCCTGTGTCAGCTCTCCTAAAGTAAAGCCTAGAGCTATTCTTGCTTCCTCTATAAATCCCATGGAGTTAGAGACACTTAATCTTTTTCTTCCTCCTGCTTATTTGCTTGAATAGTTTCAATCTGGAATATTTATAGTGATTACGGGATTTCCCTGGAATGCTTAATGGAAGAGAACATGGGTTGAGCAAGATGGTAGATGCTACAAGTATTTCACATGGAGAGCCAGAAACTGCTGCCTTGGCAAGAGCAGAATGTGGCATCTTTGTCGACTCATGGAGAGACTGTGCTGTTTAAGCTGATTAAATGGGATAAGTCTGGTGCCTCTGAGGAGAAACTGAGGGTAAAAAGCAATGTGTCTCTTAGAATGTATGAAAGTTAATTTAGAAGGAAAGTGTTTGTTTGGATTGCTGTCTCTTAACAGCCCAGTCTTCTATCGCATCCTAAGTCCCTTGATTATTTATCTATCCATGTTTCACCCACCTGTTTCCACATTGTTCCGTATTATACTTCTGCTAATTCTGTATTCTAATTTCTGTTCCACTCACTAATTATTTTACAGAAACTAATATCTTGAATATTATTGCTTTTCAGAAATATCTTGGAGTTTAGGAAAGTCTCTATTCTTTATTGTTCAATTATTATAAGTGTCTATATTCTCAGTCATTCAGGTCATGGTTGTCCCAAAAGTGCTTTTTCAAAAGGCAACTGGAGATGTTGGGTTTTTTTGAGGAATTAATCCTTTCTCAATAAATTTCTCATAAATTCTCCCATCCTCCACCATTTGATCAGAGCTGAAGAAGCTTCTTGGATGAGAAACAGCATGTTTTCAAGGAAAAACAAAATCCAGTGTTTTTGAAAAAGCACTTTTGGATCAGTTATTATAACTGAATTAGTCTATTAACATTTGGAACACTGAAGTGAAAATACAGTGCAGAACTATCTGATGATTTTTCACTTTCCCAGATGCATCTAATTTTAGCATTCTTTGCTTTCCTTTAATGATAAAGATAAATTAGTACAGGCAGAATACTTGAGGCATCTCATGAGAATGTATTTCGTGTTCTGCATATCACTAAAACTAAGAAACTAAAATAGTTATTTTGGTCTAGTAGGCTAGAAACCAGGATTTTCTGAGTTTCCCACTTAAGGCATGAAAGCCAACTTCGGGCCATTCATTCTCTCAGCCCAAGTCACCTAATAGAATTGTTGTGGGGAAAACAGGAGAAAAGAGTGTTAGATATATTTCCCACCTTGAGTTATTTGAAATTTAAAAGAATAGCACTACAATTGTCTTGCTTGCTACGTGTCTCTTACAATTTAAGCGTGCAGGAAATTGAGACTTCTGACATTGGCTATAAATCATTTTACATGTTCATGTCAGAAATTCATTGTTTGAAATTTGCTAATTTCCTCAAATGTCACATAATTCTTACCAGTATGCCTTCATAGCACAAGCCCTCTTTGGCGGGTGCAAACTAAATTCCAAATAGAAGGGTTGCAGAAGAAGGAGAAGGGAGGAAAAGCAGTAAACAGGAAGAACTTGAATTCATTATACTAGATGTAATAACTGGTATGCATAAATTAGTTAATTTAGTTAGTTAGTTAATTTTGGACTGTAGTTAATTTCAAGACTGGGTATGCTTTGATTATAATATATCAGAAGTTTAAAGAAAGAAGTGATTGTTGAAGTATGCCAGGACACATGTCAATGTCAAGGACAACCAGGAAAGAAGTGTGGACATCAGGAGTTCATTGAATGGCTAAGTTGATTGGAGCTGAACAAATTTCTTTATCTGTTTTAGGAATGTGATAGAAAAGTTTTTTTTAACAGCTTGTTTTGCATTAATATTTTTCTTAAACCCAGGCTAGGCTCTATGCATTTATAATTAGCCTTCTTTTTTATGACCCCTCTGGTTATGTTGCACTTTAGCTTCCTAATCTCTGGCTGGTATGTTTGATGGGTGTGCTGCTTTCCATCAAGGTATTTAAAAAGTATATTCTCCCTGGAGAGGCCCTGCTCATTGTTCCATTGGGAACATATTACAACCAGAAGTACAGATTAAGATATAAGATTCTAATGTTGGAAATAACTCCCAAGGGTTTTATTTGGCTGACTCAAATACTGTATTGTTTTATTTTTTTAAAAAAAAATCATCCTAATATTTGTAGACCTCAGTTTGTACGCTTCTCTGAATTTTTCTGGGGGTGACATATAGACATATAAGCAATAACATATAGCAGATATGATAACTATAGTCTTAAATTTTCTGTGTAGAGAAAGCACTTTCCAGCCATGCTTGGAACTTGCTTCTAACTAGAACAAGTGCTCACTTGAGTTGTAATTACTGAATTGGATTGCATAAAATCCTGCTCGTTTCAACTTCATTTAGTCTTCAGATTTCAACACTAGAGGTCAGTGTTGGAGTTTTATTTCTTTTAAATAAACCAAGACTTTCCCTTAATGTCCTGTACTTGCCTAAAATGTTAATAATTTTTAAAAAATAATTATTTGTTTTATTACAAATAACTTCTCGGAAAAATTGGTTGCAATGCACAAAAGATATTCTAATAATTATCTTAAAATTATGCATCCTGTACTTGATGCAGCCAGATCTTTGACTTCAATTAACTTTTTACATAGTTGGAACAAAATTGTTTTCTGTGGTTAAGGATGTGCTTATAAGTGATAAGGAAGTGGGCATGTCTTTTCTTTTAGGATCTGAATGGAGCCCAGATGTTGCAGAAAATAACTTTATATTTTATGACTTGAAGAATTAACAGAGATTAACACTGAACATAAAACCCTGGTTATGTAGTTAAAGATGCATAAAACTTACTTGCATTTAATGAAAGGATTTTCAAAGGTAAGATAACCTGATCCAGGAAGAGAAAGATTCACTTAGTACTAATGATGTTAGAAACATGAAGATATTAGTGGTGCAATTCAGCTGGTTCTATCCAGTATGGGCGAACCGGTAGTGGTGGTGGCAGCAGCGGGAGCCTCCTCCCACCCGCCCAGATATCATCACGTCCCATTTTTGATGTTCTGCACTGAAGGTCCTGTGCATGTGCGGAGGTGGTGCATGCACTCACATTTGCGAACCAGTAGCGAAGGTAAGTTGATTTCACCCCTGGATTGCTGTTAGCTAAAAATGTAATCCATGTATAAACATTTAATAAATATTTGAAATAAATCTTATTTATTTACTTTACATTCATAGTTGTGCCACATTTTCCAAGAGATTCCTTGTAACACACAGACACAGACAAATACATTGTAATAAATATATATTATTATATGAAAGATTTTAATTTCCCTCCTAAGTATCAAGAAGGGGGAAATCTCCATGGAAATACTATTTTAGAAAGTAGACACTATCACTGGGATCTACTGACTTCTTGCCCCTGTATTTTTCAGAAAAAAAGACTGCTTTCAGAACAGCATTTTTATTATATTTCTGTTACTTTGAACATAATTGAAGAATTTTAGATCAGCATTAAATAAATGCTTACTTCAATATTTCAACCTGTAACTTCTGACAGTAATGCACTTAAGTATTTTTAAGGCAGTGGCAATCAAAGTAATAATTGTGCAAATGCCAAAATACAGAAAATTCATGGATGGTAATATTAGTCATATTATACTGTTGATAGTAGAAAGAAGTTTCAGGGATTTAGCAACCACCTTGATTTAAAACTAATGGAGCCTGGAATTTTAAGTCATAACAGTCACAGGTCTAGGCAATCACATGGCCATCCTGATTTTCTGACCTTTTTTCTGGCAGTTCTTAAACAAATTCTATGGTTATAAAGCAAACATTGCGGTCATAAAGGAGACACTGCAGTCATTAAGCAAGTTAATGCATTCCTAAAGGTGGGGTGTTTGGGTTTGTTTTTTTTTGCTGGAAACTGACCATAGAGGCTAATTTCCAGCGAAAACAAATATTGTAAATTGTGTCTATGGGACTACAAAGCTCTGCAACTGGCTGCAAATATGAACCACTTTCCTAGTGCCTCAAATGTAGTGACCATTGGAAGGGTGCTGCAGGCAGAACTCTGGAACCAGATCATAAGTACCTTTTGAGGGGAATCCTTTGTAACTTTGATTGCTTGCTAAGTGATTAAGCTAAGTGTTTAAGGAAGCAAAGGCTACCTGCATGAAGCAAACTGTAGCACTAGTTAGCAATTTTTTTTGTTTTATATTTTTAACTTGAAACCTATTTCATAACTGAATATTGCCCAGAGATCTTTTAAAAGTGCAAGTGGAGTTCAGCAATTTAAAAGTGCAGTAGATTTTTTTAATGCAACAGTTTCATCCTGTTGAATAAGAACTCCCATAATCTATTGACAGCCGTGGTTACAGAAACTATAACCCAGTACCTCCGGAAGCTGACAAGCTGGGAGAGGCTGTCCGAATAAGTATTTTAGAATTGGCTGTTCTGATGGAATGGTTTCCAGTCTCAAAATTGTTCAAGATAAATGTAATTGTTCAATTATGTTTAAATGGCTTGTTTCAGTAGCAGCATGTTGTAGTAGAGAGTTGTTGCTATGTACTTTTCAAAACATTCTCCTGACCAAGAGGAATTACTTTAGCCCCAAACAAATCCTTAATTAGTTTTAACTGTGTCAGTTGTCTTGGCTCAGTTAGAGTGCTTGCACAACATATTAACTGTCCCCATGATCCAATTAAGTGTGTTATGGCTGTGGTGAGGCATGTCTTCTGAATTTAATTAGCCTCTTTGTGCTCTTGAAAAATGCCAGTTCTGCTTATGGGTATATTAGTTCAGTTTATCACTGCAAAGCTCATCTATACATTTATTAACACGTAATGATTTTTGATGGCATCCTAACAATCAGCGGCAAAGAAATTAATTATATCTACTTTCCCTACATAAATATAAACAAGGCTTTATAGTCATTTTTGTGACTTAGCATTCTAAAGTAAAAGCCATACATTGATGTTTCACAGTGTGTGCTTGATAATACTGACTTTCATACTAATTATTCATGCTATTCTAACTGAATATTTATTTTTATTTGATAAGTTTACATAGCTGCCCATTTCAGATACGGGCCTTTGAGTGGCATACAAAACTTAAACACACAAAAACAATACAACAAAATAACCAAAAGCATAATACAAATCATTAAAAATAATTTTAAAAACCATTAAAAATCTGCCGAAGAACACATTCAATTTCCTTAGCAATACTGGATCCCATGGCCAGATGGCAAAGCCATGTTTTTAAGCCAATTCAGAAGGCCAGCAAAATTGCAATTAATCTGATCTCAAGTGGAAATGATGTACCAAATAGAATATTGTTTTCACAAGTTGTTCAGTTTAGGACTGTGTAGTCCTTTAGAGTTGGAATTTGTTTAGTATAATAATAATGTAATGTTGAAACTCTGTAAATTAAACATTTGAATCCTTAATGTTCTTAAAGATCTTTAGGACCTAACTAAGCACGGTGCCACACGTTCTACATGAAATGGCAGAGCTGATGTGGTGAGGTAATTAAAAATGCAATGTATAGGGAGTAATGCTTAGTTTCCCCATAACATGTTAATAACATTGCTCTTCCCTTAAAGAATGTTTGGGATGAAAGAATAATTGCCTCTTACAGTAGTATTTATCTTTCTGGAATGACAGTTTAAAAAGGTATTATTGTGGATTTATGGTTCAAAAAGGCTGATTTCTCATTAGATATTTGCTATTAAATACAAGTCAGACATACTTTGATAATCAAGAAGATAGTTTGCTTGATTGCGCATTAGGCACTCCACGTAGCACATGCCAACATTGTTACTTAAAGAGTTGCTATTATAATGACGTTCTTATTATATTATTATTTAATTATTTTTCTTTTTATTCTTTTTATTTCTTTTATATGGTGTTTTTATATTCTTGTAAGCTGCCTTGAGTCACCACGTGTGAGTAAACAGCAATATAAATTTTTAAAGTAAATAAGTATTAAGAATAGATAGACCTAAGGGACTCAGAATCTGTGTTTATTGTTGGAAGCTATTTTCATATTCCCTTCTTGGGAATCCTTGCATTTAGTTTTAAATAATGTGCCTAGATTAATTTTTGTCGAGAGGGAAGTGGGTGCCATACTGTTGCGTAAACCAGGCTCAATTTTTTTGGTTTGGTTGTATGTAGAACAAAGATTCATTTGTCTAGTTGTGTACCCAAATGCCAGATTAAACTTTCAGTTGTGAAGTGGTTGTTTTCTTTGGTTGAGGGATGAGTTGTATTTTGAATAATTAATTTCAGTGTTTATAAAGCCTCCTTGAAGAACAGTTGGTGCTAAGGCACTTGGAGAGACTCATGGGTGAGCCCATTATATGAAAATTCACTCCATTGATCTGTGATGTGTTGCATGACCCTACAGAAGTAAAGCATAGATGTATCCTCTCTCTCTTCCTCTGATATTATTCTATATGCTTTATCAATTTTACTTTTATAAAAAATACTCTATATATTACACCACATTTTAAAATGCCTAATTCTTTTCCACATAACAATATTTATGGTGCAACTTGATAAAAGCGGGAGTGGGAAATGATGTACAGAGTGAAGCCAGATGTTACCAAAGGCTGAGAAATGGAGAAAAGCCTTCAGAGAATTGCCACGAGGTAAGAGTGTGCATTTGTGCTCTTGAAAACAGATCTAAAGGCATGCCTGAGTAATCTGTTTCTAATCAAATTGAACTCTTAAGAAGTGACTCATGGGAGTCAAATGATTTATACTTCGTACTGTCTCATACTATATCAAATGCAACAAAAGATTTCAGAAGTCTCATGAAAGCTTATAATCTGGACAAGAGTATAACATGTTAAGTGTTTACCCAGGAGGAGTTCTGAGCCTGAGCTCATCATTTTGTTAATTCCATCCTTAAAAAAAATATACATACAAATCAATCATTTTTCTCATTCTTTATATTTCTTTAAAGTGTCAGCAGTCACCTCAACTTGCTCTTTCTGCAATCAGATTACTATGTTGCATTGGCCTTCACGCGACTGCATAGAGTTGATCAAGGCAGTGATCTTATTTTAATACTCTTACAGAGACTACTTGAAAAAGCTTATGCTTTGCTTAAGTGGATATGCTATTGGTTGAGCTTGTCGATCAAAAAGGTTGGCAGTTCGGCAGTTTGAATCCCTAGTGCCGCATAACGGAGTAAGTGCCCATTACTTGTCCCAGCTTCTGCCAACCTAGCAGTTTGAAAGCATGTAAAAATGCAAGTTACCTTTGGTGGGAAGGTAACAGCGTTCTGTGTACCTTTGGCATTTAGTCATGCAGGCCACATGACCACGGAGACGTCTTCAGACAGTGCTGGCTCTTTGGCTTTGAAATGGAGATGAACACTGCCCCCTAGAGTAGTGTCAGGCCTGCAGTTATATCCCTTTTAGGATCTTTGGCCTGCCACACTCTCTCTTATTTCATTATGCTGTTTCATTAGTGTAGTAGTTGGGAGTGGGGAATAGAAAGGAGTAGAATTGTGGAATGTGTTGTTGTCATTCTTTTCTAGAAGCCCAAGCTCATCTTTTGTCTCAACACCTTTGGACCTAACCGGAACCAGCTGGGTGGAGCTGCCAGCATCGAAGAAGAAAATTGGACCATGTGATGGATTTGTGGGTGTGGTGGCAAGATCATGAACTTTCAACTGGGTGGGAATGCGATATAACTTCCAGAATTGGGATTCCACAGATGTGCTAAGATGTCTGATTTATTAAATTGGAACTTTAAGGATCGTTTTGCCTTGGACTCTGATTTAATTCTACATGATACTTGGAACGCTGACAAGTAGGGAATGACTAACACATATGTGTGAGGGGAACCTTTACCTTTACCTATTGGTTGATGTTCATCCTATGACATAGCAGTTTATTTTAAACAGTAAATATAAAAAATAATTCACACAAACAGATGGCATTTCAGTCTTCTATGTTATAAACTACAGTTAAGAGAACTGCAACGTTGAATTGGGGATTATGACTATATGTTACATAGCTGTACTTATTTTAATTTCTGAGTTCCTTTGGAAAACCTGCAGAATTTGGGATAGGGGAACTTTTGAATAATCACCTAACTTTCTAAATCTTTTTAAATAGCCTTTTTCTGTTATCCCAAATTTTCCTCATTGTGAATCTGTGCTTTGTGTCTGAAATGACACACTATGTGATAAATGCCCTGCCATGTGTGCTAGTGATACTTGTCATCTATAATGACAAGTAGTGGCCTGACTATGTCTTTTAGTTCCTAGCAGTTTTCAGTATAGACTGGAAGCATCAGAATAATGTTTTTGAAAAGGTAAAGTAGCCTAGTATTTCTGCTAGAACAAGCTAGAAGAGAAGGAAGGAATGGAAAAGTAAAGCAAGTATGCTTTAAAAAAAATATATATATCTCTCTAAAAAAAGCATTTTAAAGGCAAAGGAAAGAAAATCTCAACTAGTAAGCATTATTCTTGAAAGGAAATTTTCTATTACAATTGAAGCACCCAGGTCCCTTTGCACCATAGACCTCAAATAATTATGGGACTAGAGCTTTTGTCACATGACAATCTATGTGGGTTCCAGTTTCAGTGTCCTTGGGAAAATACATATGTGCAGAAATGCAAAGTGGGCAGTTGCTGATGTTGGTTTGCAGAAATCAGAATTATCTTTTTACATTTGCCAGGAGTGTTCTGAATCATATACAAAAGCAGCAGAAATATGTGAAATGGCATTATGCCATTAATTAATTCAAAAACTCTTGTAAATTTTGTGTATGTGATATTCCCCTTCATCTGAAAACGTGGGTGTGTGTGAGAGAGAGAGGGGGGGTGGTGCTGGCTTATGCGCTCAAAAGATATTGAGCAAGCGTTCAAGATAACTGGTTTGATTTTTTTCAGCAATTGCTTTACAATCAAGGAAAGTTTTGGAATCTGTATTGATTAGCTCTTACTTTGATTACTGTAAATAAAGTTCTCATCTGGTTCTCATTTTCAGATCGGAGTGCTTGTTATGAGCCTTAAAGAAGAACTGAATATATTCTTTAACCTATTTTTAAAAAATATTTTTCTCTTTAACATCTTAATTTTTTCAGTTTAATTTATTTGGGAAAATGTTGCTGAATTGGCACTAAATACCAATTGCATATTTACATGACCCAAAGAGTCTCCAATTGAGATTAAAGAAGGGAAATAGATATTTATTCCATAACTACCTTATTTTAAATCTATGCAAGCATTTTTGTCCCATGGTTATCTCTCTCTGCTTCTCAGATGGAGCTTTTGTTCTCTGGATACATTTATTTCTTTTTTTATTCACATTTGTATACCACTCATCACATATAGTGACTCTGGGTTGTATTCATAATAATAATGGAAATATGTAACAAGCCATTAAAATATCAATTCAAATAAAAAATAAAAAACAAAATGGCAGGAAAACATACAGGGAGTTTATTCCATTAACTATCATATGGCCATTGATCAGGTTCCGCTGTATCATGGGATTTCCAAGCTATTTGACAAAGCTATGCTTTAAAGGGCCTTCTGGAAAGCCGAGAGGGTTAGGATCAGCCGGACATCAGGAGGAAAGTTGTTCACAATAGTCAGTTTTACACATTGTGTGAAGCCAGATATGGTCATGTGATGACTCACTTAACATCTGCATTACTTAATGACTGAAATTCTGATCCCAGTTGTGATTGTAAATTGAGAAATAGCTGTAAAGCTACTAAAAGCCTGAAAGAACAATTTGGGGGAACATTTTATCTTATGAAAATATATAATTACTTTATTCATTGGCCCATTGTTAATACCATTGATATTCTGAGTAATATGATATGGGGTTGAATTCAAAAAGACCATTAATCACATTTATCTGAATTGAGATGTAGCTCTAGCTGCAGTGTTTTATTAGTTTTTTTTATTAAAAGCTGTATATTGAAGATCTAGTTCCCATTTTGTTACCCATTCTTGCTTAATTATAATAATGTAGAGATAGATGTTGCAGAAATACTTCCAAGAGAAATAATGATTAAAATGTCACATGAGCACCAAGCTATTGACTTATTTAGATTTTAAAAGAGAGCAGAGTGTGAAGTCTGACAAAATTTCAGAAAATGTATTTTTTTTTAATGAATATTTTATTCATGCTTGAACTTTATACTCAGTAGTGGGTAGAAGAAATCATGGCCTCAGGTCACTGAAGTTAACTAAGCATTTTCTTGTACCAACAAGAAAGACTTAAGTTGAAAACCTATGTCATGTGTTTGTCATGTGTCAGTCAAGAGGCTTTGTCGTGTGTTCTTTGTAAAGACACTTTTGAGAAGCATGTTGAAACTCTCATGGATTGAAACAACAATATGAACTACATTCAAGTGTATAATTATAGTATTTTAAAAATTCCATTATTGATAAGAACCTTGGGTGTCACCTATATATTCTTAAATAAGTCCAGTTTATTTTTTAAAAAATAATGACAACATCATGATACAACTGCTCTTCTAAAGAAAGTAATATATAGATGAACTGCATGCCTAACATAGTATTTATCAAAGATTTCATCATCTTTCATCAAAGCCTATCCTGCCATCAAGGCTATCAAGGATGCAAAACAAGGGTGTAGATTGAACTAGATCATAGAACTAGAATGAGTTATGAGTTATGAAAGTTTATTTATATGCCGCCCTTTTCCCTGGGGGGACTCAGGGCGGCTTACAACTCGAAGGGAGGGGGGAAACAAACATTTATCACGTAAAAACAATACATAGTTAAAAGCACAACATTCATACCATTCGGGTATGTAGAGATATCTGATCCTTTATTACAGTAGAATACAGAAGACTGAAGTGATGCACCAGCCAGCTCTGAAAGCCCAATACTAAGAGCCCACCATCACAGTGAAGGGACAAAAGCTGCAAGCAGTGGACTAATTTACATACCTTGGTAGCACCCTCTTCCACGCAGTGACAATTGATATTGAGGTCAAATGCAGAATCGCCAAGGCAAGCTCTGCATGTGGCAGACTACTAATCAACGTATGGGATTGTCGTGGAATAAGCCTTACTACAAAGTTCAAAGTCTATCAAGGAGTAGTGCTAATCACTCTGATGTATGCCAGTGAGACTTGGACTGTATACAAGAGGCACGTTAGGCAATTGAACCATTTCCACATGAGTTGCCTTTGCACATTTCTGAGAATCTGATGGCAGGACAAGATGCCAGAAGTCCTCTCCAGAGCAGCCTGCCATTAGTTCACACCCTGCTCATGCTTGGCAGGCCATGTTGCAAGGATGCCAGACCATTGCATCCATAAACAGCTCCTCAAGGAAAGTGATCGCATGGAGAATAAAAGAAGTGATACAAAGACATGTTGAAAGCCTCCTTTAAGTCCCTGGATATCAAACCCCTGGTACAAGATGATCATCATGGCGCACCTTGATCTACCAAGGCTGCCTGACATCCGAGGACAGAAGAACAATCACAGCACAAGAAAAGAGATACTCTGCAAAGCCAGAGCTGCAAATGCTGCAACCATGGTACCCACGCATGACTGCCCAAAATGTGGCAGAACATTCAGTGCCCATATAGGCCTTACCAGCTACCTGTGGACACACCGTGGACAGCCCACAACCCATTAGATGTCAAGGTCCACTTTGAATATGATGGACAACCACCATCACAGCAGAATAGAGAACTGGCCAAAAAGGATTTGTTTTGCACCATGGGGCATCACAGTATAAAAAGAGAACAAAATACCTTTCTGACAAGTTTTCTGTTACTATGTTGGTAAACTGTGAGTTCATCGAGAAGGTAGAGATGGATAAAATATAATAGGACCTAATCAAACTTCCCAGGTGGAGAAGTTATGACTTAGTGCATCCATCTATCACATGAATATAGATGTACTTATAAACAAAAAGATGTTTCAAATAAAAAGGAAATTATATTGAGCTTTCTATGTCTGTGAAATTTAACACTTATGACATGAGTTAAATCTGTCTTTTTGTATGACAAAAATCAGCTGGATCTTTTGATTCTTCTTTTCTGTGCAAATTTGGGTACTGGAAACTGTAATTTATCTAATACATTATTTTTGTTTCAGTGATTATACAATTGGATGGGCATAGAAATTTCAATATTTTTACATCAGATATATCCCAAGGAAGCTTTACTCTGTGATAAATTTTAATGAATATTTTTCCCACTTCCTTTTCTAGCCTCTAGTTGCTGCAGCTTCTCAATTCCATCCATTATGGGAATTAATCCAATTCTGGAGAAGCTTCTGCTATATGGTTCTTCATGACGTTGCCTTAGTTCTCCTTTTACTCCTATCTTTCAGCTGGTTAAGAAATAAATTTAATGCAGGTTTCATATTATTCAACAAGAGGCAAGGACTTCATTATTGAACCCAACTATTTATCATTGGCATTTGAAGACTTTATGCACTTTTTTTCTATAGTAAATTAATCCAAAAGTGGGTCACGATAAATATTATTATTTATTGCCATATCCTAAAGTTTGAAGTTCATCGTATCATCTTGTTCTTTCATAAATCCCATCTCTGGTTATCTATTTCTATTCAGCAGATTGGGTGTTTCTGTTATCTGCTGTCCTGCATAGCTTCCAAAGAAGTTCTTTAATCTGTGAAATATTTCATGCTACTTTAAAATCTGTAGCATTTTCTGTAGATTTAGTGAGATAAGATGGGAGTAATTGTTTTTTTTTGAACCACATACAAAGGTTTTGCTTTTCATATAATTAATGGTTTATCAAAATATTTCTTCATCCTTGCCAAACCTTATGACTTCTGTAGAAGACTTTTTTCTTTCTCCAAGATAAAAAAAATTCTTGTTTCTGGAAAGGATCTTCTTGTTTTCCTTCTTTCTTATCTTATCTGAAAAGCTTCTTTGGATAAGCAGATTCAACTTATTTCAGAAATATTTTTTAGGATTGGCTCATAGATATTGTTTTAAACAACTATATAAATGTTCTAAATGCATATAAATGTTTAAATATTTATATCCTGAGCATATTGAATACAGCTAGGTATGAACTGTATAATAAAATATAAAATATCCTATGCCAATTGCCATAATAGTACACCTGCAGAGGTGGTTTTCTGCCGGTTCAGACCGGTTTGCCCGAGCCAGTAGTAGAAATTGCAGGTGGCCCCGCCCACCTGCCTCAGCTCTATGGCATCCCATTTAGGCCATTTTTTAAGCAAAAATGCATGTGCGGATGGCTGAGCTCACAATTGCGAACCGGTAGGGAAGGTACGTGAATACCACTCCTATACACCTGTTCTACATGTAAATGCAATTTAATATATAAACATATCAGCTTCTGAAGTGTTAGAAGCCAGTAAAGTTTAGCAAAGAAAGAATAAAATAATTAGCAGAATTATTGACTTCTGACCACTTTTCACACTTATGAACATTGCATCAATCCCATGGTCACGTGATTTACATTCGGACGCTTGAAAACCAGTTCAAATTTATGATGGTTGCACTGTTTCGTGGTCATGTGATTCCCCTTTTGCCACCTTCTCACAAGCAAAGTCAATGGGGAAGCCATTGTCCTAATTTAACAACTGCAGTGATTCACTTAACAAATACGGCAAGATAAGTTGCAAAATGGGGCAAAACTAACTTAACAAACTTTCTCACTTAGCAACATAAAATTTGATCTCAATTGTGGTCATAGGTCGAGGAATACCTGTACTTAATTCCAGAAAAGCTTGCATATCTTGACACTTACAGATACATTTTTATTTGACACTCAAGTGCAAGTTTAATTATTTCTATAATTATAAATGCCTTAAAGCAGGCATGTCAAACTCAAGACCTGGGGACCAGATCCAGCCCGTGGGGTGCTTAGATGACGTGGTGCCTCTGCCAGGAAAAATGGAGATAGGGACGGCTGCCGGTGGCCCTACCAAGCTTCATTTTCACTGTCAGAGGGTTGCAGGAGGCCGTCCTAGCTGGAAAATGGAGATTGGGAGTCTGTTTTTACTGGCAGAGCACTCAGGTCACCACAGTTGCCCCTGACACGAGTGATGTCAAGCTGGCCATGTCCACCCTGGGCCCCGAGGTCAAATACAACCGTGATGTGGCCCTCAATGAAATCAAATTTTACACTCCTGCCTTAAAGCTTTTTCACTGTTATATATGCAAGACGAAGAATACCAGCAATGGGCACACTGTTGGAACACTTGAAAGACCATGACAGGGAAAGATTATCATGGAATAAAAAACAATCTATGTAGTTAAGATTTGATAAAATTCAGCTTGATGGCACATAATCAGTAATGCCAAAGTCCAGTTAATTAGAAGCTCCTGACCTTTCCCTTTGTTCCTAGCTTGTTACAGGCTTCTCATTTGTGGAAGCTGAGAAAGCAGGAAATTGAATTAGATAGATAGATAGATAGATAGATAGATAGATAGATAGATAGATAGATAGATAGATAGATAGATAGATAGATAGATAGATAGAATTTAACTGTTTGGAATTTCCAAAATGAATATATTTTTCCAATTTTGCTATAAACATTAAAATATAAGAAAAGTGAATAATGCAGAATTGCAGGTCTTAAAAGTATTTGCATATATTCTGAAAAATTTCTTTACAAATTCATTTTGTAGATTAGTTAGATGTAATTTCTTGATTCTTCCCTTTAACTTGATGAGAAACTCTTGGCTAGTAAAACAACTTCTATTTTGATATTTTTGCAGAATCTAAACACAAACATTAATTTTATTTATTAAGTACATACTTAATCCCAATTAAGCTTAAAGCATTCAATGTTTTTCAGATAGATAGATAGATAGATAGATAGATAGATAGATAGATAGATAGATAGATAGATAGATAGATAGATATCTGATACATACCATGATTACATACCATGGAATTCATAGTTGGAAACATCCAGAGAGTTATTTTTGTGATAAATGTCATCTGTATTAAGAGAGAAAATGTAATGGGGAGATATGTGTTAGCTGTGTTTCCATTATACTTATACAGTCAGCAATTGGAAAATAAATCAGTTGAAAGTTTTAAAATGAAGATGCTTATATTATAAATATTTTTGTGCTTCTAAGTTTAAATTTAAATTCTGAGTTGATATTTTTCTATTATTTTCATAAATTCAGAGCAGTTCAAATCTCACTAGGGTCAAGATTGACTCAGCCTTCCATCCTTTCGAAGTAGGTAAAATGAGGAGCCAGATTGTTGCGGTCAATATGCTGATTCTGTAAACTGCTTAGAGAGTGCTGTAAAGCACAGTGAAGCAGTTTATAAGTCTAAGTGCTATTGTTATTTTATAATTCAGTCTCCAAATAATTTCTTTCCCCCCCAAATTTTGTAGGTGGTGGAAGATGAAAGATCAATAAGAAGAAAATTGAATTAGGCTTATCATGTATTTTGGGGCATTATCAAAGAATTATCCAGAGACCACTAATGCCAATCTGTAGATGAAGTTAAACCTAACCTGACCTTGAAGAGGCTGATATATATTATAAAACAGCAAATGTATCAAGAAAAGCTTAAGCATATTTGACTGTGATGTCCATTCAGTGAAGTGAATCCCTGTTCCCTTTTCCAAAATGCTATTGTTTTTACTTTATTCAGTGTAATTATCTATCCAAAAATACTGTATACACCATCTTCAATAATCAAAAAGGTCCCCAAGTAGTTTAGAGTCATAAAATACTTAGAAATAAAATACAGTATATTTATCACAATCTCCAGTACTTTATCCAGATTGAAAACAATTTCTTTTTTTTTGTTGTTGTTCAGGAGAATGCTTTGTGAAGTTAATATCATAATCCCAACCTAGAAAGATCAAGCAAGCTTTGGAATTTATTAGCAAATTATAGTCCCACTAAGACTTGTATATGGTCCAAATTACATTTGGAAACTGGTTCTTTACAGCTATAATTTGGCAGATTCTTCTCCAGCAAGGCTAACATAGTATAAAAATGGATTCTTTCGATAGACGGTGTGGTCTCTCAGGTTGGGATTAAAATATTCAACAAAACATTATTGCTACATTAACCTTATCTGGTTTATGAACAGAGAATTTAGATCCTAGCACTGCCAGTCTCTCATCTGCCTGTGCAAACATTCCTCTCATAATGAATACAGTCTAATTTTTGTTAAAAGTATCATTTCACTCTACCAAAAAATCTGAAGCTTAAATTTTTAGATAGAATATATTTTCTTCCCCATTTTTTAAAATACATTTGTACCTAGTACTAACCTTATGTAGTAGAATGCAAAATTTCAGTGTGATCTGGGCACTGGCTGTGAATGGGTCCATCAAATTTTTTTTGCAGTATTATGGTTTTCATAATGGAGAAGCAGAGATGAGCCATGCCCCCTAGAGTCAGGAACGATTAGCACATATGTGCGAGGGGAACTTTTACCTTTACCTATGGTTTTCATTGAGACTGGAGCTGAAAAGTATCCCTGATACCCTAGATCTGTTAGCCCTGTTTAAATTATGCCAAAAGTATTTGTTGATGAACAGCAATTTTCTATAGGCAAATATATTAATAGTATCTTAGATTAAATCAGCCCAATCTTCCAGATTATTGAATTTCAGTTCTATAATTCCTGGCCAGCATGACCAAAAATGTGAAATTCCAATATTCCTGTAAGGTATGATTGAAGAAGAGTTAAGACTTTTGTGTCCCTCGTTCTAATCCCCTAGGCATATAATTTGCCTCTTTTTGTCAAGTATAATTCTGCTTTCATGTTCTGCTCTTAATGAGAAATTAAGTGAACTTGCCTACAGAAATTTTTGACTGGCTGTCTATTTTTTGTATTTAAGAGGGAGTGATTCTCAAATGGAGGCCTAAGATTGTAGGTCTACAAAAAGTGGACTTATAAGAGAGAACATCCTAGTTGCATGTAAATAGTTCTTCAATCCTTTTTTTTAAAAAGTTACCTTTATTTGGACATAATTTAAATGACCAAAATGGTTCAGTAGGAGTTTGTGCAAATGCAGCTGCAATGCAGATACTTCATTCTCTGAATATATCTACTAATTTCAAACTTCTTTATGATATTGGGGTTAGGGGAAGCATTGTCACTGATTCTCTCTGGATTCCTAGGCATTTATGAGTTAGTGATCAACCTTGGTTCTCCAATTAAGAATGAGATGAGAATGGGGAGATACACTGTCAGGTATGCTATAAATGTTGACTGTTTACCATAGTTAGTCTTATTATATTATTATTTATTTATCAAACTTCTATGCTGCCCATCCCACCAAAGGAAACTCTAGTGGCTTACAGAAATTGAATGGCCATGTAATATGGATAGCTAACTCCAGGAGAGTATGTACTTTTTCTCTCTCGCTTCCAGAGATGGTATTCAGCCAGTTCTGACAGATTCTGGAGAACCGGTAGTGGAAATTTTGAGTAGTATGGAGTACCAGCAAATAGGCTGGCCCCTCCCCAATGCCTTCCAGCTGATCTTCTTTTGTTGTCATGAACAGGAGAAGGGAGCTGGAAAGCAGATTAGTGGGGTGGGAGGGAATGGGGATTTTGCAGTACCTTCCCCCAGGAATGGGGAGGGAATTGGGATTTTCCAGTATCCATCCCCTGCCACACCCACAAAGCCATGCCATGCCCACAAAGCCATATCTACAGAACCGGTGGCAAAAAAAATTGAATCCCACCACTGCTCCCTTTCTCTGTTTCACACACATTTTTTCTTTTATTTGTATTTGGGGTAGATAGAAGAGCATAATAATTCTCATACTGAATTTGTATAACATTCTGTCTTCAGGAAGGTTGAACCAAATGCCTCTGTTTCCAAATAAGGGGGGGCATTATGAGAGATAGATATAGCACCCCTACAGGTTTGCCATTTCTCTAAATACCATTGTAAGTATCCGATGTGCACCTATACTCTGCTTTCTTGATATACTTCAGAAGAATTTCCAGGTAGGAAAATTTCTTTTGCATATGCTTTCAGAAATAAAGTGCATCAGTGCACATGCATATTTTCATAGTACACTAGAACAAAGTGCATGCATTTGTAGGAACGAAACAAGTTACTCTATCCATATCTAAATTATTTTAAAATATGATCACTTTTCCCATGTAGCAGTGTTTTATATGGTATTTGTTTTTCATGTTAGGCTGCTTTTAGAAATGACAGGTATCTCTCAAAAGGCATACAGTTTTGATAACAGCTTTTTGGAAGTGGGATATTGATTACTAGACTAAAAGCTCATGATGGATCTTGGAATTCTAATGGACAATCTCTTAAACATGAGTCAGCAGTATGCAGCACCACAAAATCTGATACAATCCTTGGTTGCATAAATAGAGGCATAGAATCAAAATCACAAGAAGTGTTAGTACCACTTTATAAAGCCTTAGTAAGACCACACCTGAAATACTGTATCTGGTTTTGGTCACCAAATTACAAAAAGAGATATTGAGACTTTGGAAAAATTACAAAGAAGGTCAATTAAAACGATTAAAGACCTGGAGACTAAAACATATGAAAAATGATTGCAGGATTTGGGTTTGGCTAGTCTAGAGAAACCGACTAGGGAGACATGATAGCAGTATTCTGGTATTTGAGAGAATGCCACAAAGAGGAGGGGGTCAATTTATTTTTCAAAGCACCAGAGGGCGGGGCAAGAAACAATGGATGGAAACTAATCAATGAGAGCCTCAACCTGGAATTAAGGAGAAACTTAGTGAGGTTAACAGTGAGGACAATTAAGCACTGGAACAGCTTGCTTTCAGAAGTTGTGGGAGCTTCATCATTGGAGGCTTTTAAGAAGAGCCTGGACAGTCTCTTGTCTGAAATGGTATTTAGTCCAGGAGGTTGGACTAGAAGACCTCCAAGATCCCTTCCAGCTTTAGTCTGATCATTAGATTTACTCCCAGGTAAAGTATATGTAAAATTGCCACCAAAGGCATAATGATGTGGCTTTTAATATTGCATATTTCCTTGATGCTTAATTTTTATAATTTGATGCTAGACTATTTGCAGTTTAATTCTTAGTAGATGGTAACCTGAAGTATGGCTTCATGGGCACCCCACTTATTTAAGCCGAGGAAAATATGACTTTGAAATATTGAGGTGGGGGAAATTTCTTGGGTGGTCCCCATCATGACTCCCCATGAAAACATCTGTCCTGCCTTAATCAAGGGCACAGTGATGGAGTTACAGCATTTGCTGTGGGCTGAAAATAAAGTTATCCAGGGTAGAGTGGAGACCAGGTAATGTAAACAATGTTTTGTAATGTTTGCTTATTGTGGATGTTTTCCAGCAGCTGCAACTGAGTCTTCTGATTAAGAGCTGTAAGTGAGGTTGTGAATGATCCCTTGTGTGCATCATTTTTCATATTTGGGTTTTGAAGCCCAGCATGCACACCCTCAGTTGGTGTTTGAGACTGAGTTCTATATAAAGTAAAAGAGTTTCTTAGCCTTCTTCCTTGAAAGTATTGAGGTTAGTTTGCCTTTTTTAAACAAGGGATTGATGTTTAATTGGAGATATTTTTTTAAAACAAACATATGCTTTAGTCTAAATTTTAATTCATGCATATTGTATTATTCACAAAGCTTTGGTATGATGTTTCTTCTATGGAGAAAGTACATGTTTTAATAGACAAAGGTTACCATAGAATTTGTTATTAATATTCTCCATTTGCTTAGTTTTATATAGAGCCATGATGGCAAACCATGGTGGCGTTGCAGAGCCTTCTCCATGGGCATGCAAGTCGTCACACCAGCCTCAGCTCCACCACATGTGTGCGCACTTGATTTTTGAGTCTCTGCCATGCATGAGTGAGATGCAACACATGCATGGGAGTGAATGGAAGCGTGGGGGGTACCCCTGTGGCCCATTTTTTGTCCCAGGAGGCTGCAGGGAGGTCTACTAAGCCCAAAATGGGTTACATGAGGTCATGCACACATGCATGGGGAGTGGGGGGGAAATGGGGGGTGTCATGCATGACACACACCCCAGGGGCCCGGGGCACACAGGGGGTGTCATGCATGCATTGCATTATGGGTGTGGGCACATCCTGTCATATGCATGCTTTTGGCCCACAGCGACAAAAAGGTTAGCCATCATTGACATAGAATATACAATGTTGCCTGTTAGGGTTAGGGTTAGGGTTATAATGGTACCTGGTACCATTAGAATGAATTCTATTGCCAATAGACTTTCCCTTGCTTCCTTCCACTTGTATTTTTATGGACTTCCCTAAATCAGCTCCAGAAGATCAGTGATCCATCCCTGTGGCCTGTTCTATTCATGGGACTGATTGGATATAACCCATAATAATTACACCAAGTCACGGTGGCTTAATTGAAGCATGCCAAATCCCATCAGTTCTGTAAAACATTAAAAAAACTTTGACTCCAACTGACTACTCCTTACTTTAGTTATTTATTGTTAGAGAGAGTGGGAGAGGTATTTGTTTCTAATATGTGGAATATTTGCTAATTCAAAATTCAACCTGGAATAACTCTTCTTCACTACTTTTAAATCATCATTCAGAGGAGCAAGTCACTGTGTGGGTGGCATAAATAATAAAGCACCAGAACTAGGCTGCAACAATCTGGATAGCCATTGCATAGCAGCTGGGATATGTTTATGTTTCTGTACCTCTCCACTGTGATATGTAATGATTACCTGGTTTTTTGCAGCCATAATACAAAACCATTGTCAATTTTATGTTAATTTCAAGTCTTTTTTTAAAATTACAGTTTTTATAGACAATCATACTTAGTGTGACATTCTCTTATGTTGCAACTGAGATCTTACGCATTAAATTGGGCTCTTTTCCTGGATTCCACTGGTTCACTCTTAAGAGAGAAGAGGAAGAATGAATAAAGTGAGAGATTAGAAGAAAGCTACCCCAGTAGAACTGAGAAAAAAATGCCTCTTTTGGAGAGTCTCCCTGCCCAAAAAAATTGCTGTTATTTTTTTAATAATAGGATAATCCCAGAAAACAAGTTTATCATATAGGTGAGGGTCAAAATTTTACTTCTGCCAGAACATCTTCTAACTGTACCTCATAGCCTCTAATACAGAAAACACAATAAGCTCTGGGTTTTTAAAAAGTTGAACTCGTTAATGGAAAAAAAATAAATGCCATGGTATATATTATGTATACTTTAATATTGTTAATTTGACCATGCATATTCTATGTCTATGGAGATTCTCAGCCATCCGGGTCATGGTTGTCTCAAAGGTGCTTTTTCAGAGCAACTGGATTTTCTGGTTTTTCTTTGAAGATGTTTCACTTCTCATCAAGAAGCTTCTTCAGGTCTGAAGAAGAAGTGGCAGTGGGAGTGGGGAGTAGCAATGGCGGGACTCCACAACAGTACCAATTTCTCCTGTGTCCCCTTGGGAAAATTAGTTGTTTACCCCAATGTAGAGTAACTAACTATTTTTAAAGTATTCTTTGAAATGTTGATGTTTTAAATTTAAAATGATTCTGTTTTCATACTACTGAGTTGACTTTTAAAATTAAGAGTTGGTTTCATCCAGTGGATTAAAAATAATAATTCTAAAAATAAGATTTAAAAGGTGATTGTCCTAAATCAAATTTTGAAAGGATTTTTTAAATTTTTGTGAAAGAATTTAATGAGAACATGATAGAATTTTAGGATGTATTATATAAAATAATCCTTCCACTTCTTGTTGAATCTGGATTATGCAAGGAAGTTGAATTTGTTCAAATTGATTATAGATAAAAATGTTAAAGTTCATGAATCAATGAATGCAAAACCTTAAAGGCATATCAAGGTTTTGGGAATATTTAAAAGGACATTTCAAAGAACTAAAACACCATAGTGAATGAGTAAGAAAATAAACAGAAGGGAGAGAAGGATCAGAACCCAGATTAATTGGTAGAGATGTCTTCTAATTCTCAGTAACAAGTATAGTTTGTAAGAAACTCTCGAAGACCCAGTTGTGGCTCAGTACATTGGATGAACTGTTCTTATTTTAGGACAATTGCAACACACTGCCCCAGCATTATATGTTCTTGCTTGAACTGGAGCCACAGAGTGGAGCTGTTGCACTGTATAAAATATTTTACTGCTTCTTGAATCTAAAAGATCCGGCAACTCGAGAAGCTGTAAATCTTACCACCATTTCTGCATACTGCTAGATTCTAGGCAGAAAAGAAAAACATGGATTAGCATCCCCATCTGATTGCTATCCATAAATACTGGCAGTGATTTTTTCCCCCTGGCTGAGGTTGCTGTGTACCTAGGCAGTATCATAAGTTTGGCTATGAAGCAGTTGAATATGAGTTCAAAGTACTTAAATGTGAACTTTTGCAAAGGAACTGTTCTCGTGAAAATAATACAGGAGGTCATAAGGTCATTTGGAGTGCTATAAAGAAGCCTTTTCCAGGGATAACTGTAAATTAAGCCCAAGAGAGAGGTGTGATATTATCTCATTTCTACTACTGGCTACTAACTTGCTTTTTACTGAAGCATCTGACCCCAGATTCTTATGTCAGCTTGTGTACAAAGAGAAATTGAAGTTGGCTTTTAGTTTGCATGTATCATTTTAGTAATCCTAATAAGGTGGAGTTGGAAAGTGTAATTCTGATCTATTCATTTTTTACTTTGATCCAACAAGGAAAAAATTGTAGGGAATAGTGCAGCTCCCTATGTACCATAGTTCACATCTGAAACTTGCTGAACCAGCTAGATAGGATTTTGCAGGTAATTAATTTATGCACAAAGCTAATTATATCCAATTGGCTAATAAAAATTGGAGCTTTGAGCTTGTATTATTGGGTACTGAGATGATGTAACACAGCTGAACCAAATGCCCATCTAAAATGTACAAAAATCAACAGGTTCTAACATATTTGAACCAAGTATCTATAATGGAGTCTGTTTATTGAAGGCATTTTCACATTAAACATTCTTATGGGAGTAGCGGGGGAGCAATGTAGACCAGCCTTCCTTGTGCTGTGCGTGCATCCAGGCAACATGACTTTGTCACAGCTAAATGGTCTACACATTCTGGCTGCTTGACCTGACAAGGATCTCTCAACAAGAAGCAGCAGCATAAGTATCAAAAATAAAAACAACAGTTAATGCTGTAATTGTGTTTTGCCATAAGAAATCAGTCAGTCAGTCAGTCAGTCAGTCAGTCAGTCAGCCAATACATACATACATACATGAGGTGAAATCAACTTAACTTCGCTACCAGTTTACAAATGTGAGCATGTACTTGCTTCATTGGCATGTGCCACCTCCGTGCATGCACAGGACCTTCTGCACATGTGCAAAGCGTCGAAAATGGGACGTGATGATGTCTGGATAGGTGGGCGGAGCCTGCTACCGAGTGCACCTGCAAAGGTAAGTAGAACAGCGAGGGGGGGAAATCTGCTGTGCCACGTGATTTAGATTAACTAGAAGCAGGAAATCCAACAATTCTAGCTAATATAAATCATACATCACAGCTGATCGTTGGAAATACCAGTTTGCCATAGACGAAAACTGCTCACAAAGTCAGAAGAAACCCTGGTGAAGAACAAGAAGAAGAAAATGTCAGCAACCCCTTGGATTTTCTCTGTAAACCATTTATTGACTTATTGTGGCACATACACATTTATCAGCCAACTCATTTAAAGTGGCAACATTTTCAGAATTTTCTCAAATAACCTTTCATGAATTGATACTTTCTAAAGGTCCTGTATACTTTATACATATTTAGGTATCACCTATTTGATGATATAATAGACATTTGAATTAGATTTTGAATTAGATGTTCAAGTCAAACAAAGATGCCTTTTTATACCACACAAGAGTTCTCTTAATTCAACTTAACAAGACATTGTCTAACAAACCAGAAATGTTGGTGATTGCAATTTGGCTTTATTTTTTTATCATAAACCACATGGTAATTCTTGTTATACAAAATACACTGCTCTTGTAGAGATTATTGGCTTCAAAAGACTTTATAGGTTACTTCTCAAGAGTGTTCGGTAAACACCCTTGAGATTTTAAAAGGTGAAAAAAATCCAGTTATAGTCCATGGTGAGTCATTTTTCTGTTTTGGAATACTGCAGAGAAAGGAGGGGTTGTGAAACTTCAACTTTAGTGAACTTGCATTCATGGTTATTAGAGTATGGACCTAAGGACTGAGCTGTTAGTTTGAAAGGACCGTTGCACCCTGTTTATACTTCTGCCTTTCTATCTAACAAGCTCCTTCTTCATAATGGATAGAGATTCTAGCATTCATGGAATCAATGTTTTTCAACTGGTGCATCCCCTTTTAATCAAATAGCCTCAAGTAAATTCTAATACCCTGTTTTCCCCAAAATAAGACATGTCCGGATAATAAGCCCAATCAGGCTTTTGAGTGAATGTGCTAAAATAAGACCTCCCCCCCAAAATATTGCAACCCAGCAGCATCCATGAGGTGACCATGCTCACCACCTCCTGCACCTTAAAAATAATAAGACCTCCCCGAAAATAAGGCCAAACACTTATTTTGGGAGTCAAAAGAACCTGTTTCGGGGAAACACGGTAATAAGGATAGGTCCCTTGTTTCCAGGAGTTTCCTGACTGTCTTTTGATACATTTCTCCAATGTGCATCTTGGCATAATCTGTGCAAAGTTGAAATTGATCTTCTTCTCTCATTGAACATTTAAATTGCATTCAAACATCTGAATGGCACTTTACATTACCAGCCTCTCCTTTACCAGATTCAAGCTCTTCTTGTTTTATGATATATGTTTTCTAATGAATGGCTTAGGGCAGGTTGCAGCCAATTTATAGCAAAAAATTAAGCAAAACAGTTGAAACATAAAACATCAGAATTGGCCCTCCTCTTACTGTTAATGCTAGAATGCAAATACCCACCTTAAAAACTATAGTTAGACTAATGAGAACCCCAAAGCATTCATCTATCAGTGAGATCATCTGTTGGGCAAATTGTTACCCATTTTCATTTTATGTAAACAGTTATCAATGGAGTGCAATGGGCTAATTAAGTTTACTAAATTAAACTTCTATTTGTAACAAGTTGGTGAGGGTGACTGTAGGATATGTATTTCCCTTTCTCATCAGTTTATAATAATACACATCATTTTTATACCGGTACTTGTGGTTGTGAATGCTGAAGATCTCAATTTATCCTTTAGGTATATAAAATATTGGGAATTTATTTAACTTCAGTTCTTAGATCAACAGACCATCATATTGCTTGGTAGAACTGTGCTTATTAAACACCAGAATAAACTGGTATATTTTCCTCTACCACCTTAAAAATATCTACTAACCTTCTGCCGCTTCAGCTATAAAATCATCTTGCTTGCTTGCTGGCACCCAGCTTCGCTCCACACTTTCCTCTCGCCACTACAGTGGGGGGGGGGGGGTTAAATGGAAAGTTCCATCCCCCAGTCCTAGCTTTGAGCCCCTCAATCTTCTGGGCTATTTTGGAATAAAACACCTTCCACCAAGATCAGGAATCAAATAAGCCACTCACGACTCTGCTGCTTCCCCACTTGCTCTGGCTAGCTTTCAATGCTCTGGGACAGCCATGACACGTTGCCCTCTTCCACATCCAGGGCCATGAAGGAGATTTCAAGCCCAGACCATGAACCACCAGCGTGATTGTCATGCCAAACCGCCCTTCTTCGGTTGTCCCTCCAGGACACCTCTGGCTTGAGAGAAGTCTCCCAGATGCCAAAACCAGCTGCTCTTCATGGAGCCCTCCGCTCAAGCAGCCATTCACCCTGGCAGCTAGCCCGTTCCATCTATCTCTGTCTCTATCTCTATCTCTATCTCTATCTCTATGTCTGTCTGTCCATCCATCATCTATCTATCTATCTATCTATCTATCTATCTATCTATCTATCTATCTATCTATCATCATCTATCTATTAATAAAATATTTTTCTGATGTGTTCCCATCACGTGAGAATTTCACATGTTTTTGATTTGAAAACATGTGAAATTCTCAATTTGAAGCCATGGATTTGAAACTAAACTAAAATTTCTGTTTATATGAACCCATATTTATAAAATGTCACAGAAGAAATCAGCAGCTAGGGGAATTTGGTTGTTCTTTAAAAAAAATCTACCAGTTTTTACTTGGACAGAAGAGTACCAGGAAATTCCAGGGCTGTAGAATAGCCCGGGAAGGCCAAAAAAAGAAGAAAAATCTAAAGACAGCAATGGCAAACAACTTCTGTGTTATAGCCAAGAAGTGACTTGAACATGTCCAGAAATTGTGCTTGATTTTTTTTCTTAATATCCAAAAATATAGCACATTTAAGTTTCAAGTCATATAAGCTGTTGAATTTAATACACAAGGCCACTTTGAATAACAGGTTTATATTTCTCAAAAACAGTTGGGGACAATTCAATAAGTAGAGGAGGAAACATTAGTTTGGCTATTGCAAAGTGTATACTTTAGGATTTTACTGTAGTGATTTAAGGATTGCTGAAAGAAAATTAGTTCATATTTTCAGCATCTTAAATACTTAAAAGATATAGATTTGTGATTTTAATGCCAGAAAAAAGTAGATGTATGGATATTATTTTAATCTATATCCATATATTCATTGTGTTTTTTTAGATTGAGGTAAAAAAGTCAGTGAGAAGAGTCATGACATCAAATTATGCCTGGCATGAAGAAAGTGAAAAAATGTTAATTCAATTGCACACAATTGTAGTAGACTGAAGATTTGTACCAAGGCTTTTCATATGTTAAATGTGTACTGGAGGCGCAATAGGAAAGCTCTTTTTATTTCTTTACTAATATGTTCTGAAATTAATCTTGGATATTATTTTCTCAAACTAGTTTAAGACCAATTTTCTAATGAGTGATAGATACTTTGGATTGTCATTATGCTCATGAACTTCTGTGAATAAATCTTAATTATTTTTCTACATTCAGCTATTATTTTAAAAAATGCCTAAATGCTACAATGTGTGCAATCATCTGAATGTCTTCTTCTAATTAATCTGCTTTCATCATCATAATAAAGTTATCCAAGTAGTAATGTATAATTTAAATTAATTTATTTTTCCCTTCGGGACATATTATTTAAGTACAGATTTTTCAAATGGATAGGTGGTTGGGGACATCAAAAGAATTTTGTATCAACCATATGAAGCAAAGGAATAGAGAAAGCAAAATAACAATGCTGGAGAGACCAAGATGTAAATGCAATGACTAAGACTGGATATTTTCTTTAAATAGATACTTAGCTGGATAGATGGATATGACAGGCATTATGAACTGGCATAGTTTGAAAAGATAATTAAGTAAATGAATGGCAGATTAATCCAATAATTCCTAGATGCTTCTAAGAACCAGTTGGATGGAAGAAATGTAGCAGGTGAAAATTGTTTATTATCCTGCCCTGCTCCCATGGATTTATTGGCTTATTTACCAGGTAAATAAATTAATGAGCTGTGTAGGTCTTTGGTCTGATGGTATTAAGACTGGAATTTGTGGGGTTAAGAAATGAGTGGCTGTTCAGATTTTGATGAGAATTAAGCTTCTGATAGTATCACCTTTTTCTTGCTAAGACTCTAGTGACGGAAAGCTAATTCTGGATCTTAACTTGGAGTAAAAATCTGGGCTGATTTTATTTTCTGTAGGCTACAGCAATTCTTTGGAAGTGCTTCTACACAAAGTGATTTGCATTGTCATCAGTCACAGTACAGTCATTTTGATGACACAATGACCTGGACGCCACTTAAAACTAAGACTTAATGAGGATATTTGGTTTTAGAGTTTGCAAACTCATCTATTGTGGCTTTATATTATCTGTGAAATAGACTACTGTGACTTGTTCAGTCAGATGTTCAAAGTCCTGGCAGCCCTTTACCAAAGTGCTAACATTAACTGTGATTGTGTGTGTGTGTGTGTGTGTGTGTGTGTGTGTGTGTGTGTGTACCCCTTACGTTAAATTTATCTTGATTCCTGGTGACTACCTGGACAAATCCCTAATGTTTTCTTGGCAATTTGGAAGTGATTTGATATTGCCTTTTTTGGATGAGAATGATTGGTCCAAGATCACCCAGCTATTTCCAGGCTTAAATTGGGTTTCCAAATTTCATTTACCTTTTAGATCCTAAATTAGGAGACAAGATCATCAAGCAATCATGATTTTTTTAAAAAAAAAAAACCAAACGTACCAAAGTAGAATTTCTAGGAACTTTTTCACGAGGACATTAATCTGGCCTAGCCTGTTTAATCACAGCATAGTTGTCATTATAATAGAAGATGATAAATATACAACTGTAGAAAGTCACAAAATAGAAAGACATATAAATAGAGGTGGAACAACTGTGGCAAAAGACAGCAAAGATAATACAAATAGTAATAGATGCCTTGGGTACAATACCAAAATATCTGCAGCACCACTTGAACACCATCAAAATCGCTATCGGTTGATTGCCTTAGGCACCTTTATTTGAAACAGCTCACATCCTATAATAATATATCCTTTAATACCATCAAACAACATCTGCCTATCCCAGATCCTTGGGAAGGACTCAACAGATTAACCAAAATGCCAAACAGTCTAAACATCTGGCTGAGTATGTGACCAACGATAATAATATTCTTTTTTCAAGCACAGCTGTAGCATGTAACAAGAGAGTGTAAATGAATATGTTTTTCAATTAGACTGAGCATTTCAAATCCATGTTACTTTTCAAAGAGTCTTGCTTTAAGGATGGGGAATTGTCATTGTACCATGTTATATTTTGGAAATTATAATATTTTTTTTATATTTATTCATGAATTACCTTCAGCTAATAAAATATGGCTATGTTACATAACAGTTTAGTCATCAGTTGCATAAAGTGACTTTTTCTATTTTATACCTTATTATTTCTAACAATCAAAATCAGGGTAAAAAGAAACTTCAAGATTGTTAAAGATCATATATTTTTCCTAAAAAGGGAAATACAAGATCCTTTTGCTTAGTTAGCAATCTTCAAGGTATCCCCATTTTTGCAGTAAAGTTTTATTTTTAAAATATGTGGAAAAGGACCAACTGTTCCATGTTTCTTGCTGAACTCAGCAAGAAACATGGAACAGATAATCTGATGATTAAACATTACTACAGATCTTATCTTCATATTAGTTTGCACTTATATGGTCTCTGCAAACATATATTCTGACTCCTAACTGACTGGAAAAAAATATCTTTTAATTAAAGAAAGCCAACAGTAAAGGAAGATATAACATTTTAACTGTTAGTGTATGGCATTTGTTTCTAAAATAGTGACACTGCTTTAAATTAACACAACCTACTGTGCCACAAACCATGGTTTAGAAGTCAACAGTGTCTTAATTTGTAAACACATTAAACTGAAATTAATCCAACATGCTTAACATGAATATGGTCAGAAAGAGGCATTGGGTAATATGTTTCAACCAATTGGCCGAGCATATATCCTTCATGTTGAGTCATTTCTTCTATTAAATTAATAATTGTTATGATGGACTGAATTTTCAAAAATAGATTTTGTAGCTGAAGAGGAGGTCCTACATCACTTGAAGAAGTGGTCCTTTGTGAATCTTTCTCATCCCCTAAACAGCTTTTTTGTGGAAATGCCAGCTTAACAACCTCTTTGTCTAGCAAAGAGCCTAAATTGTATTGAACCAGTGCAAAAGTCTTCCCACTATAAACATAAAAACTTTGAAAAAACGGTTTAAACATTACAGTTACTTTTCACTTGCTTTCCTGGGGCCCCTGTTTGATAAAGCAGAAAAAACAATACAGGAAGGATTAAAATAATGCCTTATGTTCATATGTGTCTGCCATTAAACTGTATGGATTATGTGATACAGCCTTCAAGACAGAGGTGGATTGCTAATTTTTTTACTACTGGTTCGGGTGAGCTCCTGTGTGCGTGCAATGCTTCTGTGCATGCGCAGAAGCATCTGGGAGGGCGGGTGGAGCCTCCCACCGCCGCTACTACTGGTTCAGCTGATCTGGGCCGAACTGGCAGCAACCCACCTTTGCTTCAAGATGATAACCCTGAATTTAAAATGCCTCCTTCAAGGGAAAGATTGGCAGAAAAAAAAATTACAGTCTTCTCATCAAATCTCAGACATTCCTAAATTATTTGAGAAGAAAAACTCAAGGTAACAAATGAGGCTTAGAATTCCCAGTCATAAAATTCAGTGGGAGAAGAGGATACACATCTGGGAACTGATTCCATGTAGACAGTTCCCCTCAACTAAGGCAGGGGTGTCAAACTCAAGTCATCAAGTGATGTATCATGACTTTTTCCCCTTTGCTAAAATGGGGATGGGGTGGCCAGCATGTGACACATCCGGCTTGCAGGCCGCCAGTTTGACACCCCTGAACTAAGGGAAGCTAAGTGCCTGTCATGAGAACTGCTCTCTCCTGCAATCTACCAGTTAGCAACTGGGAAAGCAGAACATCCAGATTCAGTTCCATATAGTATTGTGACTTACGGCCGTTTTCACAGTTATGACCTTTGCAGCATTCCCATGAGCATATGATCAGAATTCAGATGTTTAGCAAGTGGTTCATATTTATGATGGTTGTAGGGTCACACGGTCATGTGATTACCTACCTTCTAACAAGCAAAGTTGAGGAAGTCAGATTCCCTTAACAATCGGGTTACTAAGTCATCAGCTGCAGTGATTCGCTTAACAACTGTGGCAAGAAAAGGGGGGAAATTCACTTAACAAATTTCTTACTTAATGGAAATTTTGGACTCAACAGTGGCCATAAGTAGAGGACTACCTGTACAGAGGGGCTTTTGCATCATCTTCAACAGTGTAACAGGTGTGCAAGCAGTTTGCCAGTGAAAGTGCAACAAGATGTACTTGGGCTCTTGGTGGTTCAGCCAACCATAAAGTGGGTAGGCTGAAAATGCACATGTATGGCCCTCACTCCATTTCTTCTATTTAATGTGAATCCTGTAGTTGGAGTGTTGGATCTCCAGCCCTGGCATCTAAAAATTTTAGAGGACCAGATCATGAACAGATCATTTCCCTGTAATGTTGAAGCCATTCAACAACTGGGAGCTTGCAGCCACTGAAACATTTAGCAAAGTTTTTTTTTAAAAGCATGCACAAATCATGCCAAAAAGTATGTAGAAACTTAGTTTTATAACTGGGCAAGATTCTACAAATGGAGGCAAGAAAGAGGACATTTGGAACGGAATATATGAATCACAGACAGTGCAAATTTGGGAACCAGGTCGGAGCAAGTGAGAATGAGTCTGTCCAGGGTAATTAAAATCGTAACGTTTTATTGTTTTATTATTTCTTGGTTCCCATAAGGGGTTGACCGCCTGATGTGTTACTTTTAACTCCCTACAGCCCCGGATACCATCACCAATGGAATTCTGGGAATTGAAGTCTAAAACCTCTGGAAGACACTGGGTAGGTAGCCCATTCTAGTTGCGCCTCATGAATCAGAATCACACCCTAAAAAAATGACTCGGCTGTAGCACCTCCACCTCCTCGCGGTAACAACACCCGACAACTCTCTTGGCCAAAGACACTTTCTATCGCCGTCATTTTGATGCGGACCTGCAGGGCTTCCCCACCGCTGGAACAGAGCAAGATATAGCCCAGGTCCAAGAGGGCGGCAGGGTCCTTATCCGTTCGGTCACTTAAAGTCTGTCGGCTCCCTCCCCTTGTCATTTTGCGGAGGCAGCGGAGACACACACACTCACACACACCCTCCCCACCCGCGGTCCGAGAGGACCTTATCAACCCTCCCTCTCCGGCAGAGTGCGAGGTTCTCTGCGGGCGAAAGGCGTGAGTTGAGCGCGGGGAGAGGCTAGAAGACCTGGGGACGAAGGGCGGCGTGCCTGCCAGCCCCATCTCTTCAAGTTCCGTGGGGAAGCAAGGGGGGGGTGGGGAGCCGTGGGCCAAAAAGGGGGGAAAAGGCACGCCACCTACTACTCCGCGTGGAAAAGTGCCAAGGCGAGGGCGGAAAACGAACTTTGCAATCCCCAGTCTTGGGAGAAAACGCGCCGGCGGAGGGGGCGGAATCACGAAAGCCTCGGAGAAACAGCGGTAGCTCAGCCTTCTTGGTTCGGTTTGGCTTTTTAAAAACTGAGGAGGAGGAGGAGGAGAAGGAGCTCCTGGAAAAGTTGTACAGCCAGCAGTCGCCAGCGAGAGAGAGAGAGAGAGAGAGCGGAGGGTGGTAGGGAGGGAGGTGAGCTGGTCGGTTAATGCAAACAGTCGCTGCAGTCCGCCGTCCCCAGGAAAGCAGGACCGTTGAGAATCCTGCCCACGCCGCGAGGGAGGTTGTTGTTGTTGGGGTGTCGAAGAGCAACAGTCGTGGGAGGAGAAGGGAGAGAACCACCTTGAAGGCGTCCAGCTGTCCCAGGCGCGTCTCGGGGTCTGTCCGGCGCCGGCACGCGCGTGTATATACATATATACACACACATACACACACGCACGCATCTCAACACACGTGGGCGCTTTTAGCCTCCGCTCGCAGCTGGACACCAGCCCCCTGGGCAAAAGGAGGGGGGAGCGACGCACTGATTCCCCGAAGGGGGGCATCCCCCCACCACGGACCTACTTTCCTCCGCCTGCCAGTTGGTGCCATCTCAATTTGGAGCGTGGGAGCTTGTGGGCAGCAGGGCGCCGAGCCTCCGGAGCCCTCGCTTTAAGTGGCGGCCAGTTTCCCTTCTTTTTTTCCCTCCTTCCACGCACTCCTTCAACCCTTAAGATTTTTTTTAAAATTTCTTTTTGTATGTACCAGACGTTATTTCCCCCCGGCAACGTTTTGGGGATTTTATTATCTCTTTTAGTAGCCGGGAAGAGAAAAAGCAACCTGCTTTCCTGCTTTTAAGCAACGTTTGCAACCTGTTACATTTCTTTCTTTTTTATTAGGCGCTATCTGTTGCAGGGTTTTTGTTTGTTTGTTTTTGCTTTTAATAGAAAGCGATTGCTGGCTTGAACCCGCCACTTTTGCTGGAGCATCGCATCTGCTCTCAAACTCACTCTTGGACTTGCAACCAATTCAAGCAGCTTGGCGGACCGGCAACTTGGCATATTTTATCTGGACTCACGATCGGCGTTGCATTTATTCTTTCGATCCCTCGCTGTTGTTGTTGTTGTTTTTAAAGATCTGAATCTTGTTTGCACATCTTAGACTGCCGCGGAGAAAATTCCAGGAAACATTTGGGTCATTTCTTTGTGAGAGAAGCCGAAGGAAAAGAAGTGTGTTTTGGGGTTTTATTTTATTTTTCACTTTTTTTCCTTTTTTCTAAAATGCACTGCTATCTCCTGAGTGTGTTTCTCACCCTGGATCTGGCCACAGTGGCCTTTGCTCTGTCTACGTGCAGCACCCTAGACACGGACCAGTTCATGCGCAAGCGGATCGAAGCCATCCGAGGCCAGATCCTGAGCAAACTGAAACTCACCAGCCCTCCGGAAGAGTACCCCGAGCCCGAGGAGGTTCCTCCGGAGGTCATCTCAATCTACAATAGCACCAGGGACTTGCTGCAGGAGAAAGCCAACCACAGGGCAGCTTCTTGCGAAAAGGAAAGGAGCGATGAGGAATATTACGCCAAAGAAGTTTACAAAATTGACATGGGGAGTTACCACCCGTCGGCAAGTAAGTCTACTCTGAATAATTGTTGTGTGCCTGTGCCAGCTAGAGCTTTGTTGCGGAGGGATTGCCTAACGTGCCTGATGTGTGAGGAGGCGTGGAGAGGTGTCTTCTCTGTTACCTTGAGACCTCTCAGGTAGGGTGCCTGGTGGTTCAGGTCCCACAGAGATGGCAAGGGGGCAGTCCAGAGTGTGATCCAGCGGTGTGACATTCCCCCACATGTCACACAGCATTGTGACAGGCCCCCTCCCCCACATCTGATAAATGTAACAACATCCTCTGCAAAAAGGGAGGATGTTGACATAGCCACCTACCAGTTTTATTTCTGTAATACTTGGATGGTACAGCACAGCTAGCAGTGTTATTCCTCAGGATGAAAATCCAAGGAAGTGAGCTAAGTTTCATCAGTGAGGTTTACTTGGTAATCAGACTCTTATTTGGATCCGAACCCTGGGAATGTTTTGAGTGTCGAGAGATGTAAACCTGGGATATGCAAAGTAAGGAGAGATGCTTGTGCCTCTGAACATCTGCAGAGTGCCTGTCATTTGCTCTTATGTGAGAACTAAACCCTACACAGCTAAACTTAAGCACTTGCAAAGTCTTCATAGCAGAAAAGAACAAATACAATTTAGGCTTTGCCTCCCCATAAACGTCCCCATAAAGCTTTTGGTAGAGAGTACATCCCATCTCATCCCACCTCAAATTGACCGGCTGGTGTCTTTCAGGAGAAGATATATCTGTAAGGCTCCTTTCCTGGTTCTCTCCTATCATTCTTCTCCTGTGTAATATTTCTTCATATTCCTTCAGTTATGAACTCTAGCTCCCCAGCGCTTTCTCCTTAGATACTGTCCACCTCAGCACTTCATCAGACCGCTGCTTCCAAGTCCCTGATCTTTCTTGGTGAAACACCTGGGTCAACAACCTCACAAATGGGATTAGCTTACTTGTTAACCCCCCCCCCCGGGGGGGGGCACTGCCCCTCTGACATCCCTTCCTATTGCTTTATCAGTTTCCTATCTCTTGTTCCCATCCTGTGGCCTCCTCTTCTCTAGCCACTGCTGGATTATGTTGGAATTGGGAAGGATTTTCAATGTGGAGGGGGTGAGAAGTGGGGGAGAATGGAGAAAAACAAGAATTATCTGTTACCTAAAATTCAAATTTTCCTTGCCTACCAAAAAATTGTCCAAACCTGGAAGTTCCACTCTAGGTTTCCCTTTTCAGTTTAATAGCCCATCATATTTGTGGTCATCTTCTCTCCAGGTACAAAATAAATCTCCCTCCAACATTTTTTTAAGGCCAGCTTCCTGGACACAGCCTGGGAATGTGTCAGCTGGAACTGATTAGATGGACTCTTTTCTGAAGATCAGGGCGAGCTTGAAGAAGTTGGCTTCACACAAATCTGAACGCTGAGCATTCAGGGTTGGCAGTGGCAGAATTCAAATTGCAGCTCCAAGTTTGGACTTGCTGTTGGGCTGTGGCCAAAAAGGTCTAGTCAATTAGAGTGCTTAAATACCCCAAAAGGCGAGATATAAATATAAAAATAACAATGCTCTGCATCGTAACTACAAACAACTCCAGCCCAATGGAGTTATCTTTACATAAGGGTGCAGGGTTATACTGCTATCCTGTGTGTGTGTTGCATTAATTTTAGAGAGTATTGTTGCTTTAACTCTCTGAAATTGTGGACTTTTTTGCTGTTTAGAAAATCAGACTATGAAATCTGTCGAAGTCGAATAACTTATTATTGTGGTCTGGAGCGGAATTGGAATACCTTAGAACAATGTTCCTCAACCATGCGCTGGCTGGGGAATTCTGGGAGTTGAAGTCCACCCTTCTTAAAGTTGCCAAAGTTTAAGAGAAATACTGTCGTAGAACAATAGTCAAATGTAGGTCAGCATGAGAAATTTTCTAGGAGGAAGAAAAGGATTGGATCTCAAAGCATTCACTAAATTACTCACTGATTAATGTTCTAATTTGTTCTCTTCTGTTTCTGTTATATGGAGCCTATATATCCATACCTGACCATCTCTGAGAAGTAGGTAATGGGGAAAGCATTACAGCCATCTGGGTAACTCCATACTAGATTTTCTATCTCAATATTCTATTTATTTTGACTGTTACAGAGGTGTAATTTTGAGGCTTGCTGGGGCATGCCAATGAGAGTCAGGGAGCGAGAGTGCCAGCCAGCAATTTATGCACCCACTTCTCAGTGAACTGCCTTCTCTTTCCCCCCCACTTTTTATTGTCAAATGACAATCCAAGGAAGAGGACACCCTGGGAATCAAAGGGCTTTATTATTGTAATTAAGGCACCATCCAGAAGTCTATGATAAACACACTCCACCCTTGCTGCCCTGAGGGGGAAAACATTTTGCAGAACGTGCTGGAGCCAAGCAGGGGATGTGCAAGCTCTCTGGTATAATTTGTGGCAATAATGTTGAAATGCAGAAGGGAATTTTAAGACATTAGAATGCACACATACATATGTGTGTTACACACATCCACACATGCAATTGCCTCCCTCCTTCCCTCCCATGGGTCTAACATGCGAACATTCATTTCTTTGGAGACTGTTTATCATCTTAAATAACCCCCCCAATCCCTTTGATCACGTTTCTGATGTGGCTGAGCCATAGAAAGAGGCCGGGTTATCCAGAGTGAATGATGTACAGCTATGCATTGTTTTTTTTTCTGGAAAATTTCACTGTCTGTGGAAAATGAAGGGTTATCTTGGCACGAATGCAAAAGTGCCCCTGACACTTTTGGATCCCTTTGCCTGGACTTGAAATAGAACAGCAGAAAAGGACAAGTGGAGGTTGCAGGCCTTGGCCAATAGGGAGCATCAGATGTTCAAGAGCCCACAGCTTGCTTGCTTGCTTACTGCAGCCAGGCTTCCTGTGCAAATACTTGGTGGAGAAGATCAGGGTAAAAGAGTTAACCATTTTTCCACTGCTGTCTAGTTATACGTTAAGCTGGGTGAGCCGTTCTAAAGGGGGAAAAAAGTACAACCAAGAAGAAACGGCTACAATATAAATGAGAAAACACCAGGCTCTGCACCGTTTCCCTTCAGCCTTAAAAGGTTTAAGCCTCTAGTACCAGTCAAGCAGACAATGTGATGGTGGTGGGAGGGGAGGAGATCTTCGCAAACACACTGAGGTCATAGAGTAAAAGGCCTGGGAAAGAGTAATCATTCAGGGTTTTTTTTTTAAGAAACTTTTTTTAAACCACAGAGACATTAGCATTTGGTAAGAGACTACAGCTCAAATATTACAAATATGCTCTAATTATACTCATAGTTGGCTATATATCACTGTGCAGATCCCTGATAGGTCTTTGAGGGACATTTTGTAAATATTTTTAGCAATGAAGAGATTTAAAAGGAAAACCCAGAGATATTGTATATATCTCAAGGCATATTTTGTCTTCAATATTATCTTTGGCCAACTGTTCTATATAAATACAGTAAATATGAATAGCCCTGGCATGGTGCCAATATCCTGGGATGAATTTTAGTCAGAAGGTATTTATGGGATATGCATAATACTGTGTCAACATTTAAAGAAGGAACCTGATTAGCTCAGAATTTATTCACATTAAACTGTTCGTGTGCTGCTGGGTTAAGATTTGAAGTGGTATTGTGCTAAAATTTTGCCAGTTCATTTACACATAGGCAATAAAAGGGCATTTGGCTTCTGGATGGGCTGAAGGAGCTGTAAGAGATATTAGGATAGGTTGCTTAATATGTTCCCCAAAACCACTTTACTGGATTTTCTGCGAAATAGGCAAAGGGATGCCAGTCTGATTACTTTTCTTAACCTAGCTTCTGTATAAGCATTCCCAGTGAAGTTTCTGAGTAGATAGATGTGTATTAATTTAGAATCAATATATATTTCTGAATCATCAGTTTGTGTCTCCACTTCCTATCCTGCTAGAAAATTCTCTTCTGATTGCAATGGATCTGACTTCCATCTAAAGCAGGGGTGTCAAACTCATATTGTCACAGCGGCGTCACGTGATGTATTGCAACTCCCCCCCTCGCTAAACCAGGCGTGGGCGTGGCCAGCGTGTGACACGTCTGGTCTGCGGGCTGTGAGTTTAACACCTCTGATCGAAAGGCTGTACATAAGATATTTATCACAACACGTTATCAGTTATTTTCTTTCCTAGGTTTCCTAGGAGCATAACATAACATTTAAAATAAAAGACAGCTGATAAAGCTGCTAACTCCACTAGTTCTATTGAGTTAGCAAACATTTGTCTGTGTGTCTGTCTGTCTGATTGTCTTGTGCCAATTGCACTCATAAATAGTAAGGTCAGAGTAAGAAGGAATACATTAGTAAAGCACCTTCCCTGCTTAAATCACTTATTCATTCTTAATATAAATAGAATGGAGTGGAGTGGAGTAGAATAGAATGGAATGGAATGGAATAGAATAGAATAACAGAGTTGGAAGGCACCTTGAAGGTCTTCTAGTCCAAACCCCTGCTTAGGCAGGAAACCTTATACCACTTCAGATATCCAATCTTCTTAAAAACGTCCAGTGTTGGAACATTCACAACTTCTGGAGGCAAGTTGTCCATTGATTAATTGTTCTGTCAGGAACAATTTTCCTTATTTCTAAGTTGCTTATCTCCTTGATTAGCACCCATTGCTTCTTGTTCTACCCTCAGGTGCCTTGGAGAATAGTTTGACTCCCTCTTCTTTGTGGCAACCCCTGAGATATTGGAACACCGCTATCATGTCTCCCCTAGTCCTTCTTTTCATTAAACTAGACATACCCAGTTCCTGCAACCGTTCTTCATATGTTTTAGTCTCTAGTCTCCTAATCATCTTTGTTGCTCTTCTCTGTACTCTTTCTAGAGTACATAAAAAATACAGCCAGCTACAAAACCAATATGAATATGACATCAACACACACACACACACTCACACACACACGATATAGAATCCTGAACATACTTTTTAGCCTGTTGATCCTATTAAACTCAGTGAAACCTCTACTCATATTAATACCTATAGTTGAGCAAAAGCAGTAAAACCCAATACTTTTTTGGGTGTGTGTGTGTGTGTGTGTGCTGGGATTACAACTCCTAGCTGGGAAGCAGGTTGGGTGGGGATTGGTAAACGCTGGGCAAGAACCTGCTCTTCATTTTGGCGTAATCCATTTGAGCTGCTTCACACTATCAAATTCATTTTCTGCTATGCACACACTGGTATTAGTCACCCCTAAAGCTTTTCAAGATCACATATAAAATTATATGTCCACAGTATAACTGTGCTGGAAGGTAAAGCCTGATGCTGGAGCATTTTGAGTATTCTCCTGCTTACACATCTTTTTAGTTCAGTGTTGATTTATGAGTAGTAGGAGGTTCTCTGTGTAGCACTCGGTTTGAGCACATCAAGCAGAAATCATTCATTAAGAGATGCAGAATCAGTGGCCTTCTAGGTGTTGCTGAAGTACAGCCCCCAACATTCCTCACCATGTAAGAGATATAACAATGCAGGTAGTCCTCGACTTACAACAATTTGCTTAGTGACCGTTCAGAGTTACAACAGCACTGAAAAAAGTGACTTATGGCCTTTTTTCACAGTTATGACATTTCCAGCATCCCCATGATCAGGTAATCAGCATTCAGATGTTTAGCAACTGGTTCATATTTATGACCGATGTTGTGTCCCAAGATCATGTGATCACCTTTTGCAGCCTTCTGACAAGCAACGTCAATGGAGAAGGCAGATTCACTTAACAACCAGGTTACTAACTTATCAACTACAGTGATTCACTTAACAGCTGAGGCACGAAAGATTGTAAAATGGGGAAACATTCACTTTTAACAAATGTATCACTTAACAACAGACATTTTGGGCTCAGCTGTAGTCTCCTACCTGTATTAGGAGAGCTGCAAGACCCATCCTTCACTATCAGTTGAAAGTGTTGTGGTCTGTGTAGTCTGAAATAGGTTGAATTGGGTTGTGGAAATCCTCGGAAACTGATACTTCCGTGCTTGAGATTGCACTCATAACGCCTTTCCTTGACTCGTTAAAGCCACCACGTAGTTTTCCAGGTTCACACAACTGCTTTGGAAACTGCTGCTTCCTGGCAGTGCATTCCCACATGTTACAGAGCACCCTCTTTTTGGAATTTGCATAATCCTAACACTTAATTTGATCCATGATAGCCAACATGGGTGGATTATCAATATGTAGTCATAGCCTGATAAACATGCATGTAGGAATTAACTGTCAATTTGACTTTATATTCGGGTAATGGAAATAAAATATTCAAATTAAGCCCAATGTCTGGTGATTTAATAGACATGTCCCTGTTGTTTCCTTGTTAGCATTGAAGGAAAGGTTTGTCATGGCCTTCTACAAGTTGTTATTTTACCTTCCAGTCTACTTAGAGCCATTGGATCGTCTGGTGGTCTCCCATCCAAAAATCTGGACTAGTTTAGCTTTTTCCAAGGTAGACAAAGTTGGAAGGATTTCCACCTGCTATAACCTGCATTCTCAGACACCCAGATTCAAATGCATATAATTGGATACAGTAGTAATGTTAAGAAGGAGTGTTTGTGATTAAATTGCTGATGAATTGGCCTTCTTATTTCAATTGCCATTGTTTCTTCTCGTTCTGCAACTGAATTTTTGGCCATTCAGAGCTTGGAAGTAAAAATAGAATCACATGAGAAAGTAGTTTATTCTAAGGATAATTAGTGTACCTTTCTAGAAACTAAAATTGCATAACTGGTCTTTAATACATATAAAAGAGCCAATTATGTTTTTTTTTCTTTGCTTTTTTTTTTTCAAGGGAAAAACTTTTTTTTTCTTTAGCTATAATGAGAGTTTTGCTTGAGTAAGAACTGGGCTTAAGTTTAGAGAGTAATTTATCACTTTGATGTTCAGAGGTTGGGATATAAATTTACAGAGTCCCGAAAAACTGCAACTGTTTATACTTTTTGTAGCAGTTCCACATGAAAGTTAAAATAATTTAATGCAGAACAGTTCACCACCACCTCCGCCCCTGTAGTCTTTGAATCTCTGGTTTGTACCTCAGCTTTACAAATGCTGCTGGTGTGATTTATCCTTCTGTTAGTTCGAATATTCACTCACGGCTTTTACCCTCCCCTCCCCCGTTGCTCAGCATTTTATCTAATGAAAGAAAACATTCTAAACTAACAGCATAGAATGGTTTAGTTCTATTTTATCAATGAGGAATTGATTTACCAGTGTTTATAAGGGTAGGATTCGGTGGCTCAGTGGCTAAGACACTGAGCTTGTCGATCAGAAAGGTCGGCAGTCGGCAGTTCAAATCCCTAGCGCCGAATAATGTGAGTGAGCTTCCATTACTTGTTCCAGCTTCTGCCTCCCTAGCAGTTTGAAAGCATTAAAAATGCAAGTAGAAAAATAGGGATAGTTTCGTGCGCCTTTGGCATTTAGTCATGCCAGTCACATGACCACAGAGATGTCTTAGGACAGTACTGGCTCTTCGGCTTTGAAACAGAGATGAGCACCGTCCCCTAGAGTTGGGAATGACTAGTGAGGGGAACCTTTACCTTTATAAGGGTGCAGGTTCTCTGCCTTCAAAAGAGTTGTTGGATTACTAGCCTAGTGAAGGCAGAGCTATTGGTTTTGTTTTCTGAGAGTGTAGCGGGTTGTAAGACAGTCATGGATGAGGGAGGAACTAAGCCAGAATTTATTAGAAAGCCACTAACTCTGAAACTCACTTCCAATGCATTGGCTTGGCGTCCAAAAATTTTCACTTAAGGGATTGAGAGTTGAGAAAAAGAATGGGAAGAGCTTCAGCAAGAGTGTAAAAAAAATGTTGTTTCACAGCTGTGAAAGATGTTGCCTTTTGGCATGTCAGAGGTCAAGAAACATGTGTGGAATGTTGCTAAACTCCAACTTGCAAAAAGGACATGACTGACGCAAATAATGCAATTTATGTAATTTGCATGGCATTGCGATACAGACAATGTCACCTGAATCCTTTACCATGCACTCCCATGAATGGCAATGGTTCTCCATCCCTCTTGGGGTGAGGTGATGGCTTTCTGGAAGAAAGGAAGGAGACAAAGGCATTATTGGGGAATCTGCTGAAACATGAAGGATTGTACTGAATTTTGACAACATATTTTAAGGTGAGAAGAAGATGGACAATTAACTGGTATGCTAGTTACAGTGAAATTTTTGAGAAACTATTAACACGTGGCCTACAGAGTCTTCATAATACTGCTACAGAATAAACTTTATCCATAAAATGCTGGAGTTTCTGAAATCATACCTTTCTCCAACTTTTATTTTGATTCAAGACTATGAAATCTAACCTCTTTCAATTAGTACACACATTTATCTAGAATAAATGAAAGAGCTGAATTGATTCATTGTGTGGATTTTTATTAATAATTTATATGAGATACTTGCTTTTTAAGTTATTCTGCATTTTGTGTGATATAATTACCTGACAGAATCAAACTGGTGTAACAAATTGTTTCAAATAAACTGCATGCTTCAACCAGGGGTGAATTTCAAAAATTTTAGCAAGGGGCTCTCGGGCCGGTTTCTGGGTGGGCATAGCCATGGTACGCGTGGCCTAGTCGGCCTCCTGCACCATGGTGGGGGAGTGTTTTTGCCCTCTCTGGGCTCCGGAGGTTTTACTTAAGCCTCCGGGAGGGCAAAAACAGCCTACAGAGGTGCTCTGGAGGCCGGAAATGGGCGAGTTTCAGCTTTCCCAAACTTCTGTAGGCCCATTTTTTTGCCCTCCCCGACCTCTGTGTGTGCCCTACACTTACCTGCATCCAAAACAGGCTGCATGGGGACTCCTAGGAGTGGTGGGGTGGGTGGGACTAGCCAGGAGTGGGATTTGGGGGTTCTCAGAACTGGACAGAATCTTAGCTAGTCGTAACTTATAAAGCCCTTCATGGTATTGGACCTGGGTACTTGAGAGACCTCCTGCTGCCAATTACCTCCCAAAGACCCGTTAGATCACAAAGGGTCGGCCTCCTCCGGGTTCCGTCCACCAGCCAATGCCACCTGGCTACCACCCGGGGGAGGGCCTTCTCTGTGGCAGCTCCGGCCCTTTGGAATGAACTCTCCGCAGAGATTCGGACCCTCACCTCTCTCCAGGCCTTCCAGAAAGCCGTCAAAACCTGGCTGTGCCGGCAGGCCTGGGGTTGATGAGTTCCCCCCCCCTCTCGACCTGTATGGCTGTATGATTCTTGTTTATTTTAATCACGTGTATTGTGTTCTATGTTCCCTTTCCCCCCTTTGAGTTGTTCGCCGCCCTGAGTCCCTCCCGGAGAAGGGCGGCATACAAATAAACTAAATCTGAAATCTGAATTACCTAGAGGTTCTCCTGAACCCCTGCAAACCCCAGCTGCCCACCCCTGGCTTCAACTATCCTATAGTGTCACAATTCTTCTTGTAACATGCATTATGGAATTATTGCATATTTAGCTGGACTGGGAAACAACACTTTTAGGAAATTATCTCTGGAAATGTCAGGAATTGAAGTCCCACTATACCTGGAAGACATCTCTAGAATCCTAATAATGTGCCCTTGGGAAAACTGACTTCAGATGAGGTTCTCTCTTTTTGGAAAGGAGATTGAATTCTGACCTTCCAGAAGGGATCATATTTGGGCAAAACTGATAAGTTTTAAATAAATTTGCACCCAACTTCCTTCAGTGTTAATCACACGAGACAACAAGCTGCTGAATGGAAAAAGTATTCCATTTTCAGTTGGCTGTACTTTTAAAGAAAGAAGATCAGCTTTCTTTCTCTACCTCTTCTTTTTATAACGAAAACTATGAATTGAGAGAAGTGAACTCTAACACAGAAGTTCTTTTAGAAAAGAAAAGGCAATTCATGCCAAAATAAATGTGCCAGCCTTGAAAATATACCGCAGGGGCTTTGTAGTTTTTCATGAATTGAAGAAGTTGTGCGTTCTTGTGCCACTTGTCACATTTGTGATTTAACTTATAAGGTGTGTTTCTTTAATGTGTTGTAATGTCACTTTGATATTTTAGAAGTATGCTTTTTTGTTACTTTCTTATAATTGTTGTATTTATTGACGTTATTATAGTTGCTTCTGTACTGCCAAATATGGTGTTATATGTATGCTTTTTATGATGCTTTTCTCTTCTAATAAATTTTAATTATCAAACACTGCTTAGAAAAGCTCCAGTTATTGAGCTGTATGGAATAAGTAAATGAATTAAGTTGGGTTTTAGCTTTCCTGATAACCAAAAGAAAGCGAATAAATATTTGCAGACTTGAAATATAAATAACATTTTGTTGGTCATAAGAATATAAGATCTCTGCTGAATTATACCATCGGTTCTCTTAGTCCAGGATTTTGAATCATGCAATGGCCAGCCACAATCATTTTGGAAAACCAGGAATGGAAGATAGTAGCTCCCACATTATCTCACACATACCAGTTGTTTCCAGAAGCCAATATTTAAGGTATGCTACTTATGACTGAAGATGCCATCAGTGTTAGTTGCCTTTTATAGACTGTTCTCTGTTACTCTGCCCAGTCCCCTTTTGAAACAATTCAGAATGGCTGTTGTTGCAAAGTCGTGTCCAATCCATTGCGACCCCATGGACAATGTTCCTCCAGGCCTTCCTGTCCTCTACCATCCTCCCGAGTCCATTTAAGCTCACGTAGAGTGCTTCAGTGACTCCATCCAGCCACCTCATTCTCTGTCGTCCCCTCCTTCTTTTGCTCTCAATCATTCCCACTCTTCTCTAGTGAGTCCTTCTTTCTCATTAGGTGGCCAAAGTATTTGAGTTCTATTTTCAGCATCTGGCCCTCTAAAGAGCAGTAAAGGATGATCAGTCTAGGACTGACCAATTTGATCATCTTGCAGTCTGAGGCACTCGCAGGAGTCTTCTCCAGTACCAGAGTTCAAAGGCCCTAATTCTTTGGCATTCAGCCTTCCTTATGGTCCAAATTTCACAGCCATACATTGCAATTGGGAAAACCATAGCCTTCACTTTACACACTTTTGCTGGCAGGGTGATGTCTCTTCTTTTTAATATGCTGTCTAGATTTGCGATAGCTTTCCTCCCCAGGAACAAGCGTCTTTTAATTTCTTGTCTGTAGTCCCCATCTGCGGTGATTTTGGTCAACTTCATCCTCTTCAGCACCAGCATAGACTTGGACTACTGTGATGTTGAATGGTTTGCCTTGGATTCAAACGGAGATAATTCTGTCATTTTGTGGATTGTATCCCAGTATTGCTTTTCCTACTCTTTCATTGACTATGAAAGCTACTCCATTTCTTCTGAGGGGTTCTTGCCCACAAATGGTCATCTGAATTAAATTCAACCATTCCTGTTGATTTTAGTTCTCTGATTCCTAAGGTGTTAATATTCAACCTTGTCATCTCTTGTTTGACCATGTCCAGCTTGCCTTGATTCGTGGATCTTACATTCCACATTCCTATGGAGTATAGATCTTTACAGCATAGGACTTTCCTTTCACCATCAGATAAATCCACAGCTGAGTATCCTTTCAGCTTTGACCCAGTCACTTCATTCTTTTTGGTGCTACTAGTATTAGCCCTCTGTTCTTCCCCGGTAGCATATTGGACACCTATTGGGGCTCATCTTCTAGCATCATATCTTTTTACCTTTTGGTACTGTCCATGGGGTTTTCATGGCAAAGATATATCAGAATGGCTACTATGATTAAAATGGCAAATTCCACAGTTTAATTATATGCTTTGTGAAAAAGTATCTCTACCATGTGTTGCAGGGCATGATGAAAAAAGTCAAAAGATTGGCCATAAGGGTGTGATTAAAGGTTTTCCCATTTTTTTAATGTGTGGCACATAAAACAGGTAGGATATTGGTCCTACTGTTGCAGCCATCATCTTGAGTTTTTGACCATACCTGTGGAGATCCCTGACCTTTTTTATTCTTCTTTGTTTGAAACTGAAAAGTCTTCAAATATATTTTCCTGAATGGGTTGCCTCTACTTTTCTTTCTCCACCTTTTTTTTGACTTCTCACATCTTTCTTAATGTGGAGATACTAGAACTGTACACAACGCCTTGAGAGTGGCAGAATTAGGTTTGTATGAGGGTGTTATTATATGGGCAGTTCTATTTTCAGTTTCTTTCCTAATGTTTCTAGGAATAGAATTTCTCTTTTTATAGCAGCTGCTCCCTGGTTGACCTTTTCCTCAAGCGGCCCATCATGACTCCAGGACCCCTTTTTTAGCACTGCCAGATCAGACTAATGGATTAATACCTAGAATAAGTTTGTAGATGATGGATAGATGGATGATAGATCAGTGTTAGTATGCATCATTTTCACATATATAAGCATAAGAAAGGATTTCATTCAGGGAGTAATAGCAGTAGACTTAGCAATAGCAGTAGACTTATATACCGCTTCATAGGCCTTTCAGGCCTCTCTAAGCGGTTTACAGAGAGTCAGCATATTGCCCCCAACAATCTGGGTCCTCATTTTACCCACCTCGGAAGGATGGAAGGCTGAGTCAACCCTGAGCCGGTGAGATTTGAACCACTGGCCTGCTGATCTAGCAGTAGCCTGCAGTGCTGCATTTAACCACTGCGCCACCTTGGCTCTGACTATGTAAGTACTCATATTCTTTTCCATGCATTGACAATGTGGGTTGGTCTTCTGTTCTATATGTGATTAATGCTTCCCACATCCCTTAGCCTATGCTAAGGGGTGTCAAATGCATGTCTTCACGGTGGTGTCAAGTGACATATCAGGACTTCCCCCCCCTTTGATAAAGCAGACGTGGGCATGGCCATTGTGTGACACATCTGGCCCGTGGGCCGCAAGTTTAACAGCCCTACCTTAGCATATTTGACTTCAGTTGGAATTGAATGCTGGGATTCTTTTTTTCCATAGACATGGATGGCAGCCATTGACTTTTTGGGGAGAGAAAGGGGATGCTTGTATTCAGGCTTACTAGAATTTTGGAAAGTCCAGCTCTGGAACATAGCAGATCCCCATAATCTTTATTGTTGTAATTCCTTGCATTTCCCCACTCAACTTCATGGAAACCACGGATATTTGGTGACTTGCATTTATTCTAATCTACACAGAAGTTGAATGCTATTTCTTAGCTGTTATTTCTAGATTGTGATTAGGCGACAGAACACCATAGCAGCCCTTTGCATGAAAGCTTCTTATTTTTCTCCCACCTTTTCTGTCCAGGATTTTTACAGCTCTCCTCTTCAGAATCAGCTCTGAGGATTTCAGAGTTATGGAACTTCTTTTCCTAAATATGTACTTCTAACTGTCAACATTCCCAGGAAATGAAATATGAGGCATTGGTGTGTGAGAAGCTTTTTCTTTCCAGTGACAGTGTGATCCTAAAGAACCTTTTCCAGCTGGCCTCTGGCTTCCTTTGCCTGCACAGTGTCTCTCATCTCAGCCTTTCTACATTATCAATTCAACTAAATTTCCAATGCATTTTGACAAAACAAGTCTTCATGAAAATACACAAATGTTTTCATTCCCATTACAAATCATACCTTACAATTTTTTGTTTAGTTTTTCAATGCCCCCCCCCCCTTTTCAGCCTGGAACTGTGGTGCTTCTCCAGGTATTAATTTAAATTCTTAATAAACTGGAAGGAATGCTTCATCAACAGGCTTTTTAGGGTGAAAAAGACTGTTGCTTTTGTTTAGGTTATCTTTCCCTACCCATGTGTCCTTCTGATGTATTGGGGCTGCAGATCTCAGAATTCCTAGATGGTATGCTGGCTGGGGCTTCTGGGTCTCCCAGTCCCAATACATTAAGAAGAGACCAGGCTGAGGAAGCCCAAAATAAAGTGTGTTGGCATCCCAGTTGTCATTGTGGATTAGTTTTCTTTTCGTTTGGTTCTTTGGAAATGGCTTTTCTCAAAGAATGGGTGTTCACCTTATGGCTGAGAATAATTTGCTGTGAGGATAGGGCTTCCCTTTTCTGACCAAACTATAACCAGGCCATCATTATTTTGATCTAATACCCATGACTACAACAATTGCAGTGCCAAATGAAAAAAAATAAGAGGAGTTGTCTGCTTTGGGTAATTTGCTAAAGATGCATAATAGGGAAGGGAGGAAAGTGCCATTAGTAGAGATGAACTAATCTGTCAAGTTCAATTTTATTCATTTCTTATTTTTCCAAACTTTAGTTTGTTCTTTCCTGTTTCTGCAGCAGTTTCTTTCTTACAAAAAAAAAAACCACCACCATGTAAAATGTAGCATGCATTTTATGCATGCTTTTTCTAATGTGTACATAGGTTTTTCTATCATATACATTTGGTATACATTTTATATGCTTTAAAAAAAATGGAAAATAGCATGACCGAATTTGGAAAAGGATACATATAAATGGAAATTTGCATTACAATTCATGCTTCAGTTTAGGAAGTGTGGGTTTGTTCACATTAAATCACAATCCAAAGAAATATCTCCATCCCTGGGTTCAGTTTCAGTATAATTCAAAGCTGTAGCTCTTGGCGTTATGGCAACAAGCCTAAGGGTTGTGTCTAACCTTCTTACTTTAGGCCCTAAAGGGAAAATGTAGGTAGACTGGGAAGTATTCTTGCCTTTCATGTTAATCTGAGCTAAGATAATGTTTCCTAAAATCATGATAATCTGCAATATTGTTTTTATCTTTAGGCTAACATTTTAAAAGATGCATTTAGACAGTCCCACTTTCCAGCAATCTCAGAAAATCTTTTCCTATTCTATCTGTAGAACTGTTTTTTCCCAATGCGACTTGCCTGACTCATTTGTGCTGGCAGAAGGGGTCTACTGTAGACCCCATCAACCAAGGAATTTTACCTGGTGGGATCCAGGAGAAGAGCCTTTTTTTGCCGTGGAACATCTTGCAACAGGAGGTGAGATCCGCTCCCTCTCTGTTAACCTTCAGGAAAGGCCTTAAAACCTGACTATGTGGACTGGAGGTGCCCATGAAGGAGAAGCTATTGGCTGGAGGTGGTTGGTGCACCAAAAGTGAACCCCAAACCCTTCTTTTTGGTTTGTTTTAATTTCTATAATTTTTAATAAATTTGTATATGTATCGAATGTTTGCTTTATCTTGATGTAAGCCATTCAAAGTCATCTGAACTATGAGATGGATGGCAAATAAGTTTGATAATTAATTAATAAAAATAAATACATTCTAGTGCTCTGATTTTGGATGTTTAGCTTGGTGGTGGGTGATACTACTTGAATACAGTCACAAGGATAAGCCCATAGACTCAGGGGATTCCCTGCATTTTATGATCAATTTCCTAAGTTTTATTCATGTTAGTGATCAATGAATGACCACAGGCAGATTAATGGATAATAGAGTTATGTTTGCATGATTTTGTGAAGTTATTAGCATTTCTGCTTAAAAAAAATATGGGGAGAAAAATATTTCTCCTCCGTCCATAATCTTTTCTTGATATGTTGGCTGAAAAGATATGCCCTTTGAGTGAAAGGAATTGAGTGCTTCCTTATTTTTATTTTAATTATCGAAGTTTTATACCATCCAAAACACTTTCATGCCTTTGTCTGCTTTACAGAACACACATTAAAATGATTCAAAAGCTTTCATTAATTACAAGTTAAAAATCAGATTAAAACAAAAAGGAACAATTGCAAACTTAAAAGGCAGAGGGAGCACTTTCAACTGTCAATCACCCCAGGTTTGCATGGCACTCTTAGAGCGCCAGGCTATTTGGTAGAGCCAAAATTTTAATGCATTTCTGGAAGGCCAGGAGTGGAGGCCAGCTGTTTCATAGGGCAGGCACAATGTCAGAGAAGGCTCTTCCTGGAAGACCTCACCAATCGAAAATCTTTAACTCATGGAGTCAGAAATATGTCTTCCCTTCTTGCCCGATGGGTCAATGAAATTGGGATGAGACAGTTCCTCAAATAACCTGGATATGGGGATGACTTTGTTTTGAAATGAACAGAGAAAAGGAGAAGTGCATCATTTGCAAAAATTATACCAACAAGGATAGGAGCAGGGGTTACATCGTGTAGTCCCAGTTTCTTCCCTATACATGGCCACTGCATTGTCCAAAGCATAGTAATATTTCCTTACATTTAATTAATGTAAATACATATTAGGAAGCTTTTGATTACCAATCATGTTCATTTTCAGCATTATATTGTTCAAGTAGTGAGGTGATTTTCTTTTTTAAACAGTATTAGCTGCTAATACTAATATTGTGCCAAGAATCTCTTGCCATTTAACTATGTTTGTGTGAACTTTACGTCCTTTGGCTCTCTAGATGTTTCAGATTCCCTCTTGCTGTTGATGTATCTCCAACTCTCTATGTGGGTGTAAAAGAGAAAGAAAATATATATGCACAAAATGTTTCTTTTTTCTTTTTAAAGTTATGATGAGAGCTTCAAGTGTCAGCTTTTGCCATTCTTGTTTCACCCACAGATGAAGAACCAAAGGTAAATCAGGCCATAATATCTCAGGAAATCATTTATTTGTTTAAGGCTGGCTAGTTTGTTTGGTAGATAGATTTTCATGGAGTTTAATTGTGGGATTATCTCTTCCCAGGCAGGAGGAAGCATAAACATAGCCACTGTAATAAAGCAGTATTTGAGGTCCAAAGCCAACAACTCTTCAGCAGCTACTGAATCCGAGAGAGCAGTACAGTATAGAATGAGTATCAAGGATTTATACTGTGCTCCTTTTCTATCTGTCCCTTTACTTGCTCTTTGCCTAAGAGATTACTCATTGGAAGTCATTTCTCTCCGTCTTTGTTCCCAAGCACACAACAGATAAGTTTGGTCTCTCTCCTCCTAACAATTTTATTTTACCTATCCCTATGTATTCCCTGGAAAGGATTTCCACTCTCAAGATTTGTGTGTGTGTGTGTGTGTGTGTGTGTGTGTATGTTTGTGTGTATGTTTGTTTGAGTCAATGTTGACTCCAGGCCACTATCTACCTAGGCAGACCACTTCAGGTTTTTTTTTTTTTTGCAAGATTTTTCAGAAATTGTTTGCCACTATTTCCTTCCTAGGGCTAAGAGGAGTGACGAGGTCAACCAGCTGGATTTCTGCCCATGAGAATTCAGCTCTGTCACAATTCAATTTTCCTTTATACCTCCAATATCTAAAATTTGATTGTAGAAAAAAACAGTTCCAGTAGTTTAAGTAGGTGAGTCAAACTACATGCTGTACGCGGGAAGCATTGTAGTCCATGTGGCTGAGCATTCAAAGTGATAAAATTGATCAGATATTAAAAGAAGTCCATATCCAAGGAATTTTTAGCAGGTTCTACTTTATTCCTAAGAGATTGTAGTCTTGTAATCAAATGAACTGAAAGGTTTCATGAGGAACAGTTTGCTGTAATGGTTCAAAGCACCAGACTAGAAACAAAGAGACAAGGACTTTTAGTCCCACCTTAGGCATGAAGCCAACTGAGTGACTTTGGGCCAGTCAGTCACTTAGTTCTAGGAAGAAGGCCATAGCAAACCACTTTTGAAACTTCTGCCAAGAAAATTGCAGGGACTTGTCCAGGCAATCTCTAGAAGTCAAGAATGACTTGAAGGAGCACGCATGCATGCACACACAGAGAAAGACACAAATACACATTTAATGCAGCTTGTTTTCAGCAATTTCTATAAAATGTCAAAGTTGCTTTTTAAAGTTGCTGTTTTTTAAAAAAAATGGCTGGAAAAGCCCAAGAGAGGTCTTAACCTATCAGAGGGTCCTATCTTTTATAACCCCCCTCCCTTTTTTTCTTTTTAAAAAAGATATGTTTCAGTTTAGTTGAAGCTTTTAGGTCTTTTCTTTTTGCCAAAAGCCCAAATCGGAATGTTTGGGGAAAGATAATTTAATTTCAGTGATTGGGTCAGTATCAGTAGTGGAAATTTCAACATTTCCTGGTAAGAGGCTATCTGCAATGATGGCAGAGGCAAAGCAAAATGAGCAGTAAACATTTCATCCTTTCCAAGTCTTTTTTCTTTCCCAAAGAAATTTGTGGTATTTTACTCATTTGGCCAGTGTCAAATGAGTGTTTTACCGAAGTATCCTTTTGTTCAGAATCCTGCCTTGAATTTAAAGACAGCCCAACAACTGGGCCCTGTGATTTTGTTTTTCCTTTAAGCTTTTGCAAGTCAGCAGCTGGCACATCTCAAATGGAGCTTAGGAGTGAAATAGATCATTGGTCTATTTCATACTGTTTTGGCTGGGAAGCAGCTGATCACAGCACTGTGTTTTTCCCTATCCACAATATGAGAGAATTTAATTGATGAAAAACGGAGAATTTGATTACTATGGCTAAAAAAACAGTAAATTTTTGAGCTTGCAGAGGAATCTGGTACTTCTCCTTCCTATCAGCAGAATAGAGATTCAGCTGGGGCTCTTCTCACAGTTTTAAATGCCTGAGGGAAGAACATCAACTAGACCAGGGGAGACATGATAGCAGTATTCCAATATTTGAGGGGCTGCCACAGGGAGGGGGGGGTGTCAAGCTATTTTCCAAAGCACCTGAAGGCCAGACAAGGAATAATGGATCGAAACTGACCAAGGAGAGAATCAACCTAGAAATAAGGAGGAACTTTCTGACAGTGAGAAAATGGACCATTGGAACAACCTGCCTTTGGAAGTTGTGGGAGCTTTATCACTTGAGACTTTCAAGAAGAGATTGGACTGCCACTTGTCAGAAATGGTCTCATGCTTGAGCAGGGAGGTTGGACCAGATGACCTATAAGGTCCCTTCCAATTCTGTTGATCTGTTATCTGAATGTCCACCATTTTCTTCTCACTGAACCCTAAATCCATTGCTTTCTATCTGTTGCAGTCAACAGCCATGTAAATGGTAACATATGTAGAACATTAAAAATCCTGAAATAATCTTTGGTATTATATTTCAACTGTTGGATCTTCCCGTCTTGAATAAAAAAATACCAACCTGAATATTTCTAATATGGAGCTATGCTTTAGGTAGTTTCCTTCCCATTTCTCCCCTTAAAAAGGCCTTATGTTCAGTATATGGATGTATTGGATGCCAAAATAGGCTTATAAAGAAAAGAGAAACTTTTGTTTATAAATTGCAAGGGGGAAAGAAGTAAATGCCTATTTATATCCGTACAACAAGATTTGCCATATAGTATTACAAACTGAAGATCTTGCAGGATCATCTTGTTCCTACCTTATCCAGTAATGTTTTCCCCTAGATCTGTTTTTTCCAAACATACATGGAACAATAAATGGAAAATACAATTCTCACCCAAACTTTCTTCCAACTTATACTCAGTAGTGCTTCCTGGCAATGCTGGGTACTGTAGTCTGAAACCTTTTGGAGGATTCTAGACTGGAGAAATGTGGTATACAGAATATATGAAGCAATCCAGAAGCAAGGCTCTTGCCAGCTGTGTGGGAGTAAATGTATCTAGGAATGAAGCCCGAATAAATGGTAAATTCCAGTCTGCAAGGATGGCATGAGAATGTTGTCACAGCTTACAGTAAAGGCTGAGAGCACCATGATGTTTACAATCCTTTTTACTGTTATTTTAATCTTTAATCTTTAATTTTCACAATCGGCATACAGAAGATGATCATACAGTGAAGGAGAGACACAGTTCTGAAATGGGAGGGTGAATAGATGACTAATGTAAGATAAACAATAGATTATACTAAAGAAGAACAAACAATGTAATCACTGTAAGATAGATAATCCAAATATTTTCCATTTACTGATAAACTGCTTCAGTTAAAACAGCAATTTGTTACAGAATAAAATGGTAGGATATTAAATAAAAAGATTCTGATATATAGATATCAGGAATGTAGCAAGCTAAGAATGTTACTACTACCAGTAGGGTATCATTGGCATCCAGTTATTTATATTAACTTTCCCAATAATGTTTTTAACAATTTAGAAAATTAGCAGATTATTTTTTTCTATGTAAGAAATAATAATACACAAATGTATACATAAAAGAAATGCAAATGTGTGCATATGTGGAGGTAGGATTGGAAACAAATAAAAAAGATTCTGAGGAGGGAAACTAATATTAAGATCAAATTCAGTCTAAATTTGTGACTGCATAGTAGAATACATCTGATTGGTATCTTTCCAAACTCTTCTATCTGTAACATGATACAATTTGTCTATAATTATGAGCTTTTTAAAGTTTTATATATTTAAGCTACATAAACAATGAAATCTTTTATAACACTATGTATTAATTTACAGCTAGGTGTGCTTGTAGGATATAATTATATTTTTCATGAAATGTTTTTGATCTGGATTTTGAAAAACACAAGCATAATAGCTCTGCTGAGTTATAATTGGGGGGAGGGAGGTGATGTCGGTTGTGGCAAGAACAATGGTGCATTTTAGTTTATTCAATCAGACAGGATTCAGTAATCACACAGAAGGAATCCAGTGGGAACTATTTCTAGAAGTGATTGCCAGTAGCCAGAATTTTCAGTAAATCTCTAGGTTTATTTGGGGGGGGGTCGGTGGGGGTTGACCTATAGGTAGCTTTCTTTTAAATGAATATCTTCTGCAGGATCACTGGCGCTCCCTGATTCATGCATTATGTATGAAACCTTTCTAGTAGCTGTGAATGAATTGCTAATAACAGAATTCCTGGAAGTGTAAATAGCTCCCTTTTGTTTGTAGTTTAATTTAGGGAGGAGAATAAAATACTAGCCCAGCCCAAAGAGTGAAGATCGGAGTGAAATAAACTTACCTTCGCTACCGGTTCGCAAATGTGATTGCTCATGCGAGATTGCAAGTGTCAACAACTGGATGTGATGACGTCCAGGCGGGTGGGTGGAGCCTCCCGCTTCCAGCCCTACCGGTTCCCCCGAATCGGTTGGAACCGGCTGAATTTTACCAGGATGAGGATGTGATTTTACTTTTAGACGGGTAAAGATTATACTTCTGGGTATCATTGCAAGAGTCGTGGATGCAAGATATTTTGGAATGCCTTTTAAAAATGCGGCCCTTTTCCTTTGAATTACTGTCTACACAAGCTAATTTTTCCCCCCTAAAACAAAAAAGAATGTAGAAATAAACAGAGTGGCGGGTTATTGGTAGCTGCGTTTGATAGCGGTTGTCATTCGGTAGCAACATATGGCAGCAATATGGGCCTAGCATGTGGTTTCAGAATGCAAGAAAATAAGCTTGAGTTTATGCACTCTACCTTCCTGGTATTCAAAATGCACACCCCTTCCCATAATAAATGATGATCTGACCTTTCAAATAAACATGTTATAATGTCTTTCCTTCATGCCTTCCCTCAAAGCTGTTACTCATCAAAGAGCCAAACTGGGCTTTACACTAAAAAAAAAAAAAGAGTCCCCAAGGACAAATGCCAGCTCACATTTTAAGGCATTTGAATGTAAACATCAAACTTTCTAATAACTACAAATACTCACTGTGATCAGAAGGAAAAAAGCAAAGGTGAAATACATCAATGAAGCCATCAAACATAATCCAAGTTTTGTTGGCAGAATCTGCTTTGGATGGGGAACAAAAATTAATGAACAGCACAGCATTTTACAGTATCATTTCAAAAGAGTGTATATATCATTAGAAAAGCCATTGAAATAATCGATGGCAGTATTTTGCTGCAAGACTGATGGCACAATATTTGCAGCCTTTTGTATAGCTCTATTTGGGGACAGCAGAGAATGAGGTGGTTAGGATAGTGTCATTGACATAATGAACATGAATTTGGGCAAACTCTGGGAGACAGTGGAAGACAGGAGGTCGGGCATGCTGTGGTCCAAGGGGTCACGAAGAATTAGACAGGACTTGTGATTGAACAGCAACAAAATATGACAGATGATTGCAAGGAAGCTGCATACCAAAAGATAGTCAAGGACAGGATGAGGAATCTTCCCTTATTCAATTACCATATTTATATAATACTCATCATCCTTGGCCATTGGCTAAATTTGCTGATCAATAGAAGCCGGCATCAAACAACATCAGGAGGGTCAAATTTCTGTTTTCTATGGGTTTATTACCTTTGGAAAGAGAAAGAAGGAATGGAACCCATAAATTATAACTTTTCCCCCGAAAATATGACATGTCCTGAAAATAAGGCCATGCCAGATTTTTGGGGTGGGCAAAAATATATGTCCTCCCCTGAAAATAAGCCCATTGGACAACACACACACCCCTCCAGCCAGACAGAGCACCACTCACCGGCCTAGCAGTATCCTGAAGATGTCAAGCCGTGTGAGCCTGGAGGGAAACAGGCTCTAACACAGCTTGGCGCCTTTGGGATAACGGTGGGTCGGTGAGTGGTGCTCTGCCTGGCTGGAGAGGGGGGGTTGCATGAGTGCCTGTTCCACCCCTTGCTCGTGTGCCTCCCAGCCTCACCACAACCTGGGACGTCTCTCCCTGCAGGGCCAGGGCACTGCTGCCATCTCAGCACCGAGAATGGCTGCTTCTGCAGCTTCCAAACCCCATAAATCTGCTGCTGAGTCTTCTGGGAGCCAAGGCAGAGAGTCTTCCAGCAGCCAGGATGAAGAGTCTTTTGGGAGCTGGGCCACAACCATAGAATGGGATGCGCACTCCCAGAGCAGCCACTGCCAGAAGACTCTCTGCCCCAGCTCCTGGGAGACTCGGTAGCAGACTTCTGGTGTTTTGGAAGCCGCAGAAGAAATCATCCTCAGTACTGGGATGGGGGCAGCACCCTGGCTGTGCAGGGAGAACTGGCCCAGGTCATGGTGAGACTGGGAGGCCCGTGAGTGGGGGGTAGGAACAGGCACTCATGCAACCCCCCCTCCAGCCAGACTCGTTCACATGTCCTCCCATCCCTGCACCAGGCTCTTTGGAAGCCCACTCACAAGAGAGCAGCCACCTGGCAACCCCCCTCCCCAACCAGGCAGAACACCACTCACTGACCCAGTGGTATCCCGAAGGTGCCAAGCCACACAGGTGCCTGTTTCCCCCCTGTCTCCCGCGGCTTGGCGCCTTTGAGATACGACTAGTTCGGTGAGTGCTGCTCTGCCCAGTTGGGGAGTGGGGTTGCCAGGTGGCTGCTCTCTTGTGAGTGGGCTTCTGAAGAGCCTGGCGCAGGAATGGGAGGACATGTGCACAGGCTCAGGGGCAAATGGTTGTGTTGCGCTATCGCAGCAGTGCAACAGAGCAGCCATGAGGTGCCCACGCTCACTGCATCCTGCACTGCCAAAACAAACCCCCCCATAATAAGGCCAAGGCCATATTTTGGGGGTCAAAAGAAAATAAAACCCTGTTTTATTTTCAGGGAAACACAGTAATGACTTGCTTCAGAACAATGGAAACACAGACAACCTCATTTTGATTGATGATAGACAATTAGATATATTTGGAACAGATAATTCTGTAATCTCTGAGAGTTTGATTATGGAATTATTGGAAGAAGCCTTGAGCTTCCTAGGCAACACTGCAATTATATAGCAGCCAGTGAATGTCTGAATGTAGTTCTAGAACATGAATGTTCACAGCCACAGTGAGAAAGCTGAAGAGTTGTTTAGCTATTATTAAATATTCCAGAATCACCACAATTTGTATTAGTGTGATATAGTGATGGAGGTGTTGGAGTAGGATCTGGGCAATCCAAGTTAAAGGTCTCCTGCTGTGGTGAAGTGTGGTACAGACTTTCCCAAAGAACAAAGAGGCAGCTCAGTGTGGAATCTTTGGTATGTAGGAAGAGAAGACAGGGTGGACCTTTCCAAACCAGAATATATCTAATAGTCATCCAGATTTGTGCTTTAGTCTGGCAAGATTCATGCCTATAGGTGAACAACAATAAGGAAACTTATCTGGAGTAATTCCTCTTGTCATTTTTGGTTCCTTCCGGACTCTTTCAGCTAGAAATTCAATTGAGTCTTTTTCAACCCAATCTACCTCATAGGGTTATTGTTAAGAAAACAATAGAGAAAGGAATGCTGTGTAAACCATCTGGGCTCTTGGGAAACAGGTGGGATATAAGAAATATGTAAATATAGAGAGACCTAAAAATAACTAACTTGGATATGCTTGACTGTACATCTTTGCTGTAAACTTCTTAAAATATTCCAAATTCTCCACTTGACCACTACAACTGTTGGCTCAAAACTAGTAACTTGATCCTAAGATATGACTCATTGCAAAATATCAGAAATATAAGTAGAGAAGCCAGGCTTTGGATTCTAATAGATGCTTAACAGGAGCCTATAAAGCTTTATTTCTGGGTGTACAAGGTAAAAGCATCTCTGTGGCAAATGAACAGAGGTGGGTTGCTCCCAGTTTGGCCGAACCGGTAGTAGTATTTTGACCTGAGTCACAACCCAGGCTGGCCATGCCCCTGAACCAGTTCCCCAGTTGCCGCTGCTGCCATGTTATTTAGTAGTGCATGCATGTGCGCAGTTCACTGTAAATTGTTCTGTGCATGCGCATGCAGCAAACCGGTAGTAAAACTGGGAACAATCTACCTCTGCAAATGAACTAATAAGATTGCATAACTCAGAACCTCTACAGATTTTTAACTAATAATATTATCATTTATTGAAAGGCAGACGTCAAAATAGGATTAATGTGAGGTTTATGATTATGATGAATGATTTTAGAGAATATTCATCCTCCAGTCAGGTAAAAGTCAACAAATATGGGTGTTCAGGCAGAAAGGTGCTGGTTCCTGGATTCAACAAAAATTTTAAGGTTTGAAATGTAGAGGACAAGGATTCTACTGCTAATCAATTATTGTCTTGTAAAAATGAGAATCCTGCTCAATCATTTAAGACTTCAGTCCTGGTGAGTTGGTCATGGTTTGGAGATTGAAAAAGCTTGCAGACACGACAGCATTTATGTTTTCTGGTACTGTATTGCAAAATTATTTTTTTTCTGCATTGGTCAAACTATCTGAAGTACTGTATTCATTTGTGAGTGCCATCGTTTTAAGAAAAGAAATTCGAGCCTGTTCAGAAAAAAAAATTACTAGGAAAGTGAATACTCTGAAATCTCCAGACCACGAGGGAGAGTTGAAATAACAGTTTTACCTGGAGAAGAGAAAAAATGAAAGGGAATTGTGCTTGCTACCATTACCTAGCTATCACATAGAAGACAGAGCAGGCTTTGAAGCACACAGAGGTATAACAATGAATAACAATTGCAGGATTGCAGCATTAGATTGGATTGAAACCTTCTAACTGGGAGTTGTTGTACAATGAATATGAGAATCTTTGAAGGTGTTAAAGCTGAGGTGGAACAGTCCTGTCTAAGCAATACTATGTTCTCCACCCAACCCTAATACAGGTAGTCCTCAACCTATGACCACACTTGAGTCCAAAATTTATGTTGTTAAGTGAGACATTTGTTAAGTGAGTTTTGCCTCATGACCTATTTTGCCGCAGTTGTTAAGTGAATCACTGCAGTTGATAAGTTAGTAATCTGATTGTTAAGTGAATCTGGCTTCTTCATTGACTTTGCTTCTCAGAAGCAAATGTGATTGCATGACCTTGGGACACGGCAATGGTCATATGAATGAAATAGTTGCCAAGCATTTGAAATTTGATCACATGATGATGGGGATGCTGCAGAGGACTTAACTGTGAACTAAAGGTAGATCGAGGACTACCTGTACTTCAGTCAACGGGTTAGGGTAGATGCCCACCAAGATTCTTGTTGTGAGTTTCGATGAATAAGACCAAGTCCCTTTACATCCTGGCAATAGGCATAAAGTCAGTTATTCAACAGTAGAATGGTTGGATGCATTAATGTAGGGCTCCTGTGGTTCTAATACGAAACAAGGAAATAACTTAGGGTACCCTTTGAATAAGGTCAATCATATGGTTCCTTCCTTAAATATATGTTTGCATGTTTGGCAGTTGCATACGAAGTCTAGGCAGGATGGCATATCTTCCAAAGGAAGGCATTTTCAGTTACCAGCATTTCTTAACAGAATTACGAAGAAGGCAGATCATCATGATTTGGCATTACAAGCTGACAGAGACATATTGGGAATATATATATATGAAACATTCAGTGCCACTGTTTTGGCAAGGCAGAGAAACTAAAGTATAAATATACCCTCCCTCCCACGTAGCTGGAATGGCATTAAAGATGCTTACAGTACATGGGGATGATGCCTACCATTTTCCTGCTCTAATGGGATCCTAATTGGCAAGCTGGCAGGTCACTAATCTGTTAACTGGGTGATTATGTGTACAGTCTTTGCTTAAGATTCATGGCCAAAGCTTCCAGTTTCCTTAGCTTTTTTTCTTTTACATTCAAAAGAGAGTCTAAATGTATGTTTGTAATGGTGTGTATTAGGTAGTGGAACAAGCTGAGATTAGTCTAAAAGGTCATCTACCACAATAATAAACATTGCAATAAATATTGTAATTTTGGTATGATCTAGATCGGGGCTGTCAAACTCCCGGCCCATGGGCTGGATGCGTCACGCACTGGCCACGTCCACGTCCAGTTTAGCGAAGGGGGAAAAAGTCCCGATGTGTCCCGTGATGCCATTCTGATGACACAAATTTGACACCCCTGATCCAGATAGAACTTAAACTGATAATTGCCACCATCTGTCAACAGCATCCTTCTTTCTGTTACATAGGTAAACAGGACAATTATTAACCTTGGATAAAGACTTGGTAATGCCCAAGAACTACATGGGTGCCTTTTGATTTCTGGATGTCATACAGAAGCCTGTATACTGTTTTTCTTCAACAAAAACATTATGAAGGCATGTTTCCTCTCCATGACTCTTGGGAATTATTTTTTTCCCAGGTTTACATTTGTACTACTGATCAGCATTGGCCACTTATCAAGAACGTGCAAGTCAGTTACTGGTTCTTAATCCTTATTTGGTTTCATCTGTTTGTATTTCATCTTCCCCCGTTTCCTCTGTAGTATTACTGCTTTTGCAGCTATGAGCATGCTTTAAATGAGTGCTGAACTCCTTTAGGGTAACCATTTCACTAATCTGCTGAAATGGATATTAATGCAGTATGTCTTAAAATGCAACTAATTGATTAGCAGCTAAATGTACTACTGTTAACAGTTTCCAAAATTCTGGCTTTTTAAAGCATTTGATCTGGCAAGCTTCCTTGCAAACACAAATGACACTGGGAAATATAAACCATAGCACATAAGTACAGCTTTACATAAATTTATCACGGACAGATCCAATAAAGGCTGGCTCTGTTTTATCCCACTGAAAATAATACTAATGTTCAAGATTAGGTCATCCAATTCACTTCATTTGAACATCTGTTAGTCCCATATAACCATCAAATTGGAAAACCCATAAAACCATTGAATTGCAAATCACTTCTGCAAAGCAGAACACCGAGTTCTCTTTGATTTTCCCAGGCTTTTTGCAATCCTTGTTGCCATAATTCATATTTTTGGGGAGCATCCACTAAACCTACTGGGTATCACAGAAGTGTGTAGAGAGTGATTTTTTTTTTACCTTGAATAAACCAACATAGTATACTCTACTGGAGAGCTGCTAGCATGACCCATTGTCTTTAACCCATTGCATGCTGATTGATAAACTGGGTAAGTATTTTGCTAACAGAAAAAAAAATAGCAGGAATGTGTCATATCGTAACATGTTGCCTTCTGGGGCTACCTTGAGCTCAGTTGCTAAAGAGTGCTTGGCATAGGAAAGCAAGGTTCACTTTACCTGTCTACTTGGCTTCAAGAAAACTGCCTTCTACACAAATGTACAAGTATGGTGAAGTCCAACAAAGACATTGCTTTGGAACAGCTCCACAACAGCTGAAACCTAAGCATCACTTTGCATTTGCACAGACTTAATCACTAAATTTCTTTTTTACTTGCATTTGTGTGGCTAATAATTTGTCCTCTGTAAGCATTTAAGTCTTAAAGAGTGTCAGAAACAGCTGTGATCTAATGCATTTGGAAAACTATCAAATTAACATGAAACTTTCCTCACTTTTTAAAGGGTTTAATCAAGGTTTATTTATAATTGCATTTATTTTTATAGTGAGCTTTGGAAAGGAAAGAAAAGATATTGGAGTTTGCCGCTGTTAAATATTTGTAATGATATGTCTTACTTGGCCTGGGTTTATTCAATATTTAGTTAGCCATCATCCAGGTTTCTTGCTACGCATCCTAGAATCTTTCATCTATGGTTTTTTTTGGTGTAGATTCTAAATTCTTCTGAAAGTTTGTTTTTTAATCTTTCCTGTCCTTTCTTTCTTTCTTTTTCCTCCCTCTCTTTCTCCCTCCCTCCTTCCCTTGTTCAAGCATGTACCTATAGACATCACTAGTAATGTTCAATAATGGCAGTTTTTATTAATCAAGAGTTGTCATCTCAGACAAATTACCCTGCTTTTTTTTAATGACCGATTTTCCTTCTGCAGCCAAGGAATGGTTGAACATTTTCTTTTCTTTGTAACCTCCCATATCTCCAAAAGCATCCCATGGTGGAGTATGCCAAAGAGAACAAGAGTTCTTCCAGGGCAGAATCAGGTTTAGCAGCAATGAGGGAACGGTTGGATGAGCAGATTTTCTCTGTGCAGTCACATTGTTCCCTCTTTCTTCTTTAGGATGCTGTGCTTTGCTGATACTTTAAAATCTTCTGTTTGGTGTTACTAGCCAATTTGGGCCTGGTTTTGAAAGGTTGAGTAAAGGAAACTACCCTGTTCTCTCTCCCTTTCTTTTATAAATAGTAATTGAATAAAAATGTTAAGTTAGCCAGTGCCAGGAGGCAAGCGTCCAGAGAAAGAGTGGATTTCTCCATCCTGAGTGTGATTTTGAGGACTCAAGGGAAAGGGAAAATATACTTTGCCAAGTAGCTAGAGTACCATCAGTATTATCTTCCCTAAACAGCATCTTCTCAGCTGTGCTCAAAATGTTTCTCTGGTAATGGGGGATAATATCATCCTAAAACTCTATGAAAATGTCATGTACATCAATAAGTACCTTCCAGACAGGTGAAGGTCCCAAAATTCTGAACCAGATTTTCTTACCACTGTGCCAGTTGTCATAACTGCATTGGAGGGAGCACAGTGAGGCTTTGTGCTTGAAATGATTGTGATGGCATTTCAGTGATGACTGAAATGATTTTATTCTGCAGGAATGAGGAGCAAAATTTTCCTCAGAAGGTCCCTAGGGCAAGGGAAACCCAGAAATGGTATGTCCTGGATAGTTGCAGATTTCAGGGAAGTAATGCTTTATGTGATAATTCCTTTGCGCTTAAAGGTAAAGCTTCCCCTGTCCGGTTGTATTTGACTCCAGGACACAGTGCTTATCTCTATTTCTTGGCCGAGGGAACCAACATTGTCCAAAGACAATTTACATAGTTACGTGGCCAGCATGGCTATATGCCAAAAGTGCATGGAATACTGTTACCTTCCCACTGAAATGGTACCTATTAATCTACTTGCATTTTCATGCTTTCAAATTGCTAGGTAGGCAGGTTCTGGGGCAAGAACAGGAGCTCATTCCATTGCGTAGGATTAGGGTCTTGAACATGGGCTGTCAGCTTCCCAGCTGACAAGCTCAGCATATTTAACCACTTAGCCATCAAACACTCCATCCCTTCTGGGTTTACACCATCCTAAATAACCCTAAGGTACTATGCTTATGGGTTTAATTTGCTGGATGTAACTGGCATTGTTTCTGCTTAGAAAACTGGGAAGACTTTCAAAATTCACCAGGATCTGTGGATGGATACTAGTTCATTTGTTGAGGTGTGTGGCTATAGAAATCTAATCCAACCCAGCAAAACAATCAATCAATGAGTTCCAGTTTAAGCCTGGAGTTGTCACCCTAATACTGCAGATTTTTATTTGCTTGCTTCTTTTTTTTTCTTTTTTTAGTGATTTGGTAAAAGCAGCATGGGCTATTCTGTTGAGTTCATACATGAGATGAAACTTGATTTTTCTTATCCATACTCATGGCCTACCATTTATCTCAATCTTACCAGCATTTTCCCAGTTGTGTGCCCTTGTCTGTAAATCCCACTACTGTATGAAAAGCCTCAGAAGTAGGTGTTAAAAACATACTGCAAGATTCAATAAAGCATCAGATCCAGAGACACCATTCAAAAGGCCTCTGTTCCGAGAACTATTCCATCTTTCAGTGTTCTTTCCTTGAGTCTTTGGTTGACTGCTTCTCCAGACCCCTTGTGTTGTTCTTGCTGTGAATCCAGAATAAGGCCAAAAAAGTTAGTGCCCTTACTAAGGGAAAGCATAGGGAAATGGCCAGGTAAAGCAAAGCTGCATTGGGAATAGTAGATAGGATCTACTGCTGCTCAAGCCCAGCTTCTGATAGTTCTATATTGCTTTATTTTTTATCTTTGTCCTGGTTAAATCCTTGAAAATACAGTGAGCAAATCATTCTCTGTAGCCCATATAACTAGATACAGGACTAACTGTTCTTAAGCTTACTATACCATTAGATATGATCCAATGAACAGAACAGCTCCTAGTGCAGATTGTTCTTCACTCAGATCTTTATCTGGATAAGAGCGTCTGTCCTCATCTGTTGCTACAATATCACTGGAGGATCTGGGATGGTTTCCCTGAATTGTGGCAACTGATATTAAGAGGACTTTTGCAAATTTGAACTGCAGTCATTTTGACAAATTTGTGTCTCAAATAGTGATAGTTTTCAATCATTCTTGTTAACCTATTCCTTCTTCTAAAAGTATTAACCCCTTGTAATCTGGATATAAATTTGCAAGACTGTCTCCATTCACATTGCATACAATTCAGTCTTGAAAACTGTGGAACGTTCTTGTTATAAACTACTGTCAGAATATAATCCTTATTTTTGATCTTTGTACTTAATGGATTCTAAATGGGAATGAGGCTGAAATCCAGCCTTTCCTATTTTCCCAGATGTAAGTTCCTATTGTACTCAAGCAGGATATACTTCTGGGCTGGATGGATTGCCTTTTGGGGGGATTCCAGCTTTTGCCAGTGTTTTTCCATTTGGGAAAAAAAATATGGCCAAGAGGAAACTATGCCAAATTTTCATAAGATGAGGCAAAATATAGAAAAAATGAGTAGAGAGAACAGTCCACACCTCATAACATTAATTTATAGAAAAATGGAGGTCAGACTGACAACAGCAAGAAAAACTGGGGAGTTGTGGAAGAGCAATTAAGATTGCATAGCATACAGTAAATTTATGGATAGTGCAATGACTTCAGGATAATAGAGAGATTCATGAAAGAGAAACTAACAAATTTTTTACCAAGGGATGCTAATCATTAAAATTACGTGATGAATTTGTACAGCTAATGTGTGTACCATTGGAAAATAGCCAAACAGATAATGTTTTAGCTAAATAATTAAATCCAGTATTGACCATGAGGGCAAGGACAGCTCTATAAGATTTCTGACTAAAGTCATTTTTAGCCTTTTCAGGAGAAGCCAGGAATTAAATCAGGGGCTCTTTGTATGGAAAAAGATTCTCTATTACTGAGCTAAATTCTAGTACAACTGGCTATTATGCAAATTTAATGAACTACTCAACTGCAGAGATCTATTGGTAGTGGCATACTGTATGTATTGACCTGGAAATATGCATAGTGATTGGAGAATATTGCTCAGAAATGCAGGCTGAGAAGCTCAAATTCCACAGGCCTGGAAAATAAGAGTCTTTCATCTATATTTTGTACTTTTTGAATAAACTAATCTTACTGAAGTTCTGATTAGAATCACCTCCATGTTGTAGTGTTAGGGAATTACGTCTTTCTTTGGCATGGCTTAAGCCTGGAAAAGGCTACCTAACATTTTATTTATTTGGTATTTGGCTGTTTCCAGTCAGAAACAGAAGAGTGGGAAGAGTGTTAGATTGTTTTAGCAAACTTGTTTTGGTGTCCTTGTTTTTTGGAAGGCTTTATTTACCATAGGACAGTCATATATTGCCAGATACCCTTGATAAATCAGCTTAAGAGCTAGAATGTAAATGTTACTAAACATTGGAATCTTTTAGCAGAATTGTTTTCCAAAGGGTATCTTAGTTTCTTGACGGAACAACTAGTTGTTATTGTTTTTACTCTCCAGGCTCATTAATGGTTAGTGACAAATGGTGATTACTGTTGGAAGGTTAATAATTTTGCTGTTATCAAAACATTATGCATAGATTCTCATAGAGAAGTAGAAGAGAAACCATCACATATAATTTCATATGTATTAGGCTCATTCCCATTGTTGCCAGCCATGAGAGCATTAGGTCTGGCTAATGGTAGCATAGAAAAATAACATTTTGACTATTCTCATGCTCTATTATCCTGTATAGGTGGCTGGACAATTTCTCAGAATTCCAGAGGCAGTAATGCATTGGTTTCATGATGAACTGCAGAAATTGTTATACAGAATACATATCTTAAGTTAGCAGTAAGGGCTCATGAAACAAAACTAAGTTGAGACAAACTTCAAGTTTAATTGATCTCAAATGAGTAGAATATATATTAGGTATGGAGTTGTGTTTCCTATTAAGGATCAGGTTTAGGAGTGTTGTTAGATCAATTAAATTCTACAGTTTTAAACTAGCTCAGTGGTGTTTCAACTACATGCCATTCTGGAAACAGGTAACCTGGCCATGATTATCTGTTCATTCTGTTCCAACTTGACAACTGCAATCCTGGTTTTGAAGCTCTTTTTTGGACATTTTTTGGAAATTTTTATTGGCACAAGATAATATACAGTATGGCCCAGGGGTGAAATGCTCTGAAGTATTCTACTGGTTTGTTTCACACGTGCATGCGTTCCAAACATGTGCTTTGCGCGCAGGTGCACCACAGCCGCTACCACGCAGTGCTGAAAAAGGAGGATTAAGAAGCCTTTTCTGAGTCTGCAAAGGTAAGTAGAACAGTGGGGAGGGGAACAGCTGTGCCGCATGAGTTGGATTTGCTAGAAAGCAGGATTTCCTGCTTTCTAGCGAATACAAATTGTGCACCACAGCTGATTGTCAAACAGCTGATTGTCAGAACTACCAGTTCACCCAAACTGGTAGTAAGAAATGCTACTAGTTCGGGTGAAGCAGTAGTTCTGATGATCAGCTGTGCGACAATCAGCTGTGCCACACAATTTCTAACTTGCACGGCACAGCTGATCATCGGAACCAAACCAGTAGTAAAAAATGCTACTGGTTCAAGCGAACTGGTAGTTCTGACAATCAGCTGTGCGACAATCAGCTGTGTGATGTGATTTCTAAATCACACAGCACAGCTGATTGTCACACAGCTGATCATTGGGCCTGAACTGGTAGCATTGTTTTTATTACTGGTTCAGGTGAACTGGTCGAATTGGTAGCATTTCACCCCTGGTATGTCCAGCATACAAGAAATATTTTACATGTTTCTGATATTATTCAAGCTACAGGTATCAGCATCATTCAAAACCTTTTGGGAATTGCCTATCCTTCTATGAAACAATTCTTTCTGGTGAATTCATTTTCTGGACCACCAGCATGCTGAGATTAGGTGAGTTTTCCAAGGAAGAAGGTCCCTCTTGTAATGTTACCTTAATTTTGAAGCAGTTTCTTGAGTTTCCATTGCTGGGATGATAGGTTCCCCCTCCCAAAAAAAGACCTTCTTTCTTCTCCTTCTTCCTCCCAACTCCATATATTTCATGTGTTTCATTGGTCACCCTACAATAAGACTTTGATAAAATACAACAGGATATTTCAGGTAAACAACCTGTGATGGAAAATAAATAGAAATGAAATGTATCTATTATTACAGATCATTGTGTAATACCTGAATGTGGGGTCCTTTAAAGTTCAACAAAGACTTTGCACACAACTAACAGAGGGATGCATGACAGCCAAATACAGGAGAATTTGGAACAAGAACACAAGGATTTTTTTTCAAATGTTTACCCAACATTGGATGTTTTTATTAGCACGCTAGATCAGAAGCAGCAGTCAGAACCTTCAGAAAGCTTTTAGGCACATGGGGAGGGAAGAGAAACTCTCCGTTTTCTTTTGTGCTTGGCCTGTGATTTATATATTTATTTAATCTTATTTTTAAAATGGAAAATTTCTGACATTCTGTCCCCATTAAGAATGAAACAACCTTTGGCATTCCAAAGCTTCCTTCAGCATGGAAATTCCATTTCTGAAGCAGATCTCTAGGGCTTGTGTGTTTTCGGAGTTTCGGAGAGGGGGGGAGGGGGGGAGAGAAATCCAGAGATAAATCTATTCTGATCGAAACATACATGGTGCTCTTTTATTAGTTGGAGAGAGAATGAATTCAGCAGCTGTTTAAGTTTCCAGCTGCTGACCCAGTAGTCCCAGAATATCATGCCTGACCTTGAGCTAACCAGGATCCCTGGAGCCTGTCCTTGAAGTCTTAATTTTTTGTCCATTTCCGGAGAAAGGGGAATATATAGCATGTGCAGGGAGAGCCATTCCCTTTTGGGGGACATATTCTTCTCCCCTTCTTTGGGGCCTGCCCTATGGTGCCTTCAGCCTTTCATTCAGTGTATATTTTCTTTTTCTGTCTCTGGTGGTACATTCACCATCTTTCTTTACAAAAGGCACATAGTTCTTGTCAGAGCTGAAAAGCTGTGTTCGTAATTCTCATACTGTGAAGGAATAAGAGGGGGGGGAAGGCCTTTGGGTGGCTTTGATAAAATGTGCATTGAACTGATTGGTCTGGGCACTTTAAATATAAAGTGGCCACTGAGATTTTCAGATAACTCATGATAACTGAGCCCTTTTAGGATGGTGGCTTCTATCTTTCTCTTTTCCTCTCTCTCTTGGCTTTGGCACTTTTTAGAGAGTTGACTGGCATTCAGTCAGTTATCTCTCATTGTAGGTTTATTTCCAAATTGTAGACCTTAAAATAGAAAAAGAAGACTACACTTACATCTTTATTGAACAATTCCAGTAAGAAAACTCATCTAATCTGCTAATCTGCAGTAGACTAATAGCAATAACAGATATCAATCAGCACCTATTTTTGCTGTTATTCATTAATATACATTACATACTCTGGAAAATCACAATTTGTTTTCAAGAGTGGTTTGTCTAATAAATCTTTGTTGGTGCATCTCATGAAATCCCTTGGATTAGTACAATGCACAACCTTCAGTTCAGAGGTGGTTGCTGCCGGTTTGGCCTGGATCATCCAAACCGGTAGCAGCAGTGGCGGGAGGCTCAACCCACCCACCCGGACACTTCTGTGCATGCGTAGAAGTTGCCCAAACTAGTAGTAAAAAATTGGCAACCCACCTCTGCTTCAGTTACTTTTAGATTTCAAAACATATATCTGAAATTGCTTTGTTTGGACCATCTGTTATTAAAACTAACATAACTCGGTTTGAATACAGTGGTTAGTTGAAAATGAAAACTATAGTTTTCTTCTGTCTTCTTGTAGAGAATCAGAGAGAGGACCTTGAGGGAAACAGATACAAACCTTTATATAAGCAAAGAGGGTTGAAACCTTCCTTAAGTCCCGGTAAACAAGATAGTATTTGGAAGACATTTGGTAGATCAAATCAAAACAGACTTCACGGGAAAACTAGGTCTGTACTTTGTGTTAGAGGCCATAATAACAGAACATTGCAAGCCTGATTGTGTTTTGTCTCCCTCCCTCTTACATCTTCTCATGCCTGTTCTAGGTGTGTGTGTGTGTGTGTGTGCGTGTGCGTTTGTGTGTGTGTGAAGAAAGTGCCTAAGTCCCAAACTTGTTCTTGTATTGTAATTGGGCATGAAGAAAGCCATTTACATCCCATTCCTAAACTTCATTGTAGAGAGGAAGCAGGATCAGTTAAATATTATGGTAGTATTAAATGTATTTGCATTGGAAAGCAACTTAAGTTTTTTCCCTGCAAACATTTTCTATCTTAATGTGTATATATGAAGTTTAAAGGAATAAGGTTCCTTTAAGATATTTAATGGAAGAAATGAGATTAGGAGGAACATAAAGAAATATGCTGTATGTATAAACTAGATTACATATTGCGGTGAGTCCATTGGATTCTATTGGAATCCATGTTAAGCTCATGTGCAGCATGGTATCTTACTGTGAATGAGATGAGTAATGGAGTTTATATCAGAGTACAAATTACATAATTTGCAACTTCTACAGGAAAACATCGTGTGTATGAGATAATTTCTTTTCCTTGCCCATCCTTTATTGGGGCCCATGAGTCAGTCAAAAAGCATTTGTGGACTTTACTTTAGCAAATGTATTATGAACCCATATAAGACACGATTTATAGCTTAAGGTTTTATGAATCTGGTTACAGCAGCTTATTTAAGAAATCATCAAATACGTGTAGGCTCAGCCAGGAAATAGAAGAAAACAACATAACTGGGTGGTGAACTGAAATGAAGGTACATCACATTGCATCACTGTATGTTATTTGTTATTACCTTGCAATTGTTTCAATAATTAGAATTGCCTCTTTGTTTAAGCAGGTATCTTTTGTCTCAGTCAATAGCTTGGATGAAAGCGGATTCCTCTTGAATGAACATATTCTGTCTGAATATTGTGCAAGAGATGTAAAATATATAGAAAGTGAGGCAGTGTATGATGGGAAGGAGGGAGTCATAAAGGGGAAGAGCATTGCAGGGTTTTTTTTTAACCTCTTCAACATTAGTGAAAGGCTGAGTTTGTATAGTCAAACCATAATGTGTTGTATGACTCCAACTTATTGTAATTGATTAAATGTATCCTTACACTATCACCACACATATTTTAGCAATATGCAAAACACACATGATGCCTTGTTCATCGCCTCTTTTAAATGCAAGTTACTCCTGTGGCCATGATTAGTCAGTATAAGAGTTTGAGATGTTTCAAAAATATTTTTACATTAGTGCAATTGGAATCTTGTGCTTCTTCCTTGATGCATTGTAATTCTATTCAGTGATGCTTATTCTTTTTTGGAATGAAGATCAATCCAAACATTCAGTTGATGAAGCTGTATTGCTGTTCACGAGACAGTTACCACCTCATTTATGTGGATATTTGAAAGTGCTCAGTCCAAAATTGCCTTTTCTCTGAGAAAGCACTTAAGATAGAATTAAGATAGAATTTTCAAAATAAGTGGTTGCATTTTCAAACAAGACACATAAGTCCAATAGTATCATGGATCGGCTGAGATGGCCTCATGAATATAGACGTCTGACCGATTTTCTCTATGGTCTTATAATGGCATGCCTGTAGCTCATGTTCACCAATATTGCAGACACTATGCATTTCCACACTGGGAAAATAAATGCATAGTTTGATTAACCAACTTCATAGAATCTGCCTTCTTTACACATTGGGATGTTTTAACTACCAGGAGAACACATTTCCCTTGCAGAAATTTCCTAAGGTGCTATACAGTTCAAGTGTTCCAACTTCAGGAGGTCCCTCAACTCCTTCTTCAGGCCCAAGTTTTCTTTAGCTCTTTATAAAGTCCCACCTTTGAAACATGGCTCTGTTTTGCCACCATGTCTTTCCACATGATCCTGGAATTCATTTCTCAAATTATTGAATAAAGCATGACAGCCACTGTCTTCTATATCACATTTGGACCAGTCAGCTAACACAGCTTGCTACCTTACTCTGTTTTGTTCTACCTATTGTATTTAATAGTGGTGCACCCCATCTCCACCTTCCTTTAATGGTAGGAAATTTTTCACAGAGAGGGCATCCTTGGTTGTATAAACAGAAGCATAGAATCAAAATCACGTGAAGTATTTGTACAGCTTTATATAGCCTTAGTAAGACTGCATCTGCAATATTGCATCCAGTTTTGGTTACCACATTATGAAAAAGATACTGAGATTTTGGAAAAAGTGCAGAGAACAGCAACTAAGATGATTAAAGGTCTGGAGACTAAGACATATGAAGAACAGTTGCAGGAATTGGCAGGGGTGAAACCCAGCAGGTTTTGACAGGTTCTGGAGAACCAGTAGTGGAAATTTTGAGTAGTTCGGAGAACCGCCAAAAGCCTTCTCTAGCTGGCCCCAGAATAGGGTAGGATGGAGATTTTGCACACACCCACCAAGCCACACCACACCCACCAAGCCATGCCCACAGAACTGGTAGTAAAAAACATGAATTTCACCACTGGGAATTGGGTATGGCTAGTCTAGAGAACAGAAGGACTGGGGTGACATGATAGCAGTATTCTGGTATTTCATGGGCTGCCACAAAGAAGAGGGGTCAACTTATTTTCCAAAGCACCAGAAGGCAAGACAAGAAATAATGGATGGAATCTAATCAAGAAGTAAAGCTACCTGGAATTAAAGAAAAATTTCCTAACAGTGAGAACAATTAACGATAGTGGAACATCTTGCCTTCAGAAGTTGTAGGTACTTTATCATTGGAGGTTTTTAAGAAAAGACTCCACAGCCACCTATCTGAAATGGTATAGGGTCTCCTGCTTGAGAGGCGGGTTGGAAAAGAAGAACTCCAACATCCCTTTCAGCTGTATTTTGACCAACTCTATTTGATACCTAATACGGAAAAATCCCCTTTAACCACTACAGACCTCTACACTTACTTCATTGTGGGTATTCAAGATTCAAGCAAAACATGAATATCATCATAACAACAATTGCATAGATTTTCAGAGCAATAACCTTTGTGAATGCTCAACAGTCAGCATAACTGTTCAGTTTTCTAATTGCTATACAACTCTATACTCCACAGGTTAGCTTGCCTTACTGAAAGGTGATCATTTTAGTTCTTTATACTCCTAGCTCAGTGATGGGAAGCCTTTTTGGCATCGAGTGCCCAAATCGGAATGTGTGTATGCCAGAGGTGCCAGAAACCCGAGGACCAGCTGGTTGGTGTGCATGCCCTTGCCAGCCACCTGCTCTTTGGGTTTCCAACACACGCATATGTGCCAGCCAGCTGGTCTTCGCACATGCCGGTGCACTGGCCAGCTGGTCTTTGGGTTTCCGGCGCTCCGGCGTGCACAAAGACCAGAAGACCAGGTGGCCAGCACACATGCCCACAGAGAAGGCTCTGTGTGCCACCTCTGGCACGAGTGCCATAGATTTGCCATCATGGTCCTAGCCTGTTCAAATTGTGTGCCGTAGGTCAGGCAGCCAGAAACAGATAGGGCAAAATAGAGCTCAGGAAAATAGGCAAACTATGGAAGAAGGAACCTCTCAATTTTTATTCTGCATATAAGTTTATTTTCATCACCACACCTAAGCTTGCATGGATAGCCTTTCATCCACAAATCTATTCCTGTTTTTTTCTAAGCTTTCTTAATTGGTAGAGGAATGACTTTTGGTTATTGACTTCTAAAGTTAAATCAGAAATCAGAAAGCCTTGCTGAGTTCTTTTTATGCTTACCTTGCTGTTAGCTATAGTAGGGAAACATCTTACTGAGAATTCTACCCTGTTATTGAGCAATTTGGTAGGAGTCCAGCGTGGCTGGACTAGGACTGAAGGCAGGCCTTAAAGCAGCCTTAAACTACACTAGCATAAGAACAATTCTGGGTCAAACATAGCCTACACTGGTGTTTTTCAACCTTGGCAACATTAAGATGGGTGGATTTCAACACTCCTGTTTAATATCTACATGAACATCTAGGCACATCATCTGTTTTCCCTGGGTTAGATCTCTTCAGTATACATATAATACCCAATTGTTGTCATCAAAATTCTATCTTCATGTCTGGAGGAACTAAGATCTGAATGGGAAAGAGAAGATTCATACTTAACCAGTCCTGTTCCAGGCTAGACACACACATACCAAAAAGTAATTGCAAGGAGCTTTACTTAGGATTTAGTAGATACAAGCAGCAGCAGGCAGGACATACAGTATATGCAAAGAGAAGCACAAAGCAGCAGAGCAAAAAATCCCTGGAGAGCTTCCTGCAAAGAATTTGTACAGCCAGAATTCAAAGTGGGGGAACAAAAGCATAGCTGGGTCACAGTCCAAGAGTTCAAACAGGGCTTGTCAGTCATTCTGGGTTCCAAGAAGTTTCCACAGGCAACAGGTACACAAGACAAACAACAGAAGGTTTAGCAAGCAGAGCAGTTGGTCCCAACAGAAAACTTCTGGGCAGCAATGGCTCTTAAGTGGAATTGCATGAAGGACAGAAACATCCTTAACATGCAAGAAGCCTTGCAGATCTCTGTTCTGCTCTGTGTCCACTCTTACATGCTATAAGAAGGGTGCTACATCCAGCGCCTCATCTTCTATTGCCTCCCGGTAACTGGAATGTTCCTCAGGCAAGTTAGCCTCTGGCAACTGATTTCTGGGCTCCCTTTGAGGTTGCTATTTTTCCAGGCATCCTGAACAGCTTAATCTCATATTCATTTCAGTCTGAGTTGGCCATCACATAGTTCTAGAAGGGCTAAATGGCTATGGATTGATGGGCCCTCTGTTTCTGGAATTTTGCTATTTTAGTTGTAATAGAGTTGCATTTCCCCAAATGGAACTGAAGTCATCCTGGAGTCACTACTCTTGTTCATGGGGCAGTGGAAGCTTGAGTGGCTGTGGCTTTGGACAAATCCTTTTTATGTAATAATTACACCTTTTTTGCATTAGAAAGTTATATTCATGCCTTGGTCTCTTTGTTGTTGGACTATGACAACACAGTCTTCTAGAGTAGAGCCAAATAGAGTATTTGGAACATACATCTGAATGCATATAGTGGGCAAAAGAATTATGGGTGTACTTTCATTTGCCTTTATTCAACAAGGAGCAGTCATTACTCCTTGGCTTTTAGATGGATTCCAAGGTGCTTGTCTTCAATTGTAATGGTATGTGAGAGATGTGGTGAAGAAATGCTGCCCAGAGAACAATCAGATAAGAGACATCATAGCTCGCAGATGTATAATGACCAGAGAAAAAGGCGCAGAAAGGACCCTCCCTAGCTTCAAATATAAAATTGAAACCAGACGTTTTCTTTTAAGGGCTGTTGGATAAAAAACTTGAAAGAAAATTTGGAACTTTGTTATTATATAAATTGACAGTGGTGAGAATCCTACAGTATATGTGCAAAAATGGAAAGAAACGTCAATTCCCACAATGGAAGAATGGATGGAAAAAGTGATGGCGGAGATGGCAAAGCTAACTGTTTTAATTAAAGAGACAAACTAATCCAGTTTTGTTTCCACTTGGAAACCGCTTCTGGACTTTATGTTCGAAACAGAAAAGATGAAATGTTCATTTTAGATTTTGATAATTAGATTAACTTTGTTGCTATAGAACTGTAAAGCAAAAAGTTGAGATCGCAATTATATTTTGTATAGTACTTGCTTGAAATCACTCAATAGAGGAGACACACTTTCTTCTCTTAGTAATGAGTTCCATTGTTGATTTTCTTTTGCTGTTAGATTTTTCCTAATTTTTGGCTAGTTGCTGGATATCATTGAACATCAAACTACTGCTTTCCCAATTTGTATTTCAACAGATAATTGAAGAATATAAAATATAAATAAATTGTTGTCTTTGGGGCATTAGGGATAAATAATGGTTTTGTTTTCCTTATATGAATCCCCTTTTGCTGGGAATTGCAAGCTTTGAGAAAAGAACTACTGTATATACTCGAGTATAAGCCTAGTTTTTCAGCCCACTTTTTGGGCTGAAAAAAGCCGCCTCGGCTTATACTCGAGTCAGTGAAAAATTTGCCCAAAATGGAGGAGAAAAAGGGGCGGGGCCATGCCGCTGGGTGACACTCGTGAATGGCCCAGTGCCCCTGTGAGTTTCCCCTCCCTCTGTGTCAGTTTGCCGCGCAGCGCGCACCGCACCATCCCCCCTCCTCACGTTCTAATGTAATGCAGGGCTGTCTTACGATTCCCCTTCCTCCCCCTCCTGCCGCTCTGCAACGATGTCCCACCTCCTCCTTGTTATGGCAAGCAGCCACATAGCGATGTCCCACCTCCTCTGGTACAGTGATCCAATGATAGGAATCACTGTGCCGTGTGTCATAGGAGGCGGGACATCGCTCCCGCGGCTGCACGGGACATCATCATCACAGCGGGACATCAGCATCATGAGGTGAGTGAAGCATTTCATTGAATACACCACTAGTTTACTGTTTTTCTTTGAAATAAATATTCAAAAACATTATTGGTATCTATTTTTATTTTTGAAATTTACCGGTAGCTGCTGCATTTCTCACCCTAGGCTTATACTTGAGTCAATAACTTTTCCAGTTTTTTGTGGTAAAATTAGGTGCCTCGGCTTATATTCGGGTCGGCCTATACTCGAGTATATACGGTAATATTTTTCAGCTATTTATTAGTCTATAGTGTTGATTAGCAAATGGGGGCACCAATTGCCTTTGTTAGCAACAGGATGGTACCTAGGATTCTATCTACAATATAGAAATTTTAAAAAAGGGAAGATGGGAGCTAGAACAGGGTAATCAAATCTGCACAACTGTGTGGTTGGAGGAGCAAAGGTTCAAACACATGGTCACAGCTACCATCTTGATTTGACAACCCCAATCCCTTGGGGTCTGTTTATGTCTGTGAATGAATTCTGAAAAGCCATAGGAAAGAGGAAAAGAATACTGTAAAGATTTAGTTTAAAAGTTTGAAGTTTTACTTTGAAAGTATTTGCTTTTCTTTCATCCTCATACTACAGGGTTAAAATAGTTTCAGGGTATATCAAAATCTTCATCTTTTTCATTATGACCTACCAATTTATTCCAACCAGGGCACCTCTCCAGTTTTACAGTATTTTAAATAGGTCAGTTTTTGGACTGTCTAGGACACAAAAAATGTAAAGTCCAAATGGGTCAGGAAAATAATATATCAACTCTAACCCACTGACAAGACAGTTGCAGTGGTAAGTTTAGAAATCTGTTCCTTATTTCTGTTTTTATAACAAGCTCCTTCCCCTTAAAAAAATAACTTACTCCTTTAGGGGGTTCATATAGAATCATGGTTTGCTTTTCTGACAGACAAGCCAAGTTAAACAAACCACATTAGGATTTAGCATGATTATGAGTAAACTGAAGAGAGGTTATCACCACCACACTTCTTCATCTTAAACAAATCTATTTGACAATCTTAAAAAAATAAATAAAGCTGGCTATAAACTCACACTCATATTTGTATTATCTGTTCAAACTCTCCCAGCTTGAGGAAAATACTGGTATATTTTAATTGCTAAACCAGCATATGTTTCAAAATTCATGACCAATGTTTGTGGAGGTAGCAGGTATGTGACACAAGATCTTCTGTGACTAGAGTTTCAGTATATTAGAGAATCTTTCTCAGATTTTTTTCTAAGCTAGAGCAATGCAACGCCTTTCCCACAAAGTTTTTTAAAAGTTACAAAAGTTACAAAAGTTGGTGTTTTTTTAAAATTCATGGTGAAGCCAGATTTTTGTAACATTTAAAATCCTTATTTAGGGCTCTCAATAGCCTTCAAATGTTTATTTAATAGAATGACTAAAAATCTGTGTTTAGAAAAGGGAAGAGGTGAATTAAAACTTCTAAGTGCTTACATACATGAAACTTCTTCTAGAAATTAGTTACATTCTACTAATGTGCTATAATGTTTTACTATATGTCAAACAATACAATTATTCATATATTTAACAGGGATAAAGTCCACAAAATTTTAGTGGGAATAATATCTTAGGAAGCCTTAAAATTGATTAAAATTGTGGTGCAAAGCATATTGACTATCTACTAAATCAAGGCGTGTCAGCAATAATACAATCATTATATTTCTGCTAAAAAGAGAGATGTTATGGAGCCCTCTTTTCCAAAAATTATCACTCTGAAGGACTAACAATCCATTATTGGTCTAAACAAAACCAGCAAAAGAAGGAGAATGAATTGCTTAGTCTTTTGACTTGCTCATGAGTAGTGCCCGGATAGCAGACTTGAACAGCTGCCAAATTTCATGACCAAATGTTTATGCCAGCACACATTTTTATTTTATTTTATATTTTATTTTATTAAGCCATCCAAAAAGGAAGTATTCATCCCATCTCAAACTACTTCTTTCTGGATGTCTTAGCTGTTTGGGCTTTGAAAGTCTACCATATGTGTTCCCATCTGGAGGAAGAGCCAGAATACCTGCATGGTAATTTGGTTTCATGTGTTTACTAAACTGAAATAAAATGTTTATCTAAAGCCAGTTTTGCACATATTCAGGGTTACTATCTATCATAAGTTGGAAAGAAGAATGCTTCAAATCATACAATGTTTTAAGTGATTCCTAGATAGTCAGGCTGAATAAATGTTAATTATAATATTAGATATTTCCAGACTGAGGGATTAAATTAAACTTGTCCAGCCTGGATTCAACCCAGATATACATAGAGAGAGAATCTCTCAGAGATTATCACATTGTCTGGGTAATTCTGGGGACCCAGATGTCTGGGTATCTGGTAAATCTAGAATAAATGACTATTCTCAACAAAAAATGTTTAGTCTTAATCTATCCCTCCCCTCCTTGGCTAAATCCTTTCTTGAGAAACTGTAGTTTTTAAGGATAGCATGTATTTTTTTAAATAAACATAAGTTTATTTTGGAATATGTATCTTTCCCTGTTTCTTGTATTTCCGATACCTTACTTGATGTAGTCAGAGAGGGATGTGGCACTATATGGTTGCACTATGGGAAGAGCAATTTCTTTAATGACTGAGGGTTTCTACCTTAATGATTGACAGTATGACCCAGTCATCCACCTACCTGGATGATGCTATAAATTACAGGGCGGGGCATAACCTTTTCCTAGGGGGTCACAGCAAGATCGACAGCAGTTTACAACTTCCGCGACACCTCATTTTAAAGCCCATAAAAAACTGAATTGAATGAGCTATTAAATGTTAAATTTGCTTTAAGAATGGCTGGAAAATTCGATTCGGAAGAACAAAGGATCATTGACAGAATAAAATGCATTGCCTTTCAAGAGGCTCGCGATGCTGGATGTCGAATTTTGGGGCAATGACGTCTGGCCGGGAAATTCGCCAGATCTCAATCCGGCAGAGAACATTGGGGCCATAATTAAGGATGAAGTGGAAGCTCTGATGATTCAGGAGCAAGGTCAAAATCGATATTCGGTTGAAACTTTGAGAATGAATTTGGAAACTGTGTTGAAAAATCTGGAAAATCGAACGGAACTGTTTGAAGATTTGTTGTGTTCTTATCCACCTCGTTTGAATGCTGTTCGAAGGGCTAATGGTGGTCATACTGACTATTAAATCGTGTCAATAAACTCAGTTTTTGATGGGCTTTCGAATGGTGTATGAATTATTTGTGTTGTTATTACAAGTGTTGCTGTGACCCCCTAGGAAAAGGTTATGCCCCGCCCTGTACAAATATGGAAATATATTTGTGATTATCAACGTACTCTAGATAGAACTCGCTTATTTGAGAGGCTGTTGCAGAATACCCTTTGAAGGACTTTTTATATGTTCATTATCTCCCATCAGGTTAACTCTGTTGCAGTGAAGGTTTCTCATGGGGGAGGTGTTGACACCATGATTTAAATGTCCCATAATAAACAATCAAACCAAGAATGGTTCATGCCTAAGTCACCCATGTGAAAACCCTTTCTCAGTCTCGGGAAAAGCCTTTTTTTCATTGATGATCAGTCAAAGTCTTTACCTGAATTATGTATCTATGTATGTAGAACTAGTTGAATATAATTTGGCACCAAGCAATTGCATCTATGGAGCTAGATGCCAAGAAGAGTCTCAGCCTGGATGTCTTAAATTCCAAAACCTTTTTTCCTTGCAACTATAATATTTATCAGTTTTTGCTTCAACTGAAAACAGAAAGAAGAATGGGAGAGGAACAAAAGCCTAGATCTGATTTCTGTTTGGTTAGTGTTTTTGTTGGACCTAGCGCTGTTTTCTTTAGTTATACATCAGTGATCCTTCATTCATGACTAGCTGCTGATCTCTCCAGTTAAGAAAAAGGGCAAGAGGATATTGGCAGTGGGATTATACTCAGGAGATGTAGAAAGCACTATTCTGAATGATGAGAGGTTTGCGCCACATGTTAGCACCACTTGTTTCCTAATAGGGGACTCTGCTACCAGAAGAGAAAACTTTGATTTCTGTTTACTATTCTGGGTCTGGCAGGGGGTTGGGCAAGAGGAGAGTAACGGACTCATTTTTCTTTTTTCTTCTCATTTAATAGCCAGTGCCTGGATCTGTTCCCTATGCTAAGTCATGATTTCTGTAAATATTTTTTGTTGAATAAACCACTTCATAACCCATAAGCTATGATGATTTACAAACCAACAAACCATTTTATCACTTAGTATTACATATGAACCAGGGGAGAAATTCAGCAGGTTCTGACAGGTTCTGGAGAACTGGTAATGGAGATTTTGAGATTTTGAGTAGTTCTGAGAATCGGCAAATACCACCTCTGGCTGGCCCCAGAGTAGGGTGGGAATGGAGATTTTGCAGTATCTTTCCCCTGCCATGTCCACCAAGCCACGCCCATAGAATTGGTAGTAAAAAAATGAATTTCACCACTGGTATGAATCCAACAAATGTGTGACATTTCTACAAAATGTTTAATCCCTTTTCTCTTGATTTGCTGAATAATACAGCATGATATCAGAAAAGATCAGTATAAGTAATTTCAAACACTATGACTAGAGTAAACAAAATAGGCATTTAAGTCTATATCCTCAGGGAAGGGCAATGATTCTTCCTTAGTGTTGAAGTATATTGGCAGGATTGTATTACAAACGGTCTTGCATTGCAATCAGTTAGAGCCAATCCAATACTCTTGTATCACTTAAGCTAAACTCTCTCACGCACAGTTTCCCAGCCACAAGCCTGAGTTTAAAAAGTTCAGACCGTACTTATTTCAATCTTACTGGGATGTTTTTGAGAGAGTGTCTACAAAATTAATTTAGTATTAAAATACATACCAACGCCAATGCTTAGTATTACCATTTTTACATAAATCTTTTTCTGCAGATGTGTTTCAGTATGATCAACAATTTTATTCAACATAGCTTTATGATGCATATGTCTCATACACATTCATTTCCAATTATCTGTCACTCCCCAAAAGTTAATCAAGAATCAGTTCAATGATTTTCTTCAACTTTTAAGCAGGAGCTGCCAGAAGGTTGGAATAACCAGACTTGGTTGGATTTTTTTTAACACTAAGGTGGAGACACATAAATGTAGCCATCAACAGTGCCCAAACAGAATTGTGAAATAGCTTGAGAATGTCTTTTTACTGCCATTTTCTTGATTTCAACATTGCTAAACTTGTCATGGATGACAGCTTTGTGGTTCATGTGACACTGTTGGAGAAAATTGGATTTAAGGAAAGTTTATTTAGCTCTCTAAATAATTCAAAATGTTTTCAATTTAACTTTCCCTCAGCACAACATGCTTCATACTGCCTTCTAAATCATACAGCAAGAATAGTAAGTGTCTATCCTCTTCTTATAACCTCAGGATTTGGTTGAGTTTAGTTTTCTCAGATTGATGTAGAACAGAGGATTGTTCAGAGCATATTCTGTCTGTGGCCCTACACATGTAATTATAACCTCTTTCACATGGACAGTGTTAACATAAATGTAGATACTTGATTAAAGAGGTTAATGTGGTGTCCTGAGAATACATAGGAATACGAGATAGAGTTATTTAGAAGAGGAGGATCCTGCCCTGGATAAACTAATGGTCAGTTTCTTATCAGGCTCTCAGAGACTTAGAAGTGGTTAGAGTAGTTTAAAATTAGCAGGAGTGACAATTTTTACAATAGTAAAAGGCAAGTCTACTTGGCAATTTCTACCAAGAATGAATTATTCAGAAGCAGAAAATCATCTGGGAGTAAGATTTTTGTAGAAACAGACAGACCCTTCCTATTCCTACAGATCATCTGGGTTGAAGAATTACCATATCTTCTCTACTAACAAATTGCTTTGAAGTTTAAGCTCTCTTTGTTGACCAATAATCTACTCTTAGTTGTTCATACTAATGTATCTGAACTACTGTATATATCCAGAGCCACAGATTTCTACAGATCCATAACCTAGTGATATAAGGTAAAGGTAAAAGTTCCCCTCACACATATGTGCAAGTTGTTCCCGACTCTAGGGGGCAGTGCTCATCTCCATTTCAAAGCTGAAGAGCAAGCACTGTACAAAGACGTCACTGTGGTCATGTGGCTGGCATGACTAAATGCCGAAGGCGCATGGAATGCTGTTATCTTCCCACTAAAGATGATCCCTATTTTTCTACTTACATTTTTACATGCTTTCAAACTGCTAGGTTGACAGAAGCTGGGACAAGTAACAAGAACTCACCCCATTACACGGCACTAGGGATTCGAACCACTGAACTGCCGACCTTTCTGATCAACAAGCTCAGCATAACTTCAGTGACAATACTAAATATCTCCCATTAACAAGCTATTTGCTGCATAAAATCCATGCCAGGTAATAAATTAAAAATATATTTAAAAGGCTGCCATTCTATACCTTGAACATGGGATTTGTTTTAGAGTAAACATGAAAAAATGTACTTATACCACAAAGCCCTGTAAGACTAATATGTCCAGCATCACTGCTAATGTCTATCACTAAATTTTCATGCCTGGGAGGAAACCACAATGAGGCTTGTTAATTCATATATATTATAATATGTTAAAAATGAAATAATTTCTATCTACCCTAGAAGCAGAATTTTTCAGCTATAAAAATAATTTTAGTCATTCAAGTCATATATTTTACAGATGAGAAAAAAACTTTAGAATGTTCACTCCTAATGTCCCAGATTTCCATCAGACTCCTCAAATATTATAGTTAAGTTTTAAGATGAATTCCTATCTTTAGAACACAAAAGAAAATGATCTTTGAGAAAAGAATAGAAAGTAAAGTCATGATCTAACGTATATTAGCAAATAAGATTGGTATTTTTCAAAAATTGGGAAAGGAATACAAAGCCTACAACTTCACTCTATCATTCCTGAACTTTCAATATTATCTTTCACCTATGTATTTAAATGTACACAAGCAACAATCATGGAACATTCTTTATTCTGAACACTCCATTGTATTCTGCTCCGCCTATATACAGTAGTTAGAAATCCACCAGGACACAGCATTCTAACTAAGCTGAATTGGGTCCTTTTTCGTTCTGTTTTAAAAACCTTTTTTTTACAAACTTTATACTTTTTTCATACAACTTCCATATATGGGAAAATATGGGTTATGCATGGGTAGTTCCATTTCAGCTATATAAGTTATAGTATTCAGAGTATGACTATAGGAAACAGGGAATGATGGCACACTTACCAAACCCATCTTCATGTTATTACAAATGTTCCATGCTTTCCATGACTGCTGGAACCTTTCCATGAATGCTAGACTGCTGGAACAAAAGTCCAGGTTTTCCATGACTGCTCCAAACCAATCCACTGGAGCCTCTGTCTTCATTATATAGTGCAGCCTTTCCCAATTTGATGTCCTCCAAATATATTGAGTCTGACTAGGAATTCCAGGAGTTATGTCCCAGCACATCTGAAAGGCACCAAGTTATGAGAAGGATATATACCACTATAATTATGATCCAAGTTTTATTTCTGTAATAGTAGAAAAACGCTTGGACAGTAATAGGGTAATTGTGGAAGTGTTTTGAGGCTAGGAGAAACAGGGCCAAATTTGGGGCAGGAAGAACATCCAATTCATTTTGATTCCTTTGTGGTTGTTTGATGAGAGCTTGGTGGCAAAAGCACAAGAATCCATTATTCTTGGAGTTGAATATTTTGCAGGTGGTCAGGTATTTACATATTAGAAGCAAGATTGTAGTACGTTCTTAAATTGTATTTGAAACTGGCTTGTGCAAAGCACAGCATGTAAGAAAATAAGCAAACGCTTGTTTAACCTTGGCACACCAATTTATATTTGCTACACCACTCCTACTGATGTAGTTAATGGGTAGCAAGCCAAGAGCTGAGCAGGGGCTATAATCATCAAATGGCTTAATCATAAATCAACCTCAGTCTACATTTCCAATAGTGGAATTTGCTATGTAATCTGGTTCCCATGATGGCCAGATTCTGAAAACTTAAATGCAGTTGTCCTTCAAAATTAATTTCTGACATGATCATAAAAGAGATGATCAAAGAATATATGATGCACTGTATGAAGTCAGAGATGTTCCCATTCTGTTACCACTGGACCCTGGAGTCTTTCTATAATAGTATTTGGCAAAAGATTCAAGACAAAAGAAGGGGCCTCTTCACACAATACATAATTAGCTTATGGATTTTACTGCCGGAGGTTGGCTGCTGACTTACATGGCTTAAATAGCAGGATGTGGGGAAAGTTACAGAGAAAATAAAAGCCAGTATGGTGGTTACCTTAAAGTTCTAGATGCACAGTAATATATTCTCTGTAATTCCTATTAAGGAAGGGAGAAAAAGAAAGTTTTTATCAGAGACTTTTGATTACTGGACCTGATGAACTTTTGGTCTGATCTAGCACAGCCGAGTTTATTTTATTTATGTATTTATTTATATGATTTATAGGCCGCCCAATCCCGGAGGACTCCGGGCGGCTTACAACAAAGAAAAAAGAAATAGTAAAAAAAAAAAAAAAAAAAAAAGGTTAAAATCAACACACATACATTCGTTTTGATCGGGGCTGGACCTCAACAATGCGGTCAACAGCCCCAGGCCTGCCGGAATAGCCAGGTTTTAATGGCTTTTCTGAAGGCCATAACACTGGGTAAGGTCCGGATTTCTGGGGGTAGCTCATTCCAAAGGGTCGGAGCAGCTACAGAGAAGGCCCTCCTCCGGGGAGCCACCAGCCGACATTGTTTGGCTGACGGCATCTGAAGGAGGCCCACCCTGTGGGATCTCACCGGCCATTGGGAGGAATGCGGCAGTAGGCGGTCTCGCAGTCCTCTCATGTTTATCCAACTTCCTGCACTATAAATCTATAAATCTCTATCCTGCTACTAGATAACAAAAAAATGGTCATAACCGCTCTTAGTGAATATTCTGAATGCATTGCCTTACTAAACACTACATATGTATACTTTATACTTCTATAAAACTTTAGTTATAATTGACATAACACTGCCTGTTCTTTAATTTGTATTGTATGAGAGAGTTCCTTATGCATTTTAATTTAACACACAAAAACTTTGTGACAGTCAATTATAAATTCCCAAAACTACACTTTGCTTTTAAATTACCTAAGTCTGGATCAGAGGTGATTTTCAGCAGGTTCTGACCAGTTCTGGAGAAATGACAGCGGATATTTTGAGTAATTCAGAGAACCAGTAAATACCACCTTTGACTGGCCCCGCCCCCATCTATTATCTGCCTCCTGAGTCCAGCTGATTGGGAGGAAATGGGGATTTTGCACTAACCTTCCCCTCGAGTGGGAATTACATACAAAGAAAAGTTCATACAGTAAATGACAAAGTTAATGTATTGAAATGGAAGTTCATATAGTAAAATCAATTTACTAAGATTACTTCCCAGTCTATGGACCAGGAGAAACTAGGTAACTTAGATAGGAAGAATCTATGCGACTGCTGTAGTTATGCCTCGGTGATTAGCTCCTATGCCATACCAGTAATAGAGTGTGACTGGTAATCTAAACCAGGGGTGGAACATCTGTGACTTCATGACAGGGGTGGGTTTCGACCGGTTCGCACCGGTCCCTGCGATCCGGTTGGTCGCCGAACCCGGAAGTAAGTAACTTCCGGGAACGGCGAAGCCCCCCACGCGCCCACGCGCGCCCGCACACCCGCGCCTGCTCCTTACCTGTTTTTTTCGAATTTTGCGCTTTCCACGCATGCGCAGAATGCCTGCGTGATCCTCCAGGAGCAGCTGGAGCATCGCGCAGATGCTAGTACGCATGCGCGCGCCGCGTGCGTGTGCAAGGATGGCGCGTGCATGCATGCGTGCGCGCCCCGCGTGCATGCGCGAGGACGCCGCCGGCCTCGTTCCAACCGATCCGGTTGGAACGGGGCGAGAAACCCACCCCTGCTTCATGAGTACTGTTTGGACAGCCATCAAAAATCTTGGGTAAAGTCTCCAGTTCACCTCCAAAAATTAATTTATAATGTAGCAAAAACTGAAGATGACTTAACATCTAGGAAATAATCATACAAATAATTATTTTTAAAAGCTTAAGTTAGTGTTGGCCTGTCCCCATTTACATTCAACATTCGCTCTTAAGTTGGATTTCTAAATATTTTTCCACATCTTGATGACCTCCAGAAATAGGGAAATAATGATGAGGAGTAACATAATGTTCTATAGAATAGTATATGTCTACTTAAATTTTTGGTAAAGAGTTATTTGTACATATTTTTAAGACTAAAGTTGGAAAGGCTGGAAGCAAAGCCTGAGACTAAAGAGAACAATTATCAAATCTTCTCCAAGGTTTAGAAACAAATAACAATATGTTTATAAGTCCATGACAGAGCGACAGAAGATTTAAACCCTGAAGTGGTTACAAATAAAAGGCTGAATTGCTTGATTCCACAATAGCCAACCATCTTCATTATTAGGGCTTCTTATATCTGCAGTAACAGATATACCACGTCCTTGACACTTCCGCTAGCTCTTAGGAGTGAATCTAAGTTTCAAAATTTATTGCCAAGCCCTGGATGAAGCTTTGACAGTAGCCAGAGATCACTACTCTAATCGCCTATTAAGAGGCTTGGTAGCACCAGATAATTCCAAGCTATCAACAGAGAGATAGTCAGAAGGGTTTGGAATTAAGTAAGCGCTGTTGCCGCATTAATATATTTAAGATTGGAATCAGCAGTGAAAGATGGTTTAAATTAATGTTTACACCTTGGATCTATTCTAGTCATTTTAGTATCTGAAGTTTTGTAATTAATTTGAGAAGGTATGTTTAAGGAATGGGAAGGTACATCCCATAACTAGGGATCTGATGGACATGTGAAGGGCTTCCCTCTGAACTCCCAGATATGCTTTGCCAGTCAGAGGAAGCAGTAAGGCAATTCTAGTTTCCTTTTTAGAGTAAGGATATGAATGAATTTAGTTTAAGACGTAATGTTCGTACAGTGGTTCTAAGCATTTACAAAGTTCTGCCTGTGACCTAGCTGTAATCCTTGCAATAGACTCTTTGCAATATATGGTTTTGAGAAATAGAATAACAGCTCTGCAAAGTTTATTAGAAGTATTGGTCTTCCAAATTTCAGGTGTTTCAGGTTGCTGCTGCTGCCAAAAAAATCTGTGACTTCTCCAAGATCCATTACCAATTCACAGAAAAAAGATTTGCATTGGGGATTTTCTAATCCATAGTTCAGTTTCTTCACCAATATTATCTTATCAATATAGCTAACTTTATGCAGCCAAACTGGATGATCGTGCCCTTCTGAGTTTCTGGCCTCTGTTTGCTAGGAGATAGAAAAGTTTGCAATTCACAAACATTAATATAAGCCAGTAGAGAAGCTGTTCTTCATGAAAGAAGATGAAAGTGTATGGATATATTTCCTTTAAAAAAATACTCAGTGTAAGCAGAATACTGAAGTGCATGCCTGAACATTTTCCAAAAACAACACACATTTAGTGGTGTATTTTATTTCACTGGTGATACAGGAGACATTATCTTCAGGCCAAAGATGCAATTTTGATAGTGCTTTGGAAGGGATGTTGGCTTTCTCAGATGTTTCAGAAACGCCAAAGGACTTTTGTTGCTTATCTGAAACATCAGAGGATAATATGGAGGACACAGTTTGGGCTAGGAGTAAACTCTCCTGTTTCAATTGCCACGAATTCAACTTGGTTCTCTGGACACCCCAACTGAGCTCCTCTTACATCTTACATGTGTAATATTGGATATCCGACATGCCCATATGCTTGTCCCAGTGGTTGCAGGATATGTGAGTTGAAGCCCATGTTTAATGCCACTAGAAAAGCAGACTATTCAGATCATGCAGAGACTGACTTGCTTTCTTTTAATCAAAAAGTAAAACACTTGTTTTCTACCAGGTGAAATTCATACATTTTAAATTCTACATCAAGCAAATCAGGCTGGGATCCCAAACCCTCAGTGCACTTGGTATAACCAAACATAGACACAACAACAAATCAAAGACAATCAAGGATGGTTTATTTTGTTTTCAAGCAACATTAAAGTAATGTGAATATTATCTGCAGCCAACATATGCAAATTGTTCTAACTGGCTTTACAATTAAGAAATGAGACAGTAAAAGGAAGGTTCATTCCAAAATGCATTGGAGGTACAACTTTTTGGTACTCAAATGTTACTGCAGCAACATATGCTGCAAGGAATCTCAGATGACTGATTTATCTGAAAACATTTTGTAAAGTGGTCATAGATTTTCTCTCCTGTACCTATTAGGGAAAGTGTAGGTCATTTTAAATATTGCTTCTCAATGAAATTTTAAAGAGTTTATATTCCTGTTTCATTATATTCATATTTTAGCTTTTGTTATTTGACAGTTAATAGGTATGACAACTGGAGAGAGGTTATATCCTTATTATTTCAAGGTTCCAGAGATCAACCATGCTCACGGCCAGATTGCTGGGAAAATCCCTAGTACCTGCAAGAAAACACCTGCCTCTTAGGGCAGGCCATGCAACTAATCTTCCACCCCTGCAGGTGTCAGTTGTGTTGAGATGAGTGGTAATGGGTAGAGAGCAATGGGAAGCAGGAATTCCTTCATCATCCGATCATAAGCTCCATGATAAAAACTGAACTCAGGATATGGCCACTTTTATGAGTTGATCCAGGGATCACCTGGCACAAGCTCACAGGGTCATAGTTGTCCCAAAAACATTTCGCTTATCTTGAAGAAGCACCTGAAGCCGAAGAAGCTTCTTGGATGAGAAGCAAAACATCTTCAAATAAAAACAAGAAAGTCCAGTTGTCTCTTAAAAAAGAACCTTTGGGATATCATCAGTATGGTGATGATACTCAAGTCTATATCCTCCACCCCTGGTGACCCAGGTGATGTTATTTCTGCCCTCTTGCAGTGCCTGCAGGCTATGGACCTGGATGGTGGATAGCAGGCTTCAGCTGAATCCTGGCGAGATCAAATGGCTTTGGGTGCATGGAGCGTCAAGATCTGGAACTTAGACACCTTCAGTTCTGGATGGATGGCACTATCCCACACAGACCCAATTCACAACTTGGGGATTCTCTTGGACTTGCAACTCCTGCTTGAAGAGCAGGTGGCAGCTGCAGCTAGGAGAGCCTTTGCACAATTGGGTTGCATATACCAGTTGCAATCTTTCCTGGATCAGGAGACACCATGCTCAGTCATTCATGCCCTGGTCATCTCATACCTGTACTACTGCAATATTCTTTATGTGGAGCTATTTGAAGAGCATTCAGAAACTACAACTGGTGCAGAGTGTAGCAGGTCAGGCCTCTAGACTGACCCATATTAACCTCTCTTCCATGAGCTTCACTGGCTGTTGGTTTGCTTCTGGGCAATTCAAGGTGTTGGTTATTACTTTTAAAGCCCTGTATGCAGTGGATCCTGGTTACTTGTGGAACTGTCTCATCCTTATGGAACAGCCCTACCCATGCTGATAGATTCCATTGGTCAAGCAATTCCGGTGGTGGGATCCAGGAAAAGAGACTCTGCTGTGGCACTGGCTCTTAGGAACATATTGCCCACTGCGGTAAGATCTCCCCCATTCTCCTGACCTTCCGTAAGGCCTGAAGACCTAACTGCCAGTTGGCCTTGGTCCCCAATAGGGGAATATCACCCTGGAGCTGGTTGATGAATCAATAGTAGATCCCACTTCCCCCTTGTGCATTCTGCTCTCTACCTTCCCATCTTTTAATCATAGTTTATATTTTTATTGTGTGGTTTTAGGACTAAACAAAAAGTACTGTAAATTAGAGAGATTCTTAGTTTTTTGTTGTCAAGAATTACCTGCTATGGGATTACTCAGACAAAATGAGAAGCAAAGCCAGAATGAGTTTTAATAGTGCTCCCGTTATGCTTGGGCAAGTCTTGTTTTAACAAAGGCAACAAGTGATTTGACACTCCTGGGTGTGTTCTGCCCTGTAGAAAGTCAATAGGAAGAATAGTCTTTCCCCCTTGTGGGAATGTCTGAAGCTTAAGATTGTTTTATTGCATTTTAGCCTGGCATGTATATAAACCGTATGGTCCATTGCTAAGGCTACCAGCCTTATGTGTCTTCCAAGAGCCAAGGTGGCGCAGTGGTTAAATGCAGCACTGCAGGCTACTGCTAGATCAGCAGGTCAGCGGTTCAAATCTCACCGGCTCAAGGTTGACTCAGCCTTCCATCCTTCCGAGGTGGGTAAAATGAGGACCCAGATTGTTGGGGGCAATATGCTGACTCTCTGTAAACCGCTTAGAGAGGCCTGAAAGGCCTATGAAGCGGTATATAAGTCTACTGCTATTGCTATTCATTACAACACTTTCCCCTGATCAAGTCAGTTTCGATTGTGGAGTAGCAATAAACTAGAAAATAGCTACTTGAAACTTGTGGGGAATGAACACATGTTACCCATACAGCAGCCAATTTCTTAATGAGTAAAGTCCTTGTATTTCAAGCCATTTACTAGGAATCAGTATTTTTCAGATTGTTGATATAGACATTGCTAGGAACATTGTGGAAAAACTGATTATCTGCTTAATGTCCAATGACATAGAAGCTACTTTGAAATGTGATGGAAATTACATCAGCAGTTCTGGGACAACGTTCACATGCAGAGACATGTGAAAGAATTTAAACTTCATTCATTACTGCGTATAATAGCCAATTACAGTCCATCATTTCAAAACTATGTCCTTTTTTCCTTCTATTTTCAAATTTTTAAGTACTATTACCAGTCCCAGTAGTGTCTTTCAGCTCCTGCTCAGATAATTCACCCCTTGTTGTGGTATGATTTGGTTGTTCTTCAAATACCTACTTAAAGCATTACTTTACAATAGTGCATGACACTCCATTATTTTTTTACAATGCTCTTTAAAATACCCATAGATATTTTCAAAATATCTTATGAAACTGAAAGAAGTCATTTCAATCCAAACAACTGTTTTTCAAAATAGTCATTTAATATGTGACATGAATTATATATAGATGTCACTCCCAGATTTATAGAGTGAAATAGAAACATTTGTTCCTCCTGAGGCCATGATCATTCATACATTAAGGAGTTAAAGCACACTAGCTAGAGTATGACAATAAATTTGAAGATTGTTGAAACTAATAGGTTGTTATACTACAGTGCTACGTCAGTACTTATCATTAATTGGTTCTGGGAGACATAATGAGTATCAAAAACAATGAACCAAACATTTTTCCCATAAGGAATAATGTAGTGAGTCACAAGATAGCCAACACTGACCAGTTGTAGCTTGTGCACTGAGTAGCAAACAAATGAGTAGTACCGGGACAAATTTCCATGTCAAAATGCATTGAGTATCAACTTTAATGAGTTTCAAAGCAGTTGAGTATCAGGGTACCACTATATTCGTAAATTATTATTAATTCTGTTCTATTTTCTCCTCTAGTGAAATGGGTTTTTAAAAGGCACAAGGTTTAAAATGTTTGTGACAGCGATAAAGATAGTTGTCTTCACTCTGAAGTATCTTTGCTTCTCCATTACATTGCATCACATAGTTTTGCCAATTACCAGAAATTACTAGTGGTTGCACTCTCTATAAACTGCATTCTCCTTTCCTAGGTACAGATAGGAATGGCAAGCTGTAGTTGTGATTTCCCTGATTTAATTCCAAAAAGAGATGTTCATAGAGAGCTATACCAAAGAGTATAGAGAGTAAAAGTCAGTTGCAAGGAATGAGGAGGAGAATGAAAGTCAACATCCAGGTAATATAGAACTGCACAACAACTTTACAAGATGCTGTAGTTCACAAACTTTATACTACAGGAGGGATGTCAAACTTGTATCGTCACAGCCGCATCACATGACGTGTCGGGACTTTTTTCCCTTTGCTAAACCGGGCGAGAACATGGCCAGCACATGATGCATCCAGCCTGCAGCTGCGAGTTTGACAGTCCTGTACTAGAGGCTGAAGTCACCCTTGTCCTAGTCAATAGAACTCATTAATCCTGGTCTGTCATATGGTTACTTAATTATTGATTTGCCTTTCAGTAGCTCAGCTTCTGCTCTTTAGACTTGATTTGGTTGCATAACCTCCAGGCACTATGCCATCTGTTGAATAGACCTTCATTCCCAAGAAGTTCTCCCTTACAAGAGTACATTGAGATACTTCCATTATTCAACCCAGTGGAATTAGGATGCATGGCTGCATTTTTAACCTGATATCAGACTAATGGGAATGATGCTAACTCAGGTATTATGCTGAAGTCTTGTTCATCTGGTGCAGATGGTTCAGTGGGATCATTTGACCTGTCTTGTTCCTCTCGGGAGTCTTCCACAGATGAGGCCATGATACTTAATCTCAATCATTCCACAGGCTTTCAAGGAGCTGAAAATAGCTGCAGATATCTTTTCAGCACATGCAAACAGCCACATGGTTCCTGAGAGCTTTTTCCAAAAACCCACCCTTCCACATTTTTAATGAGCTGAAAAATCCATATAACTGCTCACCATAACCCCAAGACCTTTATTCTGAACCATTTCTAATGATGAGTAGGTTTGGAAAAGTATATGGAAATGTGGTTTAACCCATTTCAGTCTTCAGTCATTAATAGATGCATACAGTATAAAAATAGCAAACAGGTGTCGTGGAGCTGAGGAGAATCACTTTGAAGGATTATTTGAAATGGAGAAATGAGGGGAGAGGAGAAAGCTTTAACAGCTTGTATCCTGTATCTTTTCCAGTCCTTGGTCTTCAAATGATCATTGGAATAATGGCACAAATTCCTACTTATGTGGTATTAAATGGCCCTTAGAATATCTGCGAATTTGTTTTATCCATCATTTATTATTTATTTATGCAGATATATTTGCACATGAGGAAGATTGCCAGTTAATAATTGTAAAAGGCTAGTTGCATTCATTGCAGTTCAAATCCTGCATCAATCCATCTACTCAGGGCAGCTCCTGAATGCTTATACCTTAATAACATTTGTTGGAAAAGGTGCTACTAAACTTCTGATTTTAGGTCACCATAGACCATGGGTGTCAAACTTGATTGCATCATGTGACATATTGTGACCTTTTTTTCTTTGCAGAGCTGGGGTGGCATGGCCCAGTGGTGGCTTTTGGATCCTGTTGCAACCGGTACGGTGCATCAGGGCCTGGTATCCACCACACGAATGTGCGCAGCACATGCATGTGTACCTACTGCCCGCGATGCCTCCGTGATGTTCCAGCTGCTCAGCGGAGCATCACACAGGCGCCGTACGCTCCATGTGCATGCACGGAAGCCCCGAAAACCTCAAATACCAGTAAGGAGGGCAGGCACCAAGTCGTAACCCACCACTGGCGTGGCCTGTGTGTGACACATCTAGCGCATAAACTGCCAGTTTGACTGGCCTGCCCATAGACCAATGTGTCTTAACCTTTATAATTTTTAAGGTGTGGACTTCAACTCCTGGGATTCTACAGCCAGCATGAGGAATTCTGGAAGTTGAGTCCACACACCTTAATGTTGCCCATATTGAGAGACACTGCCATAGACTGAAACAACTGTCCTTCTATGATACATGTGCATCAGAATATCAAAAGGGATAGGAGTGAGGGAAGGCAGTACTTCGGCATGGATTGGGATTCCAATTGGAGGCCATGTTTTTTTGTTTTGTTTTGTTCTGTTCTGTTTTGTTTTTAGAGGAAGCCTGACATTTTTTCTCCCTGGGTAGCAAGGGACCATGGGATCATGCCAGAAAGTCATTCAGTGGCCAACTAATAACTACTCTGTTTGGATTTGCTTTCCATGCAAATCTGTCAGTTACCACATTTCATAACAGGGAGGAGACACTTCTGGACAGAAGCCCGTATGTGGTTCAGGGAGGAAACTCTAAACAGGCCAGGAAGAATAGCTTTTCCCTCAGCAGAAGGGACTGGTTTGTGCTCATTTGCTTTAATTAATTTATGTTATCAGATGAAACTTAAATAACTTAACACAGACCTGGTAGACAGAGGTTCAGGGAAGGGAGCCAGAGCATTACAAAAACTTGTAATCACAATCAAGTGACTCCTATAAATATTTTCAGTCACACATTTTCATACAGAGCATCGAAGCCCAGCCTGTGGATGCTGTATATAAGGTTCTGCAAAGAGGAAAGAAAGAAGGAAAGAAGGAAGGGAAGAAGGAAGGAAGGAAGGAAGGAAGGAAGGAAGGAAGGAAGGAAGGAAGGAAGGAAGGAAGTTTATTACCCACCTTTATGGGAATGATTTGATTGCTCTCAGTTCCTGTTAGCACATGTCAATGAGAGAGAGACTGAGAAAATCAATAAAGGCAGTCCTGAATAGTCTGCCTTTTCTTCTAAAGAAAAGTTGTTTATGTCTCTCTGCAACAGGAAACATATTGAATTAGTTCCACTCATTTAGGACACCATATCAAAGAAAGTTTGATGCATCTGGGTCTCTAGAGAAGAAGTGGGGCTGCATTTAAAATTGAAATGAAGCAGATTTTCAACTATGGTTATTCCTATGAAATGGGCAAATTCCTAAAGGTTTTCCAAACTTTTGTAAACATAACACTTTACAGTGTATTGCAAATGAAAAGGAAGTGACAGATGAATCTACTTCTGGGATATAGAATGAGGATCGGCAAACTTAGCTTGAAAAGAACCCCCCCCCCTTGATTCCAAAGGGTCAGCAGGCCAAGGAGTGCAGGAGCCATTATAAGCATGCTACTCCATCAGCAAGCAGGCTGCTGACAGACTATCACTGCCCAGGTGGCCCACTGTCCTTGGTCCTCAATCTTTAATTCTGCCCCTTGCTTCAATAGTTTGGCTATTGGGCCTTTCTGATCTGAACTATTATAGTTCAGAGAGGACAATTTACATTGGGAAGGAGAACTTTATCCAAAAGCTCAGCTAATCATTTCAACTCATTGAGACAAAGCTAAAAAACAGCTTTCTATCATTTAAGTATAATTTCAATAAAGTACCCAGAATTATAATCTGGGATTGGATGTTTACCTGAGAATTCTCTCTTCAGTTGCACAATTTATTTTATAGAAATCTGTTTTTCAGCTTTGTCTCAATAAGCTGAAATGATTAGCTGAGCTTTTGGATAATTGCTTGTTGATCTTGTGGATGTGGTACTAACCACTTGGCATTTCAGTTTGACCTTGACAAGGACTAAGAAAATCCAATAGGATTTCTTTTTTCTTTGGATAATGATGGCATACTGGGTGACATCACCAACTGATGATAATCAATTCAGTGATGACCTATTCAAGAACGCCTTGAATAGGAAGGAAAAACTCAAATTCTCAATGGAACCAATATAATCATCCCTACTTTGGCAACTTTAAGGTGTGTGGACTTCAGCTGACAAAATCCCCCAGCCATTATGGAGAATTCTGGAAGTCCATACATCTTAAAGTTCATGAGTGAAAAGCACTGGTGTATACCAGTGATAAAATCTAATTTTTTTCTCCCACCAGTTCTGTGGGCATGGCTTGGTGGTGGAGTCATATGAATGGGTGAGCATGACCAAGTTCACTTTTTAAAGCATTTTTTTCCTGATGGTTCACACGAATAAGCAGGAAAAAAAGCGGGGAGGGAGCTTCTGATGATCACGTGGCTAACAGCTGAACCACGCGATCCTCAGGAACTTTTTTTTTACTACCGGTTTGCAGAACCAGGGACAATCTTCCCTACCAGTTTGGCCGAACCGGGAGGATATCACTCCTGGTGTATACTAATCTAATAATACTAATCCTCAGCTTTTGGAAAATTTTAGAAAATGGTGAAATATAGCTTAGAAACTCATTTCTGTAAGTATTATGATTTCACATTTAATAAAGATAAAAGGGTTGTTTTTGTAGATTCCCCACTCAATAGCTCTCCAGACACATGAAATTAAATTGTCATTGTCCCCACCAGCATTGCCCATTTCCTAAGACATCTCTTAGAACAAGCAGAGTTCAATCCTTTTAATAGATTCTTAACAGTAAGGTTCTTTACTATGCAAATATCTTTTTGACACTTTAATGAATAAGCTCATCAATCAAAAGGCAGTACGGAAATGACTTGAATAGTACCTGGCTATGAATAAAGTGATTGATTGATTTCAATAAATGTCTTTTCTTTAAATGATTTATATTTTCTGCCCTTAAACAGTAATTGAAAATACATGGGGATGCAATTTTCTGATATTCAGTCTAAGATTTTCCATTTCAACCACGGAAATTTGTCAGTCCAATGAAATTTCATGTATCACTATAAACTGACATACAGTGATTATACTGCTAATTATGTAGTTCATAATAATTTATACTTTCAGTATTTGTATCAATATGTTATTTATTTGGCAGAGGTTTTTTATTTTACTGATTGTAAATCCCAAGTATATGTACCATTTACTCATTGCTGGTAACCTCTGAGTTTATCTTGAAAAGTTCAACCTCAAATGTGGGAACTTTGTGATGTTCTCTTAAGGAATACTTGATTGGCTAATCCTAAATTTGTCATATAGTAAACAGAGGTATAAAATAAGATGTACAAATAAATGCTACAAAACAGCATCAAAGAATATGATGTTGAAAAGTGACATTGCTCTGTTTAAGCCCCAAGATTTGTAACAGCGCACTGAGCCTTCTCATCAGGGGGTATCAATATGCTAGACCTGCTTTTATCTCTCTGTCTCTGTCTCTGTCTCTGTCTCTCTGTCTCTGTCTCTCTGTCTCTCTGTCTCTGTCTCTCTCTCTCTCTCTCTCTCTCTCTCTCTCTCTCTCTCTCTCTCTCTCTCTCTCTCTCTCTCTCTCTCTCTCTCTATATATATATATATATATATATATATATATATATATATATATATATATATATATATATATATATATATATATATATATATATAATTTGTGCTGATAAATAAATAAAGGGAGACTAGTATAGATCTATTTCAAGCTATTTAGCTCTCATCAGCTAGCCATACCCTTACTGGGATTTGAACCTGGGCTATATTACATACTAGGCAGACTTCTTAGCCATTAGGCCACAGTCTCTTATCCGTTATCAGCGAAGCCAGGGTGAAAGGTATCTATTAGATTTTTTTTTTACAACCCCTGGTAAGCCCCAATTATGGGAGGAAGCTAACTGCTTCCATCATCTGTCAATCGGCTCGTCACAAGAGTCCATCATGACAGAAACCCAATATTTTTACTGTTGCCTTTGTTATATTTGCGTTTTTTTATTTGGGCTGATAAATAAATAAAGGGAGACTAGTATAGATCTATTTCAAGCTATTTAGCTCTCATCAGTTAGCCATACCCTTACTGGGATTTGAACCTGGGCTATATTACATACTAGGCAGACTTCTTAGCCATTAATTATACAAATATGTATGTATATGTATATGTGTGTACATATGTGTGTATATATATATATACACACACACTATTCAGTGGGTATGACTGTGGCTGAAATGCTTCCTTTTCTTGAGTGTTTTCAAAGCTGAAAGAGTTATTCAGGGATGGTTCACCACTTTCCAAGTGGTGAAAGCTGTGGTCAGTGTAAGCTATGAAGATTTTGAAGTCCACATTGTTGCCTCAATTGGCACTTTCTCACTATACAATAACCACAGCAGGGTTTGCTGAGCTAGGCTGTGCATGAACATGCATTCATGGTTTAGAAATAGTTATTCTGTGGGCAGTTAATTGCCAAATGTGTGGCCAAGGTTTTTTATGAGCTTACAACTCATCAGCTGTTGTGGCATATTACCCCAATGCTTTGGTTAGTATTTCAAGGGGCTGCCCAAACAGGTAATAGGGTAGTCAAAAAGTAAAACTCAAGAAGCTTGGGAAATTTTGAAAAATGAGATTACAAAAGTCTAGCACAATAGCAATGAAGAAGAAAAATAACAGCTCCCAAAAGAAACCATCATGGCTGCATAAAGAACTCTCTGACAAATTGAAAGACAAAAAGATAAATATAAAAAGTGGAAAGAGGGGGACAAAACTAAGGCAGAATATCAGTAAATAGCCCGAGCCTATAAAGATGAAATGAGGAAATCTAAGGCTCACAATGAAGAAAGGCTTGCCACAAAAGTAAAAAAATAATAAAAAAGCTTCTTCCAACATGTTAGAAACAAGAAAATAGTTAAGGAACAATTGGTCCATTGCTGGCAGAAAGTGGCAAGAAGTGACAAGCAACAGGGAAAAAGCAGAACTATTTAACTCATTTTTTGCATCTGTCTTTAGACAAAAGGATAAAACAGTCCAACCTATCAAAAACAGCACCACAAAAATCAGATTAGGCACACAAATTGAAATAGGGAATAAAATGGTAAGTGAGCACCTGTCTACCTTAGACAAGTTCAAATCACCAGGACTGGAGGGATTACACCCCAGGGTTCTGAAGGAACTGGCAGATGAGATCTCAGAACCACTGAACTGTATCTTTCAGAGATCCTGGAGCACCGGGGGACTGACAGAGGACTGGAAAAGAGCTGATGTAGTTCCTATCTTCAAAAAAGGGGAAAAAACAGATCCAGGAAACTACAGACCTATCAGTCTGACCTCAAAACCAGGAAAGATTCTGGAAAAGATAGTAGTAACTTTGAGAGAGATCTTGGAATCCTAGTGGACAACCATTTAAATATGAGCCAGCAGTGTGCAGCAGCTGCCAAAAAAACCAACACAGTTCTAGGCTACATAAACAGAGGGATAGACTCAAGATCACGTGAAATGTTAATACCACTTCATAATGCCTTGGTAAGGCCACACTTGGAATACTGCATTCAGTTTTGGTTGCCACGATGTAGAAAAGATGTGGAGACTCTAGAAAGAGTGCAGAGAAGAGCAACAATGATTAGGGGACTGGAGACTAAAACATATGAAGAACGGTTGTAGGAACTGGGTATGTCTAGTTTAATGGAAAGAAGGACTAGGGGAGACAAGATAACAGTGTTCCAATATCTCAGGGTTTGCCACAAAGAAGATGGAGTCAAACTATTCTCCAAAGTCCCTGAGGGCAGAACAAGAAGCAATGGGTGGAAACTAATCAAAGAAATAAGCAACTTTTTTACTTCTTTGTTTGTGGATGCATTTATTGCAATAGCTTTAGAGCTACCCAACTTCCAAACAACACTGGATAGCTTACATCACAAAAAATAAAAAACAAAATGAAGAAAAATTCTGTCTGGAAAATACTGATCAATACTTAGAATAGAAACTAAGAAACTAACAGAGACTTGACAATTCCCCTAACCGCAGGCTTAGGAATAAAACCAGGTTCTCAAAATTTGTGCAACTATGGTAGGTTAGGAAACAAACAGCTCTCTAGAGGGATACCATACATAGGTTCTCCCATTTACGGTTAATTCTAATGCAAATGGAATCATTCATACTGAGTTTGGCTGGGAATTCTGGTATTTGTAATCCCAGCGCATTTCCGGGATGCCTAACTGAGGCAGGTTGAGCTTTTCTGTTTGAAATTGCCATTGCAAACTAATAGCTACTGGTTTTTTGTTCCACTATGGAACTATCTTGGGATGCAGAGACTCAGTGGCAAAGATGCTGAGGTTGTCGATCAGAAAGTTTGGCAGTTCAAATCCCTAGTGTGGCATAATGGAGTGAGCTCCTGTTACTTTTCCCAGCTTCTGCCAACCTAGCAGTTCGAAAGCAGGTAAAAATGCAAGCAGAAAAATAGGATCTACCTTTGATGGGAAAATAACAATGTTTTCCAGTACGCTGTTTGAAGAGTCCAAGCAATGGGTTAAACTCAACCAATCTGCCTAGGACTGAATTGAAACTTTAGCCACGGCTTTGGTGTTGCCTTGACTTGCCAGATTTTCAATTCAGTCAAAGCCCAATAGACGCATTTTAGTTTCTCTTCAGTTCTTGGCAGATTGCTTGGACTCTCCAGTTCCATTTTTTGCAGTTATTTATTCCCTTGGAAGAGCAGGACAGGTACCCTTTCTTGATTTTTCTCTCCTATCTCGCCATTCTCGACTTCCACAGTGTTCTGGGCTGCGGAGGTTGCAGAAACTGCCAGTTTAAGCAGGGGCTTAGAGTTCTGACGTCCACACAATCACACTGTTTTTTTCCACCTGCGCGATTGTTTCCCAGCAGAGGTTTTCTCTACTGCTGTCTGTGCTTGCTGGGGGAAGCCAGCTGCTTGGCAGGCTGTTTATTTGCTTCCAATGACCATTTTGGATTGCCTTTTTTTTGGCACAGCCACCATTTTGTTTTCACATTTTTCCCTGTGTTTTTTTGCCTGCCGGTGCCATTCTGTCTGCCTACTATATTGGACCTGTTGGGTTTTTTGGATTAGTTTGGACTTCTTATCAACACGTACAGTTCCATGCCTTCATTGAAAATCTGGCAAGTCAAGGCAACACCAGAGGCATGGCTAAAGTTTTAATTCAGTCCTGGGCAGATTGGCGGAGTTTAACCCATTGCTTGGACTCTTCTCGCAGCATACTGAAAACGACCCTTCAGGTAAGCCAAGGTCATTCCATGCACCTTCGGCATTTAGTCAAGCTGGCTACATGACCACGGAGATGTCTTCAGACAGCGCTGGCTCTTCAGCTTTGAAACAGAGATTAGCACTGTCCCCTAGAGTCGGGAAGGACTACCACATATGTTACCTTCACCTATGGAACTATTTGGATAATTTTTAAAAATATAATTATCATAAGTAGGTCCCAATTTATAATACTCAGTCACTTTCAAAGAATAGGGTTAAATGCATGCCCTGAAATAAACTTGGGCATGTTTTTTTCTGATCACTATTAATCTGCTGTTTCTGTAACTAAACACATATGTTTGTTTATCCGCTTAAACAGTAAGGATATCAAAATTGATTGCTGGAAGCTTTATCATCCTACAGACATTTCCGTCACTGTTTCTGGGATCTGTCTTATGTAGCAGCCTGTAAAAAAAAAAGTAATGTCTTTATAATTTTAATTTCTTGCAGATTTCATCTCAACAAGCAATCAAAACCCGTACTTTAGAAGAGTGAGGTTTGATGTCTCAGCGATGGAAAAAAATGCTTCCAACCTAGTGAAAGCAGAATTTAGAGTGTTCCGCTTACAGAATCCGAAAGCTCGTGTATCAGAACAACGGATAGAACTATATCAGGTAAAGCTTTGTTGCTGTCCTTATATGTTTTTTTTAATATGCGACATTTTTCTGTAACATATTTAGACACTATAAATAGATAGTAATAGTCATTCTCTTTTCTTTGTTACTTTGGGAAATGCAGTTTATGAAAAGAAATCTCACGCACTGTAGCAGAGAAATCTCATTCTTTAAATTTACCATTTATCGGGATTGCAGAAAGAAAAAAAACAGTATAAAGTTAACTTAAAAATGTACATTATACTTAAATATACTTAAATGCTTGCTTTTTAAAGGCATGTATGAATTTATCTTTATTAGCAGCTGATTGAAAACCACTTTAAACTATATAAACAAAGAAAAGTTTATTACACTGAATTACTGTAATTGCATCTCTTGCTTCTGGTCCCTCTTTTTTAGATTTGCTATGTGAGTCAGGGAGAAGTAAATTTTCCAGGCCAAAAGCCATGTTGCAGATCTCATTCCAAGGAAACATAAATGAAACAAGGACAAAAAATAAAACTGATTTCATTTCATTTGCATTTAATTAAAATTACACATAGATAACCTGATTAATACATAATCATCTGTTTGATCATTCTTCTCTTTTTCTGTATTAAAAATTACAAATCTGTGACTGTAGTGTACACCTTTTGCAACTCTCTGGGAGTAATACTTCAGACTTTAATAACTGGTGGTTCCTCTTTAAATTAAATTGTGGCTCTGCTAAGGGGAGAAATCAAAATCCTGAAGCTACAATAGACAAGCTGTCAGTTTGCTTATTTTACCAGTGTGAGGAGAACATAATTTGTAACTTTCTGGAATGATCCAAGCAATATATGGTCCTTTTTCTGTTGCTCCTGCTGCTACAATGAGATTTAGGGCTAGAAAAAGTAATAAATAAACGTGGAATATGACATTTATTGACATTCACAAGTGCTGGCTGATACACTTTACTCAGTGTGTCATACTGATTCTAACATATATAAACATGTTTATCATTACAGTGTTCCAGCTTTGTCCTCTGCATGCTTTCTTAGAAGCAAATCCAGTTCAGCACAGTGCAATTTATTCTCAAATAAATCAAGCCCAAGATTGCAGCTTTACTTTGCAAAAAAATATGACAGAGTCCTGGGTGGAGTCCTTCTCATCCTCAGTGACCCCACCTGACCCCATTTTGTCTTAGTTCAATTGATGATGTTTTGTGTTCCATGGAATTAAAGCCAGGAGCTTGTTTTATTTTGTTTCTAACTGCTCAGTGCCAGCAAGTCTTTTTTATGCTCTTTTTAATTCACTTGCAACTTCCTATGTAATCCAGTTAAATCAACTTGCTCCGATTTAAGGCCAATTAGTTCCACTGAAGCCAGGGCCACCAATCTGATATACATCTTTGCATTTTCAAGTCATCTAGGCTTATTCTTTTTTTTTTAAAGTCATCTGGTAAAGTTAGGCCTTGAGATGAATTCTTAACATTAAAATCCAGCCTTAATAGGTTTTCACTCTTTAACTTATTTTTGCTACTGAGTTAGATTTATAGATTGAAAAATCCAAAAACTAACATAGGCGAGGGTTGCAAAGTTAAAACAGCATTAAAATGCAATGAGAAACTACACTGATAAACACAACACATATGCTTAAATACTAATAAGACTATAAAACCTCTGCACCACTCAGTTGGAAAGCCATCAAGAACAAGGGCTTTTCCCAATTTCATAGCTTGGATTGTCTCTGCAATTTCCTGTTATGGTTGTCCCAATTTCCTTTCATACTTTTGATGGATTTCTTCTGTTTAATTTGTTCCCCCAGTTTAGTAATTTGTTGTTTAGTTACAGATGACTCCAGTTTGTTTTGTTTGTTTGTTTATATTTTAAAAAACCCATAAAAATAGTGTGGCCCAACAATTAAATCACCAGATTACAAAGCAGGAGGCTGAGTTCTACTCAAGTCTTAGGCACAAAAGTCAGTTGAGTGACTTTGGATCAGTCCAGTGATGGGATTCAGCCAGTTCGCACCTATTTGGGAGAACCGGTTGTTAACTTTCTAAGCAGTTGGGAGAACTGGTGGTTCTCCTTTTGTTTTTCCCCACTTTTCAGAGCTAATCTTGTAAGGAAGGCAGGAAGGAAACATTCTGATGTTGTTTCTAGCCTAATATTTATTGCCCTGCTTACAGAAACTGCCTCTCCCGTTAACCCTTATTACATTGTAACAGCTAAGGCGAATCGCCCATCAATGTGAGTGATGTTGAATTGGCCATGCCCACTCAGTCACATGACCACCGAGCCACGCCTATTCAGCTGGTCCTTAAGGCAGAGAACCGGTTGTTAAATTATTTGAATTCCACCACTGGATCAGTCATTCTTCCTCAGCCCAATTCACCTCAGAGAGTTATTGTGGAGGAAGGAGGAGGAGGAATACTAGCTATGTTAGTTGTCTTGAGTTATTACAGGCAGTCCTCAACTTACAACCACAATTGAGCCCAAAATTTATGTTTCTAAATGAGAAATTTGTTAATGGAGTTTTGCCCCATTTTACTAAGTTGAGAAATTTGTTAAGTGAATCATTGCAATTATTAAATTATCAATGTGGTGGTTAAATAAATATGGTTTGATTTAACCAGATTCTGACTTTGCTTGTCAGAAAGTTGAAAAAGATGATCATATGACCCCGGGATGTTGCAACTCCCATGAATGTGAGCCAGCTTTCAAGCATCCAAATGTAAATCATATGATCATGGGGATGCTGCAGGGATCATAAGTGTGAAAAATGGTCATAAGTCACATTTTCAGTGCTGTTGTAACTTTGAATGGTCACTAAACAAACTGTTATAAGTTGAGAACTACCTATATTTTAAAAAGACAGGATTTTAAATAATTTCTGGCTCAGCACATTCTTTGCCTAAATTACCAATGAAGTTTTGCTTTTGTTTCTCTGCCCGTGAGTCCATAACTTGTCAGCTTTTTTCTCCAGATCTCCAGCAAATCCAATTAACACGTAAAACTACTTTAAAATCCGGGGAGGGGAAGAAATAAAATGATTAAACAATCTCAAACATCCAGCGTCTCTTCCTTTGCTTATAAAAATGGTTGCCAAATCCAGGATTTACTGGAATTTAATCAGATAAAAGGTTGAATGTTATGGGAATGTCTTTGAACACATATCCTCAGTAGCATTTTTGTTGATTTCATGACATCTTTACTTTATTAAGAAACTTCTTGCCTAGAAAGAAAAATAGGGAAATAAACCTTGGCACATTTCTAGTTTACAAATAAGCATTTGAAAAAGAAATAGGCATTGTGGCACCGAAGGCAAGCAAAGAGCGGAAGTAGGGTGAAACATCCTCTCCCTTATTTTGAATGGTTGTGCCACCTTTGTTTTTATGGGGTACATTGGCTGAATAGTAGGCATATTCTGTATTATATACAGACTATAAAACAAGCAAGGATTCAAGTGATTTCCCATGGAAACAATATCATGTTTTGATAGCACATCAAGCATCATGAAAAATAGAGCCAAAATTCTGGGTTTTACTGCTGCTCTTATCAGAAGCTTTAGCATACCTAGATATTTGATAAGCTTCTGGAAGGAATGGAATGTACTATATACCACACAGGAAAGGAGAAGGAAAACATCCTAGATGGCAGGTGCTGCAATAGTCTGTTGGATCCCAACAGATGCTATTGTTTAATTAATTGAGGGGGCCAGAGGCATACTGATTCTGCTTGATCTTACCAGATGGGCAGAAACCATGGGAGATAGGAGAAAAACCTAGTCCAATGCCATGAAAAGCTTTACAGATGATGGTCAACACCTTTAATTGCAACTGGAAGCCTTATGGCAAACAGTGCAACTCGAGAGGCGATAGCCTTATATAAACGTATTATGGCATTGCAACCATTGCTTGTGCTGTTACAGTCTGTACAACTGCAGCTTCCATATAGAACAAGAACAGCACCCTATACAATCCAATCCTTTGATGGCTAAAGCATGAATGATAGTCTAGATGGCCATCTGATTCAGGAACAGAGGCAACTGGCACACTAGACAAAGTTGTGTGAGGGCCTTCTTGGTTGCAGCTTCCATCTGCTCATTGACTAGGAGCCATGAGTTTAAGACAACCCCCCACTCTGGAGTGCAACCCCATCCAAAACTGAAGATGCAACTAGCCCAAACCCAGAGTCTCCCCAAAACTGCATTCACTCTGAATGATAGTAGACAATATATGTGACTTCAAGGAAGACTACAGGTAGTCCTCAACTTACTGCCAGTCACTTTTGTATCATTTGAAGTTGCAACAGAACCTCTCCCCTAAAAGAAATATTTACAACCCAAATTAGAAACTACAATGTCCAGGTCATCCTTCCCATAGTCATGTGACCGCATTTTGAGCATTCAACAGCCAGCTGGTATTTACAGACATTTGCAATGCCCACAGTCATGTAACTGATTTATAACATTTTTGTCAAAAACCGGTGTTTACTTCCAGTTTCCAATAAAAAATGCCCTACAGTGAACAAAAGTCCACTTAACAACCACAGTGTTTGTAAAATCAGATGGGGTTATGTGATGACCTGTTTAATTACTGTCACAACCTATCACCATTACTGCAGGCTAAATTGCAGTAATGAATTGAGGACCAGCTATATAGAATTTTGAAAAGTCCAAGAGTCACATTTTTTTTATTTATGAACTGAAAGATGGCCTAAATCAGCATCCATGGTAGTATCTTGATCTAGTTTCATGGTTCTGATTTTTAGCCTAGCCTAGCATGTTTAGGCAGTGGTAGCTAAGAAGAGTTTTGATTAATCAAAAATTAAAATGTATTCCTGATAATTTCTGAACTGTGCTAAACTATTCATGTTGTCCCAGCCTTTTTCTGAGTTATGACCATGCTATTTATGCATTCTTTGGACATCCCCCAATATACAGTGTACAAATCATTAATGGTGTAACATATTAAAAGATCATCTAGATCTGAATATAGGTTTTGGCTAACTGGTAAGATGGAGAATGATACTTTTATAATGAAATTCTTCTGTCCCAGTTTCAGTTTCTTCAACTCACTGATACCCATAAATTATTTTAGAATATGATGATTAAAAAACAACTATCAATTGATCTTCCCTAGGGGAATCTGCTAGTGCAAGTGGGGTACACTGGAGGAAGTCTGGTGTAATATGGCAGCTTTATTGTGAGAAGTATCAATGCTTCTGTCAAAGAACAAAAACTATGCAAATAGTGACAGCTATTGTATTGTAGCTGATCCCATTTTTTCCCCCAATAAAAGCCTCATTGCACACTTAACTGTACACTTGTCTTCAGTTCTTTGCATGACTGTGAATGGGTACATCGAAATACACAGAATTCACAGTAATCATTTCTCAAACAAGCCAAAAATAAATTACATTTTCAGTATTTTCACAGCTTAATACATTTTAACCTCTAGCAGGAAAAAATCTTGGCAAGGATGACTTTTTGATAAAATATATTTGGCCCAGGAAGAAAGACAAACTTAGAGCACTGTTTTATCCTTATGTAAGCTGCAGAGATTACAGGCACTGAGGTGTGGTGCTTATAGCAGCCAAGATAAAGAACTGGCATTGAAATAAAGATGAAAGCATCAGAGAAATGATGCTAGTGGTGCAGGACCCATGGTAGCTTTTCTTAGAGCCCTAACATACGTTTTTCTCACAGACAAGAAGGCTAGAATTTTTTCATTTTTAAACTATGGTAGTTTTTACCATGCTAAATACAAACAGAGGAAATTGAAGCCACTATTAAGAGACTGTTATAATACTACAAACAATCAATATCCACTACAGTTGTGTTACCCCGATACAAGCTATAAGCGGGGTTTATGTAGTATGCCACATGTCCTTGTTATTTGCAATCTTGCATGATGAACGTGCTTGGCAAGATCACAGGAAGCGGATCACAGAACTATCGGCTTTAAAACATTTGGCAAGTCATATGTACCTTTTGTATTTTGGCAAGTGTGCTGTACCTCGTACAATAGCTTGTTAAGGTCCGCACTCTGTTCTCTGTGCCTGCCAGACACAAAGCTGATTGAAGCCAAAAGAAAGACCCCAACTGCCTTCCGCTTCGGCAGAACTATTTCCCTTTGCAGCTACATAGCTTTAAGGAAGTCCAGCTGACGGAATAACATGACCTGCAGAATTTAGCAGGTGGTTGAGGTTGCCAAAATCCTGCTGGCAAAAGTTAATAATGGGAAATATCCCGGAAACACTTTTCAGCAAACAGCCAACAACATTAATCACTTTCAAGCAAGCTCAGGCATCTGTGCTAAGGCCACTGCTTAAAATTCAGGCATAGTAAGAGTCAGAATGGTCTGTTTATTATATTTACTATGTTATATAACTACTGGGGTAATATTTAGTATGTTTATTAAACTGTCATGTCGTCTTTCCTCTGGGAAGTTAAAGAAACCCTATATGGCGCTCTTCTTTATTTTATCTTCCCAGAGGATGGTGACACTCCCATTTTTTCACACTGACTTCACCATAATGAATTTATACATATATAAATTCTTGGATATATAATTCTTGGATATATATATCCAAGATTTTGTTTTTCATAATTTATTTCAAGAGACAGAGAGAGATAGCTGGAAAGAAATAAGAAGTTAAGAAGAAGAATGCAAAAGTTGGCTTGAAACTCAACATTAAGAAAACTAAGAGCATGACATCCAGCCCTCTCAATTCCTAGCAAATAGATGGGGAAGAATTGGAGGTAGGGACAGATTTTATTTTCCTGGCCTCCAAGATCACCGCAGATGTGGACTGCAGGGAAGAAATTAAAAGATGCTTGCTCCAGGGAGGAAAGCTATGACAAATCTAGACAGCATACTAAAAAGAAAAGATCACCCTGCCAACAAAAGTGTGTATAGTGAAGGTTATGGTTTTCCCAGTTGAAATGTATGTCTGTCAAAGTTGGACCATAAGAAAGGCTGAGTGCCAAAGAATTGAAGCCTTTGAATATGGTGCTGGAGAAGACTCCTGCGAGTCCCTTGAATTGTAAGGCAATCAAACAATTCAGTCCTAGAGGAGATCAACCCTGACTGCTCTTTAGAAGGCCAGATCTTGAAGATGAAAGTCAAATACTTTGGCCAACTAATGAGAAGGAAGGAGTCACCGGACAAGAGCCAAATGCTGGGAAAGATTGAGGGCAAAAGAAGAAGGGGATGACAGACAATGAGGTGGCTGGATGGAGTCACTGAAGCAGTGAGCTTAAATGGACTCCAGAGGATAGTAGAGGACAGGGAGACCTGGAGGAATGTTGTCCATGGGGTCGTGATTTTGCAACTAACAACTAAAATAAGCCATGTGATATGAGATGGAGATAAGAAAAATCCTGTAAACCCAAAGATTTTGAATGTGGTGAAATAACATTTTGAGTATGATCAAACTAAATCTTGAATAATGAAATGGCTGAGTAATATTACCTGGAATCTTTCCAGGCCAACTTTTACTCTGAGATGGCATTGGTAATGCTGGCTGATGACCTTTGGAGGGCTCCCAACTGTCCTGGCTCTCCTGGATCTCTCAGGAGCTTTTTAACTCTCAGTGACTTTTGATATTTTGATATTATGTTATCCTTCTGAACTGGCTCCAGAGATTGGGAGTGGGAGGCAATATTTTGCACTGGTTCTACCTTAGGCGTTGCAATGTGCGGTACCTCAGGACTTGAGTTTTTCACCTCTCCTCTTTAACAACTATACGATTGCTGGATGAGGTTATCTAACAACGTGGAATACAGTATCATCAGTATATTGATGATATGCAATTATTATTTTCTACTCTGGGCCAAGCAAGTCATATTGTTTGGGTCAACGGGGCCTGGTGATTTTATCATCATGATTCTGAATGGGGTTGCACTTCTCCATACTGAGTGGGTGCACAATTTGAGAGTCCTCCTGGATGCATGGCTCCATGAGCAAGTAGCAGCCATATCTAAGGGTGGGAGTCTGTATAGATTTGTGTTGTAAACCATTTACACCCTTTCCTGGACGTGGAGATCTTGCTCAGTCACTCACACTTTAGTTACTACCCACCTGGAAGGTCCCAAAGGTGCTTTTTCAAGAGACAATTGGACCTCCTGGTTTTTCTTTGAAGATGTTTCACTTCCCAAAGAAAAACCAGAAAGTCTAGTTGCCTCTTGGAAAAGCACCTTTGGTACAACCATGAGCTGGATGACTCTCCATAGACATTCCACCTGGATTATTCCAATATGCTTTACATGGGGCTGCCCTTGAAGACTATTTGAAAGTTACAACTGGTCTGGAAGACAACAGCTGCCACTAGGTTTGCCCATGTAACATCTTTATTGACTACACTGGCTTCAGTTTTCTTTCAGATGCCATTCAAAGTGCTAGTTATCACATTTAAAACCCCACACGGCAAGAATCAGACTATTTGTGGGACCATCTTTCCCTAAGAATATCTGCCCATCCCACTAGATCCGATGGGGTGGGCATTTTCCAAGTCCTCTTCTTGAAATATGGTCATCTAGCAGGACCTCAGTAGCATGGCTTTTCTATGTCTACATGGAAGGAGGTTAACTGAGCATCCCAATGGGCAAATGATGGCACAGGGTTTTTGTTCATTGTTTTATTGGCTTGATTTGTTTTATGATTGTTGTAATTGTCTGGATTGTTTACCATCCAGATTTGCTCAAGATGAGTGGCCATATAAAACTTTTAAATAAATAAATTTTACTGGGTGAGAAGAGATAAATCCATATATGTTTCAAAGATAAAATATTCTAGGAAAGTTTGGAAAAAGCAGATTGCAGTAGATGCTATCCTGGGAGTAGCTTGTGTTTGAGAGAGATTTCAGTTTTTTTCTTAACATATTACAGAGTGTGAATCTCTAACTCACTTGACTGTAGTGACATCCCTCTTTAGCATCTGGATTTTAATTTAATTCTTTTGCTTTGCCTGGGAAGACACGGCCCTAAGCATTTATGGCATGAGCAATGTTCCCAGAAAACAAGATGCTTTGGATATAAAACATAAAACTATTTTAAACTTTAAAGCTCTCAATGGACTAGAGCCAGGTGTACAAAAGAACTCCCTCATCCTATATGCCTGTGGTTTTCTTTTAAGATTTTATTTGGAGAGCAGGCTTCAAGACCACTCACTGCTTGAAATGTGATAATGGATCAACTGATCTATTTAGGGTATGTTCAAATCTGTATCTATGTCATAAAAAATGCATCTTTTAGGGAAACTGAATATTTATGGAATCCATCTGGCACTACAAAATTGCTTCCCTATATGATCTGTGGCATTTTTTTCTGAAGGTGCCATTGTCCAGTAATTCAGAAATCTACAAATCAACTGATATATAATAATTAATAAATAATCAGTTATCTAGACATTGGAATTTTACTGAGGACTAGTTTCTCATCTAGATAATGGAATTTCTCTATAAGGTTTCCAAGAAAGAACAGCAAAATGGAGATTTAAAAGACTTAATTGAAAAAAGGAAGTATACCAAGAGAAAAGAAACAGACATATCAAATTATGAAAGGTCAGTTAGCAAAGGCTTGAAAGCTATCCCAGAAGGACTAAGAATGAGAAAGACAGTGAATTGACTGAAGGAGGAAGAGAGAGAGTAAGGAGAAGTATTGTCTATCATTATCTTCTGAGACAAATGGAGAAATGGTAATTCTCAGTGGTAAAAAAGCAGATCATGTGTTCCCAAGCCACAATTTAACTTTCATTGGGCAGGCATTTGAGATGATGTACAAAGAAAGGCATCCAGCCAAGATACACAAAAAGGATTTGGGTAAAGTATATGCCTAGAAACAGACTAAATGTAGGAAGCCATAATTATACTTTGATGAAAACAAAATACTTGGATGTTTATTGTGAAACAAGTTTCATGAAAAGTTAAAGACTTATGCTTAATAGGTGAGCGGAGTTCTTGGTATTGTTAGTATCTCAGTTGCAATTTATGTTTGTTGTCTGGAGTACACTTGGTGCAGGGAAAACTTGCTTAGTGCCTCTAGGAGTATGTCTGCCTTAATCCATTCTGGCAATATCTGGAATGGGATATTTGTCCTGTCCCATCAGTGTTGGATTTCCAATTGATTATATGCCATCAAGTTGTTTATGACTCCTAGCAACTAATTTTATTTTCTAAGGGAGTAAAAATCTTGGTCCCAGAGTATTTTAAAGTAGATATAGGATGTGTTAAATCTATGTTAAACTCAGTTTTTAAATGTTTATTTGGACACAATTTGCTCTCCCATAATGCTATGAATATGAAACAATGCCTACTGAAGTCTGAACCAAACTCTTTAAGTATCCATAATACTGGATTTCACTCATTCATGCAGTTAAGATCTCTTGCAAGATTTTCATAGCTGCATCTTTCACATTTTGTTTATTATATTTTCATTGTCAGTAGATTAAAATCTGCACCTGAATTATCACGTTCATTTGTAAGTTGCAACTCAAATATCACATTATCATCTTGAAAGCCATTTTTCTCCATGATCTCTATATTTCAGACTTTAAGAAGTCTTAGTGCAGTCATGAATATTAGAAATTGTCTTACATTGAAATAATCCATGTTTCAAATATGCAAAACTGAAGGAATGTAAAAAAAAAATCTGAGGAACAGATGTATCCATTTTTCTTTAGTAAAGAAACACTACAAAAACATTGCATTTGTATACAAAAGGTGTACTCAGGAATAAAAGTCTTGAAATTGATTTCTATCTATCTTGCATTAGTTAAAGTTACTTTAACATAAAGTAACTTTATAACAATTGAATTATAAACAATTAGGTGAAAAAAGAATGACATCAGGAAATTTGCTTATATGTATTTCAAGTTATGGTAAAGCAATAGAAATTTGTGTACACAATCTCCATTTGAAGAAAAGAATCTCACTTGTGCAGTTGAGCTGATCTCTACAAATTATTTCCATATTTTTTTCTTGTAATTGTGTTGTGTAAGAGTTGGTCAAAATACTATGTCAGAATATGTTTTCATGACATTGATAGATAGGTAGATCAACTGATGGCACAACCTCTTGAGGTTTGTAGTTATTTTTTGTATTCTGTTTTGAGTCCCCCTTTCAAATTAAATTGTGAGGACTCCATATCACTGAATATAAATGTTCTTGTTTTGCAGATGATCAAAAATAAAGATCCCACATCACCTACACAACGCTATATTGATAGCAAGGTGGTGAAAACAAGAGCTGAGGGGGAATGGTTATCTTTTGATGTAACCGAGGCTGTACATGAATGGCTCCATCACAAAGGTGATAGTAATTAATTGCTTTAGTGTTAACCTGTATTAAATTTGAACAGATTAAAATCTTGCCTGACCTGATATAAAGCAAATTTTCTTTCTCTTATATTTTGCAGACAGAAATTTGGGACTTAAGATCAGTTTACATTGCCCATGCTGTACATTTGTGCCTTCAAATAATTATATTATTCCAAATAAAAGTGAAGAATTAGAGGCAAGATTTGCAGGTAATAACTAAAAATTAAAAAATAAAATAATTGTGTAATGAATGTGAAATGTTTCAGTAGATCTTATAATATGTCCAATATTGCTAAACTATACTAGTGAAGGAAAATATGGGGTGTCAGACGGTGTGGGAGAAAAGATCCTTAAACAATTGCTTTCAAAATCTGGTATAGCATTTCTGTAAAAACTGCTGAACTAAGAGTCGAGGTGGTGCAGTAGTTAAATGCAGCACTGCAGGCTACTTCAGCTGACTGCAGTTCTGCAGTTCGGCTGTTCAAATCTCACCGGCTCAAGGTTGACTCAGCCTTCCATCCTTCCGAGGTGGGTAAAAGGAGGACCCAGATTGTTGTTGGGAGCAATATGCTGACTCTGTAAACTGCTTAGAGAGGGCTGAAAGCCCTATGAAGCGGTATATAAGTCTAACTGCTATTGCTATTGCTATTGTTTAAAGTAGTTATTTGATAATGGATTAGAACATGTTTAATAAGTTACTTCTTAGCATAATTTTCTTGCTAGCTTCATTAGTACTCATGCAAATGTTTCTGCCTGTGTGATCTTTGTGTACTCTTCTTGCAATTTGCTTAGAGATTCTTGATTTTGAGCATTCAGCCATAAGCTCTTTATGTGCCAATAGATATCAGCACTGGTGCTCAGAGAAACATATGTTCAGAATGTAAATGATTAATTTCAACCCTTGCCATTATCTAACTGGTGACCTTAGATGTATCCAAAAGGTACAGCCAAGCATGTTAATAGAGTCTATATGGCAATGCAGGTCACTAGATTCACATGTTATCTACGTTAACTACTTGTGTTATGGTCCCTGCTTCACTGGGGCAGATTCTCTAGCTGCTTCTTTTAGATCTCCATTTCCATGGATCTAAAGTGACACACTATTGTCTATGGCCCTGCATTGAAAAGAATTAATATTTGCTTGGTATTAAATAAATACTATGTGGATATTTATAATAATTGTGGGATAAGGAAACATATAACAGATCATATGACTAATAATTGATATGAACAAACCAAGTGTTCCTGATCTGAAATGATGCAGAGATAATAAAAATATAGGATATTTAATTCAACCCAGGTCCCTGCTTCCCACATTCATGCATCAGCATGTCTCAAATCAGCCCAGCTGATGCCAACACACCTGATTATTATTCTATGATTTAAATTTCTTGTTAAGAGATACTTTATGTAATTTGTTCCAAAAAAAGCAACACAATATTTATTACCAAAATGTATTTTTTAAAGGTATTGATGACTACCCTTATTCCAGTGGTGAGAAAGCTTTAAAGTCCAGTAGGAAAAAATACAGTGGGAAGAGCCCACATCTTCTGCTAATGTTATTACCCTCCTACAGACTTGAGTCGCAACAATCCAGTCGGCGGAAGAAGCGTGCTTTAGATGCTGCCTATTGTTTTAGGTAATCACATTATAAGATTTTATAGACTTTTATGCATGTGTAAAAATATTAATGCAGTCCATTTTTTTTAAAAAAAGGAACCTGCTTTTTATTTGTAATTTTAACATCATTCTGTTGAAAGGAATATATGTCACTTCCCACTCCTACCCCGCCCACATAACTTTGGATAAAAAGTTTATATTTCTCTGGATTTGTTCCTGAAAGTCTTGAAGGGCTACAGCTGCTGAAGGACTTGGGTGGCTGCTTTGAAGAAGACACTTTCTTCAGGATAGTTGGCAAAGGAACCATTGAGCAGCTGCTTCATAACTTCAACAAGCAAATCAAGAATTGGGGGAAGGGAGGAACTTGATACACATCAGATTATACAGTATATTCAAACCTAAATTTGATTTGTTCATTTTCTGGCAATCTGTACTAACTGCATTTTACTGAAGAATAACATTTGCTTTTATTTGCACCTTTGTTAAAATCCCTGTGACATTTTGGCTGTTCAAAAGGTAGGCTATCTCCAATCTGAAAAATTAAACAAATATAATTATGCTCTAGCAATATGTCTCAAATGTATAAAACAAGAGCATATGCTCAGAATCATATAGTAATTGAGCAGCTGCTAATGTAGCGCCAGAAATCATAAAATGTGGCTTGGGACCAGTTAAGGTCTGAATAGGGAGGAATTGAGGCTCAGTTGCAAGACACAGTGGCTTTTCAAAGCCTTCTGATAGCAGGATATTCCATTTTGGATACTGAAATGGTTTGCAGTTCCTGTGCAAAACTGTCTTGTAATAGGGAGATTCTCCCGGACCTACAACTCCAGGAAAAGAATAGGTGGCAACAGTGGCTAGGAAGGCTTTGTATCACCCCATCATGGGCATTAATTGTGACCTTTCCTGGTTCAGGAAGTGCTACTGACTACCATTTATGCTTTGATCGCCTCTCATTTTGATTATTGCATTGGAATATTTGAAGACCCAGAAACTGGTCCAGAAAACAGAGGCTGGCAGAAACCAATTAATTTGCCCCCCATATCATAAGTATTTCAAGGCTACCAATTGGCTTCCAGATATAATTTATGGTACTATTCTTCTCCTTTAAAGGCTTATGTGACTCAGTCCTAGATATCTGGAGAACCAAAACAATTTGGGTAGCTGCTGCCTGTATTAGAAGGGAAGAATTCCTCTAAATCAGGGGTTCCCGACCCCTGGACCTTGAGCTGTTCCAAACTGGGCCATGGTGAGTGAGCGTGCACCCACGTGCATCCCCACTTGCACAAGCAGTGGGCAAGTTCATGTATGCACACTCCATTTGCAGAAGCGGCAGGCATGTGCGTGGAACCATCCCCCTGCTGGTCCACAAAGCTGAAAAGGTTAGGAAACGCTGCTCTAGATCCCTATCCATAGGAAGTAGCACTTGGAGGAACCACCGAGTTGCCCTTTCTGGATCGTTGCCCCCTTTGCCCCCTTTCTATGGAGCACCATCCCCCTGAGATGAAGTTTGCCCCAATTCTTTGGGTTCTTTTAAAATCGAGAAAAATGGGCTTGCCAAACCATCAGGTTTGTTGGGGTTGCATTATTTCATTCTTGTTGTGGAGATATTTTGGGGTCATCACTTATTTCTTTGGCAGGAAGCAAGTGATTATATTTTATGGCTGTATTTTGTTTTGATCCTATTACTTAAATTATAAATTTAAGAAATAATTTCTTAATCATTAAGAAAATATATATGACTGTCTGACTCATTCATGATAACTCTAGGCAGCTTAGAAAATTAAAACACCAGATACAAAAACCATTGAAGCTCCACCCTCATGACAATCAAATAAGATGACTGTAAACTGCTCAAAAATCTTTTGTTACTGGTTAAAGAAAGATTCCCCTATCCCTCCTCACCTACGCACATAGCATAATTAAGAGCATCTGTCTAGAGATAAATTTTGCATTTGCTAATGCATTTGTATGGATGCAGTTGTAAAAATAAATTTTAACAGGTGACAGCATTAGGCTGATCTTGTCTGGGTTTGGAATAGGCTCCTTTCTGAATAGAACCTTCTGGAGAATACCAGGACAATAGGTCAGATTGGGAAGCTATGGTATGGTATGATAAACGTCTTCTGTTCCCAAGAAAATTGCATGGATATGTCCATGCAAAAATCATACTCATCTCAAATGATGATATATATTGGATCTAGCAAATTGGGCACATTTTGGGTCCCATCCGTCAAGAAATGTTGACTGGCCAGGACCAGGAGATGTGGCTTCTCTATGGTAGCCCATACCCTCTGGAACATTTTCTCCTCAGAGACTAGGATGATCCCAAACCTGTTAACTTTTTGTTAAGACCATGAAGACCTTACCCCCCTTCCTTCTCCAGTGTATTATGGATCCCTTTTCTTGACTATATTAACATCATTGACAGTAGTTTTATTCAATGACTATAGAGGCAAACAGACAGAAAGAGTATTGTTTTAATGTTGTTATATATGCTTGTTCAGCTGTGTAACTACAGAAGTCAAACAAATGATACATATTAGTACAAGTTGTACATCTGCTCAATCTGCCATTTGTTGCTGATTGCTAAGGAACAGTTTCAAAGTCACTGCTCCTATAATTGCTTCACTTTCAGTAGACCTGGTTTGGCCCATTGTCCAAAGAAATTGTTCCTTGAAAAACAGAAATATCTCCTGACTGCCTGACAACAGAGGACCCATATTTTCCCCCATGAATGGCTAAGGCAGCTTCTCAATTTTGCACCTGAAGATAGGTTGCAAGTATTCTTCTAATTACACTAACGAGAACAAGATCAATCTCTTCAAAGACCCTAGTAGTCCTCACGATCATTTTTTTTTCTGTTTTCCTTTGGCTTTGAACAATACATATTTGATATCCATTCTGCTAAATGGATACAGAGAAACCTAAAAATATAATTTACTTAAAGATACAAATAAAAATCTGTAGCTAGTATAAGAGATGAATGTGAGAATAATATATAATCATGACTGATGGCATATGCAAAATTATATGATATAAACAGAAACTTGAAATGTCTGCAATAAATCCTAACAATAAAATACACAAAAATTTTATTAGTTGAAGTGAAACAACAACTATCACTCTCCTTTTCCTTCCAAAGTCCTAGCTAGAAAGAAGCAGATTACAGTATTATTACAGTAATTATGTTATCGTTTTCATTATTTCATATTCCCAAACAATAAAAACAAAACAAAGTAAAACATAAACAGACACACATGAGAAGTGAAGAAATTATCTTTCCTGATTATATTTGCCCACAAAGTGTCACTCATATGCTATTTTAATGCATACTTTAAAAAAAACAGAATTTAATTATATAATTATGTAATTACAATATACTGCTTAACATTTCATTCATTAATTCATTTTTATGCATGAATATTTGTATATTGTGAACCCAGAGTGGCACTAAGTATAAAAATATAGTATTAAACTTTACAATGTGTGTATTTGTGTTTCTGTGTGTAAACTCAAGGATTTCTCTCTTCTACAATCTATGACATGCTGAGAACTAAAACAAAAGAGTAATTTAATGTGCCTTTTTTTAAAATAAAGTGGCCATTCTGGAGATGGGAGGCCTGATTAAAGAATTCTTTTTTTCCTGTGCCCTGGTCTTGACCACCCACTCACTCCATTCATTAAAGCTGAAATTTGTACTACTACTACTACTGTCCATCCAGTTTTATGGTGGAAAATTCTTAAGAGACAATCCTATGCCTAGGCTCAGGTTTATTTTTGACAAGTTGGAAACCAGATCTCATTAATAGAGTTTTGAAAGTGTGCTCTAAAATATCAGTAAACTGTGGATTTCATAAAATTCACGCACAGAAGAGGCTGCTTGTTGTATTTCTGAATGATTTATTGCCTTAAGGAATCTGCACTGCATAGAAGCTTATTAAATATTATGTCTATAATTCCATTTACAGGAATGTGCAAGATAACTGCTGTCTACGTCCATTTTATATTGATTTCAAGAAAGATCTTGGATGGAAATGGATACATGAACCTAAAGGATATAATGCAAATTTCTGTGCAGGAGCTTGCCCCTATTTATGGAGTTCAGATACTCAGCACAGTAGAGTAAGTATTTTAGAAAACTAAGAAAACTAGTATTAGGGCTATAAAGCAGAACAAAACCTATTTTGTTAGTTTAAAATGTGTTTTTAATTAATTAATTGATAGATCATATTATGGTAACACTTCATTTACCCCAACATTTTAAAGAATCTGATTATTATTGACAGAAATTTAAAGAAAGGAAAAGAGCATTTTAAAAGCAGAAGAACTATACTTCATATCCAGAACCACAAGAGAAATCAAAGGATGATGCAACAAAAGAAGTCCTTGTATTGATAGAAACATTGGAACATTGTATTTTAATTTCCACTTTGATATTTCATGCTCAATGATGTTGGGGTCAAAATCTTGTCGAGCCATTACCATCATATTTTCTCAGGATGTATTGAAGGAAAAGCTATGCTATACCTACCAGTTCTGCCTCAGTGATCATGTGAGCTACCAGCTTTGTTGGAAAATACTGATAAATCTTCCAGCTGAATGTGCAGAATTCAGTGTGAACAGTATTTCAGAACAGATGGGAGATTGTCATTCTGTTCAGTTTCATGTTCAGTTTTTCTTCCTTCAGACGATCCTATTGAATAGCAAAAGGCTTACTCTTGATCTTAGCCCTCTGGTTACTGTACTGTAGTAGCGGAGACATTTCTTCTTTTCCTTATTAGCCTTATTAGCAGTATTATCTTGGTACAATAAGCACTTACGTTTTCACTGTGGGAAAAAGTATTTTTAATATGTATATCTGAAGTTGCCACTGATTGAATGAGCCTATTAAGTCATATAGACCAGTTTTGTCCAGTCTATGATTTCTTGTGATTTCATTTGCTTTTATTCCTTTTCTATGGAATATCCTATATTTGTAACTTCAGTCACTATTTGCCCTACTTTCTTCTTTCAAAGCACTTCCAATGTATCCACTTACACTCCTAATCTTTTATTCTTCAAAAACAAAAAGTTCATCAAGTTCTGCTTTTAAAAGACCCTGGCATGGAGGTTACCTTCAGTGTTGGCTTCTGGATCCAGTTCCAACCAGTACGGTTGGAATGGGCCCGGCGTCGCCCACATGGATGCGCACAGTGTGCATGCACGTGTGGCCCGCACGTGCATTGTAGCTGCAAAAGACATTTCCGCAAGCCTCTGCGACTCTCCAGCTGCTCAGCGGAGCATCGCACAGGTGCTATACGCGCCATGCATGGAAACACGAAGGCTTTAAAACATGGTAAGAAACTCAGGCGGGCAGGTGGACCCTCTGGAGCACTGTACCGGAACGGTACCAAGTGCTCCAGGCAGGCTCCGGTATGCCCGTACCGGAACCTACCATCTGCAACCCACCACTGGTTACCTTTTACATTGATAAAGAATCTGCACAACCTGTTACAATGTGCTGTTTCTTGTGATTGCATCATTTGAATGAATATTTGGTCTTTAAGCAATTCTGATTCATTCCAATGTGGCTTACAAAAAGAACATCCATCAGTCAGTACAAAAATCACAATTATGGCTTCAATGGTGAAGGATGTATAAATATGGCAACCATGGTTTAAAACTATAAACCCGTGATGGCGAACCTATGTCACGTGTGCTAGAAATGGCATGCAGAACCATCTCTCTGGGCACGCAACCCATTGCCCGTTGCTCTTCTGGATTCTGGCTCACTGACCAGCTGGTCTCCACGTGTGTGAGAGCAATGGAAACTGGAAGAGTAGCCACCCAGTGCACATGCATGAGCTGGGAAGATGATTTACTGGTTTCTGGCGCATGCATGTGCGCCAGCCACTTGCTCTTTCTGTTTCCGGCAAGTATGCATGCGCACTCTCTTGTTTCGGCACTCTGTGTCAAAAAGGTTTGCCAACACTGCCATAAACCATGTCCTTTCCATTGTAACACATGATGCATATACTAATGGCAAAGTTGACTCAGGCTCTCAAAGCCTGAGGCTCTCAAAGTTAAAGAAAATCTAGCCTCAAAAAACTCAAAATTGGGTACTTTGGTACAAAGCAGAGGTGGGTTCCTACCGGTTTGGACCGATTTGGATGAACACGTAATGGTATGCCGGCCTGAGTCACAGAACTGGCAGCGAACCAGGCTGGCCATGCCCCTGAACCAGTTCCCTGGTTGCCGCCATCACCGCTACCATCTTTTTTTGGAGTTCTGTGCATGCACAGAACAATTTGCACGTGCAGCGCGCGAATGAAAGAACTGACAATAACGTTGGCTAGAACCCACAGCACAGCTTTCTTATTTGGTGCTTTAAAAAAGGCAATCAACTCCATGCAACATCCTGCTGCCAAAACAGTGTAAAGAAATATAAATCAATGGTAAGCACAGAAGTTAGTAACTAGAGCACCTTCATTGAGTAGGAATGGTGCTGATGCCTGATAGTAGAAATATGTGTTCAGATTATAACTGAAAGGATTATAACTTGCATTGTTTATAAAGGTGGGGGCTATACGGAACATTCGTTTTTAGTTTATTTGTTTTCTAAACAATTTGAAACATGATATCCTTGATCATAAATAAATAGGAACAAGCTATTTATCTTGAGAAGATATGCTTTTAGAGATTAGAGGTGCTAAAACAATACAGGTAGTCCTCAGCCACAATGGAGCCCAACATTTCTGTTATTAAGTGAGACATTTGTTCAGTGAGTTTTTCTCCATTTTGCAACATTTCCTGCCACAGTTGTTAAGTGAATCACTGCAGCTGATAAGTTAGTAACCTGGTTGTTAAGTGAATCTGATTTCCCCATTGACTTTGCTTGTCAGAAGGTTGCAAAAGGTAACCCTTCAACTGTCATGAGTATAAAGCAGTTGCCAAGCATCTGAAATTTGATCACATGAGCATGGGGATGCTGCAAAGGTCGTAACTGTGAAACACAGTCATAAGTTACTTTTTTCCGTGCCATTGTAACTTTAAATAGTCACTAAATGAACTACTATAAGTCAAGAACTTATAGTGGGTAGTGGGAAAGGGCTTGTTGCAATGTTCTGCTTATGGGTTTCCTGTAAGATATTTGTTTGGTCATTCTGGAATGACCAAACAAATGATTTTGGACTGAATAGTTCCCATCCCACAGGATTTCGTTTGTTCTTAGAAGCAAGTTAAAGTATGTGGAACTAAGAAACTGTCAGCAATAGGTCAGGTGAGGCCAACCCTGACTCTCGGGGAAGGTGAGTGTTAGTGGTGGGATTCAATTTTTTTTACTACCGGTTGTGTGGGCATGGCTTGGTGGGTGTGGCATGGCTTGGTGGGCATGGCAGGGGAAGGATACTGTAAAATCTCCATTCTCTCCCCACTCCAGGGGAAGGTTACTGCAAAATCCCCATTTCCACCCAATCAGCTGGACTTGGGAGGCAGAGAATAGAAGGAGGCAGGGGCAGTCAGAGGTGGTATTTATCGGTTCTCCGAACTAGTCAAAATTTCCACTACCAGTTCTCCAGAACCAGTCAGAACTTGCTAAATACCACCTCTGATGTGTGTGTATGTGAGAGAGAAGGGGGGGAGATGGCAAAAAGCAAAATGTTAATGGGGCATTTTATTTCTCTCCCTTGCTGTTTTTAACAGTTATTTTACATAATTTTATCAACTGCTCCCTCAAAATAAGCCAAAGAATAATATGCAATTTTCAACTCTATCCTTTCTTGTGAAGCCTAGAATCTTGAGAGAACATTTTTGAAGTTATTCACTGGTGTCTCTTTTTTTTTTAATCAACAGCTGTTACATAAAAAAAGTAATTCACTGCTGTGAAAATTCTCTACTGTTTGGATGTTTTACATATCTGTGTTTTTATTGATTCCAGCTGTCTAGGCTTATACAGAGGAAAAAGAATTTGAGTATAATTAGTTTAAATGAATAAATTCTCACCATGTCAATGATGCCATCAGAGCCCTAGGCTCCTTGTTACCCAAAGTTATTTGCTACTGTAATAACTGCAGAATGTGAAGGAGTATCTTCTTTTTGTCTTTTTCCTCCTAGGTGCTTAGCTTGTACAACTCAATCAACCCAGAAGCATCTGCTTCTCCGTGTTGTGTATCCCAGGATCTGGAACCTCTCACTATCTTGTATTACATTGGCAAAACACCCAAAATTGAACAGCTTTCAAACATGATTGTAAAGTCTTGCAAATGCAGCTAAGGGATGTATTGGAGCATTTTGGAGTATGCATTTCCCCCCTCCCCCTCTGGAAAGAAAGGAAGAAAAAGAAACATTCAAAAAGAAGGAAACAAAAAAAACAACAACCCATCATCCATGATTTTTAAAAAGAAGAAAAACGAAACGGTACTAGTCTGAATGGATTGAAACTTGGTTTCATTGTTTCGTGTTTTGTTTTTAAACAAGTCACCTGATGCAAAACCGTGAAGCCTTATCCTACACTTCATCTACTTGGTTAGTGAGATAGACATGAAGCATTTTTAGAAAAGCAGAAATACTAACAAGAAAGAAAGAAAAGAAAGAAAACCTTTTTTAAAAAAAAAATAAACACTGGAAGAATTTGTTAAAGAGTTCTTATGTGAAAGGAAAAAAACAGGAAAAACCCATTAAGTGGAGTTGCTGTATCTATCCCGTGGCTTACTTGATTTTTATATTGTTATGCCATAGATGCCCTATCTGTTCCTTGTAGTTTTTAGGATTAACAGTGCATTATTTATTTTTGTGTAATACGAACAAACAAGAATATGTATTGCCCTAGGGGTTTTGGGGACAGACTAGAAAGACACAAATGTTCAGACCAAACCAAACAAACAACTAAATGTGTTTAATATATGGGAAACATGAACTCAGAAATAGCCTGAAAAACAATAATTAGTTTAACCCAATTAAAACAGAACTCTGTTATTACATCATTAAGAAAGCCTACTATAAAAGAAAAGACACACACACATACACACACAACCCTTTGTTTTCTTGCAGAACGCCTAAGCGGGCTTCTATGTAAAGCCTTATACCATTGTTGTTAATAAAGGACATTTTGTTTTCGTCTCAAAGACAAATCTATTAAGATTAAAACAACAATTGTAAATGAATAAACTGTCAATTTAGTAAGCCAGTGAAATATTTAACATGTACTGGTCTCATCTTCAGACCCAATATGTTGCTGTATAGCTATGCTTTGAGATTGTTTTTTGATATATGTAACCACACCTATGATATTAAAATAGGGTGGGTAGTAAGAAGCCAGCTACATTGGAAACATATCTGTAGATCTCTATTGTAAACTATTAAAAAAATAAGTACTTTATGTGTAATGTGTAAATTTTCACCATATTTTTGTATTCTGTTAATACTGTCAACTCTGAAGAATTTGAATTTGGGGGCTCTTGTTGATTACTCGGAATCATGTGCTTCCCTCGAGCTGGCCAGTATAAGTAGAGTCCCCTGTACTTTTAACTTGCACTACAAATACATGTTTTATAATATTTGCTATACATGCGTTTTGTATGTTGTTTTTCATCTCTATGATGCAAGCTACTCTTTTCCCCCTTTCAGTCTGTATTTAGACAGAGAGATAGATTTAAATATTGTTTTGTATAAAATGTATGTATCTTCAAACATCTTAAAATTTTAAAACACACACACACACACTTCTGAAGATGGATGATGGGATGAGACTGGAGGCTGCCCTTGATTTCCTTGTTCTGCTCACAGGCAGTTAGTCCAAAGACAAGATCTTCCAGATCAAAAGGCAAAAGTGAACTTGGCAATTGTGAAGGGCCTGTGCATCACCAGAGAAATCTGTAAAAGCTGGTTGCATGTGCAATTTCACCCCTTTCCTGGGGAACAGCAAATTGAGTACAGAAGTATTTTTGACACTTGCCCCTAATTTTTTTTAAAATCTATTAATAATTGATACTACTACTTCTACTACAACTACTGTCATGTTGGGAGCACCAAAGCACTTCTGGGTTGAACAGTGACATCACTGTTGCTGGGCGACACCCAGTTGAGGACTCCTTTCATTTTCCCCTTAAGTTGCCTACTGAAGTGATACCTATTTATCTATTTGCAGTTGGCCATTTTTGAACTGCTGGGTTGGCTGGAGCTTGTGACAGGAACTCACCTTCTCCCACAGCAGCAACTGGGTTTTGAACACGAGCTTCCGACTGTCAGCCCAACGTCCTAACCTTGTGAACCACCACACTCCTTCATTAATTACTTAAAAGGGTACTGTAATAAGGTCAGTTAAATTCCAAATTAAAGAAAGGAAGGGCCAATACACTGTCTCTATTCCAACATAGTAGACACTAAGGAAATGGTAGTAGTTTCTTGGTGCAGTGGGACAGAACAGGAAGCAGTCTTATCTTTCTTCTCAACAAACCCAGGATTTGTGCATATAGGGATTTATTAAAGCTTACGGGTTATCTTTCCAAGCCGGACCAAACTTTTAAAGCTGTAAGTGCACTGCTTATTTATATATACAGATATACAATGAAAAAAGTTGTTTCTCAACATATGCTCCCCACTGTTGGATTTGAGCATTCGGGAAGTCATAGTATGGTGAAGAAAATAATGTTTTATACTGATTCAGTCAAGAAATATTACCTTTTGATGATTAATGGTTTATTTTTCCCCAGAACTATTAAGACTGGAACAGGAACACAAGGTATCAGGTATATTGATTTTTACACCAAGGTAAACAGTCTCCAGTTACTTTTCTTGAATATTGTAACTTAATGCTACCAAAGTAATATTGGTTGAAATCCTATCTATATTGAATACAAATAATTGTTACATAAATGATATTTAATTTGTTTAAATTACTTTTCCCCAAACTGGTGGCTTTAACTCCCATAAATCTCACTATTAGGCAGTCCTTTAAGCTTTGTCAGATGAATCTTAGTCCTAAGCAAAATATCCAGGACGTAGCCTAAATTGGATTAATCCTACCCCTGAATAAATCTAGTCTAAACGGAATTGTTTTAATTAGAATTCACATTTAGAAAGAAGGGTATTTGTAATAATATTTGATAGATTCAAATCATTGCTAATAATCTTATGTGGAATCAGTAAACTAATTAATTGTCTTTCTCAATCCACCAGCTTCACAATTGATCTTAAAGATCAGGCATTATATCTGTATTGTTCTGATAACTCTTTTTGCTTTTTTTATTAAAAGAAATCATAAGCATCCACATGAACATCAGCTGTCATACATTTTTAGATGTTCCTTGTATAAAAAAAGGTTAATTAGTCTTATTTTAATTTATTCTGCTTTAGTATGTATCAAGCATGTTAATTAAATGAAAATAAACATTACAAAATATAGGAGGAAGCATGATTTTGGTGTATATTTTATTTGGAAGTGGGGAGCAGGAATACAGTGATTTGGGGTTAAACTTGCCATCTAGCTATTTCTCTCTCACACTGCTATTAATAGTAAAGAGAACCTTCAAGATAGTCTAGCAAAGGGATTTTGATGAAAATTAGTACATGGACCCTATTCAGACTGGGAACACATTTAAGATTAGGTCCTTATTTCCATTTTTCCCCATTCAAATAACAGGCCAGACAACAATTAAGGAAAATATTTGTAGCCTCAGTTGGGGCTCTCTGTGCTTGGTTGTTTTCATTATCCTAACTAGGTAACATCATCAGTGATAGAGGCCAGACATTTTAAAACAACAAATAACATAATATATGTTTTGGTACAAAATAAGTTTTTATAGCACAGATAATTCTGATGAGAATGCACCAAACAAATTGAAACTCCCTTACGTTAAACTACTTGTTGTCTAATGACTGTCTCTTCTAACTGGCAGATAGTTTTCTTTCTATACATTATTTATCTTTAAATTTATAACTGAGCAACACCTTCATTGGGAATAAGCCATAAAGCTTAAAGGTTTATATGGACTATTTGAATTTCCTTCAACTTTTAATCAGGCAAGGTGTTACAAAACAGGGAAAATAATAGACTCAAGAATGTCAAAAACTTGGGCATATGTTTCAGCTGCAAGACCTTATTCCACAGGAGGTCCCAAGATCAGATCTGTATGCCATATGTGTTTTCAAGGACTATTGAGTTCACTGTAACATACTTCTAGATCCATATTTATAAGCATACCCTAAAACATCTGCAAACAAATTCCACCACCATCATACTTCATTATAGCCAAGGACCAGGAATAAAAGAAATAGAGTGCAGAGAAGAATAACAAGGATGATTAGGGGATTGGAGGCTAAAACATGAAGAATGGTTACAGAAATTGGGTATGTATAGTTTAATGAAAAGAAGAATTAAAGGTGGTTATAATAGCAGTATTCCAATATCTAAGGGGCTGCCAGAAAGAGGGGGGTAAACCTATTCTCCAAAGCACCTGAAAGCAGAACAGGAAGCAATGGATGGAAACTAATCAAGGAGAGAACCAACCAAAAAAGAGAGAAATTTCCTGATAAAACAATCAGTGGAACAACTTGCCTCCAGAAGTTGTGAGTGCTCCAACACTGGAGGTTTTAAAGAAGAGATTGGATAACCAATTCTCTGAAATATTATAGGGTTTCTAAGGGGTTGAACTAAAAGACCTCCAACGTGTCTTCCAATTCTGCTATTCTGTTACTCTGACATAAATGATAGTTGTCTTTCTTATTAAAAGGCTGCCACCTTCATACACAGGGAGCTTTTTTGACATCTTTAGAGCTACTCCTAACAAGTAATATCCTAGATGTTCTCTTAGATGTCTTTTATTGATTACAATAATTATTATTTATTATATATCTTACTCAATTTTCAACAGTGACATTGTAGAAAAGTAAAATTCCATACACTTAGCAATGGCAAATACCATAAAAGCTTTAACAATAAAAAAAGAATACTGATATGTTTTAAAAATCTCTTTTAAATAATCTGAGTTTGTGCTAAAATGCTCTTTTTTGGATGGAATCTCCCCCAGTCATAAAACTAGTTACGATCTGTTTACATAATGTGAGGCAGCAGTTATTTAATCAGTAAAATCAGTGACTGTGCCACGCAGCTCAGAAAAGTGTTGCAAACAATCTTCAAATGTATACAATTAAATTGCAAGGCTTTTTGAAGTTACAAGGTCCAACCTCAAAAATGCTTCTTTTTTTAGTTATTTCAGATGGAAATGTTCCATAGAGAGTGGTGGTTATTACTTTCTAAAGTAAACATCTGATGCTTCTGATTAAAATCTCTCTGGCATATGAGTTTAAACATAAGTAATACAGCTTTTTGAATCATTAAATAAGCAGCAACAAGGGTTGGTCCTTTTTTATTGTGGTGAAAGTATCATCTACATAAGAAGAATGCATATCAACTTAATTCCTTTGTATTCTGCCTTTCCTGCAAGATACATGGAAACATGGAGACATTTATAAAATTATGGGCAGTTTCACTAAAATGACTCTCACCAGCCAGGTACAAGCACAAAAACATCTCTTTAACTAATAGAAGACTGCTGGGTAGAAAATAGAATATCAGAGTTGAAGGGACCTTGGAGGTCTTCTAGTCCAACCCTCTGCTCAAGCAGGAGGCCCTATACTATTTCAGATAGGTGGCTGTCCAATCTCTTCTTTAAAACCTCCAGTGATGGAGTACCCTCAACATTTGAAGGCAAACTGCTCCTCTGGTTCATTGTTCTCATTTGAGGATATTTTTTATTAGTAGTAGGTTGGATCTCTCTTTGATTAGTTTCCATCTGTGGTTTCTTGCCTTGCCTTTGGGTGCTTTGGAAAATAGGTTGACTTCCTATTGTTTGCCTTTCAAATATTGGAACACTGCTATCATGTCTTTCTTTTTACTAGACTAGCTATACCCAATTCCTGCATATGTTTTAGTCTCCTCCAGGCCACTAATCATCTTTGCTATTCTTCTCTTTTTCCAAAGTCTTGACATCTTTTTTATAACGTGGTAACCAAAACTGGATACAATATTTGAGGCATGGTCTTACTAAGGCTTTGTAAAGTGGTACTACATGGTCTTGATTCTATCCTCCTGTTAATGGAGCTTAGGATTATCACTAAGATGCTAAGATCTCTCTCACAATTAATGCTATTGAGCCAGGTTTCACCTAATCTGTACCTGTATTTTGATCTTTCTTTCCTAAGTGTAAAACCTTACTTTGTTCTACATGGAATTTTATTTTGTTGGATAGGGGCCAATGTACAAGTCTGTCAAGTTCTATCTGGATCCTGAGCCTATTTTCTGGAGTGTTGGCTATTCCTGCCAGTTTAGTCTCATTGGCAACTTTGATGAGTTCCCCTTCTATTCGTTTATGAAGCTATTGAAGAGCATTGGGCCAAATGGAACCTTGGAGAACTCAACTGCTTACTTCCCTCCATGTGGATGTAATTTCATACATTGAATGTGGTTTCTCAGTCAACTTTCCAACATTTATTTGAACCTGCAGGAATGCTTTCGGCTGCCTTAGCTTATCTGCTTTTGGAAAGGCAAGAAAGGCAAGACTTAAGAAAGATCACAAAGCGTAGTCAGTAACACAAATGTTGCTTGTAATGCATCCTTTGCTTTGTGATGGGTCCTTTGCTTTCACTGTTAAGTGAAAAAAACATAAATAAAAACTTGATATTATAAACCTCTGGAGATTTCCAAGGGAGATCATTGTGGGCACTATGGTTAAGATCAAAAACTGATCTATATGGCGACAGATGTAGATATTTTACAAAAAACAGGTTAGGCTAATCAACAGCCCAAAGATCTTACTGTATATGCAGAGCTTCAAGTCCAGATCAGCCTGTATTTAGTTCAGCTTTTAAAAAAACCAACTAGCAGGAATGGAATACGTGATAAATGCTTTTCAGATCATGTCTTATGTAGGAATAGAAATATGAAAATAGCTCAATTATTAACTGGTGTGCACAAACAGTTAAATAGCAATAGCACTTAGATGTATATACCGTTTCATATTTATTTACGCCTTCTATAACCAGTTTATGGAGTCAGTGTATTGCCCCCAACAATCTTGACCCTCATTTTACCAATTTTGGAAGGATGGAAGGCTGCGTCATCCTTTAGCCCCTCAGAATCGAACTCCTGGAGTGAACAGTGAGTTGGCCTGCAGTACTGCATTCTAACACTGTGCCACCATGGTTCTTAAATATACAATTTAAACAAGGCTGCTTATGCCAAATTTTCAGCTGGACTAGTTGCCTTTTATTTATCCTATACGGAACATTCTTTCTGTATTATTTAAATAATAACATGGTTAAATAAAAAGTAGATATTTTAGTGGGGTTCAGTGAGGTGGAGAAGAAGGAGGCAGGGAGGAAACACATTGTATAAGTGTTTTACGTTTTTTTTAATATCCAAAATCTGAATTTTAGATCAGAAAGATGAGTATCAGGAGCCATGAGTTTTGAGAGAAAATAAATGATGAGGTTATGTAATTATATGTGGTTATAAAGTAGATATGAAGTCATGTAGTTGGCTTGTCATAAGGTATGGATGTAATGGTAATTTCTCCATCTGTATAAAAATAAAATTAAATGGAACAGAAAACTGATGAGAAGTCTCAATCAAATTAGATACGCTCATTTCATGAAGTAACCTGCTGGAATCTAAGAGCAGTTTCCAGGGGCATAAAGTAACCTACCCAGTAGTGCTCCAACAATCTAATCTTGCTTTTGAATGAACTACATTCAATACCAAACCAAAATGTTGGCAGAAGAAGATCAATAACCACTGTTTCCTGGGTTTTTGTGCAGCATGCACATATGTCAGCATAATTTACCTTTTATAAAGCACTTCAAGCTTCAGGCCCTGTTTCAGTGTTTAAACTTTTGAGAGTTTGGTCATTGCTTCAAATAACGAAGTAATCCAATTTCCAGAATAGGTTATCTAGTACTACCAGATTGGAGCTGCAGAACTTTAGATCAGGGATCTCCAACCTTGGCAACTTTAAGTCCAGTGGGCTTCAACTCCCAGAATTCCCCCTGGCTGGGGAATTCTGGGAGTTGAAGTTCTCTGGGTTTAATGTTGCCAAGGTTGGAAACTTGCTCTAGATGAACAGTATATGATGGCAAAAAGTTAAAGCTTTCTTATTTCTATTTTTCCAACTAATGGTCATACTGAAATCTTCTTACTCAAGGGGAAGAATTTTTCATTCCATTTGAGCAGAGCTGACCGCTTTAGGGCTGTGGGACAAGGTAAATGGAATCCACAGTTCGTACATTTTAATGTTTATCTTGCTCCCAACATCTTTTTTCTAAAGTACTCACCTGTCTACCCAATTACAAGGTTGGTCCAATGCTTTTAAACATTTTACTGCTATTGCTTCTGGTTGTCAACACTGTTGAACTTTTAAAATTCATTTTCAAGTTTATGCACCAGTTCAGTCCAGTCAAACTCTTAAGTTCACCAAAATATATAACAAAATACAAAAGTAATAAATAATAATGCAATAGAAAATACAATGCAAGATAACAGTGCTGCCAGGCCCCCATCGAGGAAGATGAACTGGAACAAGAACTGACAGAGATGGAGAGGCCGGGTCCGTTGGCCTTGGAGGAAATTGGAGAAGGGCAGAGTCAGTCCAGGCAAAGCTTTTCTAAATTAGTAAGGCCTGCAGACAGGCAGAGCTCAGGAGAAGAACAAGGATTACCCGCTCCTGATATAAGAGCAAGGAGGGAACAGAGATGGCGAGATCAACACAGATTAAGCCAGCTATGAGGGATGAGAGTGCCCCGCCCCCATTCACAAGGAACACCTGGGGACTGAGATGTAAGGGTAGGAGGGACATTTGTTGGGAACAAGCATTGAATCGTGTGCACTTGCCAAAGCCTGGAGATTGCTGTACTTTGTCTTGTGGGGCTTGCCAATTTGCCTGCTTCCCTGAACTTCTTGTTCTGGTTACTGTTTAGCTAACCTGGCTTATTGGACTGCTGGCCATGATTAATGTTTGGGCTAACCTAGCTTATTGGACTGCTGGCCCTGGTTGCTGTTCGGTTAACCTGGCTTACTGGAGTGCTTGCAGCCAGAGACTTCTGAAGGTGCATGTGACAGCTTTGTTCCAGGACTTGTAGCGAAAGTGGGAATGTTTGGGTTAGGTCATCGCAAGTGCAATGAAATTAATTCTGGTATTGACAATTCTGCAATGAACCCCCAAAGTGCCCCTCCCAGATGGCCTAGATCTTTCAGAAAGTTATAAACTTTATCTTGAAAAAGATATCAAAGTCCAAAACTATATAGGCCTTTAAATGTAGTGAACAGCAGTTGAATTGCATTTGGAAATTCATTGTTGGTTGGTTAGTTTACTTTATTGTCATTGCACCTCATACAATGAAATTGAATGCCATCTTCAATGTACATCATACATAAGAAAACTATAAAACTAAAACAAAAGCACACATCCTTCACATTCTATACAATTGAATTGAAAACCCTTGATACCGCATTAATATTACACTATACATGGAGTTCAGTATAATTACTGCCCTGGGATAGAAGCTGTTTTTCAGCCTATTTGTCCTTGTTTTTATTGTCCTGTACCATCTGCCATGTAGTGGAGATAGTGACAAATTTTATTTTCTTGGGCTCCTAGATCACCACAGATGGGGTCTGCAGCCAAGAAATTAAAAGACACTTGCTCCTGGGGAGGAAAGCTATGACAAATCTAGACAGCATACTAAAAAGCAGAGATACCGCCCTGCTAACAAAAGTGTGTATAGTCAAGACTATAGTTTTCCCAGTTGCAATGTATGGCTGTGAAAGTTGGACCATAGAAAGCCTGAGCGTCAAAAGAATTGAGGCCTTTGAACTATGGTGCTGGAGAAGACTCATGCGAGTCCCTTGGACTGCAAGGCGATCAAACCAGTCAGTCCTAGAGGAGATCAACCCTGACTGCTCCTTCGAAGACCAGATCCTGAAGATAAAACTCAAATACCCTGGCCACCTAATGAGAGGGAAGGACTCATTGGAGAAGAGCCTAATGCTGGGAAAGATTGAATGCAAAAGAAGAAGGGGACAACAGAGAATGAAATGGCTGCATGGAGTCACCAAAGCAGTAGCATGACCTTAAATGGAGTCTAGAGGATGGTAGAAGACCAGGAAGGCCTGGAGGAACATTGTCCATGGGGTTGCGATGGGTCAGACATGACTTCGCAACTGACAACAACAACCATCTGCCAGATAGTAATAGTTCAAAAAAAGGTGCCCATTATGGGATGGATTTTTAAGAATGTTTTGAACTTTCTTAAGGCAATGGGAGCTATAAAACTCTCCCAAGAAGGGGAGAGGACAACCCATGATCCTTTGGGCAATGATGTTAACCCTTTGGAGCATTGCCCTATTTTGAGGAAGCAACAGAATTAAATTGTTTGTCAGACCTTGAGGACAGTTCAGACAAAAAGCACCAACTGTGAATACTAACACTACCTTTATTGTAAGGTTACAATAACAGACTCTTGAAAGTCTGAAAGTACTTCTCACCTTCCTTGTTTTATTCTCCCCAAAACTAGGCAAGCTCCCTTCTAAGATGCTTTCTCCACTTCTATCCCTCTTTTGGAGTCCTATTTCATTTCCTGAACTGTGGCTCTTTCTCCTGTCACCCAAGGTCGTTTTCATGTATCATTACACAGTCCCACTTGTTGAATGGAGAAGTATCCCATTCTGATGGAAGTTTAGTAACAAATTATGTAGATGGGAAGATGTAGATGGGCAGCAAAAAGAGAAACACTGAACATTTTGATCACTATCCTAAAGCCATAAACTAAAAGCCCCTATAGTATGTGTTCATATACATGCACACATACAAAAACCCCAAGCTCTTTTATTTTTGAGATTTTGGAGGAACTAATAACAATGTTAAACTACAGGCATTCATACAGATGCAGAAACAAACCCAAGTGCTTCCTTAAGCTCTTTTTCTTACTAATGTTCTCAATATTCAGTCATAAATCAATCCCAAACTGCTTCAGCAAAGAAATTCACCCTGACATGGACATATAAAAATCTTCTTTCCAAAATATTAAAATCACAAATTTCAGAAAATCTGGCCGGTACAATATCTGCAGATTGGTATATTCCAGGATCATACAATATATTTGCCACTAAACTGACTCAAGTTTTATTTATTTGTTAATTAGTTTTTGTAAGACTGCCATATGTTTGAACAACTCCAAAAACCATGCAGGATATTAAAAATATAACATAACAGTAGAAGAACAAATAAATACCAAACAGTTATTTTATGAATGTCACAAACATAATAATCTTACTCTTAGGGCATAGGTATCAAACTCAATTTCATTGAGGGCCACATTAGGGTTGTGTTTGACCTCAGGGTCCATGGGGGCTGTGGCCAGGATGGGTGTGGTCAGCATGACATCACTTGTGTTGGGAGGCTCCTGTGGTGGCCCGAATGCTCTGCCAGAAAAAATGGGCTCTGAGCTCCATTTTTGGCTGTGATAGCTCCTGCAACTCTCTGCCAATGAAAACAGAGCTCAGGAGGGCCACGGGCCAGCCCATTTTTGCCAGCAGAGGAACCACAGGCTAGTCGTTCACTGTTTCTAGGTTGACCCCACAGGCCAGATCTAAGCACCCCATGGGCCAGATCCAGCCCACAGACCTTGAGTTTGACACCCCTGTCTTAGAGGGTTTGCAAAACACTAGAGCCAAAAACCTGCTGGAAAAGTCACATCTTTTTAGCTTTCCTAGAGAACATAAGGGTTGGGCTATATGGACCAAGGGGTAATGCTACTGCAAACTATAGGAGTGGTGACAGAGAAGACAAAATTCTGGAGTTCCGTGAGATGATATCCTTCAGTGAGGAGATCCATACTTTGCTGACCTTGTCAGACCTTGTAATATGAGCCAAGACAATTGGAGAGAGGTAGTCCTGCTGTTAGCTGATATACCTACATTGGTGGTGCAGTATCTGAGGTGGTTGCAATGTTTCTCTCCAAAGCAGAGAATCGTTTTAAGAAGAGAGACAACAGTTGCTGTTCATGAACAACGAAAACAGTATTATTTTTAAAGATGCATAAAATTATGGATGCCTAATCCACTCAATAGAAATACTTGGAAAGTCTGTTTTGGACAGTGCTTAGTTCATAGTAACAGAGTTCAAGGAGTTCCAGCCAAATATAACTTTGAACATGTTTCTTACAAGTCATTAATTACAAGGTAATGTTGAAAATGAACTTGTTGTGCAGACAGCCAAAAAAATTAGAAAACAGAAAGGTATTTACTTTTCACTCTGTGACAGGTCTATAGCAATAGTTAGCAGAAGCCTTCCAAATAACACCTGATGAGTTTACAATCACATTTTTAGATCTGAATAACAATTTAGCTTTTAGTGGCAACATATAAGAAAAGTGTTACACACATTTAGGAATATGATTGTTCTATAAGATTGCTCCTCTTAAAGGTGGGAGCCTTTATGGGCTAGTTTTACAGTTATAGATAAAAACTATATACTACGCAACCTTCCCCAATCTAAATTATGTTGTACTGTATCTCTCAGTTCTCATAAGTGTAAAACAAAAATATCTGGACTACCTTGTGCTCATATACTTTTGGAGGTCAGCAAATTTTAGGAAAGCTGTAAAATGTGTAGTAAGAATTGATTTGTGGAATAGAAATATAACAGAAAAGGTTAACTACCGGTATTATTTACAATCCAGTGAATATTGCTACAGTGTCCAAATCAAAGGAATCATTTACTTATTCTAAGTGGGTGTTAGCAATATATTTCCTTGGTAAAGCATTCATTTTGGTTTACTCCTTTTTTGAGATAGCATGATATTCTTCTATATGCTTCTTCCAGTATATTAGCTGAAAATGTAATGTTGGCTTTTGGCATATGCCAATATGTGGATGTTACAGCCATCCATTTGTCATCAACACAACAGTAATGTAATTAAATGTGATTAATTACAAAAATGCTACATTTTACATTTAGAAAACCAATCAATTGAAGACTGAAATCTGATACTTGGTTATTCTGTTCAATCAACTGTTAACTTAGATATTAATTGAGTATGGCTAAGAAACATGGAATTCTAATTGAGCTTAGATACATGCCCCAAAATATACTTGATGAAAAGAAAAGCAAATATATACAATATTACTAATTTGAAGCCAGGTCTTCAGAAATCACTGGCCTTTAGTTGGAGGAATATTTGGTGTCAGAATAAGTCACCAAGTTTAGAATTCTGGCAGTTAAGGGTTTTGTTTTTTTTAAAGGGAGTTTCTCTTCAACATTGATCAAACTAAATCCCCAACTGACAGAGTTGGAGAGAATCCTTACCCAAAAAGTTTGAAAATTCATCCAGGAACGAGCTTTCTCATTATCAAAGAACAAAATGTGTATTAGTTGTACAATGAAGGAAATTCTAGCAATCAAAATGAAGATAAAAAAGGAGATATTCTTGTTTGGTTGGGTGTTTTTGTTTGTTTGTTTCAGTAGAAGGAAGTTAGTGTTCCTTGCAAAATGAACAGGATGCTTATGGATAGATTCAGTCATAGAATTTTGCTGACTGTTATTACAACTATCAGTACAGTTTAGTGCTAGATATTCCCTGTGATTCACTTCGGACTTCATACTCAAGAAACCAACTGCTAAGCATCAAGCAATGTCTCTTTACCTGTATCCTGCACAAGTCAAAAAGAGAGCTGTGAAAATATCTACAGACCCCTCACATCCTGAACATAAATTGTTTCAACTTCTATCCTCAAAATGACGCTATAAGGCACTGCACACCAGAACACAAGGACAGTTTTTTTTCCCTGAATGCCAACACTCTGCTAAACAACTAATTCTCACAACACTTTGAAAGTATTGAGTAAGACTGTATTACTACTATTCTTCTCATCTTCCTATTACCTATCTCCTTTTCTACTTATAGAAACTTTGTTGCTTGTATCTTTACAATTTATATTGTTGTATTTAATTTCCCAGTATGATTTGTGTTGATTGCTTATTTAGTAACTATCACTGTTGTGTCCTATGATTTATGATGAATGTATTTTTATGATGACTATGATCATGATTTATCACTTATAGCTTATGTACACTGAGAGTTTATGTACCGAAGACAAATTCCTAGTGTGTCCAATCACACTTGGCCAATAAAGAATTCTATTCGACATATGGTCCCTGAAATGTTTATCATGTGTGGCCACCCTTCCATTATGAAAACTCTTTTATTAGTAGAGTACTTTAGAAATTGGAATATTGGAGCAACATCTAATAGCAGATAGCAGGGATTTCACTGACATTACAGCAGTGATAAATATGCTCTCTAAATCTCCAAATCCAGCAAGGCTGGCTTCAGCAAGGACTCATCTTCTTTAATGTTGCTGGTTCAGTGCAGCAAGTGAACTGATATCAAAGGGTCTTCCAAACCCCCTCTAATTACAATTGCAGCCGCGAAATGGGATGTGTTCCTGAAGGAAAGCACTGTGGAACAATATTATGCAGTGTACAAATTCCATCAAACCACTGTATAAATAAACAATGCTACTGAATCACACAACAAATCATCGTACAATTAGGCCACACAAGACCATCTGTTTTACAAAGCCGCCTCTGAGCCAGAGGAAAAAACTTTGAAGATAAATATTCCCATATGCGTAAGGCAAATAAAACAAAATTACTATTCGCATGGAGCATCATTCCGTAATGAAATTCTCCGTGGGAATAGACCATTTCATAGAAAGGCTTCTACATTATGTACCAAACTTGACAGATGCAAAGGGGATAGGATTACAAATTGGTTTGGGCGCTGTAAGAGTTTGACTCTTGGGCAGTATCATGGCTCGTTTGTTGTTTATTTCTTGGTTGGGGTTAGGGATATTATTGGGTAATTTTTCACAAAACAATCAAAACAATTTCATTTCTTTCTGCCTTTCATCTGCATTAGTTAAAACTGTAATATTTAAACAATTTGACATAGCCTCTAGTAGCCTACAGATATAGTAGTAAAATGTCATGTGGAAAATGAGGGCTGAGGACAGCCACAGAGAGTCCTCACAACCTTCATTTGAGCAACTTTCCTCTGATGTGCATAGTTGTGGCATATATGTGTAAAATTGTGACAACGGACAAACATCTGTAAAAGAGTTCACTGTAGGTTTGCTACCCACCCAGTTCTGTATGTCCTTCACAGCTTCAAAATCCGCTACCGCAGATTATCAAGGTTCCAAATAGTCTCCAAAATTAAATCAGAGTCCAAGGAAAAGTATTGCTCAAAGCTCCAATTTATTAAGAGATCCATGTTGGCACATCTGGGAAAACCTGAATCTAAAAGCTTCCCAGGTTTCCCCACCTAGTTGAAAGTTCAAGATCTTGCTCCACACCCACCAGCCCATCACATGTTCCCATCTTCCACTGCCATGCTGGCACTTCCACCCATCCAGTTCCGGTCAAGTGCAGGGGTGCAGAGAAAAAGGATGACCTTGGCTTTCAAGAAAGGAATTTTGTTTTGGCTACATAGCATCTACTTCATACAACCCCACCCCCTCCCATTTTCCCACAATAGAAAAGACATAGTAGAATAATAGAAAGTGTGGCAGGCCAAGGCTTGAAGAGGAATATGGCTGCAGGCCTGTCAGGTATCTTTAAACCAATGTTCTGGGAAGGCTGTCCAAAAAGGATACAATAGTATCTTTTTTTAAAGAAGAAAACAGCCAATAAAACAATAAAAATAATATAATTGGTTATATAAATTGTGAATAAAAATTATAGTGCAGAGCCTGTGGATGAATAATATTGATTCATTTTCTCCTTCCAAGTCTGGAGAACAAGCTCTAGGCTTAGAAAGTACCATGAAATGTAAGAAATACTCTTTCAGATGTATGCTATTAGGAAGGGTTTGGGGTTGTTTTATTAAAAGCTTTGTCAGTTCTAAATATTAATCATTTTTAAGTACCTTTTAAAAAAAAAAGTAAGATCATCCCTGCTTGCAAACTTGCAATCAAACAGATCAGCTCAAGGTTATATGACTCCCTGAGGCCACATTGTTTGATGGTGCACTTCCCACTGATGAAAATATTTTCATTTTTAGAATGATTCATTGGGAGGGACAATGTTGACATTCCCTAAGTTTTGGCACCCTAAGCCCTTGCTTATTTGGCGTTGTCCTAGAGCAGTCCCTACCACAGACAAAATTTGCCAAAAACATTGCAAATATGGCATTCCACCACATTGCTGCTGCTTCTCCTTCCTTGTTCAGTACAGGATGACTTGTATTGTGTTCCTTTTGAAGCAGAATCCTGCCCAATGATATTCAGTAAAATGGATCATCATTTATGAATGGTCCTTTTAAACAAAATTACTCTCCAATTTTCTAATGTTAAAATATTGTCTGGATCACATGCTACATTTCTGGCCACTTTCAAAAGATTCATTTCTCTGATCAAAGCCTAATTGAAGTGCAAATGAAATATTAATGATAATAATCTATCATTATCTCAAAGAAGACTTAAAATTAATTTACTTTGTTCTGATTGCTCTTCCTTCACAGTTAATACTTGACATGATCATAATTAAGCCCAGAATTTATGTTGGTAAATGAGAAATTTGTTAAGTGAGTTTTGCCCCATTTTATGACTTTTCTTGCCACATTTGTTAAGTGAATCACTGCAGTTGTTAAATTAGTAACATGGTTGTTAAGGGAATCTGGCTTCCCCATGGAATTTGCTTGTCAGAAGGATACAAAAGGCAATCACAGGACCCCGGGACACTGCAACTGTCCTAAATATGAACCAGTTGTCAAGCATTCAAATGTAAAACACATGACCACGTGGATGCTGCAATGGTCATAAGTGTGAAAAATTGTCATAAATCACTCTTTTTCAGTGTTATTGTAACTTTGAATGGTTACTAAATGAACTGTTGTAAGTTGAGGATTACCTGTACTGCTATTTTTCTGCTCAATGATGTTTTTGGGTAAAGAATCACATACTGGATTTTGAGCCATGGTGTTGGTTTATGTAATAAATTTCTCCAATCTAATAACTTCTATATCTCTTGAACTTCAGCTCCAATGATGGCTTTAAAGGCCAATGCCTCTAGTAGGCACAAGCATGATATTACCAATCAGTGGTGGGTTGCAGGTGGTACATCCCGGTACGAGCATACAGGATCCTGCCCGGAGAACCGAGTACCATTCTGGTATGGTGCTCCGGAGGGCCCAACCCCATGCTCCTTACCTGTGCTTTAAGCTTTTGGCACTTATGTGCATGCGCATGGTGCATATGGCACATGTGTGACACTCCGCCGAGCAGCTGGAGCATCACGGAGGCTTGCAGAAGCGTCACAGGCAAGTACAACACATGCGTGGGCCATCTGCATCCACGTGGGTGTTGCCGGGGCCGTTCCAACTGTACCGGTTGGAACGGAATCTGGAACCCACCACTGTTATCAATGTACTACTTTTAAAAAACAATACAAAAACATTTGTTTCTATTTGACTGGAGAGGGCAATAAAGAGGGATCCATCCAAAGTATGATTCATTGTTTACCAATATGATCCATACTGGAAAACCTAACTGGAATTTTTCATCATTCAGGATGGTAAAACTTAGTGTTTTTATACCAGTACCAATATTAGTTTGCTACTATGGGTTTTTCACATAATCTCACGTATTGGTTCACTGGTTACAGTAAGGGAGAAGGACGGCATATAAATCCAATAAACCAAACCAAACCAAACCAAGGGAAAATAAAATATCAGAGAAGAAAAAAGCAAAGACAGAAGCTCAAATGAGCATTCTGGAATTGGGGGTCTTATATAAGGTGACCAGACGTCCCGATTTTTGCGGGACAATCATGCTTTTGCACAATTTGTCCCGTGTCCCGTGTCCTGGGGCGTTCTTAAAAAGTCCCAATTTTTGTGACCAGGAAGTAAGCCTGCCCCGCCCCCAGCCCTGTATACCTGTCCCAGCCGGCTGGTATTTTGTCCCTTCTCTCTCCCCGTTGCTCAGAAAAGCAACTCTGGGAAGGTCCTTTGCTAGCAGGCAGGTTCTAGGATGCCTGCCGCCACCAAAGGACCTTCCTGGAGTTGCTTTTCTGAGCAACGGGGAGACAGAAGGGATGCAATCTCCTTTCATTCTCCCTCTGCCTCATTCACTCGTTTGGGCAGCAGAGAACGAAAGAAAATTGCATAGCCGAGGACAAAGGAGCCTGCAGCCTCCTTCATTCAAACGTTCAGGCAGCAGGGATGGGGAGGGGCTTTCTCGCACACCTTCTTTCTCTGAAGCTGTGCCAGATTCAGCAAACCGGACAGCGCGTGCCCTTGGGATTGTGCAGCAGCCGAAGATCGCCTGGTTAAAAAGGAAGAAGAGGCGGCTCTGCTAGTCCAGAGCCCATCCGCGGAGGCAGGGATACACACACACACACACACACACACACACACACACACACACACACAGGGAGGGAGGAGAGTCAGAGAGAGAGACAGAGAGAGACAGACACACACAGAGAATGACAGAGAGAGAGACAGAGGGACGGAGGGAGATAGAGGCAAAGAGCCACACAGAGAGTGAGAGACAAACAGATACAGAGAGACAGAGGGGGGAGAGGGAAGGAGTGTTTATGCACAGAAGGGAGATTTAAAACTTCGGAGTGAATCCAGGAAGAGGGAAGAGATAGAGGACTGGCTTTTCGCTCCGATTTCTGAGCCCCCAGCTGTTAGTGACGGAGGAGGAGGAGGACAAAGGAAGGGGTTGCATTTTTGTCAGGCTGAAAGCTCATTCTGTGGTGTTTCAAAAAAGTCCCGTTCTTTTTCTTTAAGCATGAAAGGAAAAATCTGCAAAAAGTCATGGAGAGCCCAGGGAATGTTCCTTGCAAAGCATCATGGTCGCAGAGAATGCAAATGAAGGTGCTTATCTCCCCACCACTGTTCCCTCTAAGGTGCGCGCATGCGCGGCCGCGCACATGGCAAGAAAACACCGCGCAGGACTTTTCAACTCCCGCGCAGTGATTTCCACAGGCTCCGGAAGCTGGGGAGGAGGTTCTTTGCAGTGCGGACTAACTGCTGCTGCCTCCTCCTCCTCTAACAGCACCGCCGGATTTGCTGCCCAGTGCTGCGGCTTTGAGGATCCTTTGAGGCTACGGGAGCCAGTAGGAAGGCGGCGGAGGGGCGGGAGCAGGAAAAAAAGCCCCAATAGCCTGTGGGAGATAGGAAGTAGGCATTAACAGTAAGTTTCTAAAGGATAACTCAGCACGAAGGAAGCCGAGGGAAGGAAGGAAGCCGTTTTCTAGTGAACAGAGTTTCGGAGAGAGGAGAGCCAGTCCGGGACAACCTTCCCCCCACTTCCCTCTCTGTTGTCCCCCTCCCCTCGCTCCATTGCAAGACTCAGCGAGACTCATCCAGAGCCTGCGGGGAAGGGCCAGCGCTTAACGCTGAGAATCACCAAATTTGGCTCCGTTTCTGTCTTGCCTAGGCAGCAAAGGAGGAAAAAAAAAGTGGGAAGGCCTGGCAGGTGAGAAAGGGAAGGATTTAAAGAAAGCCCGATTCCACACCGCTATCATTTACCCAGGCACTCCAGCGCCTTCCTCGGGAGTTTGAGACAGCCCCCATCATCCTGTAAGAAGGATTCCCCCCTCCAAAGACGCCCCCTCCTCAAAGAATTTCCCCTTCAAAAGAATTAACAAGAAAAGACGCCTCTATCAAAAGGGGGGAAATTTTCCCTGAAAATAAGAAACAATCCATTCCTCTCCCTTGGTGTCTGCGATAGCAATAAATAGCCTCAGGCACTATTTACACCTCCAAAGCAGCGGCCCCCAACTTTTGGGGCACTGCTGCTAGCCAGACTATCTTGTTTCTCCTCATAACCCATTGATATTTTCTTTTAAAAAATAGAATATTTTATTGGCCAAATGTAAATGGACACGCAAGGCATTTGTCTCTGGTGCAAAAAGTCTCAGTGTACAAACAACAAAGTAATATAATCATAATACTGATACTAATAAGAGATGGCAGCAGAAAAGATGTTATATAACACTTTTAATTAAGCGGGTACCTTGAATAAACATAACTTTGAGTTTCAAATAATACTGATTTCATTGTTGTCTTAGGTGACATCTGTGAAAAAAATTCAGGTGCTCAGGCATGAAAATGTGCCGCTCAAACACTATACTTTTCCACTCACACTGAAAAAAAATTAGAGGGAACATTGCTCCCCACCCGGCTCCATGTCCTTGTATTCAAATCGGAGTCACACTGAGTCCCATTCAGAGGGTGGAGGGATGCTGTGCTTTTTTTTGTTTTGTTTTACCTATGTTCTCACAACCATGCAAAGGTGGGTTTTGTGCTACAAGGATCTTTCATTTTTTCTTTCTTTCCCCGTCTGCGGTTCCGATTGCAGTTGCTTCGGATTAAAGCACCGTTTCTCATTCCTTGCAAAACTGGGGAAAGGGCAGGGCTGCCTCCCCACTTTCATTGCAGCACCCTCGGTTGCAAAATGTTCCCCTGATTTGGTTTATAAGTTCGCAGCAATGCGATCCAACAAATAGGAAAGTTTTAATAAGATTTTCTGACTTCATTTGGTCTCTGCTGCCCCCCCATCCCCAACCCCTCCCAAGGAGAGAGTGGGAAGGAGAGGAAGGAAGGAGGGAGGGGCAAAGGAAAAGAAGAAGGGGGGAGAAGATGGAAGGAGAAAAGATGGAAGGAAGGAGAAAGAATAGGAGGAAGGAGAAGGAGGAAGATGGAAGAAGAAAGGAAGAAAAAGAAGAAGGGAGGGAGAAAAGAGGGAAGGAGGTAGGAAGAAAAGGGGAAGAGAGGGAAAGAGCAGAAAGAAAAAGAGGATGAAGTTGATAGGCAAGAGGAAGGAGGAAGGAAGGAAGAAAAAAAGAGAGGGAGAGAAGAAAGAAGAAAAGATGGAACTAGAAAGGAAAGAAGGGAGGGAGGGAGGAAAGGGGAAGACAGGAAAAGAGCAGAAAGACAGAGAAGGTGAAGGTAGATAGGCAGAAGGAAGGAAAAAGGAAGAAATAGGAAGGAGGAAGGTGAAAGGATGGAAGGAGGAACAGAAGCGAAGAGGAAGAGAGAAATGGAAAGAGCAGAAAGTCAGAGAAGGTAGATAGGCAAAAGAAAGGAAGCTGAAAGAATGGAAGGAGGAAGGAAGAGAAAAGGAGGAAGGGAGTGAGTGAGGAAAGAAGAGAGGATGGAAGGAGAAAGGAAGGAAGAGAGGGAAAGAGCAGAAGACGGATAAGGTGAAGGTAGATAAGCAAGAGGAATGAAGGAAGAAGTGAGGTGTCTCGAGGAGGGGGAAAACATTTAGTGACCAAACTTACAAATTACAATGGCATTGAAAAAAGTGACTGATGACCATTTTTCACACTTAGCGACCGTTGCGACCATTTTTCACACTTAGCGACCGTTGCAGCATTCTCATGGTCATGTGATCAAAATTTTGTTTGGCAACAGATTCGTATTTATGATGGTTTCAGTGTCCTGGGGTGACCTTTTGACAAAATATAACATTTTTAATCAAGCCCACCCACCCACCCACCCCCGTCCCTCTTTACCAATCTGAAAATCTGGTCACCTTAGTCTTATAGGCCTTCTTCTTCCTCCATTTTTAAGAATTCTATTAATGTAGGCCAGAATTTCTTGAAAAATAATTCTGATCTACCCAGACTTCCACATGGAAAGACCAAAAACAAAAGCACTTAGCAATAGCACTTAAACATATATACCGCTTCATAGTGCTTTACAGCCCTCTCTAAGCAGTTTACAGAGTCAGCATATTGACCCCAACAATGTGAGTCCTCATTTTACCCATCTTGGAAGGATGGAAGGCTGAGTCAACCTTGAGCTTGGTGAGATTCAATCTGCCAACTGCTGGCAGTTAGTGATCAGCAGAAGCGGCCTGCAGTACTGTACTCTAACCACTGCATCACCAGGAGGGCATGTTGTGTATGTTGGCTTAATTGTGCATTTGTTGTGGCATTGCTTTGGTTTAGAACTTCAGAAGATTGTGGCTTTATTGCAGCAAGTCATTGAACATTATCATTTTGCTTGAGCATTGCTTTCTATGATTCTCCATGAAACAATTTTTCTTCATTTCAAAGGATGTTTACCAGGAGCAGCAGCCAACACCATTCTATACTTCTTTCAAACTTATCTTTAGAATGAAAGGAGGGGGAAGTTGTAATTTTCCTAATTCTTTCTCTCCCTGTATTGTTCTTTCTCTAAAGTTTCTTCTGGAAACTTGCTAAGATTTTCCCTCTGGCTTGCAGCGGATGTATGCTGGGTAGAGGAAATGTGGAACTTTGTGATGCAGATAGTTCTACCAGATGATCTTCTGAGCACATGCTATTTGTTTAGATTGATGGTACAAGTGAGTCATCAGCTAGAGTTGACCTTCACTGCTGTGGAAATGGGTCCTTCACTCATCATTATCATAAAAATTCCAGTATAATCAAAGCCAACATTACACTGTAATTTCAAGTTCTACAAAGAATGGTTGTAATTCTATTAGAAACTTGTTGCTGTGCTCCTGGAACCAATGGCAAAGTTTATCTGAGGGCACGTTAAGAACTAATTAGATGATTCTTCCTTACCATGCTGCCTTTTAAATGTGTTGGGATTATAGGTGCTGGAAATATATATTTCAGTTTAGGAAAAGCTATCTGAGGCCAATGAGGCCAACTGAATCATATTTGGGACTCTGCCTTAGGTATCAAAATTTTGCGAAAGACCCCATGCATTTTAAGTTGAGAAACTCTTCATGAATAAAAACAGATGGATTGATTTTTTAAAACAATAAAAATTAACACAGACAAATTAAAGAATGAGAATACTTATTTTGGAGTAAATATGCATATGATTGCATTGTATTGCATTGCAACATTAAATCCTATCCCCATTGAATACGGGGATTCCCAAATAAGGGATGGGCCACACAATTGTCTTGTTTATAGTATCGATGCCATGTATGTGCAATTTCCATATTATTTCCATTGAGTTTTTAAAATTCTTTTCCGGAGAAAATCCATTGAGGGAATAATAGAACGGCTGCATTATAATTTTTGATATATAACACTAGGATCCAGATGTTTTGAAGCAGTCTAAGAAACAAAATGCTATATAAATCATTTTTAGCTATGTGTAGCAGGCAAAATGTTCAACATCTATTTCGATTGTAACAATTTTCATAACTGGAAAATAAAACTTTTTTACTTCAAGTATTGTTTGTTTCCTTGGATTCTCACCTTTTCTTTCTATACCTCTCTTACAGTGTGACTCTAAATAAGTAAGTCCCTTGTCCTAAAATGTGCTCCAGCAACTGTTTTCTTTTGGGGGATTACATCCTCTGTTAAAGAAAATTATGTAGCTACTTTCTGAAAACAAGCAGACACCCATGAAACATCTTTCTGGTGTTTTGAGTACTGCCATTCCAGGTATCTATGTACGCATGTGCTAAGTTATTTAGTTAGAAACATGTCTACTGAGTTTTCTGTCTAAAAAAACCTGAACAGCTATTGCTTCACTCTCAAGCTAAGCTTTGGTTGTGATGTTTTGCATACTAGGCACTTGAAAATATAGCCCTATAACAATCCAATTGTTCCCAAAACCATTATGTTCATTTTTATGGTTTGCTTTCAAGATCAAGGTATTTGGAAGACTTCTTTCTTTGATCACTATAATCTAAGAGAACAATACAGTTAAGGAGATCATTAGTGAAGTCTATGTTTGTGCTACTGATTAATTTAGAAAACTTCTAAGGGCTTCTGCAGTGGCAGAGTAGAAGCTACAGAATTGCTTTTTACTTAAAGCTCACTCGATGAGCCCAGTGCCTTTATTTAGCTCTTTCTGCATGTTTACTTAGCTCTTCTAAACTGAGATTAGTGTTGAGGATTTGGGACTAAAAACAGATTATATTACATGGAATCCAGCAAATGCATGCAGAATCTTTTTTGTTGTTGTTGTTGTTCTGAACGGAAAATTAGGGGGTTCTTTTAGAGATAAATTTGAGTTTATTCAAATTTCTGAATGTTTAGATGGGGGCTAAAGATGAGTGTTTCTTAGGTAGAACAATAACATGTTCCTATGTTTGGTATAAAAACACAGTCTGCCCTTCTCATGGTTTTCTTCTGAATGAAACATTTCCCACTTCTTTGTAATTCTTTATTACGGACATTGGCAATATAGCAGCTATAGATGAATGAATGAAAAGAAAGAGTAGTGGTGACTAGAATAGTGGTGACTTGATAGTAGTGTTCCAATATCTAAGGGACTGCTGCAAGAAGAGGTGGTCAACCTATTCTCCAGAGCACCTGAAGGCAATACAACAAGCAATGGATGAAAACTAATCAAGAAGAGAACCAACTTAGAACTAATTTCCTGACAGAAAAATTAATCAGTGGAACAACTTGCCTCTAGAACTTGTAGGTGCTCCATCACTGGAGGCTTTTAAGAAGAGATTGGAGAACCATTTGTCTGAAATTGTATAGGGTTTCCTGCTTGAGCCAAATAGAGTTCTGCTGTATTGTACTTAATACAGCACTGATGCTAAGCTGTTCCTCACAGTAATTGCAACAGCCTCATGCAACATTGCAAGAGGTTTCCACTAGCTCAGTGTATATCTGCTGGTAGAACAAGACACTTCCCCTGCACGTAGATTTCTGTCAATATTTTTTTCTAAATGGTTACAAACTGACAGCTTAATAATTTGTTCTAGAATGTTGCCCAGCATCAATGTCAATGTGACTAGTCTGTAATTACCCAGGTCCTCTTTGGAAATAGGAACAATATTTTTCAGAATCCCAGAAATAAGCATTCATTCAATAGGTCACACAGGAAGCTCATGGTTATGTTTCTATATTTTGTGAAATAATGACTGCTGGAGAAGACCTGTTTACTTCACCATTTTTATGTATTGATTGAGATCTGGTAAACATCCTGTCATTGCAGAACTTGGACAATGAACATGGCTTTTTTGAGGAAACTGATTGGTCTGAATGGTTTTCTGATGCCTTTTCAAAATGTTCGTGACAGCCTTCAGATAATTCTGTGAAACTGTCACTGTCCTTTGAAAAAGTTAAATGATTCCCTAACATGATTGCTCTTGAGTTCCCTCTCCTGCAGAGCAGAATTAAATATGTTTCCTAGAGTTCCAAAGAGCTGGCAGCAGCTAAGTAAACCACACAATGATCAGAACAACTTCTGGAGAAGAAGAGCAAATCATACTGACTATTGGGCTGGGGTCCATTTGAATCTCTATGGTATCATACAGTATAGTCATTTATAAAGATGAACTAGATTGTAAATGTGGATGCTTGGATAGCCCATTGTGCTTTGTTTCTAAGACTTTTGTTGTGTTTATGGAGCATCTACTTATATTACTTCCATTTTTGTTTTAATTACATTGTATGGGGGTGTTTGTTAGTCATTTTGAGTGGCATCTCTCAGTGGAAAAGCAGCATAATTTTAGCAAACAAACCTACTGCAAGTGGCAATCTTATTACTGTGCCTAATATAAGGGTGAGCCCCACTTGGCAGAACCCCCTTTCCTCCCATTCCACATTCTGGCCTTTTATTTTGCAGAGAATTAAGTGGGCCTTTCTCATGTTGGAAGGGATGCTACCCCAGAGCTGATAGTCACCCTCAGTGATGGTTTTCCGATTTCTTTACAACCAGTTTTCTAGTGCACATGTGCTTGCTCACTTGCAACACTCCTGCGCATGCACAAAAGCATCTGGGCGGGTGGGCAGAGCCTCCTGCTGCCGCTACTATTGGTTTGCCCAATCCGGGCCAAACCGGGAGCAACCCACCTCTGGTCATGTTCATGCTTGCATCATCACAACATTCAGGACTGCATGTATTTATTTGGATATTAAATACCACTGCCTTCAGTGGAACCCTATTTCCAAATCAATATATTTGGAATTCCATAACTTCCCAGTGCATTGCCAATGGCTGTAATCTATTCATTTATATGACACATTTCTCTTTTCTAAAGGGAAAGGTCACCTGTCTCCTCATTTGTGTGTTCACTCCAAACTTTGCAGTTTATAATGTGTGTTTAGGGTAGTTGTTCAAGTCACACTTGGCCAGCCATCTTATGCTGACCTTAATCCGTCACTGAGCATTTAGATGCCAGCAATTACATATGAAATGCACACAATTTGGCCTGCTATTCATAACAGGCCCTGTAATGTCATGTTTTGAAAGAACATATGTTCTTACAACTTATTTATTTAGGATGGTTCAATGCTCAGGGAACATCTGGTTTCCACTTGAAGCCAGGGTTAACCAGGGCTCAGAAAACATGGAATGACTTGCCTAAGGTTGTGTGTTGATTGGTGATTCAATCCCCATTTGAATTCAGCAACTTTCTAATTTCCAGGCACAGCACGTTTCTAAAGAAGTGGCTGGACCACACGTGCCTTTCAAATCCGCATTCCTGACGATGAAGCCATTTCCTCTGCCTCTGCTCCACTTCTTTCTTGGATCAATGTATGTGTATTTCTGTATTTGTGTTTATCTCTCCTTCACTCACATTGGCTGTGCCAGAGCACATTAAGAAGCTTACCATTTGACACTAGCTCTCCTTTGGCTTCCTAATCACATGTTACTGCAAAATGTCGAGCCACTTGTCCAAGATAAGGGAGATAAATTATGCAGGAATTGGGTGGGGGTTGTTTGCTCCAGTTAGCTTTCCCAGAGACTAATTGGAGCAAGGCCTGTATAAGGACTTAGCCCAAGAACCTGTTCTCAGTACTAGAATTGGCCAAGCAACAATTAATCAAAGAGGATACTTCTGGATATAAGCTAAATTACTGTCCCTATTTAAGTATATGCTTATATAGCCTGAGATAGTTGGAACTGGAGGGACAAAGTCAAGTTAAGGCCAGGCTATGTACAATGTTAATTATGCAAGTGCAATTTAATAGGAAGGGAAAGGGACCTGAAGAGCTTCAGAATTACACAGAGTGGAGAGAGGGTCATTTTAATTCTTCCTCATTTTCCAGACAAAGGATTCTCTTTGAACCTGCTTTATGTAGTGTAAGGGAAGCCACAGCAGCATTTAAAGGACAATTATTATTGGCACTGAAAAGACTAGTTCTTTTACTCCCACCTCTTTCTACAGAAAACTTTTGCTTGCACTCTTAGATGAATACAACAAGCTGCTGAAACCGAACAAGTACAGCTAGCACCCTAGAATATATAATTAGAATGAGGCCCAATCAAGAATTTATGGGCCTGCAAATGTATCAGCCGTCTCTTTGCCTGCTACCCACTTGGTAGCTATTATAAATGCTAGAGGTCTTTTTCTACTTTCTCCTCTTCCCATAACATATTAGTAGAGTACAATAAAGTCTGAGTCTCAAGAAAGGGCACAAATCAACATGGTGGACTTGCAGATGCTGCAGATGGAGGGCTGATTTAAATCAATATTGAGAAGAATACAAATACTTCTGAGCATGTCTCACAAAGGCCAACCTGTAAACCGTAGTTGTCCTCTTCCATATCCTGTCTAGAACCTTTTGCAGTACAGAGCAGCCAAGTGAACAAAAAAAGAAAGTTTGCACATCATAGCAATGGAGTGACCCTAACTAACTGAAACTTATTTACCAGCACAAAACACCACTCCCTCTAATGAAGCTAGGAGAATATTTTTCTAGGCCTTTAATAATTATGAATTTCACACATCAACTGACTTGAAATATGAAAACTCTCTAATTTTTAAAAAACATTTTAGTAGGGAAATACGTAAATACCCCAGGTTCTAGTGATTAATGAACAGGCATGAAGAAGGAACACAAGCTTATGGGAAATTTCAAACAGTGATGTCAGCAAGAAACAATTCACAGACATAATTGCTAAAAAATTATCAGAGACTTCCTTGTCAAGTATTTTGTATGTTTATAAAGCTGTTGGTGACTCACTGAGAGCAGTCTGGGAGTCTTATTTGATTTGGAATCAGGGTTTTTATTATAACTTAGCTGTTATGTAATAGTTTATTCAGACTAATGGTCAGCTATTCTTTCATGTCAACAGAGACTGTATATATATGTGGGGGGGGGAGGCTTCTTGTAATTCTTTTAGCAAAATAATATCTAAATGCTTTTCCATACTCTTTATGTTGGATGCTGCCTTCTTCAAAAAGCCTGAAAGAAAATAATTATTGGATTTCCCTCTCATGCCTTGACCAATACTGAAGGACTCAGGTACTAGTAATAATGGTTAAGGATAGAATGACATGGATAAAATATACCTACTCTATATGGTTGCTAAGAATTGACAATAATTCTGACTTAGAGACTACAGTGTTACTATAAATTTAGAAGTGGGCACAAGGGAAGAGATTAGCTCAAGGATTCAGCATTACGAAGAATGAACAGTACTAAATTAAGCTGTCTGAACAAGGCTGAACTTTAGATATTCTATGTGGTACCATCCAATCTCTTGTATTATTTTGTTTCTTGTACAAACAATAGCATTGATTCGAAAAGCATGCTGCTGTAATATGTGATGGCACAATTTTCCATGCCAGTGTGCATCAGAAGTTGTGGCACAGTGTTAGCATTTTTCATCTTTGGGCAGATAGAGAACCTGATTTTTGTTTTTTGTTTTGTTTTTTTTTAACCTGCAGACCAAATACTTTTTACTATTATCCCTCCTTAACACTTGGTCTAAAAGGCACTTCCTCTACCCAGCATTGGATTGTTTTTTTAATCATCTTGAAACCCTACTTCATCTTGCTAAGGTGAGCCCTGGGCTACTTCCAATGCAACATTTTAAGAGTTTCATTAAACTATCTCCATATGGGCAACTTCTACTCCTGCATATGCTTCTAAATTTCAGTTCATTCTCCATTGTCCTTGCTAGTTAACCTTACTAGGGGAACTGTAATTCAGAAATATCTAGAAGGCCAGTGGATTTTTGCTCTTGTTCTAGAGAAAGCACTGCCCCTTAAACTAAGGGATCAATTTCAATCTTGTTTCTTGGCTGGACACCTTGAACTGCCAGGAAATGTACAGAATGTGGTCTCTTAACTGCACCCTTACTGTGTTTGTGTGGGTGAGAAGCAGGATCCAAGAAGCAGAAGACAATTGAACAATGTAGGCCTGGAAAGACAGAATACAATGCCAAAGAGCATTGTTGAGTTGAATCCATCGCATAATATCAGCCAAGGAAACTGTGTATGTGGTCAACATGCACCATTTTAGCAAATCACATTTTTTTGTAATTTCCCAAACACTTTTCAAAAGAAGATAGTGGGTGAGTGGGTGGGTGAAACAGAGCCTTGAGAAATGGCATTTTGTCTTTAGTCTGAGAAATCCCAGAACCTTTGGAGTTTTTAAAGCATTTTCAATTTCTTTTTGGCTCCTAGATGTTTTTTTATACTGATGATATAACCAGACTGTCTAAAAATAAGCAGTAGCTATTTCTTACAGATGGCAGAAACCTGCCAAAAAAACGCATTCTGTGAAAAAAAAATCCACTACCCATAAATGAAGGGGCTTCATTTTCAGCTCTTCAACCCCTAGTCTTATCCCAAGCCTATTTCCAGATGCCCCAAAGAAGCTTCTCCATTCAGTTGAATGAAGTAGCAGGGTGATGTCAAAATTGCTGTAGAGTACTCTGCCAAAAGCAATAACCCAAGAAGTGTTTTCAGGAAGGAGGACCTCAAGTAACTTCTACACTAACCTTTGCCAATCTTAGGTCTCTCTGTGGCTAACACTACAATGCTTCAAATGATTAACGAAGGGGGAAATTAGATTAACCTCAATTAAACTGGCCAAGTTTAATGACCTAAAAGCTGAAGCAGGCAATCCTTTTTTGATAGGAAGGGTTCACTGACCTTTGCAGGACATAAAGTGTTTCTTGTTATTTTTATATCAAAAAGTAGCATTTTTCCCAGCCTATATTATATATAAATATAGCTCTGTATTATATGATGCTATGTTGCATCATGGGCTATTTTCTACCCATGAGAATAAACCAGATTATAGTTCAGCTCTTTCACAGGGAGATGCGTGCAACCAAACTATTAATGCATACAAATCCATTTAAAATAGGAGTCATTTGATGTAATTGTAAGAACTATAACTATATCATAAACTTTAGGATGATTAATTGTCCCTTAGGAAAACATAAACAGTTTAAAATAAAACATCATTGAACAATTAGACACTGTGCCCAATCCAATTATTTTTTTGGAATCACAATTTTATTGTCACATAATTTGTTTGCTTTAAAAAAAAAACCCTCCAAATTGTATAGCTTATTTAGATTTCTTGGAATCCTGGAAAAGAATAGTTCATTTCCAGGACACTTTGGAATCTAGACAACTTTTCCATAAATTGAAACAGTAAGTATAAAGATTCAGCATTAGATCTCAAATAAAATATTTTCCAAAGTCCCACTAAAATATAGCTGTTTCCCTAGGCCTCTCTGGATTTTTCCTTGGTGGATTTTTTTTCTGGATTCACAGAGGATTGTGCTTATTTATCCACATCCTTCCCTTTGTGGACAAGACAAGCAATTGGTTAGATTCTTATCAGTAATGGTTTCCCCTTATCTTTGCTACTGGTTTGGAACTGGGAGCATATGTGTGCACACGGTTGCTTCGCTTGTGCAAAGCATCCGTGATGATGCCTGGATGTGTGGGCGGAGCCTCCCACCACCACCATTACTGGTTCGCCTGAACTGGGGTGAACCGGTAGAATACCACCTCTGGTTCTTATCCTCCAAACAAGTGAGAAGTCTATTTACATGTTTCCCAGTGTTTCCTGCTTGTCTGTACTGAGCAGCAAAACAAAAACTGAAAGGTTAGCATTACATCTGAAGTAGATTTTCTGGCAAATTTCCCTGAAATAATTTGGGAAACCTACTTCAGAAATATTATGAAATACTCCATTTCTGATTAGTCATGATGGGGTAACAAAATACGCAGTACTGAATTGTATGCAGAACCCATATATCATGAAAGTGAATCAAAGTCTTTTGGAATGATGACTTATATAATATGTTCTGTTTACCTACTTAGTGGAATATTATCTATTAACTTGTCAAAATTATCAGGTGGAGATCTTCAACACAATTAGTTTGAAATGCATACTACTCTATCAGTCATACCATTCTTATAAAAAAGGAAAGGACCAAAGGTTTTTATACTGGGAATAGAGGAATAATTGAAGAAATTCAGCTAATGAGACCCAGTTTGGTGTGGTGGTTAAGGCACCAAAAATTAGAAATTTGGAGACCAATTGAAAGTTCATCCAACCTTCAGCACAAAACCAGCCAGGTGAACTTGGGCGACACATTTTCTCTCAGTCCCGGGAAGGAGGCACGGGCAAACCGCTTCCGAAAATCTTGCCAGGAAAACTGCAGGGACTTGTCTAGACAGTCATCAAGAGACAGCATAGATTCAAAATAAGGGGGGAAAACCCAGACAATGGATTAATGAATAAATCACAGCTTCAAGTATTGAACCTGCCCCCCCAAAAACAGTATAGGATTAAAGAGGATGTATTGAGAGCCTTGAGTTTCAAGACTAGATTTAGTTCCTTTAAGCATTTTTTTCCTTTACAAATAGTTTTCAATACTCAGCATTTAAATAGCAGTGAAGTAAAGTCAAGCACAAATAGTAAATAATTATGTATTACAGCTGCAAGAATCAGCATGCACATGGATAATTATAGGTACGAAAGGCTAGAGCATTAGAAAAACTTGCAAATGTGAAGTCGCCAAATAGTCATACAATAGAAGAAAGAGAGGCATTGTCAGACAGTTTTCAGGAAAGAGACATGAGTATTACATGATTGTATTTCTTTTCCTAAAGTTTGGTTTAGTCAATTTGGATTCTTAAAACAACACATATATATAGAAGAACGTCTCGCAGTTTTCTGAACTTTTAAAAATGTGCATTTCCTCCAAGCTACTCAAAACACAGTGTTCAATACATCCACTCACTGTTAGTCAAAAGCCTTACTGAGATTTCCCAACTCACATATTGCCCACTAATACTCATTGTTTTCTTCCTTTACCAATATAACATATGCAATTTATAACAAATTTGGAGAATCAAATGAACTAGGATGATTAAAGGCCTGGAGATTAAACATATAAGGAATGGTTGCAGAAACTGGGTATGGTTAGTCCAGAGAAAAGAAGAACTAGGGGTGACATCATAGCAATGTTCCAGTATTTGAGGGGCTGCCACAAAGAAGAAAGGATCAAATTATTTTTCAAAGGACCAGAAGGGAAGCCAAAAAACAATGAATGGAAACTAATCGAGGAAAGAAGCAACCTGGAATTAAGGAGAAACTTCCTAATAATGAAAACAACCAGTGGAACAACCTGCCTTTAGAGGTTGTGGGTTCTTTATCAGTGGAGGTTTTAAAGAAGAGACTGGACAGTTACTTGTCTCAATTTTTATAGCTCTCCTATAAAAGGGGGTTGGATTAGAAAACCTCCAAGGTCCCTTCCAGCTCTATTCTGATTTGATTCAACTTCATGTTGGCTACATGTGTTTCTGTATATATATTCTGTATTTAATTGACATGGATTTCTTTTATTGACGAAAAGAAGAAACAGCTACTGAAAGGACATGGGGGGTGGACATCACAATAGATATCAACATGAAATTGCCCCCAAAGCACACAGCTGGCATAATGAAGACTCACCAGCTAGATTAAAATAAAAGAGACATTTGACACACAAGTTGAAACGTGGGACTTTCCCCAGATGCTTATGAATGCCTTAAGGGCTTCTATAGTGGCTTCTAAATTGTTCCTGAAAAACAATATTTTGGAAACAGCAGGAATATTTTACCTTTAATATGGGTTTATAATGTACATTCTCCACCTCCAGCTCCAATTGCCTAGTTGTTAGCAGTTTGCACATTTGGGTGGCATGGAACAAGGAATGCTACAAGTCATAGGAATATAGGAAATAGAAGGTTCCCAAGTCAGACATTTGGCCCAACTAATTTGATATTATCAATGGCAGGGATACACAATCAGGGTTCATAAATAATCTATGGCAGGGATGTCAAACTTGATTTCATTGAGGGCAGCATCAGGGTTGTGTTTGACCTCAGGGCACCAGATGGGCATGGTTTGGCTGGAGTGGGCCTGGCCTGGCTCGGGTAGGCATGGTCCCATTTTTGGCTGGGACAGCTTCCTGTAGTCCTCTGCCAGTGAAAATGGAGCTCACCACAGGCCGGTCCTTTCTTGTTTCCATGTGGCCCCAGGGGCCAGATCTAAGCATCCTGTGGGCCGTATCCAGCCACGAGTCTTGAGTTTGACACTCCTGATCTATGGCTAGTATTGTAGCCAAAATCTTGCTGTAAATTATTGTAGCTGTTTGCAATTGGAGTGTAACAGGAGATTAGTCTCTATAATTCAGTGGCCTCTTCTGAAGCTGTGGGGGGGAAGGCTGGAACCAACTGAAACTGGTAGCCAAAAGTAAATGTCCTAAACAAGGGGACTTACATTTGCTTCAATGAAGCAGTCCAGGTCATTCTCAACAGCTCTCATGATATCAGAGTGTGAGGATCTCTCTTCAATTTTTCCCAGTGGTAACATATGCCTAACTTCAGTGCTGCCTTTCAGCGCTGCCTTCCGATAGTCAAGATGGAAGAGGTGTTTGTGTAAGGACTGTGTACATGCAGAAGCTTCTTTTCAGCTTTACAAGTTATGGAGGACAATGCGATGAGACTCCAAAACAGAACAAAACAAGCAGCATGGCTTCTCCTTCTCCTTCCTTCTTGTATTCCAAATTATTTTGGACAATTCTTCTTGCAAAGTACGAAGAAGAAACAATGTATTATCTTAAGGTTAGTATCCACAGTTCAGTGATGTGCGGTGAACTTCATGGCCGGTGAGGCAAGCGCGAAAGCCCCGCCGAAGTCCCGGTGCCGTGTCTGCCATAGAGCGGGACCGGGACCCGCTCTATGGCGGATGTGGCACTGGGACTTTAAAGCTCTGCCGCCAGGGCTTTAAAGTGGTGGCAGGGCCCCGGCGGCATCCGCCATAGAGCAGGACCGGGTCGGGACTTTAAAGTCCTGTCGCAGGGGCCCTGAAGTGGAGGCCCACTCATCTCACTGGTGCGCATATGCTCCATGAGGGAGAAGAGGGTGAGCACTCAGGTCCTCCCCGGGGAGCGGCTACGGTGGCTCCTGTGGTCCCCTGGCTGAGGAAGCGCTTGCTCGGCACCCGTTGGCCCAGTGAGAGGGGCAGGAAGTTTGGGAAGCGTGTCCTCTTCCCTAGCAAGGCCGTCCAGCTGCAGGGGGAAGGGGCATGGAGGAGGGTAGGTGGGTGACTGCCTGTCTCTCTTTCTCTCCCCCCCTCAGTCTTCTGGCACTGGGGAGGCAGGGGCGGCGTCCACCACTCTGGGCTCTCCTTCCCCCAGGGGGGATTTCGAAAGTGATATCCCACTCCCACGCCTTCACGATCTCCTCCCAGCCCAGGTCAGAGCTGCACCGAGCCCCCCCTCCTCAGCTCAGAAATTGAGAGGCGGATCGAGGCTGTGAATTGGACTCCTTCTCCTCCTTTCTGCTGCTGCCCGCTCGCCGCCAAATAATTCTTCCTCACCGAGCATGTCCGGCTGCTGTGGGAAGACTGCTCCTACAAGATCCTCAGCCGGAGGACCAAATTTGGGGAGAGCCAGCAGGCTCACTTGGGCAGTCCGTGCAGAGGCTGCTGCCATTGAGGTACTCCTTCCGCGCCCTCCAAAATAACCCGCCCAACATAAGCGTGCCTTCCTCGTGGCTCCTCTTGACCAATGAACAATTTCTTTTTCCACAGTCACTCAACTTCAAACCTGCAAGGCATGATTTGCTGCTCCCAGATCAGGAGGCGGAAGAATCACGTGCCTCCTTTGCATACAGAATTTTTCACCTTTTAATCCTTGCTTAACTCTTAAAAGGCAAAAAATTCCTTATGCAAAGGAGGCCCATAGTTCTCTCACCTCCCCCTACAGTTAACAAAGCAGACTCAAAGTCACTGTGACTTGGAGTCTGGCAGCACCTACCTTGGCCTTTTTAATTATTTTAAAAATTCTTTCCTTTTCCTCATGAGACTGGTGAGGCCCCGCCTCCCCTGCCTCCAGTGACTGCGTGTCCCTGCCACAGTATCATTAAGAGACATTTGCCTACATTTGGGACAGCTTTGAAGTTAAGGAGAAGGAACCTTGTAAACAAAACAAAAAATCACAGAAGATACACCCAAGGTCCAAAGTCTCTGGAAATACTTTATATTGGCATAGACTCTACCTTGAAGGGATAAATAACCTGAAGAAACAAATTATGAAAACTCTGTTTTAGATGTTGAGATTTTAGCTTTTATTGTAATTGCCTGCATAGCACAGCATCTTGGCTTCTACAACCTATATTTTAATTCATTTATTTTTCTTTCCCATGCATTCTATTGATTTATTGATGTATTTCACTGTGCTGCATTTTTTTTAGTCTTTTAATAGTTTTGCAATCTTTCCAAAGAATTCTTGTTATTGGGTGGATTAAAAATATAATAAATAAATAAATATGGCTCTTTCATTCCACAAATGGACAGACATAAGCTTCCAGTAAAAAGCAATGAAAGCACTATAAATACTTGTGGGTGTGCTTTCCTTTGCTTCCCTTATAGGAAAGAAGTTTAGTGTTGAAAATATTTTAGTAATGTGATCAGAGGACAGTAATGGGAAAGAATTTTTTTCTAATGTGTCTTGCAATCAAAATAAGAAAGGAAGATCTGAGAGCAGAGAGAATGTTTTTGTTAATCAGGATGTAGCATGTTTCAGCATCTGGGTTTTTATATTAACTTTTTTTTTTAATTACAGCATGTTTAATTTCTGGTGTTAAGGAATTACTTTACTTGCTTAGTTTTAATTATATGTGACAGTTCCATCTCCCCATTCTGAATTATTTTGTTTGTCAATGCTTTTCTCTATTTATAGCAAAGTTTCTCATGCTGTTGTTTATCTTATCTTATCTGACCCATATCCCTCGTTCCCTCTCTTCTTCTCCCTCTGCCCCCCTCTATCTTTCTCTTTCCTTCCTCCTTCCCTCCGTTGTAATATCTGTGGGGAAAAAGCTCTCCAGAAAATATCTCAAAATCTGGGGGGAAAAGCCTCTGTGATTCTCATTGCTATGTGTATCATTTCAAACAAAACCACTCTCTTGAGATATGGCTTTTTGCGAATAAGAATATTCTGATATAATAAAAGAGATATGATTAAGAAACTCCATCTGATGGAATATCTTTGTTCAAAAATCATAAAAATGTTAAAAAGTCAGCAAAAGCAAGCATTGACACATTCCTTCTTTAAAACTAACACAGATGAATCACTTTCCTTTAATTTCTTCGGAAAGTGAATTATTTTATTTATATAAGCACTAGGTTTGAAGTAAACACCTATTAAACAGAAATCCAGAAGGAAGAGAAATAAGACTTATGGTACTCTCTTCTCCAGCTCTGTTGTCTTGATTTCATCTTTGATTTCTCTCTTCTTTGAAGGCATAGTCAATCTGTAATTCCAGTTCTGGTCATACAACAATGCAAAAATGTGGTCATCACATCTGTCATACTGATCCATTCTCATTGTTGTCAAGCTTCTTTCTCTGATCATTTCTTATTTTATGTTTAATCAGCTCTTTGTTGACCCAGCCAGTCACAACTTTTACCAACCCAACAGCCCCATCTGTGGCATACAAGGAGCAACCAGATGTACCTTTGAAGCTCCTGATTGGAGGAAAATGATATTTAGGAATGGTTCCCTGAACTCTGCATTTTTCAAAAAATATGATACCCTCCAAACCTCTTCATTGGCTTATGACAGCTCCCAGAGCTGGTAACTTACTTTCAAATCTCCTTGTGCCATTTTCCCCTGCCTTCATATTTTCACTCTTAATTTTCATGAATTCTACAGTTCAAAGCTCTCCTGCTATCCTAAAACACTCTGCCCTTTGTTCCAGGTTAGCTACACAATATATCTGTGTTATTAATTTTTCATTTTTTTCAGATCCCTTCTGAAACTTACAATTTTCAATGAACCTTTGCCACTATTTCATTGTACACCCCCCATGTAAAATTCACCTCTAACTTATGCTAAATGAATGAAAGATCTAAACTTAAACTACTGAAGTGCATATTTCTTGTTTCCCTTTCTCTGCTTTCCTTAGTCTATATTTTACACTAGTGAAAAGTCTTTATAACAGAGATATAACAGAGAATACTCTTGTACTCTAGAAATCTGTAAAGTAATATAAAAACTTGAGAGTAGGCAGCATACAATTATTTATAAATGAATAAAATTCTACAATAGAGAAATTTCAATACAATGGCTTGTAACAGGGAAATAGATATAATATAGCATGCCAGCTGTTGATGAAAACATTCAAATCTTTTATATGGATAGAGGCCAAAAGGAATATCTTTTGTTTACCAAGTTGCTTTGAACCTATTCTAGAATATCCTAAGCAACAAGTAATGTAAACCAGGCATTTGTAGATGAATATATAATATGAGAGAGAAAGGAAAAACGAAATCAAACAGCCCATAATCTTAGAATCCAATAGTCCTCATCCAGTCCCAGTTGCCAGTGTGTTGTGTCACTGCAAAACAAGTGCCAATCCTCAGTAAGAAAATGATTCTATTCCCATGTTCAGTCAGTTAATAGAGGCCTGGATAAGAGTTTTTACATGGATGGAGGTATGTTGTTCCACTGAACATTACATGAAAAACCTCTCTCTTTGAGAGTCTACTGTAGTGAATCCAGGCAATTTTCTATCATTCTACTTCTATTAGATTCCTACAACTGTATGATATCTATTACAGCATGCAAGGTATTTCTGAAATACAATTCCTTCCTCTTTCACTTTAAGGATTGAAAGAGGGAGAGAGAGGGAGGGTAGAGAGAGGGAGGGAGGGAAGGAAAGGGAGAGGGAAATAAAGAATTCAATTCATGGAATCCAGGTATTGTAAAATAGAACTGATGAATTAAAAACTTTGGATAATATATTCAGTGAATATAAAAATCTCTAGAAGCCAAAATGACTAAAGTGAAGCATAAAAGATAAATACAGAAGATGGTTGTCATTCACTTGGAGATGATCTGGCTATGAATCTAAGGAGTAGATGGCTTCCTTTCTGAAACTGCTTTTCCAAGTAGAGATGTATTTCATCAAGGTGAGTAGCACAAAGTCGTTTGACTTTTAAAAAAATCATCTCATTGGAGATGTCTGAATGAACATGACAGCTATAGAATTTATCTAATTATATTTATAATTATATATTTTTAAAAAAAATATTCATTAGGTGCCTTCGAGTCTGCAATCTCCTGATGACTGCCTGGACAAGTCCCTGCAGTTTTCTTGGCAAGATTTCAGAAGTGGGGTTTTTTTTTGCCATCTTCCTAGGGCTGAGAGTAAGTAGCCCAAGGTCACTTTGTGCCTAAGGCAGGACTAGAATTCACAGTCTCTTGGTTTCTAGACTTGTGTCTTAATCACTACACCAAATTCTCCCTCATAGTTATATGTATCTAATATAACTTATATCATCATCTACTATTTGTATTAACAAATAACATTTCTTTAAAAAAATCAAAGGAATCTCCTTCCATTCCATCAGTGTCATCTTTGCAGTGTTATCTGCATTTGAGGGCTTAGGACTGCAACATCACTCTTTGGTGGCCCTCTAACTAGCTGGGACCAACCCCCATGGATCATAACCCTGGAAACTAGTGGACCTTTTTACATTCCAGATAGAACTGAGGTTTTCTTCTAGGAATTATTGAGTTACTCAATCAAGGCTTTGTTTGCAACCTGGAGTAGGTGAGTGACTGGGGCCCTGCCCTGGATCACTTCTATGTGGCTTCTGTGTCCTGCATCCTGGGAAATTATTTGATTTTTTGAAGAGCTTCAGAAGATGAAGCACTGTAAGTGATGCCTGAAGTACCAAAGGAAAAACACAAATAGTGAATCCAATGGAACATAAGCGAGAGCCTACATCTGGTTCTACATTGTGGTAATAAAAGTGGTAAAAGGGCTGGGCTTCAGGATCATCTGCAGGACCATAGTGAGGAATATTCCCACTATCAAGCATATTTGCTCAGAGTTGAACTCTGATTGAGCAAGTCCAAGTGAGATGCTGAGGCAATCTTATCAGGTTATAAGGGTTGAGTTTGATTCTGTGATGTCCAAGAAAGTGGAAAGGTATTTCTATCTGTTATCTCAGCCACCTGTTTATTAGATTCTTGCTGCCATTGGATTCTTAAAGTGCTCTGGAAGATAGAGGATTTTGGAGGAAGTAGATTATTTGGAAACATTTCTGTTGGGTTTCAGACTAGGATTCACTACAGACATAGACCAGATCATACTTCTTAATGAATACTGGTGGAGCAAAAATTGATAGGTGAACCCCTCCTAGTATGGCTTGATCTTTCATGGTATCCTTCTGGACTAGCTGCAGGAGTTAAGAGTGATTGATATTGTGTTGTAGTTATTTGTTTCAGTTAGTGTTGAGGGAGAAGAAAATATGTCCAGAACCACTCACAGAGCTCAACATTCACCCCTTTCCTATTTAACATCTACATGAACCTGGGTGCAGTTATCCATTGGCTGAGAGTTTGATATCATTAATATGCTAATATAAAGCTGATACTCAGCTTTATATCAGAACTCCAAGCTATGCTGGTCTATTGATCAATTTCAGGAGATGATTCAGGGTGGATGGGTGGAACATACTCAGTCCTGAAAAGACTGTGACAGTGTTTGGTCCCCAGGGTCAGTACTATCACTCTTAGATGGAGCAGTACTCCCCTATTTGAGATTGGGGTGCAACCTACAGGACTCACAGCTCCTGCTACAAAAGCAAGTGGCAGTTGTGGCCAAGGCACAACTTGGTCCATCTTCTGCACCTGTTGTGCCATTTTCTCAGTCAGAAAGTCTTTCAGACAGTTACTCACACCTTGGTCATCTTTTAACTGGGTTATTGCAATACACTCAACATGGGGCTGCTTTTGAAGACTATTCAGCTACAATTGGTTCAAAATACATCAACTGGAGAAATAAAGCATACTTTTCAACATATACATTGCTATTGAAGTTGTACTGGTTGCCATTTGGCCTCCAGGTGCAATTCAAAGTGCTGGTTATTATCTATAAAGTCCTATATGGCATAGGCCTGGATATCTGATACCTATTTCCAATTGTTTTTACTTGCTGGTATATTCAGGCAAAGTGGGTGTGCTCCAGAACTCTTCTGTTAAACATGGTCATCTTATGAGATTAAGGAACCATACTTTTGGTGTCATGACTCCCCACCCTCTGGAACATATCCCTCCAGAAATACAGACAGTACCTCTTCCTGGAGTTCTGAAAAAAAACTGGCTTTGGTCCCAGGGCGGGGCTGTTGTTTGTTGTTGCTCTTGTGTCTGTTTTAGTCCAGGCTGTCCATGTTATTTTAGATTTTTAATTCTTAAGAGTCTGTAGGAGTGGAAAACAGTAACAAATATAAATACATGAATAATAACATAAAATCGGTCAACATCAGGGCTGGGTTGTCCAAGAAGGAACAACATGCCTGAAAGATAATTTGGAAAGTAATAGAGATGTGGCTAATAGCTAATGTAATGAAAAGCTGGAGGTTTGCAATATTTTTTTATAAAAAGACCCATTTTTCCTACCAATATGGACTCTCAAAATGACAGGACTGGAGCCACCCACAATTTCTCCTTTGGAAAGAGAATCTGACTTTGGAACTGGGGAGGAAAAGTTATGTTGCAAAGCTGTAATGAACTTTGCTGTTTGAGTTCTAGTTACTCTTACTCTTCTTTCAAAAATGAGATATTTGTGTGAGATTTTAAAGGACTGGATGTCCTGGGTTGCTATAGATGCCTTTGAAAACAACGACCCTCTTCTGTCTAATGTCAAACAAGTGAAATTCACTGCAAAGGCCACCTTGAAGGGACGTCTTATTGGCTCTATTTACTTGACTATTGAAACACCTCATTAATAATGCTTTATTGTATACGTAATTTGGGAATCGCTTTGTCAGAGAGATATAAAACAGGACACGGCAGCCCAGTTAGAACATATTGGCAAGATTAACAGAAAATAAAATTCATGGTCATATTTCCTCTTATATCATCATCATCTCTGAGATATTGAAGCACAATCAAGGGCAACTATTATACTTATGGATTAACGTTTATGTTCTGAGAAGTTCTCTCTCTTTTCAAACAATATTGGGATTCATCAGCTGAAGCTGTACCTAAGCAAAATAGGTAGAAATAGTCAGTTTTTCAGTCCAAATGCTCACTGCTTCATTATAGATGTTAAAGAGCTGTTTTTCTTGGCATGCTAATTTTTAATCTCTAATTCTAGAGTATTTGTATGTGGAAAAGGGCAAGAGGATGAGAGAAGTAAGTTGGCTTTCAAACACTTGGAGTATTTTGCCCAGGAACATTAATGGAGTGTGCCACTGTTATTCTTATTGGAATTAATTTGTATACAGTTTCAGATGAAGAACAGACAATGCAACCTATTTCTGAACTGATGAATTTCCAGACAGTGATTCATTAACAGTTGTCACAAAGCCAAATAGGTGAGAAAGCCTTTTTTATTTCCCACATATTTACCTTAGGCCTTCAAACATAATTGCTGAAGAAATGTTGCTACGTGTAGATTCATATGGATTATGATTTGTGCTTTTGTGTATGTTTAGGTAAAGCCAGGACAAAATACAGATCAGGTGAGGATAGCAAATAGTAACATGAATGAATTTTCCTCCATTTCGCACTCTTTTATTCCTTTAAATCTAGTTTGGCCCTCATTTTTTTTTTTACATGCAGAGCCCAATTCATTTCAAGACAGCAGTAAAGCAGCATAACACAAGATCTCCCAGTCCTGATGATTCAGACTGGGGAATCTTATAATGACAAGATAAAACATGATCTGTTTTGGGTTTAAACACTTTGGATTGTTTTTGCGTCTGATATAAAGATAAAATGATCATGATTAAGATCATGGTTACAACATTGGATATAAATAATTCTCAATTTAATGAAAATGCAACCAGTTGAATTAAGAAAATAAGTCCCTTTTGAAAGTTTGGAATGGTTTTATTTATTTCAATTATTTTTTTTCTTCTTTTTTTCCTTCCCATGAAAATTAGAAGTAGTATAGTTAAATATCCTGGTAAATATTCCCAAACAGCAAATCTATAGGGTAGTAAGACCTTTTTATGTTGTTGTTAACATGCTTTTAAAAATAAACTTTTTTGCTCTATTAATGTTATCTTTCCCCAGTATAGAAATCAATGAAAATGTGTAATGCAAGTAGCTTAAATAACAAAACAAGGTATTTTTACAGTCTCAGATGACACTGTTATGAGTTGTGAGAAAACAAGAAAGGAATGATAATAGCAAGTAGATGCCTGCAATGATGGTAGAAAAAACAAATGCCACAAATGCAAGTTATTGTATATGTTGACCTTCCCTTTCATTGTAACAAAGTTTTACAGACCATATGGCACCAACTCAGCCTAAAAATGACTGCAAAGCAAGATAATTTGAAGACTCATGAGGTTACAATAACTGTGAAGACAGGAAGAAAACTGATGTCCATTATCTCTTTACTCAGCTCAGCCAGAAAGAAGCAAATGTTTCAACTTTAGGTGGTGGATAGATACTTCCCAGTTGTGCTTATCAAGATTTGCTTGTCTTTTGGATAAGGGAGGGGGCTGGGGAAAAGAAGATGTCTCTTTGTACAAGGTCTTACAAGAGGTTTTTTTGTGTTTTTATGTCTTTCTCAAATTGTCTTTGGTGCGCCAACGGGACAAGACATTAACCATTGCTTGCTTTATTTAATTAGAAGTTGCAAATAGAATGTGCAGATATTCAAAAGCTCTCTACTATAGTCTAGTTTTCTTCAACTGTTCTGCTTCTTCTGGAGTTTTCAAATTTGCCACATGCTTTTCATTTGAAGTGGAATCAGGATACAACCAAGGGACAGATAGAATCTATCTGAAAAGTAGTTTTCTTAAAACCTCAAAATTCCTCAGAGATGTTAAAGATGGAAGAAATTCCTGAATTAGCCTTGATTTTTTTAAAAGAGAAGTGCACATTGCTTTTTCACTAGGTCCTAAATTAAGCTAACACACCTAAGTTAGCATATAATCAAGTATCCTACCTTTTAATGGTACGTGAACGCACCTTGCCATGTGGCTCTAGGATTCAAGTGATAAGTGGCCTGAAGGTACAGAAAATCAGCCTGTTAAAACCCCTTTTCTTGAATTTACATTGGAATCTAAAGGGACACTTTAATGTTATATTACAGCTGGGCTCAGGAACCAATTTCTCACCAAGCAACATTGCAAAAATCTCTGCCCAAAATTCACATTCTGTAATGGGTAGAACTTACATGTTCGTTTCCTATGTGGCTCCAAACTCTGGCACCGTATCATTGCTCCAAGGAAGAGTAGGGGATGTTTGATTCGGTGTTAACTGAAAAGTCCTGAAAAACCATTTCAGCAAATGGCTCTGACACTAGAGCTAAACTCTAGGCATTCTTTGAACTGGTTGTTGATGAATTTATCTTCCTGGATGCTAAGAGAAGGACATTAAGGAAAATGGATGTCAGTTGTCTGCAACCAGTGTTCTTGCTTGCCAGCTCAGGACAAAGGAAGACAGATTGTATTTAATCAGTAGGAAACATTTTCCACTTAAATCATCTGATACTATATTAAAAAGGCAATTGAAAGGTAGTCCAAAGTACAATCATGTTCTGCAAGTCATATTGCAGAACAATATGGGAGGACTCATACCCTGGTCAGCCCTTCTTTATTCTCCTACCATCTGGAGGGAGATATAGAAGCATAGGCAGCTGCACAAAGAGGCTGAAGAATAGTTTTTATCTGTGGGCAGTCCGACTCCTGAATGAAAAATAACCCTATAACAACATAGTATGATTGACTTGTGGGGCTGGTGCAACGTGTAATAAGTTCACATGGTGCAATAGGGTGTTTCTTAGTAGGATTCACTGGGCTAGGAATTTTTTGTCTTTCACTGTGAGTTGTATTGTATTGGGGTGTATGAAGGGAGGCTCAGCCAATCTCATACACATGTTGTACTCTGACAATAAAAGTTTCAATTGAATATTGTACACAAAATATCTACAATGGTTCCTTACTCAAATTGTTTACAGTGCAGTCAGGTTTATATTTAGTTCGAAACAAAATAAAGCATAATTGGTTTAAATAGTCGTTGGGAAATACTATATCTTCCCAGCTTCTGTCTTTAATACCAATTCTTCAAAAGCTTAGAATAAAAATGGTGGCCTTCTGATCAGTGGAGTGTTTTTAAGAGGTTGTGTGTTTGAAAATGGATGCTTCATTTAGTTATTATAATTAATATCCTCCAGAATAAACCCATGCATCTAATTCAGAGGTGGGGAATGATGACCTCTTTATGACTTGTGGATTTCAACTCTGCAAGTCTGGCACTGGAATTCTGGGAGTTGAAGTCCATAAGTCAAACAGGGCCATCATTCCCCACAACTGATCTAAGTGTTTAAAACAGCTGTATGCTTATTTAGCAAGTGCCATTACGATCAGTGGGCTGGCAACCAAGAATCTGCGTGCAGAACCAAGGACTAACATTTTCACAATAACGTGTTTGCATTAGAGGCACATAGAGCAGTGGTGGGATTCAAATAATTTAACAACTGGTTCTCTGACCTAGTGACCAGCTGGGTAGGCGTGACTCGGTGGTCATGTGAGTGGCTGGGCATGGCCAACTCAACATCACTCATATCAATGGGCACTTCGCCTTCACTGTTACAATGTAATAAGGGTTAATTGCAGAGGCAGTTTCTGTAAGCAGGGCAATAAAGATTAGACTAGAAATAATACCAGAATGTTTTCTTCCTGCCTTCCTTACAGGATTAGCCCTGTAAACTGGAAAAAACCAAACTGAGATTTCTTCCAACAACTGGTTAGAAAGTTAACAACGGTTCTCCCGAATAGGTGTGAACTGGCTGAATCCTACCGCTGCCACAGAGACACATGCATGGAAATTTTTAGAGGCATCAAATATTTCCAAAATACTTAATAACCACATTAAGTTGTTATTTTCAATAATGGAGAGAATAATAAAATTAATGTATTATTTCTGTAATTGTATCAACATATGTTTGCCTTTAGTACAATACTGATACTGTAATGAAATGAAATGCTCTATCAAAAGTTAAAAATAAATCAGATACTCTATTCCATTGTAGTATCAGTGTGGCATTGACATAGTGTTGATATGGATGAAAAGCAATTCATCATTATTCTTTTTAAAGTTTTGCATGCATAATAAAAAATATTAATGTGGCTTGTCAGTTCTAAAAGATTAGAAATGTGTCTTTTTAAAAACAAACTCTCAGGATTTCTCTTTCAGAAGGCATTGTCATATCTTCAGTTGCTTTTGTCAATCCATTGTTTTACAGTTCCTAATTATCCAGAAGTAACTTAACTTAGTATTCATTTTAAAAATGTTGCAATATACACAATGTGTCTAGACTCTAAAAGGTTATGGAAGATCTACATGAATTTTTCCCCTGTATATGCAGGAGAAAAAAATAAAGAACAAAAAATCTTGTTAATGACCATAATTCCAAATGAGGACCCAAATTTTTTGGGGAGTATTATATAAATAATGCTGACACTGTAAACTGCTCAAAGAACTATGGGTCGGTATCTAAGTCTAAATGCTATTGCTACAATGCAGTCACTTTGGTCATAAATTAAGCAAGATGCCCATGTGACCACTTCACTCAATGACCACAATCCTGGCTCTCCCAATTGCAGTTGTTAATCAGATGGAGCAAAAGAGCTGCCTGCTGATGAAGGTGGGCAGCTTTTTTGCTCTTTGTACAGAAGGAAACATCTTCATTGGCTGGGCTGAATGGGGCTACGGAAGATCCAGCCAGGGAAGGAGTTCTCTTAAAAGCGGGAAGTTCTTTCACTCCTGCAGAAGAGAACTCCTTTGCTAGGTGGGCTGAATGGGGCTTGGACAGATCATTTAGCCACCCCAATGTAGGTGTTCTCTGACATTTCATACATCAAGATGGGCTTTTTAAGATAGTGTTTTAAGAGCAAAAGAGCTGCTAGCCAGATTGATTTGGCCCTGTTCTGGACAGAGTCCTTCTGCCAAGCAGCTCTTTGACTGTTAAAGAGGCTGGCTGAAAAAGATTTTTCTTGAAATCCAAGCAAGAAATCCAAGCTTCAGGTTGGGGAATGGTCATTTTTCAATCTGCACACAGAAATTAGGCAGGCAGCAATGGCTTGCAACCTTCCCTGTGGACTTTATGGGATAGCTGGCAGGGAAGATTGCAGATGGCAATCTCATGATTGTTGGGTGCTTGTCAATTTATCGTAAGTGCAATCCAGGCACGAAAAGCTCTAATCTTCCCTACCACACAGAGCATCTTTGATGACATCCGGGCAGGTCGGCAGAGCCTCCCGCTGCTGCCACTACCAGTTTGCCCAAACGAGGGCGAACTGACAGAATACCACCTCTGGTGTAATCCCATGCAATCACATGAGCCCAGGGGTTCTGGAACAGCCCTAACTTTGAGCACGGATTGTAAGTACATTTGCTCAGCGTCCTTGTAATTTTGAACAGTCACAGAACAAATGGTTGGTTGACTGTATAATAAAATGGGCTAAGAACTTTGGACGTAAGATATTGATGGGAAAGTATGTAACTCAGTGTTTCTCAACCTTGGCAACTTGAAGATGTCTGGACTTCAACTCCCAGAATTCCCCAGCCAGCGAATGCTGGCTGGGGAACTCTGGGAGTTGAAGTTCAGACATCTTCAAGTTGCCAAGGTTGAGAAACACTGCAACTAGATAAACTAAAATTGACATTATAATGTAAAAGAAAATGTTTAAACTTTCTTGGTATATGCCTCCAAAAAAACTCTAGAATGTGCAAAAGTACTCCAAATGTATGTTGGAAATGTGGGCAACCAGAAGGATTGTTTTTTCATGCCTCTTGGACTTGCAAGTCCCCCCCAGAAAATATTGGGCTTTAATATTTACACCGATACAAAGAATTTTAAAAATAATATATAACTGGAATCAAACTTTTTTGAGGGTTGGGATTTACAATACAATAGCAGTAGACTTATATACCGCTTCATAGGGCTTTCAGCCCTCTCTAAGCGGTTTACAGAGAGTCAGCATATTGCCCCCAACAATCTGGGTCCTCATTTTACCCACCTCAGAAGGATGGAAGGCTGAGTCAACCCTGAGCCGGTGAGATTTGAACCACTGAACTGCTGATCTAGCGGTAGCCTGCAGTGCTGCATTTAACCACTGCGCCACCTTGGGATTAATGGACAATCATTTAGCATTATGTATTATTGAGACCAAAACAGTAATTCTGGTTAAAACTTTTTCAAAAAATAAGGAAAAAACAAACTATATTCAATAATACGTCCTTTCTCAGTGGCACAGATATTGCTGGCATGTTTAATATTTCGACTTCTTGGTAACCATTTGCATGCTAAGAACTCCACATAATTGATTGCTGTTGAAATATAAAAGCCAGGCTAAAAGGAAATACTGGATAATCAGTCAATTGATTGCATGATGGGAGCACAAGGAAGTGTCAAATTGAGGAAGATTAATCTCATCTGATTGGCAGCAGCAATCTGATTATTAACTATCTGTTTTTGCTTTTGTTTTAATGGGAAATGCAATCAATTCAATTTGGCCTAGCTAGTAAATTCAGCAAAGAACCCAAACTCCTACTTTTCCTTCCATTCCTCTCAAAATTTCTCACCAAGACCCGCACTGTCTTATCTAATATAGAAAGCTTTCCTTAGGTTTTGGGTGATCCATTCAACTTCCCATGGAGGAAAAGAAAGCAAAGAGCTTTCCATAATAGCTCTAATCAGTTGTCTCACTGGGTTTCCCCTGCCATCTTAAGGAAAACAGTGCAAAGGCATACCATTACTCCCATTACATTCATCACTATGAATCCCTGTGTAAATAAATCATAGATCTTTTAAGACCATTGATTCAGTTAAGACCTCGGACATCATAACATTGTAAATACAGAAAAGATCCATTAGAAAACTTTAGAAACCTTTTCTAAGAAAGGCAGTTAATCTTCACATCACAGCTTGAATTCTTTTGTACTCTCCTAAGTAAGTCCAGAATGATTTTTTTCCCCCCAGTGGGAACTGGCATATTTCTGTGTGTGTTCCAGGCAAAGAATTTCCAACATTATGTGGAATTTTGGCTTGAGGCAACTTTATGTGACAGATGTTTAAAGAAAGAGGGGTTGAAAGCGGATTAAGGCATTCTTACAATAATACAGGGGAACATTTCGGCTGCTTGCTCGGCATGGTTTTACATATCCATCCGTTCTGTCAACAGAATAAGTAACCCACTTCAGACAAAGAATAAATATTAATGAAACTAAGCTTTAGGTCTCTTAAGTGTTAAACTAATACTGTACACTTGAGAATGAAATTAGCCAACTGGTGCCAAATGCATTTGTCTAATTTTACCTGTCTTCTCTGCAAATTATTTATTACTTAAAGTAGGTTGCTTTCAGTAATGAATGATAATTATATGACAGTAATCTCACCCCCCTCTGTTTGATACAGTGATACTGAAACATGCCATAGACTGTCTTTGCATTGTTTTAGCATAGAAAGCACAGATGCCAGTCAGCCTTATCTAATTATAAGTAGTGAATCTGAGCCAAGTTATGGAGGGTCTCTGCTTTCTGTACTCTGTGCACAGTATGGAGGCCAGTTGTGTGCATAACAAGATGTCTTTTCTTCTTCCAAAGAAGGTCAAGCCAGTGTTTCAATAGCTAGCTTCTTTTTGACTGTTACATAGCTATAACGGAAAATTGCATTGTTTATTTATTTTTCTACATGAATTGTGGGTGGGCAAATCAGTCTATTTTCAGAAGGCATTTATTAATGTATCAATTTAGATTTTTCAAAATATTCTTTTTTATTTTTCCAACATTAAGTTCGTGTTGTCTTACTTTAATATAGTTTGTGATGGTTTTTTTGTTCCCTGTTTTTTTCTTTGGTTTTGTCTTGTTTTGTTTTTTGAGTTGGGAATTACATTAGACAGTGACAAGTGGCTCCAGTTTACATATCAACTTGGATAGATCAGAGGAGAAATCTCTTTTTAGTGTCCAATTTCTTCTGCCCTTCTCTTTTCCAGGAAGTTACAGATGGATAAATGATACCTTTAACTTGTTATAGTAATATTAAAATCAAGGAAGCAGACACTTATAGAGGATAGTGGTTGTGTAACCAAGATTGTGTGTACTTACATACAAAAGCACATATATATGCACACTGTGGGTGGAAAAGCTACTTGGATCTATGTTTGTCTTCTGGTAACCTACATAGCTAGAAAATTCAATACTGAATTGGATGATTTCATATGAGGAAAATACCTGTCTTTCCCCCCTCAATAATTTCTTTTTTCAAAGTTTGTCTTTTGTTCATTTCCAGAAATGTTGCTCTTAATAAGGCATAGCATTTCAACAACTTTCCATAATACTGGAAATTTTCCTGGAATCTCTCAACAATGAAAAGATTTTAAACAGCATACAATCTTCACAGCAGTTATTCAACTTTTTCTTCTCCCCATCTTTCAAGAGTTAGGGAGTATTTCAATTGTCTTTGATAGCATGACAGTAGTATCTAGGTATTCATCTTAATACATTTCCTTTTTCAAAATGTGGTTTCCTGAAGAAGAGTTCCAAGGGACTATTCCCTTGACAGTTCTTAGGATTCAGTCAGTAACGCCAATAGAAGCAGATATTCCGGGTAGGGTTTATCTTGGAGATAAAAAGTGAAAAGTGATTCACTTCAAAAATGAGGCAATAATTTGTATTCCAGAATCAAATCAAATAATGGTAAACAATGCAAGATGCTTGGATAAAAACAAAGCTGAAAGAAACCAAGTAGTTCAGAATGGAAAGAGAGTGACATAAAGATGCCTTTTTGTCCCCATTTCTATTAATGTATTCACTCAATATATTACAAGAATTGCACAAGATAACAGCTGGAATGAAGACTAGAGATTAAAACATTAACATTTGGAGATACAGCAACAGAAATAGAAATAGCACATAGACTTATATACACTTATATCCACAGTGCTTTATAGCCCTCTCTAAGCAGTTTACAGAAACCACATTGCTCCTGACAAGCTGGGCCTTCATTTTACTGATTTGGAAGGATGGAAGGCAGAGGTCAGTTGCTACCGGTTCGCACCAGTTCGGGTGAACCGGTAGTGGCAATTGCGACTGGGTCACCGAACCAGTAGGGACGCCAGTTGGCCATGCCCCCAAACTGGTTCCCCGGTCACACATGCCATTGCTGGCATGTTTTTTTTACTCCTTTTTTTAAAATTCTGTGCATGTACAGCAGAGGTGGGTTCCTACCAGTTCACACCTATTTGGTAGAATCGGTTCGTCAAATCTACCGAACTGGTTAGAAGAGGTTCCACCAGTGGACCCGGAAAGCAGGCCACACCTACAGAAGAGGTTCCAAAAAATTTTGAAACCCCCCACTGCCACACACACACACACACACACACACACACAGAGAGAGAGAGAGACAGACAGACAGACAGACAGACAGACAGACAGACTGACAGAGAGAGAGAGAGAGAGAGAGAGAGAGAGAGAGAGAGAGAGAAAGGAAGAAATAAATAAAGAAAAAAGAAAAAAAGAAAAAAGAAAGAAAAAGAATGAGAGAGATATAAAAGAAAAAAAGAAAAAAGGGACAGAGACAAAAGGAAGGAAAGAGAGAGAGAGAGAAAGAAAACACATGGCCGGCAAGCCACTCCTACCAGGTCACATGGCCAGCAAGCCACTCCCACAAAGGAGGCCACACCCATAGAGTAGGTTCCAAAAAATTTTGAAACCCACCACTGATGCACAGAACACTTTTTGGGCAACTGTGCGCGCACGCGCGCGCGCACACACACACACACACACACGTTGCTGGAAGCAACCTACTCCTGATGGAAGGCTGAATCAACCTTGAGCCAGTGAGAATCAAACTGCAGGCAGTTGGCAGAATTAGCCTGCAATACTGCATTATAACCACTGTCCCATCACAGCTCTAACCAGGCAGCAGCACTTTGCTAACTGACAGTAAGTTCTCTTAGTGCCTTATTTCTTTTTCTGCCCAAGGCAAGGAAGAAAAAGAATAGTGCTGCCAAATAAAATTGTATTGAGCAATGTAAGGTTGTTGCACTTTCCATGTTAAAACCTGAGTGAGAACTATTGTTCATAATTCCCATTAACCACCTTGGCATGGTGTGAGGTTTGTGTATCTAATTTCTGGTGAGATCTCTAGGAAGGGGAAGGGAAGATCCACAATTATTTTTCTATACCTCTTTCCCAAAACATGCTATTTTGTATAAAAAAATAACTACTATTAGTTACCATATAGTATTGCTGTCTGTGGCTCCACTGAATCTGTAAGGAGAGATCAATCATTTCATCTTATTCTGATAGAAATCTATCATGAATTTCTTTTACATTTCAAATGTAAATGGCATTTGGTAAGAGTTGTGCTATATCCTGTTCAACCAGTGGTGGGCTTCAAATCCCGCTCCAACCAGTCCAGTTGGAACGGGGCCGGCAGCATCCTCATGGACGTGCGCATGCGTCTTAGCGCCTCCACGACACTCCAGCTGCTCCGTGGAGCATCGTGCAGGTGCTTTACGTGCCATGCGCCTGTGCGGAAGTGCAGAAGCCTTTAAACACCAGTAAGGAGCTCAGGCGGGCGGGTGGGCCCTCCAGAGCACCATACCAGAACAGTATCCGGTGCTCCGGGCTGGTTCTGGTACGCCTGCAACCCACCACTGTGTTCAACCCTAGCTACCTCCTGCTAAGGATTGTATGTTTCTAAGAAAGGAGAATATTTGTAGCTCAGGGTTGACATGAGGGGTCCTTGGTGTTCTCTGAGCTTGTGGTCTCTGCTGATCAGGATGTCCAGAATGGTTACAAGTTGTTGTTTTCTTTTTCATCATCATTGTATTTCCACAAATATAACCAAAAATATGGATCCAAAATGTAGACAACACCTTCCCCATATTTAAAAAATGACCATTTAGAGAAAACCCACAGAACTAGAATTTTGAGTCAAGCAGGTTTTTTTTGCTGTGTTGTTCTACAACAAACACAGTATTAATAAGCATTCTGCCTTATATTGCCTTATATAATGTATCACACTACATTAAAATATGTTATTTGATGTATTTATGTAACTCCTTTTCCAGCAATATTTTCATTAAAAAAATCTAAGTTTACAGTGACTGTTGGATTTTGATACTTCACTGAATTTTCCACATGGATCTCCAATTTTGGATTCAGCATTTTTTAAAGCACACCTAATTTGTACTGCAATTGCTCTATGATCATATGACATCGAACAAATAATTCCATTTTACACCTGGAAACAATTTCTCATTCCAATCTGACATTAGTAATGGGTCAGACTAAATCAGTTATGATTTTTTGCATTGTTATGCACTTGCCCTTGTTTTTTTCTTCGAATAGCAGACCAGCAAACATCATCACTAATCCAGATGCTACTCATAACTGGCCATGCTCTACCAAACTAAAGCAAACAGATATATCTGAGACCTTCAAACAATTTGAGTTGGCTCTTTATGTCAACAAATCTAGACGTTCCATATCTTTTGAAGGGATGACAGATTTGTGCACAATAAGTCAGAGCTGCTGAGAAAAGATGCGGAGAAAATCCAAATCTCAGTTCAATAGAGTTTAAATCAGTGGGGAGATTATTATTTTTTTACTACCAGTTCTGTCGCTGTGGCTTGGTGGGCGTGGTATGGCTTGGTGGGCCAGTGGTGGGTTTCAAAATGTTTTAGAACCTCTTCTGTAGGTGTGGCCTGCTTTGTGGGAGTGGCTTGCTGGCCATGTGACCAATTGGGAGTGGCTTGGCAGCCATGTGACTGGGTGGACATGGCCAACTTGTAAAATTTGGTGAAAGTCACTTAACAACACTCTTGCTTAGCAACCAAAATGTTGGCTCAGAAACTCTGGTATTTGAAGCACGCAAGTCTTAAAGCTGTGAAGTTACAAGACCCTTGCACTCCTAACCCTCTAGAAAAAAAACCCCAGGGGTGTTCAAACTTGACACTTTAAGACTTTAAGGTTTAGATAGGACTCTTAGAGGTGAGTGGGGCGATTGGTGAGCCAGCCAATGAGTGAGCGGCAGGTGGGGCAAGCGTGGTGTAAATGGGCGGGGGGAGAGAGCTGGAACCGGTTCTAAATGGCACAGTAGATTTGTGGAACCTCTTCTATAGAAGAGGTTAGAACTGGCAGGAACCCACCCCTGTGGTGGGCGTAGCAGGAGAAGGATACTGTAAAATTTCTATTCCCTTCCCACTCCAGGGAAATGATACTGTAAAATTCCCATTTACTCCCAATCAGCTGGGACTCGGAAAGTAGAGACTAGAAGGGAGTGGAGCCAGTCAGAGGTGGTATTTACCAGTTCTCCAAAGTACTCAAAATATCCGCTACCTGTTCTCCAGAACTGGTCAGAACCTGCTGAATACTACCTCTGATTTAAATGCAGTTTTGGCAGAGCGAATTGCTACTTTTGATTTTGCAATGCACCTGAAAGTTACTTCTGAGAAAACATTGATGAATGAAAACCTGATCCTATCTATTTCCTGTAGTTATCACTGGTGGTGAACTATAGCTGGAACCCTAATGTTCCGGGAAGAACTAAGTGGAGGGAAGCAATATGGGGAAATAAGAACAGAGAAATCTGGGGCTGCTGAATTCTTATGACTCCTGCAGTGTTCTTTAGATTTGTTTTAAACCAGCTGGAATTTAGTTTTATGAAACAGCTACATGTTATCTTGTAAATGTCTTCTGTTTATTGTTCCTTCTTGATGTGGTAGTTACTCTTATTTAAAAAAAACTGAAGCAGTGTTTCTTAATCTTGGCAACTTCAAGCTGTGTAGACTTCAACTCCCAGAATTCCCGAGACAACACAGTGTGTTGGTGGTAATGGTAATGAAGACATCTTGTATTTGTTTGAGGGGCTTATCAAGGCCTCATTCATTGAGGGATGCACTCCAAAAGTTAGAGAGGCTGAGATACAAAGTAGTTCTGATATGAAGTTGTTTGTAATGATTGTAATTATAATTCTGGTTCTTCTATGGTTCCTTAAGCCTGCTTAAGTTAAGACTTGGTCTTAAGAGAAAGGAATAGAAAATACATTATTTGAAAAAAGCCAGAGTTCACTGAAGGACTCTGAAGGACATAAGTTTTTCAGGCAGAATGTCTCAGTCTAATCCTTGCTTTATCAGATAAACCTGAAAAAACCATCAACCTAAGATCTGGGAGAACCACTACCAGTCAGTCTCAACTATGTTAGGCTATGTGGATGAATCAAATGCTCTAATATTAAATGATTCTGTAAACCTCTTCGAAAGGGCTATAAAAGTACCATGAAGCAGTATATCAGTCCAAATGCTGTTGCTATCATGTTAAGGACAACAGCTCTTGTACCTTCTTCCACCACCTAAAGGAAAAAATTGTCAGAAAGACAAATCAGGACTATACCATGCTTAGCAGATTCATTTCTTAATAGATGTTGGGGGGGGGGGTCATTAAAATATTTCATCACTATGTTAAGTATATTTAGTATCTTTGCTGCCATCTGTTGGTTGTTTGATGTTTTGCAGGCATGGTAGACCTAGCAAGAAGAGGGGTTGTTGTTTTTTTTTTTTTTTGGTTCTTATGAAAAACATTACAAAGCAACTGAGAGAGCTATATGCTCAAATATTTTTGAAGCATTCAAAATTAATTTAAATTGGATTTAAATTATGTGGATTCTTTTAAAATCAGCAAGCATTTAGTAGTTTAAGAAACCAAATGTTTCAATTTAATTGGTTGTGTAGCAGTTTCCAAGCATACTTACACTATTACCTACTATAATACATGGTTGAGAATTATCTTGCTATTTCAGTTAATACACTGAATGATTTACATCATTTGAATGAATTGAGGGATCTGAATGAAAACCTGGAGATATTTTTAATTATAAGGCCAATTTATTTTAAACTTTTTCATGTGTGCCTTAAACAAGGAAAAGTGTTTAGACATTCCCTGAGCTATTAATGATACCTCTAGACTTATCATTAGAGATGACATGTTGCACCAGCTGGGGATCCAATTAAAGCAGCTGCTATATTAATACAATGCACCAGTATTAATAGATTTGTGATACTAAACTGAGTTGATATTGATTCTGGAACTGTAATTTAGGATTTAGGACAAATGTCCTGAGGCTGCACGTCCCATTAAAAGAATCAGATTACAGCGCAGGGCTCTTCCTGAATCTGGCATTGATGGTGGACATGTGTCACAAGAGCATCTGATAATCTAGTTGTTCCCCTATTTGGATTAGAGACTGGTATCTATGATACCAGTGGCATTCCTCAGTAAGCAACATCAAAACCTACCAATGCATGTTGGAGAATTGGACTAGAAGACCTCCAAGATGCCTACAAACACTATGATTCTATGAAAGCTCTGTTACTGCAATGTTTTCATAATAGGGCAGCTCTCAAAGATGGTTAGGAAATTCAGAATGACCAGAATGCATTGTATTATGTAAAAGGAAGATTGGTATTTCTTAAAATGGCTACATTATACCTGTGCTGAAACAAATGCCTGCAAAAGTTACCAGAAAGCAACTAAGGGTGCTCAGTATGGTGCATAAAATCTATTATGGCTTAATTTCAACTTGACTGCAAGACTAGAGATTGCTACAAACCTGGACATGAACAAGGTATCTTTGCAGGCCTACCAGACATATGTTTAGAATCAACAATTAATACTTCTTTCTCTTTGGCAGGATCTATTGTATGGAACAAGCTGGCACTGAAGTTTAGATAAGATCCTCCTTTATTATACAGACTAGGAGGAGTGAGCTCATTTAAAAACAGACCTTTGAAGGTTGTTGTTGTTGTTTTAAAATATTTCTTCGTTGAATTTTTGTAAGGGCCTTTGGGGTGATTTATAACATACAGCAGTGTTTCTCCATGCTGGCTGAGAATTCTGGGAGTTGAAGTCCATACATCTTTGGGTTCCAAGGTGGAAACCACTGGCATTGATCAATAGACAGATAGTTGAACAGATCTTTGAAGGTGCCCCTCAGCCTGACTAAGCTTTGAACCAACTACCTCTTCGAAGTGACCATCAGAGTGAAGCTATGCTTTTCAGGTGCATGCTGCTTTAATTAGGCTCCCAAAGAAAGCTTATGTGCAGGGCCATTTCTAGCCAAAGAAAGTAGTTTTGCCACAATGAATTGTCCCATTTCAGTGCTTTGCCTTGAACTGTGCAAGCAAATCAACCCAACCTTTCTAGCTGTAACTACCTGAAATTGGATTGCAGTAGCAGCCTAGATCAGTCTTCTAGAAACAGAGCAGCACTGTTTCACCCAATCCTAATGGATGGTTTACTTGAAAAATCATCTTTGGGTAATATTTTACTATTATGAGATAAAACATGGAAACGTCTGTCAGTGGAAATATCAGAGACACTTGGATACAACTCAAATGGAATCATAAAACACCTATTGAAATATTTTTCCAATCTTCTGTAAACTTTGAAGACCTACAGCAGGAACTGAAATGTAAAGTTTGTGCTTTATTTTAAGACTCCAGGGATATTTCTGGCTTTGACTTTTTGTTTTACTTCTTTACTGCTGTGTAAAGATGCCAACAGAATGTTAAGATATTAGACACTATTCTGACATTTCAAAAAAATGTCTTATGAAATGGATTCTGTAAACTCATCACAATGGTCAAGTTTATAAAGTATTTTCATGTTCTTTGCTAAACCAAAAAATATTATTGAGAAAGTTTTTTGAAGAATGCCATTCAGTTCTTAATCATTATACAATTCTGTGCCATGAATTTCCTTTATTATTATTATTTTCTGATCATAATGGCAGCAATTCTCTGAAAGCCAGGGTTGGTATGGAAAAGTGATTAACATAGAAAACAGCTCTCTACAGAGGAAGGAACTTGCTAGGTGTGTAGTAGCTGGGCTGCCCATCAATCCCAACAAATAAAATAAAATTAACCTATATGAGATTTTGTTAGTTTATTTGCTTACTTTCAGGCCCAAGAATGAAGCAAAATAAGTAAAAGTTCTGAATAAGCAAAGAAACCTAAGAACAGAATTAGTAGCTGCAAAACAGCCATTCTTAATTGCATATTTGGAGGGTGGGATGTAACTAGTTTATACTTCGATACGCATTCCACATTGAATGAGGTGTGGGATTTTAAGTATAACCATCTTCTGAATACAATGCAATGGTGAATCAATATGAGTGACAGGTGAAAGGCTGCTGGTAACAAATAAATCACCCAGGCATTTAATCTGAAAAATAGCTGATATGAAATGCTTACACCCAATTCTGTCTGAGTTTACTTAGACCTAAGCCATTTTGCTAATTGGTTGTTAATCTAAGACTAACACAAATAGCAGCTTTCTCCAAAAACATTTCTCTTCATTTCCTGCTCCAATTTCATATTAGGATTTTTCCAAACTGTTAACCAACAGCAACAGGCCTCCTTGCATAAGTGGAAGGAGGTTTCTAAGAATGTAAACATACTCGGCTAATTCAAATCAAATATTGGCCATATTACAGCATCAGGGAAATCTACTAGGAGGGTCTAAAGAGACAAACAGTCTTACTGCTGTGACTCAGAGACTGACATTCAGTATCATAATGAACATAAGATTCCTTTGAGTTCATAGCCAATGACTATTCATCTTTCATGTCAATTCTATAATCTTCCAAACTAAAGATCAGCCTAAGGTCATAGCATGCTTACATGAACTGTACATACTTTTCCTTCAAAGAGACCGGATGCCTTGCTTTCAAGATATGGAACCCTATAAAAAAATATCACCCTGATGGGCTCCTTCTTTGGAGCGGACATTTGGCCTTTTGCCTTTATAGAAAGATTTGTCAGAGCTTCATTATTATGAAATCCAGAGGGCTCTCCACTTTATCTACATTCCATCTTAAACACCCAGATGGACTGTAGACTAAATTTAATTGAACTAATTATTTTTGGGCAGCAGGGAGGAGGTGGACAATTACTTTGAAGATGCCATTCTTTTTGGAGTGAGGCCAATTTATATAGTTGGAAAATTCCAACTTATTACTGAAAAGAAAAATGGACCACCTAGCTCACTACATTATCAAGGCCATTGATAAATAAAAATTGCCCTTGGAAATAGAATTTTGAGGCACAGGAGGGAGAGGTCCTATCATGTTCCTTCATGGAAAATTGAGGGAAATTTCAGTCCCAGTCCCATACAGATTATTTTAGAACAGGGGTAAATGCTATTTCTTATGGCTGTATTAGGCTGTATTAGGATTTTTTTTTTAAAGGATGATTTGAGTTTTGTTTTCCAGTCCTAAAACTTTTTTTATTCTATTTCTGCATGTGTTAGCATTTAAAAAAAAATGGATATTGGTAAACCTGACACTAACGGTGACACATATAATGGTCCTCAAGGCTAAGCAAAGCAAAAGGCAAAAGCCATGAATCAAAGCCAGGGGAGTGTAAGCCAAAACCTGTTCCTGGCAAAAACGAACTCCCCATGGCTTCTCCTTCAGTCAATCCACTCCAGGTATTCCTTGTGAGGAGAGATGGGATGACCTTCTCCTGACTAGCTTTGCAGCCCTTTTCTGAGCTTGCCTATGTTCCACTCTCCATACCCTTGGATCAAATGGGGGAGGAAGCTGTTCCTCATCACAGAGCATCTGCTGCCTGTTAGCATCACTGCCTCTTTCACTGCCACTATCCTCTCCTGTATCTTTCAGGGCAGGCAGGTCTCTATCTGCTCGACCACCTCCCCCAATGCCTGAGGGGCCTGGGGCATCATCATGCTCGGCCCCTGGCCTCTCCAAGCATGCCAAAGGAGATGTGCCACTCCCATTGGATGGTACTGGTTCCAACTCCTCCACTTCCTCCTCTTAACTGGGCTCCGATGGGACCATGACAGAACCAATCATTTAGATTAGAATGAACTACTATAACGCAATATCCCCAAATTAGATTGGCTATCCAGAAAAAGATCATTGCAACAACAATCATGAAGGGTTCTAACAGAAAGATTTATAAATAAAAACATAGAAATGATCTGGTTTGGCATCCATCCATAGATGGGTGAGATTCTGAAGCATAGGTAGAAATATGCAGTGCTTAATCACACTTAATATTGTGATTCAATAAATGAGCAAATGCCGGGAAATGGAGAAGGAGAGCAAGTCTTGAAGAATCAAATTAAGAATAAATTCCTCCTTTGTTAAAAAATCAAATGATTGTGCTATATAAATCACATTTACCAATTCATTGTCAGGATGCTAAACAATACATATTACAACTCTTTTTAAACACTCAGAAAAGATACTCAGGATTTTAAAGCCCTTGTGACTACTGAAATATTAATCTCTCCCTCTCAGCCAAAGTTGTATGTAAAGATTTCCATTCTGAAGTAAAATTCGGAGTTTATAGCTTGGCCATGTCTTGATACATGACACGTAGTAATGTATTATGACTGATTCACAAGAATCAGACATAGAAAGGATCTATTATGTCATCTTTTCCACCTCCCTGCCAACTTAGTGTTGTTCTTTGCCAAACAGAAATTACCTTCAAATATTCAGTCCAGTCTACATTTGAATGACTCAGGCAATGGTCTTCCTCCATTTTCTCTGGGGCACCATTCTGCAGTCTGATAGGTTTCTTTGTGTTACAAAGACTATAATCTTTTTACATGGAGGTTATTTGAATAAGAAGGGCTATATAATGGAATCTGGGAATGGGAACAAATAGTAATAGACATGGAATCCTTGAAAAAAAAATAGTAGTATAGCAATTTGTGTCCCATGGCATTATCTTTTTATAAGGAATGTCTATGGAAAATAATAACAATAATTTAAAAAAAATCCTCTCCTGTTGACAGTTAGTATGAATTAACTAACACAATGAGTAAAGAGCCAACAAACTTCTTTGAACTGTACAACACTAAGAGTCAAATTAGTATGAAATGGTGGGATGATTGGATAGTTGCTTTGCATTGAATTAGATCACTAATCCTGTATAGCTTAGTTCTGTGTTTATAATTACTAAGGACTGTTCTCTAACAGCATTTCTCAGACTTGACAAGGTGAAGATGTGTGGACACTCCATGTTGGCCTGGGAATTGTGGAAGTTTTTTTTAAAAAAATCTCATTTCATGTATTTGTCAAATTTATATAGCTGCCCATCTCTCAAAATACTGTTTATATGCTGCACAATTTACAAGACTAAAAAACAGCTACATTAATAAATAACAAAACAATTATCATTATTATAATACAAACATTAAGAAGCTATCCAAAAATATATAGGTGAAGAGGCATTAATAATAGGAGAGCCACATCAATAATTCACCTAACCTCTGGGGTTTCCAGTCCTCATAGCACAACTTGAGAGACTTGCAGAAATTCAAAACTGAAAACTTACTTCAGAGGGCGGGAAGCTTCATAAAGCAGAGCCCACCGCAGTAAAGGCCTACCACCCAAGAGCCCCTGAATGTAACTTCCTAGTTGAAATCCAATATATCTTCAAGAACCCAAAGTTGAAAAGCACTGGTAGAAGAGAGTCTCTCAAAAGTCTTCCCTATCACACTCTGAAAATGCCAAAGATTGAACCACGTTGCTTTTAATAACACAAAAAATGTATGGAGTAAATATCTTCTCCACACTGGGTTTTCTCAGCTTTCACACTCCCAAACCCATAGTATATAGAAAAAGCACGTATTCTGGCATAGATGAAAAGACCTATCCATAGAACTGTCCCTTCTTACAATTGTGACTAATGAATTTTCAATCTATGGCTGTGACCTAGCAGACACAGCTAGTCCACAAACATTTGGCTGTTTCTTCCCCACACCATGCTTTTCATCCCAGTGCAGTCTAATCAAACCTCTCTTGTCCTGTTGGACCACAAAACCACTTTTGTAAAGTTTATGCATCTCTATAAAAATGATGACTTCATATTTGTAAAAATAGGGCTGATGAAATCTTAAAAGCATTTTGACGATTTCAAGGAAGAGGTCAAAAAGGTTTCACAATTCTTGTTCCTATATGGTATACTATGTGTGACATGCAAGATTTTGTTCCTCTGCCAAATACATTGAAAAGGAACTTGGAGAGTCAGTTTTAATAGGTAACATATTTTTAAAGAGAAGGAATGTCCTACTTATAAATAAGCGGAAGGATGGATCAACCCTCTCAAGAATTTTGTGGTACTATATTAAGATAAGATATTTGGTAGACAGCATGGATTCAGAAGCAGATCTCGGATCTTCATCCAAATGTCATATTTTTATTTTGAAAAATGTACAACATTGTTTCCACTCTCCCACATTTTCATAAATTTGTAAAGCACAGCAGCAGCAGCAGCAGCAAAAAAAAAGCAAGCAAAGAGAAATGTTTATAAATAGTTGCTTGAAAAATTATTTTGCTGATTAGTTCAAAGAATGGGTATACTCAGTGCCCATTGTTATTATAAAAAATTATATGGGCCAGATATGGTAATTTTCAAAGATACCAAAATCAGATAATTGTTTTAATTGTGATTATTTAAAAACAGTTATCTTCCCACTGAATTGGTACCTATTTATCTACTTACATTTGCAGGCTTTCCAGCTGCTAGGTGGGCAGGAGCTGTGGCAAGTAATGAGAGCTCACCCCATTGCTCAGCACTCAGGTCTTGAAACAGGACTGTCAGATTTCCAGTGGACAAACTCAGTGTCTTTAACCATCGAGTCATCACCTCTCTCTAGTATTAGAGTTAAAAATAAAATATCATAATCTCCCTTGTCTTTTAGGTTTTTTTTTCTATAGATGCATGTGCAGAGAATATTTTCTTTTGCAGCCTTGTCATCTTATAAACTACAGGTACTACTCAAATAAGTTAATAATTCACAAGCACCATTTCTTCCTATAATTGAATGAATTCAATGTTAAGATTTTGTTAAATTCTCCTTGATTGATTTTTCATTTAATTGTAGAAATGAATACTGACATTGATCTTGAAAAGCAGTGAAATTCCTAATCCCTTTTTTCTTAACATTTACATACTCAATGAACATTTGGCTACCACAGAACATAGAAGGCAAGCCTATGTATATATGTCAGCCCTGGGACTAAAAGCCCATCAATTATATCGATTACAAATGGAAGTTACAAAGCTACAAAGCTTTTCTGAAGTCCAGCTGTCCCATCTAGAACATTCCACATACACTCAGTATTTCAATATTCAATATTTAGTAGGCAAGTACTGCAGGTTCAATATTTAGTAACCAGCATTAAGGTAAAATGTAAAGGTTCTCCTTGCACATATGTGCTAGTCGTTCCCAAGGGGGTGGTGCTCATCTCCGTTTCAAAGCCAAAGAGCCACCGCTGTCCAAAGATGTCTCTGTGGTCATGTGGCCGGCATGACTAAATGCCAAAGGCGCATGGAATGATGTTACCTTCCCACCAAAGGTGGTTCCTATTTTTCTACTTGCATTTTTTTTTACATGCTTTAGAATTGCTAGGTTGGCAGAAGCTGGGACAAGTAACGGGAATTCATTCTGTTACATGGCACTAGAGGTTCAAAGCACTGAACTGCCAACCTTCTGATCTACAAGCTCAGTATTTTAGCCACTGAGCCACCTGAGGTGCATTGAAGCACATGAAAGCAACATTAAAACAAATATCAATTGGGCATCCCATTTAGTAAAAAGGATAATGATTGGACGTCCTTTGTGCAGAATTTCTTTTCAAACAGATAGAAATTTGGCTCAATATTTGGAAAGAACTCCTGTATAATACCTTTTTTTCAGCATCACAACTTTGGAATACAGAAGGGGCCAATGAATGAATTTCCAGTTAAAAACCTCACCCATATTTCAAGCTCAATCTAAATCAGATGTATTTTTTTTTCAAAGGTTAAGTCTGATTTTTAGTGTTTGTGTAGTGCCAGAATTGTAATTATTAAGAATCATGCTTGGCTACTTTTCCTTACATTTCTCCAAGCAAACTTAATATTATTCCAGTTTTTAAAGTGACCAGCCCTTTACTTAAAAGAAAGCCACAATGGGTAAGAGCAGGTTTATGGTTATATTCCAAAGAAAATGGCTCTCTAACTTTGGTATTTAAGAAAATATTTACCTATCCAGATTAAAGCCATTTCTTGCTCTCTACTTTTTCCACACCATGAGCTTGGAATCATTATTATTAATGGGCTTGTCCTCCATAAAATGTGCCAGCTCCCCTTTTAAAGATGTCAGAATTTTATAGAAAAGAAAAGATGCCCTCTAGTTGAACTTGACACCTGGTGGTTTAGTGCACAAAATGGAAGAGGGTTGCCAATGATTTTTTGTCCCAGTATGGAGTCCTGGGATTTTCTGATGATCTCTGACCTGAGCAGCAACCAAACCCAATCCTACTTCAGCTTCCAAGCCAAGATGAAGTAATCCAGCTGCTGCAACCTGCTGAGACATATTTTACATTTTATAAACACAGAGTTAACACAGGCAGGCAGGGAGATGAATGAGTACTGGGCAAATCCTAGCCCTGAGTACTTGCCAGAAAGGTGGAGTATCAAGCAATCAAATAAACAAATAAAGCGCCTCAATTCCAATGGCATTGTGTCAAGATAACAAGCAGCTATGCAAGTTAAGACACCAAAACTCACATTTTAGGATGTGGAAAAAGTAGAGAGATAATGCATAGCTATTAATCATGACTTCTATGCTTTATCTTCATTATTAACCATTTCCCTGCCTATTATATCCAATTACCCAATGGCTCAGTGGTTAAAGACACTGAACTTGTCAATTGGAAGCTGACAGCCTGGGGTTCAAGACTCGCGTGCCGTGCAATGGATTGAGCTCCTGTTCTTGCCCCAGGTTCTGCTGTTTGAAAACTTGCAAATGTTAAAAAATATATAGTACCACTTTGGTGGGAAGGTAACAGCTTTCTATGAATTTTGGCATAGAGCCATGCTGGCTACATAACCATGAAAAATGTCTTCAGACAACACTGGCCAAGAAATGAGGATGAGCACCAAGCCCTAGAGTTGGCACAACTGGGCAGAGAAACGTTTACCTTTTACTAGGCAAACAGTGTGATGCTGTTTGGACCCAATCTGAGGACCCAGATTGTTGGGGGCAATATGCTGACTCTCTGTAAACCGCTTAGAGAGGCCTGAAAGGCCTATGAAGCGGTATATAAGTCTACTGCTATTGCTATTGCTTTAAGTTGTAGGACCTCAAAATGAATATCAGCTCAATATAGTAGTTTTCCATGTTTACAAATGTTATGGTCAAGTTCAATCTGAAATCAACAGAACACTCAAACAAGAACTGTTCTTGTGATTGGAGATTAGAACGCTAAATTGGGAAGCAAGCAGTAAGGAAAAAAAATATAATTTGACAGTATGACATAGGAAACAGAAATTAAGCAGGGGAATAGAAATAAAGCAGTTTCTACCAATCCAATTATTTCTTCACTAAACATTCTTCAAGCAATTAAAATAATGTTTACATCATGAGATGAAGTACGCAGAAATCAAATCAACTATCTTATTGGTACAAGGAGCTGTAAGAGCTCAGTTATAACAGCAAAGACATTACCAGGTCCTGACGGTGGAATAGAAACTGATCATATGCAAATTTTAAGCTAAGCTCAAGGACAAAGCCAAACACTTTCCATGATAAGATCTTGAGCATATACCCATCATTTTAAGGAGAACGTCCCTGATCATTTTGAAGTCATGAACATCCTGGATAGGGAACTAGAGGAACTGTGGAATGAAGTCAAATGAATAGTTAAAGATGAATATGAAAAGAAACTACCAAAGGTCAGGAAACAGTACAAACCAAAGTGGCTGTCATAACAGATAAGGGAATTTGGAAAGAACAGAAAAGAAGGCAAACTAAGAAAGATCACAGGACAGAACTTAACAATGTACTCCAGAGACCTGTTAGAAGAGGCAAGAAGTAACTACAATGACCTATAAAGACTTCAAAAATGTTTACAGACACAGAAGATCAAGGAAAGTATTTCAAAGATTCCCAAATTCAGAAGGAGGTTCCAATCTCCAATTACTATAGTATGCTAAAGAATATTAATGGACCAATAATTACTGATTTAAAAATCAAACAAAGATAGAAGGAATACCTTAAAATGCTGTACTGTAGTGATGTCAACATTCAAAATGCCTTAGAAGACATTTCCAAATTAAAAGAACCTCTAGTACTTGAAAATAAGGTTAAATCAACACTCCAGTCATTAAGAAGTTGGAAGACTGCAGGAACTGATGAAATATCAACAAAAATATGATAAGCAACAGAATAATCAGTAAAGGTTCTGACTAAAATATTCCAGCAGCCAACTGATTTGGGGTCAGTCTAAATATAAATGTCAAAGAAAAGAGTGAAAGAAAGAAAGGAGATTTAACACAGAGTGCAAACTATCACAAATATCCTTAATTTCACATGCTATCAAAACAATGAAACAGTCAAACAATCAAACAGAGAAATACCAGATATTCGAAGTGGTTTTAAAAAAAGACAAAAGTAAAGAAGCCTTTCCTGCTACATATTAGGTAATTCAGAGAGCCAAATTGAGAGGGGCTAACTTCGTGGCATGTAATTCATCCATCAATATGCAGGAAGAATGAAGATGGCCCTTCCTTTTCACTAGGCCTCTTTAAGGAGGCTTAGATTAACTCCAACAAACATTTCAAGCTGCAGAGATGAAGCTTTTCTCACTGAAGTAAAGAAATGTGATTTGCCTTGACAGTGGCATTTGTTTCGCTGTGTAGTTGGACTGTAACTTCCAGTAGTTGGCAGCCTTTGGGTTTATTGTCAATGCCAGTTTAAAGCCTCAGAAGACAGACAAAGCAACTTAGCTTCTTTCCTTCATTCTCAGAACTGAGAGATCTCTGTTGCTTCAAGTAACTTGGGATACCTCACCTAAAACAAAATAAATTCTATAAATTCAAATTTAATTTCAAATTATTTTTAGGAAAACGAAGTACCTAATACCACAGTAGTTACAATTTCTTCTGCTGAATGAACATTGCTAAGACATTGCCACAAAGGAAAGGGGGAAAAGAAGCAGCATTCAAATGAATCTGACTTAAGTGCTGGACACTCATATTACAAATGACACTCATAATCTGGATTTCTCATTAGAGAATTACTGCCAAATCCAGTCTCTTGCCAAGGATGATTTAACCATTTGCAGCATCAGACTGACCTCATTGCATAAAAAGAAAGGCACTAATTTCAGTTTTGGGTAGTTTAGGAATGAAAAAAAATGAAGCTGTAGGATATATTAAAAACAACACATACTGTGTAGTAACTCAGTTCTTTGTTCCCCCATTTCACAAGTGACAACTGCTACTTTTATGGATGAAAACCCCCTAGATTATGTGAGGAAAAAAGGAAAATATAACTTTAAATATATTTTTCAGCTACTATATACTTCTTGCTCTTCTTTGAATTATACTCCCTTCAGAATAATTCTCTGCTATCTGCTAAGAAAGCAGAAGTAGGTAATGGTATCCCTCTCTACTGTTGAACAAAAAAAGTCTGTTACTTTTGGTAAATTAGGATAAATTAGACTGTATCTGACAGAATACAATAAATTTCTTTAAAAGTTATCTGACTGGATCAAAATACTATAAACACAGTCTTTTTTGGAATAAAACTTCGTGTAATCTCCTCATATTATACTAAGGAATCCAGTTATTAAAATGTTTTGAGGAGAAAGCTCTTTTAAGATATTGGAGCATATTAGTTGTTAAAATCCTTTCTTTCTCTTTTTTATTTTGAGCTGCCCACTTCAAGGGTTGATGCACTATCATCATAATAGCAATGATTCTTGATCTTTTAAAGGGCACTAACTTTGCTAAGTTTCAAGCAAATGCTGAAAGTTTTGATGATTTTACTGCATATATGTATATACTTCCCCTCCTCTAAATAGCAGAAGGGAGAAAAAACAGTATAGTAATTTCTAAATTGTCCAGCCTACAGAGAAATAGTAATAACTGAAGCAACTTGATGATTAATTCAATGGTATGATTTGATCAAATCTTCTTTGAATCAAATAAACTGGTATCCTTGGTATTCAACTGCTTTGAAACTCATTGAATTTGGTACTCAATGCATTTTGACATGAAAATTTGTCCCCTTACTCATTGTTTGTTTGGTACTTTGGAAGGTTTGCGCATGTGCGAAGGAACATGGCTGCCGAGCCGTTCGCTCCGGCGTTTATATGGGAAAAATAGCCAAAAAAGAAGACATTGCTTTAGGAGATTGAGCTAGAGAGAGACCAGGGCACGGGCGATTTCTCGGAGGGTCTGGTGCTGGAAGCGGACCGGAGAAATTTTGCTTCTCCAGGCTGCCTCTCGCGAATAACGCCGACGCCGCTCGGAGGTGTTCGGAAGACGCCGCGGCCCAGCTGATTTAAAAAGACGATCAGAGATACCGCCCGGGTGCCGCTTGGAAGTTGGAGAGAAGACCAAGGCACGAACGATTCTCGGAGGGCTGGTGCTGGCAGCGGACGGGGAGAGAGTTTTGCTCTCCGAGGCTGCCTTTTTTACGAAGAACGCCGACGCCGTTCGAGGACGTCCGGAAAAAAAAAGAAACACCGCGGCCCAGCTGATTTGGAAAGGCGTTTAAAGATACTGCCCGGGTGCCGCTTGGAAGCCGTTGCGGCCCATTTCGGCTGGAGACGCTGGGTAATTATTGCTTGGAGTACTGTTGGAGTCCGCTGCGACCCGGCTGATTTGAAGAGAGCCCCGACCCCCCCCTCTTCTAGTGGGCTGAGAGAATCCCCCCCCTCACCCCCTTTGACTACTTCTCTGTCTCGTCTGTGCTTCTGGTTACTGTGGATTTGTACAGGACTATCTATCGCCCCAAGGAGAAGGCGGTTAGCCTGAGACAGCACTGGGAGAGAATGGGAGGCGGTTTTTATCTGCTACGATTGCAACCCCATTCCTCTCCCCTCGGCTTGGCCTCCCCTGTTGGGGCATTCTTTCCTCCACTGGACCGTTGCCATTGCAGGCCCTTTTGCTGGTTGAGCTTAGACTCCCCTCGGAATGCGGCTACTGGACTTTTTGGATTATATTTTCAACTATTCCTTTATTTGCACTTTCATCTGCCACGGCCATTGGTGCCTGATGCCGCCTTGGACCTGCTACTTCAGATAACATCATTACTGGACGAGTGGGGGTACCTACAGTATATAGGAGGCTCTCTCCTTTCCTTAACCACCTTGGACTTTTTTGGACTCTCCCAGAACTATTCGCACTTTACATTAACCAACTTTTTGCGCAATTTATAATTTCTTTCTTTTCTTTCATCTTTTTCTTCTTCCTTTGTATGGGCTATGCATGAGGTATGCTTGATATGAATGAATGTCCCACTTTTATGATTATATTGTTGTAAATTTGTGTTTTTTAACTTTTTACGTGGGGACTGTCTGGGGGAGTGTATGAGTATGCGTGATTCGGAGGACCTGTCGGGAATTGCGGGGGCCACGGGGGTGGTTGAGGGGACCAGAGACACGGGAGAGGGTCGGGGTATTGCGGTCGTAACAGGGAGGGGCAGATACGGCGGGGACTTTAGGGCAGGCCATTACCGGGGAAGGAGGGTTCGCTACATTACAGAGATCCCTCCTTCCGGCCCTAGGAGTCCCACTCCAAGACCAGATGGCGCAAGTGGTCAGGACCCTGGTCTCAGGCTGTTGTCGCTAAATGCCAGGTCTGTTGTACATAAAGCACCTCTCGTCCGGGACTTAATTTTAGACGAGAGGGCAGACCTGGCATGTATTACTGAGACCTGGCTGGGCCCAGAGGGAGGAGTCCCCCTTGTAGAACTGTGCCCAGAAGGATTTCAGGTGCTGCATCAGCCGAGAGCCCAGGGAAGGGGTGGGGGTGTGGCCGTTGTTATCCGGGAGTCGTTAGTTCCTCGTAGGGTCCCTGCTCCGGAGATTGTCGGGTGTGAGTCTTTGCTGTTAAAGTTGGACCTCAAGGGTCAAGTGGGTCTGCTGCTAACGTACCTGCCTCCCAACAGCGTTGCAGCAGCCCTCCCCTCGCTCCTCGAGTCGGTAGCCGAGCTGGCAATTGAGTTCCCTAGGTTGATGGTCCTGGGGGACTTTAATTTGCCGTCGCTCGGTGAAAACTCTGATGGGGCGCAGGAGTTCATGGCTTCCATGACAGCCATGGGCTTGACTCAAGTAATCCGAGGCCCAACCCACTCAGCGGGACACATGCTTGACCTCGTATTTCTCTCGGAGCAGTGGATGTGTGATCTTGGTCTGAGGGGGAGTGACATCATACCCCTGTCGTGGTCAGACCATTGCCTACTGAGGCTCGACTTCCGGAGGCCAAACCCCCACTGTAGGGAGGAGGAACCGACCAGGTGGTTCCGCCCCAGGCGTCTTATGGAGCCAGCAAGGTTCCAGACAGAGCTTGGGGTTATTCCTGACACTTTCGCCCACAGTCCGGCAGAGACTCTGGCTGCTGCGTGGCACTTGGCAGCGTCAGAGGCCCTCGACCGGATTGCGCCACTGCGGCTCCTCCGAGGCGGCGGATCCCGGAGACCCCCTTGGTTCACCGAGGAGCTCCGGGAGATGAAGCGCCGGAGGAGATGCCTAGAGCACCGTTGGAGGTCCGATAAGTCCGCATCGAACCGAGCAATGGTTACCACCTGCACCAGGGAATATACTAGGGCACTTAGGGCAGCTAAAAGATCACACATAGCCTCCCTGGTCGCATCCGCTGAGTCCCGTCCAGCCGCCCTGTTTAGGATAACCCGCTCCCTACTGAACAAAAGGGAGACGGGGGAACCCTTGCAGGGCAGAGCTGAAGAATATGCCCAATTCTTAGCGGACAAAATTGCTCGGTTTCGGACGGACTTGGACTCCACACCTGCAGTTCCAGCCGAGGCACAGGGGGACCAAGTAGAACAGCTCTGGGTTGAGTTTCAGGAGGTTACCCCCGGGGATGTGGACAAGGCCATGAGAGCTGTAAGTTCCTCCACCTGTGTTCTGGATCCGTGTCCCTCATGGCTGGTTTCTAACTGCAGTGAGGTGACACGAGGCTGGATCCAGGCGGTTGTAACCGCCTCCCTTCGGGAGGGGAACTTCCCCGCCGCACTGAAAGCGGCGGTGGTGAGACCCCTCCTGAAGAAACCATCCTTGGATCCAGCTGTCCTTAACAACTATCGCCCGGTCTCCAACCTCCCCTTTCTGGGGAAGGTTGTTGAGAAGGTGGTGGCCTTCCAGCTCCAACGGTCCTTGGAGGAAGCAGACTATCTAGACCCCTTCCAGTCAGGCTTCAGACCCGGTTACAGCACAGAAACCGCTTTGGTCGCATTGATGGATGATCTTTGGAGAGCCAGAGATGAAGGACATCCCTCCATCCTGGTCCTCCTTGACCTCTCAGCGGCTTTCGATACCATCGACCATGGTATCCTTCTGCGACGACTGCGGGAGGTGGGAGTGGGAGGCAACGTGTTACGGTGGTTCTCCTCCTACCTCTCGGACAGGTCGCAGTCGGTGTTAGTGGGAGGGCAGAGATCGTCCCCAAGGCCCCTAAAATATGGGGTGCCGCAGGGTTCGGTCTTATCCCCCCTACTATTCAACATCTACATGAAACCGCTGGGAGAGATCATCCGCAGGCACGGGATCAGATACCATCAATATGCGGACGATACTCAATTGTATCTGTCCGCCCCGTGCCAAATCAATGAAGCGGTTGACGTGATGGACCGGGGGCTCGAAGCCGTCATGGACTGGATGAGGATTAACAAGCTTGTGCTCAACCCAGAAAAGACCGAGTGGCTGTTGTGTTTTCCTCCCAAAGATTTGGCCAATAATCCAACACTCAGGCTGGGGGGTCAAATTTTACACCCCTCAGAGAGGGTCCGCAACTTGGGAGTCCTCCTGGATCCACAGCTGTCATTCGACCATCATATAGCGGCTGTGACCAGGGGGGCATTCGCCCAGGTACGCCTGGTGCGCCAGTTGCGACCCTACCTGAATCGGGAGGCCCTCACAACAGTCACTCGGGCCCTTGTGACCTCTAGGCTGGAATACTGCAACGTGCTCTACATGGGGCTGCCCTTGAGGAGCATCCGGCGACTTCAGCTAGTACAGAACGCAGCCGCGCGAGTGATTGCGGGTGCACCCCGATTCACCCGCATTACACCTATCCTCCGCGAGCTGCGCTGGCTACCTGTCGATCTCCGGATGCGCTTCAAGGTGCTACTGATCACCCATAAAGCCCTACATGGCAGTGGATCTGGATACTTGAGAGACCGCCTTCTGCCAATTACCTCCCTACGACCTATAAGATCCCATAGATTAGGCCTCCTCCGCATCCCATCGGCCAGCCAGTGTCGGCTGGCAACCACAAGGAGGAGGGCCTTCTCAGCAATGGCCCCGACCCTTTGGAACGAGCTCCCCGTAGAGATTCGTACCCTCTCCACCGTCCAAGCCTTCCGCACAGCCTTGAAGAACTGGCTCGCCCGTCAGGCCTGGGGATAAGGATTCCTACCCCGCCCGAATGTTGTATGCATGTTGTTCATTATTTTATTATGTGTTGCTGTCTCAATGTTGTATTTCCCCCTTCCCTGGTTTTCTGTGAGCCGCCCTGAGTCCCCTCAGGGAAAAGGGCGGCCTACAAATGCAAATAAAACCTCTAAAAACCTCTAAACCTCTACTTCATGCACAAGCTAGTACTGTTGGCTGCCTTGTGTTGCACTACGTTATTCCTTAAAGGAAAAAAAATTATTTGGTATTCATCATTTTTGAAACTATTCATACATCCCAGAACTAATTAATGATGAGTATCAAGGTACCACTGTATTTTTTTCTGAACTTCTCACAATCCTACTGGAAAACAGGATGGTCCTTAAAAGCTCTGTTGCTGTTACCATCTATTTGGCAGTACACATCCAGCTATCACATTTCCTAATATTCAATTTTATTATATCCAGCAAATAAGTATAAAGTGAAGGATAGCCAGACATTCATAAGCAATGAAGAATTGTAGGTGGGAAGTCTTTTTGAATATGGCTTTCCACTGCATACCCTTTTCATATTTAGGAATACCTATCCACCCTTCAGAATTCACATGTTTAGGATGGATAAACCCACTGAAAAAGCATCCTGAAAGTGTGCACAGTTGTAACTGTGTTTAACAATGAAAGGGTTACAGAAGGAACTGGAAGGAAAGAAGGATGGAAAGACTACTTTAAAATTGAGTTTGGTAGATTATATCAAGGTAAGCTTTCAGCATTATCAGTATGAGTGGAACATGTGAGCTGCTGCTGCAAACATTTAATTAAAAAGAAGGACTATTGCTCCTTATATATTACTGGAACCAGATCCAAAAATTTCCTTCTGTAAACTGAATAGATATGTACGCTGCAATTAGTTCTGTAAAACACCCTGGAAACAATTTGGTATTTATACTTTATGATTAATGCTTTATATATTGGCAACATTTATTTGGTGCCAAGACTCCATCAAGGGATTTGAGATTGCTTAATGCCCCAAGTGTTGATTACATAGAATCAGAAAGAAAAAAATACAAAGGCAGGGAGGCAGGCAACCCTTTAAATTAGTTACATCGAGCTGAACTTGCATTTAGATGTACTTACAATTATGTATTACTTAACAACATTCAATCCCCTGGGCATTTCAGTTACTGTTGTTTACATTTGCAAGATTATACTACTGTAAGATGTCTTATTGAAAAGATCCATTGTGGCTATGCTTCTTTCATTCATACATGTAGTTTTAAGGCTGTGTTTTCTATCAGCACTATTAACTAGTTGTTTTCATGCTTGGAATAAGCTTTCACTCTGTTTCTCTCCCCACACCCAACCTGTGCCGCCCCTAATCAAAATGTGTATTCCCTGCAGTGGTGGGTTCCAGATTCCATTGCAACTGGTACGGTGCAATGGGCCGGGCATCCACCACATGAACGTGTGCAGCACACACTCACATGTGCGCAACACACACATGCGTACTTACCACCTGCGATGCTCCGCGATGCGTCCGTGCTGCTCCAGTTGCCCAGCGGAGCATTGCCCAGGTGCCGTATGCACCCTGCAAGTGTGTGGATGCCCTGAACAGTTCAAATACCAGTAAGGAGTGCAGGCGGGTGGATGGACCTTCTGCAGTATTGTACCGGAACGGTACCTGGTACTCCCGACAGGCACCAGTACACCCGTACCTGTTATATCCCACCACTGATTCCCTGCCTCTTTAGTTTAGGAAAGCTATGACAAATCTACACAGCATTCTAAAAAATATAAATATCACCCTGCCAACAAAAGGTTGTATAGTCTATGGCAGTGTTTTTCAACCACTGTGCCGCGGCACACTAGTGTGCCGTGACATAGTATAAGGTGTGCCGTGGGAAAATTACTTTATGTATAGTCAATATAGGCACAGAGTTAAAAATTTTTAACATTTTCTAATGGTGGTGTGCCTCGTGATTTTTTTTCATGAAAAAAGTGTGCCTTTGCACAAAAAAGGTTGAAAAACACTGGTCTATGGTTTTCCCATTTACAATGTATGGTTGTGAAAGTTGAACCATAAGAAAGGCTGAGTGCCAAAGAATTGAGGCCTTTGAACTGTGATGCTGGAGAAGACTCCTGTGAGTCCCTTGGACTGCAAGGTGATCAAATCGATCAGTCCTAGAGGAGATCAACCCTGACTGTTCTTTAAAAGGCCAGATCCTGAAGATGAAACTCAAATACCTAATGAAAAGGAAGGACTCACTGGAGAAAAGCCTAATGCTGGAAAAGATGGAGGGCAAAAGAAGAATGGGATGACAGAGAATGCTGTGGCTGGATAGAGTCACTGAAGCAGTAGGTGTGAGTTTAAGTGGACTCCAGAGGATGGTAGAGGACAGGAAGGCCTGGGGGGATGTTGTCCATGGGATTGTGATGAGTCAGACATGACTTCGCAACTAACAACAAGAAAGTGGGATTGCTGTTAGGATTATGCAAAGATCCAGTTTGAAGATGTTTTAGAAGAAATTTAGAAGATCCGCACCTTGATATCAGATCAGATGTTTCCAAATTGATTTTAAAAGTTTCTCTAAGAGCCATATCTATTAACTATTTGTCTATTAAACCAATTAAATAAAATAATGATAATTCATATTATGTTATACTATTATATTATAATAAGATTGATTGTTCCAAAGGTATTTTTCAAAAGACAGCTGGAATTTCTTGGTTTTCTCCTTGAAAATGTTTCACTCCGCATCCAAGAAGCTTTTTTAGTTCTTTGAAAAACATCTCTGGGACAATCATGACTTGGATGATTCAGAATCTTCATAAACACTAAGATTAATTATTCCTTAAAAAAAACCAACCACATTGATACCTGGGTTTCAGGGAGAAGGGACTTTTTTAGTGTAGCTTCAGGAGGTTTAATGTATACAAAAAGACATATAGATTGGTCATCTTTCCAATTTTCTTGCATTTTATAAACTAAGGGATTTTAAGCATCTCCAATTTAATGTGTCTTGAATCCCTTTTTGGACGTTCAAACTGAAAGTATGATTGTCAGGAGCAGAACCTGTATACAGTATGTAAGAGAATTGAGGTGAGCTGTCACATACAGTCTTGTTTCTCAACATACTGTATATTGGCCTTTAATAAATTCAGAATCAATGTCTTGCCTGGCATCTGTTTTTAGGCATTATTTAAGAGCCTTTCTTTTTCCCTCCCTCCCTCCCTCCCTCCCTCCCTTGAAATTTCTCCAGTGTTCCTGGTTTACATGATGCAGTATATCCAGGAAATTATAATGGAAGATGATTTATATTAAGGTCTTCAGCCATTTGCAACTGCAAAATGAGATTTCTAAATTTACATCTTCTAGTCTTTTTTTGTTAGATTATGTGTAATCATTCATTTTTTTTATTAGCTTTCATAACTGTATATGCTTTATACAGTATTTTATAAGAGGGATGGATGGATGCATGGATGGATGAACAGATGGTTGGGCAATAAGTATTTTTAAATAAATTCATTGGGCTGTATCCAATTACAACTTTGCATTTTTGCATTCAGTGTTATTATCACTGCTAAGGGAAAGAGCTGCCCTTGGGAAATTATATCAATTATAAATCCCCAGATGAAACATGAGTCACCCAATTTCTCTGCCCTCAAATTATCTGAAGAATTTTGAAAGTCCAGCAGGCTGTCCTTTTGACTGAGGCATAGTAAGATGCCTCATTTTTACTGCTGGTCCAGTGCAGATCCATACTTGCTCTATAAAATTGCTAAGAGTTGTGAAGCATGCCCTATAATAAGAGTAGGCAATGTGTAGGTGCCAGTGAACATATCTGGATTTTTGAGAATCTGTCATGTATGTGCAATGATGCCAAAGGGTGGAGTGCCATCGGGTGGTTTCTCAAATGTGTGGATTATGGAGAAAGCAACTTCTTATTTAGAAGGAATATTGAACATTGCAGTGGGTATATATACCCAAAAGCATAGATTTCAGGCATCTATTTGCTAGAAAATTGAATGTATTCACTCTGCAGCAGAGGTGGTATTCAGCCCGTCCTCTCCGGTTTGGGAGAACCAGTAGTAGCAGCTGCAGGAGGCTCCACCCATCCGCCCCGATGTAATGTGTGACCTGCGCATGTGGCATGTGCATTCACATTTGCGAACCGGTAGGAAAGGTAAGTAAATCCCACCACTGCTCTGCAGAGTTAATAACTGGATTTGTGGATGTCTGTGCCAGATGTTTATAAAAAGTTAAAGTACCATGAGATGATGATGTATTTAAGCTTGGCAATTAGCTAAAAGAAAAGGCAGCCCCTTGGTGACTCTTTAAATACAGGGCTTGAAATAGGGCTATATTGTAGCCTACACAAATTCAAATAGCCTAACTAACAGACTTTATTTTTTAATACGGTGATAAAATGTGTGAAATTGCCTTTGGCTGTGAGATTTGGTAAATATTTGAAAGTGAAAAACCTATGAGAAGTACTTTCCTCAACAGGGACAGAATAAAGCCATGTTTATATCAACATATTTCACATACACAAACTCACACATAAAATCTAACCGCAGTATTGCCTTGATGTAGTTCATTCCTAAACTTTATTTTTCCTCTGCCAGTTTGAAATAGTCTCTGTGTAAAATGTCATCAGATTAAGCTGTTAAGGATTATTTTGTTTTGTTTGCAATGCATTAGAAGAATCACAATGATGCGGCCTGCGTGGAATGCAAACTACGCCACCGAATTGCAAATCAAATAGAAATATGCCTTTCATCTTAATTACAGGCTGGACGAGGGAATGTACAATATTTTCTCATATGTATGAGATGAGAGAAATTTTCCCAGGGTATTTTTCTCTTACATAGTTGACTTTTATGTGATAAAAAATTAAAAACTTGCTCAGTGCTGTTTAACTTCCCATAAAATCACAAATATGTAAGAAATATTTTTTTCAATAGTGCCAGAAAAAGTTGGACGCAAAACGGGAAAGTAAAAATCACAACAATCTATGTTCCCCACCAAACCACCCCTATCCAGAAAGATTTTTTAATTCTTTCTTCCACTTTTACTGGTGGGTGGCTTACAGTGTTTGCCATGAAGAGTGATCAAACTATGTGATCTGCATTCCTGCATGTCCAGTTTTTTTAAAAAAACAGTTGGTATTGGAAAATGTTGTTCTTGGTCATTGTAGCAACCTTTCCCAACCCGGCAACCCCAGATAAATTGGATTTAAACTTCTATAATTTACTTCCAGCATGTTTCACACATTCATTTGCTAGAAAGGGCAATTTTGATCCTTCTGCATCCCAAAGAGAACATCTGATAGATGATAATTGCATACTGGATGATGAGCTGAAGTAAGATGGTTGTCACTGTGCATAGTCCAAAGAGAGACACTCCCCCTGAAATTATATAATTTATATTAGAATAATACATTTAAAAAATGTTTAGGAATCTGATACCAACAAGATTCCTCCCTGTTGCCTCTTGCCTCCCATTGCAATGCAAGATATATTTGGTTTATGTTTTACTGCTTCCCACTTTGGAAAGGAGACAGGCAGTGTGTTGAATGTACTGTAAAGGCTGAACCCTGGTATGCCCAAATATGGGAGGAAGGAGTCGAGCTCTGTAGCTCAATGGTTAACACATCTGCCTAAGAGGCAATAGAGCACAGGTTCGATTCCCAGCAAGGGTATGGCTAGCTGATGAGAGCTAAATAGCTTGAAATAGATCTATACTAGTCTCCCTTTATTTATTTATCAGCACAAATATAGCAAATGTAACAAAAAGGCAACAGTAAAAAATATTGGGTTTCTGTCTGGATGGTCTCTTGTGACGAGCCGAAGGCAGAGAATGGAAGTGTGACCTTCCTCCCATATTTGGGCATACCAGGGGTTGTGACTTTAAATATATACCTTTCACCCTGGCCTGGCTGATAAGGAGTCGAGCTCTGTAGCTCAATGGTTAACACATCTGCCTAAGAGGCAATAGAGCACAGGTTCGATTCCCAGCAAGGGTATGGCTAGCTGATGAGAGCTAAATAGCTTGAAATAGATCTATACTAGTCTCCCTTTATTTATTTATCAGCACAAATATAACAAATGTAACAAAAGGCAACAGTAAAAAATATTGGGTTTCTGTCTGGATGGTCTCTTGTGACAAGCCAAAGGCAGAGAATGGAAGTGTGACCTTCCTCCCATATTTGGGCATACCAGGGGTTGTGACTTCCACTTCCATCTATTTTAAGAAAAATCAGCTATAAAATACAAAGGCAAAATATTTGTCCAGTACATCATAATTGGTCTTTGGTATAACATAGACCTTGAAGAAATACACACACACTCACACACAGAGCATTTATGTTTATAACTGTAACAACTAATTCAAACCTCATTTTAAATGGGAAACACACAGAATATAAACAAAAACCATAAAACACTGCAAAATACTCAAAATATTTTAGCCTGTGCTATCTTAAATATGATTTTTAAAGTTCACCTGAAGGGTATAATGTAAAGACCTGCACAACTAAGCTGTGGTGGTGCAATAGTTAGAATGCAGTATTGCAGGCCAGCAGTTCGATTCTCACTGGCTCAAGGTGAACTCAACCTTCCATCCTTCCAAGTTTAGTAAAATGAAGACCCAGATTGTTGGGGGCAACATGCTGATTCTGTAAAACACTTAGGGAGGGCTGTAAACTGCTATGAAGCAGTATATAAATCTAAATGCTAAATGTTATAATGCTATATAGTATGTGAGAAATAAGGTAGTAGAAGTTAGCATAGTTGTCTCTACTATTTTGATATTTGCAAGGCAGCAAATGGATCATAGCATTCAAATCACTCATAACTGCAACTCAAGGAAATGGAACAGACCCATTACTGTAAAATAAGTCAGTCTTCAGTGAAGCAATAGTCCTAATGTGCCGTGTTATGAAAATCAGACCTAGAGAAAATAGGAAGGAAATAATTAGAAAGTGTGTTGCTCTTTGCGTTTTTGTTCTTATGATTATATTTACAGTCATTTGAAAAGAGCACATGCAGCGAGATGAGGGAGAACATTACAGCTGCACAGAACCATTCATCTGCAAAATGATTTCAAGGCTTGTGATGCAACTAGCAAGTGCAAGTAGAAAATATTGTAGAAGTAATCAAGCATATTGGGTTGGGGGGAGGGGGGACACCTGATTTAAGGATGAAGTTGATATTTCTGGATCAGAACAGATGGAAAGACCATGGTTTAGCCATTCAAATTTCTTTCATAGTTCTGTAAAAAAAGTTGACAAAGACACATGCTTTCAACGTTGGAATGACATAGCTCTTGCTAGGCTGATGAGCATCTGGACAACATGGAGCGAGAATGGCATAAAAGAATGGCATAAAAGTTCCAGGGAGTGGATGATAAATTGTTTTGTGGTCATGTTATTATGGTTGCTGCATAGTCAAATGTTTAGAATGGATTTGGCATTTTTGTCCATCTATTGAGACCTAATATTAAAGGTATTGATGCAGGATGTAAGCTGCTCCAGGTAAAGATGCCTTTTGTAATTGACTGGTGGTGATGTTGTTCAAGTGATTCTCCCAAGGTTGGAATTTCACCCAAGGTATCTATCACTGTCTTTGCTTTCTTCTGTCACAGTCATCCTACTACTATTTGCGAGTCTTTATTTTTGTGGTTTTTTCTGTTCAGTTGTGATTTTTCTCCCAGTATAAGACTATTTTGTCTTTATCCACAATTGTTAAATCTGGATTTTTATGTGATAAGTGCTTGTCAAGAGCACTTTATCTTCTTAATTTTCTATTATATTGTCTATTTTGCGGTTCCACCTGTTCTTGCTTGCATTTATTGGTATTTCTTGCCAATATTCTAATGCACCATTATTGCTACTTTTTCATGTTGATGTTTATAGTCAGTTTGTATGATCCGCTTACAGCAGTTAACTAGATAGTCCATTGTTTCTTCAGTTTTTTTGCAGAGGTGACACTTGCTGTCCTCTCAGTTCTGACTTTGTATACATTCTTTAAGCTGACCTTGTGCAACCATCGGGTGCCAGAGATTTGAATAGGTAGGTGTTCTCTTATCAATTCCTTGCCTATTTTGACCCGAATTCCTGTTCTGTCTCTCACAGTGCTGCTTTTGATAGGTTGGATTATTTTTTTCCCTTTTGCGTAAAGTTAGATGCAAAGAAGGAATTAAGCAGTTCTGCTGTGTCCCTGCTGCCCCCCTCCTTCTTGCCATCTTCTTCCATTAGTGAACTGACCATTTCCTTGACTTTCTTCTCATTCTTTCCATGTTGAAAGAAACCCTTTTTGTTATTTTTGGCATTTGTTGTCTTAGTTCATTCTGAGCCTTAGCCTCCCTGACTCCATCTTTGCAGATTCAAGCTATCTGCTGGTATTCTGCTCTTGTTTTACACCCCTCTTTCCATTTTTTTTGACTTGTCTTTTTTGTTCCTCAGTTTGTCAATGCATTCTTTGTGCAAGAAACAAACAAAATGTTCACATTTTTGCAGCCTAGATATGGAAGCTTGATATACATATTTCTGATGCATATTCACACACACACACACACACACACACACACACACATGTATGCAAAAAAAGCAGTATGAAATGTTGACAAAACAACAAAATATGAAATGGCTGATTTTAAATATATTTCTGTAAAATGTATGGTAGTTAAATTAATTAAATTAAAGAAGAAAAACAAAGAAACAAAAGGAACAACTTGTGGTAGGCACATATGGATCAGGGTCAGTCAATTGGTAGCCCCCTCTAATGCATTATCTTATCCTATTCCAACTATCTGAATCTGGAAGTTAAAATCTTATCAAAATCCATAAAAACATAACTTTTCATCCTACACACAGTGCCAGGAAAGAGATCCATTTCTTCATAAGTACAGTAATTGCTAGGAGAAATGCACTTAGAAAATTCATGAGCAAATAATAAATCTCAGGGATCAAACACCATGGGAACATGACACACCCCCTTCATAGTTGAGCCAATGCCATAGATAACAAAGGAATGGTGTGTGCCATTTCCTCATACATGCTTAATTTACTTTTAATAGCTCACTTACCAAAATCTCCTTATAGGCCCCAAGTTCTTGAGCCCTGAAGTCATTGTAGGAGCCATGAACTAGCCTATGATTCATTCATATATATATTTAAAAAAAAACTTGCTTGTTCTGCTAGTAGATTCCATACTGCCACCATACCATCGGAATGCTCATCTCTTATCAGGCAGTTCCAAGAATGCTGATGTATTGCAATTACTACTTAACTCTCTAAACATCTTCTGATTTCCAAGTATGATATTCTTCTGACTTAGCCAAGACCAATTAACTTGTGAAAAATTTACATCAAGCTGAGTTCAGTTTTCAGCAATCCTTATTCTCGTGGGTAAATCCAGGATGCCTTTTCCTTCTTGAGAATTTAGGTGAATATTTTGAGCAACAACAAGAAAGAAAAATATGAATTTGACAACAAACTGAGAGCTCTGGAGCTTCCATGAGCACAGAAGCTTACTCTTGTTCTATGAATACATGAGTGAATTAACAATCACAATGTGGGTTTATAGCTAGAGCACTTATGCGGTATAGAAAGGGGACAATGAGGGGTCCTTGGTGCTCTCTGAGCTTGCTTACATTCTTGCAGATCTTTCAATACCCTAACTAGGTAACATCATCCTTATTAGCACTGCTTATGTTACCAAGTTAGGGTAATGAAACATCTGCAAGAAAACAAACAAGCTCAGAGAGCACCAAGGACTCTTCATTTTAACCCTGAACTGCAAATATTCTCCTTTAAAAGGTACAATGTTCAAACAATACCAAACAGTTTGGATTATGCTTGAGGTGAACATCTCATTTCTGTCTGAACAGAACAGTATCCTCTTAAGGACAACCTTTTTGGAGGTCAGCTGGGTAATTTGGGTTGAAGCAACTAGTGGATCAAGCTAAGCCAAAATAGGTGGTGAAGTCATTCTCGTAGTTTTTCATTCTTCACTTTTCTCTTTGCAGGACAAAGTTGTAGAAAGGTGGCAACGAGCTGAACTGATCCCTTCCACGAGGTTTTAGAAGGGTTACAGATTGCCCACCACTAGTTTTTGTTTATACTGTGTAATTGTATGATATGGTGGCCAAAGTATAAAGGCAAAAATTCATTTAATAGCCAAGAATATAATATATTGATTTTCTGCTCTTTGGAAGATTTAATTATTACAGACCAGACTTTTCTTGATGGACAAGAAATTTGTAACTCTCCCCATTCCAAAAATATTGCCAAAGTTTAAGTTATACCAACTCGGACATTCTTATTCTGAATATAAATTAACTATTTATTAACTAGATCAAATGAATTCCTATATTCACCACTTGCAACCAGAAACAAGTCATTGATGAAGGTATGCAGCATCCATTGCTTAGACAAGGGGTGGGCAATTCATTTCCCAGGGGGACATATGAGAAATGGTGGCTGTTGTGGAGTGCCACCACTACCTACCCCCCTGCTGTCATCCCCCCACTGCCACCTCCTGTGGCTGCCATCCCCCACTGCTACTGCTCTGTCACCACTGTAGGCTGAACAGGAACAGTCAAAGTGCCCAGTGTGGCCCGCAGGCCAGGTTTGTCATTGAAGAGAAGTAGGCTTCGTTAAACATGCAAGTGACAAATCATAGAAAATGTCTGGCTACAGTTTGGAATGTAAATTCATTCTACTAGTATGACAAAGCATCTGCAACTAGAAAATAGCATCCAAGATGCAAAAGATCAAGTGGTGAAATCTGAAGAGAAAGTTCATAATTCAAATGTCTGTAGAGCCATTATATCTGTTACTATCTCCTGTATGAATGTATGAAAAAGGCAGGTCCAAAATGCTTTAAATACGAAATACAACACATTGTAATAAATATATGTATATTGGTGAACATGACTGGTTTGAAGTATAGGAATTGTGCGTGACCCGTCAAAACCGCGTTCCACAAAAGCGCGGTCGACGAAATCGCGTATGTGACATCATCACAACGCGACGAAAAAGTTCGAAAAATTGAAATAAAAATTAAATTACAGCAAGCCGATTCACATAAAGGTAAGGGTTAGGTTAAGGGTTAGGGTTAGGGTTAGGTTAAGGGTTAGGGTTAGGTTTAGAGCGTTAGTGTTACGTTTAGCGTTAGGGTAAGGGTTAGCGTTAGGTTTTTTGTTAGGTTAAGGGTTAGGTTTAGGGTTAGGTTTAGGGTTAGGTTAAGGGTTAGGTTTAGGGTTAAGTTTAGGGTTAGGTTTGGGGGGGTTAGGGTAAGGTTTTCGCTTTATTTTTACATTTTTCTATCTTTTTTGTTGCGCTGTGATGCGTCACATACGCGCTTTCGTCGACCGCGATTTTGTCGTCCGCGGTTTTATGGTGGAACCGGAATTGTGTACCGGTGCTGACTCTACAGTAAATACAGTAGAAAATGGTCACTTTTCACCTAATAAAGCACAGTACTGTGCTGATGACCATGCCCTTTTCTGCACAGCTGTGAGGTCTTTCCAGCACATTGTTGCTATTGGATGCATGCCCAAATGTGATTCAGCTGCCATGCAGTGAATTGCTACAATTCTACCACCAGCACGAAATCTGGAATACACATACAATGTAACTTTGCTGGGATATTTACTTGACAGTCTGTTGAAGTCTACTTGGCACCATTTTCTATTCTAGAGGTTCCACATGCAGCTTATGGCCAACTTGATTGTAGCCAAGGTTGATGTTTCAGCCTATTTTGGCAGTTACAAACAAGCTCACAAATAAAATGAAAGAAAAAAGAAAGAACGATTGGAGGGGGAGTGAAGGTATATTGAAATTTCTCTATAATCTTCCCAGCAGGTAAGATTTTTATTATGGGCCATAACTGGCTCGGGGGATATTTTTTTTCTGAATTGTCTATATCTGCCTTGGAGTTTGGTATTTGTCCAAATTAAGATATCGGATCAGGGACAAGTATAGTTCACAATTATATAGCTCCAGGTCACCGTCATGGGGAATAAAAAGAATGTCAATTGTACAAAAGTTGAGAGTGATAGACTAAAATTTCAAGAAAAGGTGAGGAAGGATTTAGATGTAAGTAGCCCAAAGAGAAAGAATGGGTTCAATAAATGCTGAAGAAAATCAAACACAAGATTTGGATGGGAAGGATAGCAATACTGATTGGAGGAGCAGTCAAAGTAATAAATGATTAGAGAAGAGAGAAATTGTAACACAGTGGTAGAAAACATGCTGAGAATGTAGAAGGCCCAAGCTGAAACTCATAGCTTATCAATAGTGCAACTTCAAAACATATATTTTCTTGCCAATGAATAGAAGTATAGTGCAAAGTAAAACATATTAATCTTTTCAAATATGCTTCCTTATTCCTTGGAGTATAACTAGACTAAACAAAATTTGCAATTGATTTCAGGGATCAGGACAGATGTCTTCAAGGACAATTTTCTAAATTTGACCTTCTTATGGGATGTACAATTGCTATGGTCTACCTTGGTTCCCATTTGAACTCAGATATCTGCAGTAAGAGCGAAATGTCCATTCCCTTTTCTCCAATTTGAACACAACCTTCTTTATTTTCTATAACTCAGCTGGGCTGCTCCTTTTCAAGTAACATCAGTGTAAATACTCATGGAGAAGAATAGATCCTTGTAGTGTCTGATGGGGGAGATGAAAGAAAAGCCTTGTAAATTTATCTTGCACTTCATGCCTCTCTTGGAAAGCTCCATATAAATAGAATCAGAACTTTTGTGCTTGATGCCACTTAAGCGTATTATAAACAGCAACAGGTGGAAGGCCTGCTTTAACAATTGAACCAGTTATAACAACCACACTTAGTCTGTTATATTTCTGATGCAAATTCCATATGCATTTTTATTTACTTCAAATCAAGGGGATCAATAACTATATCAGGAGCTAAACATAATACCATTCTGTTTCAGTTTTACTTACACACACACACACACACACACACACACACACGCCAATTGAAGATGAAATCTTTTCAAAAATATATTTAGGTAGAGTTGGTTGGTGACCTACTTATTTCCCATTGAATCACAAAGATTTACATGGAGGCTAGATTGGTTTGGTTTGGTTTTAGCATTTTTTCCAAAGTCCCATTTATTTCCATATGTATTAATTTAGATAAGGGTGGACTTCCAGCTTGTAAGATCTTTTTCTAGTACTTAGGATATTTTAGCCAAGTACTAATGGGAAGAGGGCTTTAGCAGCTGAAACTCATGATGCTTACATAGTTTGGATACCCCAAATAACTAATAAAAATCAACCTGTGCATTAACACAGATGTTTAATAGTCTAGAGTTTTGACTTCTTTAATGGCCCACATCTAAACCAATCTATGATTTATGGGAATGTGTGAAACCAGCCATTTGGATAAAAATTACTTCAATTACTTTGAACAGCACTCAAGGGGTAAAATACAATGTGGATTAAACAGTTTGATAAGATATAAAAGGAGGGTGGGAAGAAGGCAGATAGCTTGTTGGCACCGGCTTGTGTATGTTGTATTAGCCAAGTGTACTTTGCATTATATAAAACATTTGGAAGTGAACTAAAATTACAGAAATGCCAACCTTTGGAAATCAGAAAAGAAGACAAAGGAATCTGGAAAACTGGAGGGGAGGTTGGAAGTGGGGATGGAAAGTTTTAGCCAATAATTCCATGGATTCAGCTTAATAATATAATGTTGCACAGCAAAATAAGAATTCCTCTACTGGAATACTCTGCAAATATCTTATCTGCAGCAGCAATTAAAAAAAACAATAGTTCATTCATTACATTACAGAGGTTTTGGACATTAAGCAACAAACAATCACAACATCCCAATCCCTGACAGTATCACATATTTTTTCTAGCAAGCACTGCCTGTCATATGATTTTGGAGCAACTCTACATTGTCTTTAGAAGGAGAAAGGTTATGAAAAATAGTAAAAAGAAAACAATTTACAGTTAGGATGACCTGACTTGAATGATTTGCATTATTCTGTTAAGTGATAGCTTGAAAATGTGCAAGGCTCTCCTCAGAAGATGAGAGTTGTCTTATGACAAATTATATGGACTCTTCTCATGAATTTTGCTTTAAGCAGTCTGTGGTAACAACCATCACAGATGAAATACTTACAAGGTGATGAACAATGCCATGAAACAGTTCCCCTAATGCCCTTTTTCCCCCTTAGGCAACAGGGATTCAGGCTCCTTTGCAAGTGGAAAAAATTAGATTCTACATCTGCAGTCCCACCAAGTTGTCTGAGTGTTTGGGCTTTGTGCATTAGAGTGTATGTGGGTACTTTCGAGTTAGTGTTTGATTCCTAGTAGCTATCTGTATTTGTCCCTGCAGTTTTCTTGGCACAATTTTTCATAAATGACTTGGCCTTGCTTGTGTCCTTCTTAGGATTGAGAGAGAAAGCATGCTCAAAGTCACCCAACTAGTTTTGTGCCTAAGGCCGGACTAGACTTTCCAGTCTCCCAGCTTCTAGCCTGATATCTTAATCACTATACCAAAATGGCTCTCAAGTTGTCTTCCTAGCACAAGGATTCTGAGAGAGTGATTGACCAAATCAGTATTCCTGTTTTTTGTTTTAAAAAAATCCAATATATCCCAGTAATGCTGTGGGACTGGGTCATTATGATTGAAAGTAATCTAAAATCTCTCTCTCTCACACTCTCTCTTTCTTCTCCCCTCTCTTCATGTTCTGAACTCATCTTATCTCATGCCCATCTGCAATCATTGCTTGTCAAATCAGGAATATTATTATTTATTCATTTATTTAATGACATCTGTATAGCCACTCATCGCATATAGTTACTCTGGGTGGCATATATAATAGTAATCAAAAGTACATGAATATCATTAAAACAACACAACCTAATTAAAGGTACAATAAATAAAAAGCAAAATGGCAACAAATCATGCAGAAGTGCATTCCATTAACTGCTAGTTGACAAAACTAAGGGCCTAACTTGTAAACTGTACTCTTCTTGATGGCTGTATCTGTTAAACCTATGCACAAATTGATCAACCACCTGAATGTTGAAGCATTTTTTTAAACAGAGGATAGGCCCTCTGTGGTGGATATTTATATAGGTGAGAGTGATGGAGAGTCCCTTTTAGTTTATTTATATCTTATTAAAGGCTAAGCATATTGCTTTCATAGTTGAAACCTGTTCCCAAACATTCTTGAAATGTTCTAGCCTATTACAGTAGTTCCTTCGGAAATATGTCCAGCAGTTGTCTACTAAAGCAACAATCTATTATTAACCAACATGTAATTAGTTCATTAAAAATATCTGAACTGAACACTATGTAACATAATACAGGCTACTAGCCGAGGAAAGAGATTTTAAGTCCTATCTAAATGTCAGTGGATTTATAATGCAAAGGAGAGAAGAGATAAATGCCAGCTGGCAGGGCCCACCGTGTTTCAGATTACTTTAGGTTTATGGCCTGCACTTTTTTCTCTCTCTTTTCTTCTTCTTTTTTTTTCAATTAATTAGATTATGCTACTCAAGAGTCTTGGAATGTCCTGGCTAAATTCCAAGCTGATCTGCCCAGCACATTGTAAGATTAATTAAGGTGTTTTAAATTTCACCAGTATGGGATTTATTATTTTGATGTATCTTAAAAACTAGTATTTGCAAGGGATAACAAATAAATGTTGAAAATGAAGCTGTACCAGCATATTTGTTTATTTCATTTAAAGCATCTTAACAACCTGCTCCTTCAATTACCAAGCTCCCAATGTTACTCTAAAATCCTACAATGTGCACCTAATTTACACCCATAATACAGTTCAAAAGAACTATAAAGATAATAACTCAGAAAGGAAAAGGATCTACTGCTGGACATGCAATCTAAGAGATTTTCAGAAAGTTCTGCTATTCTGGATATAAATTCATTGCTAATGTGTCAGGCATAACCTCATATTCTTTAAATAAAGTCCTTTCATGTTTTTGAAACATGAAATGACAACTGAGGCAAGAGGGTTGAGATATAATTTTTGAAAATCAAGAATCAGCATCAGGTTAATTTAGGCAAATAATAGACTTTAAATATAATGAGACTGCACTGAGCTTCTCCCAGATCCAGTTCAGTTTCCTTCATCTTGAAGTATTTTGTGGATCAGTTATGGAACAACAGAAATGCATGCTACAAAAAGAGAACTCCAGGACTAATTTTTAGAGAGGTGGTACCAAATGGAAAAATATGGAAATATTCCAAAGATTGACAAACTATCTGAAATGTTGGTTACTTAAATGTTGGTTACTTAAATGTTGGTCAATGAAACCCTTAATTTTATCAGAATATTTATTATATCTAATATTTATTTAATATTTGTCAAAAATGTACATAACTGGTTGCATTAACAAACATAATTCAGCTTTGGATATGGATTTGCACTAAAGGGTTGATTTTACTGCAATGGGAGGATGTGGATGAAAAAATTGAGCTAAGAGTGAGATCATGAAAACTTTTTTCTTAGGCTCATAATTATTTTATATTATTATTTTATTGTAGGTGTAGATTCAGGATAAGGTAGATTTTGATCATGTTCTAATTTGCTTTTAGCATTGCAAAAATACTATTTTAAAAGTAATTGTGGTAGTACAATAATAAATAAAAATATTTTTGAAAACAGCTGAACATTTGCTGATAAATGTCTATGGAGATTCTCATTCATCCAGGTCATCTGCTTATAAAAGAGTCAGCAATCACAAATGGCCTAATATTAAAGGTGAATTACAACCCCACAGATAAGAGTTTCTTTTCATAGCAAATGCATTGAGGTTATATTAATTGGATTAAACAAGGACAATTTGAAATTTGTAACTGGAAGAAGCAATAAAGTATGCCAAGGCAAAAGTTCTACAGAATACTTTTGCAAGCACCATATCCACTCCCTGAATGCTTGGTCCTCACCCAGCATTGAACAGGAAACTGGTGAATCCAAATCAGCTTCTTTCTTCCTTTGAAACACTTCTAGATTGTCCCAGTTGAAGTTCATTTGGGCATGAATACAACAGTTGTTAAGTGGCTATCTATACAATACAATACAATAGCAGAGTTGGAAGGGACCTTGGAGGTCTTCTAGTCCAACCCCTTCCCCCCCCCCACCCGCCTAGGCAGGAAACCCTATACCATTTCAGACAAATGGCTATCCAACATCTTCTTAAAGACATCCAGTGTTGGGGCATTGACATCTACTGCTCAGGCCTTCAAGATCTGTTGGTTTCAAGGCACGTCTTCAAAGCATCATTAAATCTAGATGCTATCCAAAATAAATTTTGTTTGTTCCCAATACTGAGAACTGATTGCTTGATACAAAAGAAATATAATGGATATGCATTTTATCAGGTAAATATATATATAAGTTTAAGTTCAACAATGTTTAATGTCAAGTGCACTATCTTTTTTTAACACTTTATGGAACCAGATGGAGAGAAATAGCAATTGTGTTTCTTGGCACAAATTAGCTTGTGTATCTGAATGGAAAATTAAAATAAGCAAAAATAGTATTGCCTGATTCTATAGATAATAAATAAATTCCTGAGTGTTCTCCTAAAATTTATTCTACTAATAGCAAAAATGCTTGAAACAAATTTTGGCACATAAATAATCCATGAATTCATCTTTATATAAATATGTGTATTCTTTATTTTCATAGTTTAAGGTCTGTTTTATAACGCATTCACATACTTTTGAATTCCATTTGCTGTAGCACAGAGTTTTTATATTTCCCAAAATGTTTTAAGGCACTCCTGAACTATTTTACAAGAAAAGACTTATCAGTCTTTTGCTTTAAAACTTTTCTTTTATAATTTAGAAATGATATCTGTTATCTTTAGCAATGAAAGAACAGAACAAAAGGATGGGTTTTCCAAAACCAATAAAAGTATTTAATACTGAATTTTATTTCCCATCCCACATGAATGAAAGGTCATGTAATTTTTAGTTCTGAAAAAGGAGAATAAAAGATCAGGAAAATAACTGCAACATAATATGCTAAGGATCATATAGATTACACATAGAGAGACACATGGACACACAAACCATTTTTAAAGCATTTCTAAGTCTTAGACATTATGCAGTTATTTCATGGACTTGGCATAGAGACAAATTCCTGATCTAGTTTTTGTTGATCAAGACTGACATTTCATAGACACTAGAAAGAAGCCACATATTAATCATTCATCCCACTGGTTTCAATGGGTCATTAAAAATTGTTTCTGTATCTGGGCTGCACACCGAATTATGTAAGTCTGAAAATGGTAATTGGCAAACAGTAATTTTCCAAAGATTTTCTTCATTTCTACTGTTGCTTCTACTTTTAACTATAATAGTTAAATCAGGCGATAAAAACCTGTGCTTTGTAATATCACATTTATGAATTGTTGTGGTTTTATTTTGTATTTTATTTATTAAACAAATTTATATAGCACCCAACTGAGAGATAGGTGACTAAGGGTGGCTTACAATATTTTTTCAAAAATGCATTATATAATGTGAATATGAATCAGCACATCTGTTTTGTAACTGATGATTGAGCAAATACATCTTATATACTAATAAAAATCATGCTAGAACCAGCTGCCATTTTTCAATGGTGACTTGCTTTTCCCCAACTATACAATTAAGACAATCTCACAATTCTGTATGTGATCATAGATGGGAAGAAAAGAATGGGAAGAATATGACACCATTTTCTGAAACTATCTCTACAGCAAGAAAAAAATAATTGAGAATTGAGAGACACACTACTGGTGGTCAAAAAAAAAGCAAGTAGAGGGATGTAAACATCTGTTTGAGGCTGGTGAAATCCACAGGTTCCAGTAGAGATGAAAAAGTTGAGAAGTGGTCATACACCAGGAAAAGCTGCAAATCAAGACAAACTTGATTCCTTTTTATCTACAGAGCTGTAGTACAAACCCGTTTGAGCTATCGTTACAATTCTGCTGAGGTAAATGAGTTCACCATGAAAAAAAATGTAGTCTTTTCAATTATTTGTGCAGAAAGAGAATGCCTACAGCTGTTGGGGTAGAGCCTAGTGGAATCTGCCAACACTTTTCTGATGCAAGCACAGATGTAGGATTAAAAAAAAATTAAACAGAGGAAGGGCACCAGGTCAAATATAAACCTTTTTTTTTTCTGGGCACACTTTCCGAATTTATTTTCTAACTAAAATGAAGGGAAGACAAAAGGCCTTTTTAGGGGATTAAGAAAATGCAGTTGTGAACGGAAGGAGGAAGAAAGACACAAGGAGCTTTTGCATGCGAAAAGAAAAAGTGTAATGGCCTTGCATCTTACATAGCCCATTCCACTTCCACCACATTAAAATACAATCCAATGTAGAAGCTAGTCTGCAAACTCAGGGTAGTTCACTATAGGAAAGAGCAGTGACAGGGGAGAATGTTCAAAGTCTGACCATATTTTACCTCTCTTCCTTAGATAAAGAAAGGAATGTAGATTCAAAAGTTGTTGAGCAATGACCACACAGTTTTCAGGGTGGTGATAGCTTTATGAGTTTTCCCAGTCATTAGAACCAACACAGGAAGAGAAAAGAAAGATGAGGTTTCTTTCAGCCCTGTAACCTTCCTCCCAGGCTGCAAAAAACCAAAGATTTAACAGTGTGGAAACAAACTCAGCTGAGGACACACTCCAAAACATGGCATGATATTGAAGTAATTTATGTCTAAAAGATGTCAGTTCTATTTTTGCAAATAACTTCAGAAACAAATTTATCAGGTTCATTTCCATCTTTTGCTGGAACCTGTCACGTATCTTGGAGGAAGGGGACGTAGCAACAGATGGGGGAGGAGGGGGAGCAAAAGAAGGAGGAGGAGGAGGAGGAGGAAGAGGAGGAGGAGGCGGAGAAGGGAGCAGCAAGGGTCCAGAAAGGTTTCCACCCCTTCTACACAGACATTTTTGTTTTATAATATGGCAAAAATAGAAGAGATGAGCCCCAAAAGACATTGTTAGATGACACCTAGAGATGGAAGGATTTCTGTTGTAGACATTTTCCCCTTAAATACTTTTTAAAATATGCATTTGATTAGGGATTTTTTTAGTTACCACATCAACTTTCAATGAAATGTATGACCCATGAGGTTACTAATCTTCATATTATACCAGAGGGCATTGAATCATAGAATCATAAAGCTGGAAGAAACCTTTGAGATCTTCTAGTACCAGGGGTGTCAAACTGGTGGCCTGCGCACTGGATGCAGGCCACGTCCACCCCTCCTCTACAAAGGCAAAAAAACATTGTGATAGGTCACGATATGTCATGTGATGCAACCTTGTTCTAGTCCCACCCTCTGCTCAAAACAGAAATCCTTATTCTATCCCAGACAAATGCATGATTTGAATAGATGTGCTCCATGAATTAATTTGTAAATAAACTTATCCAACTGGATAAATACAATAAGGGATGGAAATAACCAGAATCTTTATTTTATTCTTGTATGTGCTATTTTTGAATTTTCTTCAAAGTTATCTATTTATTTCAGCTAAGAACCCTCTCCACACCCATGTTGTAGTCTCTTCCTGAATATTTGCATTGCTTTGAGTTTGTTTGGTATCCTTTCCTTTTCCTGATAACTCACTCTTAATTGAAACTTTCCTTCTTCTCTTTTCATTCCTTCCTACACTGCCATTTAATCCATAAACAATGACTTATGTTTATGAATAGCTTCAGAGGTTTGCTACTAATCCTATGTTGTTCTTTGCTTCCCTGACTCTCATCCACCTGTTCAGGAGGAGGTGGGGTGTGAAACCAAGGGGAAAGACAGAAAAGGGGAAGGAGTGTATTGGAAAGACTAGGTAGACATGATGGAGCTTGTGTGAGATTTATTAAATGCAGGAATTGATCAAAGGACCATCTAGAAGTGCTACAGAAAAAAAAACATTACCCAAATGCAGAGCATGGGGTTTTCAGGGCTGCATGTCATTTGTCAAAGCCTTAAATTCAATTCCCCAAATTATTTCCAAGGTGTCATTTTATTTCTGTGTTAGAAAAAACTATTTGATGCATGACTGGACAGTAAACATGTGAGCTATATTCAAATATACTATATTTCAAATGCAAATTAAAATATATATTTTTAATTCCAGCTTCAAACACTACTTTTTGAAGCATGCAACTGAAATGCTAAAATACATGTAAGAGAAGGAATGGGAGAACTGGAGGTGGAGTTAAAAAAGGGATCAGCCTAGAATCCCTACAACCCTCTTTGAATTCTATTGACCTTTATCTAACCCAAGAAGGTATTAACCATTAGTTAAGAAGATTCTTGTGCATAGGCATGACTAACAATAAATTAGTTTAATTAGACCTTCATGTGTGGACCTGATGTTTTGCATCTGACAATAGCTCTAAGTACAAAATAATGGATACACCTCTAATGTAGGTGACAAACATACTATCATGCTCAGTTTTGTCTTACTCTTTGTAAACAATCTTGATTGTTGTGCTCAAAAAAGATGTATTGGAGCTACAGAAAGTTCAGAGGAATACAAGCAAGATGATCAAGGAGCTAAAGTAGCTTCCTTATGAGAAAAAGTTGCAATATTTGAGGATTTCACTTTAGAAAGGAGGCAAATAAGAAGTAACATAATTGAGATATACAAAATTATGAATGGTATGGATAAGGAGAGGTTGTTTTCCCTTTCCCAAAATACTGGAGGTCATCCAGTGAATCTGATTCCTGCAAGAACTGGGACAAAGGAAGAATATTTTTTACACAATACAAAATCCATCTTTGGAATTTGTTACTATGAAATGTGGTGCTGGTTACCAACTTTTTTGGCTTCAAATGTGGCCAATGGTTATAGCATTCATGGATGTGTGTCCGTCTCTGAAAACTATCTGCTGGGAAACAAGGAAGCCTCCTTGTGGAGTTGATTGGCCATTGTGAGAACAGACTACTGGATTAGATGGGCTAGGAATGCCATCCAGCAGGGCATTGCTTATGTTCTTGTTTTCCTCTTCCATGTTTCATCCATTTCCACAGCTTTCCTTTCAGCCTCCCCTATAAAGCCAACGCTACTCAGAACAATCAGCTGTATTGTGCCACCCAGATTAAACTATCCGACCATTAATTATTCATCTTGCAAGAATTAGCATGTTTGTCACACCCTTAAAACGGTAATATACAGGTATGGAAAACACAAGAAGATACAAAAGGAAAGGGGAAATGTTCTCATTCCCACCCACATGAAATTAAAAAGGAGGCGAGCGATCCAGTTCTGGAATTTGGACAATCATTCAGTGACCCATACCAAGTAAGAAGCACAATGGCATATGAATTACTGGGTCAGATCATTCAAATAGTGCATGTTCTCAGCTCAGTGGCTTTCACTGTCATTCAGGGCTTCAAAGCAAACATTGCTATTTTGTTAGTAGAGACATGCCTACAAGAGCAGAGGAATTTTTAGCCTTGTCAGGAGTTTCTTTGTATACACTATGGAGCCACCATTGTTTAAAATGCCCGCAAGACTGTGCTATTCAAAAATACTCCTTTGTAGCTTTCATAGATTACAACCCTCTAGTACAATATATATTGGTAATGTTCTTCCTGTTTCTGAATCTGTAAAATCCAGAGTTATTGTTTTAATGTACTATTCAGGCCGAACATCTAAGAGTTGAACTATACTCAGTACAAAGTCATACAAAATGTTGATATGGTATGGTTAAGCCAGTCACAGGGTCCTGCTACTTATCTTCTTTTTTTGTGTGTGTGGTTACATAAACAACCCTTTCTCACAGAATCTGGTTTTTTTTTACTTGCACCAAACAATGAATAATCAAATAATTGCATAGAAAATAGGCTTACCAGCTTTCTGACAAAAAAGTGGGGGATGTGGTCCTGAATTAAAGTGAATGCTGCATTAATTATTGTTTCATATTCATATCTTTACATTTCTCTTAATTCTGGATTGGTGAACATCCTGTTTAATGCTTTAACTAAGAATTTACTAAACTTTCACTATTTTTTTTAAAGAAAGAAATGTGGCAAAAAGCACGAATACACTCAATCATTCTTATTTCATTATCAGCGTTATCAGTGATCTATACGGGTAAGATTGTAAATTGATAGCCAGAGAATGCTTGTATTTAAATTTTTTAGATACCAGTTCAGTTTTATATCCACTTATCTCAGATTACCTCCAATGAATTCAGTAGAAAATTTCTGAGTGAAAAGCTTCTAGTCTGAATAGATTTAAGAAAGTGTCTAATAATTACAAATTAAAGTCAAGATTAGAAGTATCCTATAGATCTAGACTACAATCCATTTACATAACAAGTAAAGTTTGGGATCAAAGCCATAATGGAACTTCAACCCTATGAGTTTAGGGGAATGTTTAACTTTATAGGAACATTTGTTGCACATTTAGATATGAAAGGAAATTCATTTGGCAATTAAGTAATCAAGTCACAGCAGATTATAAAACTTCTAAGATATGGAAGCTGACCTCCTAAACAGGCATTTAATTTTTATGTGGCTTCTTTAGGACACTTTCCTCAACCCTTTCAATCTGCACTTAATTTGTTAAATTATGCTACATTTTCCTAATTATTGTTGTTATCCATTTACTGTAGATGCATATGGCTTTACTCCTGGATTGGAGCTGTTAACCATTTATCTGCACTAAATACGGTACTAAAGCAGAGAAAGAGTGAGGGAGAGTCACTTGGAAGAGAGGTGATGGAAATAAAATTTATTTTGTTAATAATAGGAATAATCAAAACACTGAAGGAAACTGAAAGAACATAAGCAAATAATATTGTCTATTGCAGCAAGCAAAAGTTTTTGTCTTTCTTTTAAATTTCAGCACTATTCTGATTTTTAAGAAAGGGTAAGGATTCTGACAAGAATCCCAAAGAGATTTATATGGTGCATGCTACACTTTTCTAGCATATTCTTATTGATTAGATCATGGGTAGGTTGCTGCCGGTTTTACTACAGTGCATGCGTGCACTGTTCAATGTAAATTGTTCTTCATGCATGCGCAGAACAATTTACAGTGAACTGTGTATGTGCAGTCACTAAAAACCAAAATGGTGATGGCCCAGTGGCAGCGAGGGAACCGGTTTAGAGGCGTGGCAGGCCTGGGTCGCTGCTGGTTCTGCGAACCAGGCCTGAATTCCAATACTGGTTCGGCCGAACTGGACCGAACCGGGAGCAACCCACCTCTGGATTAGATTTTAATTCCAGCCCAGTGACATAAATAGGATTACCATATTTTTTGGAGTATAAGATGCGCCACGGTATAAGACGCACCAAGTTTTTGAAGAGGCAAATTTAAAAAAGAAGTAGGTAGGTAGATAAAGGAATAGAGAGGGAGAGAAAGAGAGAGGAATACAGTAGATAGGTAGGAAGAGAGAGAGAATAGTTAGGTAGGTAAGTAGGTAGATAAAGGGGGAGAGAGAGACAGAGACAGAGAGAGAAATAGAGATAGAGAAATACAGTAGATAGGTAGGGAGAGAGAGTATGTGTGTAGGTAGGTAGGTAGAGGGATAGACACAGAAAAATAGAAAGAGAGTGAATGAGACAGAGAGAGCGAGAGAAAAACAGTAGATAGGTAGGGAGAGAGAGATAGTAGATAGGTAGATAGAGGGAGAGAGAGAGGGAGGGAAGGAGGGAAAATACAGTAGGTAGGTAGGGAGAGAGAGAATGAGTATAGGTAGGTAGGTAAAGGGATAGAGAGAGAGAAATAGAAAGAGATAGAGAGAGAGAAATACAGTAGATAGGTAGGGAGAAAGAGAGTAGGTAGGTAGGTAGGTAGGTAGGTAGGTAGGTAGGTAGGTAGGTAGGTAGGTAGGTAGGTAGATAGAGGGATAGAGAGATAAATACAGTAGGTAGGTACGGAGAGAGAGAGAGTAGGTAAGTAGGTAGATGTTTCCAGGTGTATTTATCCATGTGCTGGAGAAGGAAATTGCTGACAATCCGCAGCACCTAAGACTTGTTTCTGCTGGCACAGCACTTGATCAATCTAATTCTCATCAATCTGTTAAAGAGCTTTCCGAAAGCCGGGGGGGGAGTTTTTGCACTATGCAAACCTCCCGAAAATGTGCCCATCTTTTTAAAAAGGGGGGCATGAATAGACTTGGGGGAGGGCACTTGCAGAGTGCTCTTGCAAGGTGGGGGCAAAAATGAGCAAAAACTAGCCCGTTTTTAACGAAATCTGGCCCATTTCTTTTGCAAAAAAATTTGCATGCATAGCCTTATGGAGGCTTATAGAATGCTGCTGGGACCTGGGTGGGGGCAAAAAACAGCCCATTTTTTGCTTATTTCTGCCCTCCGCAGCCCCCAGGAGCTCTCCATAAGGCTATGCACGGCCATTTTGGTGAAGTGGGTGGGGCTTCAGGACGTAAAAAAAAATACTGTATTCAATATAAAAAACGCACCCATATTTTCAGCTTCTTTTTGGAGGAAAAAAGGTGCATCTTATACTGTGAAAAATACGGCATCTCAGCTTCATAGTCTTATCAGGATGGAGAAATATGTTCCGTTGCTGAATGGGAATCCTCCCTCCTCATTGATTTGGTAGGAACTTAATACATTACCCAACATGGTTTTAGATGTTGGGATGCAATTTGGTAGGCAAATTGAGAGACCACCAAGCAGAATACTTGGAAGAGGCCTTGGAGGTCTTCTAATCCAAGCCTTCCTAAGTATCAAGCATTTAATGTTATTGCAGACTATGACTTCTTCTTTCACAAAATTATACTGTTAGAGGTGGGAGGAAGATGAGAAGTGCTATCAGTGTTGGATAATCAGCAGGGAGCTCAGTTTACTTCCCCACTGGATTTCAAACTATATTTGGTCACAACCTGAGCTTTTTTTTTTAAGGATATATTTCAAGTTTGTCAGATCAGTGTTAATGATTCTTTACTCAAGCCACACTAGCTGGAATAATTACAATCATCCATATGTTTTGCAACATATAATCAAGATCTCCCTTTGCTTTCTGTGCTTAAGAAACGGGGTGGGGTGGGGTGTAGAGATCAGAATATTGGTTAAAGCACTTAAGGTGGTTATGTTTATGACTGTTTTTTTTTTAATCTTGTCTGCCAATTACACATTTATTATTCCTTACGTGGTGTTGTGCTTTTAATTCTTGTTAGTTTCTAACTGTTCTTAACATTAACTTTGGGGGCAGGATGAGAAGCAAAGAATGGAAACTAATCAAAGAGAGATCCAACCTAGAATTAAGGAGAAATTACCTGACGGTTAAAATTACAGGTAGTCCACAATTTGCAACAGTTCATTTAGTGACTGTTCAAAGTTACAAAAGCAATGAAAATACTGACTTATGGCCATTTTTCACCCTTATGACCATTGAAGCATTTCCATGGTCATGTGATCAAAATTCAGATGCTTGGCAAAAGATTTGTATTTATGACGCCTGCAGTGTCCCAGGTTCATATGAGCATCTTTTGCTAACTACTGAGAAGCAAAATCAATGGGGAAGCCATGCTACTAACTGAATAAAAACTGTGTTGATTCATTTAATGACTGTGGCAAGAAAGGTCATAAAATAGGACAAAATTCAATAAATGCCTCACTTAGAAACATAAATTTTGAGCTCAGTCGGGGTTGTAAGTCAAGGACTACCTGTATTAATCAGAGAAACGATTTGCCTCTGGAAGCTGTGGCTATTACATCAGTGGAGATTTTAAAAGAAGAGATTGAACAATCATTTGTCTGAAAGGGTATAGGGCCATGATGGCGAACCTATGGCACATGTGCACAAAGTGGCATGCAGAGCCATGTCAGCTGGCACACGCAGCATTGCCCAATCCTCTTCCGGGTTTCTGGCACGCATGTGTGCAGAACGATCAGCTGTTTTTTGCATGTGCAGCAGTGTCAGAAACTGAAAGAGCTGGTCTTCCACTTTCCATTGTGAACATGCGCGCCACCCAGCTGATTGTTGCATGTGCATTGACATCAGTAACCAGTAGAGAAGCTGTGCAGTGCGCATGCGAATGCCAGGAACTGAACATTCATTTCCTGGCATGTGCATGCCCACTAGGCATCTTCTCTTCCGGGGCATATCCCTGATGCTCATGTGTCCTTCCTTTTCAGCACTTGGTGGTGAAAAGATTTGCCATCACTGGTGTAGGATCTCCTGCTTGAGCAGGGGGTTGGACTAGATGATCTCCAAGGTCCCTTCCAACTCTGTTATTTGGTCAAAACTTTCTGTTCTATTAAATGTGAGATGGGCAGTCAGATAAATTGAAATACATAAATACATATTATGGTTAATAATAAAATGGGACACACTTGAACGAAACCTATGCTGAAGAAATGATAAGAATGGATACCATGCTTCCCCCTCAAAACATTCAGAGGGTCTGAAGATCTGGCTGTTTCTCCAGCATTTGGGCCAGGAGGTTAGACAAGCTTTTTTGTTGATTTTATTTTATGATTAGAATAAATTATTTATCTTGAGCATCTTTTTGCTATTATTTGTAATTGTTGGATTTTAATCTTTGTACACCTCCCAGAATCACTGCTGTGGCAGAGGTGGCCAAATAAATTATTTTTAACAATACAAACAAATTAAAAAATATATAACTAGTTTTTACAGTGAATGTATGAAACCTCTACAGAACGGGTATCAAACTCGCGGGCATCACATTGCCATCACGAGATGTTTCATCGTGTTTTTTCCCCATTCGCAGAGCTGTGGTGGGTGTGTCTTGTGTGTCACGCATCTGGCCCGTGGGCCACCAGTTCTGCAATCTACAGAAATAGGATTGGGTGGGTGGGTGGGTTGGGGTGGGTTGAAACTCCAGGGTTTTTTTTCTCTTGTTAAATGATTTATTATATGAAATGTTATTCTTGCACAATCTCTAAGCTATATAAAAGACTATGAGTATTTTTAGATTGCCAAACCAGGTGTTACCAAACCTTACATGCCTTAAGATTAGTTTCACAATTTGGGCACTCCCAGGTGTGTAAACCTTCACTCCTAGAATTCTCCAACCAACCTAGCGGCTATTGCTATAGATTCTGGGTGTAAAAGTGAACACAGCTGGAGGATTGCTGGAAGATTGGAAAAAGTGAGGCTAATATATACTTACTTACTACCTACTTTTGTCTCATTAGGAAGAATATGACAATAATATGAACTTTTTTTTCCTATACTGCTTAGCTATACAGTGGCAGGAAACTGATAATGAAATAAAATAAAATAAAATAAAAAGAGAGAAATAAAACATAGCTATGTATATTGTCTTCCTTCCATTAGTAATCTCCTTCCCTTATTTAACTAATTAAGTAAGAAAAATGTGATGGTACATATTAGTCACTGGACTAAGTGCTAAACAGGGACTGCAGATCCTCTAAATGGAAGGTTTATTGTTTCTAACACACAGCATGCAAGATGGTGCAAGTTATTTTATTTCCACCATTGACTTAAGCACAATAAATCTCTACAAATCTCTGTTTCTCTTTAAAAAGCGCATCTGTTTCTCATGGAAGTGCTGTTTAAGGCACCAGGTGTTTTTTATGATTATACTTAAGAACTAAGCCACAATTTCTTATTGTAGTGCAGTTGTTCTATTTAGAAATGTAAAGTCCTTGTTTATTGTCATTCACTTGTGACTGTTTTGGGAAAAAACCCAATACATATCTACAAACAGAGCATCTTCACATTGAGCAAGATATATATGTTTTTGTTTCTTTTCTCAGTCCCCATAGGGAAGATTATGTTTTTAAAAGGTTAATGTAACCTACACCAGATGAGATAAATTCATTTCCTATCAACCTTCAGGCTGTCAGCAGTTCTTGTTCTTGTTTCTCAACAAACCACATCTTCCATAATGGATGGCTATCATTATGTAATTGTATTATATCGTAAATGATATTTTTAATTTATGACAAAACTTTCCAGATGTACCAAAGTAGTTTGTCATTTGAAGAATTTGTAGTCCCCACCACTGAAAAATATGTATCAGAAAGTGATACCATGACTATAACATGGAGATGCATAATACTTAAATATAAAAAGTGGATGCTTAATTAAAATTGTGTCTGTGTGTCTGTGTCTGTGTGTGTATGTATATGTTTTTTTTCTTTTGTCAAAGCACTTAGTGTGCCCAAATATGGGAGGGATCACACTGCATATTTGGATACAAACAGAAAGAAAAAAAACACTTAATTACTCCTCTGGCTCAGCTGATAAAGGAGGAGAGTTTGTGGCTTAGAGGTTAATACAGCTGCCTAATATGTAAAAACAGCCCAAATTCGAATTCCAGCAAGGGTATGGTTAGATAGATGAGAGCTAAATAGCTTGAAATAGATTTATACTAGTCTCCCTTCATTTATTTATCAGCAAAAATGTAACCCAATATGAATATGTATCTCAATCTGGATTCCCTCCAAATATATTGGCCATGTTGGCTAGGAATGCTAATCCGTGCTATCCCAATGTACTGTATTTAGAAATAACCATACTCATGCTTCTTTGCCTTAGAATTTAATGTCTAAGTAATCACCGAGCAATATCTGATCTGTCCTGACAATAAGAAAACTTAGCAGCAGCTATCCTCCAGTGGTGGGTTTCAAAATTTTTTAGAACCTCTTCTGTAGGTGTGGCCTGCTTTTTGGGAGTGGCTTGCTGACCATATGACTGGGTGGGAGTGGCTTGCCAGCCATGTGACTGGGTGGGCATGGCCAACTTGTAAAATGTGCTGAAACTCACTTAACAAAGCTCTTGCTTAGCAACCAAAATGTTGGCTCAGAACTCTGGCATTTGAATCATGCAAGTCTTAAAGCTGTCAAGTTACAAGACCCTTGCACCCCTAACCCTTTAGAAAAAAACCCAGGGGTGTTCAAACTTGACAGCTTTAAGACTTGTGGACTTCAACTCCCAGAATTCCTCCTCTTGCTCTTCATCTTGATGATGTCCGGACGGGCAGGGGGGAGGGAACTGGAACTGGTTCTAAACGGCACTGTAGATTTGTGGAACCTCTTCTATAGAAGAGGTTAGAACTGGCAGGAACCCACCCCTGCTATCCTCTCATATCAAAAGCGAGCCACCCAAATAAAAAATTCATTTAAATAATACAAACACTATAATATGTTATGAGTTCAGGAACAGGCATCTTTATGCTTTGATTTTTTTTCGTGAGGTTTTCATTCAGAAATGAGGGTGTCCAGCTTTTAAATTCAAATTTGTTTCAATGTGATAATACTTGGATTATGCCAGGACCAAAAGATTTTTAACTATATAATCAAATCAGTGAAAGCTACAATGTCTTCATTTATACAGTCTGTGGAGTTTAGTTTTAAACGGTGATGTATATGTAACCCATTTGTTTTCATTATTTTATTTATTTTAGCACTTGGGAAACCACTTGACTCCTGCTGACTCTGGGTGTCTTAGAGTTAAAAGCAAGAACAATAACCCCACCCAAAAAAGGGAGGGAACATCTCCATAAAGGGCCTAAAGATAAACCTATTCAACAGGGGCTTTATCTTCTACCTGCCCTAAGAACTGTTTCAATGAAATCAAGACCTACAGTGTATTATGCACACCAAGAAAAATGGTTTAACTCAATAACTTCGTTAATGTATTGTTTAAAAAAAGTTTGCCTGTACCATCTTCTTGCTATCTCATAGGCTTATCAATCATGCTCAGAGAAAGAAGTATGAATACATCTCTAATTGCTATCCTGTTTTTTTGCCCTGGAAAGTATATTTTTGGTTCTTGAACATAGCTTGTAAAGAAGATGTAGTTGGTCTGGGCATTCATCCAAAAGGTTGGAATCCAGCCTCAGCTTGATTTAAGAACCATCATAAATTGTTTCACCTTCTGCTCCAACTGCAAACCACATGCCATCAGCGGAGTCTCTCCCTCTCTGAATCTCTCTCACATCCTTTGCAAATGTATTTTTCCCTAAAAGCGAAGACAGAATAAAACAGGCATATGTCAGATGTGGGTCATACCACATAATGAACATCTGCTGTAATCCCATAGTGAAGGGGGTTCCATGTAAAAAATATTTTAAATAGTTTTTTTCAAGTAAAACAATGGATATTAAATTAAATATAAAGAAAGAAAAATAGCCCAAGCTATTATTCAGCAGAAATAATTCAATCTAAGATGTGGGACTGCCAACAATAGGAATTTATCAATATGGTTTACATGCATCCTGAATACCCCTTTTAGTGTAGCTATGCATGTTATGTAAATGGACATATTGGATTCATGTCTGAGACTAGAAACATGATGGAGTACAAGAAAAACAATTATGTATTGACACAAATGGTTTGTGTTCAAATAGTTTGCTTATATAGTTTCGTATTGTGAACAAATCTAAATATTGGACAACCTACCTAACTGAATCCTGTCTTCAATCTATGGAGAAAAATGTGTCAATTAATAGAAGGAAGGCCCAGTCTACTGGGTCTAGGACAACTTGACATGGCCAACTCAACATGGCCAAGTCACTGCAGGCCAACTCACCATGCAACAACTCACTGCAGAACAAGTTAGATTAAGATTGAAGAAGTGGTAGAATAGAATCATTAAATAAAGGATGCAAAAGGAGGGACAAAATGAAATGTGAATGACAAAAATTTAAAAATTATTTGAAATAATTAAATGGTTGAATTGTACCATAGCAAGTTACCATGGCCATGCTAAGTTGGCCATGGTAAGTTAGCTCTGGCAAGTTGTCCCTTTCCTTGTTCTATTATGGCATGAACCAATGCTGAGCTGGAGTCAATAGATCTTTCTTTTCCTGATTGGTTGGTACTTCCCAGTTTTTGGGTTCATGATTGTTTAGCAATGCAGTTAGATCTTATTTTATATTTGGCATTTTTATTATTATACATTATGGTTCTAATGTAAAATATGCAATTACATGTTTTTGCACTTTGTTTCAATGGGGGAGAGAAATTTAGCTTTTTCCTGACTTTTCTCATTGTCCACCAAACTTGTTTTTTCTCTTGCTCTTTTTTCCATTTTGCATCATTCTGAATTTTTTTGATCGGCTTTTTCCTTTTCCTTGCTATCTGTTCAGCAATACTGCTCTGTCTCCACATGCATTGGATCTTTATCAATTAAACAGAATGAGGAAGATTCTTGGTCATGTTCATGGGAAGGAGAGAAAATAATTGGCAAAGATTAGTACATTTATAACTGTAAAGTAATCTACAATTTTATGCCTTCCATTCCTCCCCCCATCTCAGTGGTAAGAGCCTCTTCAAGTGACTAATATGAACATTGCAATATAGAATTATTTCCAGGAATAAAAATAATAATTGGAAAAATAAGTCAATGCATGTTCAATATTCGAAAGACATAAATGGAAAAGCTGATAAAAAACTGGCATGGCATTGGTTAAGATCAAGAGTGTTAAAGAAACTGAAAGCTTTATTTTTGCAGTTCAAAAGCAAGCTTTGCCAACAAATTGCATGAAGATGAAAATTCAGCATGTAACAAAAAACAGAAAATGTCACCTTTGGAGTAAAAGAGATGAAACAATTGACTATTTGATCAATGACTATAGCTTACATCTAGCAACAATACATCACCATCAAACAACTGCCTTTTCCAGGTCCTTGGGAATGATTGAATATGTGGATAAAAATGGTAATTCGAATCTAAACATTTGGCTGACTGTGCAAACAACAACAACAGCAATAATAATAATGTCTTAGACTATGAAAGGGGGGGTCTTAGAAAGTATATTTCTAATTATGGAGTCTATTCATAAAATTAAAAAAGAACTAGAAGATGACATATACATGACAGGTCATCTAAGCAACCAAGGTCTATGACAAGTCCATCAACTCCCCACCCCCACCCCCATCTGGACCCTGAAATAATAGCCCAGTCAATAGTATTTATGGCATAACCTCAGTCCAGGTACTAAATTATGACTGAAGAATGGAACAGATGTGGCTAGAAACTGTGCTATATTGCTGAAAAATAATACTCCTAGTATCATTTTTAAAGTCTGCTGGGTGCAGATATTTGCTTCTGCTTAGTGTAAAAAGAAGAAGAAAGAAAGATGGAAAACCCTCAGTCACATGTAGATTAAGCATCTTTTCTATGCTAAACCTATGAAATTTTGAACTGACTCAATTTGAACATTTGATTGGTGTGTGTGCACGTGAAGTGTGTGTGTGTGTGTGTGTGTGTGTGTGTGTGTGTGTGTGTGTGTGTGTGTGTATAAATTCACATTGCCCCATCTAAAATTGGATAGAAATCCAAGTGAACCCTAACAGGGTAATAAATGAAAGTGATACCTACGTTTCCCGTGGAATCTTAATTGCTACCATTTAACTGGAGTCTGCCTCCAATGAAAGTCTAAAGCACATTTACAGAACCACTTATGTGCCAAAAAAACTAATTCTATTTTTTCCGTGTAAGACAGATGGTACTTTGTATTGACTCTCCATAGCAGATGTTACCCAGCAGGGAAATGAACATAACGCCCCATTCTACCCCTAATTATATTAGCCAAAAATAAGGAAATGAATGAGCAAGATGTTAAATATACTCTAAAATGAAAATGACATCCCTACCCCATGGTTTTGTTACAGTAGTTCCTTGTTAAAGCAGTTGCTTCCTTTGCTTATTCAGGATTGTGAAATAGTGCCATCACTAAGTAGAGCATGGCATAATGTAACACCAACCTGAATAAAAGTCTTCATGAAAGAATATTTTAACATGAAAAAACCAGGATATGAAATCAGCAGTCACTCAGGTTCTTATCTATGTCTGTAATTAATTAGTATAAGCTGAGTATTTACATATGCAATTCATGTCATAGAATTGTAGTTCTATGGAGTTTCAAGAATAAAAACAATCATTTTCTACATTGAACTACATTACTAGAATGATAGATAGATGATAGATAGATGATAGATAGATAGATAGATAGATGATAGATAGATAGATGATAGATAGATAGATAGATAGATAGATAGATAGATAGATAGATAGATAGATAGATAGATAGATAGATAGATAGATAGATAGATAGATCTCATGATGGAGAAACAGTTAATTGTTTCAGATAGGACTATAAAAGAAGGATAAAGATGCCTGTGTGGAATAATCATTGCTCCCCCACCCCCTAATTCAAGGCACATTCCCAAAATCCTTAGTCCAAAGAAGTTAAATATCTCATTAAATTAAAATCATATATCTATTCTTTGCCACGAAGCTGATCACTATTGTCCCTTTTGAATAGAACCTCTTGAAAGTCCATTTTATATTGTTCTACCTACTGTGTGATTCCTTGAAAATAACATTTGTATTTATTGATATTATTTGAAACAAGAAATCCCAGCCTTCTTTTCTTGCATTTAAACATTAGAAAATCATAATAGACAAAGTGCCAAGTTCTTAAGTTTGCATGAATATGTATGCATTTATGTATGTTAGCGTCTCTGTGTGTCTACATTTTACAGTGCATACATTTCACAGAAACTGTGATAATGCTAATGTACTACAAAATTTGTGGGATTTGCATATTGTCCAGTACGTAGCTAGTAACATTCAAGAGCTTTCTTGAAACATTTGCATATATTAAATGCATGTTCTGTTTTGCTTTCTTTCAAATTTGAAGCTCTCCAGGACACCAAAAAACCTTAGCTTGTTGGTATCATAAGCCAACTTTAAACTTCTTTTCTAAAGAAGCAACTTAATTTCATATTGGTTCTGAGTGCCAGCACAAATGAATTTGAATCCAATTTTACTCAGCTTCATGGTAGTTTTTATTTAATGAAGGACAAGTTGATCCAAAAAGCAAAAGGGAACAGCCAAAATTACATTCAATTGTTGACAAAATCCAGTCTACCAATTCCTTTTCAATAAAATCAGTTACAGCTCCCCAGCGATAGTTTCTCAGAGGAGGGGATTAATCCATTGCTATATGACTGCTTTGGACATAGAAAAAAGAACATGCATTTGCATCAGACTGGTAGTATGACTCCTAACTATACAGTAAAAAAAAATTTTGAACAGTTTAATAGCATCATGAGGTCTGCTGTCATTTGAGATGAAATATTTCCTTTACTGATCCTGCTGCTAAGTTTAGAAAGAGATGAGTTTTCGCATGGTGACCAAAGTTTTGTCTCTCATATATGACCCTCCTTAGATTTATCTGAGTTGATCTTGTCTTATGTATCTACCAGTGAATGCTCTATTTCTGAAAAGCAATACTGTGTGTGGATATGAGTGTGTGTGTGTTAGCAATACTAAGCATGTATGTACATACACAATGAAGTTATTACATCAGTGGTGGGTTCCTACCGGTTCGGACTGGTTCAGCTGAGTAGGTAGTAACTCTACCTGCCACGCCCCAGAACCGGTTCTCTCAGCAGCGCCATAGGCACTGCCATCTTGGTTGTTTTTTTTTTAGTTTTCAACATGCAGCGCACGCACGCAGCACATCCCTGAGCAAATTGGCAGTAGCAGCAGCTGGAAACACCTCCCCCACCTGTATTACATGTATAGTCCTCTGCTAACTGCTTTCATGAACACCTCATAGCCTCTCACCCACCCCAAATCTTACTGATTCTCTGTTTTAAAAAATCCACAAGGGAATGTGCCTGTTAACCTTTGTGCTTTGACTAATATAATGCAAAAATCTTGCCAAACAAAAATCCAGATTACCAGGTATCTTTAGCCTAATGCAGGGGTCCCCTAGGACTCAGCCCACTATCGGGCCTTGACCCTTTTGGAACTGGGCCACAGTAGTAGTAGCAGGCAAGCAAGTACATGTGTGCAATCATCCCCACTCGGCACAAGCGGCAGGCGAGCACCCATGCCTGCTGCCCACGCAAATGAAGCTGCATCACATACCCAGTGGGTTTGCTCCCCACATACACAAAATCAACCCCCTCCCAGTCTGCACAGCCAAAAAGTTTGGGGAACTTTGGCTTAATTTAAATCCCACCTTAGGCATTCCAGCCAGCTAAATGACTTTGGGCCAGTCATTCTCTCAGCTCATATCACCTCACAGTTGTTGTGGGAAAAACAGAAGGAAGAAAGTGTGTTGTATATGTTTGCCATATTGAATTATTTATAAAAATAATAAAGGCTGGGTACAAATACCGGTAAATAAAAAACAAAAAATAATACATTGTAGATTTAATTTTCCTCAGAACCTATCTCTCCTTTGCATCTTTTTCTCAAAGCATGTTCACAAACACACGCAGAAATGTAAGCAAGATACTGAATTGCTAGCACTAAAGCAGAGGCTAAAGTAAAGTTTAAATTAAATTAAATTACAATTTCCAGAATTATATATCTAAAGAGAGGAGAAATTGTTCAGTAAACATTCATTTGTTATTGACAATAATCCAAGATGTCTTGCAACACTAAATGTACTGGTATAAGACTAACCAAAATCTATTTTGCAATTATTACTCCTCTGTAAAAGAAGATTCTATTTTTTTACCTCCTTATCAAGATATTTTAAAATGGCTTTAGATTTACTTTGAAAATTTTCACTGTATTTTATTGTGAAATATAAGAGGGTAGTAGTTTATATTTGATGCTTTCTCTTGTGTTTTTATTCAAAATATCCAAGAGATATCCAAGAGAAAAGATCCAAGAAGATGGCAGATCATTGGGAAGTTTTTTTTTACAATTGATATCTAAATATATATCTCTCTCTCTATCTTTCTCTCTCTCTCTCTCTCTCTCTATCGTATGTATGTATGTATGTATGTATGTATGTATGTATCCATCCATCCATCCATCCATCCATCCATCCTTCCTTCCATCCATCCATCCATCCATCCATCCATCCATCCATCCATCCATCCATCCATCCATCCATCCATTTCCACTAATTTGTGGCTAAAAATGTAATCACTTTGCATTCCATCAATGAGAATATCACTAAAATTGTTTTCTTCATTAAGAAATGAATTTCTTGTTCATAAAATCAGAAAAGAGTAGATGACTAAAAATAGAGAAAAAATGTTCAGCAGAACATTAATTAAAACACAACCACACACAGAATCCTGGCACAGCACCCTGTAAGAAAGAAAGTAGAAAAACTGGAACAGATTCAGAGAAGATTGCCCCACCCTGTACCACCCACACTGCAGTCTAAGTTCTGCTGGGGAAGGCTTTTTTATGGCCCTACCCATGAGAAAAGTTGCAGCTAGAGAAAGCATATGGCCATTGGCATTCCTTCTCCAGAATAACATCAGACATTGGAAAGACTTTCCAAGGGATCATTGGATTATTAGAAAATGACATAAAACTCATGCTTATCCTGACATTCCCTGGAACTTAAGTGGAGGATGATGATGATGAGGAGGAGGAGGAGGAGGAGGAGGAGGAGAAGAAGAAGAAGAAGACGACGACGAAGAAGAAGAAGAAGAAGAAGAAGAAGAAGAAGAGGAAGAGGAAGAGGAAGAGGAAGAGGAAGAGGAAGAGGAAGAAGAAGAAGAAGAAGAACTTTAATATTGACAATTTAGAAATTATTTTATTTGGATTTTATTTAGGCCTGGCTACAGCACGGAAACCGCTTTGTTCGCGCTGACCGATGATCTCTGGAGAGCCAGGGATGGAGGTTATGCCTCTGTCCTAGTGCTCCTTGACCTCTCAGCCGCCTTCAATACCATCAACCATGGTATCCTTCTGCGACGACTGCGGGAGGTGGGGGTGGGAGGCACTGTTCTACGGTGGTTCTCCTCTTACCTCTCGGACAGGTCGCAGTCGGTGTTGGTCGGAGGGCAGAGATCGACCCCTAGGCCCCTGAATTATGGGGTACCGCAGGGTTCGGTCCTGTCCCCCCCTCTTGTTTAATATCTACATGAAGCCGCTGGGTGAGATCATTCGACGGCACGGGATAAAATACCATCAGTATGTGGACAATACACAGTTGTATCTGTCCGCCCTGTGCCAACTCAGTGAAGCGGTTGATGTGATGTGCCAGTGCCTCGAGGCTGTTAGGGCCTGGATGGGGGTTAACAAGCTTGTACTCAATCCGGATAAGACCGAGTGGCTGGTGTGTTTCCCTCCTACTAATTGGCCAGGTTTTCCATCTCTCAGGCTGGCGGGTCAAACAGTACGCCCCTCAGACAGGGTTCGCAATTTGGGAGTCCTCCTGGATCCACAGCTGACTTTCAAACACCATTTGTCGGCTGTGACCAGGGGGGCATTTGCCCAGGTTCGCCTGGTGCACCAGTTGCGTCGCTACCTGAACCGGGAGACCCTCACAACAGTCACTCGTGCCCTTGTGTCCTCTAGACGTGCTCTACATGAGGCAGCCCTTTAAGAGCATTCGGAGACTTCAGCTTGTCCAGAATGCAGCCGCGCGAGCGATCGTGGGTGCACCTCGGTTCACTCACGTAACACCTATCCTCCGCGAGCTGCACTGGCTGCCTATTGGTCTTTGGATACGCTTCAAGGCGCTAGTCGTCACTTATAAAGCCCTCCATGGTATTGGACCTGGGTACTTGAGAGACCGCCTGCTGCCAATTACCTCCAATAGACCGATCAGATCCCACAGATTAGGCCTCCTCCGAATTCCATCTGCCGGCCAATGCCGACTGGCAACTACCCGGAGGAGAGCCTTCTCTGTGGCTGCTCCGACCCTCTGGAACGAGCTCCCCATGGAGATTCGAACCCTCACCACCCTCCAGGCCTTCCGCAAAGCCCTTAAAACGTGGCTGTTCCGACAGGCCTGGGGCTAAAGAGCTGTTGCCCCCCGCCTCAAATGGTATGACTGCTGTGTGTTTTTTTAAATTATGTATTGTTATGTTCCGTCTTTTTTATTTCTTGTCTGTACCCCCCTCCCCTGATTTGAATTGTGAGCCGCCCTGAGTCCCCTTGGGGAAAAGGGCGGCATATAAATGTAATCAAATCAAATCAAATCAAATTATTGGAAACCAGCCTAATTCTGTAACGTGTTAGGTTGGAATATAAATCTAAACAAAGAAACACATAGAGATTATACTATGAATATCAGCACAAAACTAAAATAAAAACAATATTGCAAATATTCTGAATTCACTTAAGCATGTGTTATAATTTTGGAGAGAAATGGGTATGCTAGCAGTCTGGAAGTTTATGTATAGTGGAAAACAATCCAACAGTGTTAAATAGAACTAGTACAGTAAGTTGACCTAGAGCTGTTTAAAATATAGCTATACATTAAGAAAATGCAACATATGAAATCTGAAGTTAGATCTTTATTGATTAGCCTTCAGAGAGTCTATGAAACAAAAGATTCTAATAGTTTTAAAAAAGGCTTGACACATTTATACAACTTTATTTTGGTGTCTTTTAATTTCCCTGGTTTAGGAGTAGAATCATGAACATATGTTGGAAACGAAAAGAATATCCTTCATTTGATTCAAATGTCCCAAACAGTTGTGGATATAATGCATTCAGCATGACCATACACCAACACTATCAAACAAATCATGCAACCAGAGAACAGCCAAGAAGGCTTGGTTGGCCCCAGGATCAACATACTCTGTGCTATGAGACTAAGGAATAGGTTCAGGGTTGCAACTATGCTATTATTTTGAGAAATGCCTTTGGGTTTCTGCAATTTTGTCTTGGAGTTTATGGTCTTCATCATCTACATTGCCAAGTTCAAATTTTCCTTGGGCCTGAAGGCACATGTTTCCCCATGTGCAACTGAAATTACAATATCTTATTGTACTTGTATTGTAAAAATATCTTCCTAAAACATTAGCGTTCTGCTTCCATTAATGATGAAAATGGCATATATTTAAGATGGGGCCAAGACAAGAATGTTTGAATGGAGAATGAAGCAAATGTTCCAAATATTTTTTTTTGTTTTGGTGTCTGTTCCAATGTTATACAATTTCACAGCTTTCATTTTCCATGCTTTACAAAAATATTAATGCATGAATTTATACATATCAGTTTAAGTCATAAAAGTTTAAATCTATGTTGACTATTTTCAGCCATATATTTTCTGGTCAAAAATGTAATAAGGGAATAAAATATTCCCTGAAATTTATCCCACATAAACTTTTTAGAATTTAATTATTTCGATTATAGTTTATTAGCTGCAGCCTAGATAACTCTTGTAGTGCCTTCTTCAAACTGAATATTTTAAGTTGATACAGAATCATATAAATTGATAATAAAAGAATATAACTTCATGTAGATATATCTGATTCACTTTGTGATACCATCCTCTGTGAAGCATTCTTCTTCTCTGACTGGTTATGAATGCTACATTGGTAATATAATGAAATATCTTTGCTGATTGATAACTAAAGTAAAGAGATTTGACATGATCAGTTCAAAAGAAAGACAAGATGCATGCCCTTATTTTAAAAGCGCAAACATGATTATTTCTGTTGAATACGCTAATAAAGGAGTATTACCAAGGAACGTAGGCTTCACTCAGGTCCACCATTATGGCGGGAAAAATAGTTGACTCTTATTGGTTGAGCTGTCAGACAGGCAAGTTGCTGGGTTGTACTAATCTACTGGGAATAAAGAGTTGTTAGTTGAAGGCCAGAGTCTATCTCTTCCATTCGCACCTTATTCTACAGTTTCTGTCCTCCATCTTCTTCCTTCCTTCAAAAAAGCTCTTAATTAAGAGGTCTTTTATCATTTGAGAAATGTTTCATAAAAATAATTCTGCTAGTTTACTGTACTCAGTTCTGTTCACTAGACAGGAGCTTCTACAGGCACATCATATGGGAATAAAATCTCATCCCACTGGGATTGGCCTGCGTCACCTATGCTGGCAGAGGAGGTCTGCTTCAGGTCCCATTGCCCAGGGTAATCCAGGGGTTCCAGGAAAAGAGCTTTCTCTGCCATTGCACCTGCCCTTTGCAACATCTTTACCCCTGGGGTGAAGTCAGCTCCAACCCCCCTGAGCGTCCGCAAAAACTTATTGACCTGACTGCCAGTTGGCTGGAGGCTACAGTGGAGACACTTCACATTGGGGTTGTTGACAGATTCATCTATCCCACCTCCCCCAGTTCTCATTCTACTCCCTTCCTCCTCATCTTTTAGTTAGGGCTACGTATTTGGATCTTTATAGTATCTCATTTATATCATCTACAAGTTTTGTATAGCTTTATCTTGTGGGCTGCCCATTGGCTGTGGCAGCCAATACATTTTAAAAATGAATCAAAATAAATAAATAAAAGAACTACTGGAATAGAAAAGGATTCTACCTGCAGTAAAAGTAAATAGATCCAAGAATGAAGTTTTCCCCAGTTCCTGAAATTATTAATGTCTATAATTGAGTATCCTACTGACAAAGCCCAGATCAATCAACTAGCACAGAGGGATAAAGTCTTTTTCTTCCATTTGGCTTATAATCAACAGAAAGGATTTAGCAGTCTGATTGAAAAGCCATCCTTTCTTTTTAGCTATGTTAATCCCAAGGTCTCAAACTCAGAGGGTCCAGGGAGTAGCCAAAATGTAAGTGGTATTTCCATGTTGGAGAGAAAAACCACAGACCGGCTTTTAAGGAATAGGCACCCAGAAGAGGCAGGAAGAGGCTGGGTAGAACAAATAGAAAGAACAAAAGATTCAGCAAGTAGGTCTGAGGCGCAGCCAAGACATTCTTAGTAAGAGCACTTGACCAGCTTACCAGCAGTCTTGTTTGGCTTCATTATTTTGGGGCTGCTGGGAGGCCCAAGCCAAAGAAAGCTGAAAAGTTGAAATATTCTTTGCAATTCAGGCAGACCCAGGCTATTCTTCACATCCACAAGATCATCATCTTGTTTTTGTTGCCCTTTCCTTTTGAAGGATGTTTGGCTCAGCTTAAAAATGGAACCAGGAAAAGTATATACCTTCCATAAGAGAGAATATGTTTGGTATATTCTGTAACCTCTTTTGCTCATGAAAATGAATGAGGAAAAATATTTTAGCCAAAGAAACCACTTTGATTATTAAGAGGTTCTCCAGTAGCAAACTCATCAGACAGAAAATCTTGCATAATGGGGAGTAACAGCTTCAAGTGATGTGTCTATATAAATAAAGGATAACTATAGTTATTTTATACACACCAATGTGAAATCACAGCTGCTAGTTCATTAGTTGGGGTTGACCTTCATATGCACTGAGTTCTTCCCAAGATATATTGGCATAATGCATGTGTGAATCCAAGCAGTGTGACCTTTTGTAATTGACAGGTAGAAATTTTATCAATTTGAAGGTTTTCTAAATACATCCCCCAAAAACTTTTTGGTATGACACCCAGGGTGCTGTTAACTACTGGGATCATTACGACCAATTTAAGCCATAATCTTTCAACTTTAATTTTCAGATCTTGATACTTTGTGATCATATCCAGTTCTTTGTCTTCTATTATCTCCTGGAATTGCCACATCAATCATCTGCATTCTTTACTTTTCGACAACGGTTATATTTGGTGTGTTATGAGTCCAGACTTTATCAGTTTGTATTTCAAAATCCCACAATATTTTAACCTGCTCATTTTCAACAACTACTTTTTACTAAAACCATCTTCAAAATCATTAATCTAGCCAGCATTTTTATTATAGTCTTTTTGAGTTTCCCATAGAAATTTCCAAAACAGGATTGCTTCATTGCTATATGATTTTTCCTTTTTAGAATTTTTATTACCATTTATACTTCGGTAGAATTGCCTCTGGTCTGGTTGAAATAGCTGATTTTGCAGAAAATTGCAATATTTGCTACATATTGTTCAATTTTCCCAACTATGGTTGTTATTTGTTGCTTTATGATTTCCAAATGATTTCACTTTTTCTAGTGTTAAGAGCCAATTTTTTTATTATGGTTGTCCTGATACTTACATTCTTCCATTTTTGTTCTTTCCTGTTTTTTATATTATTTCCACTTGATCTTAATTTCTTTATCTTGGCCTCTTATCTAATCTTCCACTTTGAGATTGAATATGAATTTGCTTTTGGCTTTCTAGTTTCATGCCTATTTCTTCTCTAACTGCTACTGATATACTACACCTGATTGGTCTGTTTACAGATGTTATTTTAATTCTTGCAATCACCTTATTCACATCCTTCATTATAGGTACCAGGTCTTTAGGAAACATTACTTTCAACGATTACAGTCTTTGTCTTTCTACTGGTAATTCTGCATATGCCCTATCCCAAAGGTGCTTTTTCAAAGAGACAACTGGACTTTCTAGTTTCCAGAAAGTCAGTTACCTCTTGAAAAAGCACTCATGGGACAACCATGGCCTGTATGATTGAAAATCTCCATAGACAATTGCATATACCATAATTTTGTCTTTTGATTCTTCTTCTTGAGGGGGTCAATTCATACGTTTTTCCAGTGCTGGCATTGGTTCTGTTGTTATTACTTCTTCTATGTGATTATTACTGAGGTCCACATCAGTTGTTTCCTTTATATTCCCAGCTGTTATTATTTGAGTTCCTTCTATTTTTCTACTATTGTTTTGAGGTCTTTCAATTTTATAATTTTTCTGAATCTCTTCCAATTCTGCTTCCCTGAATAGTTTATTTCTGATAATGAAACTCTTTTGACTCAGTTATTGTTGTTCAGTAAAAATAGAGCATGGATAAATTATTTTCCAATGTTCAAATGTTCAGTTTAAGTAGCCCTGCTTTGTTGGTTCCAATTTATAACAGCAGGCCATTATGGTGTGGTTTTCACAAGCAGTATATTTTTGTTTTGTCTATGGTTGTTGTTCCAGTAATCCTAAAGAGCTAGGCCCTGGTTTCTTAGTCAAAACTCTTGAGTCTCATTGCCCATTTGTCGAAGTGGCACAGTGGTTAAATGCAGCACTGTAGGCTACTTCAGCTGACTGCAGTTCTGCAGTTCAGCTGTTCAAATCTCACCAGCTCAGGGTTGACTCAGCCTTCCATCCTTCCGAGGTGGGTAAAATGAGGACCCAGATTGTTGTTGAGGGCAATATGCTGACTCTGTAAACCGCTTAGAGAGGGCTGAAAACCCTATGAAGCGGTATATAAGTCTAACTGCTATTGCTATTGCTATTGCTATTGTCAACATATCCCAGGAACTCTAACATTTGATGCAAGGAGAAACTTCCTAACAGAAAGAACAATTAACCAGTATAGATGCTTCATCAGTGGAAGTTTTTAAGAAAAGACTGGACAGCCACCTGTCTGAAATGGTACAGGTTCTCCTGCTTGAGCAAAGATGTTGGACTAGAAGACCTTCAAGATCCTTTCCAGCTCTATTCTGTTTGAAACATTGTCTGACAATCCCACTAAAAATGGTCTGGGATGGGTGACCTTTCTGATAGAATACACCACTTCCAGCATGGCTTTCTACTTCATCAGTGCATCACAAGCCCATAACCCCATGGCAATAGACTATCAATGATCATTGCCATTTTATTAAATAGTTTTGAAGACTCTGGACATAATAAGTTAAATGCAGTTGGGAAAATACAGAACCTCGTTGAAATTTCAGTTCTTATTGCTATAAACAATTTAACATTCATTAAAGAATGAGCTTGGAAAAGTTCCAATGAACTTGCAATTTTCTTTGGCTAAAAATTGGAATTGAAACAGAGTGAAAAGGGTTCAGAAACGGTGACAAAAGCACCATTTTTTGCTATCCTTGGACATTTCTCCATTAGGATTTTCCAAAGAAAATTAATCTAGATGGAAGTAGTTAAAACAGTGAGCAAAGCAATATTTGAAAGATATTCTCGCTTGATGTATTATCCTCCAGTCAAAGTCTGCTTTGGGAGACAGGGATCCACTTCAAGTAAATGAGTCACTTTTGCTTCCTGGCCAGAACAATTAAACTTCTTGTATAATAAAACATGACCTGAAGCCTGCCCTTCAGCACATCATCTCTCCTCAAACCCCTAGAGGTCATTCCTGACATTTAACAGCTCAGAAATTTCAGTTTCTTAGGCTTCGGAGGCCAATTTCAAATCTTTAAAACTAAAATTAGTTTATTAAGCATTCTTTTTTTAATGTTTAATTTATTGGATTCTTTTTTTAAAAAAAAAAGGCTTCTATATAGGATTAGTTAGACACATACTCCTTTTATCATCCCAGAAAGATTTTTTTTCCATAAGAAGTCCCAAAGCAGGCATTGTCTATAATGTCAATTCTTCTTTTGAATTTTTGCTGATTGTTGCCCATCGGCCCTTTGAAAATGCTCCAGAGTGAACAATGAGGAGAAACAGTTAATGCATTTTGCAACTTGCTGCTTCTTTATTGCTAGCAGCTGAACCATTTGGGGTGGTTCTCTCCCCCCCCTCCTCCTTTTGTTACTGATCTCTTGCCATATTGTGCATACAATCCCCTAACTACATTAGCTCATTTCTACTCTGGCCTTCAAGATTAGCTCATCTGGGTTATGTACTTTGGTGTGTAGGTGTTGAGTGTTAAACTATAACTTAACTTTTCTTTTGAAATTGCATTCTAAACAATAAGAATTAAGTTTGATCTTTTCTTGTTTTCCATGATACTGTACTCAACACAAACAAGAACTGCATTTCATGCCTCACCAAGAGAGGGCTGGAAGGCTTCAGGGTTTTCTAACGCCTCCACAGTTACCACCACCCTCTGATCCACACCCCAATTAAGCCCTTCATGTTTTGGAATGTTTCTTTCACCATAAAATGCTTGTTTCTAAAAAAGATTTTGGTCTTAATTTCTAGATAAACAGGAAGCAAGAGATAAAGATGAAAACAGCAAAATTACCCCCCCAAAATATAATCCATCGCATATGTAGAAAAAAATGAGAGGGTAACAAGAACGTATATTCACTTACCCTTATTAGACCATTATGACCATTAGTAGTAGCACAAAAGCAAAAACAGGGTTTCACTATGTTCCCAGATCTTTTGTTGTTTTGTTTCGTTCAATCAACTTGCTTCCTTCATAGAATTCTCCAGAGAGGAAGTTTGTGTATGCTTATGTTTAAACATTGTTTTCTTCTATAACCCTCATATTGCGCCCATCATTTTTCATATGTAAATTCTCTTAAGGATGAAAAATAGATGCCTCGTTTGAATAGCCGCCCCCAGTTATATCTCATGTATAAACTCTACTTTTCATTTAGCTGCAGTCCCTCTGTAAAGGAAAGCATATTTAATCTAATAGAGATTTCATACATCAGGAAAGAGGGAGGGGGCAGACGGAGAGAGGGAGAGGGAGAGAAGGATAAAGAACTATACAATGGGGAATCTTTTTAAACAGCAGAGGTAGGAGCTACTGTACAAGGAGAAGAAATCACCCCAAATTGTCTGCATCTCTATTGCACTAATGGAAGACTGTAATTGGCCAGCAAAAGAGAATTCTAAGAATAATGTGAAAAAATAATTCCCCTCTGCAATCTGGGGATCACGTATGTAGAGAACACTGCAGGAACAAAATGGCAAGTGGTCAATTTTCTTCAAAAGTCTTCTTTGACTGCTATGGTTTTACAAGCTTGGGAAGGTATATGTCATGTAGCATCTAATAGCCTTCCTGCTATCACAGCACTAGTAAATGAATCATTGGGTAGCAGAGGGAGCCTTTATATGCTGGCATGGACCTTGCAAAATTTGATGTGTATCTACTGTAAGTAGATAAGCCATTAATTAGTCTATATCAATTTCTGTTGTGGCCCAGCAGCGGGCGGCTGAGCTGTTGGTGGAATCTGACAGCAATGAACACTATGGGACTGCCCTGGAAGCTGAGGAAGACTCTGGGAGGTGTTCGGAGTCAGAGCAGGGACTAGAGAGGCCTGTTGGCTACCAGGTGGCGTCTGAGTAAGGGAGCAGTGAGGAGGAACAGAGGAAGGTTGTCCCTGACGTGCGGATGCGTAGAGCTGAGAGGAGGAGGGAGCAGCTTTGGAAACAGGCTCATAGAAGGAAATAGGAAACAGTTGGCTACCGAGTGGCCCCTCCCAGAGAGCTTATAGGTGGGGCGATGGGATGGAAACAACAGTTATTTATCCAGGTGTAGCGAACGTTTGAAGAAATCCGTGAGTTCAGGCCTTGTTTTCCTAAGAGATAGTTTTCTGGGCTCCCAGCCAAGGGATTGCCTATCTCCCTCCTTAGTCATGGCAGACAGCCAAGCCGGCGTCAGTATAAGTTAGAGGCTTGAGACAGAATCATTTGTTTCCTGCCTTTTAAAACAGATTTACATATAATCTATAATGGAGCAGCTTTGTGCCAAAAACATGCAGCTCACGCAACAGGCAGCTGTGCTGGCTGTCCAGGTGGCTTAGCTCCAAGTTCCCGCTGCTCTACCCCCACCTCGGAGGAAATGCCCGGTTGCAGTGCCTGATAAATTCGATGGCAACCAAGCCATGTTCCTGGCTTTTTTGGGACAATGCCAGCTATTTAGCAGCTTGAGAGCAGAGGATTTCCCCACTGACTGAGATAAAGTGGGGTTTATGATTAGCCTTTTCTCTGGCTCCGCAGCTCGTTGGGCTACCCCACTGCTGATACAGGCTAGCCCTTTGCTGGATGACTTCAGGGGGTTCTGTGACCACCTCGGGTTAATGTACGAGGACCCCATTAATATGGAGATGGCTACCAGACGTCTGAAGACTCTTGCAGGAATATATCAGTGAGTTTAGGCTACTCAGCCAGGATTCAGCTTGGAATGAGGTAGCCCTTATGTACACATTTCAGGATGGGTTGTCAGAAGAATTGCAGGATGATCTGGTGTTTGTGTGGATAGGCCACCGACGTTCAACACACTGGCCCATCTGTGTCTCTGGATTTATGTGCAGTTGCAGAGGCGGGGAAGTCACCATATGTCCCAGGAGAACAGCATGGTTACGGCCATGCGTGAGACTCCAACTCCACAGAGGAGCCCATGGAATTAGGTGCAGCCAAATCCCGCTTGTCGATAATGGAGAAAGACAGATGTCACTTAGGGGGGTTGTGTTTTTATTGTGGATATCCTGGGCTCATGGCAGTCTTTTGCCCCAAGAAGAGACGAGGGGCGTCAGTTACTGGACCTACCCCCCTAGCCCCAAAACGTTTTGTCAGGAAATACCCCCAAGCCTATCTAAGGGAGATCTTGGGTCAGGCACACACCAATTCAGAGCCATGCTCAGAGACAGTGACTTGTAGGCCTCCCCAACACCTGAGCCTGGCATCACGAACAGTCCTGTCCAGTAGTCCGCAGGGGATTCCGGCCTATGCTCTGGTCGATTCCGGGGCTACCACAAACTTCATGGATGAGATGTTTGCAACCAAGCATGCAGTCCCTCTATGTCTGGTAGATCCTCCTATGCTTGTGGAGACCATTGACAGCCAGGTGCTTCTGTCTGGATCTATCAAGGCTGCCATGCAACCCTTAGGCCTGGTCATTGGGGCTCATGAGGAAGCCGTCCAGTTCTATGTTACCTCTGGCCTGCATTTCCCTGTGGTCTTGGGCTTGGCTTGGCTTCGGGCACATGACCCACAGATCTACTGGTCCCAGAACCTTGTCACTTTTCCAGCCTTGCAATGTGTGGACCACAGCCATCATGTCTGTACAGGCTAGCTTCTGAGTCCACACGGGGTGTGCTTGCCTTCCAACATAGCAGATTTTGCAGACCTGTTCAGTGAACAAGCAGCAGACCAATTGCCACTGCACCAGCCATATGATTGCCCCATCGATTTGATTCCAGACGCGGCACTCCTCATGGGTCGTTTGTATTTGATGCCAGGGCCGGAGTTGGCCGCATTGTGGGATTTTTTGGACAAAAACCTAGCTCAGGGTTTTATCCGACCCTCATCTTCGCCACTGTCTGTCCGGGTCTTGTTCATCAAAAAGAAGACCAGAGATTTGAGATTCTGTTATGACTACTGTAGACTTAATTCTATCATGGCATGCAATTGATATTCTCTGCCCCTTATTCCTGAACTGTTGGAGTAGCTCAGAGAGGCTACAGTTTTTATGAAATTGGATCTGCATGGAGCCTACAATCTGGTCCGGATCCGGCCCAGGGATGAATGGAAGATAGCATTCGGCACCAATACAGGCATTTTGAGTATACGGTCATGCCTTTTGGGCTGACCAATGCCCCCGCCATCCTCCAACATTTTATGAATGACATCTTCTGGTACCTTTTGGACCAGTTTGTCATTATTTATCTTGATGACATTTTAATTTACTCGTCCTCCTGAGAGTCATTGGCAGCACCTACGCCTGGTCCTACAACGGCTCCGTGATAATCGCTTGTATGTGAAACTGGAGAAGTGCCAGTTTTGGCAGTCCACGATCAAGTTCCTGAGGCATCATATCTCTCCTGAAGGCATTGCGATGGAGCCGGGCAAGGTGGAGTCTTTGCGTAGTTGGCAACCTCCTCGGTGAGTGAAGGATGTCCAGCAACTCCTTGGGTTTGCCTGCTACTATCGGACCTTTATCCCTGGCTTTGCTTCCCTGACTGCACCCCTCACTCAGCTCCTTCAGAAAAAAGTTCCATTTCACTGGACTGCCCCTGAGCAACAAGTGTTCCAGGCCTTGGAGCAGACATTGATGAAAGAGCCCATTTTGAAGCATCCTGACCTCCCCCTCTGTTTGTAGTGGAGGTGGATGCCTGTGTCTTCTGGATTTACCATGGTGTTCATGGGGGTAGACATGCTGACGAGGATGGCGCATTTTATCCGATGTTGGAAATTACCGACAGCCCACACCACCACTAGCATGTTTATCCAACATGTTTTCAGGCTGCACGGCCTACCTGACAGGGTCGTGACGGACATAGGAATGCAATTTACAGCCCAGTTTTGGAAAGGGCTGATGACGGCCTTGGATGTAAAGATATGCTTGTCCTCAGCACACCATCCCAAAACCGACGGAGGGACGGAAAAAGTGATTGTGATTTTGGAGCAGTATATTTTATGAACCAGTAGCAAAATGATTGGGTGGACTACCTGGCAGTGGCAGAGTTTGCATTCAATAACTCACAGCACACATCCACGCAAATGACGCCATTCTCGGCCAATGTAGGATATCATCCTCGGTTCTTTCCCCTCACACCAATCAACTCACCAGTCCCTGCATCTAAGGACTTTCTGCCAGAACTACAGGTGGTCCATCAAGTGGCATGATGATATCAGGATAAAGCCAAGGAGGACTATAAGAGAGTTGCAGACAGGTCTCGGTGCACGACACCGGCGTTGACTGTGGGGGATCGAGTGTGGCTGTCCACTAGACACCTTCCATCAAACCGGCTGGTCAATAAGTTAGACCATCATTACCTTGGCCCATTTCCTGTTGAAGCAGTCACCAACCCGGTCACCGATCGCTTGACATTGCCACGCTCAATGCGAGTCCATCTGGTCTTTCATATATCTCTCTTTGTTCCTGAATGGCTCACTTGTTCTCTTCACCAGCCAGATCATCCCCAGCCAGAACCTTGTGACATTGAGCAGCCACCCAAGTATGAAGTTGCCAGTATCCGGCATTCCAGATGGCTGAAAGGGTGGTTCCAATACCTGGTAGAATGGAAGGGACATGGGCCAGAGGTTTTTACCTGGGAGGATGTGACTTCCGTGTATGCACCTACTTTGATGCAGGCCTTCCATGATCAATTCCCAGCTAGGCCACACCCTGAATGTCAGACCCAGGGGAAGGGCCCTGCAGTGAGAGATAGTGTTGTGTCCCAGCAGCGGGCGGCTGAGCTGTTAGTGGAATCTGACAGCGATGAACACTATGGGACTGCCCTGGAGGCTGAGGAAGACTGCGGGAGGTGGGGGTGGGAGGCACTGTCCTACGGTGGTTCTCCTCTTACCTCTCGAACAGGTTGCAGTCGGTGTTGGTCGGAGGGCAGAGATCGACCCCTAGGCCCTGAATTATGGGGTGCCGCAGGGTTCAGTCCTGTCCCTCCTCCTGTTTAATATCTACATGAAGCCGCTGGGTGAGATCATTCGACGGCACGGGATAAAATACCATCAGTATGCGGACGATACGCAGCTGTATCTGTCCACCCCATGCCAACTCAGTGAAGCGGTTGACATGATGTGCCAGTGCCTCGAGGCTGTTAGGGACTGGATGGGGCTTAACAAGTTTGTACTCAATCCAGATAAGACCGAGTGGCTGGTGTGTTTCCCTCCTACTAATTGGCCAAGTGTTCCATCTCTCAGGCTGGGGGTGTGTGTCAAACAGTATACCCCTCAGACAGGGTTCGCAATTTGGGAGTCCTCCTGGACCCACAGCTGACTTTTGAACACCACTTGTCGTCTGTGACCAGGAGGGCATTTGCCCAGGTTCGCCTGGTGCACCAGTTGCATCCCTACCTGAACCGGGAGGCCCTCACAATGGTCACTCGCGCCCTTGTGACCTCTAGACTGGACTACTGCAACGGGCTCTACATGGGGCAACCCTTGAAGAGCATTCGGAGACTTCAGCTTGTCCAGAATGCAGCCGTGCAAGCAATCGTGGGTGTACCTCGGTTCACCCACGTAACACCTATCCTCCGCGAGCTGCACTGGCTGCCTATTGGTCTCCGGATACGCTTCAAGGCGCTAGTCGTCACTTATAAAGCCCTTCATGGTATTGGACCTGGGTACTTGAGAGACCGCCTGCTGCCAATTACCTCCACTAGACCGATTAGATCCCACAGATTAGGCCTCCTCCGAATTCCATCCGCCGGCCAGTGTGGACTGGCGACTACCGGGAGGAGAGTCTTCTCTGTGGCTGCTCCGACCCTCTGGAACAAACTCCCCATGGAGATTCGAACCCTCACCACCCTCCAGGCCTTCCGCAAAGCCCTCAAAACCTGGCTGTTCCGACAGGCCTGGGGCTAAAGAGCTGTTGCCCCCGTCTCGAATGGTATGACTGTTGTGAGTTTTAAATTATATATTGTTATGCTTGTTTTTTAAATTCTTGTCTGTATCCCCCTTCCCCGGTTCGAATTGTGAGCCGCCCTGAGTCCCCTTCGGGGGGAAAGGGCAGCATATAAATACAATAAACTGAACTAAACTGAACTGAACTGAACTGAACTGGGGGATGTTCAGAGTCAGAGCAGGGACTAGAGAGGCCTGTTGGCCACCAGATGGCATCTGAGTGAGGGAGCAATGAGGAGGAACATAGGGAAGTTGTCCCTGATGTGCGGGTGCATAGAGCTGAGAGGAGGAGGGAGCAGCTTTGGAAACAGGCTCATAGAAGGAAATAGGAAACAGGTGGCTACTGAGTGGCTCCTCCCAGAGAGCTTATAGGTGGGGCGATGGGATGGGAATTTTGCAGGAAACAACAGTTATTTATCCAGGTGTAGTGAACATTTGAAGAAATCCATGAGTTCAGGCCTTGTTTTCCTAAGAGATAGCTTTGGCTCCCAGCCAAGGGGTTGCCTATCTCCCTCCTTAGTCGTGGCAGACAGCCAAGCCGGTGTCAGTATAGGTTAGAGGCTTAGGACAGAACAAATTTCTATCAAAACTCTCACTATTCATAAAAGAAAGCTAGGTGTAGGCTTTGTGATATCAAGGAGTAGTTTGTGCTTGCAAGGAATATATAAGGGGTACATTGAATCCAAAAGTTTAAGTTAGTGTAGCTTGATAAGAAGATTCCTATGGGTTTTGAGCTTTTTCAGGCTCCATGGTTATGAGAATTTTATCTTTCAAGATTTGACAGTCCTAGAAATTATAGACAGATTATAGGTTGGTGTTTGAAATGGATGGAAAAAAGACTGCTTACTTGATGAGCAATCATAGATTGCTCAACTCTTCGGGGTAAAAGATTATATTTGCAGCTTTTTAAGCTATTTCTTTTTAAAGTTAATTAAATCCTTGGGGGTTATTGAAAATCATAATAATCTATTATTAAAGATACTTTGTACTATCGCCTAAAGGCTGCTTGCCTCCTGTGTTGAAAGTGGATGCAAATTAAGATGGCATAAGTAATTGCTATCCAGATTACAATCCATTCCTCTGTTTTGGCAGTGGTGGTGGCTAGGTGATCTGCATGAGTGGTGGTTACCAGAACCCTCAAGGGCAAGTGGGCATTCCTAGTACAATGTGCACTAGCCAATTATAGTGCAGGCTTCCACATCAATTAGGAAATAATGCAGAGAAAACAGGCCATATAGGTTTGTTGTGCCAGCAGAAGGCAAATCACTTCTGATGAGAAGGAGAAAGATGAATGAATTGCCTTTGTAGAAGATAGGAATGTGTTGAGGATGATATGCATTCCTGTCCTTTAGAACAGTGAGCCTTCTAATGCTAGAGCAAGCAAGATATGCAGATGAGCCCTTGGAAATTATTGTGACATGCTCTTAACCACTGGGAAGGGAAGCCAGTTTATTCCCACGATTCATGAGAGCAACCTAGAAACTTGAACAAACTTTTAGTTCCTTGCCTTTAGACTATATTTGTTTGTTTACTTGTGTACATAATTTATATGGCTGCCCATCTCAGAGTAATGGCTTTGGGTGGCATTCATTGATTAAAACACAAAAACCATGGATACAACCTCCCAGTATCTGAGGATAAAACAACGGTCCCATTCATAGAGAAACACATCAACAGCAGCTGAGCTCACATAACCTCTGACCCAAATGCCTGAGGAAAGAGGTCTTCAGTGCCTTTCAAAAAGAGAATAGGATGAGAACTACCTGGGCTTCTGGGATGCTGCACTGATAAAGTACAATTCCAGGGCCCAACAAATGGCATTGTTTGATAGAAGGGACCCAAGTTCTCTTCTAGTACTGGTCAGGCGATGAAGAAAATTGGAAAAAGCAGTCTAACATACCACCTGGCTTTCTGTCATGTGGGGCTTTGCACATTAAACCAAGCTCAAAACCCTACTGGGAGGCAGTGAAGCTCATTTAGCAGGAATATTATTTGGGAGTAATGAAAAATGCCAAAAATTGCCTGTGCCACTGCTTTCTGGATCAGTTGCAGCTTGCCAATCTTCTTCAAGGACAGCTTCATGTAGATATTTTATAATAATTCAATATGGCCCCTATAGCCCAGGGTGACTAGATCCTGGATTACACAGAGCACAGGAAATTAGAAGATGTCATTAATACTAAATGAGGGATCTTCCTGAGAAAAGTAAAAGACAGTGCTTCCCCCGGTTTGTCACCGTATTTCCCTCGCCTTCTCATCACCCTAAAAGCATCGCCTACCTCTTTCTCCAGCCGTCACAAATTGATTCACCCCAAGCCCAAAGGTTTCACCATATTATCCTACTTCTCAACAACACCATCAAAATGCTGGCACTAGTGTCGAAAATTCTTCTGCCTTCCATCCAGCCTCTCGTAGCTTAAGCACCAGCTATCCAACCTCTGTTCCTACAAGAATACATCAAATAGTTACCTATTTGACCCAATGCTATCTGCATCCATCCTGCAGATGGGAAACTTAGATATAGGAGGAAGAGCCACAGCCTATAAGGTAAGTCTGACCTAGGATCCACCCTTTCTATCCTTATCTTTCAGCCAGGAGATAATAATAACTGTATCCAGAGAAATATATACTTGAGTTAACATTTATAGAAGAATAAAAATGCAAATATTTAACAAAGCCAATATTTAATAGACTTCACTGATATACTTTGAATGGTAGCACACTACAGAAAGAATGTGGACTCTTTAGTGCTCTCTTAGCTTGATTGTTCTCTTGCAGATGTTCTGTTAGCCAAATTAGGCAACTAGTTCGTGTAATGAAATGTCTGCTCTGCAAGAAAACAACCAAACTCAAAGAGCACCAAAAAGTCCACATTTCAACCCTGTACTACAAATATCCTCTTTTATTGGCACAGAGAGAATGTAGAAGTGAAATCTGGTAGAGACTCATTGGATTTAATTCAGCTTGAAATTTTGCTAGCTCTCAAGAAAAGAAAATCTTCAAGGAGTTTGTAGGAAAGCAGTGCACACCAAAACATTCTGAAGTCCCTCTACTGGCTACACAATCTTCTGAAAAGGAAGCCAATATGGAACCGGCTTGATCATTTTGATGATACAAAAGAAGTAACTGTTCACTTATTTTCTGGAAGTAGCTTGTGGGGATCAAGGCTCAGATTCAGGACTGAAATTCAGCAGGTTCTGGAGAAGTAGCGGAAGTTTGGAGAAGTTTGGAGAACCAGCAAATACAACGTCTGGCTGGCCCCAGAGTGGGGAGGGAATGGGGATTTTGCAATATCCTTCCCCTGCGATGTCCATCAAGCCACACCCACTGAACCGGTAGTAAAAAAATTTGACACACACACACAAACACAAACACAAACACACACATGTATTTAAACACATTCGCAAAGCATTGCAATATTTTGTGAAAACCAGATAAATGTGTAGCAGTTATTTCCCACTTCTACAACTTTTACATTAAGAAAGATTATTTGGCTCATTTAATAGAACAAAAGTGATTTTCATTCACAAATGAAAGATCATAGGTGTTCAGTAGAAGCTAAGATGATAACACATGTCATTATATCATTGTGCAAAGGATGTGAATTGTGTAATTTACATTAGTGACATCATCATATGAATGACTTGCAGTAATTCATATCACTTATGTGATTAAATTATCACAGGACATTAGTTGCCCACTCCTTCCTCTCCAGAGAATGCCCATGTGCACACAAGTTTATAAAGACCAATTTGTTTTGTCCATTGTTAAGAGGATGCGACAGTGTAAGCAATAACTGTTGCTATTGCCAACTTGAAAACATTTATTTTGTACAAGCAGCTATTGCTATGTTGTAAGAATACATGCTACAGATAGTGTGAGCTCTACCTATTCTTCAAAATAAAAGATTTTTTAAAAAATCTGATAGACTGAACTTATTATGCTCTCTCTTTACAAAATGATGTATTGTTGCTACCACAAACAGTCTTGTACTGAAATGTTTGGATAGGACTCCAAGATTTGATTTCTTCAATTGTAAAGACATCTACATCACTTTTTCCTTTTCTTTTGAAAATACTATCTTAACTACTTTACCAGAGGAAATTCCAGAGTTAAAAAAGTAATAAAGTAATTGTTTTGTAATGGAACCTGCCAATTTTTGCCCCTGACATCATCAACCATTATATGGAGTTCTATTTGGAATCCCTAAGCAGAAGACCTTCAATCTCTCTTCATTTCTTGCATATGTACATATCAGCTGTGTAAAGAAAATGTTGCAAATTTGTTAAATAAGCCTAGTTTTTGATGGTAGTGTTATGAAAGAGCCCAAAGGATGGCAGTATAAAGTAAATCTCCACTGTTTACTTCATGATGACTATGTTTAATACACATTGGGCCATTATATATGTATCTCCCTCATCTAAATACCTTTCCTTCTAATCACTTCTTTGCATTTCTGCAAGTCATCATTTATAAAGGTTGCCCTGATAAGCTGGAATGTGTCTTTAGCTGTCACTTAGGTAAAGATGTGGCTGATTTGGCTTTTAAAAACAACAACAAAATACTATTTATTTATATAATTCAGAAGCCATCTGAGTCCAAACAACTTACCGTGTGCTATCTATGTACTATCTAAATAAGCAATGATAGCAAACTGGAGAACTAAAAAATTGCCTTGATTTAAATAAACTTTTATTCTGATTATTTTGCAAGCTTTTGAAATTCCTAATTCTAATTTTGTTTCCAATGTAGGAATTAACTGTTTCTCAACGTTGTACACGCTGTTATAAGTGATGTTTGCCACAGCATTTATCTCTTCAAACCATTTGCACTCTAAATAAGCTCAGCATTAACAAAAGAAGAATCCAGGAAGACTACTTGCCTTATGGTCATTTTTCAGGAGTGAGGGCTCATTTGCCAAAGTTTCAGAAGTGGCAAATCTTCAACATTCTCCTAGATCCGTGATGATGAACCTATGGCACACGTGCCAGAGGTGGCATGCAGAGCCAGCTGCTCTTCTGGTTTCCGACACAATTATGCACACTGGCCAACTAGTCTTCGTGGGCATGGAGTGCCGGAAAAGGGCCTGAAAACAGCCAAAAACCAGGCCGTTTTTTACGCCTTTTCCAGGCCATTTTTCGGCTGTTTTTCAGGCCATTTTTCTGGGCCTTTGTGACCCAGAAAACAGCCCAGCAAATGTCCAAAAAATTGACATGCGTGGGCCAGTCAGCTGGTCTTTGGGTTTTCAGTGCTTTTGTATGTGCACATGTATGCACATGCACGTGCGTTCTGGTTTCGGCTCTCCGTGCTGAAAAGGTTCACCATCACCGTCCTAGATAATTGAGCTTTATGTCACAGTTGGTTGAACTTGTGAGAATAAGCAAAATAAGCAAGCAACACCTGGTTCCTTTTTACTCTTATTTCTAGGGTGTTCCAGAACCATGCTAGCAGTTTGAAATCATTTTCCCAAGATAGCGTTCATTAGTTTTACAGCAAAATATATTTCACATCGCTGAAAAGGTCTGGTTATATGTTTAATGCTTGGTTAAAAGTTCAACATAAGATTTAAAAGTTGAACTTATAGTACTATACTTTGAGTAAGTGTGCAGCTCAGTTCAATGGATCTTAGTCCCGATAACTTTGTGTAGAATTTTAATGATACCTGATAAACTGAACTATGAGATTTGATTAACAATTTGTATCTTTGTTATGGTGAAGTTTTAATATGAATTGTATTTTAAATATAAATACTAAGAATAAGAATGCAAAACATATCTATATCGAGAGTTGGTGTGTTACATCGGTTTAAGTGAAGGTTCTTCCCCCCCCCCCACACACACAAAATATACATATAATCCCAAAACATAGAATTCTTTCTTCTTTAGAATAGAATTCTTTAGTAGCCAAGTGTGATTGGTCACATAAGTACATAAGTTTGTATGTGCACTGAATATGTAAGCTTTCAATGTACATACAAATAACAAAGTGATACGTCATAGATCCTAAATCATAAGATACAACCATACTCAAATGATCTAAAGAACAAGTGATAAATCATAAAATACCAATAGGAGAAGACAGTAGGAAAGTGAGAAGGTGAGAACATGACAAGAAGGTGAGAAAATGACAAGGATAATAGCAATGCAGCCTACCATATGGGTAGATTTCTTTAGGCATAAGACAGTGCTGAGAGTTAGGTGTTTAACAGAGTGATGGTATGGGAAAAGAAACTATCTTTGTGTCTAGTTGTTTTGGCATGCAATGCTCTATCGCAGTATCCTGAGGGGAGAAGTTGAAACAGTTTATGTCCAGGATGTGAGGGATCTGTAGATATTTTATCAGCTCACTTTCTGGTTCATGCAGTATACAGGTCCTCAAGGGAAGGCAGGCTGGTTGCAATTGTTTTTCTGCATATGTTTGAATCTCATCCACATCTTGCCCAATTTTGGTATTGTTACACAAATTCTTACACAGTTTTAGGTGCAAGGTTTTAAACGATGAGATCACTGAGACTCCACAAGATTTGGCAATGTTACAAAAGTCTAGCCCTATATATTTAAATGTTTATTTTATTCTGCTATCCAATGAGGTTAAACATTATTATGTTACATATGTGTCTGAAAAGGATGTTCACGTCTCTTATACAAAAATGTATAATATGGCCTCTTAGCATGAAATCATGCCTGGCTTTTCCTTCAGGGCATACAAAGATGGTCATAATCAGTTCATTTGTATTTCAAAATTGATCTCTGAACTACTGAATAGAACAGGGCTGTTAAATTCATGGTAACACATTGTATGACAACTTTTTTCTCCTTCACTAAAATGGGGATGGACATGGCCAGTTTGTGATACATCTGGCCTATGCGCAGCGAGATTGACACCCCTGGAATAGAATAACACCAAGCAACAGGAAAACTGTAGTACAAATAATTTTGTCACAATTCCTTTTACATAGTGGTTAAGCACGTAATGCCAGGTTATAATAATTATCTCCTCACCAAAATTATATAGATGCTTAGCAGGGGTGACTTCCTGTACCAGTTGGTACTGGTTCACTGCACACACACTGGCTGCACATTGCTTGTGCATACATAATAGATTAAAAATTGTTCTGTGCATGCACAGAAACATGCTGGCAACGGCAGAAGAGACTGGGGAACCAGTTCGGGGATGTGGCCAGCCTGGGTCGCTGCTGGTTCTGCCACCCAGGCCTAAATTCCACTACCGGTTTGGTTGAACCGGGCCAAACCGGGAGCAACCCACCTCTGATGATGATTTGTGGGGAGAGATGTTTGTCTTTAATTTTAAAAAATAAAAGTGGGATTCACTGATAATTCATTACTGCTAATTTAGCTTTGTCACATTCATCACATGTTCAATGGTTAGAAATACTATTTTCTCCTTTTAGAAAATCTTCACAACAATAGTGGGGGGGAAGCTCTCTGGAGTAAAGAAAGTATTCCCCTTTGTACAGAAGGACATGGTGTGGAATTAACACTAATTTATAGGGATTTTGTGAGCAATCTTTATGGAAGGACTTTCAAAAGAACCCAGAGGTTGTTCACTGTTGTAGTTCACAAACTTTGCATCACTGTAAAAGAATGCTGGAACTGGCTGCTTCTGTTTAAGCAGTGCATGCCAGTCATGCCAGAAGAGATAACCTTCTGTTCGGAAGAATCAGGACATTTCGGTTAATACCTGATTTGGAAAATCCCAGGCTTTCCAGCTACTTACTCAGTGTTGGCCTCAACAAGAATTTGTCAGGCATATGGCAAGCACAATATTGTCCTTTGCTGGCTTGAAGGGAGCAGACAAACTTTTCACAGATACTGGTGGATAAGAGCAAACAGCACTGAGTTAAGCATGCAACTATCAAGCACCTTCATATAATGGAATTCTCAGAATGCAATGCAGTGCAGTGCCCCAATGTAGCAATGGAGAAAACCTGTAGTCACCAAGCTTTGTTTTTGACACATTGGGACTACAGTCCTCTGCACAATTACCTGAGATAAAGTCTTTAGAGGTCAGGGAACTATTTCATGGATTTTTTTTCATCTAGAGAGATAATAATTTCTGAATTTTTATTTTGCTTTCAATTCTCATAAAGAATGCTAATGAGCAGATGACTGAGAGTACAAAACCTTTCATCCTTCACCATTTGGCCAGAGCTGAAGAAGTTTTTTGGATGAGGAGCAAAATGTCCTCAAGGAAAAAAACCAAAGTCCAGTTATCTTTTGAAAAAGCAATTTAGGAACAACCATTCCCTAGTGGACTGAGACTCTCCACAAACATTACACTGTGCACAGGGCCGGGCGTCCTAGACAGGTACATGCACTGCGCCTGCGTGCGCACACCACTGCCCTGCGACACCCAGCTGGTCGGCAGAGATTGCACAGGCTCCACATGCTGGGTACGCATCTGGGCACATTATTAAATGGCCATGGAACGCGGGCGGGCAAGTGGGCCAAATGAGCCACCATACTGGTACGGTGGCTGCTTCTCCTGGCTACTACTAGTATGGTCGTACCGGGCCATACTGCTTGGAAACCACCACTGCAGCAAGGGCAAGAAAAGAGTAAGCAAGAAAGAGCAGCCATAAAAGATCATTTACATAATGTCCCATTTTTATTTCCCATGGTGATCTGAGTTTACAGAGGGTAATTGGGACCAGAAACACTATTGCTATGCAATGTGGTCATACAGAAGGATATCACATGACTGTGTTGACTTATAACAGCAGTTCTGGCAGTCCCACTTGCTGTTGTTAGGTGAATCTGATGCTGAAGTAGTGTCTCATGGTCACAGGATTGATATCTGCAACCTCTTGTCAGCTTCGCCATTGACTTTGCTTGTCGGAAGCCAGCAGTGAAGGTCATACATGGTGATTGCATGACCATTTGACACACTGTGACATTATAATCGCTAGCCAATTGCTGTGCACTCAAATCATATCTTGTGACTTAGGGGACCCTGAAATGACTGCAACTACAATGACTCATTGTAAGTACCTCTCATTTAAAGTCATCATAATTTTGAATGTGTGCTGACCAAGTCATTTAACAAAGGCTAATCAGATCCAAATAGCTGGATTGTGTGCAGGTATATCTGCACAGTGTATGGGCTAGACTTCCCAAGTCTAAATGGGAAATTCCACAGGAAGTCATAAAGCATATGAGGGCTAATATCCTGTGGAATGTCCAGACATTGTGGTAGTAGACAAGGACCTGAAAACAGTAGTAGTGATAGATGTAGTGATGCCAAGTGACAGCCAAGTGACAGCAACATCAGAAAGGAGGAGAATGAGAAGCTGATGAAGTTCTAGGACCTGAAGGATGAACTAAAAAGGATGTGGAAACTAAAAGCCAAAGTAGTGATCCCATGATGATAGGAGCACATGGAGCTGAGACTCCCAAGCTGTAAGAGTGACTCCAACAGATTCCAGGAACAATTTCTGAACTCTTATCAGAAGAGTGCAGTGCTAAGAACAGCTAAAATTCTGTGTAGAACCCTTAAATACTCATGTCTCTGGTAGAGGATCCAAGACCAAGGAAGACACATATGGGTGAGAAGGGAATTATTATTATTATTATATCAGAAGGTCTATGCCAACTTTCTCAGGCTTGTGTTTTCCAGGTGTGACGGACTATAGGTCCACCAATTTTGGGAAACACTATCTGAATCCTAGGGGAGGGGGAGGTTTTGATTGGTAATTGTTTGCTCAAGTATGGAGTTTTAATAATGTAAGATTCTTTTTTCCTATTGTGGATTCCTCTAACGCTTCCTGCCTCAGTTTGTACCAATCTCTTTCACCCCATGCTTTATAGAACCAACTCTTTATAATGTTTGCTATGTTATATATGAATGCCACATCCCCTTTCTAAGTTATCAAGAATGCAAAAGCTTCCATGCTGACAGCACATTTAATTATTATTAAGCGTTTCCATATCATTTCTTGTATATCTCATTTGTAAGGTTCTTATCTTAATTTGATCTGAGTTCCCACAGTCTAAGCTGACTTCTCTGAAAGATGTATTTTTTCAGAACAGAAATATTACTGTATCTAATTTAATCACACAACCTTTTCCACAAATTGTCATTGTTACTTAGGAAATAATGCTGCATATTCATAACTCTTTGAAAATTCAATTCTGTGATGCTAGACGTAAATTAGCATTACGCTCAGTAAATTCATTATCAAAGAGAAAAACAAGGCTAAAGCAGGAACTTCCTGTCCTAAACTCCCTTTGTATGCTTTTCCAAACAGAAAGAGAAGGGGGTGTAAAAGGCCTGACATACTGTCTGCCTGTCATTCTGTCTGTTTGTTTCTCTGTTAACACAATGATGCTATGGAGCCAAAAAAAAAAAAAACCACCAGTGAGCTATGATTTGGGTGGGAAGAGGAGGAAGCCAGGAAAAGAAAAATTAAATTTAAAAATGGATTAGATCTGATTGCCATCTCTAAAGAAAACATTCTGAGAAGCAAAATTTATTCCAATGCTTGTCTATAGCAGAAGCTTTCTTCCTGCATGGACATTATCACCCTGGTTTTGTAAAACAAAGCAAACATATTAGTGATTTTTATTGATTTTATCAATTTATGAAACCCGTTCAACAAACAGTGTTTGCGCCTCCATCTCTGTGAGGGAAAATTGTAATCTCAATAATTCCAGCAAGCATCAGGTGAGGAATGGGTTTTTTGGGGCAAAGATCTAGATTAAATTAACCCAAACATTGATTTGGATGGAGAAAGTCACAAGTATCTTGTGTTCTGCTGGGAGGATGTGCAAAGCCTACAAAAAGAACACATTCATGTCAGTCTCTATGGAGAGAAGTCTACAGGCTCAGTGAATGAGTGGGAAGTACTGGATAAGGTCCATTGTTATGGATATCTAAGTACAATTCAAAAGTGTATGGCTGTATTTATTTTATTTGTTTAGCAAATTTATATGCCGCCCATCACACTGTCCCTGAACAGAGTTAATATTCTTTCTTAACTGAATAAGCTGTTCTTCAAAATCAATGATGGTACATTTTACAAGCCAAGCTCAAATACAAAATGCAACTCCCAATTTGTTCAGAAAACGTTAAACCCCTAAGTTAAAACAAATACCTGCACAATTCAAACTTCTCAAGCACTGGTTTTTCAAACCAATTTGTGAATGGGAAAAATTCAAGCAGGGGCAAAGGGGATGGTTTACAGCCAGCTAGGAATGGAAGGGAGGTATTTATGAATAATAAAGAGCTGTATCAGGGAGAAAAACAAAAGGAATTGAGGGTTCACTGCTCATTTGGACTAAAAAGCTATTCACCAAATACACAAAGAAGACAGAATCCCTCAATGCCTACTTTGTCCCGAGACAAATTATGACTAGATATTAACAAGCAAGATTACTGGGTCGCTGGGTAAGAGGAATGTAGCAGCCATAGTAAAAACTTGTCTTCACTAAAGCAATTGAAAAAGGACTGCACACAGTCCATCAGAAACCCCACAAAAGATCAGAGAATCCTCCTCATGTGAGTGATTTTTCCAAGAGCCAAAAAAGGATGCTGATGATCCTATTTCCTCTCTCTCTCTTTCTCTCTCTCTCTCCCTCCCTCCCTCCCTCCCTCTCTCTCTCTCTCCACCCATCTTACCACAGGATCATCACCTAGAAGAAAGAAAACATGTCATTCACTTGAGATTATCATTCTTATTCTTACACTTTCATACAAGCCTTTCTGGCAGAGAACTCTGGGAGCTGTAGTGTACAGACATCTGAAGTCACCACATTATGGAAGGCTGAGTTAGCTATTTTAAGAAAATTAAGCTATATATGTCCTTCCTCCCTCCCTTCTTCTTTTTCTCTTGAATTTGCAAAATAGTGAGCACTGTGAATTTTCCCTCATTTTAGCTCCCAAAGAGTTTGATTTTTTGAAAGAACAAAGTTAGTTGCCTGGCTAAATGTTACCAAGTTGCCTCCACTGTTAATAGGAGATTTGAATGTGGATCTCCTGGATTTAACAAACACAGCCATTACATTACATTGGGGGAAAGAAAAAGAAAACCATTAATCTCACTAAGCTCTGCCTCCTTCCCCAGAATCAGCCCATCATGTTTAGGGGTGAGAGGAGCAGAAATCCAAGAACAGACAAGATCTAGGATGTGGCAAAGAGAAGCATCAGGAATATGGAGTGTATTGAGGAAATAAGCACCAGTTTTGCTGTGTCTAGATCAACTTCAGAATACAGGTTTCTTGTCCATTTGTCCCTCCTTTCCTTTCAATGTTGAAAATTGCTTGCATGAATGGAAAGCACAATAATCTTCCCCTCCCCTCAAAAAATAATTAAGAGGAAAGAAATTGAGGAAAATAGAGAATCAAAATGTAGAAATAGTAAATGAATGAGTGAGTGAACAATTCAGGGGAGTGACGGGTTAAATACTTTTGTGGCTCTCCCTCAATTATTATATTTTGGCAGAAAAGCTCCAATAGAATATATTCCGTTCAGTACACACCAATATAAAGAATCAACAGAAGAAGCATAAAGTGGGAGTATTTCCAGACTTTCCAAATGCAATTCCTATTTTTCATGAAGGGTGTTGCAGAGAGCAGATGGTTGAATGCATCAATTCCAAGTTTTCTTCGCAAATTGATTAATTAACTAGAGTTTTAACAGCATACTCACATATTTAAATACCTCCTGTGAATCATCAAAATTATACCTTTCATTTTGTATACAGAATACAATAAATAATTATTTGTTGCAATTTATCAAATAACTATTTGAAAATCACTTAAATTCATCAGTTAACAAACAAAAACTCTTTTTTTAAAAAAATCTTGGCATCTTCCTTTTCTCCCTTCCCCTTGTTTTCCCTCTTAATCTTGTTTTCATATTTTCATGCATTCTTTCTGGGCTGAACTTGAACTAAGAAGCTCTTTTAATTTGACTGGTGTAAACAGATTGCTGCAAGGACCAAAAATATTTTCCCCTTTCCTGGTGGGTGGCATTGCTGATTGGGTGAAATGATATATTTTTCTTATTCTGCTGTTTCTGATAGAGATTTGAATGGATCCATATAAAATTGTAGAAATAGAATTGGTAAACACTTGAGAGAAAGGTAACTTAGCCTTCTTCAGTTCTGGCACAATTGTGGTTCTAACTGAATCCTTTCTATACAGTTATTAGACAAGCTCTCACAAGTATAAAGGTTATACTAACTGGATTCCACACAACTTCATTCCATATATTTTACTTCTGAATTTGGCTGTTTTATTTCTGAATTGAACTTCCTCATGAGGAAACTTCATGTCCATGTTTATAAACATGATATTTCAGATAGCATTTTAAATGATCCTATAGCATGTCACCATCATATTCATAGCTATCAACACAACAAAACTACCTGGGTTTGTTGCTGTTGTTTGAATATCTGGGAGAGGAAAGAATAGGAGAGAAGAAAACAGAATAAGGAAATTGTGCTTTCCTCAGCTCAATTTATTTTACTTAAATGAGCACTACTTTAATGAATGAAGACTGAACAGGAGAAGGCAGCAATTAAATTCAGCTTTTGCTGCTCATGTAAACCGTTCTCAGATTCATGCTGAAGGCACTTCAGAAAAGCTTAGAATTAATCACCATAAGCCATTTCATCATTTGGGGGAGATTCTAACTAACAATAGAATTTGTTGTGTTAGTGCTATAAAAGCATCTCTAAAGCCCAGTTTTTCCTTATTTATGGTTTGTTAGTTTTAAATTGGGGGACTGCTTATAAAGTTTTATATAGAAATTATTGAGTCTATTATTTGTACATGCATAACTGTCTAGTTTGATAAAGCAACCAAATAAGTATAGACTCCTATGGATAGAATAAAAATAATTCCAACCAGCCACCCTTCCATAGAAGACCTGTATATTGTGCATGTCAGAAGGACTGAGAAGATAACTGTGGACCTCTCACATCCCAGACTTAAACTGTTTCAACTCCTACCCTCAGGATGGCACTATAGGGCATTGTATGGCAAGTCAATTAGACACAGAGACAGTTCCTTCCCTGAAGCCATCACTCTGCTGAACACCTAATTCTCACAGCTGACAACATACAGTCACTACTAAGCTTGTTGGCTTGTTTGCTTGTTTAATGTGTATACATATTAACCCATAGGGTGTAACTGCAGTATTGTTATTTATACCTTTTATTATCTTTACCTCCCCCTTTTGTTGGCTGTACACTTTAGTACTATTATTATTATATTTTGTTGTTTTGCAGGTATGCTAAGTGCTTCTGTAGCTAAGACAAATTGCTTGTGTGTCTAACCACACTTAGTCAAAAGAATAGAGAAAATAACAACAGCAATAGCAATAATAATAATAATAATAATAATAATAATAATAATAATAATAATAATAATACTCTGCCGTTGCCAGTCCCAAGCCCGGATGAGAAAGGAGGAGGGTTGGGGTCAGGTTGGCAACCTGGCCCCATAAAAAAAACCTGCCAACCCATACAATATGGTGAAAGAAACAAATAAAAATTTTATACCACATCGGTCATCGCGCGGGTTAACAAGGGCCACGGCGGATGTTGGGGTCCCTGGACATCCTTCGACAAGTGGGCTATAAGTGGACCAGCCAACAAAATGACAAAAATATAGTGCAGATGAAAACTGTGCCATAATGGCCTGTTACTACAAGTCAGAGCCAGAAAAAAGAGGTTATTTAAAGCGAATGTTAGTGAACAATGACTAGCAGATCAAAGGCGATTTATTATATGGAATAAAGTGTTTAGTGAAGTTGAACTTCAGGAAATTCAGGCAAATTGCAAAACCAAAAAAACAATATCACAAGCGGAAATAACTGATATTCAAGACACAACTAAAGACATTATAGTAAAAATCCCAGAAGAAGCTCTCGAGGAGGAAATAACACCACCACCACTAGAACCAGTTATCACTGAACCAACTGATGAACTAACTCAAAAACAAAAAGAATTGAAGGATAAGATCATGGAGCATTTTCTGCTTAATGAGGAAAGGCAACATTTACTATCACTAAAAACTGTGCCTAAGAAAATTTTGGCCCCTATCATGAAAATGGTTAATGCAGTGTTTTCAACAATTGAATCGGGATCCATCTTGGAAACGAACCAGTTAATGTACAGTGCAGCTGTAATAGTCACTAATGAACTAGGCATTAAAATCAAAGTACCTAGTCACACAACAGAAAAAGCATCAAAGGCAAAGTGGAAAATCCGATTAGAACAAAAAGTCAAAAAATTAAGGGCAGATGCTAGTAACTTAAAGAACATGCATGAGCAACGGCTTAAAAACAACAAAACCATAGATCGGCTAATCAGAAGATATAGATTGGATACAAGAAACATCAATGAAGCTGTAGAGATTGTAAAACAGCAGATAACAACAACAGCTAGAAAAATTGAAAGATATGAGGCACGAATCATCCAATATAAACAAAATCAGCAATTTCGATCAGACCAACGGCGTTTTTATCAAAGTCTTAATGTGAATGATGTCACCAAAAGTGAAAAACCAGAAAGGCAGGCCACAGTTGAATTCTGGAAAGAATTGTGGGAAAATGCAAAGGACTACAATAAGGAAGCAAAGTGGATACATGACTTTGAGAAAAGCATTGGCAACAAACAAATGCAAGTATTAGAAATAACAACTGAGATGGTCAAAAATCGAGTAAAAAAGGTAAAGAATTGGACATCACCCGGAAAGGACCAATTACATGGTTTCTGGCTCAAATATCTGACCAGTTTACATGCAATATTGGCCAGGCAACTGAATGAAATTTTACAAAAGGGCCAAATTGATGAATGGTTGACAATTGGGAAAACATACTTGATTCAGAAAGATGCAACTAAAGGAACAACACCTGAAAACTACAGACCAATAACATGCTTGCCAACAATCTTCAAATTACTCACAGGCATTATTGCAGATAACGTGATGGATTATTTGGAAACAAACAACATCTTGCCAGTAGAGCAAAAGGGCAACAAAAGAAGGAGCAGGGGCCCAAAAGATCAGCTCCTAATTGATAAAATGATATTAGAAAATTTTAAGAACAGAAAAACGAACTTGAATATGGTCTGGATTGATTACAAAAAGGCATTTGACTCACTGCCACATAGTTGGATCATAAAATGCTTAGAAACAACTGGCATTAGCAAAAATATTACATCCTTTACTGAAAAGGCGATGAAACAATGGAGAACTGAGTTGGCAGTAGGGGATGAGATCTATGGAATGGTTAATATCAAGCGAGGAATTTTCCAGGGTGATTCACTTTCACCTCTTCTCTTCATCATCGCAATGATCCCACTATCAGTAATCTTTAAAAAAATGAAATTAGGCTACCAAACAGCCAAAGAAGCTGAAAAAATTTCGCATTTACTATATATGGATGATTTGAAACTCTATGGAAAGTCAGAAATAGAAATCCAATCATTGACAAACAAAGTCCGGGTATTCAGCACCGATATTTCAATGCAGTTTGGCATGGAAAAATGCGCCACTGTATCCATAAAAAGGAGCAAAATCACTGCATGTGAGGGAATTGAAATGCCCAATGGCCAACTAATTAAATGCAGCGAAAATGAAGCCTACAAATACTTAGGCATTCTGCAGTTGGATAACATCAAGCATGGAGAAGTAAAAACTATTGTCAGGCGAGAGTACACCAACAGAGTTAGGAAAATTTTGAAATCTAAATTGAATGGTGGAAATACAATCAAGGCCATAAATACCTGGGCAATACCAGTTATAAGATACACAGCTGGTATAGTTAACTGGACACAAGCTGATTTGGACCTTTTGGACCGAAAAACCAGGAAACTAATGACAATGCACTACAGTTTACATCCACGTGGTGATACTGATAGACTATATCTGCCCAGAAAATCAGGTGGCAGAGGATTGTTACAAGTGAAGCAAACAGTTGAAGAAGAAAAACATGCACTGGCTGATTATTTAAAAGAAAGTCAAGAACATCTATTAATCGAAGTAAAGAACAAAAATCTACTGAAGGCCCAACAGACAAAACAAGAATACAGAAAAGATGTGATAAAATCAAGAATGGAGAGTTGGCAGAACAAAGCACTGCATGGCCAATTTCTGGAAAAAATAAAAGATAAAGTGGACAGTGAACAAACTTGGTTATGGTTAACAACAGGTACATTAAAGAAAAAAACAGAGTCACTAATCCTGGCTGCGCAAGAACAAGCTATCCGCACAAATGCCATTAAGGCCAAAATCGAAAAATCCTCTGATGATGCCAAATGCAGACTTTGCAAAGAAGCTGATGAAACTGTTGATCACATACTCAGCTGCTGTAAAAAAATCGCGCAGACTGATTATAAATTGCAGCACAATTCAGTAGCACAAATAATCCATTGGAATTTGTGCAAAAATTATAATATTAAAACAGCAACAAACTGGTGGGAACATCAGCCTGAAAAAGTCACAGAAAATCAGATGGTCAAGATCTTGTGGGATTTCCGTATACAAACGGACAAAATACTGGCACATAATACACCAAGACATCACATTGGTTGAGAAAAATAAGGTCACAATCATAGACATTGCAATACCAGGTGATAGCAGGGTCGCCGAGAAGGAACATGAAAAAAATCGCAAAATACCAGGACTTAAAAATCGAAATTCAACGACTATGGCACAAACCAGCAGTGGTAATTCCAGTGGTAATTGGTACACTGGGTGCTATTCCAAAAGCACTGTAATTACATTTAAAACAATTAAAAATTGACAAAATCACCATCAGTCAAATGCAAAAAGCCGCACTGCTTGGATCTGCACGCATATTACGAAAATACGTTACGATGTCCTAGGCCCCTGGGTGGGGCCCGACTAGTAACCAATGCCAAATCCAGCAAAACAACTGGCCGCTGTGATACAGTTGTATAATAATAATAATAATAATTCTTCACTGGAAATTGTGCCAGAAGTTTGGATATGAGTACAGCAAAAACCACTGGGAACATCAGGTTGAGAAGGTTCTAGAGAATGAAAAAGTCAAGATCGTGTGGGATTTCAGAATTCAGACTGACAGGCACTTACAACACCTACAACACACCTGACATAACAGTAGTTGAAAAGAAAAAAGTTTGATTCATTGACATTGCAATACCTGGTGATGCGCGAATTGAAGATAAGCAGCAAAAAAATAAAAATAATCGCAAAGTACTGGGACTTGCAAACTGAAGTTGAGCGACTGTGGAAAAAGAAATTGAGTGTTATCCCGATTGTAATTTGAGCCCTTGGAGCAATACCTAAAAGGCTACTTCGCTATTTGGACATTCTAAATTTATCGGACTTGAACATTCTGACTCTACAAAAAAACCACCCTACTTGGAACAGCTTATATCCTCTGATGTTACCTTAACAGTTCCTAGGTCCTTGGTTAGGACTTCAGCTGTTGAGCTACCAACCAACCCCAAAGGCTGTGACTCTCACCAAAGATTAAGAGGTTTAAGAGGTTTAAGAGGTTTATTAACATTTATAGGCCGCCCTTTTCCCTGAGGGGACTCAGGGCGGCTTACATAAAATCAAGGGAGGGATATACAAACAATAACGCAGACAAACATAGAATAAAATAATGAGCAACATTCATTCATCATTCGGGAGGGGCAATTATCTTTGTCCCCAGGCCTAACCACATACCGTATTTTTTCAGAGCATAAGATGCACCAAGGTTTTGAAGAGACAAATTAAAAAAAAAAGTTTTTGCACTCTGCAAACCTCCCGAAAATGGCCCTTTTTTTTTTTTTTTGCAAAAATGCCCCCCCTTTTTTCCCAAAAAAGGTATGAATAGCCTTTAGGAGGCTTGTAGAGTGTTCTTGGGGAGGGGCAAAAACAAGCAAAATGGCCCATTTTTTTTTCATTTAAAAAGGGGCATTAGGAAGCTTATAGAGTGCTCCTGGGGTCGGGGGGGGGCAAATTTGAGGAAAAAATAACCCGTTTTTTGTTCATTTCTGCCTTCCCCAGCTCCCAGGAGCTCTCTGAAAGCCCCCTACAAGCCATTTTGGTGAAGGGGCATTGTCATTGGGGCACTTGTCATCATTTCCAAGAATTTTACAAAATACATCAAAAAATTACAGCTTCCTGCAATAATACCAGCGGAACTGCAAAAAACTCTGCTACTTGGAACATTATACATTTTAAGAAGATACTTGGTCGGTACCTAGGATGTTGGCAGCAACCTGTATCAACTATCAGTGCAAGTCAATAATATTTGTGATACATCTTTAAATGTTCAGTTGACTGAGTTTCATGTTTAATGAATAAAAGTATAATAATAATAATAATTCTACAGCAGTGTAATTCAGCAACAGATGCATCACTTGGGATTGCATGTTTTAAATAGGTAATGCACATACAGGGTAAATTTTGCTTTTGAACTACTACAAATTTAAATCCATCTAATATTTTATGTACTCTGAACAAAGAATCAGTAACACAAGACAGTAAGGACCACAGATTTCTAATTATTCTTTCATCAGTCCAGATAAACAAACATTGAATCCATAAGGATTATTCTTTGCATTAGCAAATGGACAGAAAATTCTTTTTTGCATACATACATTTGACTATATTGTAAACTTTAAACTACATTACAAAATGTAAGAAAAATTGTGGATGTTTGCTATTCCAATTTTCTAATAGGCTCAGTGAAGTAGGATTACATTAAGATATAAAACATTTAGCCTTCTGTAGAGAAATGGATAATCAAAACTTACTGACATCAAGGATTTTAAATCTGCCTCTTTGTTCATAAAATGGGGCAGATATTTCAAAATTAGTTGCAGTATATAGTTCATGATTTGCAAAAGGATGTGATATTGAAGTAATCTCATTTTTTGCCTGGAACAGTTTCTATTATTTGTACTATACATTATTCTGCAATAATAGCAACAGCAAAAAGAATAGAGAGGAGAAATATATGCCTTTGCTGCCGATATCTATAGCCTCTGTAGCATCATTTGTTTGAGAATCGTTTTGAATCAGAGAATTAATTATTAGCCCTTGGGTTTGTAGTAAAGAATAACTGGATTTCAGGAATAGTGTTGTGCAAGGATCATAAAAGAAGAAAAACTACACACAGATTTCCTTTGTTCAGAGAAGGAATACAAGGCGGTCATCTCCTCTGGCAATGCAAGAATCAGCAGCAGACCCTTTGTCTTAACTTCCAACATTGGATCCCTGAAACATCATTACTGAATCATCCCTGGAAAACCAAAAGGTTGATAAAATGATGAGTCACTGCTTCCTCAGGAGCTCAGAGAACTTCTGCTGACCTTTTTTTAAACTAAAGTTGTAGCCTCCTCGGGGAGTCTTTGAAAGGAAAGACCTTTACCGGCCCAGCTAAAATAGGATTGCGCTGTTAAGTATGTGTGTTATTTTAATCTGGTGCATTGTGTTATTGTTATTATTTCAAGCCAATGGCATGTAAAAAGATTTATAGGAATCCTCTAATGAAAGATGCCCCCCCCCCAACTTTCTCTTGTGAATTGAAGACCTTCATTTTTCAATGAGGCGAACAGATTGAGCTCTCTGAATCAGGCCAAATGCAACGATTTTGGCTTATAGTTGTTTAAAATAAGGTGAGTTTTTCTTTTTTTTCAAGTGCTTCAATTTCTAATTACAGTACACTAAGGCAATGTTTCCCAATGTTTGGCAACTTTAAGTTGTGTGTGCTGGCTGGGGAATTCTGGAATTGAAGTCTTAAAGTTGCTAAAGTTGAGAAACGCAACTGTAAGATAAGGCACAATCCCTTGAATGCAAATGGAAGGTCTGATCTACAAATGAGGAATTTAGAGCTACTCCAAAAATTCTCCTCTTTGGTAGGTCAAACAACTGCATTAAATTTGCTAATAATGAGTGTGGCCATTTGACCCTTTATTTACATAAGATTATAATTTCAAATAGGGAGGAAACCAGCTCATTTGTATCCTTAATGTTACTACCAAAATTCAGCAGACTGAAATGCTCTGGAAGGGCACAAAAAAGGAACTGGTGAGATGCATCCAAACCTCTCAATCTAATGAGACTAAAGATTAATGGGTTGTCAATTTCAGCTAATTATTCTGTATAAAAAAAAGTACATACTGTAATTCCAAGGCTGAGTTCCAGCTTCTTCTACTGCCGGTTTGCTCAGGGACATGCTTTGGGCGTGCTATGCGCAGTAGGTAAAAAATGCTTCTGCACATGCACAGAAGCAAAAAACAAGATGGCTACATAGAACTGGTTTGGGGGCGTGGCTGGCCAAGTTACTACCTACTCAGCTGAATCGGTCTGAACTGGTAGGAACCCACCTCTGGATAATTCTTCTCCAGAAATGTCTTTACATTCTTTCTTATTCTCTATTCCAGTTCAATGTCATTCAAGCCTTTTTTTTTTATTTAATTCATTTATTTAAAAGATTTATATAACTGTCTATTTTATTAAGCATGATCCTGGGTGGCTTATAAACACTAATAAAAACAGTAAAAACTTAAAAACTCTTGGCACTCCCAAAGGCAACACACCTCTCGTATCCATAAACAACTTTCTTGGGCTCCAGCCACACACAACCCCAACATTTGTGGGGGGGGGGGGAACCAGATCTTCAAGGCTTTTTAGGAGGCCAGGAAGGTTGGGACTTGCCAGTTCTCAGGGGGATGGTTACTCCAAGTCTGTGCTTGGGAAGCACTCATCAGAAATTCAAAGAAATAACCTCTCTTTTACATTACAGGAATTGGAGGGGAATAAACCAAAATGGGGCTTCCACAGAAACTTGTCCAACCTTTCCAGTAGGTTAGCAAAAGACATCTCTATCACAGCCCAGATGAAAGGCCTCTGTAGTTCTTCCAGATTATTAATGCTTAGACCCTGGCACCAAATGCCATTTGTGCTGCCTCCTAAGCCCTAGTACACATATGCTTTCTGAACCTTGCTGGGTCACTTAGAATAGAGCCGCTGTGTATTGCTGCATTTTAATAACTTTCAAGAACTGTTCACCTATGCTGAGGGATACAACTCTCCCATTTAGTTAGCATAAAAGGTGCTATCTTCAGTAAGTGATTGAGAGATCAGCCAATTTTTTTTTAAAACCCTCATGCATGAAAATAAGCCTGCCTATCTTACTCTATTAGAACAGGCCTCGTTCTTATTGCTACCCAATATAAATATTTTTTCAAAAAAGAAAGTGCCTGTTTTCTCTTTACCTACGAAGCCTTGTGGGAAAGAAATCAGCTAAGGGCAGACCTGGGTTCAAATAGGGAGAACAGCTCTTCTGTCTTCCTTTTCTCAATTATGCTTTTTCTAAAAAGATAAGGTTGCTTTCTAGTAGTATTAAACATGTAGTGGTAGGTCCAAAATGGTAACTCTACAGAGGCACATGATCACTTAAAGATCTAATGTTAAGAAGTGGACATTGGAACATTTCCAGATCTTCTAGAAAGATGTTAGTGTAATGATTTCAAGTGTGGTAGAAATCTCCTTTACAAGGTGTGACAAACTTGAGGGGGCAATTCCATAGACTCAATGCATTTAAATTGTACACATTTTTTTAAATAATTGCACTGACCATACTGGGAGAAGAAAGCAGTAGCCATTCTACTTTCAAGTTACTTTTCCATGTAATATACACTTTCAAGGAAGTAAATCCTAATTAACATCATGGAGTTTATTTTCAAGAAAACACACATAAAGTACCAAGCATGCTATCTCAGAACTTGGCAAGATATTCATAAGCAATAGTTTCAAAATTAATTTAGCATGCCTGAAATTTTCCAGGCTTCAATGTAGGGCTGCATATAACCTGAACACTGAACATCACATGTACCTCTCAAAGACTCTCAATGCAGGCCACCAAACTCTTCAATGTTGGGTATATACAAGAATGACAAAATTATAAAATATTTGGGAAGTATTCCTATTAGTTATAAAAATCTGGGAACTAATCATACCAGTTAAACTTTTGCTCTCTGCTTCATAGATTACCAATCCAGCTACCCAGGGAGGGAATCCTTAGAAATCAGCATATCCTGTTATTATATTATGTTGTCCAAGAGTGAAGGGGGACACAATGTTCAGTGGCTGCCACATTTTTCTTCTCTTCAGATTGTTGCCTTATAAGGAATTCATGGGTTCAGAATAGGTTCAGACATGGAAAAAATACTACTTGTTTTAAAGTGAGAATGGGCATTGCTTTTTCCCAGCATTTTTTTTTTGCTGTAATTGAAGACCTTAATTCACTTGGGCTACTGTAAGAAACACTGTTAATACTGTAGGTAGTTCTCAGAATATTATTTAATGGAAGTGAAATGTGGTATTAGTCTTCAAAGAGCTTTTAGGCTCCCCCCTTTATGTACAATGGAGCTTTGGCTTTTGGGAAGATGATCTCCTCTTCTTGCCTTCCCACTATCATCTACCCCTTAACATAGACAATGAAGGCATTTTGTCTGTTATGGATCTGCATATGGTCCAGCCACATACAATACTTTGAACCATGGGAATGTTTTATTGATTGATTTATCTTTAGATACTGGGAATGGAAACAGGATGGTGAGACCAAACCATGTATCTCCTTTTCATTTCTGCTCTTTCACTCTGTAGCCAAGGTTTTATCCAAGTTTTCTGATGGAACATAGTTACTGTCTTCTTTAGATGCTCAAACGCTAGCCCTCTAGCTGCAATCTGGAGGGGAGGGAAGTTTGTAAGAGCCGAAGTGGCGCAGTGGTTAGGGTGCAGTACTGCAGGCCACTTCAGCTGACTGTTATCTGCAGTTCAGCGGTTCTAATCTCACCGGCTCAAGGTTGACTCAGCCTTCCATCCTTCCGAAGTGGGTGAAATGAGGACCCAGACTGTGGGGGCGATATGCTGACTCTGTAAACCGTTTAGAGAGGGCTGAAAGCCCTATGAAGCTGTATATAAATCTAACTGCTATTGCTATTTCGTAAAAGTATGTAATTTTCCTTTTTAGATTATTTTCAATGTAACAAGGAAACCATTTTTTCTTTTCTTCTAAATTGTTATACAAATATGATGACTGCGACCCTGGGTCAGTAAGCCCCATAAGTGGTGAAGTCATAATTTCTGTAGTTCATGAACAGAAATATTCTCAGTTGTTGCACGGGTAGTTGCCTCACTTGACTGTTTTAATTGGTTAGCATTACCTCCCAGTGATTGAAGTTTGAATGCAAGAAAACAGAACTAATAGCATTTCTAAGCAACTGCTGAGAAGGAAGAACATTTTTAAGAAGTGTATGTTCAACATTCTGATTTCTGTTTAAAAATTCTCTAGAGGGAAACAGAAAGAACCCAAAATGAATAACTACTAGTGACTTTCTCATTAATTACAGTCTGACAAGGAGTTGGCAGGTAAAAGGAGGAACTGTAGGTGGGGGAAACCTGTGGTTCACCACCACATTCCTTAAATTCATAAAAGCTGCAGAATATTTCACTGTTGGTCAGACTGGAATGGAGATAAAAATGTGAATTAAGAGGCAGAGTTGTTTGGATGTGACCTGAGATACTAGATGTGGCCAAGATAATGCACATTCTGAAAAGATCTAGAGTAGACTTCCCAATTTGATACTCTCCAGATAGTTAGGACAGCAATTCTAGGAATTCTTGGCCAGTACATTTGTTTGGGGAGTTGCAATTCTAACACCTCCAGAGAGCACCCCATTCAAGAAGGTAGTGAAGATATTGGATGAATGTAATCCCAATCTGTCAGGGAAAAAAGATGTTTATTTTCAGAAGCAGATAGCAAAGTTTGACTTGTACGTTAGCTGTAACCCCTGTATTTCATAAATATAAGAGACAGGGAGGGGAGAATTGACCACTGGAACCCAAAATTCTTTGGTGATTTCATCCTTTGGTGAACAAAAATCAATTTCTGTTTTCCTGACACTGAATAACATTCCTGATCCAGAACAAGAGAAGAACATATCTTATTGGGAATGGAAAGGAATCATAAGAAAAATCCTCTTGAGAGACCAATGGGCTCCAAAAATCCTCTTCAGTATCAGAAATCAGAAATCAAATACTCCCTTAAAATGTAGCATGGCAATTCATTAGATTATCATAGTATTAAATTTAGTTATACTGAAATATTCCACTCCAGCCTTCATATGTGTAATACATAAATGTGAAAGAAAATTGTAGACTAGAGAGAGAGAACGATACCACAAGTGTTGAGAGCTAATCAGGATTTTCTCTCATACGGATGAGTTCCATATGTGAAAGGGTCTCAAACTGAGAAGTTATGAAGCATGACCCTACAACATCCTTCTTTCAAGGAACACTGTATGACATTTAGCACATAAAGGGAAATCCCCACGAAACAGCAGTGGATGGTATTGTGTGTGACCTTGCAGTCAACCCACATATTCTTGCAACACACAACTTCACTAATGCCAAATTGTGCAGAGTTACAGAGAGCAAGAAAGGAAGCAAGAGTCCTCTGAATTTATGATGCCAACCCTTATGTATCATCCCCGAGATTGTTTCTGCAATTTTTAAGGATTAATATGTACAGCAGTTCAAGTTTAGCTCTTGAAGGTGAAGTTTTCCATTCATTGCCTTGAACATTTTCTGCCTCACAAATTCTGAATGAAATTCCACTGAAAGGACTATCCTTTCCAGGAGGAACTGTATGACTGCATAACCTTGAATGACTCGTATCTTTCTTCCGATACAAATCCCTTCTTTTCTTGTTTGTAACAAATGTGTGATCAGTGAGGCCGAGCCACTATGTTTTAAAATCCTTTTAATCCTCTTTCTGGTAAGAAAAACAATTCTGAGTGATCTTTGAGGATTCTGTATAGGGCAGAACACCTGCAGCTTAATGTTTTATGTTAACAAACACCCCATGTGAGTCTAATGCCTCTTGGCATGTAAGAATGCTGTTGTGGAAGACGTCTGTAATAATGAGGCCCAACCTTAACCATTGACCTTTTGCCTCCAAATCTAAACCTGTTTGTCTCTACTTCCAAACAGCCTAATGTATCATGGAAGTGTCAACACAAATGATTTATTGTCCTGTTGGCAAGTTCTTTAATACAACAGTGGCTCTTTGCTCTAGTCAGCGAAAAATCAGTCTTCCTTTTCAGAATTTCTTGATGACACAGTTCTGGGTCACTTGAACTGAAAAGTCCATTTTCAAAACCTAGCTTCCACCTGTGATCATAAAAACCTGTTCAGGGTACAACTTAAAAGCTTGAGCAGCTGCAATTTAATGATTACTCAAGAGGATATAAATATGTTTGCAATCGTACTGGCAGTAATATAAGGTTTCTCTTAACTTGTAATATTTTTCAAAGCATGTTACAGTTCTGCAAAATCTCCTCTCTCCTCTCCTTTTATTTTTCATTGTAAACTTTATACATTTACCAGAGCCATATTCCAGGCCAGTCATACTAGATAGATGGATAATAACTTTGGCCAGGCAGCATCTGACCAACTCAAGGTTGTCGCACTTAGTAAAGCTGTTAGCCAGAAATGGATGAGCAAATATAAACACACCTTCCAAATGGACAACTATTTAAAATTACAACTGCCAAATCATCTCAGGAGACATTTACCTGAGCAAGATTCAAACAGTTTGATACAATGGTTAGATTTAGGAGATTCCATTCTATCCCATACAATGAATATACATGTATCTGTGGAGCTGAAGAGGTAGAAGATCTGACTCACATATTATTCGATTGCTGTTTATATAAGGGGGCGAGAGATAAGTACCTTGATCCACATAAACGCATGGCCCAACAACATACCTCATATATGGCCAGAATCTGAAAACAACATTTAATACAGCCCAATTTCTGATTAAAAGGTCTGACTGAGATCAGCATATGTGGGTCTGATTGGGGTAGACTGCAGGGGTGATAAAGAAATATAATTTTATGTCATTTTATTCTATTTTATATATTTATGTATCAAATTATTATATTTTATCCTATAACTATTGTATTTTACCCTACTCTCATTTTAAATTGTTTGTTTGGAATTTTATTAGTAATATGTGTTTGAAACTGTACATTGATATGGCCTACAGGCTAACCAATCAATAATATATAAGGCTGTCTCAGCCTTCCAGCTTTCCAAGGTCAGTAAAATGAGGACCCAGATTGTTGGGGGCAATATGCTGACTCGGTAAACTATTGAGAGAGGGCTGTAAAGCACTGGTATATAAGTTTAAGTGCTATTGCTGTTGCTATCACTAAGAAGAAATAGAGAATGCAAACCAGGAAGGGCTACATCTAGCAGAACCAGGATTTTCCATTCTGTTTTTTTGTTTTGTTTTGTTTTTGTTTGTAATTCTGTTCAGCCAAATTTAAAATTTACACTAGATTTTTCTGACTTTCCAATCACAAAATGATGATAAACAATGCTATCAAAATTTAGCAAACTTTTTAGAACATTTTGAGAGTACAACCCATTGTGCCTGTGAGAGTTGTAAATTCAGCCCTGTGTTTGATGAGGGGTGAATCGTGGTTTTCCTTGGAGTATACCTAAGGTGACCAGACAACCCGATTTCAGCGTGACAAGCATGCTTTATAACAATTTTTCACGTGTCCCTCCGCGTTTTAAAAAAGTCCCGATTTTCTGGCTTCATGTTGAAAGCCCAGTGGATTTGCTTAAGAAATACTAACCGGGGCAAAAAATCCTAACCGGGGCAAGACAAAAGACACCCTGTCTAACTAACCTCTCTGTCTGTCTCAGTACTTTCATTGAAGATATTAAAACATTAAAGCAAGAAAACGGACCTCCCACGCCCCTTTTCACTCGCTTTTATAAGAAAAAATGACCCATTACCATAGAGCTGCGGGAAGTAGCTGGCTAGAGAGGGAAGCAACTGTAACTTCCTGGATTTTCCGGAGGGGAGGGGCACGGAGTTTGGAGGTCTGCTCGTGTGGGGAAAAATGATGGCTGTTCTTTTTTCTTTGAAAAATATTTCCCTGGGACTATTTAACCATTTTAATTTGCTCAGTTCTTTGTATTAACATCTACATCATTCTGGATTGACTTGGAGTGTCTGCCTACTGGTAAGTGGGATTTTTTTCTTTTCTTTTTTAATGTATTTTAAAATAATATTTTATTTATTGTGCATAGGTTTTATTAAAATAGTTTTATTCTGTGTGGATTTAAGTTAAGAACTCCCTGTTATTAAGCTTTCCTCAATTAATCTCTGAGTAGATTCCCACCAACTTCAAGATCCCAAGGGCACATCTTGGAAGCTACACCTTTGCTTAGTTTATAGATGATGCCTTTCCTTAAATATGAAAATAAATACATTTATTGTTCAAATGTGTACATCTCAATAGAAATGACACTCAGGGGTGACAACAATCGACTAAAATAATAATATAAAACAGTAATTACAAAAACAGGAGCAACTGTTATGAAAATTATTATTAAAAAATAAAGAATAAAAATGGAGTTATTAAGTATATTAATTGCAGCAACCACAATACAATACCTCGCTCCTTCTTTTCATTAAACTAGACATACCCAATTCCAAGGAATTAAAAGACGCTTGCTCCTGGGGAGGAAAGCTATGGCAAATCTAGACAGCATCCTAAAAAGCAAGGTGACCAGATTTTCAGTAAAGAGGGACACCTTTGACTAGGGGTGGGGGCTTGATTAAAAATTTTATATGGAGCAACAAAAATTTTCATACAATGCAAAAATAGTATTGTAATTTTTTTTTAATTTCAACATAACTACAATTTACAAATATAAATTATAACTGTTGCCAAACATCAAAATTTTGATTGTGTGACCATGAGGATGCTGCAACAGTCACTAAGTTTGAAAATGGTCGCTGTGTGAAAAATGGTCATCAGTCACTTTTTTCAATGCCATTGTAACTTTGGTCACTAAGCCCATTATACCACCTTTCTTGCCACAGTTCTTAAGTGAATAACTGCAGCTGGTATTTTGTATTTTGGATAGAATCTTTTTTTAAATTTGTCTAAGACAATTTTAAAAAAGGATTCTATCCAAAATAAATTGAAGTGAAACCATTTTTAAAAATTCTATGCACAATACTTTGAAATATATTGTGCATAGAATTTTTAAAAATAGTTTTACTTCAGTTTATTCTGTGTGGATTCTTTTTTTAAATTGTCTTAGACTATTTTAAAAAAGATTCTATCCAAAATACAAAATATCAGCTGCAGTTATTCACTTAAGAACTATGGCAAGAAAGGTGGCATAGTGACCAAAGTTACAATGGCATTGAAAAAAGTGACTGACGACCATTTTTCACACTTAGCGACTGTTGCAGCATCCTCATGGTCATGTGATCAAAATTTTGATGTTTGGCAACAGTTACAATTTATATTTGTAAATTGTAGTTATGCTGAAATAAAAAAAAATATTACAATACTATTTTTGCGTTGTATGAAAATTTTTGTTGCTCCATATAAAATTTTTAATCAAGCCCCCCCCCCCAGTCAAAGGTGTCCCTCTTTACCAATCTGAAAATCTGGTCACCTTAAGTATACCTTATGATTAAGTAAAATAAACCCGAGATTCTAAGAAAACACATTTTTATTGTAAAATAAATAACAAACAAACTTACTGACTAATAATTACATTCTGGTAAAGTTCCTAGCCTACCTCCTCATGGCAGGCAAAACAGAAACAGAAAGAAAAAAAGCAAAAGGACATGTACAGTAAGCTTACAGAGAAAAGTGAGCCTACCGTATGTCTTAGAATATAAGCACAGCTGGCAAAACAAAAGAACACCGTGACAGTGCCCACTCCTCCTCTGTTTTCAGTACATATGGCAAAATGGTTTGAGATACCATTAGTTCTAGTGTAAAGCAGGGATCCCCAACCTCTGGGCCACAGATTGGTACAGGGCTGTGGGCTGCAGCCCATTCAGAACCAGGTTATGCAAGCGGCAGACAAGCATGTGCAGGCAGCTCCATTTATGCCAGTGTTCATGTAAATGGAGCTGTGCTCATAAGCATGTGGACCTGCTGCTCACACAGAACCATTTCCTCTATGACCACCCCACTCTGCAAAGCTAGAAAGGTTGGAGACCACTGGTGTAAAAATAAAACACTTCTATGGTAATGGACTGGCCAATCTTTAAAATATGAACAATTGTATTTCCATGCTTTTTTCACTCAAGCAAAGATCATATGCTTGAAAATAATAATCTGATCTGGGCAAATTTTCAAAATACAGTTCTTTATATGTTATAGGGGAGTATTTTGAAAAAATAAGAATGCAGTATTTCAGAAAAATAAGGCTATGAAATGCTGTAATATATTATAGAGCTAGGTCCAAAGACCCCTTACTGATTTATGGTTTAATTTATGGTTTAATTTATTTGTATGCCGCCCTTTTCCCTGAAGGGACTCAGGGCGGCTCACAACTCAAAAGGGAGGGGAAGTACAAACAGAGTTACAAAACATAGAAACCATACATAGTTAAAAGCACAACAATCATACCATTCGAAGTGGGGCAGCGAGTCTTTAGCCCCAGGCCTGTCGGAACAGCCAGGTTTTGAGGGCTATGCGGAAGGCCTGGAGGGTGGTGAGGGTACGAATCTTCACGGGGAGTTCGTTCCAGAGGGTCGGAGCAGCCACAGAGAAGGCTCTCCTCCGGATAGTCGCCAGTCGACACTGGCCGGCTGATGGAATTCGGAGGAAGCCTAGTCTGTGGGATCTAATTGGTCTAGTGGAGGTAATTGGCAGTAGGCGGTCTCTCAAGTACCCAGGTCCAATACCATGAAGGGCTTTGTAGGTGACAACTAGCACCTTGAAGCGTACCCGGAGATCAACAGGCAGCCAGTGCAGCTCACGGAGGATAGGTGTTACGTGGGTGAACCGAGGCACACCCACGATCGCTCGCGCGGCCGCATTCTGGACAAGCTGAAGTCACCGAATACTCTTCAAGGGCTGCCCCATGTAGAGCACGTTGCAGTAATCCAGCCTGGAGGTCACAAGGGCACGAGTGACTGTTGTGAGAGCCTCCCGGTTCAGGTAGGTGCACCAGGCGAACCTGGGCAAATGCCCCCCTGGTCACAGCTGACAAATGATGTTCAAAAGTCAGCTGTGGGTCCAGGAGGACTCCCAAGTTGTGGACCCTGTCTGAGGGGCGTACTGTTTGACCCCCCAGCCTGAGAGGTGGAACACTTGGCCAATTAGTAGGAGGGAAGCACAGCAGCCACTCGGTCTTATCTGGATTGAGTACAAGCTTGTTAACCCCCATCCAGTCCCTAACAGCCTCGAGGCCCTGGCACATCACGTCAATCGCTTCAACCAACATCATAGACAAAATTAGTTTGGTTGGATTAAATACATTAATCAATACATATAATATGAAATATTTATGAAGGGATATCTTTGTAATAGAACTTGGGAGCGCAGAGAGCATCAGGAGAATTTAAGAGAAGATACAGAACCATTACAAAACTAATATTACATTTAAGTACAGGAGAGGTATGAGAAATAAGCTTAGAATAACCCCACTAAGAATAAGTTGTGTAGGATAATTACTTTGGTAAGATTTCAAAAGGATGTTATAATTATGCTACTAGCAAAATGACATTTCCAGAAATCCAAGTGGTTCTTGTTTTATTGAGTTTGCCAGCCTTGCAAGGTTTGCCAAGAAACTTTTCTCTAACAGCTTTTTCATAAGATCTGCTAGGCATCCTGTCACAATTTTTGAAACTTTTGATCACCTACCATCTAATCCAAAATTCTCTGGCATTCTTTCCCCAAGAAATTCTATTTATTTTTACTTAATCAATGAAATGTACTTCAGAGAATACCGAAGTAAGCTGTAGTATGCACATGGTTTCCACTGGATCAATTGTATATTGATAAGAGCTGAATGAAAGCAAGCCTAGTGGAATAGCTTTATTTCTTAATTAAATTAGTTTGGTAATTTAAATTAATATTTTAAATCAATTCTGAAGCAAAATAAAAATAGAATAGAATAACAGAGTTGGAAGGGACCTTGGAGGTCTTCTAGTCCAATCCCCTGCTCAGGCAGGAAAACCTACACCACTTCAGACAAATGGTTATCCAATCTCTTCTTCAAAACTTCCAGTGTTGGAGCATTTACAACTTCAGGAGGCAAGTTGTTCCACTGATTAATTGTTCTAACTGTAGGAAAATTTCTCCTTAGTTCTAGGTTGCTTCTCTCCTTGATTAGTTTCCATTCATTGCTTCTAGTCCTGCCCTCAGGTGCTTTGGAGAATAACTAAAATCTGCAAATATTTTTAGATAGTCACCCACTGAAATTAGACTGAGGCTCCAAATCAGATTATCTCTGATGACATTGATTTTTTTTTAAATTTACAAATCCTTTCCTTCTAACTACCTTCTGACAAAACTGTGTATAACTTAAGAACTATATTGTTTAAAATTTTACTGGGTAAATTTAAATTTACCCAGTTTATATGAGTGTATATGAAAGGATTTCTCTATCACCAAACAAGAAACATGTGCTCCTATATACATATGTCACATAGAAAAGAATGCATGAAGAAAAGGAAAATATGGGCACTCAGATATTCAGATACAACAAGACGTGAAATTTTTCAGAGAAGGAAAAAGCCATAAAGCACTAGCTGTATTTACCCAAGTCTTATTGTCATTCTTCCAAGCAATTTGGATTATGCTCCTTTACTTCTCAGTCATCCAGGTCACAGTTGTCCCAAAGGTGCTTTTTCAAGAGGCAACTGGATTTTCTGGTTTTTCTTTGAAAAGAAAAAAAAAGAAGAAAAAGAAAATCCAGTTGCCTCTTGAAAAAGCACCTTTGGGACTCCCGTGCTTAACATACATGTTATCTTTACCCTGAGCTTGTAGAGTTGGCATGAGCCATGATAAATGGCTCAATTTTATTCAGAGAATATTATAGTTATTTGGGACTTTGGACTTGACAGTTCTGGTGACACTTTTAAACTAGATTATCATTCTCACCTCCCTTTGAACGAGATTTTTAATATGAGTAATGGTTACGAGATGGGAAAATTTTTAGTTTACTTAGTAGCTGCTTTCTTTTGCATGGCAAAAGGTTCCTCTTTTTTGTTTTGTTTTTTCAGGTAGGAAATTTCTCTTGACCTAGAGCCAAAAATCTCCCTTGTTCTCAAAAAAAAAAAGATATCTGGAACTTTTTAGGATGTTGGTTTACAGAAGCAATAGGATAGGACATGATCAAGAATTGAACCTTTGATAAGCTTGTCCCTATTAAAGTATGCTGACATTACATACATGATTTCATACAGCTAGAGCATTATTTTTTTTAAACTACTATTATAATGTGATAGCCTAGGAACATGTATTCAAGGCATATTTTTACCATGCTATTTCTTGACACAGTTTGTTTTTTCGCATTCTCCTTGTGAAAGCTTGTAGAATAGTTATCCTAGCATTGGTTGTGTGTTTTGTTTTGTTTTTTTGCAATTTTATGACATTTTAAAATCAACAAATGTACTTTAGCCTAATCTTTCTTGGGCTTGGTTCACAGAATTTCATGTTAGAATATGTTTGTGATTCTTAAGTGTCAAAAGTCCTTTCTTCAGAAACAATATATTTTTGTATCACTTAGTGGATTTTGTACATTTGTCAATCCTTTTTTCCCCGACTTTCTTTTCCATTAATTATGTTTTATTGCTGCCAATGACTGGAGAAAGTTATTTCACCAATTGCCCACCAATTTTCCACAGAACCTAAAATCCAGAATGTATTAGGAAAAGCATTGTGGCAGATACCAGGACAGCCACAGAAGACACCCCCAAACACCAGAAGCAAATTAAAGAAAACAGACAGCTTGTTTTGCCACTGGAGGAGAAAGCAAACTCCTTCGATTCATGAGACGTCCTCCATATTCCTCCCACACACAGTCATGTTTTGATACCAGTTGAAATTGTGCCAGATGGGGCCTATTTAGTCTGGTTTTATGTTCATTCCAATATGAATACAAACTCCTTGTTTATTCTTAGAGCCATTCAAGAGGTGAGGGCAATAGAAAATCCCTGACCCTATTAAGTCTTAGACAACATCATCCTGTGGTAAAATGGTCATGTTTGTTCCCCACTCTACATATTTATCAGCATTTGGCATGATACTATTACATGATATTTTAAATGCTAAAAGAGAGAATGGGTCTGTGGTGGCATGCCAAAACTATTTCAAGAGGACAGTGAATTGGCTCACTGTAAGAAGTGGATTAAAATCAACAAAGGCATAGTTTGTTTCTCCTTCACTCTCACATAAATGTGAGAATAAGCCTTGAATGTCACTAGGTAAAGTATAGGAAATGTCAAGAGGCACATATCACAGTGCTCTGAGGGCCATAGAATGCATCTTTACATTTGATGTAAATAATTTATCTGTCAAGAAATAAAGCAAGGGTGGAGAATTCTGTTTCTGAAATTGGCATTTAAGGGCTGGGGCTAGGTGGTGACGCCATTTGGAGGAAAGGGGGATTACCTGTACTAGCTTCAGAGAAGGTATTTTTCCCGTGACCACAGTATTGGATAAAAGGCTTTAACTCTCTTCCATACATATTTCCATTAATAATCTACCTACGTCTTATGGGTCCCAGAAGACATATCTTCCGCTACATCCTCTCGTTCTTCTGCTTTTATACTAATATAAAACATTATTTCCCCTGAAACTAGATTGCCCCCATCCCTTTTGACTTTTTGTAAGGACTTCAACATCTGGTTATGTTTGGGCTCCCAGAAGATTGGAGATCTGTCCTCATGGCTCCATTAGTGAAGGAGCCATTTTTATCCTTCCTTCACCCAGGTTTAATATTTTTGTTTTTATTCTGTTACTGTGGCTTTTTATATTTTTGAATTTATATTTCGTTGTTTCATTTATTGTGTGTAAAGATCCTTCTTCCAAAAGCCAACTGGGTTTTCTTTGGCTGGGAGGGGTTCTTTGAAAGGATTTTGCTTCTCATCCAAGAAGCTTCATTTACTTTTGAGGCCTCCCCAGCTCTTCTCGTTCTCTGAGGATGAATCTTCAGTAAAAGTTATGATATCCAGGGAAGAAAATCTGTTGCCTCTTGTCAAAAATAGCTGTTGTTTCTTGTCAAGGGGTATTCAAAATATTATTCATTCCAGCCTACAGCACATATTGCTTAGAAGGATATGTGTTGTTGTTTCACAGGAAGATGATCTGGCACAAGGCTTGCCACAAGCCACAGAAATTGTTCACAACAAATCCAGTTGTACAAGTATGTACTTGAATGTCCTATAGAAAATCCACAGTACACCACCATGATTCTAAATTGTGGGTCCAACCATAACTCAATTCTTGGAGTCCCAAATTTGTTCCATACTTTTGGCAGCATTCTGCCCCAGTCCCTGATTTTTTACTCCACCTTTCTTGTTTTCCTGATCTATTTAATGCTAGCCATCTGTTTGCAGTCAGCCTTAAAAACTATAACTAAATTAGCATTCCTGCTGAAACATATTCCCCAAGTGGTTGTGCTCTCCATCATGGACATAGCCCATTAATGTTTCTGGAGGATCAGATAGAGCTTCACTTTCATTTGCACAAAACAGCATTTCATACCAATAAATAAACAATAATGTATAACTTAAAAAACCAGATCTGAGAGGTTGAATTATTCCTTTCCCTCTAACTTCTGCATTCTGATTTATTTAGATCTAAGTATGTATTAGTTTTCCCATTCACACATAAACACTTCTTGCCCTAGAGTGGATGGTCAATAGTGAATTATAAGAGTTTTAGTCAACACTCCTAGAAGGCACCAGATATTTGCTTTTGTTAATATCAATCTCAGTTTTCCTGTATAGAAATAAAAATATTTTTTGTATACGGACCTCAGAAAGGAAAAGTTAAAAAACACCTTAAGGGCCACAATGAGAATTATTCTATGCATCTGATAGATAAAATCAGTCAGATTTGCTCTGAGCTGGCTATGGGGATCCTATTGAAGTGACTAAGGCCACGATGGTGATCCTCTAGCATATGTGCCACAGGTAACATGTGGAGTCATATTTGCTGGCATGGCAGGACTCGGCAGTCTTTGGCAGGCTTCAGCTCCAGCGTGCATGCATGTGACAGACAGCTGATTTTCAGCCTTCCAGAGGGCTGTGGGAGGTCATTTTTGCCTTCCCCGGGCTTCAGGAAAGCCTCAAGAGCCTGGGGAGAGCAAAAAACAGGCCCAATGGCCCAACGGGAACGGAAATTCACCATTTTTTGCCCTCCCCAGGCTCCAGAAGCTTTCCTGAAGCCTGGGTGGGGAGGCAAAAGAAAGGCACAACAGGCAAACCAGAAGTTTGTTCCCGAACTTCCCCTGGTTTCAGGAAAGCCTCCAGAGCCTGGTGAGGGCAAAAAACAGGCCCAATGGGTCAACTGGAAGTTTGTTTCTGAATTTTCAGTTGGCACTTTGGGCCTGTTTTTTGTCCTCCCTAAGCCTTTCCAGAGACAGCATGTAGTAGGGTCTGAGTGGTATGTCATTCTTGAGTGAATGGATGAGGTTCTAGCTGCCTTGAATGAAGCAGTGGGCTGTCTCCTCCTCAAGAAAAAGGATCCAACAATTCTGGACAACTTTCATCTGATCTCCAATTCCCCCTGTGATGAAAGATTGTGATGAAGATGATGAGGCCTGGATGACACAGATTATCTGTATCTCTTACAGCTATATTTCAGGATGAGATATAATATAAAATATTGGTTGAACTTTTTAATTTGTGGCGGTCTAGCCTTTCTTGATCTTTTAGCAGATTTTAGTACCAGGTTTATAGTATTCCTCTGGACCAGCTCAGGAAGTAGAAATAAGTGGTAAGTAGAGTTATGGTGATTGTCCTCTTTCTTTCAGGTCAGTTGTTTCAGTCAGTGTTAATAGTGAGGAGAGATCTAGCCCTAAACCCTTTTTTTGTTAGGATGTTGTAGAGTTCAGCACTCTTTTCAGTATTATTTAATGTCCACCTGGAGCCATTAGAAGAAGTCATCTGATCATATGAAGTCTGCTCATGGTCACTCACAGCTTAGTGGATTCTCACATTAGTGCAGTGTGCCTTATAGAGAGCGACCTTTCAGAACATATTGCAGTAACCTAGGTAGTTATGCATCTTGGTATATCCATGCAACATCTATGTTCTATGAGTTTTGCAGATTAGATTCTGGGTGTAACCCAGGGTCCTGGTTTCACCTATAAATCCTTTCATGCCACAGGACCAGGAGATTTGAAAGACTGCTTGTCTCCAGCTGTTCAAAAAGATTAGACAGGATTGGAATGCTTTGAGTCCCATGTATTTAACTCTAGCATCTTGTAAGACCCCAAAAGCTTGCTTTCCATGTCACTGCACTTGTCATATAGAACAGCATCTTTCTGAGGTTCAGATGGCTCAAACTCTGCTAGTCTTTACAAAAGTGTTGTAGATCTGGATTTTTCCTGGGGCATTGGGTTATTCCTGGGTATTTCCTAGAGAATCACCGTATGTGTTTTATGAATTATTGCACGCAGTACTATATAGGTGCTATGTGGTTTTCTACTGGTTTGTTGGATCTTTATTCATAAAATATTTTCAGATTGCCATCCAAAGTCACTTAAAGAGTGGGTGGCCATGTAAATTGAATTTTTTAAACTGTATGCAACTAATTTTCAATAATTAGGGCAAAGGAAGCCACAAAAAGGAGCTTGAGGCCACATTGAGCCGTGGATCTCAAGTTGCCTTTCTCTGTGTTATGGAAATGTGTCTGTCTTAATAGTTTACATTTATAAATAGAGTACTTATTTCAAAGACAACCAAAAGTCTAAGATATTTTTTTTTAAAGAAATCAATCTCTATCACAAGGGACTAGAATGCCTCCCAATTTAGGGAAAATGTGGCCATTTAAAAAATATAGGAATGCAAGTGTTGCCCAGACATTTGCCACATATTATTTTGAATGCCTCTTTTATAATATTTCCTACAAAGTACGATATTCAGAAAAAAAGAGGAAAGGAAAGCAAGGAAGTTTATCCAATTTTGACTTCAAACAAAAAGTATTTAGGGACCTGCTAATTTTTAAATTTTCATGAAGTCCATAAATCTCACTCTTCATCTTTTGTTTTATTTTGTTGATGTTTCTCATTTTTGCTTGATTACTATGAAATGGTATCATAATAATGGTGGGAATGATAGTGGTAGTAATGTTTGGGCTTTCTGGCTTTCTGAGAACACTGCCAATATTTCCTTGTTAACCTGAAGAGTTATCATTTCTTTTCTTCCTTAATATATTTTAATTGTTTTTACATTTAAAATAGTGCAGCACAGTGAAGACTTTATGGCCATACAATCATAGTATATACACATAATCTCATCCATTAACTGTCACCTACTTAATACATTATCTATTCTTCTATCCAATCACATTATTTACAATTTGTTCCAGTCTTGTCACCTTGTCTTGTACCAAGAATAAAATCTGTTCCAAACTTCATAATATTCTGACTCCCCTTTATTTTTTAATTCTAGGGTAAGCCTATCTGCTTCCCCACAGGTCAAAATTTTCCTAATTATGTCTAACTCTGATGGAATATTTTCTTTTCTCCAATACTGCGCATAGGTTTTTTGTGCTGCAGTTAATACATGTATAATTAGATAGAGCACATCTTTCTTATACTCCTCCGGTATTATGCCTAGGAAGAAAATTCCTGGTTTGAACAGAATTTAACTCCCACCATTTGTTCCAGCCATGATTGTATCATTTTCCAATATCTTTTTGCATTGTTGCATGTCTACCACATATGGAAAAAGGTGGGGGTTTTTGCATGAAGAGTTATCATTTCTGCTGTTCAGCTTCACATCATTGATTCCTACTAACAAAGAAAGAGGAAATGCAGTGATTACAGGCTAAGATATATTATATATATTGGAGAAAGAACTGCAGCTGTACTATCATTTTGGGTGACACATAGCATTTCAAACTGGTCTCAGAATTTCACATGACTATAATTCAAAACTTAAGCATGTTTCTTCCACATTAGTTTTGGGCTGAAGAAAATCATCATGTAAAAATACTGGAAAAGCCAGTCATGAACATGCCAGACTTACAAATTATCAATTTATTTCTGGCAAACTCTAATTCATCATTCGTTCTTGCATGCAAATATATGGACTGTTAAAGAGATAGAATGATTGGAGAATAGTTCCTGGAAATAAATGGTCTTTTAGTGAGGAGCATTTCTGAAAAGGAATGATCGTGTTGGGAGCAAAAGTTTAAGTTGCGTATTTAGGGCAGCTTTCCCAAGCCTGTTGCCCTCCAGATGTGTTTGACTTCAAATCCCATATTCCCATAATCCAGGAATCCAATTGGCATAGTCAAAAAGTTGCAATCCAACACATCTGGTGGAGACCAAGTAGGGAAGGCTATTTCGAGTGATCAGATGTATAAGAAAGAACATATATTCTCAAAGTTCAAAAAGAAAGGAAGTGAAACCTGATGCAGATATAGGTTTATTTTCTCTATATTTGCACATGCATAAATCTTTAAAGAAAAAAATGAATGGAACTGCTGAAACAATTACAGGGACTAAGATGCTACTAACCTTTAAGTTACATACAGATGAGTAAGTCTACAATATTTTTTTAGGTTTTGAATAACTAATCCTCAGCATGTGGGCTCTTTGAATAAACTGTTCAATATAGAAAGGCATTATTCTTTTCTTTATTGCTTCCTAGGCTTGGGTTACATGTTTCAGAAGTGAGAAAGTCTATTGTTTGCTGGATATTTCCATTGCTAATTCTGCTCTGAACTATGAACTGACTTGTGGGTTTACATAATGGATAGTTTATGGCTCTTCAGAATCCTTGGATTACCTTTCATTGTGATAATTTTGCTGTCTTTTTAAGCAATTCCAGAGTAGGAAGCTGTTTTGCAATGCCTACTGGGGATAGGTGTTCTAGTTTAAACTGGTTCCCTTATTGAACCATGTGATTTCTTGTAATGGTGAACTCTCAACTAATAAGGCTGACACACCCTTAGGAATTGTTCCATTATTGTTCCAACTTACACATTAAAAATCCAGCATGGATCATATTTCCATCTGCAGACATTGTATATGGTTCCAAATATTTGGACTGAGCGTGGGACTTTGAATTCATTGACCACAGACTTTTATTTCATGTGGGTGGCAGTTTAATGTTTCCAGAAGACTAAACAGCACCTCCAAAACAAGCTTGTTGCAAGGGTTTTGTATTTTTCATTCCTCGGTACTAGAGGTAGGCAATGTGGTAGCCTTCCAGTGTTTTGGACTATGGTTTCCTCATTACTCACTAAGGGTGATAGAAGTTGAAGTCCAAAACATCTGGAATATATTGGGTCACTTGCCTTTGATCTACAGAATCCAGGGTAAGAGGTTTTTTTTTCTTCATTAATAGACCATCTTACCTGACAGGGACTGGAACCTAGAAACTTCCTCCCCACACTTATTTATCTAGAGAATATTATGTGAATACATTGAAAGATTCAAAAAAAGAGGACAAGAGGGGGGGAAAAACCCACTTCCAGAGTATTTGTAGCTGTGTTTAAAAATCTTCATCTGGGGCTCTTAACTTATATACAAGCATAAACAAAATCAACACTTTATTATATTGCACAAAAGAAATGTCTCTTATGGCAATTCCTGGAAAGGAGTGGGAAAAATTTCAGAAGACATCTTTCTTCTTCTGTGCATTCAAAAACATGTTAATACTTTTAGAATTTCACATACTGCTGTTATTTTTATTATTGTTCTTATGTGCTAAATTGATTTACTGTTGTTGTTGCTATTGGTTTTAGTATTTGTGTGTTGTTTTTATTGTTTATTATATGTTTACTGATAAGAAAACCTAGAAGCACACTAGATAATAAAAGTTCATCAAACTAGTAAAACATGAGCACACAAATGGCCTTGGATTTCAGCCTTTATCTTTATCTTTTCCTTTTGTGTATTGTAAACTATAAACCAATAGTGTTCAAATAGTGTTCCAGTATAATCCCAAAATAACTAGAGCACCACTTCAACACTGTTGGCATTGACAAAATCACCATGCATCAATATCAAAAGGCACTTTGACTTGAAACAGCTTACATCCTATCACAACACTTTTAAACACCACCAAACATCCACATCTGCCTATCTCAAATTCTTGGGAAGAACTTAATAGATCAGGGGTGTCAAACTCATGTCATCATGGCGGCGTCACATGACATATCAGGACTTTTTTCCCCTTCTCTAAACCAGTCATGGGCGTGGCCAGCTCATGACACATCCAGCCCATGGGCCGGGAGTTTGACAGCCCTGCAATGAATGGATAGAAATTCCAAATCCAGTCTAAACATCTGGTTGACTGTGCAACCAACTATAATAATAATGGAATGATATGGCATAAACTATCTGTGTTGATCCCAATGGTTATTGGCACACTAAGTGCCAAACCCAAAAAATCTTGGACAACATTTAGAAAATATGTCTATTGACAAAAAAATCCATTTGTCAATTACAAAAGACCATGCTGCTCAGATACACACACATGCTATACTGACACATTACAGCTCCCTAGGTTCTTGGGATGAACTTGATACATATGAAAACCAATACTAGTTTAAAAACTGGCAACCGTGATTTTACATTTTTGTGCATATAATAATAGCAGCAAATGTGTGACTCTGTATGCATATGTATGCATGTTTCAATACTTTACTGCCTTTTCTAGTGGTACACAATAGTGTCAGTAACAGCAATAGAGATGGAGGGTTAATTTTCAATTGATTGAAACGATAATCCTCAAATTATTAATATAGATGTGTGAATTTGTTTGTAACCTACATAAAAAAGATGTGAACACATTATGCATATCACTACTGAATTATAAAGACATATATTGTATTAAATTCTTAAATCCCTCAAAAGAATTTAAAGGAGCAGTGGCCAGATTTAAGAATATTCCTTTCATATTTATAATTATGGGTATCAAACTACTTCATGACAAATTGCAAAATAATGTTTAAACACACCATTAAATTAAATAGTATTATCTATATTCTGAGAAACTCTCCAGTTAATTAGGTAATTCTGTGGGTTACCATAGGATATGGCACTCGTTAATAGGAAATAATAAAATTGCCAGGGCTATGCAAAACTGTTTCCTGAACTGCTGAGTTTTCAGGGTAAACCACGTCCATCTAAAGGAAATAGACTATTAAAATAATCTTAGCATTTCTGGTCTAATTAAGAACAGAACTGACTAATGCTTACTTAGCTGGAACAGGAAACATGGCTGGAGCTCGTCTCCTGAGCAAAAATGGGAAAAGTTGCAAAGGGCACCAAGTTGGAGATCCCAACCTTAGCTATGTGAATGAATTAACAGGATTTCCCAGGCAACTCAGCTGATACTTATCGAGTCTGAGAAATATACTAAGCAAGTACTAAGTACTTTCAAAACTAAAAATGCTGTTTTAAAAAGCAAAGGAATGTTGTCATTAGGGATAATTGAATATGGAAAATATGTGAAGCTTCAGACAAAGGTATTGCGGTAAGAAGTTTTGAATCAGACACCCTTCTCAGCTTCTTCAAAAAGCAAGTTATCTCCTTGCTTTTACAAGTGAAGAGAAACAATCATTTTGCTCTACTTCAAAGCCCTCTTTGTTTTGTCCCACCAAATTCAGAGTCTGGCTCTTCCGATACACTGCAAGGAAACTTCTTCATTACTGGAGGGATTTTCTGTGCTTTGCAACTTCATTGCAGGGTATGGGGAAGCCCCCTATAGGCATTCACATAATTGGAAGGCCATGAGAAAAAAAGAGCTACTTTCAGGCTGCTGAAATGTTCTAACTTCTCTATATCTAATGAATGGTTAAAAGAGGCTCTCTATAGGGAAGAATATATCCTTTCGTGTCTCCTTCATTAGAAGCAATGAAAGATCTTATTCAAGAAGAACTATGGGAGAAGCCTGCTGCAAGTCTGCTTGAAGTGTTTCCAGTCTAAATGATATTGAAAGCATCTGGCCTGGGTGATCTTCCTGAGATCTTGCTGAAATTCTAGATTGGACAACTTCAGAAAAAGCTGTGAACAGCACCAATGCATTTCGGCTTGGAAGACACTGAAGGAGAAGGCTGAGATAAGTCTTCTTTTGCAGAACTTGCCTGAAGCTGACCACTCATTTCAGCAATCTCTGTTTAGAAGTATGAATTCAGGGCCCAAATTACTTCACTGAAATAAATCAGTACCATTCTACACAGGCCTAGAAATTATTAAATTGTTCTAAAACAAGCTAGGCTTCTAGACCTTAGAGTGGGAATTATGTATTTTTCCAATCACATTATTTCCATGCTAAGACAGTTTTATTTGATAATTTCTGTCATGTAATGAGTGAAAGAAAAAGAAATTCTGGTAGATAGACACTGGTTGATGAAGAATCTGGCTGGCTATTCAAGTCTTCATATCCAGATTCTCTGATATTCATTTAGTTAGACTGAATTAAGTGGTTATTTATAATATAATAATACTATAATCAAAATTCTTTGTCCACTGGATTATGCAATCTTTAATGCATTCTCTTTTCCAAATTCAATTTCAACTTGCAATTTATAAATCTTAGCAATAACATGTTCATCATTGGCACTAAGTGTACGCTTGCTACAACTTGAGATGGAGTCAAGCTGTGAATTGTTCAGCTGCCAATGGAAAATCCATAAAATAAACAATGATGGGGGGGGGGGGTTGCAGGGAAGGTGGGTAACCCATAATCACATTTTTAAATTGCCTCTTAAAGTTCCTTTGTACCAGGTTTTCTGATTAGAGTCATGATATACGTCTCCTTAGCTATGCATTGTATCTCTTGGTACCATTTGTTTAATGTTCAGATCGATGCTTCTATGAAATATAAGATCCAGTCATACATTTTGGAAGTCCTCCAATGTTTTTGTTCTGTTTTTTTAAAAAACAGTTTGTCGGGTGGGGTGGAAGAACTGATAATAGGGATGAACACTTCATTCAACTGAACAGATACTTCTACCAGAAGGCAAAGGGAACATTCTCCAAAGTTGGCACCGCTTAAGAAAATTTGTAAATTTGTTTTTAGAAAACATCAGCAGTCACAGTGCTGCTTTATAGGAGGGATGTTGAGTTGCATTGTTTGCTGCATTTTATTATCTATCTTGTCTTAGTAGCTTCCTGAGAGCAAGGTTTTAAAAAGTATTTATCTTATTTGAGAAGAGGAAAGCACACCACAGATGGGAGACAATTCAGCATTTGGGACTAGGACCTAAAGTACTTTAAAAGATCCATGGATCAATTGAAAATACTATTTTTCTTTTCTCCTTTTTCAAGCTATAGTTTTTTTCCCCTTTGACATGGACAAAGAGAGGAGAAAAAAGTGCAAAGTCTTCAGATATGATCAAGACTAGATGGCTTCTTATCTGCCTACTGTCTTTTTGTTTGCAGAATTTAAATTGCTTTACAGTACAGTATACATACACTATATCTTAACCACTTTAACAATCTTACTTTATTTAAACACCAAGGTAACCAAACAGAACAGGCTTCCCTATTATATTTGGCAAGTTTCTGAGCTCCAGTCAGAGACATGGATCAGCCTGAATAAAAACTGATCAGTGGTGATTCTTGGAGGGAGTTGCATGAGAAATTAAGAGAGAAAAATCTGATCTCCCTGCCCTCCGCTATTTCATAGCGATGTTCCCCCTTGCTCATCAGGTATTGTTCAGCTGCTTTTGAAGACAGGGTTAGCACTCTTCGGGAATACCGTGTTTCCCCAGAAGAAAACAGGGTCTTATTTTCTTTTGAACCCCCCCCCAAAATAAGCACTTGGCCTTATTTTTGGGGAGGTCTTATTATTTTTGAGGTGTAGGAGGTGGCGAATATGATCACCTAATGGTTGCTGCTGTGTTGCAATATTTTCAGGGAGGGCTTATTTTGGGGGGAAGGCTTATTTTAGCGCATGTGCTCAAAAGCCCAACTAGGCTTATTCCTTGGGGAGATCTTATCTTGGGGAAAACAAGGTAGCTGTGAAATGTATGAGAATAACCAAATATTTGGTGAGAACAGGATACAGTTCTGAAAACTAGAATGAATTTTAACAGATGATTAAATCCACTAATGTAGCTACCTGTCAGAACTCATCTGTCCAGTATTAGTCCATATTAAAGAGGAAGATTTGTGGATACTTTTTCACCCATGGATGATGTTGGAGGTTGGAAGAAGAGAAAAGAAAGCAGGGAGCATCAGCCAGTCCTGGTCTTCAATGTGCCTTGTACAGTGTAAATAAGGACAATACCATTTATTGGCATTGCTCCTTAGCAGGATAGAAATGGTCAGTGGGAGCAACAAATGCTATGCTGGCTCAAATACAAGGGGTGTCACTTTAAATCAGTTGTGAGAAAAACCTCTTAGCTACAGTAAGTTGTACTGATTTTTTTTCTTGGACCCATTTATGTATTATTCTGAGCTGAGCATAATAAAATGTATTTGATGCTTCAGGCATCTTACCCAGTCCACTTGCATGTTGAGTTTATTTAATGCTTCTAAGCATCTTGATATATATTTAATTATGTATTCATATCGGGTTTTTTTACTTTCTCTCCAATCATTTGGAAGAAAGAATGAGAGGGGGGATTATTTAACATTTTTATAGAGATTTACAACATTTTGCTCCTAATGACATAGAAAGCAAGGTTTAGTGTACATATTTCAAAAGTAACAAGAATTTTAAATGTTTTTATCTCATCCAAATTCATGATTACTGAAATTTTCTGAGTGGTGCATTCAGTACAAGGACCACGAATTTCCTTGGTGGCACAGACATTGTTTTGAGTTCAGACCATTTTGGTATAAGGCTTTCTATTACATCATAGTAGTTGTCAGTTCATGCCAAGCACATGTTCCAGAAGGTATCCATGCTGCAGTAACACATTTTGCTGAATAATTTTATCAGATGTACAGGACTCAATATCTGATGCGTGCAAGGGGTTTTGGTGAATAAGACATTTGCCCAGACAGCTAATTTTGTATTTACAGGTTCAAGAATAGAACAGTGGATTGAAAATAACTCCTGAACAGCGCCTTGCATAAATCAGTTGATAAGCCATGGGATTCAAAAGTGAATGAGCTCACCCTTTAGAGACCAGGCACAAACCTTTTAATAGATCTCTATAAGAAGTAACCACCTCCGGTTCAATGCAAGGATGAAATTCAGCAGGTTCTGACAGGTACTGGAGAATCAGTAGCTGAAATCTTGAGTAATTTGGTGAATCGGCAAATACCACCTCTGGCTGGCCCAGAGTGGAGTGGGAATGGAGATTTTGCAATATCCTTCCCCCCAGGAGTGGGGAGGGAATGTGGATTTTGGAGTATCCTTCCCAGCCACGTCCACCAAGCCACGCCCATAGAACCAGTCATAAAAAAAATTGAATTTCACCACTGCTTCAATACTTCCCCCACAAACACACACACAATAGAAGAGAGAACAGCATCTCATAGATGACTGTATGGGATTCTTCAGAGAGCATGTGAATAAAATTGTTCCTTTCCACCCAAGAACAGCAGGAGATTGTCTATCAACACCACTAATGTTGTTTTCTGTCCCAAATTCTGGCTGTGATTCATATTATACTAGGTTTAGAATACTGGCGTCATCCACAGAAAAGTATGTAAGTGGCCTTTGGCTAACTTCTCTCTACTGTGTGCTGTTCTGTGCTGTAATCAGCCAGTATCTATGGGCTTCCCTCTGTTTGTTGATGTGATTCTTTGATCAATAAATACTGTGTTGGTCTCTTAATTCAGGATGAGCTTGATAGAAGTGTTGTGGAGGAATCTTCATTTTCCTGTGAGAAAATTGGTGGGAATGAGGGGTGATAGGTATATATACATTTAGTTGTGAATGTGTGTGTATTTTTGTATATTTGCATTTATTTAATATGCCTAATCGTGATCACTGTATAGAATTTCTTATAATCCCATAATATCTTATTAATTTCTTTTTCTATTTATTAACTTAATGCTTTCAGTAGATACATATTGTTAAAATGTACATTTTGTCACTCATTTATTTTTCCCAAACTTTGGACCCACCCATAATTATTAATAAAAAAGGACTAAAGAATTAAATAAAATTGCTGAGGTTTGCATAAAAGTCCTTTTGTGATATTTTGTGAAAGCGTTTGAAAATCTTTGCTCCTTCATTTGAAGCTGCTCAAAATATTTGCCAGGACTGCATAATTTGTCAGAAAATGCATAATTTGGGCTCTTTAAACTTTTTTTAACAATTCAAATTAATACTACCAGAACCCACTCATGTTTAAACTGAGCTGCAGAAAATAATTTTTGTTACCAATAAGTGCTTCTGAAACATATTTGTGTGCCAAGAATTTTGGAATACTTAGAATACTGTCAAAAGTAGATAGTGGCATAAATCTTCTCTCATTGTGTTTATAAGTATGGATGACATGCCAGAGCATTCTTCAGAATTACAAATATAACTTGATAAGTCATGTGCAGATAATAAGAACAGGGATAATATATGTTGTGGATAATTTTTGCTACTATCTCATTTGCAATTGTTGGATAATATTTTTCTTTTTTTATTCAGAACGCGGGGGCCGGGGAGGTAATCCAGAGATAAATATAATTCATTGCCTGTGAATTTGTTCTTTCTATCTTAAATGACAGTTGTGAAACCAATGAAGAGCATGAGAAAGGATTGTTCCAAAGCAATTTGGAGTGCAGTTTTAGGATCTGCAAAGTACATTCCCCCACCTCTTTCTCTGTACGTGTATATGTACGTATATGTGTATCTGAATGTCTGCACATATATACAGTAAGCCTGTGCACGGCTGGCTCAGGAATTCTGGGAGTTGAAGTCCACAGGTCATAAATTTGCTATAGTTGCCCACCCCTGATTAAGAACCTAAGATTAGCATTGTTACATCAGACCAAGTCCTGTCTTAGTCCAATATGCTGCTTTTCACAGGGGCCAATCTGAAGGTTCTAAATTGCTTGAGGCTGAGATATACAGTTCTCACAGTAACGCTGCACTGTGGTTGATATTTAGAGGCATGTTGTCCCCTACCAGAGTTAACACTGAGTCTTCAAGATTAATAAGTCTTGATAGACTTGTCCACATCACCACATCTTGTGGTAATAAATTCCACATGTTAATGATGTGCTGTATGCACAAGTGCTTTCTCTTGTCTGTTTTAAATCTCTTTCCAATCAACTTTATCAGATGCCCTCTGGTCCTAATATTGTGAGAGAGGAAGAAACATGCTATCCTGATTTTATGCACCTCAATCTTGTGCCCACTTCAGTCACTATTTTTCCAAGTTAAGGGTCCCAAATTGCTTGCCTTGTCTCAAAAGGAATATGCCCTACAATCATTTTGTTGCTCCTTTCTGTGTTTTTTCAGCTCTACAATATGATTTTGCAAATATGACAACTAGATTTATTCACAGAGTTTTGATATGGGTTTATCATAGACTTGGGAACAAGCATTACAATGTTTGCAGCTTCATTTTTATTCTCATTCCTGATTATCATTAGTGTGCAATTTTCTTTCATTTTGGCTGACATATACTGAGTCAGCACCTTTGTTTAGTTGCCCATTGTGATCCCAAGCTCAAAACCCATCACTGTATATATGAAACTGGGTAAGGCATTACGACAGTGTGAATTGCTTTATATTTATTTAAATTTAACTGCATTTGGTTGAGTCTTCACCCAGTTTAAAGAGATTCTTCTGGAGTTCTTCACAGTCACTTTTGGTTTTGACCACAATCACTTTTGGCTTTTAATGAAATGAGAACTGCCAGATGTACAAGCTGGATTCAGAAGGGGCAAAGGAATTACATTACTAACATCTGATGGATAATGGAAAAGACCAAGGAATTTTAAAAGGTTCTATAATCTTTATTGATTATAGTATGACTTTTGACTTGTAGACCACAGCAAATTGTGGACACTGCTTAAAACATGAATGTTCTAGGTGATTTCATTTACATATTGGAGATATTAATTTAAGAGATACCAAGAGTGTAATGTCCTTGACTTACAACCGGCCGCAAGTCCTTGACATATGACTGACAGCCCAGCAACCAAAGGCTCGCACCTATTGGTTAAGACATGCCTGGCTGGAAGCGGGCTTTTTACTGTGTTACCATTGGCTGCTCTGCTTGACAGCTCCATATAAATAGCTGTCAAGCAGAGCAAGGTGCTGAACTGTTCTGTAGTTGCCTTGAGCGTTGTTCTATTGAAATAAAAGCAGTTCCATTTACCTCAGCAAATCTGATGCCTCGTCTGTGGGTTCAGGCTTCAATAAAGAGTATGTATTTATTTTTGCCTTTCTCACGCTTTGGCAGTGAGAAATGCATAAAAAATGGCAGCATATGCTGTAAAACATAGCAATTTTGTGTTTCTTTTTTAAAAATAAAAAAACTTTCTCTCCAAATGGGAAAAAAGAGTTATGTTCAAGTATATGATGCAAACCCACTCCCTTTGCATAATCATCCCATCATCTGTAGCCTATGGCATCTCCCCAAATACCTCCAGTTATCCCCCAAAAAAGTGACCACCCTTGTTTCTGTTCCTCCTTTGGCACAATAGGCACATCTGAAATTCCTCCTGATGCCAAACTTTTCAGACTAAATGTCCTCAGAAATGTTGGTGGCTGTAAGAGAGATTAATGCCAGATCTGATATGACTGGATAGATCTGGATTGGGGGGAGAGGGAGGGATAACAATCCTTTGCTGCTAGAATTGAAACATATAGATTTAAAGCAGATAGTTATGATATTTAATGCTTATTTTTGTTGTGTGATTTTTTTATTTTTAAAATCACTTAAGGGATTAAGGGAACATTAAAAAATTAAAAAGCAGTAGGCATCTATGAATAACATTTAGTACTAATAACTATTACCCCCCCCAAAAAAACACATAATAGTAATTCATAAAAATCACCATGAAAATGGTAAATAAATCAAAGCAGATTTTTAAAGCAAACTAGTAAAATATGTCCTCATTTCTGTAATTTTCAGGTGGCCAGCAAAAATAAATACATACTATTGATGATATTAAAGCTTAACACTGCAAGAATCCTATTTGGGAGGGGGGGGAAACACAGAAGATTTTTCAGAATGCTTTCATAACTTTTTTTTTAATCAACAGTTGGTTTAAATTTTCAACTAGCCTTGATTTCAAAGGGACAACTTCAAAACATATGCAAAAAATAAAAACCTAAATAAAACTCAATAAATTATTTCATTGCTTTGGTATTGGATTTCAAAGGGAGAGGAGAGAACACACAAGAATATTAGCGTGGACTATATTGGATCTTTGGGAATTGCTGTCAAATATTGATGAAAACAGCAAGACTGCAGAAGATCAGATAAAAGGAAGAAATGATTAGATTTGGAAGAACAATGTGAAAACTGTAGCCAACAGAGATTTCAAATGTAAGCAAATTGCAATCTACCAAAGAACAAACTTGGAGAGAGTCCCACATAACCCAGTATATTTACAGTGAAGCAGCATATGTAAAATTTTTATATCACATTTCCCTTCCTTTTTGAAAGTTATAAAACAACATTTTACATGACTTTGGCCGCACACAACTATTACTATTTGTCAATAGGCTTATGGGTGGAATGCTTAAAATATTAAGGCAAATACCAGTTTCTGTTGGTGGCCCAACTTTCTCAATCCTGATTGAAAGAAACCCAAACAACTCTATATAAAAATTACACGTTTGCTCATTTTGTAATAGGAAATGAGAACTAGATATGTCTGGATAAATATGAAACTGAATCCAGTAGGAGTAAAGTATTTAAAAAGTGTGAGTAGCAAAACAAGAGAATTTTTTAAAAAAAGAATGGATTCTAAATGACTAAATTGCATTAAAAAGTAGGTGACCAGTATGAAATATGTTAATATAGTTAGACAGGATGGATGGTAATTCTTTTGCAAAGAAAAAATACTGTGTAAATAAAGAATAAATGGATGCTGAAAGAAAGAAAGTTGAGTGCAAGGTATGAAAGAAGGTAACTGTGCCATGCAAAGGTGTTGTGGTGGCTTGGTCATATACAGGAAATGACTAAATTGTGAAATAAATAAAGGAAGGAAGAAAATGGATTGAGAGAAAGGAAAAAACTGAAAATGTTGCATTGGATGGAACTGATAAGAAGTTTAGAGTAATATGAAACATTTAAGAGCATAAGGCAATGTGTGAAATCAAGTAAGGTTTAGTTACAAAGGAAGCAATGATAGCTTGCACCAATAGGAAAATATGTATGGGAATAGTGAAGGCTTTAGAAATTAGATTTATTTAGATTTCCTTTCCTTTCTCCTGCCTTCAATCTATTTTGCTTCCCCATTCTTATATTTTTGTACTCAGAATTCTCTGCAGATGCATTGCTGCACGTTGTGTATTTGTACAATGCATTAGATGAGCTGTGGAAAAGAGGCAATAAAAACAACTTCTGCCCATTTTGCCCAAGTCAGTTGATTGCTGGCATCATGGATGATCACAGGTCCAAAACTTTTTAATGGGAAATATAACTTTACTGAAATAAAATGAGTACATTTGTTTAATTTGTTAAATTTATTAAATTTGATACATTTGTGGCTCAGTGCTAAGACGCTGAACTTGTCGATCAGAAAGGTAGGCAGTTCAACGGTTTGCATCCCTAGCGCCACGTAACAGAGTGAGCTCCTGTTACTTGTCCCCGCTTCTGCCAACCTAGCATTCGAAAGCACCTAAAAATGCAAGTAGAAAAATAGGGACTACCTTTGATGGGAAGGTTACAGTGTTCCGTGCACCTTCAGCGTTTGGTCATGCCGGCCACATGACCATGGACATGTCTTCGGATAGTGCTGGCTCTTCGGCTTTGAAATAGAGATGAGCACTTTTCCCTAGAGTTGGGAACGACTAGTATATATGTGCAAGGGGAACCTTTACCTTATGTAAAAAGGTAGCAAGGTCCTCAAGTGGAATTCAGTTCTTAATGACTACATACATGTGTGCATATATATATGCAGTATAATTGAGTGCAATTGTTTTCTTGCCAGCTTTATAAAAGTCGTTTCCCATTGTCACATTTTGGAATTTTTTTTCTCCTTCTCAATCTAATCTGTAGTCCCAGGAGTCTCAAGATGTTTCCATCAAGCTAAAGTCAGATTACATTTAGCTTTCAAAATCAGCCAATCCCTAAGTGCTTCCCATTCTAAGATGAGTATTATGTACCTGAGTTTAAAAAGGATCTAGGATATCTATGGATGGATCACCGAAAACAAGTTATGATTTTGTCAAAATGTGCATTGAAATATCATGATATGTACTTTAACCTCTATGTATTTGCATACTGCACAATGTCATGACGCCTGCATAAAAGGGAAATAATTTTCATCAAGACATGTTTTTTCATGTTACAAACTCTACCCTTTTTGTATCAATGTCATGTCACTCACATGTATGAAAGGAGTAGAATTTATAACATGATACCATGGCACTGGTTCACGTTTTAACAGAAGCTGTGAATCCTGCACATATCTCTCTTTCTCTGTATATTTACTGCCATTGCTCGTGATTCCTGCCAAAAATACTATTTCATATGTGAATTCTTTGCCACAACGATCATTTCCAAAGCTATTCTGATCTATTGGTATAATCTTAGAATAACATAATCATCTAGCTGGAAGGCTCATTTTGGTAATTCATTTTGTTTCATACATGAGACTAAATTAAAGCATCTTTGATAGATAGCTGACTACTTTCTGTCTGAATATATCAAACAAAGAAGAATTCAGCATCCCTCTTGTAACTAGTCCCACTGTCAAACTTCTCTTACCATTAGAAAGTTTTAATCATGTTCACGTTCTAACTTCTTGAAAATATAAGCATTATTCCATGTACTAAAATCAGAAAGACTTAAGGAGAGGTTATTCCATATGACATCCTTTTTAGATATTTCAAGGGTAATTCTCAGTAATCTTTTCTCAAACATAAATGGCCTCTGTCTCTTCTTAATGGATTTAACTTTTATTCTTTGATCATCCTCATTCTTTTTTCTATATTGTCCATATTGTCTTAATCTTTACTCCCTTGTGCCCAGTTACTGATACTTTATTTGAGTTTAAGTCTGTCCAATTCAGTATAGAATCAATGCTGCCAGGATTTGGAAAATGTACGGTACATCTACAACTAGATCCCATGCATTTGCATTTAGTTAAATTGTTACATTTTTTCAGTTGATTTTTTTTATTCTCCATCATTGATTTAGAATGTTCTTTCTATTTTATACAGCTAACCCACACAGATTTGTAGTTACTGCAAATTTATTACATATTTCTGCTACCTTTTCATTCAAATTATTAATAAAACGTTGAAGACTATCAGGTCCAAGACCAAAGGATTGGCATCCTTCTTGATACATCAATAAAACCTACTCACCTTCCAGGAATCTGGAGTTCTCATAAATCTGCCACGGACAATTTAAAATACACTATAGTGGATTTTGGGATATGATCTGTGAACATAAAATCAGACACAAATCTCTTGGGACTCACTATTTTGGATCTCTAAGGTCTCACTATTTTCTTGAATCAACATCTGCCTTCCACCATGCCGCAGAAAAGACCATAATGCAACAATATAAAACCAGCAGTGCCAAAACCATGTTTCAAGCAAGCTTGATTATCATTGATAATCATGGGTTATTATTTTATAAAACTGTTGGTAATTTCAAAGTTTGTTTTACTGTTTTATTCTATTTTAGGCCAAACCCTATGATTTACAAAACTAATGTATGTATTGTGATACTTATGAAGCAGTAAGATAATCAAAGACTATCAAATGGTCTTTCAGGGCCTCCTCTTTTTAAATTACAATTTGTATTATTTCATTTATCCAGCTTTGTTGTTTATAGAACAGAGTTCTGGATTTCTGGTCCCAAATCCTGCTCTCATGGCAAAATACAACACTATAGATACTATATGATACTACTTGGCGACATCATTTGGTTCAGCCTGTATTAGCCAGATTCCTGGATAAAACAGACTACATGAAACACATTGTGCCCATATTTTTAAAAAGTCATGTCTGGCCTTTAATTTGTTCCAAGGGTCCAATTTAAGGGATATGATTTGATCTGTAATGTCAAGACTGGTCAACGACCGAAATAAAGCACTTTGACTTACTGCTTGGTACCTCAAAGACCGCTTGCTCTCCTAGGGCCCACTTTGGCTGAAAGTATTCATCAGGGGTTCCTGTATTCCTAACTTATGTGGGTAAAGATAAAGCTCTCTTCATAGGCATGGCCCAGTTATGGAACTTCTTCCCAGAGTCACTGGCAAGATGCCGAATTTAATAGCTTTTAAGCAGCACGTGAAGACAGTTTTATTCTCCTAAGCTTTTAGTGGATAATATTTCAATGCTGTTTTATTGTTTGCTTATGACTGCTGATTAGTTTATGGTTACTCTATTTTACTGCTGGGGTGGGTTGTATGCTCAACTGTCTTAAGCCATTGTTGTTAGCTCCTTTAGAATGTTATACTTCAATGTAAATATATAAAATAAACAGAAATAAATACTCATCACTTTCCTATCCACGAACAGGAGAGCTATGAGCTAAATTCTAGTGACTTGTTTATTTCTTAAAATCAGGACCCCAGCTTTACCAGAATACATTTTGAGTGTATAAACTCTGTATTTATATAAATTCTTTTAACAGAGGCATTTTGTTTAGGTAACCCTGAGAATACATTTTTTTGATGAAGATTGTCAGAAGTGTTTTATTGGATAGGAAAAAAGATAAGCTTCTGGGGAGCTCTAAAGTTTCACAAAAAATTGTAAATTTTAGGTCAAACTGAACGGTGGATCAGGTACCAACATTTTACAGCAAGCCAGAATATTAAGTCAAATCTATGGAACAAAGAACTTGGTAACATGCTACTTAACTAATCTTTATTTTGCTTCCCAGACAAAGGATATTAGAAATGGAGACGTTCAAAACCACAAATTTCCACTCAGATAACTTTCATGAACAATGGAGTACTTAAGAATATGCTTTGGCAAGACTCAGTATAAGAACTTTGTAGAATCTCTTTTTTAAAAAAATGTTTCAGTTTGTTATGGATAAAAAATGAAAATGCCTTTAATCAGTTGCAAAATGTGAAGCCTGGTTCATTTGTGCGTGGAAGGATGAATGGCCAAGCTTCTTGTATTTCTTGGAAAAGAGCAAAGTGGTGATCACCATTCAGACAGCACTGTAGATTTTTAAGACTCTTTGTGTGAGAGAACGGGTCAGGTATGTATGTTTTGAAATCCTGGTTTATTTGACAGCTGTAGACATTTCTAGTTCTTCCATTGTTTGCAGCAATTTTTCTGAAAAATTTCTACACTCAAAACAAAAACCTATTTTTTTAATTCCTAGATTACAGAGAATTACCCTGGGAACTATAGATAAGTGGTTCTAGACTTGGCCATAGACTTGTTTGGGAATTATCTGTCTCTGGACTTCACTGGATAAAAGATGGAATTTAAATGTATTGAGTAGCAATTAATAACAAAAACTGTGAAAAACCTATGCATAGTTTGCTTCTTTGGCTATATTTTCTGCACATGCATCATTTTACCAAAAATCCACCTCTTGATATGGTTAAGCATATCCCATTTCATTGCATAGAAAAATTCAAAGGTGCAGAATTTTGCAAGTTTACTTTCTATTGGAATATGGTAATTGGACATATATTAGCATTTTATAATACTTCTATTTATTTATTCAGTGCCATAACTCCTCTAGACAGTAGCAATATCTTCAGCAAATCACACTAATGCCAAAAAGATAGTCCTTAATGCTACTATTATATTCTTGTTTCTCGTGGTCTTTCAAAAATATGTAAATCATAGTTTTTGCTTGGTGATGTTATCATATACATTTCATCATTTCTTCCCATGTTTCCTCCTTCCCCATATAACCTGTGACAGCCACAATAATATAACTGGAATTTCAATTAGAGTTGTGGATTTTCAAGAAAGAAGCAATGGGAAACACCAACACTCCATCCAGTACCAGCAATTACAGATTCTGGTAGTTGTGTAAACCCTATCAACTGCTTGGTTTAGCTCAATAAGAAAAGAGTCAGCATTCACCTGGAAAGATGAATATCAGAAAGCTCTAAAGCAGGAGTGTCAAACTCACATCCTCGTGGTGGCATCACATGACATATGGGGATTTTTTCCCTTCACTAACTGGGCGAGGGCAGGGCCAGCACGTGACGCATCCAGCCCATGGGCTGTGAGTTTGACACCCCTGCTTTAATGTAATCATTATAGACTCCCAGCATCTTAAATAAGAAAAAAATGTGCCAACAAAATTCATGATTGAATGATAAAAGAATGAAAAGGGAGGAATCCATTGCTATTGCTTTATTTGCATAGTTATCACAAGCCTTGGAGTTCAAGGTGCAAATTTTACATGCTGTTATTGCAGAGTTCTACAGAATTGAATTGCCTGCAGAGGAATAATTGAAGCTCAGGTTCTCAGGTGAAATCAGATGAAGATTTAGATGTTAAGCTGCAAGAAAATAATAGCATATTTTTCTTTGGGCAAAAGATGGCTTTTGGTTTTTATTTTTAGGTGAAATTAGGTCACTAGTGTGTTTAACTTCCATTGGCTGTTTATATATTGTGGTTCTAACTAAAGAAAATTATGTAAACTAAATCTTTGTGAATTTCATTTTAGTCGGGTTTTATAGGGCTCATATGGATAACTATTTTACTGCTACAGGTCTCCTCATGAGTAAAAGCTTATTCAATGTTAAAGTCTTACTTGCAAGGAGAATATTTCTTCCAATGGTCTACTCTTTGGCAGCTGAGGTTTGATTTGAATTGGACTGTTTCTTGTCTGTTTCCACATCCATTCTCTGAGAGGAGAGTTAATTTGAGCCCATAATTCTAGATTGTTTTCTATCTTCATTTAAACTATGGCTGTATATAGTTGTGGGAAAGGGAAGTTATGTTGTGGACACTACAGAAAGTTCTTATTAGTATAGGGCAATTGTGAACCAATTATTAAGAGCAATGGTTCACCTCCTTCACTGAAGAAAATTCCAGGAAATTTTTACCAGGACTCTAAGCATTGGTGGGATTCATTGAATCTCTTTCCAACAAATTTTCTTTAAAAAACCAGTTCCCCAAAAATATGATGGCTGTAAAAATGAAAAGATAGTGATTGTCACACTTTATAATTGACTAAATTCAGAATGAGATGAGACACTTTAGAGGAATTGGCAATTTTATCAAATAAAGCAAGAGAATGATTCATATTGTGGAGCCTTTGATGTTCTTGAGCTTGGCTGTTTCCTGTAGAAGTTTCATTTACCCAATGATACAAAGGAGTAGAATTTGCTCTCTGTTTATGTATAGTAGCTTGCCCTATCAGTGTTGGTAGGGGTGTTGTTTTTTGCCTTGGTAGTTCACTGATTGGCTTGCTGTTTATTGTTTGATTGTTTGTCTGATATTAATTCTTGCTTCTCTGGGTGTTGATTGCTTGCAAGGAGCTATTATGGTCTTTTTTGTTTCCTCTTTAGATTTTTTATCGTCACATTTGAATGCTGTGAAAATGTTATTTATCTCTATATGCTTGTTAATGATTGATTTGTCTCAATGCCAAGATTCCAGATCCTCTAGAATTTTTGGATTTAGCTTGGTCTAGGGTGCTCATAGTTTCCCAGATGTTTATATGATGTGAATTTAAGGAGCTTTCATTGTATCATCTGACTATTAATTAGTGTTCATGGAAACACTTTGCTAGTTTTCTACCTTTCTTTTCTACATAGTGGCTATTACAGTCCTTACATTGTATGCTGTAGATGACTTCTGTTTTGTGAGTGCCTCAAATTTCTGTGAGAGTAATGACAGCTTTACCTGTGGAAGGAGAGATATTGATTGTGCATATTTTACTTTGAAGAAGGAAATAATCTGGTGGAATGACCTATATGATAGTAAAAAAAAAGTATGTAGATCCCCCTCAGTGCTTGTGTTTTTTTAAGTGTTTGACTGGACATTCAAAAAAGAATGGGTGAGAGGAGTAATTATCCATCTCTAATGTGAATTAGTGCACAGCAATGGGTTTCAAATGTGTTCTGAATGCATTTAAAGTCCTCATGTTAATGTGATACAAAATGGTCCAACAGGATCTTTTGGTTCCACGATTGTTTTTAAATCCAGCCATTTTTGTGCATCAAAGAACAACAAGAAGCCTTATACAACACTATTTTAAAGAGAATTTGCATATCTATCATTTCACAAGAAAGAAAGTTAAAGTCCTTCCAAGCACAAACTAAATCTATTGATGCACAAGCAAATCAGAGAAATAATGGTAACTGTTTATATGAACAGATTTATGACACAGTGGAAGATGCTACTACAGTTTCATGAATATACTGCTGTGATCCAGCCTCATTTAGGCTCAATGAATTTAAAGACATTTTTACTTATCTCTTGGGAATGATTTGCAGCAATTATTGCATAATGCCTGTTCCATGTAGTCAAAAAACACAAGATTCTAAATTCATATTCATTCTCAGATTAAAGAGGAATTAATGGGGGCCAGAACAGATAGGTGTGCATCTTATAGTTTGTCTACTAAATATTCCAGTAAGATAACTTCCTATTCAGAAAGCCTTAGCATTTGCACCAAAGTAATGGTCCTTTGAAGTAATGACTCATATAAAAGATGGAGGGAATCCTAGGGACATTCGTAATTCAATGCATTCTCCTAATGTGATTAACTCTCTCTCTGCTTGCATATGTATACAACTGAGCTGATAGTTAAACTGAATCTTTTTCAGACACCAATGGTACTATTGAATCTAAGCATAGTGAAGCTAGAATGACATATTAGCTAAAGTGGCTAGTATGTCAAACCTCCCCCTGGAAAAGGAGGAGAGCATCTCACTATCTAATCATACTTAACTAGCTTAACTAAAGGTAAAGGTTCCCCTTGCACATATGTGCTAGTCATTCCTGGCTCATCTCTGTTTCAAGGCCAAAGAGCCAGCACTGTCTGAAGACATCTCCATGGTCATGTGGCCAGCATGACTAAATGCTGAAGGCGCACAGAACGCTGTTAACTTCCCACCAAAGGTGGTCTCTATTTTTCTACTTGTATTTTTAAGTGCTATCAAACTGCTAGGTTGGCAGAAGCTGGGACTAGTAAAGGGAGCTCACTCTTTTACGCGGTGCTAGGGATTCAAACCACTGAATTCCCATCCTTTCTATTGATAAGCTCAGCATCTTAGCCACTGAACCACCACGTCCCTTAACTAGCTTAACTAGATGAAACCCAATCAGCATCTGTCTAGAATTTCATGTGGGTAAGCAACTTGGTTTTATTTGAAAAGAATATATTTTGTTTATAAGTTATTGACTTTCAAATGATTTCTCAGTCATGCAAGACAGGCAATTTTAGTGCCTTTTGGCAGTCACTCATTAACTACAAAAAAAACCAATGATACTTACTGATCAGTTCTACCTAAGACCTGATGGGTGGGATGGGATGTGTTGTTTTTCGTTCCGTGACTTGTGTGAACCCAGCAATATGATTAATTAATGGTTTTGTGTATTGGGGAAACTCAGGAAATTGGTTTCATTCAATAAAAACATAGCCACTGTAACTAATGTGTGATAAATGAATATCAGTGGTATAAATGGGAAACTGAAAACCTGAAGCAAATTAAGGAAGCAGTGAAAAAAATAAAAACTCTCACTCATGAAAGGCATCCAATATTCTGTTTGATAGAAGAAGGTTAAAGTGGGATATTAAAAAATGGTCTCCAGGCTCTGCCCCTTTGTAAGGACAGTAGAACATCATTCTCTAGATGGTATCATAGCAGAATTATTTTTCTCTATTTTTCTCTTTGACCCTGGTATTTACAGGGAGATAGATGAAGTAGGAACTATTTTCATAGCTTTGAATTTCTACATTTTCTGTGCTCACATCAAAGTTTATGTCATTTAAGTTTGCTTTTGAGAAAGTAATTTCCTGTTTTATTGCTTATAAGAAATGTAAAAATATGTCATGGAAGTTTAGAAATTAGCTGTTCAATTCATCCTTCAAGAATAAATTGAGAGCATGCCATGTTATTTCAATCACTTTCAATGGTGTTTCAGGCCTTATATATATTAATGTAGTGGGCCAAAATCTGTTTTCAGTAATATATGAACATTTCTTCTGACTTCAATGTGGAGCTGCTTATATATACGGTAGAACGAAGAGAACAATTTGGCAGTGTTCTTTCCACTGAGTATATGCAAACATACAAGAGTGTTATCCATTGTCACACAGCTGGAAGTGAGACTTAGCCTTTCCCACAAGCACTAGAAGTATTACAATTAGGAAATTCATGATGTTACGCCTTTGCTTCAAAATCCCCTGGGCTGAAATTTTATATCCATAGATTCAAGCCAGAATGTGTTTGTACAATTGAGTTACATGCAAAAGCCTAAAAACATTGATGTACTATAGAAAAAGTATCATTACTATGCCAATGATAGCAGTATGTTGAGTGTCATTAAGAAAAGTTGGATTCAAACTGAAGAGAGGTTAAGCTATCAGTTTTTGAATCGAGAAATTGATAACTGTGGAACAGCATCTGAGAAAAGGTTGGAGAGAAGAAACTCTAAGTCCTTTAGTATCTAGCCTGCCTATATATGCATAACCTAGCACTCCATTTAGTCTTTAAATCATCCCAAAATACGAAGAACTGAAAATGGATCCTTTTTGTGTTTTGGGGATTTGGGAAGGATTTGAAGGGGAAGGGTAGATGCATTGAGGTTTATTAAAATTTAAGAGATTTCACACTTGCAATGATCTGAAACCAGGGAAATTTTCCCATTTGGGGAAAAGGATTTAAGGGGTATGACCCTTTCAAAGTCTTCTGGTGATGCCACAGGATTATTTGCCAGCTACACTACAGTAGAGTCTTCAGGCAGGATAAATGTAAATTACCATAGGGTAGCCAACAAAATGGTTATATATCCTTTGTTTAGACTCTAAACATACATTGGTTTTGAAGTGGAAATGACATAATGCTTTGGCATTCTAAAAGGTAAGGATGAAATCCTACTTGTGCTTATCTGAGAATAAGTTTTATTGAACGCAACAGGGATTTACTCTTGGGTACTCATGCATGTTTTAGGAAAATCTCATTCTCCCCCTTCACTGACAATAGCATCCCATAAGTATCACTGTAGACTCACAATTGCTCAGGATATAACTGATGCTGCTTATCTCAATACGCTCTTTCAGCAGGATATTGGTTGTATTTAATTTAACTGTTGAAGCAAGTAAGGAGCCTGAGTAGCTGATGGTTTGGGAACTAGCTATGAATATTGTTCAACATACAGTATATAAAATTCATAGCAAAGACATCAGAACAAGCAAAAAGTATTGCTGCAACAGAAAATACAAAAGTGGTTATTCAGATGTCCAATAAGCAAATATTGGTGCAATATCCCTCTCTTCAGAGTTTGTGGTATTCAGGGACATGTTTCCTCTGCATAACTCAACTATGTAACATGGGGATTGTTCCTACATGGCTAATGTGGATGATTATATCAAATGATTTTCTGAGTGTTGGTAGGAAAGTACTTCCTCCTTAAAACAATTTTAAAAACATTTTGAACTTGTTTCTCCATTAAAAAAACCTACTATTTCCAATCAGTGCTAAAACCACCACATAACTGACATGAAATACAGGACTGACAACTGATATAAAACTGTCTTTTACTTGCAAATCATTGTACATTCAGGCTATGTAAGCAACAAGGTCAACACTTGGATTGGGAATCAGAGAGCTATCATCTGTCTTTCAAACACCATATACAACCTTTTCAATTTTTTGAAGAGGAAACAACAGCAACACAATTTAGGTTAATATGCCCTGATTGTATAAAAGAAGAGTGTCCTCTAGGGTGGTCTTTCAGAAATTAATGATTTGTCAGAGAACTGAGAACAGGCTGAGAGCCAAAGAATATATTAAGACTTGGTGGTGCATTGTGCTGATGCTTCTATCGAGAATATTCTCAGTATGCCAGCATTACTTTGTTTCCCTGCCAGCATCCACCTAGAGCCCTCCAGATGTGTCAGCTTACAATTGTTATCATCTCCAGACAGCATAGATGATATGGGGTGTGTAATCCAATACATAGTTCTGCAGGGCACCAGCAGTTAACTTCTGAGAATCTCTTTTGCACTTTGATTTTGGCTCTGTTTGACTCTGAGATAAATTCAATTGCGTCAGGTAATGGTTTTGAAAAAGACAGTGAGCCAGCTAGTTTCTGTACTGTGTTTGAAGGTATGTTGTAAATTTTTGGTTTTAGGTTCTAAGGAGGTTTATGTGTCTTATCACATACAATAGGGAAGAAAAAAATGCCTCATCTTCAGATAACAGAGCTTATCACAGCACTAATGAATATTTTTAAAAGCTGTCTTTTTAAAGGACATACAACCCCTTATCAAGGTCTTGTTTAAAGATTTGCAAAAAGCTAAGACAGCCACCATTATCAATAAGAACATAATCCCTCTTCTCAAGATTGCAAAAGCCCTGGCCAGAAATGATATCTAACAAGTATCTTAGTAGAAATCCACTAACAGCTATTCTTTAAGAGAAATGTGCAACTCCTGAAGACACTCAAAAATAATTTCTTAATCTTATTATGCTATTTTTAACGTCTCCACATTTGTTATTTGCCCATTGTTGTGTTGTAGTTATGCTACTGAATTTAGTTTCTACTTCCAGAATTATTCACATCAATTTCAGATAATAAGCAGCATATTCCAGAAGATTTGGGAGTCATGGATGCTTCAAAAATGACCTGAAATAGGATGAACAATATAATTCAAAACTGTGTACTTTATACTGAGCTCGACATAGTTTTCTTACCTATCTATGGACATGAAATTGCAATCTTGCAGTATAACCTATTTCTGTATTTTAGACACAATCCATTGAATTTAGTGGCATTCTTTTCCAAATAAGTAATCACAGAATCAATATTTATCCTCCTACCTTACATAGAAGAAATTATATCAGTGAAATAATTCTTCCTCAAGTATTGTAGATCATCAAATGTTTTTCTCAGCACACAATATAATACAAATTGATCAAATCATAGGCTATCATAATGAATCACATTTTACTTACGAACTATGGAAAATGATAATTAGACTGCAATCTAAATAAATAGTTTGAAAACCTAAGAATGCTTGCCCAAAAACCTGATCTCAGTGGGCTTTTTAACTGGGGTGGGAGATTTTTTTTTTTTTTTTTTTTGGTCAACAGCAATTTTTAGTCATTACCAAGTGGAAAATGCTAACTGATTTGCCCAGGGCTCAGAAAACACAATCTTCCAAATCTGCTTTCCTTTATATACATTTGCATGTAATTTGTGGTTGGGCCCCCCAGGGATTCTGTTTAAGTAGAAAGGACATTGCAACAAAAAGTCCGATTGTACCATCTATTTCCACATAATTGATGCAAGAGAGACTCTTTGTCAGAATAGACGAGAGATAGAAACGGAATGGAAGGAGCTAAGTGAAACAGACACTGATGGCAAGGGAAAATGAATCTCTTAGATTTAGTAGATGCTGTCCCAGAGTGAAGGAAAGTGTCCAGAATTCCTCCTTCCATGAAATTGTTAAATATGCCAGAACTTTATTACTTTATTTATATATACATTAATTATAAAAAGAAATAAACTATTTTGCAAGCCAAAGCACAAATCTTAAGACTTATAGGGCAATGATGAGCCTCCTTTTGGTAGCTGGTACTATGCAATGATTTTTGTGGGGAAGCACATCACCAAATAAAAACATCACCAAATAAAAAAATATTTGTAAAATGTGTTTTTTAGTGCTTGCCGTACAGTTCTCATATGCTTTTGCCTAGAGATGGTATGAAATGCCACCACTGGGTTGTTGGGAATCACATTCTGAGAGGAATCTGCAAAAAAAAAAAGGGGGACCTCTGGAATCACATGTCACCTGTGAAGATAGATTGCTCACCACTTTACAGAGGAATATAATAAGCAGCATGTTCTGTGCCATGTGAAGAAAGACAGGAAAATTATGTAGAATTTTTCTCAGTTCTTTAGGAGAGACAACAGATTGGATAATATGTCATTTCCTCGTACATTATTTGTCCCCTTGTAGTAACTGGGTTCCAAAAGACCCTAAAGTTCTATCTAATTTTCAAGAAATATGTCAGTTTGAAGATGTGGGTAAGCTACCTATTATAGGGAAACTTTCTTTATTTTAGCATTTATATTTTACTTTTACTTTGAAAACCCAAGTTCACTTACACGAATTTGCTTGGAATGAAATAGACGTCAAAACCAGAACCGTGACAGCAGTAGCATCAGACTTGTGAAGTACTCCAAACAGGAAGCATGCCAATGCTAATGAACTAAATCTATTTTATTGTAAAGTTACATTCACATAATCTTGTAAGTTTGAATGAACATTTCTCACCTGTCCCCTTTTATAGTCCAAGAAACTAGGGAGGATCTTCTGAGGCACTTGCCATGCCCACCTTCCTTCTGTGGGCTAAGATGCCTCTTATGTGACTGTTCCCCTAGCTGTAGCTTTTCCCCCGTCTTCCAAGATCATTCCCACATAATGTTATAGATAGTACAGGTACCTACTGCTTTAGATAATGATACTTCTATGGTTGACTAGGATCAGGCTTGTAAAATTGGTTACTGAGATGAGAGGAAGGGAAGGAGAAGGATGAGGGGAGAAATTTGCAGTTTGAAACGTGAAACATTCTTGGAAAGTTTTTTACTTCTTACTTTGAAAAATAATAGGTTCTTTGCCCCATGATTTCTCTGATTCTTTTCTATTCCAGCTTAGAAGGGATGCTTTGAAGCTGAGATGCACGCTTTTAGAAATACATCTGCTGGTCCATGAAATCCAGATTGTTGACAATAAATGGAAACAAATCCTGGGATTCCAGGGGGAGTTTTTCCAGAGCTTTACAAAGATACTAAGAATTAAGCCTGGAACCTTTGATGTACAAAGTATTTTCTCAGCCCCTGTACTACAATCTTCTTATATTGTACAACATCATATGATTATTACCTCAAGGTCTTCAGCAGTCCGCAGAAACTTCATAGACTTCCCATATTCCTCTCAAAAGCTGCCACCAATACATTTCTTTAATGATTACTTAAATAAATTAAATCTTAAGATGACAATCCAAACTCCAATAATGAATGTGATGAATCCCCTTGTCCAAAGTTGGAAGATAGTTTTGAAGAACTGCCTATCTGAAGTTGAAATTTTCAGTAAACACAAAACCTGTAAAATATATTATATACTGTCATCTGACAATGGCTTCTTATTGCTATAGTAATAAAATCCAACTGCAAAGTGGATCACATTAGAGAAAAATAATTTAAGTGGTTATGATAACAAAAAGCAATTATTTTGCTCCAAGGTTTACATATTATTGACTCTGAATAAATACTTTGTTTTTGTTAGGAAAGAGGGAAGCTTAATTTTGCATTCTGCAAGACTTTGAAGAGTTTTTCAAAAGAAACATTAGAAACCAATATCAAAAGATCCTTCCATAAAAATTCAAAACTTCAGTACAAATTAAATCAGTCTTGTGTTTTGGTGGAGTTACAAAGATGGCTCCATCACATAACTGATGACTCATTAGTACTAGTTAGCTTTTTTCCATGCCAGTCGTAAATGAAAAGATCCTGTGCACTGCATTAATCATTCTAAAGTTACAGTTATGTTAAAACTTATACATCTGCCTATTTGTGAGTTAAATTGAGTGTGACTCAAAACAAATTTATACAAGAGGAGGATGCCATATCTTAAAATAACAACACAGAAACTCTGGCAAATTCAGCATCATTCATATGATGAAAAGCCACACAAATGGCATCATATTTTGCAGCAATCAGAATCACCCAGTTCACCTTTGGAATTGATTTGGAATTTGAGGTGAAGTTGAGAGGAAAAACCCTACATACAAATACATTTTGTAGGAGACTACAAAGGCAGAAACCAATGCTTGTTGAGAAGGGTATTGATGCTCATCTGAAGTGTTCTTAACAGTACCCCAATGACTTTCCAAATGCTGGAATAATGTTCTGTGGACAGATGAGTCAAAAGTGGAAATTTTGGGATTATATGGGTATCATTATATTTGGTGAAAACCAAACCCAAAAGATTCCACAGTAAGAAACTCATACTAACTTTCAAATGTAGAAGTAGCAAGGTCATGGTTTGGGTTGTTTTACTGGCTTCGAATCTTGATAACTTGCCTCCATTTAAAGAAGCATGAACTCTGCTTTATACTACAGATATCTCCAAGAGAACATCAGTCCATGATCACAAAATTAAAAATAAATCTATAAAAGAATGGATGAAGAAGATTAACTTCTGAAACAGTGAATTAGGGAAATTACTTTAAATAAACCAGGGGTTTTCTGCTTGTTAATAATAAAATACAATACAATAGCAGAATTGGAAGGGACCTTGGAGGTCTTCTAGTCTAACCCCCTGCCTAGGCAGGAAACTCTATACCATTTCAGACAAATGGCTATCCAACATCTTCTTAAAGACTTCCAGTGTTGGGCATTCACAACTTCTGGAGGCAAGCTGTTCCACTGACTAATTGTTCTAACTGTCAGGAAATTTCTCCTCAGTTCTAAGTTGCTTCTCTCCTTGAACAGTTTCCACCCATTGCTTCTTGTTCTGCCCTCAGGGGCTTTGGAGAATAGTTTGACTCCTTCTTCTTTGTGGCAACCCCTGAGATATTGGAACAGTGCTATCATGTCTCTCCTAGTCCTTCTTTTCATTAAACTAGACATGCCCAGTTCCTGCAACCGTTCTTCATATGTTTTAGTCTCCAGTCCCCTAATCATCTTTTTGCTCTTCTCTGCACTCTTTATAGAGTCTCAATATCTTTTTTACATTGTGGCAACCAAAACTGAATGCAGTATTCCAAGTGTGGCATTACCAAGGCATTATAAAGTGGTATAAATTAATACCAGATAATATTTTAATTGGGCAACAGTACAAACTGAATCAACCAATTTTGCTGCTGAGAATGGGAGAGGAGGCACCATCTTGTCCTCTTAAAAATTAAAGTGCCATGGATCAGTCCTATATGACAGTGTATTGAGTACTTCTCCTTAGGTGAGACTTAGAACAACTTTTCAATAATAAGCCATGGACTTGAAAAAAAATTAGATTTCTAGTAAAACAGGGCAGAATAACAATCCCCTGTTAATATTTGTGATAATCAGCTATTTAAAGATGCAACACCAACAACAATTCAATTGAATTCTGAGGTTACTCAAACTAGCCACCTTTTCCAGGAGCAAGAATCCAAATAACTCATTTTTTATGTTTTTGCAGCACAGATACAGTGTGTCTAATAAACACATGGATTATTTGTTCCAACTGAAGGTCTGGGGCAAAGAGCAAAATATTAGGTGGGAAAGATATAGAAAAGTATTCCAGCTGGAACACCTGAAGGATGGAAAAGGACTTCCTACTATGGTCATCCAGCATTTTCCTCTTACTGCTGCCAATCCCCCATGGAGTACCGACACGGAAGCCAGTTGTGATTCATTTGGGCCAGCAAAAAGAGCCCACCCTTCTTCAAACTGTATTTAAGCCAGACTGTAGCTACTTTGAGAACAGCAGGTCAAGTGGTCATCCTAAGCAGTAGCTTTTCAGTGTGTTAATTTCAATCTTGTTTTGTCTTTTTTTTACAGCATAAACCTAGATTAACGTATTTATATTATCAGTTATTTTCACAGTTATTTTAATTATTTTGTCTTAATTTTCCAAAGGTGATGTTTCTTTTAAGCTACTTTGGGCAAAGCCTACAGTGGAAAAGCAGCATATAAACCAAACTAGTCCTAGTATAAACATATGACTTAAGTGGAGAAGAGCGATACTTCAGTGCCGACACTGTGCCTAATTCATTTTATGGATAGAATTCTGCATTCAAAAGTTACACTATGGGAGTTATTCCTTTTGCCTGTTTCCATGGAATATTACTGACTTCAGTGCCCTGCTCCAGTAATCCATGCACGGAACTGTGTGTTCCATCAATAGCAGGAAAAGTGTAAATTCTGCAAAAAAAATGTTACCATTTCCTTTTGCTTGGCTGCCTATTTGAACAGTTTGGCTGGAGGATTTTGTTGCAGACAGGAATTTAATTTTAATGCCATTTTTCTGTAGAGGTTTTCTTTTACTTTTTCCCCCTGTTGAAGAAATGGTTTATTACTGCAGGAGTTGTTTATAAGAATAAATCTATTTGTCCAACTGGGTTTAATTTTTCACTACTTCTTAATAGTAACATAAATATTTAGCATTCTTTATCATTCATTACTGAAACCCTTGAAAATAAGAAATTCTCTATCCCTATGCAGAAATTACATTCTTAAACTTCTGTAAAAGTGGGCAAGGATGGACTAAATGCTCCGACAAACTGCAACATCGTGGTCCTGGTAGATCTCTTTCCTGATTTTGGTATATTGGGTATCAAAGAGAAGGAGAAACTGATGCACATTTAAAAAATAAATCATCTTTTTAAGTAATTTATTCTTGGTGAGTTCCTTTCTACTTCCTTATTTCCTCCTTTATCATTGTGGGTGATGAGGGTGGTACAAAGTGTCTGGTGACTACACAGGCATATACAGGTAGTTTCCTTAATAACAATACAGAATTGATTTCCCCATTAACTGTCTGGGAAGAATTTTAATAATTGATAAAAATCATAGGAAATTCTTTACCCCACTGTCTCAAAGAATTGACCAAGACTAGAAGATATGTTACAATTGAATAGGTGCATTTTAACGAAGATTGCTGCGAAGATCACTGAAAGCACATCTTCTCTAAGCAAGCAACCCATAAATAGTAAAACCAATTATCTGTGCAAGAGTAATTAACCAAATAACCCATTCATTCACTCTTCCCCAAAACCCACAAATATACTGCCCAGATATCATCAAGGCAATCAAGGCAAGTCAATAGACATAAGGAAGGACAATCAAGATTGACCTTTTGACAGAGTTACACACTAGAACCAACATGTACATATACCCATGCCCCTCAGGTGTCATATACTAGAAAAAAACCCATGCCCCTCGAGCCCACACCAAGGATTCTATAAAACAACCTCTCTATATCTCATTGTACCCCCTGAAGGGAACCTCTTTGCTTTGGGGAATAATTGCTTTGGGAGTTATGCAAGAACAAATCAGAATGAAATCTAAGCATGCTGTGTGGAAAGGACATCTCAAAGGTTGGGAACCACTGAGTTAGATGCATTAAAACTATTTCATATGATGCAGGGCTTTGATTATGCAAGATTTAAAATGAAGAAGCTATATTTTCCTTATCTTGTTGCTTGATATTCCTACTAACTTGATAATCCTGCCAGTTATGTAAATTTACCACATCTTTTTGTGGTATGCCTTTCACTGTTTTAAAAAATAATTTTGAGGTCCTGAGTTTAGATTTCAACTCTAAAAGTTATTTATGGCAGGATTTTTGTTGCTGCGACTGTTGTTTTGAAAACTTTAAATTTAATAGGATTCTTTGACTTTGTCTCTCCAGACTTGGAGAAGAACTTTGACTTTAGAAAGCTAAGTATGATTTTGGTTCTTCTTCTCATATCACTCCAAGTGAGGCTAACATTTTCTAAAGCTGATGTATCCTGACCTCAGAATGCGTCCAAAGAGGCATGGATGCATTTAGGTTATTCTACATAATTAGTTGCCCTGGTTATGCAGAACTCTCAATCTATGGCATTATATTATGGAAAAATATTCATTTGGTCTACATCTAGTATACAGTATGCTAAAGAGAGGCAGAGGAAGGAGGAAAACAATTCAAAATTACTTCACAAGATTTCACATAGCTATGTCTCTCTTAACACAGAATGGACAAAGCCTTACACAGATAGATGAAAAATCTAACTTCTGTTAAACATGGAGACAAGCTTCATTATTATATTGACTGAGTTTTGCTTTTAATAGTTTTATATTCAATTCAATTTTTCAGTGTTGATTATTCCATGGGTATATTGCATAGCTTCAGATAATCTTTATGACTATTACTTTAGTGAAATCTTACCGTATTCCATCAGGATAGATTTTTTTTTCCTTTGAAAACAGTTTTAAATAAATATTCATTTCTAAGGCTTATCTTCTTTTCTCATATGAAATTTATTCAGTCTCTTAATTTTTTTTATTTTTTTTTATCTTTTTAATATATATTTTATTTTGTTTTCATTCTATACAATCACATATTCACTGTGCTTAATCAGGGCATATAACATTGAATATAGAAAATGCCCTCTACAATACAAACCCAGTATACCACCTTGACCCGCCATACACCCTCTTTCAACCCCCTCCAACTTTCATTCTTCCTTCTCACACACCCCTCTACGCCTACTTCCCCTCCCCTTCTTTTGACCCTATCACACCCTCTCCATTCCCTCCCTCCCTTCTCCTCCTCCTCTCTCTCACCCTCTCCACCCTCCTTCTTCTTTCACTCGACTCTTTCCTTCGGTATCTATTACCTTCCAGTATATTCGGTTTGTTCTATTTTCGCACTAACATTGAAAAGCCACAGTATACAAATACAATCATGGAATTTAACACATATTGTATTTCCCCCCTCCCCCCTCCCCCTAAATCCCCACCTCCCTTCCCTCCCCCCGACTTCCCAAAGACCATACGTGGTATAACTTTTGAACAATCACAGTCTAAAATATCTCTACATTGAACTCAGCTTCTTACTGTTACCCAAATTTTAAACAATTTAAATTATTACTGATACTAAGCATAAGCTATCTGGAGTTTCTTAGTCCCATATTTACTTTTTATGTAATCAATCCATTTTTTCCAGTCTCGTTTATATCTCTCGTTTGAATGTTCTTTGAGATATGCAGAGATTTTGGCCATTTCGGCTAAGTTCATAACTTTCAAAGTCCATTCTTGAATTGTAGGTAAATCTTTCTTCTTCCAATACTGCGCCACCAAGAGTCTTGCTGCCGTTATTAAATACAGAACCAAATTAGTCTCTGCTGCTGTAAAATCAATACATATACCCAGTAAAAACAACTGGGGGGTAAATTTTATCCTTCTTTTAAAGATGTTTTGCAGGATCCACCATATTTTTATCCAAAATGCCTTGACATTACGACATGTCCACCATATATGAAAATATGTAGCATCACAAGAACCACATCTCCAACATTTAGGTTGAACATTTGGATACATAGAGGCAAGCTTTTTAGGATCTAGGTGCCATCTATAAAACATCTTATAAAAATTTTCTCTCAAGTTTTGTGCTTGTGTAAATTTCACATTTCTTACCCAGATTCTTTCCCATGTTTCAAACATTATTGGTTCCTCGATATTCTGAGCCCATTTTATCATACAATCCTTAATCAGTTCCGTTTCAGAATCCATCTGTACTAATACATTATATATCCTCTTTATATGCATTGAGCTTTGATCTCTTATTTGTTTAAACAAGTTATCCTCAACTTTTACAAAGCCAATTTTTTGATCTATTTTCCACCTAGCCTGTAATTGACCATACTGAAACCACGTTTGAACTACCTTCTCTTCTTTAAGTACCTCTAAAGATTTTAGTTCCATCACCCCTCTTTCTGAGATAAGAAGTTGTCTATAGGTGGTTCTATCGTGTTTTTGTTCTACATTCATATTTTCAATTGCATGTCTAGGAATTGCCCACATGGGCACTTTATCATTTAATTTATGTTGATATTTTTTCCAAACCCTCAATAAAGCATTTCTTAAAATGTGATTTTTAAATTTCTTATCCGTTTTTTTGTTAAATAACAAGTAAGCATGCCAACCATATAACAAGTCATATCCCTCGATATTCAAAATTCTGTCATTAGTTAGATGAATCCAATCACTAATTGCAGATAATGCCACTGCGTCATAGTATAATTTTAAGTTAGGTAATTTCAATCCTCCTCTTTCACGTGCATCTTGCATTATTTTCATCTTTACCCTCAGCTTCTTTCCTGCCCACACAAATTTATTGATACCCTTCTGCCATTCTAAAAGATTTGCATCTCTTTTAAGTATTGGTAACATTTGAAAAAGAAATAAAAATTTTGGTAAAATGTTCATTTTTACTGCCGCTATTCTACCCAGCAAGGACAAATGCAGTTTTTCCCACCTTTTCAACTCCAACTGTGTACTATGCCAAAGTGATTCATAATTATACTTGTATAATTTCCCATTTGAGATTAAAATATTAACTCCAAGATATTTAACTTTTTTAACTACCTCACATCTTAGCATCGCCCCCAGTTCTTCCTTCTGTTTGATAGTCATATTTATAGCTATTATTTTGGTTTTTCCTAGATTTATTTTAAATCCCGAGACTTGACCATATTGATTGATCGTATTCAATAATACCCTACTAGTTTCCTGCGGTTGTTCCAATATTATAACCAGATCATCCGCAAATGCACGGACTCTATATTCTTGCTGTCTAATTTTAATCCCTTTTAGACCGCCTAGGCCCCGTATCTTATTCAACAGTATTTCCAAAGTTATAATAAACAATAATGGGGACAGAGGACAGCCTTGTCTTGTACCTTTTTCAATTTGAAAGGAGTCTGTCAGACTTCCATTGACAATGATCTGGGCTGTTTGCTGCTGATATATTGCACCAATTGACCGTAAAAAGCCATCTCCTATCTGCATTTTTTGCAATGTCTTCAGCAGGAATTGCCAATTAACTCGATCAAAGGCTTTCTCCGCATCCAGAAATATGAATGCGGCCGGAATTTGATTGTTCTTTCCCAGGTATTCTAAAGCGTTGATAATTAATCTAACGTTGTCCTTCATCTGTCTGCCCTGTATAAAACCAGTTTGATCGGTATGTATCAGTTGTTGAATTACCCCCATTAGCCTATTTGCTAATATTTTAGTAAAAATTTTATAATCTACATTGAGTAATGAGATAGGTCTGTAATTTTTTGGTTGGGTAAGGTCTTGGTCTTCTTTGGGTATCAACGATATGAACGCAGTCTTCCACGAAGGAGGCACTTTCCCTCCCGATTGAATTTTATTGAATAGTTCTCTGAGGGGTTCTACCATTTCTAACTGTAGATTTTTATAATAAACAGCTGTTAAACCATCTGTGCCTGGTGCTTTCCCTAACTTTAATTGTTTAATTGCCTGCAAAATTTCCCCAGAGGTTATAGGTTGATTCAGCTTATGCCTATGTTCTTCTCTAACTAGGGGGATTTTCTCTTTATCTAGGTATTTGTCTATATCTCCGTCCTTAATTTTATCCCCTTTATACAACTCTGTAAAAAATTCCCGAAATACCTTTTGAATCTCTTCCTGTTGAAACACTTCCTTCCCTCTGTAACACAATTTGGATACATTTCGAGCTTTCCTTTTTTTTCTAATCTGATAAGCCAACCACCTACCGGGTTTATTTGCATTGCAGAAAGTATTATGTTTAGCATATAATAAACTAGTAGCTACCTGGTCAGAGATCAGCATATCAAACTGAGATTTTAATATAGCAATTGTTTCCCTAATCTTTGTATCTCCTGGATTCAATGTTAATTCTGACTCTTTCCCTTTAATTTCCTCTTCCAATTCTTTTCGTTTTTGCCCTTGTTTGTGTCTATGTATTTTGTTTATATTCATTAATACTCCTCTCATATACGCTTTGCTTGCATCCCATACATATTCCAAAGATGTACCCTTGTTCATATTGAGAACAAAATATTCCGATAGCAATTTTTTACAATCATTAACATACTTTTCATATCTAAATAAATTTTCATTCAACCTCCAGGACCTTCTTGCCTGGGCCACCCTTCCCAATTCCATCCATACTGGATTATGGTCTGAAAGAACTCTCGCCATAATCTTTGTCTTCTTCACCCTACAAAGTAAATCATTTGTAATTAGTATAAAATCAATCCTTGAAAGAGATTGATGTCTATTGGAAAAAAAGGTAAAGTCATATTCTTCTGCATGCCTCTCGCGCCAAGCGTCTCGTAATTCAAAATCGTCCAGCATGTCAAAAAAGGGTTTGGGTAACTTAGCTCGAAATTTGGTGTTCGGGCGAGCTGTCTTCTTATCTCTTTTGGTGTCGATCACGCCATTCCAGTCACCCAACAATATACAAGACTCAAAGTCCCACTGTACTAATTTAGCGTGAAGATTTCTATAAAATCCATCTTGTTGTTGATTAGGAGCATAAATTCCCAAAAGTAACGTCTTTTTCCCTTCTAAGATTAAATCTAATGCAATATATCTTCCAAAGGGATCTGCTTCAATTAGCTCAGCTTTAATGTCTTTTCTTAAATATACTACTATGCCATTTTTCTTTTCCATGGCTGAGGTCGCAAAATGTTGGCCCAGTTTGGGGTTAAACAAATATTTTTGATCGGTTGATTTGATATGAGTTTCTTGCAAGCAAATTATGTCATTCTTAAACTGTTTGAGATAATGAAATATTTTCTTTCTTTTCTGTGGAGAGTTCAGTCCGTTAACATTCCATGTCAAAATCTTAGTTGTCATTTTTGGTTGCCTGAAGCTTTTTTAGAGCCTCCCGCAAGGCCTGTCTCACCTTTGGTTTGGCTCCTCCCACAGCTTCTGAGCTTGTTGCAGTAGCTCCTTGGTCAATGGCCAACGATTGTTGAGATTGTTGCATAGTAGCTTGTTTATCCGTTTGTCTGGTGGTCTTACGGTTGGATCTTTTTTTCCTTGACTCCTTGCCCTTCCGGAAGAGGAAGATGATACATTTTATCTGATGGTTGTGTGGTTTGCTGTTTATCTTGTTCGTCTCGTGGTTTTTCACCATATCCTGAAGGTTCAGGGTATCCCATCTTCAGAATCCTATGATAGAAATCACGAGCTTTCCATACAGAGCTGAGACGATATCTTTGTTTGTCCATTGTAACTGTAATACCGAATGGGGCATCCCATCTGTACTGTATCTGACGCTTTCTGAGTTCTTCCACCAGAAAAGCATAATCTCTTCTGGCTCTTAGCATCTGAGGTGGTATTTCTTTCAAAACAATCAGGTCCTGTCCACCAATTTGAAGCTTAGTATTGTAAGACTCTTGTAGTATTATATTTCTAGATTCTCTTGTAACAAAGTATATTACCACGTCTCGGGGAAGTTGCCTTTGTTTTGCTGCCCATGAGTTAACACGAAAAATCCTGTCAATCTGCCAATCAAAATTGGATCCCGGTTTTCCCACCAGACGGTCAAAAGCTTCAGAAAACATTTGCTTTAAGTTCTCCTGCTTTTCTTCACGCAGCCCCCTCACTCTTAATGCAAGCTCCATCTGCTTATACTGTATCATAATAATTTGTTTTTCAGCATTGTCAATTTTTTGTTCCACCATTTCAGTTTTGGATATCAGGTTAGTTTTAGCTTCATTGAGAGTTTCTAAATTATCTTCCATTCCAGAAATATATTCTGTTATCACATTTACAATTCCCATCATATTATCATTCATTTTAGTGACCCTGGTATCGAATTTGTCATATAGAACTTCCATCTCACTCCTTATTTCATCTTTGAAATCTTTAATCATTTCTTGATTCTGTTCTCTGAATTCTTTAAACATTTCTAAGTTCTGTTCTCTGGATTCTTTGAACATTTCCAGAAAAAATTCTTTTGTTAGTACATCTCCACTAGGGGGCATAGATGGTGGGGGCTGCAACTTTGTACCAGGTATGGGAGACGTTTTCGGAGGTAATTTGACAGAGGTTGATTTGGATGCCATTATATTTTGGTTTTAATTATTTGTTCTAAATTACTAATCCACTGTGCTATGTGGAGAAAAAGAAATTCCTCCCCCCCCCTTTTTTCCCTTCTTTTTTTTTTTTCAAGGGGTTTTACGGAGGATTTCAAAAGAGAAAGTCCGTTTGGAATGTTTGGAATGTCTCTTTATCAACAACAAAGCGTCTTGAAAACTTTAAGGGAGTAGCTCTAATTGAATTATAAGAAATTATTTCTTTGATTCTGTAGCAGGAAGCCGGAGATAACAAATGCAGAAGCTGTAAACGCCATTTTGAAAACAATTAAACAAAAGAGGTTTTTATAACATTGAAGCTGGTATTTCAGATAGAGAAAAGTTTTAAAGTTCACAAGTTGGTCTTTGCTCGTATTGATTTTTAATAGTCTCTTTTCTAAAGATTGTCCTAAGGGGGAGGGGTCCTGTCTAATGCTGTGAATAACAGCTGCGAAGTTCAGGTCGGAGTTGAATGACTCAGCTTTGGGTTGATCCTCCCCCTCCGTCCACAGCTCACAAAAAAAACAAACTGTGAACTTCAAAGAAGATTCTTACCAGCTGAGATTCCTCACTGCTTTTTTCTTGTCTGAAAAAAGAGTTATCTTCTTGATATTGAGCAGATAACGAACCTGAATTCTGGGGGCAGCTCTGTTAAGCTGCCGACCGGCGACAGGCCACTCCCCGGAAGCCCAGTCTCTTAATTTTTGTACCCTTTTTTCTTTCTGTTTTTTTATAGTATTGTTATTTGACTTATTATTGGGCTTCAGATTTCATTTTTTTATTTTTAAACTTTTTCTTCTGTTTTTATATAGATTAATTTTGTACCTGACTACTAGGACCTTGGAATTGCACTCAAAATCCACATTGCTCTATATCCTTTCCTTGAATAGAAATGTGTTGGTCATTCTTCCTCTGGTTTTTGATTTTCAGCATGGTATCTTTTAACTGGTAGTCTTAATGCCCATTTGGAAAACAGAAAGCCTGCTGTGGTTTGGCATGATGTATGTCATACATCCATATACTGTAGTATATATCATAAAGTATTGCTGCTATGAGACATTATGACTTACTCAGAATAATTTCTGGAGAAGGCAGAAACCCTATAGGTAAGAAGTGTCCCTTTTGTGAAATTTGTGTTTGGCCTGTTCACTAACCTATAGTGGCATTCATGATATAAAAAAACACATAAGTACAATCATATAAGTACAATCAAGTGAAAAGCCAAAACAGTTATAATCCTCTCAAGTAATAATGAATTATTGATCAAATTCATGCAGAGCGTGCATAGAGTGATAAATGAAATGTCCTTCTTCCTTCCTTCCTCCCCTCTCATAATTGTTACTTGCTATGGTTTAGTAAACACAGAGTAAAATTAGTAAAATACATATATATGAATGTACAGAAATTAGTCATTTTAACATAAGTGCTATACAAAACATTATCATGACTTTTTTTCCAATAGAAAGAAAAATGTGATCATTTTTACTACTCTTTATCATATACATTTCTGTTTAAGTAACACAGTAAAAATTTGGAAAGATTAATTTTATATTACTCCCTCTTACTAAATAATGATGAAGTAGCTTTGCATCACATGGCACTTAGATATCTGCTAGGCAATTAAAATACAGCATGGTCTTTTCCAACCCACAAATTAATTCCACTTATATTTCAAACCAGCTAATCCTAGACATGTCTTAAAACCAGAGCAAAAATAGTAAGAACTAAATATTTATACTTAATTATTAAGTTGATCTAACAAAATTCTTATTCCTATATTACACGCCTTAGAACATTTACATTCATATACATTTATTTGGATGTTTGACAAAATGTGCTGATGCCACCATGGTTGGTTGAGAATGAGATATCCTTGCTTGTCTGCCGCCTTTTTTCTTGATTTCTACTCCATAAGTGAGCAAAAAGTCAAGGTGGCAGCCAAGAACATATTATCAAAGCCCCTTCTCTTTTTCCTAAATGTGGCATGCACAACATATGAAGAAAGGCACTGATCATACAGAGATGGCTACCATCTTGATTTTTTTCCCCAAACATCTCATGGAAGCCCTTACCTTAATTGCTTGAATCCAAGTAAGTATTTCCTGGTATCATGAAACACACCACTTTTAGGGTGCTGGAAAATACAAACAATTTTTAGAAACAGAAAAATTGAGTTGGTTTTCAAAAAGCTTTAACGATACAAAAGTTGAAGTCCATTAATGCTGTTAATGGTATAACAAGAAGCCACAAGATTATGCACAGATAGGAAGTCTATAGAAGAAGAAATCCTGCAAGAGAAAAAAGTATTGAAAAGTAGAATGCCTAGATGCCAAAAATCTGTAATAAAAAAGATTCATATGTTGAAAAAATATACAAAGAAAAGTCAGAAAATGTCAGTGCGCACCAAAAGCAAATGTCTGCGATGTCTTCCCATGGACTGGTGTTAATTAGTTCTTTAAAAATGACAGGATCCATAATGGGTCTGGAAACAGAATGTTCAAACAAACTCTCACTATAATTAACATGTATCCTTAACCTTTCAAGAAAGAGATACCTGCTGAAGTGTTTGGATGCTTTTAGATTCCTTTCAAGCAATTCAAAGTTTTGAATACAACTGGTCTGGTTTCCAAAACAAATCAACATTTTGATAATTCTCTTTTGTTTCCTTGGGTTGTTGAGTTTATTTTGGGTACAAAGATTTCTGCACGCTCAACCTACCACAACTCTCAGCTCATTCAGACTGGTTGCTCCTTTCCACTGCTATCTTCAGGTCATTGGTCAGCAGTTGTGTGTCAATACAATGCGGAAAGAAAGGTATTTTGTTGTAGAGGCCAAATGCGAGTGGCAGAGCATGGTTCAAAACATTTCTTGAAGCAAAATATCCTACGTACCTGGTACATATACCATATTGACAAATTGCATGCAATAGAAAAATAATACAATTCATTATTATATGTTGTGCATATATTTGGGAGTATGCTTCATATTTTCACTCCTTCTATCAAAAGTAATAATGGATTAAATTCAGTACAATGTTTTCTTCTCACATGGAAGCTGTTTCTAGCAGCAAAAAAAAAGTACAATAAAAACACAGCAAATCAAGATAATTCATTTCCATGGATTTATATAGCAAGGAAGAAATTGGCTCCTGAGGAACCAGATAATCTGGGCCAACATCAGATAAACATTCAAACTCCTGGGTGGTTTTCTTCATCAAAACCAAACTCTGGAGCTCTAGCATTAGATAATAAAGAATGAAAAATATTTAAAGAAATGCATAAGCAGAAAGGCCAATCTGGATAGCAGGAATTTATACAGTTCTTTGCTTCAGTTGAGTTTTGTTGATATTCTGAATTCTTAGAATACATCTGAAGAACATGCTCCTCCACTTTGAAAGATTGGTTGCTTTGATTTTGTGAAGGTCTGGATTTGGGTTTTTTTTTTAAAAAAAGACTTCAAAATGGCAGGGCACAGAATACCCACTTGTTTCATCTCCCAAATATTTGCCTATTTCACCTCTAATCTTCTTTCTACTCTCTCCCAAGGCAACTTTCTAAGTAATGCAACCATGGAAATATAGGCAGTCCTTGACCTATGGCCACAATTGGGCCCAACATTTATGTTGCTGAGTGAGACAATTGTTAAATGAGTTTGAATCACTGCCATTTTTAAGTTAGTAACACAGCTTTTAAGTGAATCTGGTTTCCCTACTGATTTTGCTTGTCAGAAGGTCGCAAAAGGTTATCACATAATCCCAGTGCAACTATTCTGACCTAGGCTTCACAAAATCACGAAGTAAACTCCTTGTCCTGGCAACAAAACCCTTTTTTATTAAGCTAATGTGAATTTATCTCATTCACATCCATCAAAACCCCGGCAAATAGTCTTTCAAGGGTGAATTTACAACCACAGATCTTATCAGGCTTGGAGAGATGGCAGGCCAATATCTTCCAAACGCAATGCTATACAAGAAAATACTTGGCAAAGAGTCTCTGAGAGTCACTGTCTAATGCTGTGAATAACAGCTGCGAAGTTCAGGTCGGAGTTGAATGACTCAGCTTTGGGTTGATCCTCCCCCTCCGTCCACAGCTCACAAAAAAAACAAACTGTGAACTTCAAAGAAGATTCTTACCAGCTGAGATTCCTCACTGCTTTTTTCTTGTCTGAAAAAAGAGTTATCTTCTTGATATTGAGCAGATAACGAACCTGAATTCTGGGGGCAGCTCTGTTAAGCTGCCGACCGGCGACAGGCCACTCCCCGGAAGCCCAGTCTCTTAATTTTTGTACCCTTTTTTCTTTCTGTTTTTTTATAGTATTGTTATTTGACTTATTATTGGGCTTCAGATTTCATTTTTTTATTTTTAAACTTTTTCTTCTGTTTTTATATAGATTAATTTTGTACCTGACTACTAGGACCTTGGAATTGCACTCAAAATCCACATTGCTCTATATCCTTTCCTTGAATAGAAATGTGTTGGTCATTCTTCCTCTGGTTTTTGATTTTCAGCATGGTATCTTTTAACTGGTAGTCTTAATGCCCATTTGGAAAACAGAAAGCCTGCTGTGGTTTGGCATGATGTATGTCATACATCCATATACTGTAGTATATATCATAAAGTATTGCTGCTATGAGACATTATGACTTACTCAGAATAATTTCTGGAGAAGGCAGAAACCCTATAGGTAAGAAGTGTCCCTTTTGTGAAATTTGTGTTTGGCCTGTTCACTAACCTATAGTGGCATTCATGATATAAAAAAACACATAAGTACAATCATATAAGTACAATCAAGTGAAAAGCCAAAACAGTTATAATCCTCTCAAGTAATAATGAATTATTGATCAAATTCATGCAGAGCGTGCATAGAGTGATAAATGAAATGTCCTTCTTCCTTCCTTCCTCCCCTCTCATAATTGTTACTTGCTATGGTTTAGTAAACACAGAGTAAAATTAGTAAAATACATATATATGAATGTACAGAAATTAGTCATTTTAACATAAGTGCTATACAAAACATTATCATGACTTTTTTTCCAATAGAAAGAAAAATGTGATCATTTTTACTACTCTTTATCATATACATTTCTGTTTAAGTAACACAGTAAAAATTTGGAAAGATTAATTTTATATTACTCCCTCTTACTAAATAATGATGAAGTAGCTTTGCATCACATGGCACTTAGATATCTGCTAGGCAATTAAAATACAGCATGGTCTTTTCCAACCCACAAATTAATTCCACTTATATTTCAAACCAGCTAATCCTAGACATGTCTTAAAACCAGAGCAAAAATAGTAAGAACTAAATATTTATACTTAATTATTAAGTTGATCTAACAAAATTCTTATTCCTATATTACACGCCTTAGAACATTTACATTCATATACATTTATTTGGATGTTTGACAAAATGTGCTGATGCCACCATGGTTGGTTGAGAATGAGATATCCTTGCTTGTCTGCCGCCTTTTTTCTTGATTTCTACTCCATAAGTGAGCAAAAAGTCAAGGTAGCAGCCAAGAACATATTATCAAAGCCCCTTCTCTTTTTCCTAAATGTGGCATGCACAACATATGAAGAAAGGCACTGATCATACAGAGATGGCTACCATCTTGATTTTTTTCCCCAAACATCTCATGGAAGCCCTTACCTTAATTGCTTGAATCCAAGTAAGTATTTCCTGGTATCATGAAACACACCACTTTTAGGGTGCTGGAAAATACAAACAATTTTTAGAAACAGAAAAATTGAGTTGGTTTTCAAAAAGCTTTAACGATACAAAAGTTGAAGTCCATTAATGCTGTTAATGGTATAACAAGAAGCCACAAGATTATGCACAGATAGGAAGTCTATAGAAGAAGAAATCCTGCAAGAGAAAAAAGTATTGAAAAGTAGAATGCCTAGATGCCAAAAATCTGTAATAAAAAAGATTCATATGTTGAAAAAATATACAAAGAAAAGTCAGAAAATGTCAGTGCGCACCAAAAGCAAATGTCTGCGATGTCTTCCCATGGACTGGTGTTAATTAGTTCTTTAAAAATGACAGGATCCATAATGGGTCTGGAAACAGAATGTTCAAACAAACTCTCACTATAATTAACATGTATCCTTAACCTTTCAAGAAAGAGATACCTGCTGAAGTGTTTGGATGCTTTTAGATTCCTTTCAAGCAATTCAAAGTTTTGAATACAACTGGTCTGGTTTCCAAAACAAATCAACATTTTGATAATTCTCTTTTGTTTCCTTGGGTTGTTGAGTTTATTTTGGGTACAAAGATTTCTGCACGCTCAACCTACCACAACTCTCAGCTCATTCAGACTGGTTGCTCCTTTCCACTGCTATCTTCAGGTCATTGGTCAGCAGTTGTGTGTCAATACAATGCGGAAAGAAAGGTATTTTGTTGTAGAGGCCAAATGCGAGTGGCAGAGCATGGTTCAAAACATTTCTTGAAGCAAAATATCCTACGTACCTGGTACATATACCATATTGACAAATTGCATGCAATAGAAAAATAATACAATTCATTATTATATGTTGTGCATATATTTGGGAGTATGCTTCATATTTTCACTCCTTCTATCAAAAGTAATAATGGATTAAATTCAGTACAATGTTTTCTTCTCACATGGAAGCTGTTTCTAGCAGCAAAAAAAAAGTACAATAAAAACACAGCAAATCAAGATAATTCATTTCCATGGATTTATATAGCAAGGAAGAAATTGGCTCCTGAGGAACCAGATAATCTGGGCCAACATCAGATAAACATTCAAACTCCTGGGTGGTTTTCTTCATCAAAACCAAACTCTGGAGCTCTAGCATTAGATAATAAAGAATGAAAAATATTTAAAGAAATGCATAAGCAGAAAGGCCAATCTGGATAGCAGGAATTTATACAGTTCTTTGCTTCAGTTGAGTTTTGTTGATATTCTGAATTCTTAGAATACATCTGAAGAACATGCTCCTCCACTTTGAAAGATTGGTTGCTTTGATTTTGTGAAGGTCTGGATTTGGGTTTTTTTTTTAAAAAAAGACTTCAAAATGGCAGGGCACAGAATACCCACTTGTTTCATCTCCCAAATATTTGCCTATTTCACCTCTAATCTTCTTTCTACTCTCTCCCAAGGCAACTTTCTAAGTAATGCAACCATGGAAATATAGGCAGTCCTTGACCTATGGCCACAATTGGGCCCAACATTTATGTTGCTGAGTGAGACAATTGTTAAATGAGTTTGAATCACTGCCATTTTTAAGTTAGTAACACAGCTTTTAAGTGAATCTGGTTTCCCTACTGATTTTGCTTGTCAGAAGGTCGCAAAAGGTTATCACATAATCCCAGTGCAACTATTCTGACCTAGGCTTCACAAAATCACGAAGTAAACTCCTTGTCCTGGCAACAAAACCCTTTTTTATTAAGCTAATGTGAATTTATCTCATTCACATCCATCAAAACCCCGGCAAATAGTCTTTCAAGGGTGAATTTACAACCACAGATCTTATCAGGCTTGGAGAGATGGCAGGCCAATATCTTCCAAACGCAATGCTATACAAGAAAATACTTGGCAAAGAGTCTCTGAGAGTCACGAACAAATCTTCACACTAATTAAGTGAACTAATTGTCTCCTGCAAACTCCACTCCCCTTTTGCTCCTCTTTATTCCCCATGGGAGGGGCCATTCACCTTTCACCTGTGCCTTTACTCCCAAGTTGTCCCTTGTTCCTTAACTTTTCCCTTCTTGTGGCAGCTCTGCACATACGGACATTCGAAACAGACTCCAGCTGTTCTTCTGCCCCACTGATCTCTGACTCTGAAGGCAGCTGATAACTTTCAGATGCGATGGCCCCATCTCTACCCCTGATGCAGAACACTCATCAGAGCCTTCCCAAGACTCCAGGACTGGCCCATTATTCCTCCCCAACCGCCTCGCTGTCTTCCATCAGCTCCTCTGGCTGATGGCAAGCCACAATAGCAACCATGATAAATAAGAGATAGTTGCCAAGCTTCAGAATTTTTATCATGTGACCATGGGGATGCTGCAACAATCATAAGCATGAAAAGAGATCAAGGCACTTTTGTTCAGTGCCATTGCAACTTCAAATGGTCAATAAACAAACTGTTGTAAGTCAAGGACTAGCTATAGGTGACCAAAACTCAGTTCTAAATAATGGTCTTCAGAAGCTACCATGACAGTGATCTTACAATTGTTTATTATTTATTTATTTTTCCCTGTGATGGCTGATAACTAAGACCAAGAAAGAAAGAAAAATAGATCTTATACTATTCCTGTAGTCTCACTCCTTTTTGCCTGGAAGTAAAACACCAGCTTCCAGGAACAACTTGAAAGTTAAAATGATAAGTACTTGTTCAGCAATATGTACATCTGCCCAAACAAAAACCCACTCACATATTTTTCACACTGTAATACATCCACATTGTTCTGAAGTTGCACAGTCGACGAAAGAAGAAGGAGTAGTGAAATATGATATCCATGCTATTTCTAGGCAAGAACATTGTTATATTACCAACTAGCATTCCTTACCAATGGCAAAGTAAATCCCCCCCAGGACTTCAAATCATCTAGGCTATTTTCATAGCTTCCAAGAGTTCTATCCAGCATCACTTTGTGGGAGATGAAAGATGGATTTTTTCCACACCACAACAGGTGTATTTTTTCACACCATAAGTGTAACATCAAGGGAGCACTCTACATCATTCAATATCAGTTTCAGTGCCACATGTCTGATTGAAATATAAATAACAGTATAACCCCACAGTTCTTTGGACTTCATCTCAAAGGCCCTAGGCTTGTTCCAGTATAGAAATCGAACTTTGACTTTTCTTGTTGGAGATAATCCAGTCTTAGATCTTCCTTACCATCACTCCACAAGTCTCTGCAGCTGTTCATCCCCATAAAGGCAGCACAGAAACTGCCTTACACAAAAATAATGGGATTGTATCAGTTTTTCGTTTGGACTGTTGGTTTGGAAACAGGCTTCTCCAGTTTCTTTTCATTGAAAAAATGTCTCAGTGCACATATATCTCTAAATTGTTGAGATTTTCTTTTAAAGAGAAGAGTTGCTTCTTGAAATAAGATTATTCCTACATCAACTTTCTAGTTAAAGAGCAGTTGTACTTTTGAAAACAAGATCCTTTCAGATTTTGGGATGCTGTTCAAATTTTTTTTGACAGAACAGGACATTTATTGCCTTGAGTGCTTTTCATCGATGTTTCTCTTCTGTGAGGTCTTCTATGCTGAAGATTACTCAGAAGATTAGAAAATACTATACCCAGTATAGAGAACGGCCATCTGTAACACCGGGCAGGAATAGGAGTGATTTGAAAGCTTTTGGGCTCAACGTCTGGTATAAAATGAAAATTGGATCATGTAGATGAAACATTGTTTTTCTGTGGTTAAAACTTTTTTATAATTTTATTAAAAGTTTTTTTTAAAAAATATTAGAAACAAAGACAAACTAACATAAAGAAGAGTAAAATGTTATACTTTTTATTTTTTATAAAGTAAAAAGAAAAAAGATTCAAAGACTGAACTGAAACAGCAAGAAAAAAAATAAACAATAGAAAAGAAAGAAAAAAGATACAAGGAACTGACTTCTAATCTTCTTTGCAGCACTTATATGTACTGTACAATTATAAATTTATCTTTGTCTCTAAAGTTACATGAATATGGAAGACTATCTATTCTTGGCCTGAATGTTTGTTCCACTCATAGAACAAGATTTCATTCACAGTAGGAAACTGGGGTTCCAAAGGAATTCCTCTTTAGGAGTGAACATAGAAGACAGAACATCAGGGACCTTAGAGGTCTTCTAGTCCAGCTGTCTGCCCAAGCAGGAGATCCTATACCATTTCAGACAAGTGAATGTCCAGTCTCTTTTTTAAAGCCTCCAGTGATGGAGCACCCACAACTTCTGGAGGCAAGCTATTCCATTGGTTGATTGTTCTCCTCATTAGGAACTTTCTCCTTGGTTCTTGGTTAATTTCCAACCATTGTTTCTGGTCTTGTAACTTTCCTTTCTTAAAGAAATTCTGTAGAGAACTCTGCAGTCTTAAGCATGTTCAGTAATCCTTAGAACTATCTCTCAGCAAAAAAAATGATTAATTGAATATTTGCTAATTTCTACCTGAAACATAATTTTGAAGGCAAATTTTGTGTCTATAGGTCCCTTCTGAAATGATGTTTCACAGCTGATTTTTTTTTTGAATTTTTTATAAAACAAGGAAACTTGGCCAATTAATCAGAGATGTATCTTTAGTCAATCATTTGTGTATTAATTGTACAGTCCTTATTCTAATAAAATAATGTGTATTGTTTACCAAGAATTCAAGATAGTATATCATAGAGATTTAAATATCTATAAAAAGATCCAGTGAAATCAGTTAAATATCACTAATAATTTCTTCAACAGATGTCAATGTATTTAACCTAACATGATATGGGTAAGACTTTTTTATTAGTTTTTATCCATCACTTGGGGACTTTAATAATGTATATTAGATACATCTTAGGCCTTTTTAAGGCTAGATTATTAAAGCAAGACTTGAAGGTTCACTGTACTCTTTACTTCTCCTCCAAATCCACATGAAAGCCAGAAATATGCTCTTGGCACAACATCAAATGCTGTCATCCAAGTCAGCAAAGCAAAAGGAGAAATGAAAACATGATTTTGATAGCTTTTTGAAATTGTGTGTTAAATTGGATGAGGACATTTTGCATTGTTCACTGCTGAATATGTTAAAAACTACTGTACATCCCTTTCTATCTCTGCTCTTAAAAAGATGTATTGGGTAATATTTAAAAAAATCATTGCAGTGAAATTGCAGGATATATTCAGTTCAAACCTGAAAGGAAAATCTCATCTGAAGAGTCATTTCTCATCCTATTTAGCTAAAGTAGGAAATATCAGTGACTGTCTTGAAATTTTCCCATTACAACTTTTGAATGAAGGGGTTTTTTCCCTCAGATTAAATCTTTCTGCTGTAAATCTTGAAGTACAAACCTGCCTTCCCCAAATCTCAAAATTTCAACTTAGGTTCAATCAGAGCTGAGTTGGGCAGTCACTGCTACCATTAACACCATATCTATTGGTGAAATATAGATTTTCTCCAGAACTATCTAAAAGAGTGAACTGCAAGCATTTCTATACTTCAGTGCGGTGACCGTGGAAAATAATGTTAGCCAGCCTCCCACTTTATTTCAAAGTTTTCAGCTCTTGAAGCTTAAGAGCTGTAAGAGCTTTAAAGGAGGCTGGGGTTAAAAAAAAATTACTACAGATCCTGTGGATATGGCTTGGCAAGTGTGGTACGGCTTGGTGGACATGGCTTGGTGGGCGTGGCAGGGGAAGGATACTGTAAAATCTCCATTCCTTATCCACTCCAGGGGAAGGTTACTGCAAAATCCCCATTCCATCCCAATCAGCTGGGACTTGGGAGGCAGAGAATAGATGGGGGGTGGGGACAGTCAGAGGTGGTATTTACCAGTTCTCCAAACTATTCAAAATTTCCTGCTGAATACCACCTACGGTATGCTTTAAAGACTGTTTAAAACCTTATTCAGTTCATCATCCATTTTATTCCACAATAGAGGAGGGGCATTTTCAGATACAAAGTAGGAAAATGCTATTTTATAGTCACAGCTGATGTTACATTAAAAAGCATACTTGAAACAAGTACTGAATTTGTGAATTATTATTTTAAAAAGTACAATTTTACACAGTCCTCTTAGAAAGCGATTTTATGGCTTGGCAAAATACAGAGAAACACCTCATGTCTCATGAGAGACATCTTTATACAATTCTCTCCTGACAGCTCAGAAATGGTTTAAAACACACAGGGTATTTCCAGTAAATCTATTTTTTTTTAAGAAAAACATTTCTTTCCCTTTTTACAGGCACATAAAAGCTGTTGAAAGGCTGCTAGTTCTCCAGAGAGGCTATTATCTATAATGTTCTTTTGAGAAGAATCACATTCTAAATATGATTATGAAATTATGTTTTGTTTTGTTTTTAAAAAGTGGGAAGTTTATTTTGAGTGTATATCAATCATTGGCAAAAATTGCTGTAATTGTTACAATATTTATCTCTACAGTGAGGTTATTTTTGCTTTTTTGTATGTGCTTTCAAGTCAGTTTTGGACACCTGTACTAATCAGAATAACAGAATAGCACAGTTGGAAGGAACCTTGGAGGTCTTCTAGCCCAACCCTCTCCTCAAGCAAGAGATTATATACTATTCCAGACAAATGGCTATCCAATCTCTTCTCAAAAATCTCCTATGATGGAATGCCCTCAATTTCTAGAGGTAAGTGGGGATATATTTGTTCTCACTGAAAGGAAACTTCTTTACATTGGATTTCTCTTTGATAAACTTCTATTCATTACTTCTTGTCCTATTCTCAGGTGCTTTGCAGATTAGGTCCACCCACTATTCTTTGTAATAGCTCCTTAAATTTTGGAAGATTGCTATCAAGGTCTTGCCCTTCTCTTCATTACACTAGATATATCCAGTTCCCACAGACGCTCATTGTATGCTTTAGTCTCCAGTCCCCTAATCATCTTTGTTGCTTTTCTCTGCACTCTTCATAGGGCAGGGCTGTCAAATTCACAGGCCGTGGGGTGGATGCATCATGCGCTGGCCATGCCCATGCCCAGTTTAGCAAAGGGGGGGGGAAGTCTCAATACATCACGTGACGATGCCATGACAACACCAGTTTGACACCTCTGTTTTAGGATATCAACATCTTTTTTGCATCAGAGTGACAGAGCTGGATGCAGTATTCCAAGTGTGGTCTTACCAGTGCAGAATAAAGCACTGGTAAGTATTACTTAATGTGATCTTGATGGTACCCCTCTGTTGGTGCAGCCTAGGATTGCATTGGCTTTTTTCGTAGCTGTAACACATTGTTGGCTCAAACTAAAGTGATTGTCCATAAGGACATAACCTCTACAGGGTTCTTGGCAAGGTTTTTCAAAAGGGTTTGCCATTGCCAAAGTCCTCCAGCTGGGTTCAGGTCTAGAACTCAGGGCCACCCAATTTCCACCGTAACCACTGCACCAAACTGATTCACAGTTGAGCTAGTCCTTGCTTAATGATCACAATTGGGATTGGGAATGCCATTGCTAAGTACCACAATTGCTAAGTAAAATATCACAGGACCATGACATGATTTTACTTCTTCCTTCTCTGTTAACTCTATTTGTTCCGAGACAGTTGCAAAGTATACAAACGGTGATCATGTCCCCGCAGAATATTGCAATGGTCAGAAATTTGAGGACTGGTCACAAAAATATTTTAGTTACCCTGTGATAACTTTGAAGGTCACTAAACAAGGCAGTTGGTAAGGGAGGGCTACTTATAAGTAATACTACTGAATTAAATAGTAAAGGCAAGACATGAGGTTTCTCTGTATCTGCATACTTCAAATGTAGTTGTCTAAAGAGGAAAAAGACAGATCAATTTATTTTTATTAAAGAAACCAGGTGAGACTCCAAAATGGATCAGAAATTTCACAGTAGAATACTAGGGCTGCTTATTCGAAATAATTAAAACAAGTGGCAGTACTCACTTAACTTTGACTAATCTTTAGAAATTATTATCTAAGGGTCATACCTTATTAATATGTGGATGGGAATAGGAAATCCAAGGCAGTGTTTTATATGTATGCATAAAACTCTTCAGAAGATTTAGTTAAATATTTTTAACAAAGGGCATTATTATTTTTAAAAAAATGGTTTACAAATGTTGTTAGTAGCTGTCTTTTCCTCTGCTCTGAGCCATCCTATAATCTCTTGAAGATCCTGTGAGGGATTTAAAATGATAATCAGGGTGCAATCCAGAGGTGGGTTGCTGCCAGTTTGGCCCGCTTCGGCTGAACCGGTAGTGGTGGCGGTGGAAGACTCCTCCCACCTGCTCGGACTCTTCTGCACATGCACAGAAGCGTTGCACATGAGCGAACCAGTAGTAAACCGATTAGTAACCCACCACTGGTACAATTACACATTTTGGGAAAGGAAGGAAGGAAGGAAGGAAGGAAGGAAAGAAAGAAAGAAAGAAAGAAAGAAAGAAAGAAAGAAAGAAAGAAAGAAAGAAAGAAAGAAAGAAAGAAAGAAAGAAAGAAAGAAAGAAAGAAAGAAAGAAAGAAATTTGTAGTTATGGAAAAAAAAACCTCACTTACCAAACTTGAAAGTTGGCCTGCACATAAATAACTCAAACAGTTTAGAGAATTCTGAGTAAGCACTTGTACACAGCTCTAATAGAACATAAAACAAGTAAGCAAAATTACTATCATTTGATATTTATTTTTCCATGTTCTTACATAATCTTGCACTGTAAGGCTCTTAGTAGCTCTCTGACCTATTAAAACTGCACTTATATAAAAATAAATCAACTTTCAGTTAAACAAAATAACTCATGTAGCAGCACACATAAATTAAACATGCAAACACTGGAGTCTTTAAGCACAATTTAAAACCTTCAGATGGCATAAAGACAAATATCATAAGGGGAAAATGGTTGAATTCATAGCTCCAAGGGGATGCCATCATAGAACCTTTTTTTAAAGAAAAACTTAAATTTTCTGCTTTTTTTAAAACCAGAAACTAGAATTAGTTGAAGTTAGTATTGACATAGATTGTTAAAGTCAATTGAAATTTAAAAATTTCTCTACAGCAGAACAGTGGTTAATTTAAAACTTGTAGGGTATTTTAAAAAAATAAAATGTTTCTCCTTTAGAAACCAGTGGTTTCTGAATAACTAAGATGATAAATAAACTGTACAAAAATACAAAATAAGAAGCTATCAAAAAAGCTCTGCAGTCATGTAAAGTAAATAAAATAAACTAATAGAAATGAAAGAGGTGGTTTGATCAGAAGAGCATGAATTACTAGTTTAAGAAATTCAGTGACAAGATTTGCACGTACAAAATTAGGCAAACAGTTCCCCCTGTGGCAATTATGAAGTACTGTCTTTCTAAACAAAGACAACTAGCCAGCAGGATGCCAAACTGATGCTTTGAAGAATGTATTAGAAGACTGAACGATCCCTTTAGTGTTTTATCACCAATGTTTTAGGTGAGTATATTTCACAATATCCCAATAGGATTTTGACTTGTCCCTTCCAACTCTATGATTCTTATGATTATTAGAAATATGTAGTGCTGGACCCAGGTATTTATTTATTTGCTCAGAAATGTGTGAGAAGTCCATCAGTGCAGAAGGAATAGTAAAGATCCCTGACATGCTGCTGTCACCATGAAAAGCTTCAGCCCCAACCTGACCTTCTATGAATCTTGTTATTCTCAGATTCCCTTGAAAATGCTGTGACCTCAGAGGGGGGTTGAAAAAGATTGCATAGTCAACTTCTTCTGCCTCTTTTGGATTCTTTCCACAACTCCACATATTTAATTTTCCTCACCCTGCAATCTGTACAGATTTAAAATCTGCTTCTTTGGGAAGAACTGAGTCTTTTAGTCTTTGGGGAGTTCTTTTGAAAATATTTCTACAGACCAAGAATTCAGATTTCCATGAATATGTTTACTAGCTTTTTCAAATTGGTTGTAAACTACTGATTTTGAAAGGTAAGGTTTCTCCAGTGGAAATCTGTCATCATCTGTACTTTGTAGATGTTTCTTTGAAAAGGTTTATAGCATATTTTAAAAAAATTAAATATATTAGTTTCCATAGTACCTTGATGACCGATTCTGCTGTAGTGGAATTCATCAGGACTACTTCTAACCATTTAGAAAATGCGTCCAAGACTATGAAGAAGGTTTGGCCATGGACTGGTCCAGCGAAATCAATGTGTATTCTGGACCATGGTGCTTGCGGGCGCTCCCATTCCTTGGCGGGCGCTTCCGGGGGAGCCGGTCTGGACTCCTAACAGGGTGTGCATGTGGCTACTGGAACAGAGGATCTTGGTGGAAACCTCTTGCAGTCTGTCAGCGGGGGGGGGGGGGGGGGTACCTAACAGGGAGAGTAAAGGCAAAAACCAATATTGTATTCCCACCTCCAGCTTCTCCATTGCCTTCCACAGTTGGCTGTTCCCAAAACTTCTAATGTTTTATTAGATTTGTCTTGCCTTACCTTGTAAATAAAATATAAATAAGAAAAGACATTTCTATATGCAAAATGTCCAGAGTTCATTCCTGGAACATTTTGGCACTAGCAATTTGTAATTTTACTCAGTTATTGTTGTGATTTTATAAAGTTTGACTACTTTAGTGATTTATCACCATAGCAATGGTTAGGTGACGTGCTAAACTACACATGTGGAAATGTTTCCTGTCATCTTTAAGTATGGTTGAGAACTATCCAACATGAAAACCTTCAGAGTTCCAAGATTTGCCATAAGGCATTTTACTGTTAGTAGTAGCAGCAGAAGTAGTAGTAATAATAGTAAAACAATACAGTCAGATTAGTTTGGGTTTTCCCAATGCTTGGAACATAATGAAGCAATATTACTTCTCCTAGGAGAGGAATGTTTTCCAATTGGCTACTTTCTATGGCAGAGATCTTTTTTATCACTTGCTACTGGAATAGTTACAGTTACTACAGAATTTTTTTCAAATGGAAATAATTGAACCTGCAAAATTTTGCAAGCAGTTTCTTACTGTACCAGTGACTTATGTTTTCTTCCTGGGAGAGTTTGTTTGCTATGTTAGAGCAAGCAAATATCTTTCTCAGACTTTTCAAAATTATCGCCTGGATCTTTTAAAAATGCAGCTTAGAAATCTTTAATTCTTGCCTATCATTTCATTGGTTATTTGAAAAGGTTTAAGACAATGTGATTAAAGCCATGTGTTAATTTATGAATTTGGGGGAAAATAATTTCGAGAATGGGCTTTAAGATTCCCACCCAAGCATTCTCAATGTGATTTTACCCAACATAAGTAATTTAGGAAACTTTGCTATTCTTTTAGCTTTTATTAGCAATATGAGAGGATAGTAATGTATGGATGCAGAAAGTAGTACAAGCAAAAATAATTGAGTCATACTTGGACTTCTGGAGAAGAAATGGTAGACTGAAGATGGCTCTGAAAAGTGGAGCTGAAGACTGCAACAGAGCTGAAGAATGAAAAGCAGATGAGTAGACCAAGTCATTGATAATTCTTCTTTAGACAAGGAGAGGAATTGAGATCACACACAAGTTATCCAGAAAGCGGTTTCTTTTGAGGAGACCATGAGATAGCAGTCTGACATGATTAGAGTTTTGGAGGATAAGGGAATAGCCATTTTGCATGAACCATGTCCAGAGCTTTTGATGAGACAAAAAAATTTTGGGGGGAAGAACAGACAAATAAAAAACTAAAAGAAACCAAGTTTTATTTATTCAGAGGGACTAAAAATTAAGATTGTTAAAAGTAAAAGGAAGGGATATAAAGTTGGTTTATTTGATCAAGATTAAAATAGGTATGCTGTTATCTCTGGTGATCCCTACTGGACTTTTGCTGACATTTATAACTGAAACAGAAATGCTTTATGAATGTGTTTATAGGCATATAATGGGATACGGAAAGAAGAGATTATTTGTTATATTTTAAGAGAAAGTGATAAGTTACTAAACCTGTTTATACTTGTAATAAAGATGGAAAGTCACTTATTTATATATTTTTCTTTATTATTGTTCCTTCTTTTCTATTTATTTTTCTATAATCCCCTTTTTTGTTCTTTCCTGCACCTTCTATTCTTTCATTTTATTCTGTTTTTCTCTCTTTGTCTTAGTGTTTACTGCTTCTAATTATAAATTTAATAAAATTATTATTAAAAATGAGCCATATATAACATATATGGAATGGAATCTATTCAATGGAATCTACCTACAAAAGGAACAATTTCATATCCTGCCCCACATACTATAAACTTTCTGAATGCACTATATAGGCTATAATCCATGTGACTAATCAGTAAACATACATTTATCAGAAATTAAATATCACTCACAAGAGGATTATTTCTATCATCCTAGTGGAATGCTAGCCAATCCTGTTAGTAAATATAATGCTAGAGGCTGATGTTGTGCTTTTCTGCATGATAACCTTTTATATAGTTACTTTTCTTTTAAAGTAAAATTTCTTTTTAAAATGCTGGATGGGACAGGGAACTAAGGAGATAATAAAGATATTTGGCACTATATAGCATCATTTTACATATCCCTATTAAAACATTAAATCACCACATACTCTCTTTTTTCAGTATTCTTCTATGCAGTTTCAATTCATTTCAGGATAGGTCAAGCTGGAGATGCTCTTTCTTTTTAGCTGCAAATTCTTGCCTTGTATCCATAGCTAGTGGGGAACACATAAACAGAGAATGGGGAAACAAATGATTCACATATTGCATAAGAACACATTTGCAGTTTAAGAGATAACATATCTTCAACTGTGCTCATAAATGAACTGAACATTCTGCCTTATTCTGAAAAGGACATTTCAGTCTATCCTTTCTTATTTATACAGAAAGGGAGGTGCCTTAACAGTGTTTTGAGAAATTTTTCCCCTGTTTCCCAGATCACCGTTTCTCATATCATCTCTTCCATTTAATGATATATTTAAAATTTATCTGAGTTGCCTACATAAGTCCCACAAAATACTCTAAATTAATTTTGTTTCCAAATTTAAATATTTTTTTCCATTATAGCTATAAGTCTTACCTCATTTTTTCTTCATTTTCCATCTTTAATCATAATCGTGACTATTTATTTCATCATTTAATACTACTTCAAAAAGATTTGTAGATTTTCTGAAATTATATACTTTAACATCTGTAAAAAAAATCTGACCATAAAGCCCTGGAACCATTTTTCTCCCACCTACCCCGAATCCCAGCTCTGGGGCTGCCACATCGGAAAATGTCAAGCTATGGGAACAGGAGGGAGAAGGAAGAGATAACTGAGGGATTGTAGCCATAATAAAATTATTTCTCCTGAGAACCAAGAATGTTCACATCAGGTACAAGGAGGTGGGGTCTGAGACTGAGTGACCCATGGACTGTGACCTGGTTGGACCATGTGATGGGATGCCTGGGCAGAGGAGGAAAAACTCACTTTGAATTAGGGAAGTGTAGACACTTCATCAGACCAAGATTGTACTTCTGTAAGAGATTTGCTGATTTAGTTCATATTCTGGAGTTGCGGATAGTTTTAAGGGAAGAAATGGGACTAATTGTCTTTAAAAGGTCTCCCATTTTCACCCAAAGAAGTCCCCCTCCCCAAAAGGACTCAAAACATCCAGTTCATCTTGTTCTGATGACACTGAGTGCCACTTGTTAATCCTCCCCGAAGATTGAATTGTAATCCTCTCAGGCTAAAATAGTGCACCCTTTTCTTTATAGTAGTGCGAAATGAAAGTGATAATTTCAAGCCTTGGCTAGCTAATGCTAATTGGACGGCTAAAAAAACTATGGTTAAACGTAAAGAGTCAAGGAGCATGAGCACTGGTTTCTACTGGGAGGTTGAGATCCCAAGAGTTGCCTTTGCCCTTATATCAGGTTTCATTGTTTTTTCACTAATATGTTCACTGATAAATATATTTTCATTAGTATGTTCTTTATAAAAGAGAAATGTTACCATCTATACAGATCCTTTGCAGAGTAGTTTAAACCTTTCAGAGATGGACTTTCACATGATTCCTTGATTGTTATTGAGTTCAAGAGAATTTATGTCCTTCTGCCTATGCTTAGAAGCATAGCAGCTGTAATAAATAAATACTACTGCAGAGCAATAACTCAAAGCCTACAAAAAAGGCTACACTTTGCTACAAACCCTCAGAAAATGGGATTAATTATTTGAGGATTATGGACTTTGTACTGGAAATTTGACATGGAAGAAGCAATGTGTCAAAAAATGTGGACAAAAAGATAATCTTATCAAGCAGTTTTAAAGGGATGGGGTAGATGAGAGGCAGAAGCTCACATGATTAACTGTCATACACACAGGACATACTATAAGCCGTGCCAAAGCCCAGCTTGAGACATATTAAATGTTTCAAGCTGTGTAAGCAAGCATTGCTTTAAAATGGTAAAATTGATTACAGTGATCACAGGCAAAAACCTTAGCAAAACAGAGGGCAGACAATTTTTGTAAATCATCATGCTGTGATTATTAGCTATTGAAATAAATGGAAATGGTGTTGAATGTTTATTAGCTTTAGAATTATTCCTGCCCTCTCATCACCTTTGAATTGGTGGATAGCAAGGGCTATTTTGGTACCAGGGGAAATTATAACATACACAAACACACACATACACGTCACTTCTTTGATGTAAGCAACTTTGAGAAACAGATACTGTATTATAAGAACCACCAAAACTCTTATAGGACAGTGTTTCTCAATCTTGGAAACTTTAAGATTTAAGAATGTCAACACCAAGAATTCTCAATAGAGAAAAACTTATTAATGAATTCATAATTATTTCTATCATCAGAATAATTATCTCTAGTTTGGGCTTGTGTTTTAATATATGGTGGGGGCAATGTTCTCAATTATTATGAAGAGAACTAGAGGCAGGGTGGGTCTGTACAGCTCTAATTATTTCCTCATTAATCCAAAATGTTTACTCATTTCTAATATAATAATAAACTTCTCTTGCCTCAAAACATTTCTAGGCAGACATCAGACTAATCTGAATGTTTTCTACATTTTACTGTAGGATGTCAAAATTGCTAGTGAAAATATAATAATGAACAAAGTACTTTGGCAAATAAAGTGATTTTCAAATGTATGTATAATGAAGAATGGTATGTTCAAAACAAGGTTGGTCTAGTCAAGGAAGACACTTATGAAAAAAGAAGATTCAATTAACTGGTTTAAATCAACAAAGTGTTATTTGAGTTGAAATTTGAGTTGAAAAAAATGGACTTCATCCATAGTATATATTTTTATTTATTTATAAAATTTATAGGCCGCCTATCTATCACAAGGTAACTATAATGGGGAGAGATTGAAGCATCAATAACTGCTCCAATCTTTGACCAAAGGGATGAAAATAGCAGGAATTTTAGCAAGGGGTTCTCTGCCCAGTTGCTGGGTGTGCATGACCATGGTGGGCATAGCCTAGCAGCCTCCTGTACCATGGGGAGGGGTGTTTTTGCCCTCCCTGGGCTCTGGAGGCTTTCTTTGAGCCTCCGGGAGGGCAAAAACGGCCTCCCCAGGCTCCGAAGGCCCTCTGGACCCATTTCCATCCTTCCTGAACTTCTGGTAGGGCCCACTTACCTGTATCCAAAACGGGCCATGTGGGGACTCCTGAGAGCGGAGGGGAAGAGTGGGCAGACCAGCCAGGAGTGGGATTTGGGGGTTCTCTGAACTGCACAGAATCTTAGCTAGAGGTTCTCCCGAACTCCTGCAAACCCTCAAAAGCCCACCCCTGGGATAGTATATCCTTTAGAAAATGTGAAGCCTGTCATGAACCTGTCTGATAGCTTCATAATTTGTTTTGTGAATTGAAGGCGGACAGAAGACGCGAGAGCCAGGACTTCCAACAAGCAAACGATTTATTGAAGAACAGAACAGATGACAGCGATTCAAAGGAACAGAATCCGTGCCAAGGTATTTATATGCGGTTTGTACGATAGGGAACCAATAGGGAGCCGAGTACTGTCCAGCAACTGCTGACGCAGTACCTCGGCCAATCACAATGCGTTAGCTGGCTAGCAACAGGCTATGCTGCGTCGCAGCCAATCAGGGTGCAGCATAGGCTGTTGCTGGCCCTTTAAGAGTATTCTACAATTTGATTTGATTTGATTTTGATTTTATTGACATTTGTAGGCCGCCCTTTTCCCTGAGGGGACTCAGGGCGGCTCACATAAAATCAGGGAAGGGGAAATGCAGACAATAACAAAGACACATATAATAAAAACAGTAACCAACATGCATTCATCATTCGGGAGGGGCAACTATCTTCATCCCCAGGCCTGACGGGCTAGCCAGTTCTTCAAGGCTGTGCGGAAGGCCTGGACGGTGGTGAGGGTACGAATCTCCACGGGGAGTTCGTTCCAAAGGGTCGGGGCGACTACTGAGAAGGCCCTCCTCCTTGTAGTTGCCAGCCGACACTGGCTGGCCGATGGAATATGGAGGAGGCCCAATCTGTGTGATCTTATTGGTCGCAGGGAGGTAATTGGCAGAAGGCGGTCTCTCAAGTATCCAGATCCACTACCATGTAGGGCTTTATGGGTGATTAACAGCACCTTGAAGCGCATCCGGAAATCGACAGGTAGCCAGCGCAGCTCGCGGAGGATAGGTGTAATGTGGGTGAACCGCGGTGCACCCACAATCGCTCGCGCGGCTGCTTTCTGTACCAGCTGAAGACGCCGGATGCTCTTCAAGGGCAGCCCCATGTAGAGCACATTGCAGTATTCCAGCCTAGAGGTCACGAGGGCCCGAGTGACTGTTGTGAGTGCCTCCCGATTCAGGTAGGGTCGCAACTGGCACACCAGGCGAACCTGGGCGAATGCCCCCCTAGCCACAGCCGTCAAATGGTGTTCGAACGATAGCTGTGGATCTAGGAGGACTCCCAAGTTGCGAACCCTCTCTGAGGGGTATAGAGTTTGACCCCCCAGCCTGAGAGATGGAATATTGGTGGAATCCTTGGGAGGGAAACACAACAGCCACTCGGTCTTTTCTGGGTTGAGCACAAGCTTGTTAGCCCTCATCCAGTCCATAACCGCCTCCAGGCCCCGGTTCACCACGTCTGCCGCTTCATTGAGTTGGCACGGGGCGGACAGATACAGTTGAGTATCGTCCGCATATTGATGGTATCTGATCCCGTGCCTGCGGATGATCTCTCCCAGCGGTTTCATGTAGATGTTGAATAGTAGGGGGGATAAGACCGAACCCTGAGGCACCCCATATGTTAGGGGCCTAGGGGACGATCTCTGCCCCCCCACTAACACCGACTGCGACCTGTCTGAGAGGTAGGAAGAGAACCACCGCAGCACGGTGCCTCCCACTCCCACCCCTCGCAGTCGTCGCAGAAGGATACCATGGTCAATGGTATCGAAAGCCGCTGAGAGGTCAAGGAGAACCAGGATGGAGGGAAATCCTCCATCTCTGGCTCTCCAGAGATCATCAGTCAATGCGACCAAAGCGGTTTCTGTGCTGTAACCGGGTCTGAAGCCTGACTGGAAGGGGTCGAGATAGTTTGCTTCCTCCAAGGACCGCTGGAGCTGAAAGGCCACCACCTTCTCAACAACCTTCCCAAGGAAGGGAAGGTTGGAGACTGGACGATAGTTATTAAGGACAGCTGGATCCAAAGATGGCTTCTTTAGGAGGGGTCTCACCACCGCCGCTTTCAGTGCGGCGGGGAAGTTCCCCTCCCGAAGAGAGGCGGTCACGACCGCCTGGATCCAGCCTCGTGTCACCTCACTGCTGCTGGTAACCAGCCATGAGGGACACGGGTCCAGTACGCAGGTGGAGGCACTCACAGCCCTCATGGCCTTGTCCACATCCCCGGGGGTAACATCCTGAAACTCAACCCAGAGATGTTCCATCTGATCCTCTTGTGCCTCGGCTGGAACTGCAGGGGTGGAGTCCAAGTCCGACCGAAACCGAGCAATTTTGTCCGCTAAGAATTGGGCATAATCCTCAGCTCTGCCCTGCAAGGGTTCCCCCGCCTCCCTTTTATTTAATAGGGAGCGGGTTATCTTAAACAGGGCGGCTGGGCGGGACTCAGCGGACGCAACCAAGGTGGCTATGTGGGATCTTTTCGCTGCCCTAAGCGCTCTGGTGTATTCCTTGGTGCAGGTGGTTACCATTGCTCGGTTCGATTCGGACTTATTGGACCTCCATCGGTGCTCTAGGCATCTCCTCCGGCGCTTCATCTCCCGGAGTTCCTCGGTGAACCAAGGGGGTCTCCGGGATCCGCCGCCTCGGAGGGGCCGTAGTGGCGCAATCCGGTCGAGGGCCTCTGATGCTGCCGAATGCCAGGCAGCAGCCAAAGTCTCTACCGGATTGTGGGCGAAAGAATCAGGAATGACCCCAAGTTCCGTCTGGAACCTTAATGGCTCCATGAGTCGCCTGGGGCGGAACCACCTGGTCGGTTCCTCTTCCCTACAGTGGGGGTTTGGCCTCTGGAAGTCGAGCCTCAGTAGGCAATGGTCTGACCACGACAGGGGTATGATGTCATTACCCCTCAGACCAAGATCACAAATCCACTGCTCCGAGAGGAATACGAGGTCGAGCATGTGACCCGCCGAATGGGTTGGGCCCCGAATTACTTGGGTCAAGCCCATGGCTGTCATGGAAGCCATGAACTCCTGCGCCCCATCAGAGTTTTCACCGAGCGAAGGCAAATTGAAGTCCCCCAGGACCATCAACCTAGGGAACTCAATTGCCAGCTCGGCTACCAATTGCAGTTATTTATTTTAAATATTTCTATTTAGTCATTTCTAAGGCAGAGATGACACAAAGTGGACATGGTCACTTATGAGCCTTTAGATTGTCCAACAAAAAATCCATGTTGGGTTGAAAGTTGCAAAAAATACTCCAACCTAAACATAAACAGTTTTAAAAACTAAGTTGTTGCTTTTCTAGATGCTTTGTTGGGTTATAGAGTAGGAAAAGAACGGAAGAAGGTCCATTGATTTGTTTTTATAGATAGGCTACCAATGATTACTGGGCTTTATGGGATGATAGTAGGGATTGCCTAACTGGTTGCAAGCTTGTGTTGTCATGGAAACAGTCCATTCATTGCTAGCTATAGTCCAGTGCAAGGCCAGTAAGAAGCTATTGTTGAAACATCTGAGCAAACTTGGTTTTGGCTCTTGGGCAGTAGTGTATAGTATTATGCATTAGCAGGAGTAGGCTTGGGCAACAAAATACAATTATACAGGGATAGGAACAGGTGTGGGTTGCTGTGGGCATTACTGCTGGTTAAGCATGCAAAAAATGTTCCGCACGAACGCACTCGCAAAATTTGCACTTAAAAAAGTCTGTGCATGCGCACAACGTTAGAAAAGGAAAAAAATACATCTTTGCAATGAAGATTGTTCTGTGCATGCACAGAACTGAAAATCAAGATGGCGGCACCAATGATAGAACCAGTTCGGGGGCTGTAGCAGGTCAAGTTACTACCTACTCAGCTGAACCAGTCCGAACTGGTAGGAACCCACTTCTGGATAGGAAGTTCATAAAGAAAGAGTCTGGCACCCAGAAAGTGGCACCCAAAAAGTGGCACCCCAAATCCCTTTTTAAAACAACAAATATATGAGGCATCAAATGGGCTCCTACTTCTATTCATGAATTGGCTTTGATTAGAATGAATTTCCATTACAGACTTCTTTCAATGTTTTGCACAAGTCTCTCACAAACTATTTAGATAAGTAAGAGTATACCAAAGTTAGATATTCAAACTCAACAGAGGTTGTGGTGAAATTATAAATTCAGAAGAAAAAGGGATTGCATAAAATGCAAAATGGCAGATGTCAGTAAATACAGCTGCTTTTCACCTAAGCTCACTAATTATGTTGTTGTGCACTGTACGTATGGCTTTTGTTTTGGATGTTAATAACATTTCAGAAGCTCTGCGTGTTTTACTCTCCAGCAGCCCTTCAATTGTAGGAAAATATCTGTATAAGATATTTGCTTTTCATTGGGTTGTTGAATGATTGACATTTTAAAATAGTAAATGAATACTTAACAGTCAATGCACTTACAAGCGAAGACAACTCAACTGGAACCAAATGTACACAAAAGGGCCAGATGACTGTTGTGTATCATGTGGCCACTAATTGGCAGAAAGAACTCTTTCAAATCAAGTTCATATGTACTATGAAATAAATAAACCTGCAGCTATCTCTATGAAAGAGGGCACTGTTTATGCATGGCCATAATAAGAACAATGCTTTTTTCCACCGTTCAACCCTGTGATTCATTCTCCAAGTCAAATGTAGTGATGGAAAAGAGTGTGTCAGGTTCAATGCACATAACCAGATCAAATTATGTAAATCTTTCAAATGTAGCTCTGGAATTTTAATAGTGCTAGGTTACCTTCATTCAACCTTTACATCTTGGTTGCGCGGGGGGGATGGGGAATGTTTTCTGTATACTGTCTGTGTACAGCCCAAGACAGCATTCTATAATTTTATAGTTTTTGGACAGTAAATCTATAGGGGTTTTTTCCTTTCTATACTCTTAAAGGTTTTTTTCCCTATATCTTTCATCATAACATTGATTTTGCTCATGGGTGTGAGAGGGAAGTCAAGGTCCTGCCATTTGGAGCCAAAATGTGTTGCTTTTCCCATATTGACTGCCAATTTCAGCATACCCTCCCTCTTCTCCCCCTGTTGAAGATCTTTCTCCTCCTCCTAGACATTTCCCAGATGTTTCCTTATCATGAATTTTACCACTTCTATAACTTCATTCAAGGGCAGGTGGCAGTCATGGCTAGGAGAGCCTTTACCTTTTTATCCACAGCTTTGTGTTCCTAGACTGTGAGACCTTGAGCATAGTCACTCATGCCTTAGTCATCTCCCAGTTGGATTACTGCAATGCGCTCTACATGGGACTACCCTTGAAGAACATTCAGAAGTTACAACTGGTATACAACACAGAAGCACAGACAGTTCTGGAGGCCACTTGGGTGACAGATGTGACACTGCTGTTATTGAACTGCACTGGCTGCCAGTTTGCTTCTGGATCCAATTTAAGATGTTGGTTATCACCTTCAAAGCCCCTTATGGCATGGGTCCAGGGTATCGGGTGAACAACCTTACCAGGGGTGGGTTGCTCCCAGCATCACTGCCGGCATGCAAAAATTACAATTGTTCTGCGCATGCGCAAAACCAAAAATCAAGATGTCAGAACCGGTTCAGGGCATGGAAGGCATGGGTCGCTGCTAGTTCCTGGGTAGGAACCCACCTCTGAACCTTACCCAAGTGGAACTAAACCGCCCCACTCATTCCAGTGAAAATGGACTGGATTCTGTCAGCCAAAGAATTTCAGCTGGTAGGATTGGCCCCTGCCCTCTGGAATATTCTTCCATCAGATGTGAGATTCACACCCCAAACTCCTGGCCTTCCCAGTCTGGAAAAACAAAGTGAAAGAACTTCCCTCTGTTTCCAGAGTTAACATTATTCAGTAGATATCAAGGTTCTACTGAACCAAGCCAGCACTCCAATATGATTAGATCTGCTTAAGAACTGTTTTATTGAGTACATCATTTCAGCACACATGAAAGCAAAACCAGCTCTAACTATTTCCTATGGTTTTCATATAATTAAATAATAAGATATTCTCCTCCCTTTTTGTCACATGTCACATTGTCCTATTAGGTGTTCTGACTTCTTCAAGTCTCTGGCCAGCAGCTATTGAGATGACTTTGGTTCCCATGGGATGATGAGTTGTTACTGTCTGGCCTGACATTTCAAACCTCTCCCTCTCTCCATACTCTGTGGCAAGCTGAGAAACTAAAAGATGGCTGTGGTAGCATGGGCACATTTCGAAGTTGACTGCAGACGTAAAATCTTCTTCAAGTCAAACATGACTACTCATCATTTCATGGACACATTAATGTAATTATTTGACAGCAATACTTAAGTAGCTGAATGCAGTTAACAAAATTAAACAGTTGCCTCCACATTAAAATAGAAGTTACTTCTGAAAGTGCTTTGTGTAACTGGACAAAATATTAAGAAAAGGTTGGACATATTTAAGAAACTTGTTAAAAGACATAGTTGATATTCTGTCACCATTCAGTCTAATCAAGGAAAAGTAAGGCAGAGTTGTTGTAATTGGGTCAAGAATGAAATGTGAAGAATGTTATGAGCATTAAATTAAAATGAACAAAATGGAAGGTGTATGTGTATTACATTACCATAAAAGCTTTCACACATGAAAGGCTCAGAGTTTTGTGCAAACATAACTAAATATTAAATAAAGAAATTAAATTAATGGTAGAAACAGTATTAGTGAATTCTCAATTGGAAAAATATTTTAGCCCAACAATGAACACTTTATAAAGAGACTTGTGTCTTGAACAGAAGGCAAAATAGAAAAGTATTCTTCTATAAATATGAGAAAATAAGAAACAGAGGGAAAGGGTAATGGAGAATGTTCATTACCTCTTAATCATTCTCACGTGATATTTATACAAGATGGCAAAGCCTGCATTCTGCATGAATTAATCTGGAATGAAAGCTATACCTGGCAAGGGGTTGCATTACATGTGTTGAAATCCCCAATCCACCCATTAAAAGAGAGAAAATATATTTTTATCACTCTCGTATCATAACTTATACATGGTGTAGGTGGATACTGGAGTACACATCACTTAGCTCCTGCTCTTTCATCTAATGCTACTCATTTAACACTTAAAAATTGTAAAAGTTAAGCAATTAGTAATGACGTGTGAAGCTTGCAAAACTAAATGACAGCCTCTTGCATAATTTTTATTGTAAAACTACCCCTAGACCCCACAGAACTTCCTCTAGCATGCTTCAGAAATAAACATGATAAAGTCTATAACCTGGTGCTTTGTTTGGACATGGACCCAACTGAACAGAAAACATAGATTGAAGTAGTAAGGCTTGGGAAAGGTTGGATGAAGCACAAATCTCTACATTAATTTCTGTTACTCAAAGGAACCTGAGGGATTGGCCGGCTTTCTTTTTTCTATTAAACAATGAAACTAATGTCCATCACAATAGTTAAGATTTTGTTTAAATCAATATATATATAAAAGCCAACTACCACTCACTCATCATGAAATCTCTAGAATGGTAAAGCCTACAAACTTGAAACTTGGCACATATGTTCCTCTTGGCTTCTTGATGCTTGCTAAGAAAGGATTTTTCCAAGTGACCATCAGATCATCAGTATTCCTTATACAGTATTATATTAACACACTTCGTGCTAAGGAGTTAGACGTTCTACTCTCCTCCCCCTTGCTAGACTGGGTGTGGGGTGTCCAGCGCCTCATACAGCCTGCGGGCTTTGCGTGTCAATTTATCAAGCCCAATCACATAGTTTCATAGCAAAGCATGGGTATCCAGCTAGTAAAATATAAATGGACTCCAACAATACATGGAGAAAAGTTCTTTTAACTCCTATGATATGAATCAACAACATTTTTTCAAATGCAAAATTCAGTAGCATATTCTTACTATCTAATTGCCATGTATTTAACAGAGCACCAACACTTTCTAGATTATTTTTGTTTACTTAGTTTATTAATTTTTATGTCACCAATAAGGTGATTCTAGGTGTTACTTACCTACAGCTGCCACAAATAAAGCCCAGGAGAAAAGTAGGTAGCACAGGGAAAACAACATTATTAAAATAAACTAAAATAAAAAGTATTATGTTTCTGATCAATTTCAAACTGGAGATGCTATATACAGGGCGGGGCATAACCTTTTCCTAGGGGGTCACAGCAACACTTGTAATAACAACACAAATAATTCATACACCATTCGAAAGCCCATCAAAAACTGAGTTTATTGACACGATTTAATAGTCAGTATGACCACCATTAGCCCTTCGAACAGCATTCAAACGAGGTGGATAAGAACACAACAAATCTTCAAACAGTTCCGTTCGATTTTCCAGATTTTTCAACACAGTTTCCAAATTCATTCTCAAAGTTTCAACCGAATATCGATTTTGACCTTGCTCCTGAATCATCAGAGCTTCCACTTCATCCTTAATTATGGCCCCAATGTTCTCTGCCGGATTGAGATCTGGCGAATTTCCCGGCCAGACGTCATTGCCCCAAAATTCGACATTGTTTTCCTTTAACAATTGCTGAGTCGCATTTGCACGCATGCAAGGAGCTTTGTCATGAAGAAAGACAGCCTCACCAACCACCAAGACATTGTCTGGATCACTGAGAAATGGAATGACATTCTCCAATAAAATTTTCTCACGGAAATAACTGCCATCCCAGGATTCCCCTTTATCCTTCAAAACCCAATGCAGTTTCTTGGCTGTGAAAATGACGAAAATCCCGATGCAAGTCGGATTGCGAACGATTTGTCGATATCGTTCATGTTTGGTGATGTCGTCGACGTCTTTAGCCCAAATTCGATCGTTCTGGAAATTCGGTTTTCGAATGGCATAAACGAAGAATTCGTCAGATGGCGCCAAATGAAGAAAATCTTCCTCGGTCCATTCAGACAACCAATCGCACAACCAAAGCCGATCTTGAACGTATGTTTGAGTTTTCAATGGTTTGCAAATGACGTGGAATGGCTTCAAACCTTCTCGTTCTCGATATCGGCCGATTGTCCTTTGATCAACTCGTTTTCCACGAATTTGAAGGATTTCTTGGGCCACTTTTCGGTTTCCTTTTCGTTGTTTGCGACTGCCAGTTGCAATGATGGCTTTGCTTTCTTGGGACAGTTGCAGAGGATGCCCTTCTCCAAATTTTGTGAAACATTCTTGGGCTGTTTTGTTCCAATTATCAGTAACCCAATCCGGATGACGTTTCAATTTGTTTGCAATCCATTTTCGATTGATAAACGTCGCTCCAGCATCGCGAGCCTCTCGAAAGGCAATGCATTTTATTCTGTCAATGATCCTTTGTTCTTCCGAATCGAATTTTCCAGCCATTCTTAAAGCAAATTTAACATTTAATAGCTCATTCAATTCAGTTTTTTATGGGCTTTAAAATGAGGTGTCGCGGAAGTTGTAAACTGCTGTCGATCTTGCTGTGACCCCCTAGGAAAAGGTTATGCCCCGCCCTGTATGTTAAGTAAATGTATATCCACTATACAGTACCCACAATGTGTATTATGTATGTCTAGTAAGGCAGTCGTAGAGGAAGGAAAGAACTTGGCAATTGCTCTTCTGAAGCAAAAATAATAGGAGGGCACAAAAATAAGGCAATTGTCTAACAATTGCCTTATTTTTGCAGGCAATTGTCTGCAATCCAAACTGAATTGGTTGCAAGATACTGCCAAAGAATCTTAGTGTGGCCAGGTTTTGCTTAATCTGGAAGGCTAAGGGTGCATTTCAAGAACATGAATGCTCACTTAGAATTGGCCCATTTACAAATTGGCTGCTATATGTTTAGTCAATCATTGAATACCTATCCACCACATGAGGAAGTAGCCCAAAATGTTTTCTGTCATCATAGAACAGGGATGTCAAATTGGCACCCACAGACCAGATGGGTCACGTTCAGGCCACGCCCACCCCAGCTAGCTCCATGAAGCAGGGAAAACATTGTAAAATGTCACATGACAGCAACATGATGTGGTGAGTTTGAATACCCATGTCCTAGAAGAACAACTGGGGACCTCAAACATTCTCACAAATAAATATGGTCCTGAAAACTGATGTTATGAGTTGCACATTTTTAAATATTTCTTTTAAAAAATCTAACAGGGAGAGAGAACCTCTGAGGAATCAAAGATAGTGTCCACACCATATGGGGTCCATGAGTATCACATTGCCTATTCTTGAATAAACTGTAACACAATTATCATATGTTTTTGTAATTCTCTAAAGTTTAATAAAGTTTTACAGTCAATTAATTTTTTTTTAAAAAAGTGCAATTGGGTAATTATTGATTTTATTGATAGTGTAGGAATGTAGAAATATACATTAGAGAAATGTATATTTTAAAAAATATAAGGAAAAATTTGTTGGAAAACAATAAGGGAAAACATGGATAAATGATTTGAAGGGACAAAAAGAACTTTGGCTCAAAACAATGAGAACAGAAGGAGAAAATCCTCTCTCCAGTTTTAAGAAAATGCTAACTTTTCTTCTTTACAATGTGTCGCATAATAACTTCTGTCTCTGATATCCTTTTCCTTATTTTATTTTCTTATCTGCATGGTCTTTGCATTATTTTTGTTCAGATGCAATATTTCTTCTGCTGCTAGCAAAAGAAAAATAATCAGATGTTTTTGCACACCAGCATCCTTCCAGGAAATGACAAGGAAGCAATTTCAGAAGAGCACCCAGGGACAGGCTGAATATCTTGAAGAGCACAAGCTGAAGCAATTTGTCCCAAGGTTCAGTCATGTAAAGTGTTGTGTAAGACATAAGCTTCCTGACACACAGAGACACTTACCATGAAAGTGGTGACAATACAGGCTTGATTGCCAACCTATGAATTAAGCGCAAGACATGCACAGGCAGCTAATATTACTGTAGTCTTCAATAGGGTTGGAGACCCATTAGAGCAGTGTTTCTCAACCTTGACAACTTGAAGATGTCCGGACTAAAACTTCCAGAATTCCCCAGCCAACGAATGCTGGCTGGGGAATTCTGGGAGTTGAAGTCCAGACATCTTCAAGTTGCCAAGGTTGAGAAACACTGCATTAGAGGAACTACATCTCCAAGAATTGCAGATTAGTATATCTTTTTTTTTGAGATTTTTTTTTTATTCTCTTACATAGCATTTTAAGTATACATTCACATAGTTATTCTTCTTCTATACATTTATCATTCTTATACATTTAGTATTTCATTTAATGGGTTATGATATACAATTTGCGTTGTTTTATTTACCATCCCTTCTTCCTGTTGTAACACCACCTCATTTTCCCTTTATTTTCTCCCTCCCTTCCTTCTCTACTTTCTTCCTTCTTCCTCTCCTTCCCCTTCCTTCTTCCCTTGCCTTTCTCCTGCTCCTCCTCCTTCTCTTCCCCTTCCTACCCACTCTCCTTCTCTTCCTCTCCCTTCCATCCTCCTCTCCTTGCCTCTTTCTTCTTTCCCCCATCTTCCTTTCGTGTTCTCCTCCTTTCTCTCTTTCTTTTCTATTATTGTCAGTGTCTCTTTCTGGCCTCAGTTTACATTTCCTTGGGATGGTATTTTCGCAGATTCAAATATAATTTGATATCATTTCTTATTGCCTTACCTTCACTAATCTATCCTAGCTATATTTTCTTTTCTTTATATCTCGCTTTTGGCTGTATACTTATATATTTAATATTTTCTTTTCTGTTTTCCCCTTCTCCCTCCCCCCCCCCCGCTTTTCCATTTAACAGTGCCTCGTCTGGGTTCTATATCTTCTCCCTATTTTCTTTTCTAGTTTCCTTTCTCTAGCCAATCATAGAATCTTCCCCATGTCTTGAAGTACTCCGATTCCTCTTTATCCTTTATTTTCATTGTCAACCTATTCATCTCTGCACAATCTAATATCTGTTTTATTATCTCTTCATCTATTGGTAGCTTATTTGATTTCCAATTTTGGGCAAATACAATTAGTATTAGTATATCTAATGGAGGATTCTCTCATGATGTTTGTGACTTCTATCCATTATATCCAAATGAAACCACATTGTTGTGATCTGAATTGTGGGAAGGAAAAGCAGTTGATGTTCTGTACCTCCATGGGAAACAAAATTAGTGTAGGCTAGGTGTTAGATACCAGAATCAATTACAATGGTTTACACCAAGGTCCTCTGTTCTGGTGGGAACAGAGATTCAACCTGATTGGTCGAAGGGTCTGACAGCTCCCTATAAAAGGGCTGCTGTCAGACTGAACCTTTGCTGGATTGTACATAGTTGTTTCAGAGTTAATAAAGAACTATTGCTCCCTAAGCATGAGTGTGCCTTTCCTTTACCTGATCTAACACTGGCGATGAGGATGGGATTGGAAGGCAACTAGGCAAACAAAAAGAGCACAACAATTCAGCAAGTAAATCCAGCCTGGAGCTCGGTGCAGCATCAAGCAGCCATCTTTGAACAGCAAATTCAAACACACTCAGGAACACAAGATGTCAGTGCATGCCCCACCGACTCTGTACAACCCAGTCACCGAGCACTGGGAATCCTACATGCTGAGGTTCGACTGCTTCCTTGAAGACAACGACCTCATGGGCCTTTCTGAAGGCAGGAAAAAGAACATTTTCCTGAGCTACTGCGGACAAGAGGTGTTCGAGACAGCGAAGGACTTGTCTGAGCCAACACCACTCCAATCGGTCACTTGGTCAGTGCTACAACAGATGCTGAGGACATACTATGTTCCCAGACCGTCTAAACACGTCCGAAGGCACAAATTCAACAGGGTGAATCCATCAATGAACACATTGCAGCGCTCAGAAAGGCCGCAGCATACTAGAGATCTCGATGAACTGATACTTGATTGCATCATATGCGGTGTTCGAGACATTGGCCTGAAGAGGAGACTGCTAGCGAAATCTAATCTGACTCTCCAAATTGCCCTAGATGAAGCCAGGGCCACTGAGTCTTCCATCAAGTCAACGGAAACCCTGCAGCACCAAAACAGTCCTAAGAGCATGCAGAAGAGCACAGGCATGCATCGCGAGGCTACAGAGCCTGAAGGCTAGGAGAGCGAAGATGACAGCTACCACATGCGCAGTGACCGCACCAAGCTGGCGCGAAAATTCAAACCGTGTTTCCCACCTTGTGCCAGCTATGGAAGAGACCATCTCAGAACACATTGCCGTTTCCGTGACGCAATCTGCCAACACTGCGATTGAAAAGGGCACATCGCCAAGGTATGCAGAAGCAATCACCCCACTACAACCTGCAAGTCCAGAAGCTGACCAAACCGCCAGCAGAGGCCCAACCAAGGGGCAAAGCAGCCGCCACCATGGCGAACAGAAGGCGACACCAGAGTCACCTACCACATCTCCATAGGCCAAGTCTGCACGAAGCGACCAAAAAAGCTGAAAGTCACAGTCCTCATCTAGGACTCTCCATGCGAAATGGAGATTGACACTGGGTCATCCTTGACCATAATGCCTTGGGCAGCACTCAAGCAGGCTATCCCTAGCCTTAAGAAGCAGCATCTACCTTCATGACTACCAGGGGAACCAAGTCCCCATTGTGGGCCAGGACACCTTCCGGGTAAAATGCAAGACCTAAAATGCCAGCTACCAGTAATGGTAGTCAACAGAGACCTTCAGAGCCTCCTGGTGCTTGACTGGTTCGAAGCCCTGGGCCTAGAAGTGACCAGAATCAACGCCATATGAGACAGTTTTCACCTCATCCATCGACCTGGCTCTACATTGGAGCATGCCAACGCCCACTGTCAATGCCCACTGCCTGAACGGCTTGCAGACCCTACCCCCAAGATGCCAGTCCTCCTCATTGACGGCCTAGAGACTGGTCCTGTCTTATCTAGTGATATTGCCCGCCACTCTGCAAAAGACTCTACACTCAAACAGGTTTTGAACTGGGTGTAGAGGGGGTGGCCAAAGGGGCCTGTCGGGTCTGAATTTAAAATGTTTAACTGAAAACATGATGAACTCTCTGTAATAAATGGTTATTTACTGTGGGGGGACCGGGTCGTTGTTCCACCCAAACTGCGCATTGCAGTATTAGAGGCTTTGCATGTAGGGCATCCTGGAATTGTCAGGATGAAGTCTTTGGCTAGGAGTTATGTGTGGTTGCCTAACATGGACAGGGAGATAGAAGAATGGGTGGCTACCTGTACACAGTGCCAGGAGTCCACACCTGCTTCCCCAGAGGCACCCGCTAAGGAGTGGGAGCAACCTCAAGCACCATGGTTTAGGATGCACATAGATTTCGCTGGCCCAGTTCATGGCCAGACTTTCATGGGAGCCTACTCGAAATGACTAGAAGTAGTGTTCATGACCTCTACCACGGCAGAAGCGGGCATCAAGGCACTGCAGAGACTTTTATTTACTCACGGCCTGCCCGATGTCTTGGTCTCTGACAACGGGCCCCAATTTACGGCCATGGAGTTCAAGACCTACTTAGCAGCACAGGGAATCAGACATACCCCAGTCACTCCATTCCATCTGGCCTCCAATGGTCAGGCAGAGAGAATGGTGAGATCTGCAAAAGAGGCCCTATCCAGGATGGACCCGGGATATTGGCAAACACGGGTTGATCAATTCCTCCTCATACAGCACTTCACGTCAAGTGCTACCACTGGGAGAAGCCCTTCCGAGCTTTTAATGGGTCACTGGCTAAGGATCCCACTTAGACTGGCTACACTCAAATTACTCTGCTGCATCGCCCCCAGATTTGACAAGCAAAATAAGGAATTTTAGCATAGGGGATTCAGTTTATGCCCACAACTACGCTGGGGGAGCTCTGTGGATTCCTGCCACAGTATTAGGCAACACCGGACCTCGCTCTTACCTAGTAGAGCTCGAGGATGGTCGGAATTGGAGACGGCACATTGACCAATTCCATGGCTGTCTCTCCAACTCCAATCTTAGGCAACCAGAGATAAGTCCTGCATGAGTTAGCCAAAGCCCTACCCAAAAAGAGCACGAATTCACTCCTTCCACAGATAACTCAATCCCGAAGGTACCGGGGCACTTATCTGAAATTGTTGCAGGCCCGCAGTGAGTTCTTAGCGAACCTGCTCCAGAAACTCCAGCCACTGCCTGTGAGAAATTCCAGGAGCTTCTACCAGGCGAAGCCGCGGAGACAGGTCCATCCAACCTGACTGAAGAACACTCACCAACTGAACTGCGCAGGTCTAGGCGAGCTACCAGAAAGCCCGCCTACCTGTGTGACTATATCACAAGTCAGTTGATCCCAGCTAAGAGAGGAGGGGTGTTAGATACCAGAATCAGTTACAATGGTTTACACCAAGATTCCAGCGGGAACAGAGATTCAACCTGATTGATCGAAGGTTCTGACAGCTCCCTATAAAAGGGCTGCTGTCAGACTGAATCTTCGCTGGATTGTGCATAGTTGCTTCAGGATTAATAAAGAGCTGTTTCTGCCTAAGCTTGAGTGTGCCTTTCCTTTAATCGATCTAACACTAGGACTAAGAGGAAACCACTTAGGTGGAATCAAAGTGATACATGCAGTGTTTAGGATGGGCACAGGAGATAATGAAATCCATTCATGAGTTTAAAGTTCTTTGAAGGCATTGTCATCCAGTGACTTTTTAATGAAAGTGGCATTAGTTGCCTTATTTTCTATTGAGAAAAATCTTCTGAACTATTGAAATTACTTGTTAATAAACAAGTTACCAGATAACCTCTACAAAGGTCAACTGAAATTATTTTCCCACAACCAAATTTAAGTGGTGTTAAAGAAAGGCTTATCTTTATGAAAGTTATTCCAGGGTGTTGCTAACCAAAGTTAATAGAAATCATCTATCTGCATTTATTTAAAAAAAGGGAGGAAAGCTCCTGAGGAATTTTCCTGGGTCCATTATATCAATAAAAATGTGAGAAACCTTTCAAAGCCAGATTTTCTCATAAGAGAATGAATGTTAAATTGGTTCTTGGAACAAAGGGGATGGAATGTGAGAAGTCTCCAGAGAAGCCATTTAAAATGTATTCTATTATTTTTCTAGGCTATGGATTTTTGTTTATATTCCCATTCCCAAGTACTGTGACTCATAGGAAATCACACAAACCAAATCTGAAGTGGCCCTGACCCAGCTCTCCTTCAGCAACATCACTGCATGATAGTTCAGAGTTCTAAATCTGCCAAGGAGATCATCTTTTTTTAAAAGGACTGCAGCAAGAGAGGCAAACAATCTTCCCCAACCACCAGATATATTGCAGAACAATATTTGACTCCATTCAGATAGCCACTTCTTTTCGTTCAGGACATATATGTGGACAGAGGGAAGAGAGATAGCCAAACCTTGTTGCACTGACACATCAATTGATCACGCATACCATCAGCCGCATATTTGATAATAACAGAAAATATCAGAGCATTTGTCTCAGAATTTCTGAAACTGTTGTTTGTGATTTCTCTAGGAAAGCAGCTGCTGAACTGAGGATGTGGTTCGCTTTGGGTTATGTGGAGAGGTATAATTGGATTGTAAGTGATTAATACATACAGAAGAAAATACTTCTATAAACTAAGTATATAATTGATGTTGCTAATGGATGTCCTAGACCAAGCCACCTCAAAGTGCATTGTGGTTGCATTCTCATATATGTTAATGTCAAGACGTGGTAGAAATACAATATTGTCTAGGACTCTAGGAATCAAATTTGGCTTGGGTCACCTATTATCTTACAACATGCATTCTCATATATGTTAATGTCAAGACGTGGTAGAAATACAATATTGTCTAGGACTCTAGGAATCAAATTTGGCTTGGGTCACCTATTATCTTACAACATGACCTATTTCACAGAAGTATAATGACTGCAAATGAGGTTAACCATAATGTATGGCATAATGTGTTCTGTCACAGATGGTTCTAGAAGCTTTTAACTGCAGCCTATTTCACTTTTAAATAAAATGATGCAGTCTTTTTTCTAACAAAGAGATGTCACGCCTGATGCTAACAAGGAATTTGATGCTTCAGCCAACATGTTTGATTTTCCTCTTGTTGACAGTCAGTTTGTTCCAATTATAAGCACACCACCCCAAACATCATTTTAACCCGGCAAAAATGATCCATTTTCAGTGCCTGTTAGTGCTGTGTGGACAGATGTTGTCATGCAAAAATAAGTATATTGTAATGGAAATGTGAATAAGACACTTGTTTACCTATGTGACATGCCATAAATCTGGACCAAAGTAAACTCATCAGAATTATGCCTTTACACCCAGTAGTGATGCTGAACAGCTGGAAAGCTGAACTAATAAGTGATGAAAAATGAGGCAGGGGGCAGGGGTGAGATGGGAAGCTACTATTATGGCAGAATATAAACTGGAGAGAAAAATACACCACTTATTATCTTTATTAGGCAAAACATAGAAGCTATAAATATGAGACCCTAGCAATATAAAATGTAATTTGGGAAGGAAGGAGTGGATAATTGTTTACTTCACTGTGTTTACTGAATTTATCCACATATGCGGGAGATTAAAATGCCTCCTACAAATTGTAGCAATACTCAAAATGAGCACCAGGCCTTCCTAAGGAGATCTGAGTTGCCAAGGAAGATTTGAGAAAGACAGAAGGATTATTGACAGGACTAGGCAATTGTGAAAACAGCCAAGACATGTTGCTGCATGATAGGACAATCTACATAGACCTTGGACCAGAAGGAATATTGAGTCTTGTTTCAGTGCTGGCCATGGGACACCATCCTCCCTTCTGACAGCAGCAAGCTATCTTGGCAGGCATAAAACAGGAGTGTCCAACCTTGACAATTTTAAGATCTGTGTACTTCAGTTCCCACAATTCCCCAGTCAGCTAGACAACCAATCCCTGAAATAAGAGCAGATTCCTTGACAAACCCAACTTTGCTGATTCCGCACCACACCCTTGGGATGGTAGGGTGTGGAGTGTATCTGTGTCAAGAGGAGAGGGAAACATAGTTTTAACACTGTTGCAGCAAAAGATGGCTTAAGCAAGGGCTGACTAGGGAGCAGATGAAACATCACAGCCACATAGAAGAAAAGCCACAGCTTGGGCACACCTGTACAGGAGTTGGATGCAAGTGCTGGGAGAAATATGTAAAAATCTGCATTCTGGGCACAAAAGGAAGAAATACTGTAGACCCATACATAATCACCAAGTTCCTATTTCTATGGGATGGGAAATCTGTATAAATTCAAGTCCTATTAACATTACTCTAAAATAACTTAACACCGGCTTCTATCACCAATTCCTATCTTCCCGTTTTCTTTTTCCTCCAGCCCTTGCAACGCTCATTTTTGCACGATTCTACACAAGTTTACTCAGGATAGGATTCCTGTGTATGCAACGCAAATTTCTCCAAGTAGTAAACGTGGCTGATAAGGCAACCTTTATTTTGGATTAGAGATAATGAATGTTTAGAACTGTGCCGATTATCAGACAGTGGGTTCTCGGAAAAACTGAGTGCGGGAAAACACAGGTAAAGATGCCGAAGCAGGCGAATGTCATTTTTATTTTTTATTATTTCGTCAAGCATGTATTCGATAAGATATACAAGTATAAACACTCTCTCCAAAATACAGCGTTATTTTCTTTAAAAGACTTCGCGCTCTTCTCTCTTGGCGTTTCCCCCTGAAAATGCCAAATGGTATTATTTAGCTAAATTTTCAATGCCAACTTTGAACCTTTGAAATAGGTTTCAAAGACTTAAAATCGGTTTAACACGGCATTGCCCGGAGCATCACTTCCCCTTCCTCCTCCTCTCATCCAAGCGAGCAACAGACACCCGCAACCCTCCTCTCCACGCAACCGAGCCACTTTCGCTGAACTGGTGGGAGGCGGAGCTTTGCTCCCAGAAGCTCCGTGCGCCTCTCACGCGCGGCTGCGCCGTAAGCGGCGGCTTGTTTGCTTCCCCATCCCCACCCCTCCTTCGGCCGGGGGAAGGAAATAGGCGCTATGGCTGTTCAGGCGGCGTTGCAGAAGAGCCTGGTAGTGGTGAGCCCGGCGGGGAGACACACGGCTTCTGTGATCTTTCTCCATGGCTCAGGTGGAGGCTCCCGATCCCAAGATGGTCTGCTGTGGGCGACAATCTCTGGGCTAGCCCGTGGGGCCTTTTCGCCGAAAGAGGTCACGCGTGCATTAAGCCCATGACGCGGTTCGCCTCGTTTTGGCATACAGGACTTGCGTGTGGAATGGGGCAAGCCCTCGTGGTTTGTTTACTAAACCCCAAATGTGTGAACCCTCCCAGAGAGGTACTCGGGAAGGGAAAGGCTGCCCCGGGAGGATGATCATTGCCCTATTTTTCTTCCTTTCTTAAAAATCTGCCTCGTAATTCCACCATTCCTCATAATGGTGCCTTAATTGTTCGGAATGGCATAATTCTAAATGAATACAATCACAGTTGTTCATTGTCAAATCCAGGGCTGCGGCAAATCTAACCTCAGGTTATTGCCGATGTATGAAGAATGGTTGCTGGATTTGGGTTTGGTTAGTCTAGAGCAGTGGTTCCCAAACTTGGCAACTTTAAGACTTGTGGACTTCAACTCCCAGAATTCTCCAGCCACAAGTCTTAAAGTTGCCAAGTTTGGGAACCACTAGAGAAAAGAAGGAGGGGGGGGGCATGATAGCAGTATTTCAGTATTTGATGGAGTGCCACAAAAAGGAGGGGATCATTTTATTTTCCAAAGCATTAGAAGGCAGGACAAGAAATAATGGTTGGAAACTAATCAGGGATAGAAGCAACCTGGAATTAAGGAGAAACTTCCTAACAGTGGGGACAATTAACCAGTGGAACAGCTTGTCTTCAGAAGTTGTGGGTGCTTCATCACTGCAGGTTTTTAAGAAGACACTGCACAGTCACTAGTCTGAAAAAGTATAGGACCTTCTGCTCGGACAGGGGGCTGGACTAGAAGGCTCTATTCTGATTCTGAAGGCAGTAGAAGCTCTCTCCAGACATGTGCAACGTAGTGCAGGGGCTTGTGTGTTCTGGAGTGTTTTTATGTCTGGTCCCGTTCATACAGAAGTGTACCTTTCGTGTTCCCAGTAGATTTCGGTATCAAACAGATTAATGTATGGAAAAAGACCATGCCCCTATTATTTGCAGAGGCAGCTGTACTGATGCCCTTATATTTGTGGCTTTCTTTTTACAAATTGTTATAATCATGCAGATGCAAATAGTCTTTGACTTACAATCATTCGTTTAGTGACTGAAGTAACACTGGCCCCTAAAAAAATGTCTTAGCACTGGTTTTCACATTTAACAACTGTAGCATCGCACAATCAAAATTTGGGTGCATGGCAACTGAAATGTATTTATGACAGTTGCCCTGTCTTGGGTCATGTGATCACCATTTGCAACCTTCCCAGCCAATTTCCAACCAGCAAAGTCACTGGGAGAAGCCAGATTCGCTTAACAGTGGTTTGCTTAACGATGGCAAAAAGTTGCAAAATGGGGTGTGACTGTGTTGCTTAGCAATAGAAATACAGTTGGAGTCATAGGTTGAGGACTACCTGTAACAGTGCCTGCTCCAGGTTAAACATTCAGTAATTCACATTAAACATATCTCCACGTTAAGCGTTCTCCACATACAGAGTAGCTGAAAATAAGAAGCACAAGTGTTAAGCAATAGAAATAGCAATGCTTCTTGTTTTGAAAAAAACGATTGATTTAAATTATGCTCACCATAATCAAGGAGGCTTTTGGCAGTTTCCCCATAGCTAACTCTCCAATTGTCTCGTTTATGCTATGTTCAAAATACTCACTTCATTGTCATATGATTGACATATGCTAGAAACCTCTATTGGAAAGTGACAGAGTATTCACTAATAACAATATGGAATTGTTCCTCCTTCATCCACAATAATTTGGATAGCTTTTTAAAAATCTGTATTTCCTATTCAAGTATTGAAATTTTCAGGTTTTCCCTTTTACAGTAAAAAGTACAATCAACCGTTACCTTTTCCTTTAAGACAGCCAGACCTACATAATTAAAATAAGCAGTTTGATAATTGGCATTTTCTTTTTAAAAATGGTGCAGTTTTAGAGTTTCACTGATATAGGACTGTGTCAATCAAAGCAGAGGATCCACATTATAAGAAGTTGTAGTTCATTATGTCAAACCCTAATTGGTCTAGTTCTGTGTATCACATATTTTATTGAAATATATTTTACCAAAATATAAATGCAATCTTCAATTATCTCTCCCATAGTAAAAGACCAAGATCTGCTTTCTATCATTTTAGAGTATAAATTGTGGAATTATGATCCTAAGTTACAGAAAGAAAATTCCAGTTAAATGTTAAGAGGGAAATTCTAAACAATAACAGCAGTTTGGTTGGGGAATCAACCAGCCATCAGAGAGGTAACGTGTTCCTTCATTGGATGCATTCAAGCAGAGATGAGAGCTGACAAGGACTATATAATCCAATATAAAGTTGGATTCTTGCACTGAGTAGGGCAGGGACCTCCTTAGTGAAGATGGGTACAGGCCTTGACTTATCTCATGACTTAACATCCATAATGGGCAAGTTCCCATCAAGGGAACTTGATCAAGGACTACCTTTTTATTTATTGTTGATGTTTGAAAACCAGTTGCCCATTAGATTTGGTTTCTATAAGCAATCAGTTGTATCTTTTCTAAAATTAAGTTTTAAAAGAGAAAGTTGTATGGACAAGATGAACGCTGAGGTTCATAAGACAGTTCACATTGCTCCGTTGTATAGATGTCTAATTCAGTTCTATCTGTTTGTGTTATTCAGGTGATACCGGTCAAGGGATAAGAGACTGGATCAAGCAGGTTTTGAAGCAAGATTTGTCTTTCCAACATATAAAAGTCATTTATCCAACAGCTCCTGCCAGGTATTGTGTTCTTTCTTATCTTTGGTAGTGTAAATCTATAAAATGATATTGAAAAAATAGAAGGTAATTTTTGTAAGGATTTAAAGTTCCACTCATGTTTCAGAAATCAGTATCTCTCTGACTTGTTCTTTCTTTCTTTAGTAAAGAAGTTGTTTATAGAGGTAAGAATAAGTCCAGTAGGGATACTAATAAAAGACAGCTGAATAGGGTATATCTCTCAAGTCTCAAAAGTCCTAAGCTTTTGTTGTTGTTAGTTGCAAAGTCTTGTCCAACCCATGACCCCATGGACAACATTTCTCCAGGCCTTCCTGTCCCCTACCATCCTCTGGAGTCTATGTAAGCTCACGCCTACTGCTTTGATGACTCCATCCAGCCACCTCATTCTCTATCGTCCCCTTGTTCTTTTACCGTCAATCTTTCCCAGCATTAGGTTCTTCTCCAGTGACTCCTTCCTTCTCATTAGGTGGCCAAAGTATTTGAGTTTCATCTTCAGGATCTGGCCTTCTAAAGAGCACTCAGGGTTGATCTTCTCTAGAACTGACCAGTTTGATCGTCTTGCAATCCAAGAGACTCGCAGGAGTCTTCTCCAGCACCATAGTTCAAAGGCTCAATTCTTCGGCACTTATCCTTTTTTTTTTTTTTAAATTAAACAGAAACACAAAAAAAGAATCAATACCCCTAGGTCAGTGAATGGCGCTGTGCCTGGCTGGAAAGGGAGTTTGCTGGGTGGCTGCTCATGAGTGTGGTCACTTCATGGCTGTTGTGTTGCGCTGCTGCGACAGCACAACACAACCATTTTCCCCTGAGGCTGTGCCCGCTCGAAAGAGAGCAGCCACCCGGCAACCCCAAAACAATAAACCCTCCCCTCATAATAAGACCCAAGCCATATTTTGTGGGTAAAAAGAAAATAAGATCGGGTCTTATTTTCAGGGAAACACAGTAAGTTTAAGAACTGCTTTTCCTTAGTTACTTACCATTGTTAAGTAACTTACCAATGGTCACAGCCACTGCATGGCAGATTATACATAAGGCTTATTTATTTTCTTAAGAATATTGCCAGGCTATTTTTTTTAACTCCTTGTTGATTCTTCATGTTGTCCTTAATGCAATGCTATCCAGAAATCATACTTCCTATCCTTCAGTAATAATTATTTTTTCTAAACTTGAAAAGTATCATCACTTTCTTCCTTTAGGGATAAAATATCTTCATGCAGCTCATCACAAAGACTTTTCCTGCCCTCTTAGCTGAATGGAAAAGTAAATCGAGAAACTATAGCTTATAGTTGCAGCTGATCCTAGAAATATAAAAATGTCAAGTTACAAAATCATGGTTTACATAAGGCTTATTTTTCCAGCTTCTTATAAAACTCTTATTTCCAAGAATTTCCCAAGTTAGTATAATTAATCCTAGCATTCTAGGGTATTTTTATAAACTAATGAGAGATGTAGTTGCATTCAGGTACATGAAACTTTCACTTTTATGGTTAACATAGGATCTATTCAGAAAAAAAACATTTTCATGTAAAATTCAGCATTTCAGGAATAGAATAGAAAAGAAAAGAATAGAATAGAATAGAATAGCAAAGTTGGAAAGGACCTTGGAGGTCTTCTAGTCCAACCCCCTGTTTACTCAGGAAACCCTACACCACTACAGACAAATGGTTGTCCACCATCATCTTAAAAACTTCCAGTGTTGTTTTAGTAGATCTTGCATCAATCACAAAGTTGGGTTAAATTACTTTTGAGAATCCTTCCAAGTCTATAATTCTAGATTATTTTTGAAAAGCAGCAAATAAAGTTCCAGTTCATGAGAAAACTATCATGTATCTAAAGGCTTCCTGTTGCAGAGAGCAGTGGCACATCCACAATTCTTACTGGTAACCAAGCACAACCGAGAGGGATTGCATGTCACTTCTTGTATACTGTGATCCCAACTCAAAGATATTGGGTCTTCCAGGGAAGAAATGGTGGACTGAAGACAGTTTCACAAAAAGTAGAGTGAGTAGGTAATAATCCCTCTCCAGACAAAGAAAGGACATATATTGGATTTGCAAAAGCGGCTTGTTAAAGCTTCAAGAATTTTGTGAGAAGGGACAAAGTAGAAAATGAAAATAAAACAAGTTCTAGGACATTATCAGAAGGGACTAAAGATCAAGATGGTTAAGTAAAATAATAAAGTTGGTTTATTTGATTAAGATTAAAATGTATATGTTGTTATCTCTGGCAACACTTAAAAGATTCTTGCTGATATCTGGATTAAATTGATGAGGTTTTTATGGATCTGTTTATAAAAAAGAGGATATGGAGAAAGATCATTTGTTGCATTTTAAGAAAATGAGATAAGTTACTAAAATTATATTTATAAGGAAGGGGAAAGTCATTGCTTTATTTTATTCTTTGTAGTTTTTATTTGTATTAGTTTTTATTGTGATTTTAAATAAAAATTGTTATAAAAAAAATAAATGGAGGAATCATTGAACCAGGTTTGAAAAATTGAACTCCGCCTGTGTTCTACTGCAGGTTGAATTAATATGAAAATATGAAAAAGTTGAATGGATCAAGAAGTAGCATGCAGTGTTTTCTGTCAAGGAGAAGACTGATGCAAGAAATAGTTTTTTAAGACTTTGGGGGGCGGGGGGAGTCTGAACATTTCTGACCCAGAAGTAAATTCTGACCTTGAATTGGTATGTTAAAGGATGCAGATGGAGAGATAGTAACTGATTCTAAGTGGATCATTTCCTATGCTGAAGATGAAGTTAAATCAATACCCCACATTTTACCAAGTCAGAACCTACAGGAATATACAGAAATGTGGCAAGTAACAGAAGAAGAATCAGTAAAGGTTATGCCCAATCGATGCCAGCAAATTTGGAGAACAGCATAGTGGCCAGTATATTGAAAGATCAGTCTACATACCAATAATGATGAAAAGAAGATTTAATGAAATGTACAAATTATCTTACAGTGCCTTTAATTTCACATGAGAGCAAAACAATGCTTCAGATCCTCCAACCCATATTTTATCCCAACATGCAAAGAGAGATGCCAGATGTTTAAATGGTTTTAGAAGAGGCCAAGGAACAAGAAATATTATTATTCATTCATGCTGAATAATTGAGAAAGTCAAAGAATATAAAAAAGAACTCTATATGTGCTTCAGTAATTATAGACAGACTTCAGTTGTGTCCATCATGTCACACTCTGAAATGTGTCATTCGGAAGTCAGAATCTCGGAATACATTATCTTCATGCAAAACCTATAAAATAGATTAGGAAACCTCATTTTAAACAAACACTACAAAGCAGAATGACTCCAGGAAGGCAAATGAGAGAAGGCTATATATTATCACCTTATTTATTCAAACTATGTGAAACATCTACTGTAGGAAGTTGGATTGGAATATTTTTTTAAAAATTAGAGGAAAAATAACAGTAGCTTACACTATGCTGAGGACACTATTTTGATAGTGTCTGGTAGTAAATGAACTGACAGCTCTAATAATGAAAGTCTTGAAGAAAAGTGGAAAATGGAGCTAAAATTACATATATATATTATATACCTTGAGCTGGTGAGATTTGAACCACTGAACTGCAGATAACAGTCAGCTGAAATGACCTGCAGTACTGCACCCTAACCACTGCGCCACCTTGGCTCATATGAGCCAAGGTGGCGCAGTGGTTAGGGTGCAGTACTGCAGGCCACTTCAGCTGACTGTTATCTGCAGTTCAGTGGTTCAAATCTCACCGGCTCAAGGTTGACTCAGCCTTCCATTCTTCCGAGGTGGGTGAAATGAGGACCCAGACTGTGGGGGCAATTTGCTGACTCAATTTGCTAAAAATCTGTAAACCGCTTAGAGAGGGCTGAAAGCCCTATGAAGCGGTATATGTCATTCATATATAGTTAGAATTGTACAGATTTGGAAGAAGCAGGATAAAAAGAGAATTGACATTTTTGCATTTTGGTATTGGTCCAGAGAATACTACGGAAGAAAACAAACAAATGAGCCCAGACCTCTCATTGAAGGCAGAAATGAGCTGCCTCAAATTATCATACTTCATAAACATTATCTATAAATAACAATTCTTTAGATAAAACTAATCCTGGGAAAGACGGAAGAAAAGACAAGAAGGCAGCAAGAAGCATCAAGATACATGCCCTTGCCTACAGTGGCAGTGGATGCAACGTTGGAACAAAGAATTAGATTGGGAACAAATTGTCGTGGAGAAAATCTATCTGATTGCTAAGAATTGCACTGATTTGGTGTCATAATCAAATTGAACTGTAGCTGCCAGGTTATCTCTTCTGCATTTGTTTGTTGGTTTTTACAGCAAAGCATTTATATATTTTAAACTTCAATAGATTTTACAGGCTATTCTTCTCCAACCTTCTTCTATTTGTTGTATGCAATTAAAAATGTCACTTTGCATATGACACTGACAGCTGGGCAGTAAATCACAGAGTGTTGCTATGCTGTCACCTTCCTGGATATAATTCAGTAACAAGTTGAAACAGAGCAGATGGAAGTTATGTTGCAAGTATTTTGTAAATGGACACAATAGATTTTGGCAGAAAATCATTTTAAGTCTCTGTGTTTCCATGGATAGGGTTCTGTACTTATTCCTAAAAGATCCAAGTTTCAAATACATATTCAAATATAATAGACAATCTCAGTTTCATTCTCCAGATAGATAGGCAGAACAATGACCCTGCTAAGTCTTCCCTTTGATAATTTGCTTAGTAATTTTTGAATTAGTTTTTCCGGTGATTATGAAAGGAGGTTTGCAAAACCCATACGTAATGCAATTAAAATGATTTCAGAGTTTATAGAATAAACAACCAATTCAGTTGGCATTCTGTTAAGTGCTCTTTGATACCGGTTCACAACATAAAATGTTCAAGTGGTCACAACAGATTTGCTAGTTGTTGCATTGGAGTTTGATGATATTTTTTGTGCATGTGCAAAAAAGGGATTTCTTTCTAAACAAAACAATCTACCTCAATGTATCAATTGGCAGAATCATGGCGTGATCCTAGTTGACTCCAGCAGTTGGGAATCCAGATAGCTCTCTCTCAAGTGAAGCTGGCTCATTCATTTGCACTTTACTGGTGTCTCTACATAGGAATGTAAAAGCTTGAGAGGCTTTACTGTATTCCTTCCAAGAAGAAAACAAATGTTATTTGTTAGAGAAGCATTCAAAGGCAATGGAGGAAGAGCACAAATCTTGGTATTTCCTGGGTTTATCTGCAGTGGATTTGCTGTTCTTACATTCCAGTTATTGGAAGAAAGTTGCCAAAGACACGTTCTCTCTCTTCTATTAAATGTTCTCCATTCAAAGGCTTTAGAAAAGATGATGGGAATGACAGTTCTAATCAGAGAAAGGACAGTACGAATGAAAGTGGCTTCCATCATAGTCAGTGCTGCCTTCATTTGCTTTCAGGAACTTCAGACTTGATATACCGCATAGTCAAATAGAATTACTGAAGTAAATTAGATTTGTTGCCCTGATGCCAAAAGGGTAAACCATCTCATTCTAAAATTGGCCTCATACCCTCAAATCAACACTTAGAATGCCAAGTATAACATGATCATTGTGAGAGCAGATATTTTTAACTTTTTGTGATAGGAGACTGACTGGGTCTCTTAGAAGTGACAGACTTTTACTCAATGCTGTTTATCTAAAAAATCTAGTGCACTTTCAGCAATAATGCTTGGCCAGCATGGTAGATCTGGCTGAAAAGCTCAGTTCTGATTAGAACATTTGTTGTGAACCCTTCTGATAGAGCAGTGGTTTTCAAACCTGTCAACTTTAAGATGTGTGGACTTCAACTCTCACAATTTTTCAGCCATCATTCTGCCTGAGGAATTCTGGAGGTTGAAGTCCATGTATCTTAATTTGGCAAGTTTGAAAACACTGAGATATGGGATGCTTTTTCTCAAAACTAGAAGTTAATATCTATCCAAGATTATGGCTGCTTTTTAGTTCCTTTGATTGGTGTGCTTACTTGCAATATATTTGGTTTGCTTGCTGACCTTATATGAATAGGAACATCAACTGAAGAAAGAGAGCCAGGGCATACCAAAACCAGTTCATCAAAACTGGATTATGTCACATTAGCAATAATAGTGCTCCAGTGACAGAATGGTTTGGGAGTTGATCAAAGGAACAGATTTTTTTTGCCTTTCTGCATTTAAAAACAAATCTTCCAGTTTTAATTTAAAGGGGGGGGGGGGAAGGTGCTTCTTGATATTATAAATTGTGAATAGTTTCCCAGTATAATCTCACGAGTCTGATTTAACTCTGCTGTCTGCTGCTTAATTTAATTTACTGAACTATAGACATTTTCGGCTGGGCTTGTGTAGATGATGACCTCTATCTTGATAAAGGTTGAGGTAGGAGTTGCAAGTAAAGCCTATGGCTGCTTTACTGGCTAGAAGTGTAACACCTCTTCAGAGACCTGCACAGCCTTCTTTACTATAGCAATTTGGGGAGAATTATTAGATTATTTCATACTATTAACTTTAGGTTCAGAGCTTCACTTAACTATATTCCTTAATAAAAGTTTTCTGTATCAATAGATCATGGTCACTAAATGGGAACAATATATGGGAAGATAAGCATAGCTCATTTAGAATGCACATTTTATATAAAAAAGACTCAGATTTAGTCTCCAGATCAAAATGGATCATGCTACAAATATTTTCTTCCATTTAAAACCATAAAGACCCTCTGCAAATCAGATGAAGTAATACTGATTAGTCTAGAAGTCAACTTTCAGTTATTATAATAGTACAGTGGAGTTTCTCATGAGCTCCTGTGTGCTGCAGTGGATATCGTCAGAAAATTTTGCTTTAAAAAAATGCTGGGGGGGGGTGTTCTTTAATCTTGTAAATAAAAAACTTGTGGGGGTATTTGTTTTAGGAACTGACAATTCTGTTTTCAACCAGAGTTTCTGTTACAATCAGACTGCCAGTGGTCATGGCTATTAAAATGGGGGATGGGGAGATTTGAGTGTTAGCTTTATCGTTCATTTCCCTTCACTTTTTTCCAATTTGTCAAAGTTGCAGTATTTTGTGAATTAGCTGGTGACCAATTGAAATAACGGATTCATTTGGTGAATATACTAACCTTTTCCTTTATGCTCAATAGTCATTGGAAAAAAAATGCATTTAAGGGCTGTATTTTCCAATGGCCAGTTTCTAAATGATTTATAATTGTGGCCAAATAATAATCTTGCAAAGATTATATAATTTATAGGTTAAGGATTATGTAGAAAACCTGCTCTACATTTCCATAGGTCACTTAATTATTTACAGTGCCAAAAAACAGCTGATTCAGCTTTCTCTTATGATATATAATTTCATCTTTTAATTCCCGCAGGCCTTGATTATTGTGATTAAATGTGTTGCAACTTTGGTTGGAATTTTAAAAATAGCATCTGCTGCCACGTGTCTCAAAATGCCTTTTCTCTCTTTTGAGCAGGCATGGCTAAAACTTTAAATACTGTTACAGCTGCTAGCAGAGCAACTTAAACATTTGTTTTCTGTTGAATGCCTAAATCAAGAAAGAATATTTCTTATATTTCTCTTAAATAGAAAGTGATAGTTTAAATTGGCATTATAGCAGGTAACGTGTTCAAGTAAAAATGATGTTGTCCCAACTTTTTGAAATAACTATACTGTACCTTGTTACGCTTCACTAAATCTAGGTCAAGGAATCTCTCTGCATTTCCTTCTCACAATCCTTTCCACTCCAAATTCAAACTGAACCTAGCAAGACCATGGACTCTACATGCACTCTTTTCAGTTACCGGCAGATAACTTTTGCAGTTTTTATTGTATATATTGTGAAGAATGTTGATCTCTTTCCATTTAAGAAAATATTTATGGAGCCTTGGAAAATGGCTTTGTAGAATAGTGCAGACATTTTTTTAATCTTTCAATGCAGGGTGGGGGTTTTTTTTGGTCCCCCTGAATTCCTTGTAGCATTTCTCTCTTCTTTGGCTGTGATACAGAATCATCAGTCAGCTTGACACTATTTTAAATAAATTGGCAGATACTTGACTCACAAAAACCCTGTTGATAGTAATGGAGATGAATTGTTAGAATTGTATTGGGAGACTTGGATAACTCACCCAAATACCTCAGTCAGATTCCTACTCTTTTTACCAACTTTAACTATGGTCACATTTTTCTGATATTCTAAGCATACATTATTTTTATTTACACATACAAAGCAATCCAATGAAAATTCAATAAGGCTAGAATTTCATGAGATACTCAAATAAAAAATGTCCCTAAATGATGTTGTTTTTGTTTAGAATTCATTTTTCTATTCTAAATAAAGTTACGGTTGGTAATTTTATATATTAGCATTGTATTACCAAATTTCTTTTTTAGAATTATAGGTCTCTAGGTATATGCTTTTTAATTTTCCCTAAAGTTATAGGAGCTGAAGGAGCTATAATTTTATGTTGACTTTCTCCAGCTACCAAATTTCCTAATAGTTCTATTATAGTGGCTGCTTTTTATTCTCATTTAAATGTCTTTGATTCATACTAACAAAAAAAAAGATAAACAGGGTCATAACCAGTGAGTATATGATTGGGAAATCACTGGAAATTCCAGAGTTGGAGACTTAATCTGGGAAGAAAAAAAGCCAACCTGTAAAAAGACAATAGTAAATCACTTCCTTATTATTGTAAAGAAAATAACCTAGATATGTCTGTATAATTGTCCTATACCAAGATTGACTTGGAAAACTTCCTGTATTCTTTTTTAAATTTTGTTTATACCATTATCCTGTTGAATCTCTCTTTATAATCTTTTTTATTATGCAATAATAGTGTTACTTCTGTAAACTGCTTCTGACCTTTTATGAAAGGAGTATAAAAACTCTTCTAGAAATGAACTAATTTTCAAAGTCTACAGTCTGCATTTAAAGTTTGCCTGGATCTCCAGGGCCTCAGCTTGTGGAGATCTGATTTAAAGATATCTAATGCCTGTTATTTTTCAACTCTGCACAGTATGTGCAGCTATATAGCAACCAGGATGGAATTAATTTAAATACATTATTTTTAAAAAATTGAGTACCGTATTTTTCGGAGTATAAGATGCACCAAGGTTTTGAAGAGGCAATTTTAAAAAAAATAGTAGATAGAGGGAGAGAGAAAAACAGTAGGTAGGTGGGGGAGAGAGAGTAGGTAGGTAGGTAGATAGATGGATGGATGGAGAGAGAGAGAGAGAAATACAGTAGGTAGGTAGGGAGAGAGAGAGAGAGTAGGTAGGGAGAGAGTGAGTAGGTAGCGGGAGAGAGAGAGAAATACAATAGGTAAGTAAAGAGAGAGAGAGTAGATAGGTAGAGGTATATATATATTGAGAAATACAGTAGGTAGGTAGGGAGAGAGAGAGTAGGTAGGTAGAGAGAGAGAGAGAGAGAAATACAGTAGATAGGTAGGAAGAGAATGAGTAGATAGGTAGGTAGATAGAGGGAAAGAGAAAGAGAAATACAGTAGGTAGGTAGATGTTTCCAGGTGTATTTATCCACGTGTTGGAGAAGGAAATTGCAGACAACCTTCAGCACCTAAGACTTGTTTCTGCTGGCACAGCACTTGGTCAATCTAATTCTCATCAATCACTCTAACTAAAGAGCTTTCCAAAAGGAGGAAAAAAAGTTTTTGCACTCTGCAAACCTCCCCAAAACGCCCCGTTTTTTGTGAAAACGGGCCCATTTTTTTCAAATAAAAGCCATGAATAGCCTTCAGGGGGCTTGCAGAGTGCTCCTGGGGAGGGGCAAAACAAGCAAAAAATGGCCCATTTTTCACAAAAACGGTCCCAATTTTATTATCAACAAATTGCATACATAGCTATATGGAGGCTTATAGAGTGCTGCGGGGGGGGGGGGGCAAAAACGGCCATTTCTTTGCTCATTTCTGACCTCCCCAGCCCCCAGGAGTTCTCTGAAAACTTCCATAAGGGTATGCATCGCCATTTTTGTGAAGGGGCAGGGCTTCGGGAGGCAAAAAAATGTTATATTCGACGTATAAGACCCATCCAGATTTTCAGCCTCTTTTGAGAAAAGAGCCAATGTCAAACATTTGTAAAATAAAAATGAACACTCACCCAGGATTAAATACAAACATTATACAAGGAGTAAACAATTTAAATAATGGATTAAATAATTAATTAAGGAGACTCAGCATAATTATTTCTATCATAATTTATTCAGTAGTCAAAAAGTTTCTAAAGTTATCATTTCCAGAAAAATGTATTTTTTCTATATAAGATAACACAAATATACATTTTTCAGGACTCCATTCTTTAGTATATGCTTCATTTTTATAATATACTATACATAACCATGCAAAGTAATTATTTAGAAATTTTTCAGAATCATTTAATCAAAAAAGCAGAATGTTGATCTCAATATCAAACAATATTAGACATTGAATGAGCTCAAGTACAATTATCTGATAAATATTTGGACAGCATTTTTGGCGTTTATACATCCTTCACCACCTTTTAATTTCTCTAACCATCCTGTTTGCCTGGCTAGCTTTCTTTAACTAAAAATAGATTGAACATAAAAGAATCATATATATTTTGAAGTAATACATCTATAGTTTCTTAAAATAAAAACTCTACATAGGAAACATAATTATATTCAGTTCTTTCCAAATTTCTACATAACAATGAGGGGGGGGGGAGTCCAAACAGAGAAGACAGCAGCCATGACAGTGAAAGTAAAGCTATACCTTTTGTATATGTATAAATATCATGTAGAATTGATTCCCCAAGCTTTCTTCAGAGTACTTTCTGCAAGACGTTTAATGTAAAAGGACATTCTAAGCTTTTGAAATTATTTTGGCAGCTTGCTACAGCTTTACCATGGCTATTAAGATTTAGTGCTATGCATCGTTCTTGATGTATCAATTGTTCTTTTAGTAAGGAATATTCCCTATTTTTTTATCGTTTCACTAATACTTTTGACAGAACTATTGTTCCATATTGTCCCATTTATCAAATCTTAGGGTAACAGTTTTCCTCTCTTTCTATTATTATATATTTTATCTAAGAATTTCCCTGCAGTATCTGTTGTGATTGATCAAGTGTTGCCTGGTTCAATTTACTGTCTTCTACCAACAAAGAGAGTGTTCTTAGTCACATTCAAAGTTGTATAAACAAACTAAACAACTTTTCATTGCTTGTTTCTTACTCTGACCTGGTTATGCCTTTATCTCTGGTGCATTTCTTTGGAGAAGGGGGTGCAGGAGAATTGGTTATGAATCAATGATATACTAGGTCTTTCTGCCATACAGTAAATGGCTAGAACCTTTTAATCAGATAACTTCTGAATACTATTACATCAATAACAGTGATGTTAAACGAAGCATCATAATTTCATTTTGAGGAATGGTGGTGCATCAAAAAGAAAATCCAAGTCAATAATGATAGTCTGTCTAATGCTTGGTTAACATTACTGAATAGATACACTTACAAAAGTGGAACAGTAGAAGAAATATATGTTTTCCCTCAAACTATCATAATGTGATAATAATTGTATTTTTGTTCAATTACAAAGAATATTGATAGTAACGTCAAAGGTTGATTCATAAGTTATATCTAAAATAGACCTTCAGAATAAGAGTATGATGCTATAACAAGATTTCCTAATCTAAATATAAGGGTTATTGAAATCTTCTCCTCTAGTGTCTGAAAAATGATAGCTATTCTCAACATGGGCAACCTGGCTTTGAGGGTGTTTTTTTTTTTTACTGCAGCATTTACATTTTGCACACAAGTGAAATAACTTCATTAAAATATTCCTTAGTGTGGTTCTTTTATGATCTGCTTCATTTTGAAGGTTTTCAATAGCTCTTTATTCCTCAGATTTCAGAACTATAGGTATGTGTTCTACTCACATTTTGATTCCCCTTGCCTAACTACAAGTAGTCCTCTACTTATATCCACAAATGAGCAAAATTTCTGTTTCTTAGTGAGATAGTTGTTAAGTGAGTTTTGCCCATTTTACGACCTTCCTTGCCACAGTTGTTAAGTGAATCACTGCAGTTGCTAAGTTAGTAGTACGGTTGTTAAGTGAGTTGGGCTTCCCCATTGACTTTGCTTGTCAGAAAATCACATTACCTCAGGACCTTGCAACTGTCATAAATCTGAACCAGTTGCCAAGCATTTGAATTTTGATGATGTGACCATAAGGATTGTAAGTGTGAAAAACGGTCATAAATCCTTTTTTCAGTGCTGTTGTAACTTTGAACGGTCATTAAATGAATGTTGTAAGTTGAGGACTACCTGTATAGCCACACTCCTTGCCCAAATGTAGTTATGCCAATGAATATGAATTTATGGCTTATGAATAAATGTTAAAATCGTTGTTAAGCAAATATTTTCTCTCTTTAGAAATTTTAGTACATTTTGAGGTTTGGGGAGGAAGGCTATCTTACAGCTTTGAATATAATGCCTGAGAAATATTTTTGCACAACCAGAGGCTCAGAAAAATAATGAAGCCTATACATCCATCTTCAATGGGTAGAATATAAAAGGATAAGAGCTAGCCAAGTGGTTAAATCTCCCATGTTGAAAGTGAGGACACTTAAAACTTTGCTTAGCTTTCTTGGATCATGTTCATGGAATTAAAAGAAACTTCAGCTGGGAAGCATTTATTACAACAAAGAAGCTGAGTTGACAAAAAATGAATTTTTAAAACATGCATGTGTGCAAAGCTATTCTTTAGTATGGCAATTGGCACCCATGCCGACCCTGAGTTCTTCTGTTGCCAGTGAACTGGAAGCCAAGAGCCATCAGAAGCTACCACCAGTGGACCGATCTATTTCAAACTGAGTATCGGGAAAAGTAAACTAAGCTCCTCCAACATAGAAGAGATGGCATCATTCCTACAGACATTTCTACCTAAATTTACTGCTAGCCGTTTTACAAGAAAAAAATCTTAACTCTAAAAAAAGGAGGGCAGTGTATTTTGCATTGCTGAGACTTTTTTATTACCCATTAACATTATTCTTCAGATTCTGAATGTATCATTCCTTATCTGACATATGTTTATTTTTCTACTAAACTGGATCGACAGTTCTGGGACTGTGGGCTAGATTCCAGAGCTTCATTTTGGAAGAAATGGAATTACACATCTTTCTTTCTGACAAGACTTTTTTTTTTAAATGGATTAATAGTGTCTTCCTAAACAGCCTTTTATTTTTAAAAATCTGCATTGCTTTAAAAAAAATATTGTTTTGTTCAACTTGATGGGTTGTCCTCTGTTAGTGGATATCTGCAAAGGGCATAAGCTGTGTGAAGAATCAATTGAGTGCAGCGTTGACTTTTTGAAGGTTTAGAAAATGTTTCTTAATACATTTAACATTGCTTACTGATGTTGAAACTGTTAACACTGATAATCCAAGAAACTAAAGAATTTAAGAGAATTAATATGTGCTATTTTATCAAGTGTTTCTCTAATTATGGATGAGAGTGTTTCTTTAATTATGGATTTCTGTAACTGCTACTTTAAAACAACATGCTTTATAGCAATATTCGCTTTATATTCTTGTTTTCACTCACAGCAACTTTTTAATTGCAGTTAATGGTATGGTATAAGGAGTAAAACAATGCTGATGGAAGGGGAGCTGCATTCTGAGTTTAAAGGTTTGTCGCTGTACTTAGGGATCTGAGTAGTTGTTCTAAATATAGGCTCTTTGTATTCCATATTTTTTAATCTATGCCAAGAGAAGCTCTAAAGCAAAGATACTCACAACCAAGTTTAGGAGACTAAATGGCAAATGTGAGGTTAGGTTCCTGCATATGAACACCCTGTTTGCTCTTAATGTTCTATAGACATACATACCCTTAAAAATGAGTCAGGTTTTGTTTAAACAAACATAGCTGTTTGATGTAGTTTTGTCTTACCTCCATGGTTGAATGGCAGTTTTGCACACCAGTCTCCTAGGTACAAAGAGAATGATTCTAAAACACAAAAAACTTTTGTATGAAATTTGTCCTCATACATTTCTCATCCATCTTTCTTTCAGACCATATACACCAATGAGGGGATCTTTGTCCAATGTGTGGTTTGACAGATACAAGATCTCTAATGATTGCCCAGAACATACTGAAACCATTGATGTGATGTGTCAAGCACTTAACAGTTTGATTGATGATGAAGTTAAAAATGGCATCAGGAAAAACAGAATACTGTTGGGTAAGATTTGTAAGGAGAAATATATCACATTTGTAGGAGAATTCATCCTGTGAGCCAAGGCAATCCTAAAAATATGGTGAATGGCTTTGAAGGTTTCAACAGCCAAAGAGTTTGTAAGTCTTTAGTTACTAATCATTATTATTAGAAACAAACTTGATTTTAACTAGGATTGGTGACATTGGATTTCTATTGCAGAGGAAACATCATTCAATTTATAGAGAAATGATGACATAAAACCCAGTTGCACTAACTAATTATTTTCCAGAGAGGAGTTGTTAATCTCTTGAAAACTGTTATATTGCATAAAGTGGCAATAGAGATTGCCTAAGAATGCCAATTTATTAAAATATCTGAAGTTTTCTAAGCTCTTAAGAAAACAGTATCTTATCTGCCTAAAGCCTTATAGTGATAGACATGGTACAAGATGAAAAATGGAGGAGAAAAAGCCAAAACATGTAGATTTCCTTAGTCCCATTAATACTAATCCTTCCCACCCTGATGTACTCCAGACTAGTTAGATTACAAATCTCATCATTACCAGGTAGCACATTATGCTGTGGATAATATATTCTGCAGTCCAACACAGTTGGAAGACACTGAGTTAGAAAATTCCTGCTTAGTCATTCATGCAGTGGAATAATAACTAAGACCTAACAACCTGAGATGATTCTAGAAAAAGAAGCAACTAAATTTTGGTCCATCCGAAACAATGTGCTGAGGCTCTATTGCTAAGTGTTGCTATGATTCAGAAAGATAGCACAACACTCTTCCATAATTTTGACAATATTGTTTAACAAATTATTATTGAAATTTTCTTGAAAGTATCAAAAACATGTTGTGCTTCATTTCTAATCAAAGTCAATAATTCACAAGTTCATTTTTTCCATTTTTATAGAAAGTTCATAAGTTGTTTCTGGTCACAAATGTTTCCACTTAGTGTGAAAAGAAGGTACCTCACCAAGAATATATTTTCCCTGCCTTTTGAAGTACCGTATTTTCACGACTATAAGCCGCACTGAAAATTCTAAAATTTGATCAAAAACCGGCAGTGCGGCTTATAACCCGGTGCGCTTTATATTTGGAAAAAGATCGAAAATCTCTCCCTCCCGATTTTACGCTCAAACTTGAAACTCGCAAGCGAATGACCGCGAGCAGGCACGCACACGTCCCTTGGGTCTCTCCCTTCCTCCTTAGCCGGGAGGCACCAAACTGCGCCCAGCCATCCTCACTTCGTCCTGGTTAAGGGTGGGAGTGTCTGAGATGCCGCTGGGAGAATGTCCACTTCGGGTTGCAGGGATAGCAAATTTCAAGGAAAAACACAGCTGCTGGAATCGGTGCATCACCGAAAGTTCTCTGGTCTGGCTGCACCCGAGCTGGTGAAGCGCCCTTGCGATCGGAGCAATCACGCGGCTCACCTGCACTGGCTGTCTCCCTGGCGATAGGCGGGCGGTTGCGAGCACTCCATCAGCTTGGGTGCAGCCTGACCGGAGCCCTTTCTCTTCTCAGAAATGTCTTCTCAGTGGAGCTATAGCAGCCTGCATGCCCCTTTCAGGTACTTTGACACACACACACCCCGGGAGGGAGGGGGCCAGCCAGAGGGGCATAAAGGGAGCCGCAGCTTCTCTGTGAATGGAGGGGAAAGAGTTCGGCTTCTCTCTGCCATTTAAAGGCTGCAGCAGGGTGAATCCCAACTTTTTTCCTCTCCCTCCATTCAGAACGAAACTGCTCCAGCCTCCCCCACCCCCACGTTGCCCAGTAACCCTAACCTTCGCGCTCTTCTCCGCGTTCTCCTCGGGATTGCAATAGATGTCCAGAAGCAGCTTTTGGGGCTAATGGGGATTGGATTTCCAGCTCGATAGCCCCTGCCGCTTCTGGACGTCTATTGCAGTTGTGAGGAGCCGAGGAGAGTGTGGAGAAGAGCGCGAAGGTTCTTGGCGCTCCGGGAAGCGGGAGAGGCGCGCGGTTTGGTTTATCCTCCCTGGATGTCGCAGTAGCAGCCCCAAACTCACCGATCTCAGTGTTTTTCGCATCAGGGTGTGCTGCAAGAGGGAATGAGTGAAGAGTGAAGACCTTTTCCAGCCAGCGCAAAGGACTCCCCTGGACTTTTTTTGCTGAGCACAGGGCGACGGGCCCGCACCTCCACCACCAGCAATCCGGAAAGGTCTTCACTCACTCTCTCTTGCAGCATGCCCCGATGCGAAAAACACAGAGATCGGTGCGCTTGGGGCTGCTGCTGCGACGTCCAGGGAGGATAAACCAAGCCATGCGCCTCTCCCAGCTGCTTTCGCGGCTTCCTGGAGCGCCAAGAACCTTCGCGCTCTTCTCCGCTCCTCGCGACTGCAACAGATGTCCAGAAGCGTCGGGAAACGTGCGGCTTATAACCCGGTGCGCTTTATATATGGAAAAAGTTTGAAAAATTAACGTTAACTGATACTGCGGCTTATAATCTGGTGCGGCTTTTGGTCGTGAAAATACGGTATTTTTCTTGGGTACTAAATTACCTAGCCGAGGTGGTGCAGTGGGTAGAGTGCAGTACTGCAGGCCACTTCAGCTGACTGCTATCTGCAGTTCAGCAGTTCAAATCTCACCGGCTCAGGATTGACTCAGCCTTCCATCCTTCCGAGGTGGGTAAAATGAGGACCCAGATTGTTGGGGGCAATATGCTGACTCGGTAAACCGCTTAGAGAGGGCTGAAAGCCCTATGAAGCAGTATATAAGTCTAACTGCTATTGCTATACTAAATTCATATCAACGGTGATCAACCACCAAAAAATCCAGTTCTTGTGATCTCTTCGCAAGGAACCAGCTCTTCCAGGGCACAAGGGTGTGATCGTCATATCTCTCCTTCACTCTGGAGATATTTTTGTCAGCCAATAACTGGTTCCTGACTTGCATTTCCACTATAGTGCTGTACCTTCTCACAAGCCCATTCAAAGCAACATCGAACCAACCATCAATCCTCTGCCAGAAGAAATTAATGAGATTTATGAAACTTTTAAAAGATAATTGCTACAGATCCAATTAAAGCATTTGTGGTTCTCTTTGGATCAGCTTTTTTAGCTGTCTTGGAAACTCATGTAGTTTTCAATATATATTAGTTTTATAAACACTAAACCAATAATTCACTTTTATGAACAATTGTAAAAGGAACTAAAATAAATATAGCAAGGATGCAAGAAATATGAAACAGATTTGGAGTTTACCACAAAACCAATTATCTGAAGTCTTAAGAAATGTGAAATATATCTTATTGTCTTAAAGCAAAGTTAATTCATCAAAAGAATTTTAAATTTATAAAATCCAAAGGTGGTGTTTGAGAAAGTGAGGCATTTGCCAGTCAAATGACAAATTTAACACCAAGTCTCCTGTTTGCTTTTCAGCCATTTGTTGTATTATTTGTATCACCTAATCATTACTTATTTTTCTATTACATTGTGGTCAGGGAATCTAACATTCTGTCCTCACTAATAATTATTTTAAGGGAGGAAAAACGTTTGCTTAAAAATATACAATACAAGCTGCACATTTGTTTGGGAACAAAAGAAAACACTTCTGAAATCTTCTAAATATGTAGTTTAATCTCTCTCCTTATCTTTAAAATATATCCACAGGTGGTTTTTCAATGGGTGGATGCATGGCTTTACAGTTGGCTTACAGATATCACCAAGAGGTGGCCGGAGTATTCGCTCTTTCAAGTTTTCTCAATAAGAATTCAGCTGTTTACCAGGTAGATGCTCATTAGTTTTTAAATAATCCGCAGTTCTACCTTGTATTCATAAAATTATTCCAGAATTGGCAAAAAATAAGACATTATGAAGTAGCTGTATTTGTTTCATCTACTGAATTGTTTTTGTTTGTTGGACATTTTCTTTTAACAGAATGGCAAGACATAAATCAAATAAACAATTGGGGGAGCACATGGGAATTCATCCATAAGGCTTAAACTATGCACAAAAAGTCCACCACACTTTACATTTTGTAAAGTTCATGGATTGTCCACACTTGGATTGCCCAGTACTATATTTTTCTATGGAATCCAAATTACTTCAATAAAAAAGCTCATTAATATCTTATAAGCTTGTAAAAAATCTGCATTGGTTATATAATTTCCTTGTTTCCTTCTCTTGAAGGAATCCTTGACCAAATAGGTTAAGAACAGGAATAGTCGGCCACATGTGAATGATAGTTATAATATTGTGCCATATATGAGGGCAGGGACAGAAGGGTTCTTTCCATTAATGGACTTACATAAGTCTAGTTTCTTCCAGAGCATTTTTTCTTCAGAGATTTGGTTAGAAGCTACAGATCAGAGGCAAAGTTCATGCAGTTGAAGCCTTGTCTTTGTTTTGGGGCATTTCCATTTGAAGCATCGAAAGGAACAGGCCCTACTATGCTTGGTTCTTTGAAAACTCATTAACACGACTGTTTTAAGCACTCACAGCTTCATACAATGCGCAAGAGAACAGGCATTTGCTAGTGGGTATATCTTTCTATCACATACTTGTCCTGTCTCCTTGTTCTTGTGTGTTGGAAAACAAGTTTGAGGTAAGGAGTCTGCTACAGTTTTATAGAGGCTTTGCCTGATTTAAAATTGTGATAATGCAAGATCAACGTAGCATAATAAACCTGCTTGTTTATAGGGTCCTTCCAATGCAGACCTTCATCCTATATGTATAAAATATTAGGTATTTTAGGTGGCGGAGCCAGGTAGCACATATATGTTCATACTATTTTCATTGCATAAAACTTGCACGCTCCCTTATTGTATAATTGTCTGCCTTTTAAATGGAGAAGATAATGAATTCAGACAGAGTCTGGACAACTATTTCCTTTTTGTTAAAAATGTACATGATTTAAGATTGTTAATGTCTCTTTTGCTACCAGGCACTGGAGAAGAATGAAAGAGAACTCCCAGAGTTGTTTCAGTGTCATGGAACTGCTGATGAACTGGTCCTGTATTCTTGGGGAGAAGACACCAACAAAACATTAAAAGCTCTGGGAGCAAGAACTACATTTCTGAGTCTACCAAACCTTTATCATGAACTAAGCAAAAGTGAGCTAGAAAAACTGCAATCTTGGATTTTGAAAAAATTGCCAGAAGAGCTTTGATTAAAGAACAATAATGGAAAATACCATCGTAAAGTAGCATTATTTTATATATATATATGAAAGTGGCAATGTCTGCAAAAATTCATAAAATAGGGCATTGATAATTTTATTCAGTGTATTTCAGTTCTTCTTTTTTTATTTCTGTATCTCAAGTGATATTAAATAGTCCTTCTCATATTGAAAAAGTTGTATACATACCAAGACTTGTCTATATAGTTCAGTCACTTGAGGTGGATTAACACTATGATTTTATTTCAATGAAATTAATTTTGTGATTGTTTTCTTTACATTACATGACAAATGGCAGCAAGTTAAATATTAGTTAAGTTAAATATTTCCCAGATCCATGTATGGGTAATCCTCAATTTAGAACCATAAATGAGCCAAAAATTCCAAGACAGTTGTTAATTGAGTTTTGCTCCATTTTGAAACCTTTCTTGCCACAGTTTCCACAGTAAATCACTGCAGTTAAGTTAGCGACAGATTTGTTAAGTGAATTTGGCTTCCTCATTGACTTGCTTGTCAAATGGTCATGACCCCAAGTCTTTGGAAATAGATGCATGCACGTTGCCAAGCACCCAAAATTTGATCACCTGATCATCGGAATGCTGCAACAGTCATACATTTGAAAAATAGTAATAAGTTACTTTTTTCAGTGCTGTTGTAACATTGAACAGTCACTAAACAAATGGTTGTACACCAAGTACTACCTTTATCATTTTGATTTACTTTAGACAATTAATCCAAAATCACTTGTCATCAATAGGTTTATATTAATTACATTTATTCAGGCCTGAGTGTCTTTGCAATGTACAAGTACTGTTTAGTATGCATTCTTGAGACTGCATAATTAGACTGCAGTTGCTTGTTTCTATACCATTCTTCCTCCTGGATGAGCCAGTTTCCCGGAGATAGGTGTGGTGTATGTTGTTTTACAACCTTCATAATAACAAGAATACTTAAAAGCTAAGAAACAGAATAAACAAAAGGCAGAATTAAAGGCAGTCTATTCTTGCAAAAATTAAAGCTAGAATCAAAGCCACTTGGAATGATTTTGTATAGTGCTTTTTTTCACACTGCAATGTTGCAAAGTAATTCTGCAATGCAGTTGTCCAACAGTAATGGGAGAGAAAACTGCTTTTTCAGAAATTCAAACTCAATTTTCAGCGGGGCGCAAAACATTTCGATTTCAAAATATTTTGAATTTAAAACAGTTCTATCTGTAGCTCTCCATGCTGAAAATATTACACACTAAATACATTTCGAATCTGAAACGTTTTACACACCTCTTTTGACTCTATATATTGAGATAAATGTAAACTCTCTTTCAGAAGAGAGAGAGAAACTGATTTTAGCATGTCTATGGATATTCTCAGTCATCCATGTCATGGTTGTCCCAAAGGTGATTACTTTAATATAATTTAGATGTGCTTGGTAAGTAATTACATAAATATCATAACTTGTTAACATTTTGTTCGTTTCATTGTCATATGGTTGGAGAAATTCAAAAGCAAACAACAAAAGTATGATGTTTTCTAGCCACTGGAATTAGCTCTGATGTTTTAGGCAATATAATTGTCATGACTATAAACTAGTACACTTACCTTCTACACATTTCTCTAAATCATTTTAAAGAGGGGAAAACCACCTGGCAGATCTGGAGGTGGGGTGGAATCTTGATCTTCAGAGCTATTTCATAAAAACTTCCAAAGCTGCTATTTGACATTTGCAAAGTACCTAATTCATCAAGCTGATGAAAATGACATCAGATTAACCTATAACTTCTCTCGGGTTTTCCTAACCATAAAAGTGAGATAGGCTGAGATGAAAGAGAGAGAAATAGTCCAAAGTCACTCTGCTGAGGTTCAGTCCTGAACCTGAACTTAATCGCTGCCTGCCACTGATTTGTTTGTGGCAAAGATACCAGAATAGGTCTGACCACCAGAAGGCTATTGATCGCTGTACAACAGCAGTGTCAAACTTGCCACCCGCACTCCAGATGCGTTCACGTGCTGGCCCTGCCCACCCCATTTTAGCGAAGGGAAAAAGTTACGATAGTTGCCTGACAACAATGTGTCATCGCAAGTTTAACACCTCTGCTGTACACTAACAGTAAAGACCTTCTATTATCAGTCCTTCTGTAGCCAGAATCAGAGGGAAATGGGTGGTTAAGAAGTATGAAAAATAAACAAATAAAATTTCTCTTCTGTATCCATGAGCAAGAGGGTAGTATCAGTCAATCTGGGAAATACCATGCTTCTCAGAACTACAAAAAAATGTTTTAAAAAACGAAGTAGCTCCTTTGAGGTTGAATAAGCTCGTTTAGGGGATGGAGAAAGGAAATAAAAAGAACAGAATAAAAACCTAGTAGTATGACGTGGCTAGCAGCATGGCTAGCGGTGGGAACATTCAAACTACAACATTTTATTGCAAGGAGTCACTTGTACCCTACAATGTAGCCATATGTGGCTTGGAATCTCCTAATTGTTGGAGGCATTAAAACATTTCAGAGCATGATGATGAGATGGGAAACTTAATCACTGCCATGTGTAGACTTCTTTTAGAAACATGCATTATATAATTTAGTGTGACTGACTTCAGTGTGACTTAGTTTCAGGAGTTAGTTCGCATTGATGATACAATGATATCGGAATGATTCTAAAGGTTGAAATACATTCATGCTGACATTAAAAAGAAAAAAACAGGCGAACCTTTTGTAAATGTACGTATCATGAAATCATCCTTGGCTCCTTCTCAGGCTATTCTTTAAAAAAAAAAAGATGATGATGATGCTTCTGTAAGCAGAATCTCTACGCTGCTTACAGGACTGGCAGTGCTGTTCTCAAAATGGTGATATTCTCTTCTCTGCAAAAATAAATGTTGTGAAACTGCATTTGATTAATGCCAGACTGCTGACACCTCTAATATTCTTCATGGTAGAGAAGAATTTGTGGTCCTGCTGTCAGGACTGCAGAACTGAATTTGTTAGGCTCATGTAGGTAAATATGTACGGTAAATGTTTCCTTTCTTCTTTTGGGGGTTAGGAATTGATTGATTTTTTTAGGTTGTTTTTTCAAATAATGAAGCAATAAAACTCACAGACTCTGTTATGATAGGCTATTAAATACAGAGATTTAACCCCGATCTATCGGAAAGGTTGGCAGTTCAGTAGTTGAAATCTCAGTGCCGCGTAACGGAGTGAGCTCCCGTTACTTGTCCCAGCTTCTGCCAACCTGGCAGTTCAAAAGCATGTAAAAATGCAAGTAGAAAAATAGGGACCATCTTTGGTGGGAAAGTAACAGTGTTCTGTGTGCTTTAGGCATTTAGTCATGCTGGCCACATGACCACAGAGATGTCTTTGGACAGGGCTGGCTCTTGGGCTTTGAAACAAATGAGCACCGCCCCCTAGAGTCAGGAACAACTAGCACGCATGTGCGAGGGGAACCTTTACCTTTAATTCCAAAGGAGGATAGAAAATTCTGCAGATCCAAAAGTTAAATATTTCATTTTGTGATACTTCCTTCAGGTGTACTTTTGCTTTCGGGCTACATACTAGTTTTAAGAATCAGACATGATCTTAGAAGCTTTGACATTTCTTTCAACCTTGTGTGTCCTCAAAGCTCTTTTCCATTTGGTTACTTTGCTTACAAAATAAATGGCTCATGAATCTGTGTTATGAGCCTTGTGACTATCTTCATCTTAATTTATAAATTCTTCAATTTCTATTGTACTTCCACTAGGAATAATTTTTTATAAAACTATTACACTTTATTGCCCATGTTTTAAAAGATCAAGTAAAAAAAAAGGTTTTCGCTTTTGCCTATTATGATGACTTAGCTGGAGGACATCTAGTTCAGGAAAAATTTGTTTGGTCTTGTTATCTTTTCAATAATGAATGTTTAATAAAGAGAAACCTTGAAAGAACAGGGTTTAAGAACAAACCTCGAAAGAACACTTTTAGGACAAATCAGAAGCCAGCTAGTTAACATGTCGGATAGGGAGACAAATATATGTAGGTATATATTTGAGGTCAAACAGCATGTTATCCTCAGATACCCCACTCAAAGCTGTTTTAGTTTTTGTGTGACCATCAACAGAAATGATGTGGACAATCATGTATGTGCATCTGTATTTACCATATTTATGTTCTGCCTAAAGAGTAGTCTATCAAGTTCGTTAAGAAGTGAGAATAAATACATAACAGCTAAGTTCCTTTGAAAGGCTTTACTTGTGAAAATTGGTTGTGTATTGTGGAGGGGCTTGAAATTATGAAAAATATCATTGCTTGAAAGAAGCTGTTCCAACTTACACTTTGGAACCCTTCCCCATCACTGTTATCTGGAAACTAGGCCCAAGCAGCATTAGATGTTGAGTCCCTGGATAGATAGCTATATTGTATCTTCAATGGAGTAATGGTTGAGCTGCAAAATCTGAATTTTTGATCATTTCAATAAGATTGCTAATGTGGTATTTTAGACAATTAAGTACGCCAGCCTTGCTGATGACCAAGACTGAGCTTTTTATCTCCATCCCACTTATATATCCCACTTTTCCTTATATGTCTAGTCTCCAGGATCTGATTTGTTTTGTTTTAAGTAAGCATTCTAGAAATTTGCTAATATGGTGGGGGGGGACTTCAATTTGAAAAGCAGATCCTGACTAGAACATTACTCAGACCCCAGAGAATGGAGAAGTAGGCATCAGATATTAATTCAATTTGTCTCCTATTTCACTTAATTCAAATTTTCTCACCAATGAAAAATGAAGAAGATGGAAAGGAACAAATATAAGTTTGATTTGAAAACCGTTTTTGAAAGAAAAAAGTAAAAGTTCCTGAAAGTTGTGGTTCATAATGGAAATGCTGGCAAATTCTGAATAGTGTTGAGATTTTAAGGCTTTTTCCAGTTATGAATTTAAGATAAGTTGTAATATTTTCCTAGCAGACTCTTCCAGTAGAAGCTGTTATATATGGTATTTAAAGGGGATCATTAAAATTTTTCCTGTTGATCTGATTTAATTAAATCAGATGATACACATGAAACTTTAACAAATGCAGATAACCACCATAGGAAATCATCACCTGATAAATTGCTCAACTACACAGACCAAGCTATATATGATGGTAGCCTCCGCCTTCTAATGGAGAGCTCTTAATGTTAGCAATTATTAAACAGAATATGGCATTCTTCCATCTTTCTAACAGTAAATAATTGTTGGAGTGTGTGTATCAGAGGTGGGTTGCAAATCCCGGCACTACCGGTTTGCACGTGCATGTTTGCCTGTGTGTGGCCACCACCACCACTACTGGAAGCAACCTACCTCTGGTGTGTATGTGTGCGTGTGCATACAAGTCTATGCCTTCAATTGTTTTGTGTCATTTTTGTTTAGGGTTTTGTTTAGTTTTCTTTAGTTTTTTTCCCTTTCTTTGTCATTTGTTTTGAATTTAAATATACATTAAACCTGTGGGTTGCAAATAAAAGATGACAATGTTGGGACACCCTATAAAACTGTGAATGGAAAGAGATATTATTGTTCAGTAAGCCTTTCTGGAAATATCTCAGTTCATTTAGAAGGTATTGTACCCTTCAGGTTTTTCAGATTGTCATTTCCCATGAGCTGGTAACATGAGGTAAATATTCACTTGGTTATAACCATTATACGTATCACTGTGGCACTGGAATACTTTGGAATATCTATGTAAATAAAATAAATCCCTGGGTTGTAGCTAATAGAATATAACATTGGGTATAACACAAAAGCCTTAAATTGCTCAGTTGACCAAAACATGCTTCAAATAACTTGAAAGATTTGCTTGAGAATACAATGGTGCAACTTATTTCAGCTTTTGGCTTTTCAGGTAGTCTGGCCCCTTGTCCCTTTTGAAATCTTGGAAGTTGGGTTGATGGACCAATGGTGTTACACAATAAAAGGCTGTTCTCATATTCCTAAGAAAAACAAATAGTATAAACGCTTTTTATTAATAGTATTTTGTATCATTTCTGAAAGGTCCTCTCTTTTATTCCATTTCATGTTGAATTAGTGTTTTTATACCAACATGTCAATCAACTTAATGCATGTTAACCTCCTATATGAAGTCATTTTTCTGACACATAAAGCCATGATCTCATTGCCTGGAAAAAAGTAAACATTTGACATCCAAGAGGCAAGATGCATAACTTCTCTGATACCTCTCACAAGTGAAAGTAAATAATGGTTGTAGCCACAAAAAAATCTGCCATGTATCTCTGCAGTGATATCATGGGGAACCACCATCAGCTTAAATGATTTCACATGGATCTGTTTCAAAGTAATTAGTTTTTTTTCAAAAACCTTATTCTGATATTTTTTTATCCAGTCTAACAAAATATATAGTATGGAAATGTCTGTTTGATTTATGAGTGTGTTCTTGTCAATAGTAAAAATGGTGTTGGATTGTTCACTGAAAGTATGCCTCATTAATTCTTTTGAAAAAGGTTGAATTTATCTTTTCAATTTACCCTGTCAATTTTTTCTTAGTTGCTCTAGAACCATTTACTTAATGTCATGGAAAAGAAAATTATAGAAGAGAAGAAAACCTTCATGAAATTTAGGGGATCCAGGACTCTTGCAAAATAGCTAAGGAATATGTGTCCTTTCTTTTCTGGTAATCTTCTTCATCCAATAATTTTAGTCAATCTAACTCTTCTCTACTCCATTAAAGTCAAGAGGAAATAATGATTATCTCCTATCAAAGAGGTAAAGGACCTAAATTTTGTCAATGATAATAGTATTCATGTGGTGCTCCAATTGTTTTGGGATTTCACTCAAGGCATCTATTATTACTATTGCTACTATCTGTGGTTTCTATCACACAATCAGCCAGTTCTTCAGACAGGATTTGACATTTTTATCCACCTATCGATTACTTCCCAGTACCTGGGATAGGTGTGTATTGATGTTTTCTATTCTTAGAGGTATCATTGCAGGATTTAAGATGTTCCAAGTAAAGTTGCCTTTTGAAATTGACAAAGGATATACTTTATGTCAATGCAGATGGTGTTCAAGAGATACGGTACTCCAGTTGTTTTGGAATTGCACTCGTGGGAAAAGAAATTCCAGGAAAGTAGAAAAATAATATTGGGACATTATTATAAGCAAATTCAAATTGTAAATTTTCAATATGACAATCACAGTAGATAAGTATTTTTAGCATGGGAACATAAATGATCACATAAAAACTTCAAAATATGATGTAAAATACTAGTGAGATAAAATCTTCTTAGGGCCATTGTCAGAAGTCAGTATCTGCCCATGTCTGCACCACTCAACTACCACTCCTGTAACAATATTTCATCTGATCCTCAAATGAGCAAGCAGTAAAAAGACAGCTGTGTAGACTGGTTCCAAAGGAAAAATAAAAGGGTCCACATTAGGGATAAGGAAATGAGTCTGTTCAGATGAGGGCATATTTGTCAAATGACAACTCAAACTTGAAGATGTGCTTCTTTCTCCAGCTACTGTAGTTCCATGACATTGCAAAATGTGTCCTGAACCATGAAAGAATGCTTTTAAGATTACAATGGAAAACAGTAAATGTGTGAAGTGTATTTTCTTCCAGTCTTCTTGAACTACAAACTTTGCATCTACAGAATGCCCCGGTTTCAGAATCAACCACAAATACTTTTACAATGCCAAGACTTCTGTGCTAACTCTTGGAAAATGATTGTGTGCAATTTCCACTTTATTTTGCACCCAGCACACTACCAGTCAATCGCTAGATCAGATCAGAATAGAACAAGCATACACAGCACTCAGTTCAGCTAAAATGAATATAGTTTGTTGCTTGTTTTTTAAACTTCAGTCAACAACAGGCAATAGGGAATGAAAGCAGGGGGAGGGAGAGAAAGACACAAGCAGCAGGCAAGCATTAACGTTATCTATAGATGACTATAGATAAAAGCATACAGAACTTTCTAGAGCCATTGGAAATAACAATATGGATAATTAGCATGAATAGACCCAAAGAGATTATCTTTGTTCATACTAGCTTTGATTCTTGCATGTAGATAATGGCACCAGAAAAGATTCAAAAGTAGGAAAATGGATCTTTGTACCATGAAATAAAAGGAAATAAACATTTTGGCAGATTAGGATCATGTACCCAACACCAACTATGCTGTCCTTAGAACATTTATTTATTTTATTTATTTAGTTCATCAAACATGTACGAGATAACAGGTCTAAGTATAAACATGGACATGAGCACATGAAATGAATACAAATGAATGGGGACAGTAGGACAGGGACGATAGACACAATGCTGCACTTATGCACAACCCCTTACAGACCTCTTAGGAATGGTGTGAGGTCCATAGTAGACATTTTAAGGTTGAAGCTATGGGGGTTTGAGGAAGTAACAATGGAGTCAGAGCATTCCAGGCATTGACCACTCTATTGTTGAAGTTGTATTTTATGCAGTCGAATTTGGAATGGTTTACCTTGAGTTTGTATTGATAGTTTGCCCATGTATTATTGTGGTTGAAGCTGAAGTAGTCTTTGACAGGTAGGATGTTATAGCACACAATGTTGTGTACTATATTTAGATCAGACCATAGGCGGCATAGTTCAAGATTGTCTAAGCCCAAAATTTCAAGCCTGGTGGCATAAGGTATTCTATTGTGAGATCTGGTCATAGCAATAATGTCAGATCTGGACATAGCAACAATACCTCTTATGTAATACATTTGAATTGCCTACGAAAAACATCTGAAATTTCAGAATGTTGGGAACCATGTCATATCAAAGTACTGACTGGACTCCACAATATATAATTATCTTGCTGAGATCTTGCTGATCATGATCAACTTAGAGCCGAGGTGGCGCAGTGGTTAGGGTGCAGTACTGCAGGCCACTTCAGCTGACTGTTATCTGCAGTTCAGCGGTTCTCATCTCACCGGCTCAAGGTTGACTCAGCCTTCCATCCTTCCGAGGTGGGTGAAATGAGGACCCAGACTGTGGGGACGATATGCTGACTCTGTAAACCGCTTAGAGAGGGCTGAAAGCCCTATGAAGCGGTATATAAGTCTAACTGCTATTGCTATTGCTAACTCCAATGCCCTTATTTTGAAATTAATCAGAAAGTGGCCTTGAGTACATACAACATGGTATTATTCTATTTCTTCTGTCTGCCAAGGAAATGTGAAAGAGATTAAAGACTAAAGATTAAAGCCCTTTGTGGTAGGCCAAATCAGAAAACAGACACTATAAGGATTAAGGGATTTCTGCTTTATTGTTCTAGATTTTAATAACAAAATCCCAAACTTCTGCCAAAATCTCCCTCTGCTCCCTCTTACACCAAACAGAACCAAGGCAGGATTATTTATTCTCTTTCTCACACCCCCTCCATTCCCAAGACTGAGCTGTTTATTTTCTCATAGCAATTACATTCCTTTGTCAAGAATGTCTCCTCTACATAAGGTTTGTTAAGGAAAGTTCACACTGCAATATTTCTTCATGTTTGGGCTTCAATCATCAAGTAAACGTCTTCCATCAGCTATGATACTTGATTCTTGGAAATAGAGATAGTCACCTTCAGACATAAATATCAGGAGTTTTGAGACCATATCATTTTCTCTAAGACCATTCTCCTGTGTCCAAATCTAGTGCTTGCCTGGGTTAGAGTGGGATGAGAATGTGGATGCAGTAGGGAAGGATGGAACCAGGATTTTTCTGCTTTTAATTTTTTTGCTATTGGTTTTATTCTGTTTTATATTGCTTTGTATTATTTTATTGATTGTAAGCCACTCAAACTTTATTTTAATATTGGTGGCTATTTAAATGTTTTAAATAAATAAAAGTCAGTTGCCGTGTAATAAGAACTCAAAAGCGATCAATTGATTGGCTTCTATTAAGTCACCTTGACTCTTAGTGACTACATTAGATAGATCTCCTCCAAGATGATCTGTCTCCAACCTTTCTCTTCATGTCTTTGAAAGGTCCATCCATTGCTACTGTAATTAATTCCTTCCTGCTGGTCAAGCTCTTCTTTTCTTCCACCTTTCCCAGAATTAGCATCTTTCTGTAATATGATAATATCTAATCACATCATTTATCTCTCAAGTGAAAACTCTTGATTGATTTATTCGATGATCCATCTGGCTATCCATGATTTTCTGTGGATTCTTCTCCAATATTAATGTTGAAAAGTATCAAAACTCTATATCCTTCTTCAAGATCCATATTTTGTTTCCATAGAGTCACAAGGCAAATTACTTCCTGCATTCTGATCTCTAACTTTGCCAACAGAGGTCTCTCTCCTTCTGTGTTGTCAGTTTTTGTTAAGATATGAATGACATTTAATAATCTCCCAAGTCTTTGTCTGGTATGTTAAAAAAATCACCTATACCTTGACTTCTGTTTATGAGCTTGTAAAATGTTCCAATTTTCCAGACAATACAGTAAACTAGAATCAACAAAACATTAAAAATGGTACCATTATTACCATCCTCCATCCTTGGGAATGTTCATCCACCCACACAATATAGGATGGGATGGGATGGGAATAGAATAGAATTCTTTATTGGCCAGGTGTGATCAGACATACAAGGAATTATCTCCAGGGCCTAATATCACAGCGTACATATAAACAGCAAGTAATCAATCATAGATCATAAATCATTACAATTGCTCATAAATTACAAACAGCAATTGATAAATCATAAGAAACCTATTGGAAAAGATACTAGAAAGATGACAAGATAAAAAAAGAAGAGGAATGAGACAGCTGTGGGTATTAAGTGTTCAGCAGACTGATGACATGGGGAGAAATTATTATTAGTTTATATTTAGATTGTATTTGCTTCTACTAGTTTAAATAGTTTATTGTATTAATTTGTATGCATGTGTGTATGTGCCTATACAGATAGTTTGTTGACTTAGGACTACAATTGAGCCTGAAATTTCCTTTGCTATGCAAGACAATTGCTCCATTTTACAACCTTTCTTGACACAAAGAAATTAAGAAATTGCTCCATTTTACAACCTTTCTTGACACAAATATGTTATATATGAGCCAGTTGCCCAAAATGTAGATTTTGGTCATGTGACCATGGGGATGCTGCAATGGTTCTAAGTGTGAATAATGGTCATAAGTCACATTTTCAGTGCCATTGTAACTTCAAATAGCCACTAAAAGAATGGTTGTAGGTTGAGGACTATCTCCAGTCATCTTTTATTAATATGCCATATTTCAATGGCCCAGGGAAATAACTTTTTCTTCTGTAGGAAGATTAGATATAAAAATGCATATCACAAACATCTATTCAAACATGAGTAGATCTACTGCAAAAAAACTCACAAACTCACATACTGTATGTACTTTTGAACCTTTTATGGTTGCAAAAATCTTTGGGGCTATATATTTAATTTATTTGAAGCACCTAAATCAGCTTAATATAATGACCATTGTACAATTTATTTATAAAACTCATATAAGTTTGCAATTACTGCACTATATATTTTAAATTGTGTGTTAATTATTCTGTACTTTTTCTCTTATTTTGGGAAGCTGTATGCCAGGGCATAAAGCCAATGAATTGATTAACTAACTCTGTGAAATATTATAATTTATATTAAATACAGTGTCAGAGTAGGATGTCTTCAAATCAGTTCTTAGCTTCTGGCGGTCTCTTGAACTAGCCTCTCCAGTTTTCCTGGCAAAATTTCAAAAGTGGTTTCCCTTTGCTTTCTTCCTCAGTGATCTTTTCATATTGTGGTGATCAGAAATGGACATTCAGATGCAGGCAGCTCTTCTACTTTTTGCATGGAAGAGAATGCTTAGGCAGACTGAACGATACTCCGAATGACTTATCACTGAAATTCCAGACTTATTGTGGTCATTAGGTAAGAATTACCTGTATATTTCTCATCACTGAAGAATTCTCATTGATTAGGATCTAATGTTAAAGACTATCAAAATCCTTTTGAACTTTGATACTCTTTTCTGAGATGTTAGCGGTCTCTGCCTTCCTCCCTCAAAAGCAAATGTGACAGACTGATGGAATGAAAGGAAAGTCTCACTCTCGCTCACTAAAGGCCTGGGTGAAATGCCAGGTCTTCATCACTGTTCTGATGAAGTGAGAAACTGATTGGGGTCTATTTAAATCTTGTGGAAAAGATCTGTAGAGGGCAGACCCTGCTACAGAGATGGTGTGCTTCCAGAGGCTCAATAGATGTCATTGTTTCATTGAAGGAATCTGAGTCATGCCAACACTGCCAAATTGAAGTGGTCAGGCAAATACTAGGATCAGACAGACAGTCCCTCAAATAAACAGGCCCTATGCCAAATATGGCTTAGAAAGGTGTTTCTCAACCTTGGCAACTTGAAGATGTGTAAACTTTCACTTTCAGAAATCATTCACCTAGAAGAATTCTAGAAGTTGAAGATTACATATCTTCAAACTGCCAAGGCTGAGAAGCACTGGTTTAGAATAAGTAGGTATAAAGTAGGATTGAAAAGAAAGAAAAGATCCATTGTATTTCTGCCTCTGATTTCTTGACAATTTTTCCTTACCACTTTTTGGGGGAACTTTGTGGCACTGGAATTGTATTCCAGGTCCAGTTAGGAAATTGTCTCTTTCTAGGCTTTTGTCCCTGGAGGCAAAGAAGCATAAATTCTACACTATCTCTCACTGAACAAGGATAATAGCTGTTGAATTATTAGCTAAGCAGCAAGACACTTAAGATTGACCACATAGCTTGCAGGCCTCTAATTACAAAACATTTCAAAAAAAATAAAATATCTTATATTGCTTCAAATTAAGCAAATGTGCATATATTTAATTGAAATCTGAGGACAGATGATTACATATCACAATAACATGTGAAAATGCATGGATTTACACATCCAGATGATACCATTTGCACATATCTCCATCCCTGGCTGATGGTAGATGTAGATCTAATTTGTGGAAGCTGTCAAGATACTGATGGAGAATATTAGACTTTGGCTGAATCCTAGGAAAATGTGTGACTGGGAATTCAAAGAGTGATGGAGTCTAGTGATAGTCCAGATTTAGCACCAGTTCTAGTGGCGGTTCCTTCATAGAGAGCTGGTTTTCAATCCAGGAGTCCTGGGAAATTGATAGCACATCTGTTTCATGTTTTATTGCAATGATTACTGTTTGTGGATTTGTTGATTTTTAAATCTAATTTATTGATTGATGTCACTCACAGCCTTCAGGAATTGGATGACATAACAATCAAACTAATAAATTAGTACAACATCTTATTTTGCTCAGAAGAGTTCAGTTAACTGAACCATAATTTGTCAATCAACACCTTATACTAAATCTTAAACAATGATTAATAAATCACAAGTACTGGATTCATGCACTATTCTAAGCCAAAACTAAGTAAACCATATCATTACTTAGTTGCATGAACCTGGGTTTTATAAATTTATTTTTAAGTTATGTAGACATCTAGTGATCAGTTCATTTGTTATCGTAACGAGGCATGATCCCAGTTGTTCATTAACACACTGAGTGATGTCATGTTTTCTAAGAACAAGAAAGCTGTCTTATCCTGAAACAGACTATTACTCCAGTAGCATGTTAGTAAGATGATTTGTTTAGAATTTGCCATAGCAAATAGTGTGAATACTGCCAACCATGATCCTGAGTAGCAAGGCACTTTAGTTTTTAGCTCTATTGTATAGATCAAAGATTTTGCAGTAGCTCTTCTATTTGAGTTACAATTCTACCCAATCTCTGGATATCATAAACTTGTTGGCTACTCACAGATGAATGTATAAGAATTGTTCTGTTTCTGAGTTTATTGCTAAGATCCTGTATTCATGACTGGTTTCCTATTGGATTTGTGATGCTTGCTATGATATACAGTGTATTCTCTTGGCATGCCTTAATCACTCAATTTTATGCGCTTTATTTGCAAGAACTAAGAAAAAGAAAAGGCAATAGTGAGTTCAGGCTCCCAGTTTGGAAGATCTGGATTCACTTTAAATAGAATAAAGTTCATTTATCATAACAAACATAATCTTAAAAGAGTCATTCCATCTTGGATGGGATAAAAGGAAAATGCATCTACTAGGGTAAGTATTTTATATCACTAAGTGATTAAAAATAGAACATATGCCTTTATCTGTGTCTATGGAGTCGTTGAAAAAAAATATAGCTGCTATAAATAAATTTTAGTGTTAATTGATATAGTCCAACAGTGATGTTTTGATTATCAAGACCAGCCACATTTCTAAGAAGAGATTTTCACATACTTTGGTATATACCTTTCAATGTAGCTAACTTTTATATATTTAGTAATTCCACCATTCTCTATATCTGTGTGTGTCTGTGTGTGTTTGTTTATGATAATAAATGATATGATATAAATGTGTTTTTGTTTTATATGTAACTGCCTATCTATTATGTATACATATCTGTACATACAAATTTGCAGAATTGTAAACTGAGATATACAATATAAAATAATCTTTAGGAGTTTTGAAGCAGGTGTGATTCATCTGTCGTTTTATTTACTTAATGTTGCTGCAGTATAATGTAACTTTAATGAAACATTATTTGTGTATCATAGCATTAAAACTAGAATGAAACATTATGACAGTTTAGCTTTTTTTGAGGGGGGGGGAATATCCATAACAGAATTTATTCATGTACAAGTCTCATTTTGATCATCAATTCCAGGTTGAACAATTTAGGGGTAAATAACAAAGTCTTAGATCAATATTTTGTTGGAGTCCACAATGGTTTGCTAAGTAGTTGCAACTTTGGCAATGTTATTCTTTAAAATCAGTTTCAGCTGGAAGTATACCAGTGGCAAGTCATGACATCACCAACAGCTTAGGAAATTAGATGTGACCTCCACTAGCACTGTCTAAAGTCAGCAATGTAGCAAGATTAGTTGCTATAAAATATCATTGGAAAGTATTACTGAATATGAATTATCTATGCCAAAAAGAATTCTTCTCTTCAGAAATCCATCCATCTATTCCCTTTAATTGACAGACATTATGGTGGCCTTTATCGCTTTAATTCTGAATTTGGAAAAAGTGATGCTAGCAAAAATAATATAGGGCTTCAGAATCTATTGAAACTGTCTGCATGAAGATCTTAACAATAAATGATATAGTAGGCCTTCTCTATCTGTCGGATTCTGATATTGGCCCAGGATAGCAGGGATGTGTGATGTACAGAGCTGTGAACTGTAACAGGTAAGGCAAGAACAGTGACCTTCCCAAAAGTAATGTGAAGACAGATTGTCCATATTTGGTGGATGCCTGGAAACCTTCTGGAGTTTGGGGGTATTGAATTGGTGTTTCATGATAGAAGAAATTGCAAGACAAGAAAACTTACTGAATGACAAATCCTGCAATATTATTCATTAATTTATATCTGGCTCTCGGACCAAAAGTGAGGTTGCAAATGCCATTACATATTAGGCAATTAATACATACATACATACATACATACATACACACACACACACACACACACACATATATATACATACATATACATATACATCATATACATATACATCATATACACATGCACACACACACACACACACACATATAATGTATTAATGTGACTGGCTCCATGCAAAAAAGGAAATCAGCTTTTAATTAGCAAAACAGGCTTTTTTGCCATTGCAATACACTCAAATCATTTCATTACTTCAAGGGTAGTTTTTTTAAGTCTTACACTGTGCAGTTGTAAGTAACCTTATGGTTCTTATAGGATTGATTCCCCCCCCCCCGGCCCACATACACACACACACACTTAACTGGTCTCTTGCCATACAAATCTATTCATTACTCAAGCATTTTAGAAGGACTGTTTTTTATGTAATTGTATTTTAAATGCCACAAATAGAGCACAGTCTTCTCTGAAGTCATTCTCTTCTGTTTTTGCATGGATGTATTCTCTCCTGAGTGATAATAATCTTTTCTTTTTCTTTCCCTTTTTCTTCTAAAATGCAGGTCTAAGATGGAAGGAATTTTTATCTGGAAGAGTAATATAAATTAGCTTTGACTGCCAGTTTCCACTGATTATTACTTTCCAGGCGGAATTCCTACAAATTCTTGAGGCATGACCTCGGATGAAAAAATAATCCCCCTTTTAAACTTGTTGAGAAATTCCAGATAACTTCACAAGAGATTTAATTTTAGAGCATTAACACAATCTTGGTTTTGAAAGATAAAATTTCGGGGCTGTTATTTGGTAGGAGCCATTACTGAATAGTGAAGTCATTTGGAGCTTATTTTACTGTTATCTTTTCCTGTAGCTCAGCTCCCTTCCTCTTCCCCCACCCCCACCCCTTAATTTTATTACACATTACATAATGCACTCCGGATTCACCCTCATAAAGCAGAATAAGTATTTCAGCAGATAACCTGCCTTCAGACAGCTTGAGTCTATAATCTCTACTAAAGTTGAGTTATTCCATAAACCAAAAAGGCAATCCATGATGCAATGGGCATCCTCTACAGATTGTTTGAAGCTGATTACCCTGTAAATCTTAAGTCTTGACAGATTTATGGAAAAGATGAATATGGCCGGGAATAGAAGAGCTCTACATTGCACTACATAGAAGCATCCAAATAACTGCTAATGGTGAAAATATATTTGATTTAGGCCTAAGCCGGTATGTTTTTAAACAAGACAACTGAGAATTTAATTGGTGTTACCTTAGTTTCAGTTATTTTGGCACTCATGCATTGTTCTTCTAGAAACTAAAAGACATTGACATTGATATTTGCCTTAAGCAGTAAAAACAAAATTTGTTCCTACAAGCCAAAAGGAAATTTTGAATATGTGTCAAGAGTGAGAATTTGGCCATTTAGGTGCATACTGGAGGTGACACAGTGGTGGGCAGTGGGTGGGCATGGCAAGGCAGGTTGAAGCCCAGTGCCCTCTGTACCACCTCAAGAAGGCATGCCTGGTGGAGAGGATTGGCCACTTGCCCCCCAGAGCAACCACTGCATCCTGCAGCTCCTGGTGCACAGCCTTTCGAAAAGGCCTAGTGCCCGAGGTCACTGCCTGTGCTACCTAGTGCCCTCTCTGTGCTCTGAGACCAATGGAAAGAAAAGGTCCAACACTTGGTATGTGGGGGGAATGTGCAACTAATTGTACCACACAGCAAATCGGCCAGGGTAAGACAGCCGAGAGGAACAGCGGGGGAAGAGTTGTGGGCATGGATGCTCGCAGGGGATGGACTGGCACATGGGGGCATTGTGAAGTGGGCAGGGTCTGAAGAAGGTTCCCAGTTTTCTTATTTGGCTGCAAAGTAAATAAAAGTAAAGCACAGGATTTTCTTCAAACCCTTTGTAATACTTCAAGGGATGATAATTTCAGTACATTTATGTGGGTGATGGCCAGTGTAGGAGATGCTACAAAGAAGAAATGAACTTTGTGGAAAATCTCACACTACATTAAACACAAATATGCTTTTGCTATGAAACAAGAATAGCAAGAGCTAGCAGCTTCATTTTTTTTATGAGTCAGATTATTTGGGGAAGGGAAGAAGGATGACTGCTTCTGTTCATCCCCCCACCCCATGAATCCTTTGGGAGGGGGAAGCAGGATTTAAAGATCCATGACAAAATCCTTTTATTCTTGACTGTTGGATGGAATGAAAAATATTATGCTATGGTTGAAGCTATTTTTGAAAATGAAAGACAATAGTTGTAATGTCTAACTTCTTCAGAACCAATATTTACATTTGCCTGGTGTAACAGTCAGAGGCACCAGACTAGAAACTACAAGAGTTCTAGTTTTTCCTTAGACATGAAGCCAAGACAAGAAGAAGGCAATGGCAAACCACTTGTGCAAAATGTTGCCAGGAAAACTTTATGAACTTATCTAGGCCAGTAATCAAGATTGACTTGAGGGAATTAAAAAGGGGGGGGGGTATTTTAAGTAGGCATCATTCTATACTTTAGCTAATCCTCCTTGGTCTACTATGTGCATTCTTTTTGGAGCAAGAAAGAGGAGAATATATTGGCATGGCTAATGAATTATTCTGTACAAACATGTTGCTAAAGGCAAGTATTTGGCTATGAGGAGAAACATAATTCACTATTAGAGGCCTTGCTTTTTTCACACAGAAAATCCCAGATTCAGTTTCCGATCAGAAGGGATGCAAGTAACAGAGTCCTAGGAAGAAGAGCCAGTAACATCTATATAAGCAAAGAATCTGATATGATTAAAAAAAAACCTCTAACTATTTGCATAGGAGAAGGAGAGGCAGAATATGGGTGAGGGGCAGAGTTAATAGAGGAATCTGCTTAGAATTCCTACCTAGTTGACTAAGTTCAACTACCCCCTTCCCCCTGAATTATGTTGTAAAGGTAAAGGTTCCCCTCGCACATATGTGTTAGTGATTCCCGACTGTAGGGGGCAGTGCTCATCTCCATTTCAAAGCCGAAGAGCCAAAGACATCTCCGTGGTCATGTGGCCAGTATGACTAAATGCCAAAGGCACACAGAACATTGTTACCTTCCCACCAAAGGTGATTCCTAATTTTCTACTTGCATTTTTACATGCTTTCGAACTGCTAGGTTGGCAGAGGCTGGGACAAGTAACAGGAGCTCACTCCGTTAAGCGGGGCTAGGGATTTGAACCACCAAACTGCCGACCTTTCTGATCGGTAAGCTCTGTTGACCCTTATGTAATTCCAAGCATTCCAGTTATTGAGAAGATTCCTATGCATAGGCTTTCAAGCAATAAATCAGTTTAATTGGATCTTCACATGTGGACCTAGTCTTTTGTACCTGGCAGTTTCTGAGAAAACAGATGTGACCGTGGCAGAATAAATATATGGTTCATCACCTAAATTTCCATCTTCAATATTTATAAATATAATATAAATAAAGGTGATACATTGAGCATGGTCCCTGCTGCACTTAGATTTTCCATTACTGTCAACATATATAGTGCATATATTTTGTTCTTCTCTGTTATTCATATTCAAAATTTACCTTGCAGAACAGATAGGATACCTTCAGGGTAATATGACATGCAGGAGGGTGAGGATAGTAGAAGAAAATAAAGCACTATAGGGTTCCATTTTCTTCTTTCAAATCATATCTAGGATGAGATAACTAATGGATAAGCTACAGGTTTCCTGTGAAGAGATAGTGTTCCTTGAGATTGAAGAAGCATAGGAAACAGGAATATTAAATGTTTTTCTATTCCAGGCCAACATAGAATGTCTGAAAAGTTCATTTTGTGAGGAGACAGGAGGAAAATGCTTCTCAGAATCTTGCATGAAAAGGGAGGTTGATCAAACATGTCATTTTTAATAACAAATGAACCATATTTCTCAAAGGTCAGCCATGAGTGTAAGGGATATTCTGCATTACAATAATGAACTTTAAAAGTTCCTTCTAATTTTAGGTTTTCTGAATTAAATCCATTAAAAATCCTGCTTTGTAATCATCTCAGAGGAAACCCCCTACTATTTATATTAACAGGTTTGATTGTTGGGGAAAAATCATTTGTAGTCTATGTCAGATGTGTCAAAACAACTCTGATTTATGAATTATCTGGATGTTTAGCATTTTAAGTATTCTGAGATTAAACAACTTTATTTTCATCTAGGCTTGTAATGTAAAAAGATATTCTAAAAGCAAATTCTCAGCCATCAAAAGCATAACATTCTTGTTCAAAGACTAGTGAAATATAACGAGCTGGTGAAAGAATTGGTCTTATTAATCAGAAGAGCTTAATTTCTGTTTTGTTTATCTGGAACAATGCATGCTGACTAACTTCACTTTAAGAAAGAATACAGGTCTAGTTATTGGAGAGAGCTTTCTCTCAGAGCTGTTATTTTATAGATTTCTTCACTGAAACAGATCTAGGTCAACTGAGCTCATTATCAACAATTGGTCTGGACTCTGGAGCAGGTTACACCGAGCAAAGGCAAACTCTTGTTTATAATAAAACATGTGGACTAAATTAGAACGTAAATAAATGAATGACTCTCCAGAAAACTAGATAACACTTGCTGAGCAATGGGGTCAGGGCAGATTTAATCTAAAAATCTTTCTGCTGTGTGTAAATGATTATGTCATAGCATTTGTCTTTAATTACGAAACTCTTTCCAAAGGATTGACTCATAGCACGTTTCCTGGTTAACCACAAAAACTTGTAGTACAAGATTTGTCTTATAGATTCCTTCGTTCCCCCTACAGCACTGTTAAGACTTGCTCCTGTAAATGAAAATCCTAGCTCCCTGGAAATGCAGTCATATTAGTATTAAGGTTGGTGAAGGAAATGTGGGGCCATTCTAAAAGAAAGACTGTTTTCTCCCAACCAAGGGATATAATGACTTTATGCTAACAAAAGCAATCATTCACAAACTTATATCCCAGGATGCATCAATGTTCTTTCTAGCAAATAAAATAAAAATAATAAATACCTTGCAATATGAGTAGGAATGCATAATCCATATTGTTAGTGCAGTCATTCGCAAATAGTCTCCTGGGATGACTTCCAATTTTTTAAAAATACCATTTTTGGAGGGCTGAAAATTGTAGTCAAGGATATTTAGAATTAGGTTCAGATCAGAAGTTGGATGATCACTGGATCCTAAATAAAGGAAGAATACATTTATTAAACTATAATTTGGGGGCTGGGCTGGCCTAGATATTAAAAGGGAGAAAAAGTATACAGGACATGAGTTTAGGGAAATGGATTCCATGGAATCAGGACTCTTCATATTCCATGGCAAAAAGACTGAAAATTATGTAACTTTTTTTTCTAGTTTTAAAATGTTGGAGGGTTTCAAAATATTACTTCTTCTCTTTATTTCTATTGCTTTTTCAATTCAATTGAGTTCCAGAAAAATAGAATTGCTGTTTGTCGAAGTTGCTTCTAGGTTATTTCCATCCGAGGTCTACATGGGATTATACTACCCTGAAGGAACAGATGGCAATCTGAGGATGCTCCTAGATTTCACAGCTTCACTTGAAAAGTCAAGGGGCAAATACAACCAAGAAAGCTTTGAATAGAAGCTTTACTGTTTCTAGATTTCTGAACAGAAATGGATTTCTGATAATCCTACAGGAGCCTGGAAAGACACCATGATGATAGAGATGGGCACCATTAAAATATCTAATCAGTCCTGTCACAGGACATCCATAAGAGCAATCAATGTCATTGCTGATCCATGCCCAACTACCAAGAATAAATGGAAATAAATAGAAACTACGTCTTCCTGGATCCTCTGTAGATGACCCCATGTTCTCAACAAATCTTTCCCCCGAAAGAATGGTAGACATCTATATTCCCTTCCTTAAAAAAAATTCAACATCTTTGGTTGCTCCCTCTTTGGTTGCTCAAAGCAGCCAGGGCAGAGATTCAACCTGCAAATGACTGAGCAAATAATACAGATGATTTTATCCATTTCCTTTAAAGGTTCAAAAAAATCCCAGATCACATTGCAAGCTGTTGTTCCACACATCTCAATGGACTATGTCACTAATGTGTCCAATTATATGTGAATATGAGTCATTTTATTATCAAAATATATTGTAAATAAGTTGCAATAGCATCAAGGCAGAACTTTCCATCCATCATTTCCCCAAAGAGTCTAAATTACACTGAACTAGGAGCTGGATGACACTGTAGAAATGTTACCTAAGCAGAAAGGTTATGTTGGTGTACTGCCTTTACCAATGTAAGATGGATGGTACATACCCAAGTTTGGTTATATCACCTTTCATTTTCTGCCATCAAGTTCTACACAACTCATCCATGATTTCTGGCAATCCCATCTGTTCTGGCAATGAATGCATTCTCTTTAAAAAAAATTCTAAGTTATACTGTTTGAAATTCAGAATTCACAAATGGTATGTTTTTCAAAAGTAAAAAAAGTAGCTTGCATAGCTACTAGGCCTTGGTGTCTACACATTTTATTGAGCTTGTCATGAACAATCCATAGCTACATATATTAATTAATCAGAACAGAGCTGTAAAGTACCTTGGAAGTCTTCTAGTCCAACCCCTGCTGAAACAGGAGATGCTATACCATTTCAGACAGGTGGCTGTCCAGTCTCTTCTTAAAAACATCCAGTGATGAAGCACCTACAATTCTGAAGACAAGCTGTTCCACTGGTTAATTGTCCTCACTGTTAGGAAGTTTCTCCTTAATTTCAGGTTATTTCTCTCCTTGATTAGTTTCCACCCATTGTTTCTTGTCCTGTCCTCTGGTATTTTGGAAAATAACTTGACCACCTCTTCATTGTGGCAGCCCCTCAAATACTGGAATACTGCTATAATATCATCCCTTGTCCTTTGCTCTAGATTAGCCAAACCCAATTCCTGCAACTGTTCTGCATATGTTTCTTGTTTCATGTGTTTTATATATTTCTTGGCTTTTTTGTTTACATTTTTTAATTTGAAAATAAGTAGATCATAATTCTGTCAGAAGATTTGGTGATCGATAGGTTATTTGCACAGCTTATTTTATTTTCTAAACAAAAAAAGGTGTGGCTAATACAATCCAAATTACTCATTATATCTTCCTCTTAGTTTATACAGTTCTGACTTTTCAAATGATGTCATTCCAATGGCCTTTTCGTTACCCAAAGTTTCATTACACTGAAAGGCACACGTCCTTTTGCACTGCACAAATAACATCTTCCCAGATGTATACTTTAGCCTGGCTTCATTCCCTTTCACAGATGTGAATAGCCATTAAATGGCTCAGAAATTGTTTCCTGGGACATGGATGAAATATGTCCTTTGGCAAGGAAGATACTACATTGTCTCACAATAGAGCGTTCACACTCCAAGGGAGTGATCATTAAAAAAATTAAATGTATCACAGTGTTCAAAGATTGGAATCATAACATTAAAACTGTAGAGTAATGGCATGAAGTAACCCAAAGCAAATCAAGTGTAAAGACAAATTTGGCTCCTAGGCCTCCGTGGATCTGAAGTTAACAGCTGTGATTTTAGAGTGTTTGGAATGAATAGAAATGTGACATAGCATTAAAATAACTACACCACACACACACAAACAAACATAATCTCTCTCTATATAGACACACACACACACACACACACACACATATATATATATATGTTATATTTATGCTGATAAATAAATAAAGGGAGACTAGTATAGATCTATTTCAAGCTATTTAGCTCTCATCAGCTAGCCATACCCAAGTTTGGGAATCGAACCTGTGCTCCATTGCCTCCCAGGCAGGGAGTTAACCTTTTGAGCTACAGAGAACGACTCCTTTATCAGCCAGCCAGGGTGGGAGGTATATACTTAAAGTCACAACCCCTGGTATGCCCAAGTATGGGAGGAAGATATATATATATATATATATAGATAGATAGATAGATAGATAGATAGATAGATAGATAGATAGATAGATAGATAGATAGATAGATAGATAGATGATAGATAGATAGATAGATAGATAGATAGATAGATAGATAGATAGATAGATAGATAGATAGATATATATATATATATATATATATATATATATATATATATATATATATATATATATATATATATATATATATATATATATATATAGAGAGAGAGAGAGAGAGAGAGAGAGAGAGAGAGAGAGAGAGAGAGAGAGAGAGAGAGAGAGAGAGAGAGAGAGAGAGAGAGAGAGAGAGAGAGAGATTATTTGTAGCCAATCAGTCAGTCACTTATGATCATTGCTGTATACGACATATAATCATAACCAACTTATATATGACATTGAAGGAAAATCAAATCAAAATTTGACATCAGTGGTTGACAACTGGAATTCTTATAAAAAGAAACTGAATGAGCCATTAGAGTGACAGGCTATGCAAACAAAGCCAAAACTGAACATATTTCATGTATATCAAATGCTATGGAAAGTCACAGATGAAATTGTAGAGATATTGATTTAGTGACTCTAGCAAAATTGTTCAAATTAAGTACAATATAGGCAGTGCCACAACAGAAATTTGTATGTTGTATGTAAAACAGTTTGTTTTACTAGTAATAAAAACTACTGGAACCACCTATTTCAAAAAGCGCCATGACACTCAGAAGCTTCTGAAACCATAATACTCACTTTTTGAATCTCTGGATTCTGAACCATCTTCCATTCAACCTATAGGAAAGAAAAACAAAGAATAGAAATAGACTATTATATTTCTTACATCTTACTATAGTTTGGAACTACTTTAAGAAGCTATAGTCATCTGAGATGGAGCAGCATGTTTTAAAATAACTTTTAATGGCCAAAAGCTGTGAGCTGTCCAAATGTTTTGAAATCTCAGTGTTTTTACCTGACATCTCAGAAGATTTTTTTAAAAAGAATTTCCAAAATGTTGGTGTTTGTTTAAGACATCCAAGATGATTGCTCTGAAATTTCACATAATTTCACAGTCTTGTGAGTTAAGAGCATTTTTATTTTTATAACCTTTGTTTCTTGTCCCCTCCTGCTGAAAAGATTGCTACACACAAGTTTTAAACCTTAGTTTCAAATAATTTTCAAAGCAGTCACTCCCTGTAGTTATTATTATTTGAGGTAATAATTGTTATGGGCTGATTCAGGGCTGGGAGCTTGTGTTATTCAATTATCTTATCCAATTATCTTGTCCCGGATGTTGTGCCATATATCCTTAAGCTAGTACTAGATGTATATTGTACGTGTAAGAGCAGAAACACAGCAAGATATCTCATATTTCCCCATAAACAGAGGTGGGTTACTCCTGGTTCTGACCTGTTCAGTTGAACCGGTAGTGGTAATTGGACCTGGGTTGCCAAACTGGTAGTGATGACTGGCTGGCCACACTACCGAACGGCTTTCTCCGCTGCCTCACCTTCACCACAGACCTGCCTCCTCCTGCCTACACACAAATAAGCATTCACGCTAGCCTAGCCCCCCCCCCCTGTCCCCACTGGCCAGTATCTCCCAAAGCCGCCACCATTGCAGCTGCGGTGGAGATGGGGACAGCATGCTGGAGAGGGTAGTGGCGGCAGGAAAGGGCAGTGGCAGCAGGAGGAGAGGGGGCAGTGGGAGGAGAGGGCAGCATCCCAAGTCCCAGAGCGAGAAACCAATAGAGATGCCTCCCTTGCACTCTGCTCACTCTACACTGGAAATATTTAGGTTTAGTTTGGATCTAGGACCCACCAAGGAGCCGCTCAGCTTCATCAAATTCCTGCAGTGGGTAAGTTGAGCGGTGGTGACAGTAGGCTCCTAGCCAAGCAGGGCCTGAGTGGGCTATGGAACACAGAGCCAGAAATAGACATATGTTTCCTAGAAGGAATCAAAGTATTCAACTTTGCAGCCCAGAGGCCACACCTGTGTTTAAATCTGGTAGGCAAGTGGTGGTGGGGGGAGAACAACAGAAAAGAAAGGGTGGGAGATAGGAAAAATGCAGGCGGAGATGCTGGACTGTGCAAGCAGGGAGGCAGGAAGGAAAGTTCACCTGATCCTGGATCGGGACAAGAGGGGGTGGAGGAACCAGCTGCAACTCCCAAAAGCACCCCCAGGTGTTGCAGGAGCCATGGGAAATCACAGAGCCTGGATTGCACACGTGTGCTTGTGTCTTGCAGTTGCATGTGGTGCTCCCACCCCACCTTGGGTTCCAACTTTTGTGCTCTGTTTTTGTGCCTTTGGGTTGTCGCAAGCAGGCCTTGCATGGTATCCTGGCTCTGAACTCTGCAGCCCGCCTGGGCCCTGCTTGCCTGGGTGCCTCCTGCCCCACCACTCAACTTACCCATTGCAGGAATTTGATGTAGTCGAGTGGCTCTTTAGCTCCACCCAAAGGCACAAAAACAGAATGCAAAAGGAGGAACCTGGGGTGAAGTGGGGGCACAACGCATGACTGCAGGGCACAAGCACAAGTGCAATCCAGGCTCTGTAATTTCCAACAGCCCCGGCCATGCCTGGGGGTGTTTTGGCGGGTTGCAGCCCATTCCTCCTCCTCCCCCTTGTCCCAAGCCAGGATCAGGTGAAACCTGCTTGCACAGTTCAGCACCTCTGCCTATTTTTTTCCTATCTCCCACCCTTTCCTTCCCATTGTTCTATCACCCACCCAGTAGGCCCGCTGGATTTATAAACACAGGAGTGCCCTCTGGGCTGCAAAGTTGAATGCTTCGATTCCATCTAGGAAACTCATGGCTTTTCCACACCTTACCTCCTCTGGAAGTCTATTTTTGGGAGTTTTTCCCATCTCTTCCCCCTCCCCTTCCCTCTGTCGAAGTCCCCAAAAAATTCACCACCATTTTAGTGGGCATAGCTTGGTTGGGGGTATCATGTGAATGAGTGTGCCTGAGTAATGTCAAGTTGGCTATACCCACTCAGTCACATGCCCCCCCCCACCTAGCCATGTCCATAGAACCAGCAGTAAAAAAAATAGAACCCACCTTTGCCCATAAGCTTTACCTGTAACCTGTAGTCAGTTTGCCTCATTTGCAAAATCAACCTAGATTCAAACCTCACATCATTGATAAATAAGAAAAGAAAAAAATATCAACTTTCAAAAAACAAGGCAGATTCAAATGCCAGGTTCTATTTAATCTAAAGGACTTTGCTTTCTTAACCTTAGATGTAACATATGAAGCCATTGTGCTAGCTTTGATTCCTAGAGAGTAGTTTCTTAATCTTGGTGACTTTAAGATGTCTGGACTTCAACTCCCAGAATTCCCTAGCCAGCAAACTGAAATAGATATAGAACTGTCATGCATGCATATGCCAGTCTCTCTCTCTCTCTCTTTGTTTTCATAGTCCTGAATGTACAGTATATAAAGCTTGTTAGGATGAAAGAAATATCTTAGCTAGATGGAAGATGTCAATTGAGGATGCATTCACATGGACATAGAACCCTTCTGATATCATTCATTGGATGTTTCAGCAGTGGAAGTAAACAGTACGTGTTATTCTCTTTATCATTTTTATGCCATATATGAAGGAAATAATGTGAACTCCCTAGTAACACACTAAGAAAGACAAAAAACAGAGAAGCAGAAACTTAAAAAGTAAAACATATTGAAACAATAACAATATACACACACAACTGAATATTTTGCCAAGGAAAAGAAGTCAATGATATAGAGATTTTTTTGTTTTGACATGCTTATGTTCTTCCTTTCTTCTTGAATAACTCACTTATTCAGTCATAAGAACATAGTGTTTTACTGTGTTTTACAAGCTATTGTTTTAAATTATGGTTAATAGAGTCCTTCCAGTATTTTGCCAGTTTTAGCCGTAGTGAGTTAAATATGAAATTAATTATTTGCCTCTACTTACAATTAGTCCATTAATGTAGAAATAATTTAAAAAGTGATAGACAACCATTGTGGCCAATGGACATATCAGGAACGTTGAAGCATATTTGTGGCACTTTGGCAAAATATTTAGTGTGGTGCTCATATACTCACAAGGAATCCAATTAATAAGCCAACTGAGTGAGGATGGTTTTCTATCTTCCCCATTGGACTTCAAGGTTCTTCTATATCAATCCCACTCCTTATCGTTTTTTCTGAGCTGTGGCCATACCTTCAAACAAAATATTGTGCTGAAATCATCCACCATTATTTCCTGAAAAAGCCTTCTAGATCTATATTTGACCCAAACATAATTTAACAAGACAATACTGAAAACTGATAGTTTGCCAGAGGGTGGTATTCAGCAGGTTCTGACCAGTTCTGGAGAACCGGTAGTGGAAATTTTGAATAGTTCAGAGAACCGGTAAATACTACCTCTGACTGGCACTGGCCCCATCTATTCTCTCCCTCCTGAATCCCAGCTGAATGGGAGGGAATGGGAATTTTGCAGTAGCCTTCCCCTGGAGTGGGCTGAGAATGGAGATTTTACATTATTGTTCCCCTGTAGTTCCCCTGTAATCCCACCACTGTAGTTTGCTCTATAATATTGTACCTTCTCTATCTATCTCTATTTATGAATCTCTTTCATGTCAAAAAAAATAAAAGCATCAGAAAGACTGGTGCTATTAATGCATCTATCTATCTATCTCTCCCTCCCTCTCCCCTCGCTCCCTCTTTCCTTCCTTCCTTTTTAAAATTTGTATTTAATTCATGGATGATATTCAAAATAATACAATTTATGTAACTTCATGGTCATGAAATGTCTATGATGAAAACCTTTCCTCATCAGTGCTTTTCATCACTTCTGAATTTTATCCCTATTGGCAGAAATAAACAGCTACACTTTCCAGCAAGATAACTTTCATTTACTGTAATTTCTCAATTATTCTTTTTTTTTTATTTCTCAATTTCTGTCCCTGATGCATTATGGCAGAGATACAGATGCAGGACATTTTGGAAGGGATTCTTTCTTATGGCATCCAGCCTATTAAACATCTTGTGATGAGGAAAATTATGAATAAATCAAGAATACCCTATGGACCAAGACAGGTTATGATGTATTTATTTTTTATTCTCTCTGTTCTCCTATGACTTATCTCCATTTTTAGTGATAGGATCTCTGAATAGCCTGTGTCTACCAAAGCCAGAAGTTTTGAAATAAGCACTGTACAAATATTTTAGTAAATATTATACAATTCTCAGAAATCTGCATTGAACATCTGAATTTATGACTAACCTTGATGATGAATCACCAGTCTAGCTTAACCAGTACATCAGATGGAGTGTCTGTAAAGAAATGTAACATCTTTCCTTGTCTCATAATAAGTCCCGGATTCACATATGTTCTTTATTTTCTAGGCATCTGAACACCATCTGATGTATGACTGCAGCTGCCAATGCTATCCAATTTGACTTTAATGTTATGATGCAAAAAATTCCAAAATCATATGTACGAATTAAAGATTATTTCTCTTTCTCTTTAAAATGATTCAGATTTCACTCCTTAGTTCATTCCTATCAGAGTAGCTAATAATAATAGTTGCCTGGAAATCACAATCAGTACATGTAATATTGTTAATTCCCTAGTGGCAGCATGGATAAATTAGTTTACTAATCTATGAATTCTTCTGTTGTTACATATATAGCTATACAAATAGTTATTAAGGCAAAGGACATTTTACAATCACACTATTTTTAAGTGTAGAGCATATCAAAGAAATTGAGGAATTAAAGAACAGTGACCATTCTGAAGATCACTGGTTTTTTTCTAAACTTGGCTCCATTTAGATATGTTATTTTGCGACGTCCATCATCATCCAAGCCACACATCACTGGTCATGCTTACTGGTGAGATGGAACTCTAATATTGCTGGAAGACTCTGTATTTAGGATAATCTGTTTGGAAGAATAACTTCTGAATTAAAATTCTAAAAGCATCCCCCAATGCATTAGATTGGTCCAAATACGGGGGCATGCAATTTTTTTTTTTAAAAAAACTTCATTTTGAAGATGAAATGCAGTGCCATGAGTTGTTCCTTGAAATCCTGCTGAAGTCAATGAGTGAGTTTCAGAAAAGTTTGCCTACCGAGCAAATAGATTGGCAGACAATGCTGTCAATATGCATTACATGTTGCATTGTTTTGAATCCCTGGGGATCTATGCGCAGGTCCTTTTTGTAGACTTTAGATTGGCATTCAAAGAATCATTCCAAAAATTCTTCATTCTAGACTGATTCAGCTCACTGTGCCCATCCATACTTGTGAGTAGATTATTAGCTTTCTGACAGATAAGAAGCAAGAGGGGAAGCTAAAAAAAATTACATCTGGTATCCAGACAATTAGTACAGGTGCCCCTCAGAGATATCTGCTCCCTCCATTACTCTTCCGTTTATACACCAATAACTGTATCTTTAGGGATCTTTCTGTTAAAGTGCTGAAATTTGCAGGTAATACAATGGTCACTCACCTCATTTGAGAGATATACGACAGCCCTCTGTGGCCAACTCACCATGACCAATTCACAATGGCCAACTGACCACAGGACAATTTTCCATAGGAGAACTCACCATGGGACAATTCAATGCTGTATTAATTGTTTCATTCCATTACTTTCATTATTGGTGACCACATTTCCATTGTATTTCTGGATTGATTTCCTTTATTTCATTATTATTGGTCCCGTTGCATCAAAATTAAAGTTTTGTATTTGTTGAACTGTCCTACAACATGTTGTATATATATATCCATATAGTATGGTTACAGTATTGTTGTTGTTATGGTTGTTGTTGTTGTTGTTGTTGTTATATATTCAAGCTCCTTTTCTCCAGCTCTGTTTTTTCATAGATGTATCACAAGGACATTACATACAGTAATTTTAACATCTGTTGTACCATGACAAGCTGAATTTTAGACAGTTACCATTCAACAACATCTGGTAGTCTTTTGTATTCCTATATTTGTTCTCTCTTAAGATTTTCAAAAGAGAAGAGATTAGTAAGTAGCGATGCTCTTTATTTAAAATCAGTATCATTCCACCTATTTTTTCTTTTTCTCTTTTCTCTTCTTCGTTCATATTCTAGCCATGCTCTCATTCTCTCACAAATAAAAATACTAATTGCTCACTTTCTTCCATGTTTTGAATTTATTCTGCGCAGTTGGGTATGTGGGCTTTATCATACTTTAGTGCAGCCATAAGTATTCTAATGCTTGATCTTAATTTGCTGGGGTGGAAAATCAGGGGAATATCTATTCTTGATTCATGACTTTCTTTTCTTTCTCTTTCCACCCCCATGAAGTCAACTTTATAATATAAACAAGTTTCTGTGATCAGGATACCTACAAGATGAATCTGAGACCAACTGTGAGCATGAGATCATCAAATATCCTTAAAAAAACCACTCACTTTAAAGGAGAAATTATGCTGAAACATCAGGGTGCTTGATGTTCACTGTATTAGGTAAAACATCCTAAGATATATGTGCCTCATTGCCAGTAAAAGAATAGGACAAAAGAAGTCAAGAATTGTTTTATATATTGCATTTTCTATGCTTGATGGTTTTGTGGTTGTCACAAATATTGTTTTGCTTGTGAAGGCTTCTTTTTTCTTTTGACTAAGAATGTTGAGATTTTTTTTAAGTCACTTCATCTGTTTTGGTGTCCCAAGTTGGTAGAAATATTATATTAAGAGAAATCATCCAATGTTGTTATATTAGATTCCTATTTATTTATTTTTTGGCAAGTTGATAGTTATATACTCCAGCAACATAGCTAATTGGGTAGGTGCTTTATTTGCTATGCTTGAAGTCTAATGTCTGAGTTAGGAAAAAACTAGCATCAAATTTTACAGTAAAACTTTCATTTTATAGGAGAGCAGTAATCTTCAGCAGATTTCAAGGAGCAGCGAATTTTAAATGTGTGCCATACATTAAACTTTAAATGTGCCATACATCAAAGAGAACTTTAAATGTGCCATACATCTAGTTCCAGGCAAAACTAGAAAGTGATTGGTAGGGAGGAACCTGTATCTGAAGGAGATTTAGACATATATGTCCTAATTGCAAGACAGGAATATCACTGCTGATTTTTAATTCATATGTAATAATTACTTAGTGACAGCCAGTTTACTGCAGTGATTAAAGGTGTTAGACTAGGAGTGAGAAGACCAGCTGAGTATCTGTGGTCCAGTAATTCTTTTTCAACTCTAGGAAGAACCTATTTCTGAAAATGTTGTCAAGAAAATTGTATGGATCTCTACATGTAAACTTGGAGTCACAGTTCACCTGAAGGACCATAACAACAAATACTGGCAAATATATAGAGATGGTTTTTTTTTAAAAAAAAATCGTTTTCTCTGTTACAGAGAAATCCTTCATTGTCCTCTTCTCTTTGGAAGTGTCTTTATGCTATAGCTGCAATTAGTTGCAGAATTAGGAATATTATTAAAAGATAATTTAGGGGAGTGTGAGGGCAAGGTGGAATAGACACACAAACAAATCACTATATTTAGCCCCCAAATCATAATTTTTTCCTCCTGTTAAAAGATCATGAACAATTAATGTCTTTTTTATGCTTTATCTCATGTGATGGGTATAAACCAAAACTGCTATAGGCATCTGAGCCTTCTTTTTTTTTTCCTGTTGAAGCCAAGGTTTTCTCTGCTTAAGCAAACAGAACTCTTTCAGTCGGGAAGCCCAGCAGTGGGTTCAGCCATCCATTTTTTTTTACTTTCAGCTCCTTGTACACAGTGTTGCCTTTCAATCCAGTAACAGAAGAATTCCCAGTAGAGTTTTCTCTGAAGCATTAACGTTCTCCAAGAAGTTCCCGGAACACCGTATTACTATAACTTGACACCAGCTCAAATTTTTGCAAGGCTGCAATAAACTCTGTTTCTAATAGCATGTTTCATGCTGGGATAGCAAAGTGCTGAGGAAATAACCAAGTGGAAATTCTATATTCAGTACTTACATATGGCACCAGCAAGAATGTCAGCTACAAGCCCTCTTTGTGAAATCAGGCCAGCTACTTATTCTTTTTGACTCAGGGTATGGTTTTCAGAGTGTGATTGCCAGCACTCAGGCTCCTGGCAGGTCTTGTGTTGGTGACTGCTAGAATATCTGGCAGAACTTTAGCCCCCAGGTCTGGTCAAAAGAATAGATTACCACAAAACCAGCCATGTCAGCTGAGAAAATCTGTCAAAAAAGACCAGATCAAGTGAAGTTTTCTGGATATCTTGAACATGTGAAGATACTAAATTCTATAAGGACCTCAATATATCCTAGTCTAGTGGTCTCTGTTTGTACGTCCTACATAAATATAATCCTCCCAGAATTCAGTTCCATGAATTCTCAGCCGTGGCTCTGTTGTTCAGGAAATCCACGTATCTGAAGAATGCCAAAGTTGGAGCAATCTGCCACAGAGAAATTCCAGGAACTTGCTGTGTAGTGTGAAACCATCATGAGGCAATGTACAACTTTCTTCCAAGTTGTAGTTTAATCATGAATGACATGGCTGGTCCACAGAATAAGACTTAAACATGGGAACAACCAAAACAAAGCTTGTATTTAACAGAATTCAGCTTACATCATAACAATAAATTGAATTTATTTTCAATGGGGGATGTAAATAAATTGTATTCTGGAGCTCCTTGTAGACTAATAGGCAAAGATCATGTGTGATCCTACATTATTGTAATCCAAAAAAACAAATAAACAGCAATGCAGATAAGAGAGGTAACTCTCATAGAAAATGGATGGCAGAACTGGATTTTTAGAGCTTATTTGTTCATTGTTAAAACAATATTAAATTGTTCACTGTAGATGATGAGTTCTATTATGAATTATGGAGCTCAGAAACAGCTTTCTCTTCCTAGTACTTTTCATAAGCACTTCAACATGCAATTTAGGAGTTCATTACAATACACTATCAAAACTATGATTTGGTAAGATTTTTCCCTCTCTCCCTTGTAGCTTGCAGTGTCCGAATTTGAACCTCAGTTTCTCTGGTTCTAATCTGTCATTCGACACTTTGCATATTAATGATTTTCCTTGATTCCAATTGTATTGTTATTTTGTTTGTTGTTTTGGTTGCTTATGAAATTTTCATAATTCTTCATTTTGAAGGACTGTTGAGGAGCACACAAATAGCACTAGTGACATAGCCAAAGTAAATAATAACAAGTTCATTAAAACCTAAGAAATGACATTTCAATAAATAGTTAAGACATCTGGGGCCAGCAACTCCACACCTCTTAGTTCATGCCTGAATAGCCATGTTTTTACCACCATTCAGAAAAACATGAGAAATGAGTCATTCTCACCTTGCAGAACAAGCTGCTGTCAAAATGTTATTGCTCAGAGAATACCTGCTTTTAGGATCTTCTTATCATATCTCTCAGTTGGTGGTGTCTGTGATAAGACACATCTGCCAGTTCATTGAAATAGGGTTGGTAGAATCTGACTACAATTGGCAGGAGTCTGAATCTAGAAGAACTTCACATTGTGAACCTGTTCTTCATAGGTAAGCCCATAAAGAGCCAAAGATAATATAATCAAGTAATCGGAAGACTTCTGAATGAATATCTGCTCAGTCTCCTTTGAGATTAGCATGTTTCACCCCATCTGGACCACCAATGGATCAGAACTTCTACTGCTTCCCCCATTTAGCCCAAGGTGCAATATACAATGACATATCATTGGCATCTTGCTGATGCCTCATCCTAAACGATTGGGTGATCTCTCCCACTGGGTTCATATAGATATTAAACAAGATCTTGATTACTATGAAATCCTTAGCAGAAGAACAAAATAATAATCATATTTCCTCCACAACGTACGTTTTCCACAAAAATATCCCATAGCCCATAGTTCACCTAACACAGTTAATGATAAACATTTAAATACATTGTTGGTAGCAACAGTAGTAATTCTAGTGTTCCCAAGTATTTACAGCTAACAGCTGGTAGAGGATAACATGCTGGCCTAGAGACTCTGACTTCTAGTCCTCCTTTAGGCATGAAAGCCAGCTAGATGACATTGGTCAGTCACTTTCTCTCAGTCCAACCTAACCCACAAAGTTGTTGTCAGAGAAATAGGAGGTTGGACCATTAGGTATTTATGCTGCCTTGAGTTGAAGAAAAATAAAGGTGGGATAAAAATAATTAAATAAGGAGAGAAACAAAATGTCATCTGAGTGTAAGAATTAAAACTGGCTTAATCCTCATAGCCAGTTAGTCACCAAGCCAACCTTGGCTAAGCTGAAGTACTAAACAAAACGATACTTGATTACTATTTGGGTAAAAGATCTGTAGTAAATATCAGGTTTATAAGTTAGAAGAGAAAGTTGATCCCAGGAGAAGGCCCCGACAACCCACTTTGACCAAAAACGACAACATGCAACATTATCTGCCTGTTGGGGAAAGGTTCAAATGATCAAGACAGCAGCTACAGTAACATGACCAAAGCTCTACACTATTTTTACTTGCATTGCAAGCCCACCTGCCAATCCCCAGCGAAATCAAATAGAGAATACTGTAGTATGGAGAAAATTATGAACCTTTTTATCTTTTGGTGGTCTTATTGATTCCTGCAATTCTTACAGCCCTATTTTTATCCACATTACATTCCATGAAACTGTGGCCCAATAGTGTTCCTGAATTCCAAATCCCAGCAACCCCAAACCACAGGTGGTATTCAGCAGGTTCTGACCAGTTCTGGAGAAACGGGTAAAACCACCTCTGACTGGCCACTGCCCCCATCTATTTTCTGCCTCCCGAATCCCAGCTGATTGGGAGGGAATGGAGATTTTACAGTATCCTTCCTCTGCTACTCCATGCCCACCAAGCCACACCCACAGAACCGGCAGTAAAAAAAATTTAAATCTCACCACTGCCCCAAACCTATTGTACATGGCCATTCCTGGGGAAAGTTAAGGGTTGTACTTCAGCAACATTTATATGTCTAACAGCTTTGCGCTCCTTCCTCATAGTAGGGTTCCATGGCCCCAAGTTGATTCTGAACACTTCTGAGAATATTAAGGCCATTTTCTATTTCTTTAATGTAAAGAAATACTCCAAGGGCAGACAAATAATTTTTTAAGAGATATTATGGCTGGCTGATGTCTTGCCTCCTTTCCATAGCTCACATGTTTACAAATGTTAATTGTAAAAAAATCTTGATAACACAATTTTAATTGCCAACGAAATATTTTTCAGTGCCTATGGGTTTTAAAAGTTGCTATGTGTGAAAAACAACTTTTATAGCTGAATAATGGAGGTTGGAATAATGGAATAATGGAGTGCATATGTTGTTTCCGGGGAGTCTCCATCTACTTTCAATTTTTTTTCAGATACTCCAGCTCAGACAAGTCCACTTTTAGGGACTTGCGCTGCACTTGATTTTGATGCAAGATAAAATAGCTGGCACAGTGCTGACGTGATCTTGGACATGGGTATACAACCTTTTGTCTTATCTGGGCCATATTGAGAGAAAGGGAATTGTCTTGGGCCACATATAAAATATATAGTACCTAGTGTAAATATAATATGGTTAATGTATATAAATAACAAACTTCCTTTATTTTTTTATAAATCTTGTGGGGCTTCATTACTTGCTGTTTAGGTCTGCAGAGCTGGACATGTCTGGTTTAAGACATTTCAAGCACATAATTGTATGTAATAGCTGTTTTGCACCTGTCTTTCGCAGTCCTCATTTCAAATTTGGATAGTGTCCCCCCTTTGTAAACAAATTACTAGTCTACATAGACATATTACCTATCTAGAATCTTTAATCTGTGCTCTCCAAGCAGAAATTAGGTGTCCAATTTGGCCATTCCACTCTATGGAGATGCCACGCTATCAGCCCCCTCTACCACAAAGATCCTGCAGTAGAAAAGCAGTCTGGACACCCATGGGATCTGGCAGAGTGAGAGCTGTGAACCATAAACACAAAGCTTTTGCTGTGACCCAGCATAACAGATATGGTGCCCTTGCTGACCTTAATGGGGACACTAAAGAGACAGGTCAAGGTAGTTGTGATAATGATGACTCAAATAAGCAGGGATCGTGATCCAAAATTAAGAACTTTATTCGGAAAGGTGAAAGGGGAACCAGGTATCACACATCAGTCACAAAAGAAGAGCAAGGTATGCAAAAAGAGAAGTCACCTTCTGGTTGGTGATTCAATCGTAAGGGATGTAAATTTAGGAAAGTTTTAAAAGAGGTCAGGTGTCTGCCAGGTGCTATTGCTAGCAGAGACAAGAGGCGTATTCTTAAGATAGTCAAGAATGCAAGTAAGGAGAAGGAGGAGCCAATGTCATGACAACACAATGTGCGGTCTCGACTGTCCGAGGCTGCCGTTGACACTTTTGCCCCTGGATGGTCCAGTAGGACCTAAACTGTCCCAGAGAGATGGTGACCAGGAAGACAAAGCCGTGCTGGTCTCAGGGACACCGCAAATTCCCTGATTGACCCAAGGAAGTGCTTCAAACCGACGACAAACAGGCAGCTCCCAGGCTGACGAAGTCGGAGATGGCTCCGGATGGAGGGAAGTGAAAGTGAGTCCATTGGGTGAGGGTTTTTTTACTTTGAGAAAGATTGCCCAAAGAAACCTTTTTTAAAAAAAAGATAAATTAGTCCTCTAAGTAAAGAATAATGCGGCGAATTTAATCCTTATTGGACTGCTTTAGAAAGTGTTTGTTGTTGCTTGCAACTATGTTTTGTGGATTGAAGTGATTGTAATGTTTCCTGTTTCTCCAGTTGAAGTGAATGGACTGATTTTTTTCCCTCTATTTTTTACTACCTTATTTTTTTTGGCTTAAATTAAAACTCTTTTTTTATTTTAACAAATTCCCCCTTCTATTTGTTATAAAATTATTTCAAAGACACTTAAAGAGTTTTGTTTTCCATAAAATTGAGGGAAAGTATAAAAAAGTTAAATCTAACATTCGGAAGCCTGAGTCTGAAGTTTTTCTTCTTTGAAACAATGTATCCTTTGTTCACTCCTATTTGATCTCATTGACTTTGTAACGGAAGGGTTTGGAACTTGTTTACAAAACCTGATAAAGAATTTTTCGCAAAAGACCCCATTTTTTTAAAGGCATGAATAGCCTTGGCGGGGTGGCTTGCAGAGTGCTGCTGGAAGGGTGGGGAGGGCAAAATCAAGCAAAAAACTGTGACCCGTCAAAAGGGTGAACGACAAAACCGTGCCCGACTAAACCGTGTTGCTGATGTCATCAACACTGCGACAACAGCCAGCGCGGAGAAAGAAGGGCGCTTTAAATAGCGCGTTGAAAGAAAGCCGATTCAACTTAAAGTAAGGGTTAGGTTTAGGGTTAGCTCTAGGGTTAGGTTTAGGGTTAGGTTAAGGGTTAGGGTTAGATTTAGGGTTAGGTTAAGGGTTAGGTTTAGGGTTAGATTAAGGGTTAGGTTTAGGGTTAGGTTTAGGGTTAGGTTTAGGTTTAGGGGTTAAGTTTAGGTTTAGGGTTTACAGCGTGCTTCTGTCTCCGCGCTGTTGTCGCTCTGTTGATGACGTCAACAACGCGGTTTAGTCAGGCGCAGTTTTGTCATTCGCCCTTTTGTCGGTGAACTGCAAAAAACAGCCCATTTTTCACAAAAATGCGCCCATTTTTTCTCAAAAAAATTACATGCATAGCCTTATGAAGGCTTATAGAGTGCTGCTGGGGGCTGCAGGAGCAAAAACAGCCCATTTCCTGCTCATTTCTGCCCTTCCCAGCCCCCAGGAGTTATCTGAAAGCCTCCATAAGGGTATGCACAGCCATTTTGGTGAAGCCATTTTGGCTTCAGCAAGCAAAAAAATGCTGTATTCGATGTATAAGGTGCACCCAGATTTTCAGCCTCTTTTTTGAGGAAAAAGGTGCATCTTATACTCCGAAAAATACAAGTATTTAATTCTAATATAACCTCTTTGCATACACAATGTTTAATTGAAGAACTGCATCAAAAATTTGGCCAACTTTTGAATTACCCCCTTTTAAATCAAAATCGCTATCTTTTCTCCCAGAGACAGACAGTGATAAAGACATGTAGGTAGTAACAGATGGAGCTGTTGGACAAAGAAAAATTCCAGTGGGTTCAAAGAAATGCTAATATGTTCCCCCCATATTTGAAAAAAGTGTGCTATTTGTATTAGTTTAATTTTCAATCCACACTGACCTGTTCATATTATTCCCTTTGCTAATTAAATTGTAGTCATAATGAAGCTAAATTATGATATGAACTGATTAATCTGCATATCTCAATTAAAGCAAAATGTCAACCACATTTCACTCTCTTCAATCCTAATCTGGCTATTAGGTTAGCTGATGCAACTATTGACATTTTAATTATTGATTTGAATTGTACTGTTTGCAGCAGATGTTTTATCTTCTAGTTTTGCTTTGTTAAACACATTATTATTCACTACCTACATGGATATCATTATTCATTTATTTGTTCAGACAATGTTTGCGTATAGGTGTTTCAAATTTATTTTTAAAAAAATATCTTTCAATCCTTGCTTTTTATTCTGGTCATTTATTTTTCAAGTCTAGTTCTTGCATTTCCCTTTAAGATCCATGCACAAAGTAAAGATAAACTCTAGCAGTGATATTTTAACTTTGTCTTTGATGTTCTCAATAAGAACAGTACTAGTTAGTTTAAGGGTCAGAAACTAATTCCTTTACTAGACTGTCAGCATATATTTTTTTTCTTTATTTACAATTTACCAGGATAAAATTCACATTGTTGTTTCTATCATTATGGTAGTTAGGCTAGAAGCCAGGAGACTCTGAGTTCGAGTCCCTCCTTAGCCACAAAAACCAGCTAGGTAACATTGGGCCCATCAGTCTCTCTCAGCCCACTCAGCTCATTGTGGGGACAATAGGAGGAGGAAGAGGTATTACTTATGTTAGCCACCTTGAATTACTTAAAAAATAATAAAAGTGGAATATAAATTAAAATAAACAAATATTATATTATATTATATAATTGTGACTGTTCTTGCTATTCTTTTGGTCGGTCACACAGTCAGGCAGATATTTAGACTGAATTTGGCATTTTTATCCATCTTCTGAGTCCTTCCCAAGTACCAAGGATAAGCAGATGTTGCAGTTTAATCATATTAAAGGTATTGTAGCAGGAAATAAGCTGTTCCAATTAAAGCTGCCTTTTTGAATTGACTGATGGCGATTTTATCAAATGATGCAATTGAACTGATGGTGTTCAAGTGATGCCCCAGATGTTTTGGAATTGCACCCAAGGAACCTATTACTATTGGTTTTATTTTTGCTTTGTTTTACCAAAGTTGTTCTACTTCTATTTGTAGATCTTTAGATTTTGTAATTTTCTCCAGTTGTGTCTCTTGTATTCTGCTGCTTCCAGCTATTGTAGTATCCACTATCCAGACTTTTTTTTTGTCTTTCTTATCAAAAGTTGTTAAATTATGGCAGGGGCTTGCGTCTTTGAATTTAAAATCCCAGACCATTTTAACTTCTTCATTTTTTGTTCGTTTTGTAGTCCCAGTCCCAGTTCTTGCTTGCCGGCAAGTGGTATTCCTCACAGATATTCTAATGCACCGTTGTTGCTATTATGCCATGCCATTGTTTATAGTCAGTCTTTGTGATCTTCCTGCAGCAGATAACTAGATTGTCTACTGTGTCTTCAGATTCTTTTCAGAGATGGCTTTTTCTGTCCATTCTCAACTCTGGCTTTGTTTGTTCTTAAGGGCTTGATCTTTGTATTTGTTCTTAAGGGCTTGATCTTGTGCAGCTAGAATTAGCTTAGCTTCCCGTCATTGTCCCTGATCTCTTTCTTAAATTTTCCCACACTTAGCCTTTATCAGATCTTATTATCTGTTTTGCCTGTTGGTTTTAAAGGCCAGTTTCATATTTTCGGTGTAAGTTCTCATAGTATACTAGCTTCAGTGCACCTTCTTCATTGTCTTTCAGATATTCTTTCAATGCCCTTTTGTCTTCTTCAACTGTTAGTATACTTGCAACATTCCATGCCATCTGTTTTCTTGGTAAGTAGGGTCTATCAACATTAGTGCATGAATGAAGGGCATGATTCATGTCGTTATTTTTCTGGTCTTCCTGTTCATGCTTCTGCTTAAACCCATTCAAGTAGCTAAAATATCTTGGCTGTATATATTCAGACAGTCTTCTAGGGTAGTGATTCCATTTGTATGGTGTTTTTTTTTTTATATAGACTCAGATTGTCCATGTAAAGGATATGGAATAGCTTGGCAAATATTTATAGCAATGGCTTCACTTGTTCAGGATTATTGACATAGGAATCAATGCAATGACAAACAGTAGATATTCTTGAAAAATTTCTCTCTTAATATTAACCTCTCTCAGTCTGTCACCATTGACAAGCAATTATGTCTTTCATTGTGCCATTGATCTTTACACAAAGCTTCTGAAGTTTCTATTGACTCCTGTTATTTTTAGGCACTTGATTATCAAATCATGTGGCAGGTAATTGAATGCTTTCTTGTAATCAATCCAAACTATGTGCATTTTGTCAGTTGCTGATCTTTTGTCCCTCTGGTCTTTGGGCAGTTTTCTTTCTGCTCAGATAGAAAAAGCTTGTTTTTGACTACAGGTAGTTCTCGACTTATGACTACAATTGGGCCCAAGATTTATGTTGCTAAGTGAGATAGTTGTAGCTCATTGGTCACCAGTTTGATACCCCTGCCCTAAATTAGCTATTGTGAGTCAAGGACTATCTGTAGATGCTATTTGATTGCATTAACTACTACAGTTAGCAATTTGAAATTTGTTGTTGAGCAGGTAATTGGCTTGTGGTTGCCCGATGTTGCCTGTTTTGTGGGGTATTGTTGTTGTTGTTGTTGTGATGATGATGATGATGATGATGATGATGATGATGATGATGATGCTTGGTCATACAGTCAGCCAGATGTTGAGATTGGATTTGGCACTTTTATCCATTTATCGAGTCTTTCCCAAGAACGGAGCTGGTATTTGATGGTGTTAAATGTATAATTCCCAGATGCAAGCTATCATTATTTCTTTGTTTTCAGTCCTTGTATATTTGCGACACGTAAGCAACTTTTATTCCAGTAGTCCTGCAACTGTTGGCCTTGGGTGCTCTTCAGTATGGATTTCTTTAAATTACATCTCACAATTTTGTTATGGGGGAGGAGTTCTTTGTCTGGCTCCTCTTAAACCAGTATGGTTGAATTTCTGGCATAGCTCTCATCCTCCTCAGAAAATGCAAGCTCCCCAACCAGTAGTGCTTCCCTGGATGAGGATGAGAATGAGGATGAGGATGGTTAAGTACCACAAGCTCTGTACAGTAGCATGATCCACTCTCCAGCTTTGAGTCATTGTTTCATATATCAGATAGCACATTTATTTTGTTTCGAAAAAGAAATGGGGGAAAGAAATATTGTGAGGCAGTGTGTTATAAATTTCCATTTTAGTATGTACTAACAATACATCATATCTGGCTCTGTTCAACATTCCACAAGTGTACTTTTGAACAGATGTGAAGAGAGGCCTATATATTTTAAATTTAAACTTACTATATTGGCAGGAGGGGCTTTCTTTTTTCCTTCCAGCTATAATCCGGTTCTTATCTTCCTTATAAATATATAAAGCCTGCGTCATGCTGAAATGAAAGCATATAGCAAGAACAACTGATCTCTATTCTTGCAAGAGAGTACAAAAAACAGGTTCTAGGCACTGTTAAATAGGAAAAGAAATATTCCTTAGTAAATTATCCATAGCTATAGATTCTAGTTCCAATACTGCAGTTTTCTTTGTCTACCTCATTTCTAGCCTACTCTTTCCCAAGGGTTCAGGGACATGGTATAGGACAGGGATGCTCTACTGGGCTCCATCTCTGCTGCACTGCCAATGTAAATCTATCCCAATTGTACCTCCTGCTGTCTAATTGTTTTCATGGAAACCTAGAGTGGAACATTGGCAAGGCCCAGGGATACCTTGGAGAAGAGAAAAGTGGGAACACTTTAGAGAACATTTCCAGCACAACTGAACAAGACACTTGAAAGTGATATAATTTGTGCAGCTCTACCATAACAACAACAACAATGGATCAGAATATTAAAGTAGGCTTGAAGAGTGCAACTGCATACAGTGCGACCTTGGGTCCCGAACGGCTCAGACTCCGAACCAATCTGGGTGCCGATCAAAAAATCCGCTAAATGTTTCACTCAGGTCACGAACACATCCTTGGGTGCCAAATAAACACAGCCATGGCGACTTTCCCTGTTCTGTGTCATTTGTGTGTGTGTGCGTGCGTGCATGTGCAGCCAGTCTTGCTTCTGGTCACGACCAAATCAGGTGCCAACCAAAGTCCTGGAACGGATTACAGTTGGCACCCAAGGTGCAACTATAAATCCATTTCCTAAATAACCAGAACGGGGGGGAGAAGCTAGAAAAAGACTAGTTTCACCGCCTTTATTTATTTTAATTTATTTATTAAATTTAACCTTGAGAATGCCTAGAGAGAGAAATGGTCTAAGGTACCTTCTTATGGCCTGACCATTTGTGATACCTCTACCAAACCACCTGATCTGCTTCACTTTGTCTGGTCGAAATTGAACTTAGGTGTGATACTGGAAGAAGTGCCTCTGCTGTGTATCTGTGGGGATGGAAAGATTCCCCTTGTTGTGATTGTGGTCCTGAAATGCAAACTCTTAAACATATTATGCAAGATTGCCCATGATGTGCATTCACTGGTTCCATAGTAGATCTGCAGAAAGCAATGCAAGAGGCAATTGCCTGGCTAGCTGAATTGGACATGCAGTTATGAGACCACTGTCATACCCTCATAGACGTTTTACTTATAATTACATGTATATATGTTTATTTCTCTTCTGTCGTGTTCTTATCACACTAAATAATAATAAATAATAATAACTGCTCATGCCATCATCCAAAGTGGCTCAGGCTTTAAATTACATGATCCTACTGATTATCCAGAGAACTCTCTTAAGGACAAGAAGCCATTCTATATCTCCATTCCTTATGTATATTTCATACATATTCTGTAGCTGCAATTCTTATCTATTTGCATATGACACTGCAACTCAAGTAAAGGTAAAAGTAAAGGTTCCCCTTGCATATATGTGCTAGTTGTTCCCGACTCTAGGGGGCGGTGCTCATCTCTGTTTCAAAGTCAAAGATAGAGCGCTGTCCAAAGATATCTCTGTGGTCATGTGGCCGGCATGACTAAATACTGAAGGCACAAGGAATACTGTTACCTTCCCACCAAAGGTGGTCCCTATTTTTCTACTTGCATTTTTACATGCTTTCGAACTGCTAGGTTGGCAGAAGCTGGGACAAGTAATGGAACCCTGACAGGGAGCTAACTCCATTATGCAGTGCTAGGGACTCAAACCGACGAACTGTCGACCTTTCTGATTGACAAGCTCAGTGTCTTAGCCACTGAGCCACCTATAACTTAAGTACAAAAGGACAAACTGGTATTTTGTTGCTTAATGCACATTTTTTTTCAGGTTTGGTGTCATCATGGTTAGTAAGAGTTGCCAGTTGTTATCTTCGTGGCCATTGCATTTAAATCAGCCGAGTGTAGACAGTGAGCTGACTTGTAAGCAGGTTTAACTTTATTTTTCTATATGTCTTTTAGTCTTATTGCAAAAGAAAACAACCGCTATGAATGGTTACAAGAGGAAATGAAATCCATTTTAAATGATGAAAAAAGATTTCCATTGCTGGGAGGAATCCAGTCATTTGGTTTTGTTCAGAAAGCAATGGGCTTTCTGTAAAAAAAAGGAAAAGGAAAAGACCAGACTGCGAATCAATGGGCAGAATGTAGCTAAAGGATAGCAATATGCAAGGGTTTATCTTATGCCACGTTACATATTTCATATTGCCAGAGAAAAATGTTTGTCTCATCCCTATAAACCAAAATATGGGCCTCTCCTTTTCACTGCTTTTTTAAAATAGGTTTTGCTCTGAGCATCTGATCTCATGGGCACACAAAAAATATTTTCCCTCTTTGATCTTTATCTTTGAACTTTTGCTATGACTCATACTTGGAAGGCTGGTGTGCTGTAGATTAAACACTGTAGTCCATTACTTTGCATTACTTAAAAATGCTGAGTTGGGATATTTGATGTTCTGCATAATAACTTATGCCCCACATAATCACCCACTTTTAAATCATATTATTTTTCTGAATTCTCTGCCGTGATATAATTATAAAAGTTTAGCTTTTCAATACATTGTATTTTAAAACAGGGTAAGTTCAAGATGAAAATTAGGGGTTGTATTTAGTGCTATCTCAAATAGAAAATAGCCTTCATTTACAAAATTTCTCATTTCTTCTTTCTATGATTGTCTCCTGATCTATTCCCCTGTGATTGGAAACCTTTGGCAACAGCATGAAAAAATTAGAGAAGGCCTGATGGAAGACTTATCCAAGCCATTATCTTACAGAAATCCATAGTGGAATGTTGAAAAATCAGCTATTACTTGAAGAATATTTCCCTGAGGACATTTACAGGGAGGTGGTTACTTTAATACATACATACATACATACATACATACATACATACATACATACATACATACATACGAAATGCTTTCTTGTTCTTGGGTGTCATTTTTTTCATGGAAAGTCTTCTACATTTGCTTGTAAGTAGTAGACTGAGTCATTGGTACTCTCATATTTAACCCATAAGTCATACATAAATCCATCTGGTCTATTTATGCATTTTCTCCCTTCTTCCAAAGTTTGCCTTTCAGAAAGAGATAAGAGTTCGTCAGGCCTGCTGGTCTGAGAGTCTTCAGGGACCAGAACTAATTCCAAGCTATTGATCTTCCACTTCTGCTTCTATGGTATGTTTATTTAAGAACCTGCATGGCCACTCTGTAGGAGATAGGCCAGGCTGACCCTGAGGGCAGGGTGAAATGCATCATTAGTCTCAAGCCCGCCTTGAATTCCATTGACTTTTATCTTCTACCAATTTAGCTTGACTGTTCAGATCTCATAGAGAGCTAAAGGTTGCAATAAACCTTTATATTCCTGTGAACTACCTGAGTTTCCCAATTTCCATGCTTGATACACTCAACTTGAATAATGTGTTTCTGGGCAGCTTACCAATAAATTGGGAAATTTTGTTACTATAGGTAGTCCTCAACTTACAACAGTTCATTTAGGGATCATTCAAAGTTACAACAGCATTGAAAAAAGTTACTTATGAACATTTTTTACACTTACGACTGTTGCACCATTCCCATGGTTATGTGCTTAAAATTCAGACGCCTGTCAACCATTTCATATTTATGATGGTTGAAGTGTCCCAGGGACATGTGATCACCTTTTGTAACCTTCTGACAAGTGAAATTAATGGGGAAGCCAGATTCACTTAACAACTTAGTTACTAACTTAGCAGCTGTAGTGAATCATTAACAAGAAAGGTCGTAAAACAGGGCAAAACTCACTTAACAAATACATAGCAACATAAATTTGAGGCTCAATTGTGGTGATAAGTCATGGGCTACCTGTATTAGGACATTTTAATAATAATTTGCATTTCTATAGGTTATATCCATGATCCCATGTCCTGCAATCTAGAATAGTAGAGTATGGATTTTGACTTTGTACATTATATCCTTTCAGATTTTTCAAGAGACCTATATATGCCCAGCTCACTCTTTTTTTGAGAGCCAGTTTGGTGCAGTGTTAACCAGTGCTGGGTTCCTACCGGTTCAGACTGGTTCGGCCAAACCGGTAGTGGTTTGGCGGCCTGGGTCACTGGAACCGGCAGCGACCCAGGACTGCCATATCCCTGAACCAGTTCTCGGGGGGGGGGGGGCGCTGTAGGCACTGCCATCTTGTTTTTGGCTTCTACGTTTGCGCAGAGCATTTCTTATTGCACTGAGCATGCACATGCAGCGCACATCAAGTGGGTGCATGTGGCACACTCATGAGTGAACCGGCAGTAGTGTCTGTCGGAACCCACCCCTGGTGTTAACTACTAGGCTAGAAACTGGAGACTGCATTCTAGCTCTGTATAAGCCATAAAAGCCAGTTGGGCAACCTCAGCCCAACTGGCTTTTCTCTTACAGCCCAACTTACTTCACAGAATTTTTGTTAGAGGGGAAAAGGAGGAGGAATGTATGTTGGATATGTTCCCTACCTTGAGTTGTTTATAAAAATAATAAAGGTTCTGAGCATCTGAGTTCATAGTAAATAAAATTTCATAATAAATACTCAGCTCCATGAATTCATCTATATAGGACATTTCTCGTCCTTTGATCATCCTCACTGTCCTTTTCTGACCTTGTTCAGTTTCACTGAATAATGCTGAATAAGGTTATATGAAGAAAAGCACAACATTTGCTCTCCGCTAGCCTTCTGGCATGCCATCAGTTCCCCTTAACTCATGTATTTCTATGGATTTCTTCTCTCCCTACTCCTCCATTTTTTTAAATTCGCACTTTCACTGGAAAGGATCTTCAAAGCAGAACTTTTTACACAGTTATATCTATTTCTATTTTTAAAATATCACTACACCGGGAGTTTTATTTGTAAGTGTAGGTAACCACAACAGTATAAGTCTTATTTATCGCCTCATGGTGAGATTTCCATGTAAAAACAAATGCGTACAGTGGCCCCAAACTATCATCCATTGTAAGTTCATATGATGTAAGAGGAATTCATTACTGAGTTGTTCAGCTGCCTGAAAAAATATCACACCCTTTCCAGGGATGTTGAACAGCTTTGACCTTAACACTTATTCCTATAACTTTATGGTAGTCATTGTGCAAAGTTTTGTTTGGTTTGCTTGGCTTATTTTATCATGATACATATATATATATAAACAAACAGGCACATTATGAATGATTAAAAATTGCACTCTTGTAAGAGCATCCTTTATTTTGAAATCCAACTTCTGGAAACTTTTTGTTTTCCTACCAGCTGTGGTGTTTTGTCTCTAGAGGAGCACAGATGACATCTGAACATTCAGCACTATTGTGCTTAGAAACTCCCAAACAACCCCACCAAATCCTGTATGATAAATTTCCCCCTGATTAGTTAAACAGATAATGTAATGGGCAATGGAAGGAGGGTTTGTTGACAGGGAGTCTCTTGGGATACCAATTGTGTTTTCATTGAGTATTTCAGCATCCAGCAGTTGGATCAACACAATGAGAGAAAAATCAGTTCACATTATTCATTTCCAGTTCTATTCTGTCTTTTCTTTGTTTTTTATTTCTTCTTCTCTTTCTCTAATCCCTTCCCTTTTTTGCTTGGGTCTCTCTGTCCTTTGGTTTTTATTAAATGCCAGATAAAAACCAGTCATGTGGAACCAAGAGTGAACACAGCCTTTGAAGAAAAGAATATGAAAATATTGTTCGATCCAAACACAATAGACTGTTTAAAGGCTCTAATCCATAAAGTCAGTGCTCTGTATTAAGGATGAAAGAAACAAACAATGGTATGCAGTATTATGTGTATGTGTATTAAAAAGTTATTTTTACCTCAGTTTTGCCATTGCAGCTTCACACAGCATGCAGCCATCCAAAAAATTTATTGAAATTTTATTATAGGTGTTTTTCCACAGTGTTCCTCCATGAATATGCCCAACTCAAACTTCACAGTCAACATATGGAGTAGAGGAAGGCCAGATTAAGGGTTCCCAGGTGGCAGAAGAGATTGTAGCACTTCAACAAACAAATGTAGGCCCAAGTCACTGCATTGTTTTAACCAGGCTATGAGTCTCTTTTAAGATTTGCAAATCCACAATCTTCTTTGAACAAGTATCAAATCAGGCTTACTTACATACTTTTCATTGGAAATTAAAAGAGAGGAAATGGGGGTGAAGTCAAAATAGATAAATATTCTGGCTAATTTTTAAAATTGTACCTTGGGGGCCTTTTCATTTCTTTTTTTTTTCAGGAAATATCTTGTCAGGCTTTTTTGAAGACTGTTTAAAGATCACTTTTCATTTTTGCCCACTAAGGGAACTCTCTGACAGGATGTTCTGAGCCTGATGTAATGGCTGTATAATATCCCCACAGTTTTGTTTCACATTAAGGCTAAGACTGGCATCTTTAACATTCTTTTTTTTAAAAAAAAAAAGGTTCTGCATTTGAGAAACTGAATTGGATGGATAGACAGATGACAGAAACAGAGGGCATAAATAGTATACAATTCTAGAATGACTGGAAATTGTAAAAATAGTTATTATTCAATGTGTGTTGATCATAACAAAGGTTTCTGTGTCATATTAGTTACACTGAGTTCATAGGAATAAAGTACATAAGGACATCCTATTACTGGGTGGAAAAGTTGTCAATAAGAAATTTCCTTGATTGTTTCATCTAGCTTAGTGACTCTTCAGAGTTCCAGACTGGGTTTTTTTTTTCTTTTCTTTTCTGGAGATCCCAATTAACTTGGGACATTCTATATTCAGATTGTATGTTCTCCTTCTGACCTATTGTTCTTCAAACACCAAATATTTCTATTACTCTGCCTTCAATGAAGCTCAAAGAAGACAAAATGGAGGGAAAGAGGAAGACAGATGATAACAAGTATTCTTTGCATTTAATAGCCTCCACTCATCACCTTTTCATGAGGATAGAGAGAACAGCACACAGCTGGATAAGGAACTAGAGCAGGCATGTCCAAAATCCAACCTGGGGGCTCATTGCGGCCCATTTTCACATTTTGAGCGGTCCCAGCCTCTTCTCCCCGTTATTTGTTTAGTCTTTCATAAAATAGTTCATTTGCATTTAATGTTAATGGTTCAAAGAATGTGAGTCTGAATAGTCGGCCCCACACATTTTCACCTCACCAAATGTGGCCCGCCTTGCAAAAAGTTTGGACACCCCTGAACTAGAGAATGGGAAGACAGCCATGTGACTGTTCTCTGCTCTGTCTGCAGCAGTGTGAGCATGACAGTGCACAAGGTATTGCATCATAAAGCATCCTTTTAAAGGAGCACTATTGCAAGTGATGGAAATGAAAGCCATGGCACATATTGGATTGCTGTTGAATTCTGCTACTGCAGATATTGGGTTCTTTACATGATTTCATGCCATTACTAATGCAAAAAAAGAGGATAACCTTGACAAAGCGAAGGAAGAAATACCAATGCAGCCAGTAGATGAACACTGCTTAAGCCCACACTGGGGGCTATAAAAACCTTTCAGACAGATTCCCACCCCCATCTCCTATTCCCCAGAATACAAAACAGGGAAGATGAGAAGCACAATCAGATTTGCAAGATTATGATACTAATAAAAATAATTTCAGGCAATGTTCTGGTCTATCTGGTAGAGCCTAACACATACTATTTCAGTACAAAACAGTACAAAGCCCATGATCCAAAGATCTAGAACTGTGTGCCCCAAAAAATGTTATCGTCTTGTATCTAGCTCTAAATTTATCAGAATATAATGCTAAAAGTAAGTGGTTGGACCCCTTGAATGCATTGCAATGATTTTATGTACTTGACAAAGTTTTATTTTTCATATTTCAGATGAAATATTTCCAAAGATCAAAGAGTTGACTATGGAATTACTCTTAATTCAAAATAATGCTTACAGGAAGAAACCCTAGGACCTCCAATGAAGATTTTCACTGCAGTTGCTTTTTATGTAAAGAAAGGTTTATGTACAATAAAGAAGAAACAGTATGTTGGTCTGCTTCTTCATCATCATTCATCATTCTAGCTGTTGTCTTTTCACTCCAAGTTGAAGGCCTCTTCCACATGTTTCTAACAAATATGGTCTCAAGCTTTCTTTTGTCAATTGCACCCACAATACTTTCTGATGTCATCGCTCCATCTCTGCTTTTTATCAAGTGGAATCCATTCTATGACTGCCTTAGTCCACCTGCCATCAGTTCTTCTTTCTATGTGATGAGACCATTTCCATTTCAATTCTTTTACTCTTTTTTAAAAAATATATATTTTTATTCTTTTTAAACAAAATAACACATACAAAACAAAGCAAGAGAAGAAAAGAGAACAACTTTCCTCCATTTCCTCAAGCATGTCGTTTGGGTTACAAGTTTTTGTGCATCAATTCTTAAATTTAGGATTAACATCACTGGTTTACATTAAACATAACTGGATGTTTCACTGTCACTGTCATTGAGCATTAGGTGTTAGATTACCATTAATATTCTTTCACTTGTAACAATCCTTATTTCCTTGAGTTCATAATTATCTATCAAATAACAATGAGTCTTTTAAGCGTTACAGTATCACCTATCTCTAAGGGGCAAAAACAAAGATTGGAACAAAGAATTCTCATTGGTTTATACTATACATTCATATTTTCAATTAACCATAATGTCACCAATCATCCAGAATTCCAAGAATAGTTTCCCATTATTAATTATTAATCCATATAGTGGTTAAGTATTTCAATTCATGTATATATCGATTATTCCTTACATCATCATTGATACGTTTAATATACAAAGATCTTTCTAATATAAAATGGTCACTACATACAATTATACCAAAGTATTCAAATCATCCCACTCTTTTACTCTTTTGATGAATAGAATAGAATAGAATTGAATTCCTTATTGGCCAGGTGTGATTGAACATACAAGGAATTTGTCTTTGGTGCATATGCTCTCAGTGTACATAAAAAAACAAGATACATTCATCAAGAATCATAAGATACAACACCTAATGATAGTCGTAGGGTACAAATAAGCAATCAGGAAACAATATCAATACAAATTGTAAGGATACAAGCAACAAAGTTATAGTCATGCAGTCATAAATGGGAGGAGATGGGTGATAGGAATGATGAGAAGACTAACAATAATAGTAATGCAGCCTTAGTTAATAGTTTGACAGTGTTGAGGGAAATATTGTTTAGCAGAGTGATGGCATTTCAGAAAAAAACTGTTCTTGTGTCTAGTTGTGCTCTACAGTGTCGTATTGAGGTAGGAGTTAAAACAATTTAGGATGTGATGATATTGTGTAAATCTCTTCTTGCCTCCAGTTTGCCTTTTCTGAAAAGGCACAGTCCTATGCAACAAAAGGAAACAAAACAAAAAACAAAACTCATTTAAAGACAAAATAGGACAGACAGATCTCTGCTCATCGTAATTTCGGTGTAGCTACATGAAGCTGTTTTAGAATCAGAGTCACCTGAACTATAATCTCTAACTGTCTTGACAAAAAAAAAAACCTGAAGAGAAATACTTCTTTCAGCTGTAGTTCTTGATTTAACTATGAAAATCTTCTGCCTGGATCCTATGCACTTTAAGACAGTATTTCTTAACCTTGACAATTTAAAGATGCATGGACTTTCAGAATTCCCCAGCCAACCATGCCTTCTCCAGCCTGATGTCTTCTAAATATGCTGGATACATATAGATAGCCACTATGAGACTAAGATCTAGAACAACTTAATGTGGCCAACTCGCTGTGGCCAATTTGCCACAGCCAACTTGCCACAGCCATCTCACTGTGGCCATCTCACCACAGCTAACTTATCTAAATCAAGCTAAGCTGGAAAGAGCTATTTTTTTTGCCTTCCCTTTGAATAGAGATTGTAATTATGTCTGCCTTCTTCTTTATACAAGGGTTATTCATTATACCAGTATTTAGTCAAGGACAGTTGGGAACTAAGGTTCAGCAAGACTTGGAGATCCTCAGATATCTCCATTTTATAATACCATGCTGTAAAAAAAGTTAGATTTAGTCATCATTGTGCAAGTTTCTTGATGGCAACACCTATCTTGGTAACGAATGGTCATATCTTTCCTCTTTCTCTTTCTTCCCCTTCAGGTTCATTTGTCAGCTTTTTCTGCTGGATGAGGTTCTGGTTGGGTGGTTTGTTTGGTTCCCTTTTTAAACAGTTGCCACTTGTTTGCGTTGTTTTACTGACTATTTTACTGAGAGCCAAGGTGGCGCAGTGGTTAAATGCAGCACTGCAGGCTACTGCTAGATCAGCAGTTCAGCGGTTCAAATCTCACCGGCTCAGGGTTGACTCAGCCTTCCATCCTTCCGAGGTGGGTAAAATGAGGACCCAGATTGTTGGGGGCAATATGCTGACTCTCTGTAAACCGCTTAGAGAGGGCTGAAAGCTCTATGAAGCGGTATATAAGTCTACTGCTATTGCTATTGCTATTGCTATTTTATTTTATTTTATGAATTTTTATAAAAGTACTTTTGCATTAAAATAAAGTATAGTATTGGTTTGTGAGTAACAAACATTTTCTAGACATTTTTGGGGAGGAGGGTCTTCAGATTATTATAGCAACTGTAGTATACAATAAAGAGTTTGTGCTGCCATGCTTCAAGCTTTGTTTTTGTTTTGTTTTTTTTCATTTTATGGAAACAGACCTGTTCTCTCATAAATAAAAGGAGCCTCTCATCCAGAATTCTATTGTTCCCATGTGCTGAATCTGCTTAAGCATATGTCAGAAGGATGAGTTGCTGGTAAGGTTTGCTTTATTCCAAGGCCAAAGAAATATAAAGTGAGTCATCAGTTCAGAAGATCCTTCTCTACAAGTTGGCATGATAAATGAAAGAGAAAATGCATGTGTATCACACTCTTTTAGATTCACCAGTGGTTGCTGTACTTCCATAGCTTACACAAGCATGCTGTTCCTGAATAAAAATAAAATATTCTATGATGCCAAAAGGAGATTCAAGGCAGCCAACTACCACTGCTAACATGTAATGTAAAAGCACACTGTAATAGAAATTTTAAAATACAGCGTCATTTCAACTTTGGAAAGTAGAGATGGTGGTAATGAATCTGGCAGATTTCAAAAGCAGTCTGCCAGATGGCAGGAGACTGCCATTAAGAAGACCTTGTCTTATGTCCTCATCTGGAACACTATAGACAGTGAGAGTCATCTAGCAAGTCATCCAGTAAGCCTTCTCCAATGAGCAATTCCAAAATTATTAAGATCTAAATGTCAAATTCTGCACTTTGATTGGAGCCTGGGAAGAACTCTTAATCAGTTGTGTTGCCATAACTTTGATATTTAAAAAAATAATTTCTGAGTCAAACACGTAGTTTTCTTGGCAAAAATATGGAATGATGCTCCCTTACCTTCTCTATGTTTTTAACTTCAAAGTCTAGCCTAGAGATCTATTACTTTTTTGCATCCATTATAACTATTCTTGAGAAAAGTCTAGAAAGCAAATATTGGGCTTCTGTAGTGCTGCATTTTGAATTGTCTTTGAAGTTTTTTAAAACATTGTGCTGTCTAAATATACAACGAAACAACATTGCAGTGATTTATTTTCGACAAAATCATAGAGGTAAAGGGGCCAATTCAAATGCATTTTGAATGGTATCAATGTAGCTAAGAGATCCAACTGAATTAAGAGGGTCAGACATCCCCATCTTGGTTCCAGCATATTATATGGCAGACTAAGAAAATCAATTACATTTTTATTCTACATGAAGCTCAGTTTTATACAAATTGTGTGTATTTGCAGGCCCACTAAATTCTCAGCAAGGTGTACATAAGAAGAGGTTAGAGATCAGCCAATAATTATCCAAAGTGGGGTCAAGCAATAATCCAGAAGCTGTACCACTGCCTCTTTCCAGGCAGGCAACAACTCACCATCTCTCAAAGATGAATTAACCATTGTTGTGACCTAGCTTCCTTTTATATTCCTAGAGATGTCTATCAACAAGGAAGGTCAAAGATACAAAATTCATGTGGCATAGCTACTACATATCACTATGTAGGCAATAGTCTATGAATACTCTATGTAGGCAATATACTACTGTATAAAGGCAATAGTCAAGAAATATTATCTATTCATCATTTGTAACAATAAGATGTATGTTTGAACCTGAACTCTTGCCAGTGTTTGGTTGGATTCTATCTTCATCTTTTGGTAACATCATCCTAAGTATCTTCTATGCCACTTTATTTCACAAAATTGAACAAACCCAGCAATCAGAGAAAGGGTACTCAGTTGCAATCCCATCAAGTGCTTCAGTTGTCTCCCTTGGTTGAAGTCAACAAAGACTTTAACAGAATTCCCCAACAAGGACTCCAAATTTCTCCAAGTATCTTCAGAAAAACAAGTAGGAAACCTTACAAAGCCTGAGCAGAGCAACCAACCATCCTAGAGGTTAAAGATACTGGTTAGCTTTGGAGCAATCAGAAAGTAATTTGTCCATAACAGCAGGCAGTTGTCCCCCACCCTAAGATGTCATCACATCCTTTCTGAGACAAATAACAGACCCAGCCTATGATTTCCCATATGGGAATGACTTTTAATAACCTCGGACAAGTACATGGTTGTCATGGTGGCTATGAGCACGTAAATTACCTCTAATCCTTCCCAAAAACAAACAAGTAGAGGTCTTCCAGAACCACATATCCCCATTCAATTATTTTTTCTCAAGGCTAAACTATTTAGCTCTTCTAGGTCCTTTCATAAATCTAGCCACTGATCATATTCATTGTCTTTCAGTGGACCTTTTCAAATTTCTCTGCATCCTTTGAAAAGTAGTGTCCCAAGAATTGGACACAGTTACTCAGGTAGGATCTAATTAACTCAGAATAGAGTGAATCAATTATTTCTTTTAATTTGAGATGTTTCCTTCTGCTCAATTTTGTTGTATTTAAGTACAATGACAATAAAGATTACACTTATACTTATATTGCATTAGTCTTTTTTCACATCACATTCTTGGCTCCTATTCAATTTGCAATTAATTACTACTCCAGCTTCTTTTTTAATATATCCAAATAAGTATCTGCCATGGTATACTTGTGTCTTAAATGAAGAACTTTGCTTTTGACTGTGTTAAAATTTATTTTGTTACTTTTTCCAATCTATCAATATCAATTCTAATTTTATTTGTACCCTCAACAGTATTTATCATACCCAATTTTGTGTCCTCTGCATACTTGTAAAGTTTTCCCTTTTTTTTTCAATCAATAAATTAATGAAAATATTGGAGAACCCAGAATTGATATCGTTAATAAACTCTTTCAGTATTATTTTTGCAGCAACTATTACGCATTTAATTGACAATGCTATCCAGCCTATGCTGGATGTTTCCTATTGTTTTCATAATTCACAATGTAGTAATGCCAACAGCTACTAGGAAATTACCAGCTGAAGAAAAATAAAAAAATTCATTGGTAAGATTTATTGTTGACAAATCCTTGCTGATTTCTGATAATTTTCAAAAGACTTGAGAATCAGTCCTTATATAATTTGGTCTAGAATCTTCTTAGGTATTGATGTGAAACTGAATGACTTGTAGTTTTCCAGATATTGCTATTTCCTATTTTTAAATATTGGGCAACATTTACTGTCTTCCAGGTATCTTCCACTTCACCAGTTCTTATGGCCCTGAACATTTAAATTTTGAAAAAGTTGCTTTTTGGTCATGCTTCTATCAAACTTCAGCCTTGCCCCTTCATCCTACTTTTCACAATCTTAAAGCATACTATTTTTTTCTGAAAAAAGCTGCAGCAAACTAGGAGTGGAATAGCTCGGCTTTTTCTCTGTTATCTCCTAATAGAGTTATAGTAACCATAGCAAGAAATGTTTTCTCCTGAAAAGCTACATGAAGGAACCAACTACAGTGCAGAAGAAAACTTCTATTCACAGCTGCAAGTACATTATCCTGGAAGAAAGTCAGCACCTGGAACTGTCCCAGGTTATGAATTTTTGATTTCATGAAGTACATTCCACCTCAAAAAGAAGGGCTAGTCCAAAATTCAAGCCAGAATTTTTATCAGCATTTCCTCCTTTATTATTTTCTTTAGCCACATGCCAGTTAAAGTCAATATATATGTATAAGGCAGTGCAGCACAAATTGTAGGGAGGAGGGGGTTGCTTCAACTCAGACCAATACTGGAGCTATAAGGCTCACAGGGACACAATATTTAGTAAGAGACTTTAATAACAGATAATAGCGCAAGCAGCCCAGACTGTAAGGTTCAAGCCATATACATAACAGTTCTAATATCTTACATGCATAATTACCTATGTGCTATAATCATAATAGACCTATCTGTTGTCAGTTGCTTCTGATCTTGCCTGATCTAGCCTGAACACAGCCCATGAGATATGTAATTCTACTAGAAGTAGACCATAATTGTCAATAGAAGTGTCACATGAAGAACTGAGAAAACTGAGGGATTGTTACATGTCCCAGATTAATAAATAAATAAAAGTCAGGCTTCCTGTTTTTTAAAAAATGTTTGCCCAATCTCTAGAATGGAGAAAAATGCATGTTGTTTAGTTGACTTTTGTCTGGGAAGCAAATAATAAGAGGTTTTGTAGAAAGGTGTACTAAAAGATAGCATCAAAATGAATGCATCCTGAAAATGTATGGGTAATAATTTATAGTTAGAAATGATTCACATGGTATTGACCCAAATATGCTTTTCAAAAGGCAATTGGACATTTTGCTTCTCATCCAAGAACCTTCTTCAATTTTTCTTTGTTCAACGGGAAAAAACCAAGTCCAGATGCATTCTGACAAGCACTTTTGGGATAACCATGACCTGAATGTTTAAGAATCTCCATAGACACATAATACAGATTTGGAAGCATATCACAATATATTGGTCATTTTATGTATGCATATTTTGAAGTCGTGCCAAATGGGAGACAACCTCTATTTAGAGTCTATGGTATATCAGAATTTATATTCTTTCATCATATCACTTGAAAGAGCTTTAGGAGGCTAGAATGTTTCTTCTTTTATCACCATGCATTAATTTAAACTCGGTGGTTTAATGGAAGGTACTTCTTGATGCAATTTCAGAGGCCTGGAGGATTTTGCTCTCAGATGAACTTTTCTCCAAATCATTAAGTTATTTGTATCTAGACAGCAGTGTGCAGCAGCTGCCAAAAAAGCCAACACGGTTTTAGGCTGCATAAACAGAGGGATAGAATCAAGATCACGTGAAGTGTTAATACCACTTTAAATGCCTTGGTAAGGTCACACTTGGAATACTGCATCCAGTTTTGGTCACCACGATGTAGAAAAGATGTGGAGACTCTAGAAAAAGTGCAGAGAAGAGCAACAAAGATGATTAGGGGACTGGAGACTAAAACATATGAAGAACGGTTGCAGGCACTCGATATGTCTAGTTTAATAGAAAGAAGGACTATGGGTGACATGATAGCAGTGTCCCAATATCTCAGGGGTTGCCACAAAGAAGAGGGAGTCAAACTATTCTCCAAAGCACCTGAGGGTAGAACAAGAAGCAATGGGTGGAAACTAATCAAGGAGAAAACCAACCTAGAACTGAGGAGAAATTTCCTGACAGTTAGAACAATTAATCAGTGGAACAGCTTGCCTCCAGAAGTTGTGAATGCCCCAAACACTGCAAGTCTTTAAGAAGATGTTGGATAGCCATTTGTCTGAAATGGTATAGGGTTTCCTGCCTAGGCAGGAGGTTGGACTAGAAGACGTCCAAGGTCCCTTCCAACTCTGCTATTATATTATTGTATTATTGTATCTGATTATTGTTGAAAATCACCACAATGTCTGGATGAATTTAATGGAATAAATTTGGAAAACTAGTTTGGAAAACTTGGAAAGTATTGGATCAATGATAGATTCTTACATTCAGATTTCAAATCACATTAACTGGCTAAATGTAAAGCATTGGTTTCAAAAGACTGTGTATAGTAGACAGACATGATGAACTGAGTTGTCAATTGTTAAAATTGGCTTGGCTTTCTTAAAAATAGGGAAGCTCATATTTTCCTGGCATTACTGCAAAAGAAAAGAATGCTTTTAATGTTTTGCAACAGTGACCTCCACCAAGCACTTGAGAAGTGTTAATAAATCAAAAGAAGCCACTTAATTTCACCATTTTTGGGTGTCCTATGAAATACTAAGCAAATGATAGGAGGGAAAGAATGAAAACTTTGTTTCACTAAAATATAGTCTACTGTTCAAAGGAGCAAAGAAGAGGCTTACGTATTAAGATATTATGCTGTGATTGTTCTCTCTTATAACAATGTCATAGAAAGCTAAGCCATCATTGTTAGCTTTGGCATGAGGCCAAGAAGACACCAAGTTTTCAAAGCTTGATGTTAATTGATACAAGAAGTAGTAATATATTAAGAAACATTAAACCACATAGACATCAAATATCAGACCCATTGGCATAAACTCTTATGGGAATATTGCACTGAATAATCAGTTTTATTTTCCTTTGAGAAGGTCTCATGAGGCCAGGGTTCTAAAAAATTAGTAATTTGTTTTACATATTCTTGTGTTTGGTGCCTTTCTATCTACCACATTTCTCATTCCATTTTTTAAGAGCAAAGTTACTATTCATTAAAATACCTACTCTCAACAGTTTCTTTTAATAGCAGCCCCTTCACCAAACATCATTTGATTTCTTCTTCTTGCCTTTCTATGGATGTTGATTGCTTTTTTCACACTGCCAGTAAATTAGGGGTTATAAAGGCTCTAAAAAGTTGCTTCTTTGATTGGAACATAAAAGAGAGAGAAAAATCCAAACCACTCTGGAACAACTTGCATTATTTTGCTAATCGTTTTGAAGTCAGCTTTGTAAACGGAGTAGTTTTAATTAAATAATCCATAATTAATAGTTTAGAAAAGTTTAAAAGTTTTTTTTTTCAATTATCTGAAATACTACCATTTAAAGAGACAAAAAATAAGAATAAGGTACAGATTTCATTCCAAAGAATGGAAGCAAAACAAGTGTGTGAAAACAGCTAAAGCTGAGGAAAAATATTCTTTGGACTCATTCAGCAGAATATGAATGGCTGTTGGCAAAAATAATTGATGGCACTTCTTGTTTTCAACTCCCAGTGACCACAGAGGTAGATTTTTTTCTTTGTGACAATCTATTATTCACCTGTTCTTTCAGGTCTCCCAGTGGTGCATTCATTACCAGGTAACAGAGTCTATCCACCTTGCTACTGCTAGTTCTCCTCTTCTCTTTACCTCCATCTTTCCCAGCATTAGACCATTTTCCAAAAAGCTCAGTCTTTTCATATTGTGCCCCAAATAGGATAATTTGAGCTTCTTCATTTGGACCTTGGTTTCAAACTTGGGTTTGGTCTCTTCTATAAAACTCTATTCCATTCTTCACTTTATATTTCCAAAGTAGTTTGCCAAACAATATTTGTTCATTATAATCTCACTGCTAAAATAAATTAACCAAATACAAAAACCAAGAACCACAGGATAACAGAAGTTTCCTAGTGTTAGATGTTAGTACAAAACAAGAAATTAATTAAATTGTAGTTTGATTCCAGAATGAGAGACAACTAATTAAATGGCCTAATTTTAACTCCCAAGTTTTGAATCATAAGAGTACTGACATGGATAATAATACCTTTGATTAGTATGTCTGAAGCATTATGTAGATCCAGGAAAAAAAGAAGAAAGGCACAGATTCTTCACTAGAACACTGTGAAAGACTACACACAGACCCAGATATTAGATCAATTGAAAAGCTGGATGAAGAATGTACCTCACAAAATGGTGGTTGTAGGGAAAAATCGGAGGGGGAATCACGTAAGGCCATGCGTAAGCCACCTCGAGCTCCTGTAGAAAATGCAGTATACTAATCTAATTAATAAATTCATGAATCTGGGGTTCATGTAGGGGTTATTAATAAAAACATTGTGTAAGATATGGGGCCTATAGTCAGTAGACAAAAGCCGAACCTCAAAGACTGCTTTTATTCTAAAACAACATTTTCAACCTAGTGTTCAATTACCATGCTGGCTGAGAATTTGGGGAATTATATTCTAACATGCCTGGAGATGCCAGCCCTAAAAAGGCTGCTCTATAAAGCAGAGTAGATAGTCCCACAGCTATGGAAATACAGCTGAGGGAAGGCTGTGGGGAGTTTAAAGAATAAATTGGTGGTTTGCAAGTGCAAATTTTTCCCTGTTACCTAAATTTAATGTTGGGAAACCAGAAAAGAGCAAATAATGGCCTTCATACTTAAATAAAATTAAATGCTGCATAAATAACTCCTCACCACTATCCCAAGATTTCTGGATCAACTTGTCATTACTGACCTCAACTGAAAAAATGGGCAATTTTATGAGAGAAAGGGGAACTCCAGAAAGGAAGTTGGAGGTTAACTTTGATATCAAAATAATAGAAGGAAGTAATCAGCTCAGAAAGAAATGGAGAGGGAAGGGGAGGAGACTCAATCAAAGGACAATGTTGGAAAATATGTGGTTCCCTAACAACAATCCATTCATCCTTCAAAACTGAGAGGTATCTTTCTTCAAGCAGCCCATGGAGGAAAACAGGCTATGAGACTAAAGAGAAACTGAGCCAAGGAGTCTTCTATTTTGCACAGCATTGTGAATGTTGATCCTTTCAGTTACAGATGCAAGACATTGACTACACAACAGGTCTTTCAACTTATTTGCCTGGTGACTGTAAGACAAATAGGATTGAATGGTCCTTCTCCTCCGACCAGCTTTCTCCCTCTGATCAGCTGTAGCACAACTTCACAAGCAAAGTAAAGCACTTCACTTTTTTTCCTTAGGACAACAAAGTTCCTGATAATAAAACAATCCTCTTTGTTTTCCAAAACCTGCCACCACAGTGCCACAATGAAATAAAGAAATCAACTAGATCTGTTTTTGGAAATCAACATTTAGGAGAAAATAAATATTGTTTTAACTCACAATCAAATGTTTGCATTCATAATCCTGTTAAGTGTAGAAGGAATATGTGCCACATTGGTTACTGGAGCATGACTTGCCTGGGCCCATTGGAATGTATGGTGAGAAACTGATGTGTCTCTAAAGGGCATTTTGCCACTTACTTGGAACTTCCTCTATGCAACTGTCTCACAGCTTGATTGCTGGTGAGTAATGCAGCTATCATAAAGTTGTGCCAATAAAACCCTTATTTCAGACCACATTCTTCTACTTATGCCACATACAGGAAAAGCTGCAGAATAAACTATTTTCCAAGTGGTTTTTCAGTACTTAAGATCATTTTATTAAATCTATTTTTATGTTTCCCTGATTTTTCCCCCAAGCTTCTCGTCTTTTTTTGCCATATGTGAGGCTCAGAAAGAAAATCTCAGAGCTGACTTCAAACAGATTCTTACAGTTAAAAAATTTAAAAACTTTATAGGTATGACATTCCATTTAACTGACTCTTCCAAATGTAGAAGGAAATGGTGCATATAAGAGTGGAAATATAGAGATCTTTCTATTCAATATTGTAAGACTCCTTTTTTTTGTACCAGTAGGTACAAGAGAGAAATTTTTGACTTCTGAAGATGAGATATAAATCAGTTCAAGCTTTCAAAATCTCTTCATGTTTATTTTGGTATGGATAAAATGGCAAACACCAAGTAACTTAGAATGATATAAATACAGTGCATTCAATTTAATATTTTCCTTAAATATTTCAGAATCTTGGCTCAGATGAGCTGGGATTCTATCAACCACATATTTCTTCTATCTGGCTAGTATTTCAAAAGGAAGGAGGCTATGATCTAGAACTGTTTGTTCTGCTTTAATTCACCCTATTCATCAAGATGATGAATTAATATGCAATAAAAAGAAAGGGGCATGTGAATTCTATGAAGCATCTAGCATGGTACCATATTTTAAAACATGATGTTAAAATAGATCTCTTATTCATTGCCAATATTTGAAAATAGCCACCTGCAACACACTTATTGTGCCTAAACCCAAACATACCAAGGGAAAAAGTTTCAAACTGGGCTCTCCAATGGCTTAGCCATTCTATCTCTTGTTTTCTAGCATATAATTATCACAGCAATGAAGCAACTGTTGATAAAATAAGTGGAGGGAATGAGTATCTTATATACTTCATAACATCTTTCACTATCAGTGGTTGTGATTGCTGAGAATAGGTTTAACAACATCTAAATTTGCACATGTTGGTTCATTCTAATTTAAAGTTTTGGTTTCTGAATTAACTTAATGAACATCTGTAGGCATCAAGGTCTCTGTCAAAGAACTCCAGAGAGTTGAACAAGATTCCTAGAAGTGATACCTTTGGACTGAATATTCAACAGTGGCATTGCATCCTAAATAATGGGAATCAGAAAAAATATTAATTAGTCCCATGCCTGTGCCTAATCTGTGAGATAATACTGCACTCACTGGCAAATACTTCTTTTAAAAAACAAGGAACCCAGAAGTCTCTGAATGATGATAATTGACGTCATTGAGGGCTATAGCCATTTTATCCATTGCTAGCAGATCTAAAGCAATCTAGTTGGACCTGCAGGATCAATGAAAAGTAAGCAATTTTAAAAGTAAGTTTTCTCCCATTAAAATCCAGCACTTATTTTTAAAGTCTAAAAATAAATCAGTAGAAAAAAGAAGTTCCTGTAATTTTAAGTTTAACATATGAGCCTGAGTAATCAAGGAAAGTATTTTTACTATCCAGTCAACATTTTTCCTGGAAGCTTCAATAAATAGACTTTCTTTAGATCTCTAGTATGTGTGCTGAGTAGTCTTAGGTACCTCACACCACAGAAAACTTTATCCTGAAGAAATATAGTAAACAGGAATTTTGTGGTTACATAGTTCCTGAAAATAAAAAGGCAATAAAGGCATGCTAAAATCTTTTACTGATTTTTTTTAAACAGGCAGTTCTTCCTCCTAGTGCAAAGCTCTTATGAGAAACTTGGCTTTTATTTTTTTCATTTTGGGGTAGAAAAAAATCATTTTTTGCTCTTTTGCAAGTTCTACATTTCCCCCATCAATTAAGTAATATCTTACCTTGTCTTTGTTAAGGTGCTAAAAAATGCAAGGCATAGTTATTTTGACTTGCTAAACTTGCATAGATTCTTTCCATATTCTGAATCAGCAACTTATTCAGGCTGAGTCACCAAAGAGTAAAAGGAACTCAGGACAGATTAACCAAGAAGCACACAGGCGCCTTTCCCCACTAACCCTTAGCCACAATGCCCCATTTTTCCTGGTGTATCCTTACAATGTTGCCTTCATCTCATCCCACTTCTGAACAAGACAGGCTTATGGTGGATTTTTTTAAAAAAAATTAATTATATCAATACTAAAGTAGTAAGTAGTTTTCTTCCATACAAGGACATACAAAATCTCTTAAATTTTTGTTTTACTCATTACTGCCACTGACAGGGAACAGAGGTGAAGTATAAGGATCAGGAATGGAAGAGTAAACAAAATATCACTATAATTTTCAGCTGACAGACAATGTGTAGCAATCTCCCCACGTCCCCTTTCCCTTCCTCTCCACTTCTAAATAATGAGGCTTATCATCGCCCAGTGTTCTAATTCTATATTTGAGATGAAACAGGTCTTGAGTGGCCTGTTCTGACTCTCTTCTCTGCCCTGTGAATTTGTAGTGTTGGCAGAGAACTAACATTTGGTCCAAATGAGTCCTTTATGGCCAGGAGATAAGCAGTGGTGACTCAGCCAGGGCTTAAGTGATCTATTGTTGCTTCTGCAGCAAAAACAGTTTCCCATTTGCAAACAAACCTCACAAACAGAGCAAGAGAAAGCTAAATTATGGGGAAATCCCACATACCTAGTGAAGGCACACACAGAATTGAGAAAGGAGGAACCGACACATTCGAAGGACTCAGTCTATGATCTGAAAGAAAGAAACCTGAATATGTGTCTGCCTTCCTCTGGAATCTCTTACATATGGTTCTGAAAGCTGGGTAGGTGAATGTACAAATATTGTTCCATTAATTCAGCTACCGAATAAAATAATAAAATTTGTGATCTACTCAAAAAACAACCATCATAGAAACATCCACAAGATGAATAAATAAATAAAAAAGATAGCAGTTGTAACTGTTCAATAAAAGACCTCCGTTTTTGGGAATGAACCCTATAAAGGAGTCGGAGCTTTGTACAAATGGGTGGGGCTTCATTTGTGCAGTCATGGCTGCCATCTTGACTTTTTGGATGTTCTCTCTACAGACATCTCTGAACCATGATTAGCTCATTCAATAAATACTGTATAGGGATCTCACCTACATAGGAGCTTTAATATGATGGATAGAATATCTTCACTTCTAGGAGGCTATACACAGTGACACCTTCTGAGTAAAATTTGTCAAATGTATCACTTTGTATGCACAGATTTAAAAAACCCAATATTTTGGTAGAATAGAAAGAATTTCATTCTGTTTGTACCCAAATCTTTTCAGAATGCTTATCCTGATATCACCCCTCATCAACTCAACACTGTGGCAGGCAGAATATGCCCCACCTCCTATTTTATGACCATAAACAACAGAGAGTACAATACCATTCCTATAGTCAGGAAATGTATCTCAATAAGAATATCTCTGTTATTGGTTAGAAAAAAATATATTTCTACCCAGAGTATTCTCTCTACACATTTCCAGCCTTGGCTATCTGCAAAGTTGTACAGACTGTCTTCCTAAAATATAATGAGCCAAAAAAAAAGCAGTTCTGCTTATTCTGGATATATAATACATTGTGACTCAAATGTCAGCAAGATTAGTTCTTTGGGGTATAGTTAAATAGTATTTTTCCATACTGTTAGAATCCAAACAAACTCTGAAACAGAGTACTAAAGTATTCCAATGATATTACTAATAATGGGCCAACTCCAAAGGTTTTAGAATGAATTTGAGTTTAATTTGGATAAATATCTCAAGATTAAAGTCCTTACTCAAAGCTTATTAAAATAAGTTAGAACTTACCAATCAGCACATATCTCACAACCCAAAATCTGTCTTGTAGGGCATCCAATACTTCTCATTATTATTTTGTTACTGTCTCGGTATTTTGGCCTTTCTATGTTCATGTCTCACCCTTTTGGCACTTCTGCTCCTTTTGACTTCCCCTGACTTCTAACCCAGCTGGAAACGCAAAACGTCCAAAGGCATGCTGAAAAACACCTAAAAATATTTATTTGAATGGCTCCTTCAGAGCTTAATGTCAAAATATCAAGATGGCAATTTTAATGGAAGGAAATATAATTGTCCCCATTTTATTTGGAGCTTGATTTTAGCCATTTCAAACCACTTTACTCAGACAAGCTGGGAAGCACGGGGAACAATCTCCCCGTGGAGATTCGTACCCTCACCACCGTCCAGGCCTTCCGCACAGCCCTCAAGAACTGGCTAGCCCGTCAGGCCTGGGGATAAGTTTACTTTCGCCCCTCCCGAATGCCGAGTGAATGTTGAGTTTTACTGTTTAATTTACCTTTGTTCACATCTTTTTTGTATTGTCCTACACTCCCTTTCCCCTTTGATTGTAAGCCGCCCTGAGTCCCCTCAGGGAAAAGGGCGGCCTATAAATGTGCAATAAATACAAATACAAATACAAAAATTGTGATCACGGAGAACATAAGGACAGGTTTAGTTGTAAATTCAATTATTTACGAAGGGGGGGGGGGGAACAGTAAAAAAAAATAGATCAGCCATTCCTCTGTCTTTTTGTTTCTTTCTTTCTTGGGTCTAATTATTAGATTGGCCTTTCCTTTTCAGAGATGTTGTTTCTTTTCCTTAGTTGGCTAAAATGCAGCCATAATTTCACATTCAGCCTATCCAATGAGTTTCTAAGAAAATCCAAACCATGTATCTCTGATTCATTGTGGGGAGGAATGACTTGTGTGCTATCTCAGAGTGAGACAGTAATGAATTCTTTCCAACAGAACTTCAGATGATACTTAAAGAAAATACTTCTTATCAAGGTTTCAAATTGTTCCCTTTAGTAACATTTGCATAACCAGCTATTTGCTTCCCTCACTGTTCAAATATGAACCCCAGGAAGAAAGCCCATATCTCTTAACTTAAAACTTCTCTGTCAGGCTGACATGTTGCTTCTTCAGTCCCTTTTTGCAGGAAGTTCTCTGATGGCCACCACTTCTCACTTCCCTACTTCAGGACATAGGCAGAAATGTTTTCTTTTGCAGAATTGATGTATCAGATACCTATGATTCTTCCATAATGTTTGTCTGGGTTTCTAGCTTTTATGACACATAAGCTTTGGCAGGACTATTGCCCTTCTGGCTGTTGCTCATCTCAAGCTTACTCAGCTTTGAAATCACCAATATTCAAAAGAAGTGATGATTCAAATGAAAAACCTGACCAAGCAAACTGGTTTGGCTTTCAAATGCATGGAAACTTCATTTTGAAGCCAAAGGTGATTGTTCTGCTCTGGACATAATTTTGCTTGGATCATGGCATCTACATAATCTGGTTTGATTTTAGTTCACTTTCATTCAGATACATCACTATAAAGGAGGATTAAATTTCTCATTCTTGCTGCTGTGCACTAAAATGGATGATTAATCACAATCATTAATAACAAAAAAAGTATTTGTCTGGAGACCAGTCTTAACACCAAAGTAATATCAAATTAATTGCCCAAGTTAATTACTGGGAAAGCATCTACAGATTTTCATATGCTTTTTCTGGGAACACCACTGAGAGCACATTTAAACATAGAGTTCCTTTTGATTCCTGGTAATTTATATGAGTATATTCATTCAATTTCTTTGGCATGATACTTTTATAATGAAATCAAAGTTCACAGCCTTGGGCCTCTTTCTCCTACCTTTGTGGTACAACAGGCTGGAAGCTAAAATCTCTAAGGTGGGAAGAACAGTTTTCACTTGCATCTTGTTTGGATTGCAAATGAGTCTGTTTGTTGTGAAGTCCTGAGAAGGATCCCTATATGAGTTGAGTTGAGTTGAGTTTATTATATTTCTATGCCGCCCTATTCCCCGGAGGGACTCAGGGCGGCTCACAACCAACTCAGGGGGGGGGGTACAAATAAGAAAAAAAAAGAACATGAACAAAACAATACCACAATTTAAAACACTCAACAACCATACCATTCGAGGGGGAACAAAAACTCATTAGCCCCAGGCCTGTCGGAACAGCCAGGTTTTAAGGGCTTTGTGGAAGGCCTGGAGGGTGGTGAGGGTCCGAATCTCCACAGGGAGCTCGTTCCAAAGGGCTGGAGCAGCCACAGAGAAGGTGTGAGCTTACCCATGGAAGCCAACCGGTGGTTTGTGGCAAATGGTGGCTTTTCAGCTGTAGAGTGACTATATGGAGAGAAGGCAGTGATCAGCGAAGTTCCAGGGTGCCCTGTTTTCGGCTCAGCTGATGAGCAGCAGAGACTGGCCGAGGTGGCGCAGTGGTTAAATGCAGCACTGCAGGCTACTTCTGCAGTTCGGCTGTTCAAATCTCGCTATCTTGAGTATCTTTCATGTTTTAATTTCTTTAAGTTTTTATTGTTATTTATGTCTGGTGTTTTTCATATTGTGGTAAGAGCCGAGGTGGCGCAGTGGGTAGAGTGCAGTACTGCAGGCCACTTCAGCTGACTGTTATCTGCAGTTCAGCGGTTCAAATCTCACCGGCTCAGGGTTGACTCAGCCTTCTATCCTTCCGAGGTGGGTAAAATGAGGACCCAGATTGTTGTTGGGGGCAATATGCTGACTCTGTAAACCGCTTAGAGAGGGCTGAAAGCCTTATGAAGCGGTATATAAGTCTAACTGCTATTGCTATATTGCTATTGCTATAGGTCCTGAAAATGCAGTAGCTCAGCCAAGGGAAAGGCTGAAGAACAGCAGCTTGGGGTTTTGCTGTCCATGTTGTGATTAATTGTTTGGGACCAAGTAAGATGGTTAGGTTTGCATGTCTCTTCTGCTCCCCCAAATGCACCTTTAAGTTAGACTAGTGTTTCTTTTTATGAAAAGAAAAATTAAAGCAATTCAATTAAAGCAGAATTAAAGTAGGAATTAAACAGTTTTATTTTTCTCTCTCTTATCTATCACATTCTTGCTCTCATCTCCAACCAGTGGGCTAACCATTTCCATTCCCACTTTTCTCTTATTCTGAATTCAACCAAATAATCATTATTTTTTGTGATTTCTGACATTTTTACATAGCAAACCTTAGGTCATGCTGAGCCTCTTTGCCTTTCTGACCCCATACTTGCAGGTTCAGATTGTTTCCTGATATTCTGCTTTTGTTATAGGGTCCTCTTTCCATTTTTTAAAAAACTTAGCTTTGTTTGTTTGTGAGTTTACCAGAAAGCTCTTGGAGCAACTATGCTGGACTTATGTTTCCTCTTTGGTATTGTTTATGTTTGGACTTTAATTAACTTGTTTTTCCAGAATTTCTCAGCTCTCCTGAACTGTTTTTTCCTTCAGGATTTCCATCCATGGAATCCTTCCTACATTTACTTTTAGTTTGTTGAAGTCAGTTCTCTTGAAATCTGAAACACTGTTGTGACTACGTTCAGTTGGTAAACTCTAGGATTATATGGTCCCTTCTCTCCCAAGGTCCTTGTCACTTTCACTTTTTGGACTGTGTCTTCTGTAAGTAAGTGTTAAGTCAAATATAGCCAATCACCTAGTAATTGTCTTCACCAATGATTCTTCACCAATTTTCTTCACCATTTATTTGACTCTCCCATCTGCAACAGAGGTTTTTATTGTTGGGTATTTGAAATCCCAATTATTAAATTGTGTATTGCTTGGATAACTTGGCCATTTGGTTTGCAGATGACCACATTATTCTTTTAATTCTTTTTTATGCTTAGTGGTTGGCCTGTAGTACACATCTACAATGATGTCATTGCAGTTTCTTTTTCTCTTAATAAACATTGACCATTTTCTGGACCAGTTTTGAGGATTTAGGAGAGCTGTTCTTTTATAATGGTTCTCCTCCTCTCTCCATACATGGTTCAAAGTTTGTGAGGAGAGAAAAATTTTATTCTAACTTGCATGTGTTATGTCTGAAGGCTCACTCCATGTCTGAAGGCCACTCCATTTTAATGACTTCATGAAACTGTTGTGTGAGGTCATTCAATGGTACAGGATGTGATATTATCAACATACTGATTATACCCAATTTTTTCCTTAGCCAGTTGAGTGATGCCATTCAGATAATAGCCTGAATGAGAAGAAACCAGCTCCAACTCAACCCTGGATAGATGATACCTCATGAGATATTTTCTTTTACACTTAATGATGTAGTACTCCCTTAGACAGAGATGATATGCAGTTTGGGTATTCTCCTGGATTTACAGATCCAGTTCAAAGGGCAGATGGCAACCATAGCTAGAGGGCTTTTGCACAAATTGTATGCTAAATGCACCAATTTCTGGACCAGGAGGCTTTGCCAACAATCACTCATATCCTGGTCACTACTCAGTGGCAAAACTGCAGCAGATTTTTTTGTAGAAGTTCTGTTTTGTGAAATATCCTCCATCATTAGATTCCCAACCCTTATAAACGTCTGAAAAACTTGAGAGCTGGTTCATTCACCAAATGTTTGGGTAAGTTGGAGCCCAGTAATCGTGATGGTAAGAGCTGGGGAGTGTTGTTTTCATTTAGTTTTAGTATTTTTACTACTGTTTTTGTGGCACTTCCCCATCCCCCCCTCCAAAAAATTGTTGCATATAAAATGGGTGGCCATATAAGTCTTAAGAAATAAACTAGGTCACAAATTCATTTTTGAAGGATGATCTACCTAATGTTACATCTGATCCCAAGCTGTCACTTTTGCCCAAAGTTATTTAGATTTTTTTTCCTCACAAAGTTTAGGTCTCAAGGGAAAGTGAGGTCCAAATTAAAGAAGACCCCCTACTCCCCCCACCCCACCAAACACTGGAGAAAAGTTACTCACAAAAACTTTTGACTTTATGGTTTTTTTAAATCAGATCTCTTTGTCTAAAATGTTAACTTGCCAGTGTCATATCTTCAATGGAGACATCTTTGCTTGAGAATGAAATAGATGTTGACTCATATATTCCAGTGGACCAGCTTGTTTTAAGTAGCACCAAATTGGAAAATAAGACATCGCACCATTGGAAATTGCAAATCCGAAGACAAATTTCAATCTAATAAGAAGAATGTAAGCATAATACAACATAGCCTCAAACATATACATTGAGGAAGGGTCAAAGTCATATAGCTAATAGTTGTAGAACTAATTGCCTGTGTCAGGCTTGAAAGCCATCTTTTGCATTGGGCCTTCAGGCCCGCCACATTTAATGCTGTGGGAAATTGAGAGGGGGGAATATATGGAGTGGTATAGATATAGTCAAAATAACATTCCTTTCTCAGAGACTTGAGGCCATCTTGCCCTGCATCTGGAGTAGTGTGACTGGGAGGCATCTTCAGTTGGGAAGGTGCCTGATTGGACCATGTGATGGACATGTGGGTGCTGGGTAGGGACTTGAACCTTCGTTTGAGTGGGGGAAACCTGGAAGCTTTCAGATTCAGGTTTTCCTAAAGTTCCCAAATGTGCCAATTTGACATTTCTAATAAAATGGAACATTGAGGAATCTCAAGCATCAGAGTCTTCTATCATTAGAGGTGTTACTTGGAACCATGACAGCCTGCAGGGAATACTTCCTTAAGCTTAATCAAACTACTCCAAAATAAGGAGTGAATAGTTCATGAATAGCTCTTTTTTTATCAGATAGCCTCTCGTGTCTATCAGTTTTCAGTGGAGCTCCAAAGGCAGAAATTTTCAACCTTTTTGAATCTAATTAGAAAGTAGATAGAGAAGGGAACACATTAGGGAATTATTAGAAAAGAAATTGATTTGCTTCTTGTTGCAGCCTAGGATTTAAGAGGGAATTTCACTGTCTTTGTAGCTATGTAAAATAAATATACATTAGATGATGACAGGGAAAACAGAACCACTGCCAAAACTAAAAGGAGCTTGGCAGAAGAGCAAAGGCCCCTAACACAGTCTATCATTATTTACCGTACAAACTTTTTCATAGAGCACACAAGGGGGAGAAAACAAAAAAGAGGAAAGGAGAGATGGGCACAGTAGATTCCTGCTAATAGATGAAAAAGATTTTTTCCAGGGCAAATGTTCTTTAGACTTGAGAGACCGCCTTCTGCCGATTACCTCCCTAAATCGACCAATTAGATCGCACAGACTAGGCCTCCTCCGAATTCCATCAGCCAGTCAATGCCGACTGGCGACCACACGGAGGAGAGCCTTCTCTGCTGCTGCCCCGGCCCTATGGAACGAGCTCCCCATGGAGATCCGCACCCTCACCACGATCCAGACCTTCCGCGCAGCCCTCAAGATCTGGCTCTCCCAGCAGGCCTGGGAATAGGTTTCCAATCACCCGCCCGAGTGTTTGATTGCTGAATGAAAGTTGTGTTTTATTATTTTTCTTTTGTTCACCAATTGTTTTGTTTTGACCTTGCACCTCCCCTCCCCTGTGGTTGTAAGCCGCCCTGAGTCCCCTCAGGGAAAAGGGCGGCATATAAATCCCAATAAACCTAAACCTAAACCTAAACCTAGACAAGAATGTAGGATCTTAAGTGACATTTTCAACCTCATGGAAAGCTGGCACCTGCTCCTTTCAATGGACTGTATCCCATGAGGACTTTTTTATGCTGCTGAGTGCAAAGAAAAGTATAAACTACATATTTTTTTATGGATAAGCATATGGTACAAAAGGTTTCTCATTGGAAAAAAATGTGGGTTTCTGCAGAACCAGAGCTTGCTACATCTGATCTTTCGGTGGGTGGGGTTGGTATTAAAAAGCTTTAATCCTGCAGACCAAAATATATCATAGCAGATAGTCAAGTGTACCAATGACACTGTACTTTCCTTATATGACACACAGAATTATGGTTATATCTCATCGTGCAGAAAAGAATGAAGCTTTTGGCGTTTCATTGAAATCTAGTGCAAAATTTAGCAATCCATAAACTAGCTTCTGGAGTCTGGAACCAGACTCACTCATATTCATTTATGTACTGTCCCTGATATGAAAAAAAGATTCAAGCACAAAAAGCATTTCCTTTTGATGTTTAACATCAGAGTAGGTTTGTACCATTTATGATTACTATATTACTAATTCTGCTTTTCCTTTTGGGATTAGAGAAACTGATATCGTTCATGACCATTTGGAGTACATGGGGAAATGTTTCTTCCTTTAGCTACTTTTGCTGAAAGAATTTTTCATATTCCTATACCTTGTGAAATTCTGTGAAGTATCCTTCCACATACTGCAGTAAATCTAGACTCTATAGCAACTAGTGTCTCCCAAGCCTGTTGTTGTTTATCATATTTAGAAACCACCTATCTCCTTCATAGGTGACTGAGCAATGTACAGGTTGTTTATCTGACCACAATAGGAGCTCAAATCTTAGAAAAAAACAGAGTAAAATTATGATCACAGGATTAAAATAGACGTAGTATGGTTAAATCACACAAACGAGCAACATCAACATATCACACACAAAAAGGCAAACGAAGACATACAATATCACTTTAAGAGCATGAGTACAAAACTGAGAACTTGTAGCATGCAAGAATACTTCACTGTGCAGAAAAGTCAGATGTGCAGAGATGTATTTTAAAAACCCTAGGAAAGTTAAAATAAATTGTGATGAAAAAATGAATTAAAAAGTTCAAATGCAAAATATGATAGTACTGCTATAGAACAATGGTGTCATGCCCAAAGAATGGAGGATACCAAGAGGTAAAGGTTAGCAATGGTCATTGGATATGCCCTTTTATTAATGTATATAGAGATATCTGGGATCCAATCAGTCTTCTGCAAATTTATCAGGATCTTATTTGCATATGAATATATGCATACAAATAAAGTATTTTTTCAGTACTAGCGGAATATGCCCTGGGATGGGCAGTGGTTAAGGCAAGAAATCTGGCTTGTGAACATATGGATTCAAGTCCGGTCTTAGCCATGATATTTCACTGGCTGATTTTTGGCCTATGCTCACTATTCACAATCCAACTTTCCTCAGGATTGTTGTTCTATAAGTAGAATTAAGGAGGATCAAATACCCCTGCAAGTTTCTCGAACCCCTGGAGAAAAGTACCTAGATTATTCTAATTAATTAAAGCCAGGGGGGACAGCATTTAAACTCTCCATTAGTGGGTAGAAGTTTAGCCAAAGGGCTTTTCAAAATGACCTACTGTCTATTGTATATGAAAGTGATTTGCTCAAATTGCTGGAAATAATATATATTGCTTCAGGGTTTTAGTTTTATGTTTCTCGCCTATCTCTACACCTACATATACTGTAATTTTTAGTAAAACTAACGGTAACTCTTGACATAATGGGCCTGCAAGGCGGGAGGGTTTAACTTGCTTTTAGAGCCAAAAAGGGATTGATCTGATCTACACAGTACTTGGATTGTTCAGAGAAAATTGATTCATGTTTTTTTACAAAGGCCTAACTATTTCTGTTCTCCTGGGTAATTGTTCGCCTGAGAAATGCTAAAAGCCTCATTACCAGACTTGAGAACATTCTTTCATTTTAGTGAACCAATATTAAATCCAGTAGCCCCTCCTGCTGCAATAGTTAGATAGTTGTCATCTGATTAATACACACCAGATTTCTTGACAACTTCTGCAGCAGTGGCCTACCCCTCTCCCTCTCTCTCTCTCTCTCTCTCTCTCTCTCCCTCTCTCTCAGCAGACAAGAGAGAAAATAAGAATATTTTCTATGGAGAGAATATACTTTATGCCATTCCTCATAACCCTCCGCAGTTTAAACAGTACTAGGTGCAGTAGTAGGTAACAGAATTTAGAACAGAAAGTACACATTTAACAGAAATTCTTAATTTTAAGGGGGAAAATAAAGGAATCTTGAACAGGATTTCTCCCTTTCCCAAATTCTTGCCTTCTGCCCCATTAGACTGGGATTCTCAGCACATAAGGCTTTTAATTTTGTTATTAATTATGTTACTCATTTTATTACATTTATAAGCTATCCATCTCCGTTACAGTTTTGGGTAGATACATTATGTAGGAAGGCAGGAAATTGTTATTGAAGGGTGAGCCAAATGAATCCCTCTGAACCATGTTCCCCGAAGTCATCTATTCTGGAGAAATTTTTGAAGACTCAATAAAGTTCTTGGGTCAGCTTAAGTTCCCCATCCCTGCTCTAAGGCTGTGTTTCATATTCTTAAATGGATTATAGTTCATGGGATGGGATAGGATGGGATGATGTGGCATTAGCATGGCATGGGATTGCTGCACTCTTCTAGAAAACATTCACAACATATTTGTGAATCTGTTTGTCAAACAGTATGATGCAGAAGGAAGATTACAATCAAACCTACTTAAATTATTTTAGCTCTCTTCATAGTTTACAAGACAAAAACCTTGCCTTAATTAGTTCAACCACATGATCCCAGGAGCAGCGGATCTACACTGGGATCAGCCTTAGCCAGATTAAAATGTATTCTCCTCAACTAAGGATACATTATAAATTAAAATCTCTAGCAGAAGTTACCAAACTGTAACTTAGATGTGCCTGTAAAACATACAATAAATGCTAGTATCTACCAAAATAAAACAAATTAAATTTACATACATGTTTTCTACTTTAACGAAGTGATGAGGCGGAAGGGAGAACTATTGGCAAGAAATTTTGGATTTTTCCAAGCACTGAAGAATGGTTGAGTACTGCCACCTTTTGGCTACAGATTGCAATTAGGGGATTGGCATGGTTTTGTGTTTGCTTTGTAATTCAAATCAGAAATAATAGTGTGAGTTGTCTTGCAATGGTTTTATGACAAGCTTGTTACAGAAGCTGAGTTTCTTTCTTCATGTTTACAAAGTCAAACAAAATAATAATAATAAATGCAATGTTTAGATTACTTGAAGATTAGACTATTTGCAAATAAATTGCAGCTTGCTTGCTCCATGAAACTTGTATTTCAAGGCAGAATTAATATGTCCAAGAAAAGAATAAGAGAGAAACATTCCCTACCTCCCTTTGTTAAACAGCAGTGTAGCAGTTTGACTGTAATGATGGAAAGTAGAGCCCAACTGATGGTGAATTCGAGGAAAATAAATTGCCTTAAATCAGTGCTTCCTAAACCTGGGTAAATAACCCAAAATTGGGTAAAAGGTGTCTGGATAATGACAATTGCTATTACCCAGGTACATTTAAATAAGGTGTTTATTTATTTATTCTGATAAGTGTTTTGGGTAATGAAGAAAAGCTTTGCCTTAAGTAATTTTGAAGTTAGTGATGAAGACTCAAGGAAGGGTCTAACAAAATCTTGTACACATCTGTGAAATCTCTTTGAGAATACTATAATCTCTGAGTTTTCACCTAGAGAAGATGGGAGCAGAATCAGTGGTGGGCTGGTTGGTCTGGTTTGGGCAAACTGGTAGTTGTGATCACTGGCTGTGCCTGCCCAGCCCCATGTGTGCTATCCTATCCATTTATAACTAACTTTCTGGCTTGTTCCCCCCACCCATACTGCCCAGCTGAGTTCCGCACCATGCCTGCTGTCTAAGTTGATTAGCTGCATGTTTGAAGCTCCCTTTCTGCCCCAAAGAGGCACATGCGAGTGAAGCGAGTGCGCGCATGCGCTCACAACCAGCGAACCGGTTGTTAAGGTAACTGCAGCCTATCTCTGAGCAGAATTGACTACCAAAGAGAATATATGTAGCCCATGGTTGAATTGTGTAGATCTTGGTTCTCTCTGAGCTTCATTGTTTGAACATTGTTACATTACCAGACTAAATAACATCTTCAATGTTACATCACAAAGGACTCCAGAATTGACTACATTGTCAAATAGCACATTAGAAGTTATTCAGCTTATTTTATTTGAATACATTTTCTGCTTGGAACATTGACCTTATTTTGGTTTTAAAATGAAGATCTATATAAAGAAAGAATGGTGAATTCTTTGAACTTGTCCACAAATATCCCTAGACAGCAGATTGAGATGTCATAAATTCATAGGGCACAAGTCCAGTATTAGATATAACTGACAATGTTGCTGAAAAATATGAATATCATGATAATAAGTGAACAAGCAACAAGTGAATATTATGTATCTATTAAGATGAATTTCCTCAAGATACAATAATTGCTATTGAAAATAAATATCAATTATTCAGTATCAAAGCCAATTCCATTGCCACCTTCAGGAGCAGCATTTCTCAGAGAAAAGCTCTATGAAAAAGCTTTCTGAGAAACATAAGACTCCATTTGTCCATATTCCAAGTTTACTCCTAGTTTTTTTTAAAAAAAACCATCATGAAGCATTCATTGGATTAAAAGTAAAGATCTAGATCTAAATGCCCGTATTTTAATAGCTTTAGCTTTAGCCATCTCTTCATCATGTCTTTAGTAAATGATGAAATATAACTGCTTGAAACTGTGCAGTTGTATTTACACTTGTATTCAGGTTGGCCTATTGCCAATGAATTACTGTGTTCTGAGAAAGCAAAGACCAGACTTCTCAATTTAAAACATAATAATTTAAAACTCAGTTTGTAACTATTAAGGTTGAGGACAGAGTTGTAAGTCACTTATTTAATAGCTGAATAAGTGTCCTAGTGTCAAAAGAAATTGTGGGAACCTTAAAGGTTTGGAGGGTGAACAATACCTCTTTAAGTATTTCAGTATGACCTCATGAAGCACTTTAAATTAATACTAATGTTCAAACAACTGTTGCATCTATTGCAATTTGGATTGTGGGAATAATTTAACATTCAATAGCAAAATTTCAGTTAACAGATATATTTCTCAACAAAGGTTTAGAAATATTCAGGAAGAAATGATTTTTTAAAAAATCAAGGAGACAATAGTTTCTTTGAAAAACAGAAACACTGTGCGCTCAGTGGAGAATGAACTCTTAAAGCTCTGAGAACTGAAATTTCAAATTGAATTTTAGCAGTGCTGGCTATAAGTTTACAACAGTTGTTACTTATTATTTGGCATTTGTTAGATGGTATTACAGATATTATTGCAGGATGCAAGCTGTTCCAAGTAAATCTGCCTTTTGCAATTGACTAATGGTGAATTTGTCAATGCTGTTTATGGGGCTACTCTAGGCAGCTCACAACAATAATAAAGGAAAAAATAAAATGGAAGTTTAAACAAAGTGAAAGCAAAATAATAGAACAATAAAATAAATAAGGAAAAAATAGATTAATATAACTAATAAAAAATATGGGGTGCAGAGAGTGGACAATTGTAGCCACTTCAGACTCTACTATACCATTCAGCTCCCTTATAGTAAAAAGTAGCTGGTAGACCATTTTCAAAGTTAGGCTGTTGGTTTGAGTTGTCAACTCAAAATGCACAGAAGATGTCTCCTCGAATGGTGACAAAAAGTTTGCAACTAAATTGTCAAATTCGGAGCTCAAAGCAATAGCCTAACTACCAACCTGAGCTACTAATATTCAAACACATTTCATTTCCAAAGTTTCAGATGGCCTGTACTTCCTCAAAATCTCCAAGGAGCAGAATTATTCATAGGAAGGGAAGAATGAAACTATTAAGCACACTCTTGATGAAGCTTCCAGTTTTCCAGTGAAAATTATCCATCTTGTTACTGAAATTGTCTGCAATTTTCTACATTATTGTGAATGCTTATCCTAGTCTATCTAATTTCCTGATACAGCTGGGTTCAATAAATGTACCATTTGACTATACACACGTAGGAACTTACATTAGAGATTACATAATGGCAATAAAAGCAGCACAATAAGTATATTTTTCTACTTTTATTGCCCCCTCCATTAGCCGGACAGCAGCATTGTTTAAGGTGCTCGTCCTTGTTGGAAAGAGAAATCTCAGGAATATTTTCAAGGCTTCTAGATGTCTGACTGTCTGTCAGATGAAGTCCATCAAATTTGCCTAAAGTTAGGCTCAGTCTAGATAAGCTTTTGTGAATTGACTTAGTAGACATGATCTTGTTCTGTTATCTGGAAAGTGTTTATGTTGTATGCCCTGAGAATACTAGCACCTATCTTTTAGATCAATGCTTGTTAAGGCTGTACAGGAGGTGATATACATAGTTGGGTTCAATGACTGGTTCATACATTCTTGAGTAAGGGGAGTTTTCTGCCTGTCTTAAAGGAAGTAATGGTAAGCCTTCTCTTCAAGAAGCCATCAATGGACCCAACAGTACTGAGTTACGTTTTTCCAATTTCCAATTTTCCCTCTTCAGAATAAGTTGTTGAAAAGGTAGTCAGTTTGCAGCTTCAGAGGGTCCTTGAGGAAGATTCTCTGAATCCTTTTCAGTTGGGTTTCAGTGCAGTATATAGTGTGGAGATGGAAGGGTCCATGTTAATGAAATCTGAGAGAACCAGAATGATGTTATTGCAACTATTGATCTCTCAGTCATTTTCCATTCAACAATCATGGTATTCTTTTGGATTATCTGCAGAGATTGAAGTATAAAATCCATCTCCTTTGTACATACATCATGGAGGTGCAAAGCCTGTTTTGGCATTTTGACAAAATCATTACCTTCTGCAGATGCCTCTGATTGCCAGTGTTTGTATGACAATGTCTAATCAGGATGGGTGCCTATGACGTATGTATACATACAGACTTTCATAGGTCTATATACTTGCTCTTCTCTCTTGCTACATCTATCTGTGTTTAGATGTATATGTGCTCTGGGAAGCACAGAGTGGATTGGCATATGCACTACTCTGAATCATGTAGCCAGGAATGGGGAAGAAAGGGGTCCTAGTTAGGACCCCTTTTCAATATTCTGAGCTGCTGCCACATTGCTTCTCTCTTATAGATGCATTGAAGAATTATAATGATTTTTTTTTCTGTAAACCTGAGCTATTTTCAAACTTGACATTTCTTTTGACAGCTTCTCCCCCAATACCAAGTTTGATCATGTTCTGTTTTGTTTTCAGAGCATTATTGTGCTGATGGAGAAAGTCTTAAACTGCTTTATACAATTTATTCCTTTTAAAAGAAATGGCTATAAATTGACTTAAAAAAAACAGATGCACTTGACTTCAAAAGCTTTTGTATCTTTTATCTGACATACTAGAGAATGATGTTCTGCATACTTTAGAAATATATTTAAACCTTGATTGAACAATCCTACTTTAAGCATTCACTAAATCATCTCTTCATCTCTTGAGCTGTATGTTTAAGGATTTGCTTACAATGTTTTAAGTGACAAGCATCAAAACCAAACCACTTGAAAACTGCACTTCTTTGTGTTAAAATGTACAGCTTTAATTCCACAGAGATACATTTTCTTTCAGCGCAGGCAGCAAAGAAGTGTATTAGCCAGAGATACATAAATCGAATTAATTTTGACACTGTTCTACTTGTGTTTGAAATATGATATATTACTTAGCATATGCCTTAGGACAAGGGCAAAAATTATTTGAGCCATAACCTAAATTAACATTCGACATAGAGACATTTTTGTAAGTGCTTGGAAACCAAGGTTTCTGCAGTGGCTCTGTACTCAGTAATCATTAAAGTTGTAGAAAAACATTTTCCTGAGATTCATCTGGAATGACCTATATTTGTCAAGGTTATTAGTAAAACCACATATGTGGGGTGCTACCATATCATCACATCACTTCAACTGTACAATTATACACGATCAAAAATGATGATTTTGGATTTTTTTTCTTTAAAAAAGGCATTTTGATAAAGAGCTGATCAATGTATCAGTGGTAAGCATCTTAAATTTATTAGATTAAGTCTCATTAGCTGTTACCTTTACTTATTCAGGTAAACTTTCCTTCAATGCCAATCTCTTTTATAATGTTAGCATGTGTGAGATTCTGGTTGTTGCACTAAACGGCTTACCCTCTGATCATGGCTCCTTGTGAAACTTAGTTCCCAGATTCCTGAAACTTCTCAGACCAGAACTTATATTTTATGTACATTTATGATAAAATATATGAGTTCCCAGATTCCTGAAACTTCTCAGACCAGAATTTATATTTTATGTACATTTATGATAAAATATATGAGTTAAAAGGACCTTACAGTTCTTTAATCCAAATCGTGACTTAGTATAGGAATATTGATTATCATGAAGGACATCAAAGTCCTAGTTAATATTAACATATATTGAATACAATATACATTAAGTTATAAAAGGAAGCATAATATAATCAGGTAACAATGAGGATTGCAACATTGCCATGACACATTGTAGAAAACTTAGATGCATCAAAACATTTTCAACATCTGTCTCAATTTTAACAGTGTTAAATACATGCTGATTGATTATGCATCTTCTTCACCATAAGTTTAATTTCTCTATTTAAATGCTGAAAACTGTTAGTGACCAAACAAACAAAATTACAGAGCAATGAAACAAGTCTATTACAGAGAGAGAAATTGTCCTACGTTCTTTTTATTTTTCATTCAATTTAATAAAAGAGAAACTGCATTCCATATTTATTCAAAGGATTTCAATGAATTCTCACAAATGGAGTATAGTACTTTTGTCCTTATTTAATTAGAAAATGACCAAAGTTTTTCATTATATATTAATCTCACCAATGGTTTGCAGCCACCCGTTTTTCAATTTCATCCAAGAAAAAGATCAGGAGAGGATTCCTTACATTGCATGTCTCAGTAGAAGTGCTATTATCATAATTAAAGGTGAGACTTCTTTGAAAATTTGCAGGAAAAATTCCTATGGGAAAAATTCAAAGAAATCACCCATTCAATTTCTTTATCTACATGTTAGGTATATTTATCAAATGTATCTATATACTTGTTTCATTTCCTCAAAACTGCCAACTCTATATGTGTGAAAAGGGGGGAAGGGAGAGAGAGAAAGGAGAGATGATAAGCAGATGGACAATAAATAGACTGCTCTTCTGCAATATTGCCAACTGGATCCAATAAAATATCTCCTTGAAACTTTCTTACTAAGACGTATAAAGGAGTCATAGGACATTGTTCTACTGTAAAAAGAAAAGGGGCGGGGGGGGAGCAAGCTACAAACTACAACTCTTCTATATTATAGCTCTTAGAAGCCCAAGACCAAATGTTAACTATGCTATTGGCTGATGGTTCTTTTTCTAGGAGGTTACAAACACTCGCTGCCAAGAGTTCCTGGAAATGATTCCATCTTCCAGAGATGCTGCAACTCCACTCAGTATTATGATGCCACAGGGCCTTTCTCGTCTGACTAGCTTTTAATAGCTTCCAAGAATGGTTTCTATATTAATTACATTGCCAGTGGGTATAGTTCCTAGATTATCCATGACATCAATGACTTCAGCATGTTCAGTCACTGAACACAAATTCAAAGTTGCCCCGTGAGTAGATAACAGCTTGATCAAGAGAGTTTCTCAGATATCAATTCACCAAATTCATCGAAGTGAAAATGCAGCAATGTTTCATAAGTAAATATGATAATAAGAGATTCCACGGGATCGATGCATTGACTTAACACACACAAGGCTTCCTATAAAGTGTTACAGTGTGCATGGCTGTTGATTAGAACACGCCCAATTCCAATTCATTTGAAACTCCCTAAAAGTCAGTCAACATGCCATTGCCACTTAGAATGCTGTTTTTGTTCCCTTGCCCCAAGGAATTTTCTTCTAACCACTTTTTCTGCTAATGTTAATCTGGATGTTCTTCTAAATCTGATGATGTCTCCCTACTGTGCAGAAATTGCATGGTTTTGACCCTGTCCAGTACAACAGTTATGGAGCTGAGATGGCTAGTATTATAGACTAAGATTGAGCAATGTTTTGAACTGGAATGTTGCTTTTCAGTCACTGTCTATGAACATATATGCAACACACATATAGAAACCGAGCGAGTGTAGGACAAAAAAGACCAAAACCTTCTTTACTCGAGCAGTAAAACATTGGAACATTCATTACACCAGCAGGGAAAAATCCTCTTCCCTTGCCAAATACTTGTGCATTGGGCTGGGAATGGAAACTTTGGAATGGAGCTGAAGTTCCTACCTCTTCCAATGAGCCTGATGGAGACTGCTGCTTGGGAGGCCAGAAAATTCATGAACTCTTGTCTCATTTCACCCCCTTATTTAATAGAACCTTTTCAAGCAATCTGTAGAGCACAGAAAAATAGTGTGCATAATTATATTTATCTGCCTCTTTTGCAAACAAGATTATTTCTGAAGCTTCCCCACCCCACCCCACAACAATGAAGTTACTAATTTTACAATTAATATTTCTCATGAATATAGCATTTTTGGAACAGCAAAACCCTCACACTTGAAAATAGAGAGAAAATAACAGTGTAGTCATCAGGGCACCTAACAGCAATTATGATGCAATGGATCTAGCACACCACAGGATTTAATTAAAGAACCTGGAAATAATTAAGCCTTGGGGTTGTATGACTCTAATGGATTGATCTGATTTTTAGTCAGAAAATGATTGTGTTCACTATTGCTTTTTTACAATTATCGGGAGTCAAATCCAGACTTCTCCTGCAGTGGTACAATGGTCCTTTAGAACACTTGATACATGGGTGCTGGTGCAGATCTAATAGCTGGGATCTACAGAACATGAAGCCTCTATTCTAAATTAATCAATCTATGATATCGTATATAGTAAGTGAATGAAGGAGGGGAAGGTGGTTAAGAGTTCTACGGATGCAGTTCTATGCATCTTTTACTCAGTTTTTAAGCATGATATAAATGAATATTATAATTTAGTAGCACTAGTAGTAGTAATTCTCGCTTTGTAGATGTTCATGCTTCTGTTGTATGTTTCCAATCCCCTTCGCACCAGAATATGGCTTCATCTCCCTAATGACATGTATGAGATGTTATCATTAAAATTCAGGCTTTTTAAATATAAGTTAAATGGTTAATTGGTAAGTTTGGTTAATTTTGGATCATCCTGGAGAAAAGTATAAAATTGGGTCATAAGACATTATGCCTCTCTGCTCAATTGTTGACCCTATCTAGGATCAAAAGAAGCAACATGGAGATGAAATTAGATATGCCCCATTACTGTAACAATACAGTAGCCCTTTTATCCCAGCTAACTACCAATTTCTTGTACATTCTATCAGACAGTCTTTATTTAAGTAGATTCAATGCTTTGCCATCAGTGCTTACAGTATAGGAGATATAATAACCTCCCAATTCAACACTGCCTTTGTCTCTTGTCAAGCTGGGAAACCTGAGTCATATTTTATTCGATTGCCTTTTTATCTTGCATGCCACATTGATCTAATCATGCCTTTGTTATCTAACTGTCCCACAGGTTAAATGAGAAGAATATATTCTCCCTACTTGGCAAAGTTTTCCTCAGGAGTTTCCAGTAAGGTAGCCAATGATGTTATATTGATGTTGCTTTTTCAGAGGCATTTGGCATAGTCTTGCAATCTGAATTTGATCTACATAAATCTTGTTCATCCTGGTGAACTCTATCATTTATTTTAATACACCATTCAAAGTTTTGCGTATTCTCTATTTTTCCACATTTTTTTTCTTTTAACTGCATGCAATATCTAAAGGACTTTTAGTTTCTGGTTGTAAACGAAGTAATCTGTAATCTGAATTACTCTATTGCCTCTCATTGTAGAATCATATACTTGTTTTACAGGTAGATTTTTAACTGGTGGATTGTTAACATGACTGCCCAGCTGTAGAAGTGTAACATGCCAATAGTTTATATTTTCTTACGTTCTAATTTCCTTTTACTTGCCTTTCTCCCTGTCTCTCAAAAACATTTATAAGAAACCAGTACTCTTTAAAAAATGTGTGCTGTAATTGAAATAAATGAACTGTCAGTGCAAACCATGTCTTTATTTCTACAAGTAAGTATAAAGCAGACAATTAATGAAAGCTGCTTTGATATATCCCATTATAGTGTCACGTTCCAGCGTTCACATTGCATACAAACAGAGATTCAGTTTGTTTGGTGAAAAACTTTTATCTCTATCTAAGAAACTACGTGATAACCAGCACTAAATGACAATGATACAAAGGTAATCAAATCCAAGCCAGTTCTAACCAAGTTAACACCATCACCCCTATATAGATAGATAGATGGATGATAGATAGATAGATAGATAGATAGATAGATAGATAGATAGATAGATAGATAGATAGATAGATAGATAGATAGACATAGACATAGACATAGACATAGACATAGACATAGACATAGACATAGACATAGACATAGACATAGACATAGACATAGACATAGACATAGATATAGATATACCATTACCCCATCCAGCTCCACCCACAACTCCACCCATATGACACCCACCCACCATCACCAATCACCATGACCCACACCTTCAGCCACAACCCCACTCAGTGTCATCATAGCCCCTTTCCTGGTTAGCCGCATCCGAGCAAAAGAGTTACATCAGAGTAAGTAATTGCACCCGAATAGAAGGGTTACATCAGAGTAGGCAGTTGCATCAGAGTAGAAGAGCCAAATGCAGCTACAGGCTCAATCGACATCAGAGAGGCAACATCAACGTGGCAGCGTTAGTGGCGTGTAAGCATGGCTGGGCGGGCATGGTGATGGGCAGGTTCCCCCTGGATGGCAGCCTGAGGGCTGACATATAGAATGAATGCAAAATTTACCAGGTATAGCTTCCCTCCCAGGCACTCTAGCTGTCACTTTTTTTTTGTTAACTGACCTGGTAAAGTATTTTAATCATTACTATTTGTAGGCAAGAAAATAATAATTTTCTATGACATTTCAAATATTTTAGAGAGAGAGAAATCACACATAATGTTCCAGAGATTGTATAATTGGATATCATAACTTTCCAAATTATGTGTTTCAATTGTATGAGAAAGAGTTCCTGATTTAGAAGGCAACATAGTTAACATGTGTTCTTAAGAACATAATAGGTGTGAATTCCATTTCAAAAGATATGAAAAACTAAGGTGGCAAAGACAACTGTCATAATTAGGAAATAGCTTGGGTTTTTCTTTGTCTCTCTTAAAAAAATATTTCACCCTTTAAATGAATCTTTATAAGCCAAACAGGGAAGTGGTAGTCCAGATGCCTAAAGGCAACCATTTTCATAGAAAGGGACTATCACTTAGAAGTGACTATGGGATACTGTAGTTCCTTTTGGGCACTAGGGAGCGGTTCCGTGCAGAGAGGGTTTTCCACAGACCAGAGGGCGCGGGGTTTCATGTGCTGCCTAGAACTAAGAAATTTCATGACAGTTAGAACAATTAATCAGTGGAACAATTTGCCTCCAGAATTCTGAATGCTCCACCAGAAGTTTTTAAGAGAGTGGACAACCGTTTGTCTAAAACGGCCTGATCAGGGGGTTGGACTAGAAGACCTCCAAGGTCCCTTCCAACTCTGTTATTCTATTCTAAGGTTATGTGATCACTTTTTTGCCACCTTCTGCCAAGCCAACTCAATAAGGAAACCAGATTCACTTAACAACAGGGTTACTGATTTATCAATTGCAGTCATTCACTTAACAACTGTGGCAAGAAATGTCATAAAATGGGGCAAAATTCATTTAACTAATTCATTTAAAAGATGTTTAACTACTTTAAAAGATTATATTGTATTGGAGTTTAATTTTTGTAATGTATGTGTCATTATTTTAACACACAAGCTAAGAAGGAGAATGGACTGAAATATATTTAAAATTTTGAAGAAAAAAAGCAAACCAAAAATATGACCATATTTCTTCTTTTTCTTTATTTAGTTTGTTCCTCCATATCTGTTATGTCTTAGACTTCCACATTTAATTTCACTCAGAGGATAAAATTACCAATTTAGTAGACACTTTTTAAATTAAGTGTACTTTTGAGGAGTCACTAAATGTCTAGGATTTTTTTCATTTTTCTTGCTTTCTACTTTCTGGTCCAGATAGAAAATTGTTCCACCTTCTTTGTCCCAACTTCAGTGGATTTTTTTCTTTAACTTCTTCAGAGCAGATCTGAAACTGAGTTGATGTACTTATGTCATGCTTTATATGTTGCTCCCAAGTGGTCATTAAAGGAAACACAAATGACAGTTAATAGCATTTCTTTTTATTATAAGTATTGGGCTGTTAATTAATTTTTATTGTATTTAATAATCCATGCAAAGTATTTGTTGCAACATGCCAAGATGTTAACGTTCTCCAGATCTAATTTTTAATTTGGCTCTTCGACTGATGTTCTACCAGTGTACATATGAACAATATTTTCAAACCAAAAGTTCCTTTCAAATTTTAAAATTTGGCATTCTGTGCAACATCCAGTTTGTCCAATGTAACTGTCCCCACAATAACAAAATCATTTTACAGTATCTACTCCCTCTTATTTTGAGAAATTTTCCTTAATGGAAGTTAGTATTTTTTCCCCTGTGTTATCCATGATTTACAGGCCTACTTACACTTTTCTCCACCAATATTTCATACCAGACGCCCCTGAGATATGAAGGCTTTGAATGCTGTTCACATATTTTTTTATCATTCTGGTAGTTTTCTTGTTTTACAGTATCAGATTAAATGCAGCATCATTTTTATATTAGTACTGTATTCACGGTCAAGTGAAAAACAGCTTCCCTAAATCCTGGAACACATCATTAAAAAAAAGTTATACCTGTTTAAGTAAAGATGTGCCAAACATAGTAACCTTTGGGGCTTTGGGGATTTAGTAACCTTAAGGCCAAACCAGCAAGATTTTGTTTCTTTAGCCAACATGTATTTGTTACACCCTACATTTAAAATGTTGTCCCTTGTGAACCTGGAATATATTTTCCATATGTCCATGTGTTAGGAGTTTCATAAAAATGCTGAGCACATAATTTTTCAAAATAATTCTGACAAAGTATGAAACAAGCTTTAAAATATTATGACATGGCCAATTTTCATGGCATTTAAAATCAATAACATGGCATAATATATTTTATATGCATGGAAATATACTTCATAAATATTCGGTAATGTCAGAGTACTCTGTTTTATATGTTCCCAAATCCTTTTTTAAGCATAGGATGTGTGAAGAACATTTTCTGAAACAGAACTCAGGCTTGTAAGAAATAAAAGGATAGGAAGGGTTCCATATGGGTTTTCCATTGAAGTTTCTGGCTTTTTAGGGGAACAACTCTTTCCAGTTCACTAATTAATTTACTTTAAGGCACAAAAACCTAGAAATTACAAGCTGGCAATAATTCTGTTTAGTTAGTCACAACCATACTTAATGTACAAAACATTGAGGCAAAAATCCAGGTTAAATTTCCTAGTGCAATTTGAAGGTCCCCCAAACCAGCAAGGGTTAGAAATGCATGGAAGTGACACCATTCTGCCCATATATAGAATACAAATACACCCTGGGGAGGCTGAAGAGGTACATTTGCCTCCAGTCAAATTATTTTACAGATGAGAATACAAGTCAACAAATATCAAATGTTGTTTCAGGTTATAAACAATTGAAGCAGGTAAGTGATGGTAGTCGCACCCCTTTTCTAGCTCTGTCTGTTGGGGGTGTAAAGGGGGAAGGTCTTTAAACATACAACGTGGCTGCTGTTATGACTCTTTTCATCGCCTCCCCCATGGATGTCCCAATTCCTGCAAGTTCAGACAGGAAACAACATGACAAATGCTGATATGATTGTATGAGGTGAGAAGAAAGAGAACTGGCTCTCTTCCTTTTCTTGGTAGTTGACTAATGAATTTTATTGAAATTAAAATGTGTTTAGATTAGAACTGTGTTTTTTGTACATAGGACAGGTATTATTTTATTACTTTATTATTTTATTTTATTTATTCTACTTGTACAGGTGAAACTCAAAAAATTAGAATATCATGAAAAAGTTCATTTATTTCAGTAATGCAACTTAAAAGGTGAAACTAATATATGAGATAAGACTCATTTCATGCAAAGCAAAGTAGTTCAAGCCGTGATTTGTCATAATTGTGATGATTATGGCGTACAGCTCATGAAAACCCCAAAGCCACCAAACTTGCCTGACTTGAATCCCCTAGAGAATCTATGGGGCATTGCCAAGACAAAGATGAGAGACATGAGACTGAACAATGCGAAGAGCTGAAGGCCACTATTGAAGCATCCTGGTATTCCATAACACCTCAGCAGTGCCACAGGCTAATAGCTTCCATGCCACGCCGCATTGAGGCAGTAATTGCTGCAAAAGGGGCCCAACAAAAGTACACCCGATGAAACCATGGCGAGAAAACCATGAGTTCTAAACCGCGCCGCCGAATGAGCGCAGAAGCGCGCCAACAACAGCGCACCGACAGAAGCACGCTCTAAACTTAATCCTAAACCTAACCCTAAACCTAACCCTGAACCTAACCCTAACCCTAAACCTAACCCTAAGCCTGACCCCGAACCTAACCCTTACCTTAACTTAAATCGTGCTTCTGTCGGCGCGCTGTTGCTGGCGCGCTGTTGTTGGCGCATTGATGATGTCGTGGTTTTGCCGCCATGGTTTTGTTGGCGCGCTTTTGTCATGCGCGCATTTGTCAGGGCACGAGTACTGAGTACATGTGCATGCTTATACTTTTCAGAGGTCTGATATAGTTCTATGTACAATCCTTGTTTATTGATTGCATGCAATATTCTAATTTTCTGAGATGGTGGACTTGGGGTTTTCATGAGCTGTACGCCATAATTATCACAATTATGACAAATCACGGCTTGAACTATCTTGCTTTGCATGAAATGAGTCTTATCTCATATATTAGTTTCACCTTTTAAGTTGCATTACTGAAATAAATGAACTTTTGCATGATATTCTAATTTTTCAAGTTTCACCTGTATCTCACCACCACCACCGTCGTCGTCATCATCATCATCATCATCATCATCATCATCATCATCATCATCATCATCATTATTATTATACAATCGTATCACAGCGGCCAGTTGTTTCGCCGGATTTGACATTGGTTACTAGTCGGGCCCCACCCAGGGGCCTAGGACGTCGTAACGTATTTTCGTAATATGCGTGCAGATCCAAGCAGTGCGGCTTTTTGCATTTGACTGGTGGTGATTTTGTCAATTTTTAACTGTTTTAAATGTAACTCCAGTGCTTTTGGAATAGCACCTAGTGTGCCAATTACCACTGGAATTACCACTGCTGGTTTGTGCCACAGTCATTGAATTTCTATTTTTAAGTCCTGGTATTTTGCGATTTTTTCATGTTCCTTCTCGGCAACCCTGCTATCACCTGGTATTGTGATGTCTATGATTGTGACCTTATTTTTCTCAACCAGTGTGATGTCTGGTGTATTATGCGCCAGTATTTTGTCGGTTTGTATACGGAAATCCCACAAGATCTTGACCATCTGATTTTCGGTGACTTTTTCAGGCTGATGTTCCCACCAGTTTTTTGCTGTTTTGATATTATAATTTTTGCACAAATTCCAATGGATCATTTGTGCTACTGAATTGTGCCGCAATTTATAATCAGTCTGCGCGATTTTTTTACAGCAGCTGAGTATGTGATCAACAGTTTCATCAGCTTCTTTGCAAAGTCTGCATTTGGCATCATCAGAGGATTTTTCGATTTTGGCCTTAATGGCATTTGTGCGGATAGCTTGTTCTTGCGCAGCCAGGATTAGTGACTCTGTTTCTTTCTTTAATGTACCTGTTGTTAACCATAACCAAGTTTGTTCACTGTCCACTTTATCTTTTATTTTTTCCAGAAATTGGCCATGCAGTGCTTTGTTCTGCCAACTCTCCATTCTTGATTTTATCACATCTTTTCTGTATTCTTGTTTCGTCTGTTGGGCCTTCAGTAGATTTTTGTTCTTTACTTCGATTAATAGATGTTCTTGATTTTCTTTTAAATAATCAGCCAGTGCATGTTTTTCTTCTTCAACTGTTTGCTTCACTTGTAATAATCCTCTGCCACCTGATTTTCGGGGCAGATATAGTCTATCAGTATCACCACGTGGATGTAAACTGTAGTGCATTGTCATTAGTTTCCTGGTTTTTCGTTATTATTATTATTATTATTATTATTATTATTATTATTATTACTACTACTACTACTACTACTACTACTACTACTACTACTACAAATAACTCAAGGCAGTGAAAATATACAACACAACACAATATACAACTCCTCTTATTTTCCCAAAATAACAACAGCCCTGTGAGGTGGATCTTGCCAAGACAGATTATTCTTAACCTAATATTTTTCTCCCTCTGCGTGGTTTCTATATTTTAATTATTATTATTTTTTTATTTTTAATACTTTCATGCATCTGTGGTTTTATTTGTTGTATGCTGCCCAAGTCACTTTTAATGAGATGGGCTGCTTAATTAATTAATTAATTAACTAAATGTCACGGTCATTGAGATCTGCACTGGAGCCACTTTTGTGATTGTGACAATGAAACGATTGTATGCTGAGCAGATGATCAAAGGAATACTTCACTTTGGCCAAGCTTTAACTGAAGAGTCCTTCCAAGCAGCCAAATCAAGCAAGCAGCCCTTGTTTCTGATCAACAAAGAAATTATGCATCTTCCCTTTGTTCAACAGAGAGGCAAAGGGTAGCAGTCAAGTTGAGGCAAATCAGCCCTGCCTTGACAATCCCTAGTGAAATACAGAGAACATTCAAAACAGAGAACATCCACTCCTGACATCTGTACCACATTTCTGCATATCAATGCATAAGAACTATACGTGCAAGAGATAGATATATTTGAAAGGTTGTGTTCTTGCAAATTTCAGATTAGCTCCAATTGCTGATGAATTTATAAGCCCATCGAAGGCAAAGGATTCTGCAAAAGAGAAGCTCCAAAGTTATGTGCTTTGTTAGAAGTACATTCTTTCATTTGAATGTTTTTTTAAATGATAATATTCTGCATGCCAAAATCTTCCATTAAGAGATCTGACAGCAAAACTAATTAATTTTCTATTAGTAATTGTGCACAAATTACATTTGTTTGCCCTATTCAAAAAAAAACCCACCTCCATCTCTGTTTATTCATGCACTCAGAAAACATGCCCAAAGGTTAAGCCTATAGAATTGAAAAATTGAAACACATTACACTTGAGACTGATGGAAAGTATGTAAGAGTGAGGTTATATTTTGATTACCTTTTGACAATTATTTAAGTGAAACACAGTGCATAAGTGCTATATTAAGAAAAGAGTTGGGCTACAACCACTCCAAAACCTCCTCAATTAGAATTATTGTGTATATACTACAAAAACTTTCATGTCTGCTTGATTGTTTGTTTCCTTCAATAGAATGAAATGTACATCAAGGGCGATAATCTTGGAATCAACATACCTCATGTGGGCTAATTTACAGAATGTGTTCCAAAATCTGGGACCTCTGAGTCTTGTGGGATTGAAATTTAGGCAAAGTTGTGACTGCTTCAATGCTGCCACAATCAACCACAGTTTGATGATCTCAGTTCCAATGCTCCTTGCCAACCTTCCTACAGGAAAAGTCAGTGGAAAATCCAGCAGGAAGTTAAAACCTGCTCCCACTCCCATTATTTTTTTGCCCACCCATTGTCATTCTATTTCTCTGTTCAGGTAACAATATATCTCCAAAATGATGAACCAGCAGGGCACGGATTGTCTAGTTATTGCCATTATGGTTCATTGCACTGTGGGCCAGATGTTTACAATGGATCTGTCATATTTGTCCATCTATTGAGTCCTCCCAAGGACCTGGGATAGGCCAGTGTGGATATATGATGGTGTAATATTGTTGCAGGATGTAAGCTGTTCCAAGTAAAGCTGCCTTTTGCAATTGGTCAATGGCAATTTTGTCATTGCTGATGTTGTTCAAATGATGCTGCAGTTGTCTTGGAATTGCACCCAAGGCACCTGTTGTTATTGGTACTACCTTTGCATCATTGTTGTTGTTGTTACTGCTACTGTAATGTAATACTTTTTAAAAACCCTCTCTGTTTTTTATTACTTTTAAGCTTGAATTACAGAATCAGATTTCCCTCCATTAAGTAATGTTTAACAAACATTCAGAAGTTTCCAGGGCTTGTTAAGTGTTCTTTGTTTCACTGTGAACTCACTTTCAGAGGATTTTATGCCTAAAAGTCAAACAGGGCAGTATCCCACTAAGTTACTCACATTTTTAAATACTAAGAAGCCAACAGAAAAAGAAGACGGGCCTCACAGTTGGAGTTCTTCTTCCTTTCTGAATGACATTTCTGTTGAAGTACAGTCTTGATACCTGATCCTTTCTGCACTCTCATTTTTCAGCTCAAACCTTTTTTATAGCCACAAAATTCCTGCTGATATCCATACTAGGTCAACAAATGCATGTATCTTTAATCCCAGCTATTATTGTGAAAGAATGTTAGTGAACCTTGAACTACAATGTGATCTCTGACTGTGACATGTAATATTCAGAGATATAAGGGGAAAAAAGAGGAAGGGAATTAGAGTGTCCCTTGGGAAATGTGTTCCATAGCAATCAATTAGAAGCAGTACAGATGTATGTTCAGAGCAATGGAGTCAGTTGATATGAAAAATGTTGCAATTGCATTGGCATATATTCTGCAGAGCATTAGCCAATCTTTGACTGCCTTGCAAATTAAAACCATTTCCCTTCAAGATGTGCGCTGGGGGGGGAGGGGATTCTGGATGAAAAGCCTGAGAATTCATTAGGTAGGCACTGGTCACATTTCACAGAGCATCTGGTCAAAGGGAAAGAGAAAATAGTTCCTGCATATAAAAGTAATAAATGCAGAAAACTATAGTCCCTATGAGTTCCAGCTGGGAGATACTTCCTTCACTCTTATTCTGCTTTAAGTCAATAATAGACCTACACTTTTAAGTTCCAGTCATTGAGGTTGGAATTAATCATTTATTTTTATGTAGATACTGATTGCAAGTAATCCTATTTCTCTTTCAACCCTTTATATTCATGTAGAATTAGTAGTACTAATATAATTTTCAAAAATTCAAAAAGCATGCTAGAGGCTAAGATTATGCATAAAACAACACACTCATAATTCTTTTTCTCATATTCCCTTATTCCTACCCACATCTACCTAGGTTTAATCTAAAAATCAAACTCTATACAAAATAGACCCAGAGCATATTGGTTTGTATTCCATACAGTTGTTTAGTCCAAATCCCATCTACTACAATATTAAAGATTTTAAAATAGGAAGAACCAGATTCTGGGTCCATTATATTTTGCCTCTGGGATGAATAAAAGTATTGTTGTTCCTCCTCAATAGGTGTAGTTAATATTGAGTCTTCAAGATAAACAGCCTTTATAGAAACAGTCTCACCAAGTCTTGTGTTAATGAATTCCTCAGGGAAATTATGTGCTGTGTGAATAATTGCTTCCTTCTGTCTGTTTCTAATCTCCTTCCAATCAGCTTCATTGGATGAGTCCTGACTCTTAGAGGGAGAGAAAAATATTCTTCTTGCTCATGTTTTCCATGAATATTATCATGTCACCTACAAACTTGACCAGGTCTCTGCTTATGAACAAGTTAAATGGCACAGCTCCCACTGCAGATCCTTGATAGCATGAGCCTCCTATTGGGGTGGGGTGGGGTGTTGGAGTGGGAAATGAAGCATATGCTGTAATTTTATCACATCAAGAGCAGAACATTCATTGTGACATCACAGTTTACATATCAACATTTTGCACAATCTGAGGTTGTAGAAGATCCTGTTTCAAACATTCCATTTACTATTTCCATTCATTGAAAAAGATCCCTTTTATTCCTACATATATGTGACATAATGCCAGTAATAAAAGAGGATGGGCTTAGTTGTGCAGTCATGACAACTGTGTTGCATTTTTTATTCTCCTGAAAGTTGGTGAGTGAGGATTTCCCTTTGTAGAATCCATGCTGATATTCCTTTATGGGGTTTGTTTCTCTATCAGTCTATTTATTTATTTTTTACTATTGTCTGTACCAATTTTTCTTCAACAGATTTAAGTTATAGCTTATATTGATTGGCTTTGTCAGATAGCTGAATGTCTTGCTGATAATTATTACGCTCATAATAATTGAACATTCTGTATTGTGTTTAAAATTTTTATATTTTATATTTACGGTAACTGCCTCAATGGAAACTTATGATATAATCTGAAATAATGCAAAAAAATTATTTATTTGTTTGTTTGTTCAATTTCTATATTGCCCATCTCCTCTAAGCGACTTTGGGTGGTTTACAAATAAATACCAACAGAAGATCACACTCTTCACTACTCAGGACATGAAAAATGAAGAAGAAATTATTTATTTAGCAGATATAACAACAACAGTGGCTACAATGCAAAATGCACCATTGTGAGACTTGAAAGAACAAGTTATAGATAGATTGCATGGAGAAAATACCTATGTGGTCACTAGGAGTCGAAAACAACTAGTTCGCACATAATCAATCAATCAATCAATAATGTGCATTCAAAGATGTTTGGTTGAAAGTTGATTTTCATCTTGTTAATTGAGACCAAGATCTCGTTTGCAGCTAAGTTGATATATTTTCTATAAGATTATATGTTTTATTTAAAGTATTCTTTATTTATTAGCCATCCAGTCCAAAATCTGAAAAGGGATAGAGACTTTAGAATTATTCCTAGCTGGCAGACTAACAAAGAAATAGATCACAAGATCCTTAAATAGATTTGCCTTTTAAGATATATTTCTAAATCACAAAGATTGTTGTCAAATATCTTCTTTTGCTATCATTTTCATTACAGTTTATAGGCCATTGTATCTGCTGCAAATGATATAATGTTGGGAAAATAAAAGCTATGAGGTAAAATGAATATATATTGTTAAAATATGAAAAGAGAATCCAAAGTTGGTGGGTGAAAATGATGAACTGGAGAACTGATAAGATTAGGACTTTCTGAGCAACTAAAACTATTAACTTTGGAAAGAAAGATATGAGTGTTAATGTACTATCTCAAAACCACATATAGTTCTTTCAATTATTAGTTTCTAAAATCCAGGACAACAATCATTTATCAACACATTTTATCCCAGAGCTTCCTTTGCTTGGATTCATTTTCTCACATTAGACTTAAATGACAATATTAAGAAATAACACTCATAAAGCAATATCTGAAGTCTCAATATGCAGACCACATGCTTTTTACTCAGTGACTAATAGCCACAGAGCTGTCTTGCATTCAGAGATAAAATCAGTGAGGGAGAAATAAACTTGCTGTTGTCTTTTGTCAGAAGAACTGCAAATAGTTCAACCCTTCCTAAACAAGAGAGTATCTTAACTAACATTTGTTGAGTGAAGAATAGCATGACTTTAGACTTTTGTGGGAAGAGATTGTGAATCATTTCGGAATTTCTTGGAAATGTCTTCATGATTCAAAATAACTCACCCAGCTATTTGGACAGTTGCCAACTCCTAAAGAATACAGCTATACATTACCCAGAATTGGTGGCATTTCATTGGCGGCAGGATGTGGTTGCTACCTATCTGATTTACTAAATGAAACCTGGAATGTTTCCTATCAGGAACGTGATGGATGGCTAATGAAAATACAAACCAGGGGATCTGTAATGTTTTTATAACCACCTACTTACCTTCTGGCATATTTCTAAAAACAAGTAATAGAAAAAAGCACTCTCTCTCACCTTTACCCTTATTCATGGGAACAGTCATTATTATGCATCACTGTGACAAATTGATTCTTGCAAGCAACATTGGCAAAAGAGTGCTGACTTAAAAACACTATAGAGTGGATTATGTCTGAATTTGAGTCTATCACTGAAATCTGAAATTAATGGAAGTCTATACCTTCTAGAAATTATATTCAGGAGGAATCCAAAACAGTTACTTTCGTATTCTGTGAACATACACACACCTTCTCTGTGAGCTACACTGGTTGTCATTTAGTGTCTGGGTGCAATTCAAGGTGCTGTTTATCATCCATAAATCATACATGGCATAAGGCAAATTATAAGGCCTAGATATTTGAGGGGTTGCCAGTTGGCCATTTAATATGTTCCAACATAATTGGTTTTCTTTGAAACCTACTAATTATGTAATGCCATCTAGTGAGACCCAGGAAATGGGTTTTCTCTGTTGCAACGCATGCCTTCTAGAAAAGCATCCCATCAAAGATTTGTATGGTGCCTATCTTGCCTGACTTTAAGCTATCTTTAGAAAATTATTTTTACCTCAGGCCTTGTGATGTGATGAGATGATATGTTGTCCCTCAGACAATGGATACTGTCCTTTTAACTTGTGAAACCAAGATAAAAGTCATTCTGGAGTTGAGCAGCCTAGAAATCCAGTAAAGAAACAAACAATGTAAGAACATGAGGACAATCACTGATTTTGTGTAAACTACACATTCTGTTGGCATGAATTTCAGGTCTCTAACAGGAGCCCCCCAGGCAAATTCCTAATGTCAGAGTCTCCAAGGCAAGTATAAATTAGTCTGATATTTCCCAAAGACTGGAATAAATATCTAGGAACTAAAGTTGTACTCTAATTCTATAGGGGTAATCATTACAAATAATGGATAGCGATTAAGTGATTTGAGGCTGAAACAGAACTCATATTTTTTCTCCTGCATTAGATCCATGCATACAGATTTCTCCTGCATCCTTTCTCCTATGTCTATCCTTTACCCTGTCATGCTCAAACATTAATGCCCACTGCATATTTATATTCCTGGGATTGCTGCTCTGAGAATCCATTGCCATTAATGGAAACCTGACACCCAATAACTCTATTTCAGGTAATGTTAATCCCTGGTATGGAATACAAGTATTTTAGCACCAAATGCTCAAACAAATTATGAAAGATGACATATCTCTGACATTATCCTTTAATTCAAAATATAAATTACTAATCTCATATAGATTACAAAGAGTATTGGGAAATTCAATACTCTGGAAATCACATATCCCCGGCTTCCTATATTGAAGAGGCTGTCATGATTATATTCAACAAAATAGAAGGTAACATGTCATTTCCAAAACACTTACATCTTAACTATCTAATTGGGAATATTATGTTTTTAAATATGGGTGGCATTTTAAAGCCTGTTGTTTTAATGTCCCAATATCAAGAAGAAATAGAAGCTATTTAAAAAGTTTTGAGTAAAAGGGATAGCAAGATAAGGTCCCAAGGCGCCTGGATATGTTTCTAGTAGAATACCATGGAAATGAAAGAAATCTAAGTAAAATATGAGTTCATATCAAGCATTTCATGAATTTTTCAGATCCTATCCAAAGTTTAGTTTATTGTCATAAGTCAGGAATGTTTTCTCTATGCACTGAAGGGATTTCAATAGCTACAATAGCTTAAGATCCCCATTGCATCCAAAAAAGCTACAAGTTTAGTCATTACAACAAAGTTTAATGCCATGGATTGTAAACTTAAATGCATTTCTACTGCAATAGCAATAAATCCTAATCAGAAGTGAATTTAAAAACCACACTCAACCTTGACCATCATCTTTAATGTTCCTGATCATTGCCAATTTTATTTAAATGTACACATTCATTTAAAAATCAAAATTGTTTTTAATCAGTATTACTTGTGTTTTGCATTCAAAGAACATTCCATCCCAAATATATTTTAAACACTACACAGCAAGTATGTTTCTGGGTCACTATTCCAATGCTGCCAAAATATTTCCCCTGAGATGGTGGAAACAGCACCAGAAATCCCATGCAGCTGTGTTTGTATTAAAAGACATCCATATTCAGTAGAGCAACATTTGGGTAGACAGGATGCAACTAGCAGACCAGGGATTTAGCATTCTTAGAGTGCAACATCTTCACCTGCAAATCATCTCCTGTGACCTCTTGAAGTATAAATGCAATATAATGTGCTCTCCAATTTGTTTTAAAGAGCAGAACTGCCAATCTCAATGCCCATTAACTAAGTCCCAAGACCAGGAAATAAAACTTCATTTGTGATTTATGGTATGTACAATATTGCAATAAATTTAAAATAAAATAAATAAAACTTCAAATGTATGGTGTAGGGCATAGATGATAATCATAGCAAATTAAAAAATGATGTAATATATTAATAAAGTTTAAAGTAACAATTATTATTTTTCCATCATCCCTAAAATCAGTTGTATCAATAATATCTCACTCAGTTTAATAACAGCATAAAGACAAAGACAGAAAGTTTACACATCCTTCTCCTGAAAATTTCAGGTGTATTTTTTCAAGCTGCATAAAATCCTAATACAATGTAGCTTTTTAAACAATTGTTCTAGCAGTTTTGAGATTAATATGACATTGCATGTCTGAACAGCTGGGTTTGTATAGTTTTTATCTAGTACTAAGCTTTCTACAACCATAATTCCAGTGGACCTTTTAATTCTACTTTTTGATTAATGAAAATAAGATAATAAATAGAGCAAATAAAAAAGCTGTTCAAATAGAAGAAGAATTAACAGGAGGGGAGGATTCATTACCCAGGTTCGCCTGGTGCATCAGTTGCGGCCCTATTTGGATCAGGAGGCACTTCAAACGGTCACTCACGCCCTTGTCACCTCAAGCCTTGACTACTGTAATGCGCTCTACATGGGACTGCCCCTGAAAAGCGTTTGGAGACCGCAATTAGTCCAGAACGCAGCCGTGCGAGCGATATTGAGTGTAACAAGGTACACCCATGTTACACCTATCCTCCGTGAGCTGCACTGGTTTCCTATTGGTCTCCGGATGCAATTCAAGGTGCTGGTTATTGTAATAGCCTCATAAGTCCTCGGACTTACGAATGACAGCTCAGCAGCAGCCAGGCACGTCTTAGCCAATCAGACGCACCTGCAAGTTGCCGGGCTGTCATACAAAAGGCTATTGGCTCGTCCGTCTGACAGCTCCATATAAAAGTCTGTCAGACGGAGGAGAGGTGCCGGTCTACTTACAGTTACTGTTCTTGCCTGTAATAAACGGTTCTTGAAGGTTACCTCAGACGCCTCTTCATCTTTACTGCCGCCGATTTAACAGTTATCACCTTTAAAGCCCTACATGGCTTGGGACCAGGGTACCTGCGAGACCACTACTGCCACATACCTCCCAATGGCCGGTGAGATCCCACAGGGTGGGCCTCCTTCAGATGCCATCAGCCAGACAATGTCGGCTGGCGGTTCCTTGGAGGAGAGCCTTCTCTGTGGTTGCTCCGACCCTTTGGAATGAGCTACCCCCAGAGATCCGGACCTTACCCACTCTCATGGCTTTCCGAAAAGCTGTTAAAACCTGGCTATTCCAGCAGGCCTGGGGCTGTTGACCTCATTGCTGAGGTCCAGCCCCAATCAGATTGGGTGCATGTGTGATGTTTTTAACTTGTTTTCTTTATTTTTTATTAATTTCTCTTCTTTTCGCTTTGTAAGCCACCTGGAGTCCTTCGGGATTGGGCGGCCTATAAATTTACTAAATAAACAAACAAACATACAAACAAACAAACAAACAAACAAACAAATAAATAAATACATTGGACAAGCTAATGGGCGTGCGCTGCTCTCTCCTCTGACAGCTGCCTCATTTCCAATGAAGGGGGTGGGGAATCCATGCTATTTCCTACCTCTGCATGGATTCCCCTCCCTCCCTCCACATACCCACCAGGCAAAACCTCCCAGAAGGCTTCTGCTGGCAGGCGAGCCAGAGGGAAGGGCAGGCGAGGGGAGGGACCGTTCCAGTTCCTGGCCCCCGGAAGCCCCGGTACGGGAAGGCACGCTAAATTCTTTCAACCGTACATTTCCCCGTGCTCAGAAAAGCAACTCCGGGAAAGTCCTTTGGTGGTGGCAGGCATCCTAGAACCTGCCTGCTAGCAAAGGACCTTCCTGAAGTTGCTCTCTGAGCAACAGGGAGACCGAAGAGACAAAAATACCGTCTGTTTCCCTGGTCTTAGAAAAGCAACTCTGGGAAGGTCCTTTGGTGGCAGCAGGCAACCTAGAACCTGTCTGCTTGCAAAGGACCTTCCCGAAGTTGCTTTTCTGAATACGGGGAGACAGAAGGGACAAAATACCATCTGGCTGGGTATACAGGGCCAGGGCAGGGCAGGCTTACTTCCGGGTCCGGTGACCAAACGGTTCACGAGAACTGGTGCAGACCGGCAGCAACCCACCACTGAACAGCTGCCAGCGAAGCTCTCAGCAATGGCAAGAGTCCCGCCGCTGCACCAGATTCAGAAAAAGCGGCTCCAGCAACAACGGGACCAATAGTGGTGGGAAATCCATGTAGAGGGAGGAAAACACATGCATTCCCCACCCTCTCCATCAGAAATGAGGCAACTGTCAAGAGAGAAGAGGGCAGTGCATGCCACGTGGGCTTGTGCAGTAGCCGAAGAACAGGAGGCAAGGTGACCACAGTGTGTGTGTGTGTGAGAGAGAGAGAGAGAGAGACAGACAGACAGACAGACAGACAGAGACACAGAGAGAAATGAAGGGAGGGGAGAGACAGAGATACAGAGAGAGATAGAAATGGGGGAGGGATGAGAGAGAAGAGCGAGACACAGAGAGAGAATTACAGAGAGAGAGAGAGGAAGGGAGGGGTGAGACAAAGACACACAGAGAGAGAGAGAGGAAGGGAGGTGAGAGACAGAGACACACAGAGAGACAGAGATGAGAAGGGAGGAAAGAGAGACAGAGATACAGAGAGAGAATTACAGAGAGACAGAGAGAGAGGAAGGGAGGGGAGAGACAGAGACACACACAGAGCGATTGAGAGGGAGGAAGGGAGGAGAGAGACAGAGACACACAAAGAGACAGAGATGGGGGAGGGAGGAGAGAGAGACAGAGATACAGAGAGAGAATTACAGAGAGGGAGGGAGGTGAGAGACAAAGAGCCACAGAGAGAGAGACAGACAGACAGACAGACACTGAGAGAGAGACAGAGAGACAGAAAGTGAGAGAAAGAGAAAGAAAGGAAGAATTGGTGGCTGTTTTGTTTTTTCTTTCCTATTTTTCTTTTTAAAAGAAAGGCACTCTTTCCATTTAGAGCCGGGAGCCTGCTCTTAAACTTCCACACAAAATTTCATTTATTTGTAATTAGAAATAAATATTTCACAATATATAATTACATATTGCTTTTGTGATTAATCACTATGCTTTAATTATGTTCACCCGATAACAATAAAAATACATCCTGCATATCAGATATTTACGTTATGATTCATAACAGTAGCAAAATTACAGTTATTAGAGTAGCAACAAAAATAATTTTATGGTTGGGGGTCACCACAACAAGAGGAACTGTATTAAAGGGTCGCGTCATTAGGAATGTTGAAAACCACTGATATAAACAGTAGCCTAAGTTGAAGTAGAAATATTATGCAAAGATTGCAGACTCTATCATAGTGGCCTTGCCCCCGTAAATATTCAAGGCCCAACCCATCTTCTGAAGAGAGGAATCATGCAGCATCTCAGATCTTTCCCAGATACTTGATTTGCAAATTTGGGTCAGAAAAAAAAAAGTGTGGCCAATATATAAAAAAAGAAATGGGCAGAGAAACCAGAAGTCTCAGGGCAGGAAAGGCTGGAAAAATAGTGAGCTCCATAGAGCGTCATGAAAAATCTAGCCAGCGAACCGTCGTCAGGAGGCCCTTAGGCCAGAAATGTTTTGAAGGGATGGGGAAGAAGGAGAGGCATTTCAAACAACTGCGAGGAGCAAGGCAAGCTCTTTGGCAGGTCCAAAACAAGCTCTCCATATCGGTGGCGGGGATGGCAGACATCTTCAATGACCACTCTGGAGCTGGGGCATCCAGATTAAGTTTAGAGCAGGAGCAGTAATCGGATGGGGTGTTGGGACCAGGAGAAAGGCTAGCTGAACCAAGGGTAAAGAAAACTTTAAATTTGGAGCTTAAAAATTTTTTGTTCAGTGATTTAAAATAATGGCTAACTGTCACTTGGAACTTGAAGGGAGGGAAAAGAAAGGGGAAAAAATGGTGACTGCCCAAGAAGATTGTGGCTAATATAACTGAATGGATTTGGAACTTTTGGCTCTTGAAAACTTTGACAATTTATTGATTTGACTGTTTGTGGGGTCGTAAAAGCCATCTACTGGAAGAAAAAAAGGTACAACAACACCTGAAAACAAAAGTACAGCAGAAAGACATAAAATTTTATTGGGGAAAAAAGAAACAGGCTAAGGTTTAAACCTTATCTTGGTATTAATTGTTCTGTTTTGCTATGGCCATAGCTCACAAGCAAAAGTTATGCATGCAAGGCCCCTGGTAAACTTCCAGATAATGACTCGCTAAAAGAATGCAAATGACTAGCTGTCTGCAAGGAGTATAAATCCTTCCATTCCCCATCATCCAGTCAAAGGTGGAGATGTTTCTTAGATGAGAAGCAAAACGTCTTCAAAGAAAAATCAGGAAGTCCAGTTGCCTCTTGAAAAAGCACTTTTGGGGCTCCATAGACACAAAGCCCCTTGTTTTTTTCTGTTTGTAACCCAAACCCCTGTCAGTCACTTATACCCAATGAAAAAGTGAGAAAGAAGTCTAAAACCATCTGGAGACACCACCAATCAGATAGTTCAGCATTCCCCAAACTGGGTGGGGAAGATATGAATTTTAGTTCCTCGTATCCCAAAAGCTGATGTTTAGAAACAGAAGCAAAGGGCCATTTAAGTTCCTAAACTCAACCTGCTGAGTAGTGCAGGAATCCATGCAGATGAGCTTGGTAACTTCTTGTGAATGAACCAAACTTACCATACCTCTGAGTAACTGGATCAAAATGCTCTTACTATTGGGAATTTTTAAACATTTAATCAGAACCTGCCTTCCTATATCGATTATGTGACAAGGAAGGTCTTGACTTTCTTTAGGACATCCTTTCAGGTATTTAAAGAGGGCAATCAGATTTCCCCCAGTCATATTTTCCAAAGCTAAACTTAACTAGTTTCTTCAATCTTCCTAGTTTGTAGCTCCCCATTCTCCCTTTTTTGCTTCTTTCCGAACCTGTTCCGAATCCTTATTAAAGTGAGGTCGCTGAACTAGACACTGTACTTGAGACAGGATTTGACTAAAGTAGTATAAAATGGAATAATTATTCTCCATGACTTGGAAATTAAACTTGTTCATGAAGCCTAAAATGGCCTTTGCCCGCTTTGCAGTCACATCACATATTTTGACTAAAAGAACCAGTGACCTGCTTCAGCACAAGGCAATTTCCCACATTCCAAAGATGCTCAAGAACAGAAGAATGAGCATCCTCCAAGCTATACTCTTTTTTTCTTATGACTTTGTACATCTGGGGACCGTAACTGACTCTTTGAAAACATTCAGAATTGGTTCCTGGGCGAAGGCCTTCTCAATCCTCCTGGCTCCGATTAAGCCCTGGAGGAGAGCCTGGTTTTGCTAATGCTCTCCTGGCCTTTACTCATGTCTTCCATCTGATTTGTTTAAGGTTTTCAGCTGCATGCATTTAGCTTTCTGGCTGCTTTGTTTTTTGGCTACCAGGCTTTTCTCAATCCACGCATTTAAAACAAAATCTTTTCTTAAGCGTTTCCAGCCACATTTTTCTCACATTGTGTGGCCGCTTCCCTTCACTGAGTTGCCAGCCTACTACAGCCCACTATTTATCTTACACCTCCCCCTACTGCTAAAGGCACCTAACAATCATCTTGTAACTGCCAACAAAATATGGGAACAAACGTTCAGCTTGAAAAAACATGCAATTGTGGACCATTCTGTAAGGATTAACCTCTCTGCATATGGATTCATCTGTTTTCTCCTTGTGCAATTGATCTCACAAAACTCTTCAAGTGTTGTAAAGGAATTCCTCCCATTCATTCAACTGGATAGAATCCATCCCTCTCAGTCCCTTTTGACCCCAGATATATACATTTTTTTAGGAAATAGTATTATGCAATTTAGCCAGACATGAATCAGCATTCTTGGACAATCTAGATTCTTTCTCCACCGGTTCAGGAGGTTCACATAGATAACATGAGAAAGTAAAAGAGTTGTACGCATTGCTCTGAAAAGATATGAAGATGAACTATCTAAAGCAAGACTGTTTATCAGTCTTGAGAAACCTTGAAAGTGTATGGACTACAACTTCCAGAATTCCTCAGCCAGTCATAAGTGCAATATTAAATTGTGCACTTGGCTGCAGCATTGTCCCATAGTAGGGATTTCATAGAGTATTTCCAATGGGAAAATCAAATTTTGTTTGGCTAACTTGCAGCTCAGATTTGCTTCAATTCATTTTTAGCATATTTTTGTCCTAACCGCCATGTACATTATGTTCTGTTAGCAGAAAAGCAATGAGTTCTGGAGACTTCACATTGCGTTATGGGCATTAGGAGCAAGTCTGGAGACCCAAATCCCCAACTAAACTTCCTCAACATCTCCTGCTTCTCTGAATTTCTTACAAGCAAAACAATTGCTCTGGATTCAATTTGGCCTATGGGGGTGATAAAAGCATTTCAGACTACAAAATCCCTCAAAATTGTAGCTTCCCTAGAATTTGGAAACCAAGCTGCTGCTAAACATACAGAAGTGTTCTGGGGGCAAAAGAAGACATTTGCTTGTTTGAGATGAAGGACAAGATGATATTTCTCTGCCATTTCTACTTCAAAAATCAAATTTACCATTGGCAGTTGAATAAGATACAAGATTCTCTGTTGCACCCCACTATATTAGTTTTTGATGTAGAAGGATTATTCTCTCTGTCCACCTGATGCTTCTCAATATTGGGTAGATGCTGCCCTTCTTTATAGGGCTAGCCCTGCAAATATCATAGAGGCAAGATTCCTAAAATGTCCTAAGAGAGTATATATCCCATCATAGTAATACTGCTGCTGGGGCAAAATATCGCAGTGGTCCTTTCATCACAATCACTGTTGCTGGATAATTCATACTGGAAAGGATAGGAATAACTTTCCCTAAAGAAGGAATATGTTTTTTAAAAATTTAGTCAATGCAGTGGCCATTTGCTTTAAAAAAAACTTCTAATTTTTACTGCTCCAATATTTAGGATTACATTTGACTATCATAAAGCTACTATTTATTGGTGACAATGCTCAGTAGTTCATCTTTCAGACTCCATTTCATAAATCAAAACATTCAGTAAGTTCCTTGAGGAAATATCAGCACTTATTGACTCATAACAGAATTGTTTGGAAAAGATGTGTACATACTGTTTATTCCATTTTACATTGAGCAAATTAATTTAGTGGGCGCTTTGTTTTTCATTTCTAAATCCCACCAGTCTACAGTAGAAAGAAGACTCTGTGATGACTACAATATTTGGTATAGACACTGATTCAATAAATTAAACAATCTACCCTGATTTGCCATAATTCAGAGATTTCCTGGATAGAGAGCTACCTAATTTGCTATGCCCCCCAGATCTACAGTTTCCAATAAAATTGTTTTAATGTCCATGCTCCTGCGTGTCAAAGTAAATGAAGAGCCTTAAACTAAAACAATTTAGTGATATATTACATCAATATTGTCCCCACACACACATAATCAAAGAACTGTGAGTGGAGGATGCTTATAAAGGCATCACACATTGATCCAAAAACTACATTCCTCCTTTATTCTTTTCCTTGCCCCTAACTTTAGAGATTTCCTCCTACAGAGGAAAGATGGAGAAACCATGTTTATTTTTGCACACATTTTCTCTACAAATTTGCAATTCATATGAAAAGATTCAAAAGAGTTCAGATACAAATTCTTTTGGGGGGGGGATGAACACAAATTTTGGCTGGAATTGAGAAAGCCAATGTGTTCAAAATCAAAGCACCCACCCTATTGACAAAATAGATCAGAAACAATAGCATGCATTTTTACTTTAAAATTGGCACAGGGTTAATTGCTACAGTATCAGGATGATGTTATCTGTGGTCTTACCACATGAACACTTTCAATTTGTAATCTACAGTGAAATATTTATCATACTTTGTTTATATGCCAACATCCACCAGCCCAACTTGGAGTGGCAGAAGAGAGAATGAGGATATCTTCACTCCTCTGCTGCTACTGCTCTTCTAAGAACAATATTTGAAATAGAAGTAATATAAAATATTTATTCAACAAAACCAGTTTTAAAAATCTAAATTTCTCATGAATGAGTCAGGTTTTTCTAGTTTATTGACAGTATGCTAACCAATTATTTCCATTATTATTTATATATCTGGTTTGTAAAATTATATTAAATCAAAGTTTTCCATCTCACTGTAAACTGATGTAAACAAACTGGGATCATAGCACCATAGTTTCCAGTTTTGAGCATCTTCTGAAGCATTTTGCTTTTCAAGGTTCTCCCAACTTGATTGTTTTCTTAAGAACTGAAATAATTAGTCATCTTGCACATTGGAAAAAAGATCCAAACTTTCCTGCCCATATCAAAGGCAGTGGGACTTTATGCCATCAAGTAATAGTCTTGCCATGTATCCCTAAGGAGCAAAACACCCCAATTTCTTCCTAGCAGGATATCTAAAATATATGGCAAAGTAAGAAAGGAATGGAAGAGAGATAACCATCTATCTTTTTATTCTCTATTGACTCCCTAGCCTTCTGATTAATAGAATGCCCAACATGAAAGAACCCTGGCAGTTTGAGTAACGTTATGGGAACAACCCAGTCCTTAATGCCATCAATCCAGGGAAAATAAGTACAACTTTCCTACTGAAATCAAATGGATTTCGAAATGCTTAATGACAATTGGATTGCACCCTGTATTTTATAGTCTGCAAATGTTATTTTAAACTTTTACAGAACAGTGTTATAAGCCACCACCCTCCACTTTGGCTAAGAGGCTCTAGTCTGATAGAGTCTGAAGAAACAGCTCAGCACACTTTAATGGTATGATTTAAATAAATATTAGTAGAAGGGAAAGAGTGTGGTCTGCCTTTTATTGCCAATTGCAGATTTACAATGTTAGCAAGCCTAGGAAATATGCTAGTTAACAACACATTCCTCAGTTCTGTTCAAAGCTTTACTATTCTCCGAGAGGGCCTTTATTATTCAGCAGAACCATAAGATATGAAGATTTTCAGAAGGACATGGAATATTTGAGATAGTGGCGAATATCTATAGCTTTGAATGTAGGATGAAGGTTCTGCAAGTTTGTGGGTTGGTGTAAGGACTTGCTTCTCAAATCCCTTCAAGAAAGCAGAACTCTTGAAACAGGCAGCATTTCAAAGGAAACTTTTATTGGGCGTTAGAGATAGCAAGAAGAATAGGCAGGATCTGAAGTTCCAGCTTAAAAGTGTTAGGTTAAACATTGTAGAAATCCCTCCCCCTCTGTCCAGTTGGAGGCGAGCCAATCCACAGGTGTGAAGTTTTTGTGGGAACTTCAAGATGAGAAGGTAATAAGAAGTTGTTCTCAGGCGCCGTTTGCTTGTTCCCCCTGAGCTGAGACAAAACAGATGCCCCCAATAGCAACATCACTTAGATTTATATACCACTTCATAGTGCTTTACAGCCCTCTCTAAGCAGTTTACAGAGTCATCCTATTGCCCCCAACAATCTGGGTCCTCATTTTACCCACCTAGGAAGGAGGGAAGGCTGAGTTAACCTTGAGCCTGGTGAGATATGATCTGCCAAACTGCAGGCAGCCAGTGATCAGCAGAAGTAGCCTGCAGTACTACACTCTAACCACTGTGCTATCGTGGCCCAAGCCAATTCCTCCCTCCTCCCTAGTCCAAAATACATCAAAATAATGGAAAGGCCAGAGATTTGAAAATCTCATAAAATGTCACTAAGGCAACCCACCCACCACCCAACCCCGCGAATGGCAGCATCTCAATAGGGATCTACAGGGACCTGACAGTTGGTTTCTGACCATTTCATTATCAGGCAAGAGAACATCTTCAGTGGAATTTAAGGGATGTCAGTGTTCTGGGGGCTTTGTGTGATGAGTAGGTCTTGTGATAGTGAGGTCATGTCAGGTGGGGGTCACATCAGGTCAGGGTCTTGTGATGGGCGTTGTGATGGTCAGGTTTGGGTGTGTCAAGTGAGGGTCTTGCGGTGGGTCTTATGATGGGAAGGTTATGTCAGGTGAGGGTCATTGGGAAGTGCTGGTTGGGGGCTTTGCATGGGTCAGTGCTGTCTCTGGTTGGCTGAATGGTTGGTTTGAATTCTGAGGGGTTCATAGGGTGGTTGTAGGTTGATGTGTCTGTTGCAAATGTCTTAGCTACTAGTAGGTTTGTCAGGACAGAACACATGAAGGTTCTACTTAACTGTGTGAAGTCTGCTTAGTACACAGACAGGACTTCTTACTAGAGTTACAGATTCAGGTTGTCTCATATATGTTTTATTTTATGGCAAAGGAACCTTAAGCCAACTTTCTGAACTACATTATTAGATTCATTGCTGCTGTGTTTCCCTTCTTTACATGTGATTCTCAAGAAATACAATACGCTGGAAGAGGAAGCAGCATTTGTGGGATCAAAGCAAAACATTGGCTGTAAGGTCAACTAGCAAGTCAGTTGTGGCTGCAAATGTTAGTTGAATATACATAAAGCAAACCCCTGCCATTCCACTCACCACATTCCCGGAATACAGGCTGTTTTGGCAGAAAGATCTTATAGATGTTTTGGTTTATGGGGAAAAAGGCTTGCCTCAAAGAGGTTTACTTTTCTTACTTGACCAAAGTTTGATACTTTCAGCCATCAAAACTTTTCATTTTATGAAGAGTCTAAAGAGGCTCATTTCTACCAAGATGACTCTAGCCCCTTAGATAAAACCTGAAACATTACTTCTGGTTGAAAAAAAATGGTCCATACAGCAAGATTTATAAAAATAGATTTTCCAAATCACTCTGGGTGGTGAAAGCAGGACACTAGAATGCTATTGAAGAAAGGCAAATGGTGAACCCAGCTGAACACAAGTAAGAGACCGCATTAGGAATTCCATAGTGATAAGAGGGATGGTAAAACATAGTTATTTTTCTGCTGTTTTTGTATCCAAAGGTAGCCATCCAGCACACCTTTGTAAGGTGATTTATTATTTGCTTTATTTAAAAATGTATAAATATGTTTACAATACTAAATATCTTTGACAAGCAAATATATTCATCCCTTCCCTTCCTGGTGATTTTTAGCAGCCTAGTTTAAAAGAAAAAAAGTTGATTTCATGAAGGCATCAGGCATTAGGAGACTGTGAGCTCTAGTTCCACCTTAGATCCAAGCTGAGTAACGTTGAGTCAGTCACTCTCTCTCAGCCCTAGGAAGGAGGCAATGGCAAACCATTTCTGGACACCTTGCCAAGAAAACAGCAGGGACTTGTCCAAGCAGTCACCAGAAGTCAAAAATTTACTTGAAGGCACAAAACTAAAACAGTTTAGCAGAAAAGATTTTTTTTTCTCTTCCTTTTATTTAAATCATGGAACTTTGACTCATTGTTGCTCTATCACTGATAGTCAGGGACTAATTAAAGATTAATTAAAGGTGGCTAAGATGCTGAACTTGTCGATCAGAAGGTTAGCAGTTCAGCAATTCGAATCCCTAATGCAGGGTGCACTCCCATTACTTGTCCCAGCTTCTGCCAACCTAGCAGTTCGAAATCACATAATAATGCAAGTAGAAAAATAGGCACCACTTTGGTGATCAGCACTCCGTGCGCCTTTGTCATTTAGTCATGCCGACCACATGACCACAGAGACGTCTTCGGACAGCACTGGCTCTTCAGCTTTGTAACAGAAATGAGCATTGCCCCCTAGAGCCGGAAACGACTAGCACGCATGTGCAGTGGAACCCTTACCTTTTAATTAAAGATTTCAATTTTAGTTTCTATCCATCCTGACTTCATAGGGCATTGTTCTATTTCCAAAACATTTTGTACTGAAATATTAAATTTGTGAAATCCACAGAAATATCAAATGAACAGCACTTTTTAATCATTTTATTCTTTTGTAGGATTAAGCTCAAATGCTGATTTTAGCCATTACATTCAGGGCTGAAATGTACCACTATTTACTAATACCACGTTTGTTGTCTACAACTGTAAAATCTTTTTTTTAACTTTCCACTGTTAAAAATGATGTTTCCCATAACCAAGCTTCCTGTGACATAAATACCCTGGAGGCTTCTATGGTTTTGAAATCCTGACCCAAATAAACTATGCACACTTCCTAGAGTTCCTGCCATCCTCTAAACCGGAGGAACATTTTGTCCAATTATTCTGAAGACAGAATATATACTGTATAAAAATTGCAGGCCAATGGTGTGTATCAAAGAAAGGAAACAAGCAAGTATGAATAAACAAAATCATGTTTAACTAAAGCATCAGAGCTGGATGATCTACCCCACAACTGCATTTATCTGTGTATATATTTCTGCTTCTTTGGTAATGATTAAACTCTGGCCAGAGTCACAAGTAACAGTGACATTGGAGATATAAATCTCTCTCTCCTTCAAGCATGTGGTATCTTTTCAATAGATCCATATACAAACACTTTCTTGCCTTTATTTTGGAATCAGAAAAAGACATTTTCCACTCCTTGTTATTCTTACTTCCAACTCAGCCTACATTCTAAAGCCTTAAAAAGGTTAGTAATTAGGATTAGTTAAAATGTATCAGTAACTGAAGTAGCATTTTGCATAGTTGGAGCAATCTTTCCCTAAGTCTAAACTAAAAACATATATTCAAATAATGAATGAATTCTAAGAGAATTTTCAATGGCCACTGCAATATTTTCAGCATTTGCAGGATTTATGTCGATGTTATATACCTAGAAATAAAGGCCAAACAATGCTTTAAGAATCTTCAAAGTTCTGGGAAAAAATTTCATAGTTGTCTGGACTTCAGTTTGTATTCATTGAATTGTCCTCTTTTAAAATGTAGAAAGTTTATTCCAATATCTCGTGGGTTACCACAAAGAAGAGGGAGTCAAACTATTCTCCAAAGCACCTGAGGACAGAACAAGAAGCAATGGGTGGAAACTAATCAAGCAAGTTGTGAGAAGCAACTTAGAACTGAGGAGAAATTTCCTGACAGAACAATTAATCATTTCCTGATCATACAAATTGGACCCCCCCATCAGTGTTGAGAGGATTTAATTCTCCATATTTATTCTGTTCTCTACCACTTTACATCATAAATCTCACCATAAGCTACCAAGAAGTCAGAAGTACATCTTTCCTGACCTTTATAAGCCTACAATTCTCAACTCTCTGCTGGATATGAAGAACTAATGTTTTTGCTTGGATTTCTGTTTGGGGATACTGGAAGATTTTGAAAATAAAACAGATCTTTTAAAAAGAATGTCTCTTGACCAGAGCATATAAAATCAGTTTTCAGAACTAAAATACAGTTCTACGTAAAAAAAATGTATCAACTCTGATCTTAACAATAAGGATTGTTTTGCCTAAAATATGATGTAAAACTTCAAAGAGGTGATTCACTTAAAAGAAATGTGATTGAATCTCCCCACTGAATTGAATCAGATGCCTTTAAATTGCTTTGGAAAGATTCAAAGGTGACTTAGAGATTCAGCAGTTTTTTTGCCTTTGCAGAGTTTCAAGCATAACTCTTAAGAGCTTTAAGTTCTTTATTGTTCCTCATCTATAGATTGTATCTCGCCCAATTAAAACATCTGGAAGTCCAAAGTCAGTGGAGGAAATACCATCAAGGCAATTAACACCTGGACAATTCCACTCATTAGATATACAACTGGAATAGTGGAATGGACTCAAGTAGAACTAATAGACGCATTACTTTACATTCTTGACTTTTTTTCCCCAACTCCTTTTCCTGCTGATGCTCATGTTGAACTAAATAAGTTTTGAAGGATGTCCTAATGGTTTAACTATCAGTGTGTTTGCACAGTAAAATCTCTACAATTTGAATTCATATTTCACATTCTTATGTTAATTTCTATCAAAAGGTGCCTTTGAAAATCATGGATCTCTTGAAACAATGGCTTGACCTTGGATGTAAATCAAGCATGGCACCTACCCAATTCCATCCAGCATTTAGCTACTCAGTTTGTGTTATAACTGAAGGTGTTTGAGTGAGCTTGATTTTCTTTCTGCCTTTTGAAAATTAATGGAGTTTCCCAATGAAAGCTTTGACAACCACTCAACATATCCCCTGGATATTCTTCCAGGCTTTTCTTCCAGATTGGATGCCTTATTGAAAAGGCTCTGGTTCAGAAATGAAGAACAGAATCTATTGGCCTGATGGAAATGGGTACAGAATCTTACTAGATGAAGAAAATCATTGGTTTTATTACAATGTGCTGAAATAATTGCTCTGTTCCCAGTTTTGTAATCAGACTGAATAATACTTCATCTCGCCTTTAATGACCATTGATTGTGACAGGGCACATTCTAATAGATCAATATAGAGAATATTAAAAGTATATCGGTCCAATCATGTATAATTTAATTGCTGTATATTGATGTAATGCTGAAATATGTTAGGATATTACATAGTATCCTATTATTATAGAAGACTATGGCTTCCGCTGGTTTTTTTTTCCTTATCTGACTGTAGCCCCAGGAGTTTCCTGGTGGTCCCTTTCCAGGTGTTAGCAAGATCTCACTATGTCAAACCTTTTTTTGGAAATCACCTAACTTCCAACTATGGTGATCATCAGCTGATGACATTTTTAAAAACAAGCAAACTATTTTAAAAGCAGAAGACTTCGTAACCAAGAAAGAAGGTCAGCTCTTTAGCAAACATATGTCAGATATCTTTCAACCAAAACACTGGGATTCAGGCCAGTAATATGATGCTTGTCTCTCCTGTTTTCTTAAAAAGTGGAATTTACAAGAAAGTGAGTATCAAATCAAAAGCTATTGATGAAAATGTATTGTTAATTATTCCATCTCTTCTTTCTCATTAGGTTTTGTGTGTGTGTGAAAATAAAATGGAAAAGATATGGATGAACCTGGTATGAAAGGCAACATTCCATACTTCCAGAATAAAATTGTTTACACACAAAAGAATGATCAAGAAAAACTGCATCTAGAATCAATCTTAGGTTCAAGTAGGTCATTTTTTGCTCTGCTTCAGAAAGCAAAAGTCTTGATCGTCTAGCTTGACACTCATTCTTCTCATCTAGGATGTATTTTTTTATTCAGAAGTCCTAGTTTTTATCAGTGCAGTGGGGATTTAGCATAATTTATGTTTTTTTAAAATAATGCAAGTCTGATAACGTTTCTATGGCAGGTGAATTAAGTAAGAACCTGCAATGTAGGAGACACAAAGGCATTAAAACAATGCAAAGAATTAAACTTTTCCAAAATAAAATTTCATTCAATAGACTCTTGTGTCAGCGTTCCAAATATCATGCAGAATTAAATCAGAGTCCAAGGCAGAGCTATCCTTAAAGTTCCAATTTAATAAGACAGACATGTTGGCATCGTACTGTGGAATCCCAATTCTGGAAGTTACATCGGATTCCCACCCAGTTGAAAGTTCCAACACCCACAAATCCATGACATGGTCCAATCTTCTTCTTCCATGCTGGCATCTCTACCCAGCTGCTTCCAGTCAGGTGCTGAGGTATGGAGACAAAAGATGACCTTGGCTTCTAGAAAAGAATGACAACAACACATTCCACAATTTTACTCCTTTCTATTCCCCCCTCCCAACTACTACACTAATGAAACAGCATAATGAAATAAGAGAGAGTGTGGCAGGCCAAAGATCCTAAAAGGGATATAACTGCAGGCCTGACATCTTGTGTTCTTGCACCTATTTATTAAAAGGATTAAACCTCGCCTACCATCTATAATCTGTTTCGCTTCGCATGTAAATCTAAGGAAAGACATTGGGAAAAAAATTGTTTTCTGTTTCTGGAACTGTTGTTGCTAATTAAGATAGGGGCAGAGAATATCATCCCCCAAATTTATCTACCTACAAATTGAGTGGAAGATTTTGTGTCCATCCCTACATTGCCTACCTTAGATATGATATTCTGGATGGAATTTAACTAGTGTTCACTTCCTCTTACAGCCTCCAGGCACACAGAATATTTCCTCACTAAAGATTTATAGCATCTCCCAATGATTGCTGTCTGATATAAGGTCATTCTTTATTAATAATAAACTGCTACCCAGATGCTCAAATGGCTTTATAAATTGTTAATGAAAAACTGCGCAGAGCCAGATAGAAGGAATTGCCAGAAACTGGAACTGTTCCCGTAGCAACATTGCTAATGTTGGAGAGTGTCTTTTGCATTAAACCTATTCCTTAGAGGAAAATTCTTGGTAGAGAAGATGGAAATTCTTGGTAGAAATTAAAAGGAAAGATTAGCGTTCTCCCACTCTGTATATGATAATTTCAATGGAGAGCCTACAGATCAGTACAGTTGTGTTTTCAAGAGTAAAGGATTATGATGCCCAGCAGCTACTGTGACTCAGTGACAGACCACCTGGAAAATACAGGAGAGACAATTTGCTTCACCTGTTTGCAAACTTCTCTATGTGCACTTTGGTCTCTGTATGATTGCTAATCACCGATTGGATCCTTTAAAGAAAAGAATGTAGCTACTTCAGGAAGTAAACTTAGGGCCTTTAAATAAATGATGCACTCCATGACTTAATTACAGTTTGCTACAGAGAAGGAAGAGGGTGCAAAAATTCAAAATGGCAACCATACAAAGCTACAACTTCCCCCTTTTTTGCATGTGTTGGGCATGAATAGCACATTAAAAGGGATGGGGCTTCAATCATGTTATCTTGAATTTTTTGAGCCCACACACTTCTTGTAGATACCAAGTTTCCCTTTTCCCCTGCCTCATAACCCTGATCAAATGCCTGGACTTTTGGGAGAACTCGTTCAGCAAAATGTACTGCAATCCCCAACACAGGGTGGTTAACATCTGTCCTTTGAGTTAAGATGAGTTAAGATAGGTCTTATAGATTATGATTTGATTCCAAAGGCTATTGTGAACAGTATTTTAAAATATAATAAGCTAAAAAATGGTATTTCCAAAGGTCCTTTTCCAGGAGGCAACTGGACTTCCCCGTTTTTCTTTGAAGATGTTTTATTTCTCATCCAAGAAAAAAGCCTCCTGAAAAAGCACCTTTGGGAAAACTATGATCTGGATGGCTGAGAATCTCCATAGATAAAAAGTGGTGCACAGACCATTCTTTGACATGTCAATTGCAAGCATGGGAACACAAATCATGCTAGTCTTTTTTTTTTATTTGTTCTTAAAATTGCCTAATTTTAACCATCATAATCAACATGCAGAAATCCCATGAGAGAGCTATCATGGTTTCTTTGGCAGACTAGCCACAATGGAAGTGTTCCTTGGAGTTCAGTAAGGTCTGGATCTTGAATGCCATGAGGCAAGAGCTAATTCAAAGGTGATGTTTGTAATTACATGCTTTGGTACTGATTTTTTTAAAAAATGTCAGTTAATGTTTCCTGAAGACAGATGTTTTCCATTACAAAGAAGAAATTCTAGGTGAAGATTTTTCTACATGTGTTGACAAATTGCCAGAATTTTGAAATTATTGTAACCTCTTACAAAAAATAAGAGGTATGTGCTTGATGTGGTGAGGATGGGAGGGAGAAGCATTTTATGAATGCTAAAGTGAATCTTTTGATTCTGGAAAAGAATGGTCAATAAAGTATTATTTAATTTATTCATTTAAAATTACACAATGAAACAAAGTTATAATTCACTTTTTGAATAACTTAACTGGATTTGGCAAAGGCTTCAGCTGACACAATGACATTGCATACAATTTCATCTTGCAGAAAAACTGAAGAATATAAATATAGTTGGATGTAGAGAAAGCTCCATAAAGTTTTGTTTGAATAACTTGTTGATGGATAGAAGTCAATGAATCCTCAAACGTTTTCAATGCATCACTGTAGCAGCTCAGTATGTGACTTGTTCTATGGATGGACACTTCATTTAAACTTCCTTCCCATTTAAACAAAGAACGTAGCTCTCTTAAGCCATTCAGAATTTTCAATTGAATAATATCCTTGCTAGGATCAGCTACTATAAAAGCATGTTATTTTTAAAAGGCAGGGAAATATGGGACACAGCAAGGAACAAAGTGAGATCATGATGTTTGTCACTTGACTCAGGCTGGCACCTGTAAATTGAACATTTGTTAAAATGCAACTGGTGTTGATTTTCACCTAGTGTATGGAATACAGAAAACGTAGACTTCCCCTGATCGAATTATATACAGAAAAATATTACTCAACTGTAAACTTTTGGATTTTCCCCTCCTCTTACAGATTCTGTACTCATAGGAGAATGGATAATTCTTTTGTTTTTATGCATTGATATGTACTACTTTAGAATCTGAATCTGCTTTGGCATTATCAATGGACTAATTGTGGACTAAAGAGAATTCTTGAGCAACAGCAAGGGAAGGGGACGCTACTGTTTCTCACTGCATTTCATTAATTGCCAAATAGTTTGTGTGTTATTGTAGTTATGAAGTTCCAGATGTTGATCAATGAGCTCTTATTTTTATCTGATGTATGATCTTTTAAAAATGCATGTTTGAATGAAGAAGATCCTAAAAAGATGAAGTGTTATAGGGGTGTCTCTTTAACTGAAACCAATATTTTCCTGGGACTGCACAACTACCTTGTGGGGCCCAGGAAAAGACACTGCTTCTTTAAGAATGTGCTGTTGGAAGAAATGTCTCTCTGGCTTCAGTTTCAAGTGGGAAGAAAGACACTGGAAACATGGAGGCTGATTGGAAAGATGGTTTACTGGTGGACAGGACCACATGGTTTGAGGTCTTGGGCAATTGAACACATGGGGGGAGGGGAAGGAGAGGGGGGAAGGGAGGAGATATTTATACCCTCTCTTGGGCCCCACCCAAGAGCAGGTTGGTTGTCAGACTCCCATGGGGGCATGCGGGGGTAACTTTGTATGTTGTCTTGAGTCCCAGGCTTGGTTGAATCTTGCTGAGTGATGAGGTAATGAAGCTAATCCTATCATGTCCAGAGGGTGAAGGTCTTAATCTCATCACACTGGAACTGAAGTGGGGGGCAGGGAGGTGCAGGGAGTTGCTTTGTCTTTAAAAACATGTTTTTCATTTTCTCATCCAGGGAAATATAATATTTTGCCTTTTTAATATTTCCTAGAATATTTGATTCTTCTAGGAGATGGGTGGGTGCTAACTTTCTACAGTGCTGATAGATAAAGACTGTGCATTCCCATCAGAAACACTTTTCTCATTTAGGATTCAACTAACTGCAGATCTCAATTCTGTAATTCTAAAGTTTTAATTGTTTAAAAATCTCATCTTCCAATTGAATAAGAAAGGGACAGAACATAATAATTACATCACCATGACTAAGATATTTTTCTACAAGGAAAAGAGCTGCTGAGATCGCTATAAGGAGGAAATTTTCATTATTTGGGAGTGGTGCAAATTATATTTTAAAATATATGTCTTTTTTGTATTTTTTTTATTAAATATTTTTTATTAAATGTTTTGATCTCTAAAAACAATAGGAAAGACACAGCAAAGAAAAAAACACAATAAGACAAAACAAAACACGGAACATACATAACAAAATAAAATATAAAATAAAATATATGTCTTTTATTCACAAAATAAATTTAGAAGAAATTATACAATTTTGATATTGGTTCAAGACCATAGGCTAAAGAGGCCAGTGCAAAGATGGCCAATAAGTTGTAAACTGCTCACCTTTCTTTAGATTCAGATCGATTGTGATGTTCTTTCCATGAGGAAAGGAAGGTGTTAATAATGCAATCTGGAGCCTCAACTAGAAAATCTATGCATCTTACTGTGCTGGAAGAGATTCATCTGGGAGAGTAAAGGCAAGAGGACACATACAGATTTTGGCCTGTAGTCATTTCTGAACGCTTAAGAAGGCAACTGGGCTCTCTATCATTTTCTGTATTGGTTGAAGAATCCCTGCTGTGATTGAAGGTTTTTCCACCCTGCTGTCTTCAGCTGCTTCTCTCCCATGCATAAACTGATAGAAAATGAAGCTGGTTTAAGAAATCGTTTTCTAAATATCATGCCTTCTCCATTTTGGTCACAGTGATGACCAGATGTTCTATCCTGATCAGACTTAACACATTTCCAACTAATGGGTTCTCCTACTTCCCCTGTAAGTATTGGGGGAGGAGCGAAAGTTTTATTATTTTTTCCTTTCATTTAGTCCAGTAGGAAAAACAATAGTTCAGTGTATGCAGTTAAAACAAAAACGCTAAATTGCAATAGCTACAGTTTCACTACAAAAAGAAAAGAAAAAACTAATGTTTTACCGTTCCACTAGTGAAGTTGGGAAAGAAAGACCCAACCTCTTATGGCAGGCAGCCCAGAATAAAGTGGTCATTGAAGGTGGAGACTAGGGACTAACCAGGGAGGTCTGGGAGGCAGGCCAGCCAGAGGACACACCAATCAATTGAAACAAAGACATTTGTATAAGATGGAATGAATTACATCAGGAAGAATGACTCCCCAGCTCGCACTAACAGAAGGAGATAAATTATTGACTCAGTTCAATAATACCTGAATGGAGGCTACCTTCCCAATAGCCTTGGAACAGACTGAGGATGATTCCATCCATTCATGCCCTCCCCAAATGATGAGCGCACTGTCCAAACCTTAACTCAAGCAAGAAGTATGAATCAGTTCTAAACTGTTCTCAATTCTCCTTAGAGGTGATCCTGGTTTAGCAGATGCTTTATTTAGCAACTGTTTGCAGTTACAACAGTGATAAAAAGACAACTTGTTAACTAATCTTTACATGTCTGTAAATCAAAGAAAAGCTGAAGCAAGATGATAAGTAGAGTCACCATTTCATTTATCATCCTCTTCGCTTCATAACTTGAGTTGTTGCTTCTAACTGTGCTCACTAAACTAGGACTACCTGTCCTACTCCATTATTGAACTTTGGGTCAAGGAATCCATCATTGCTGCTGGATAGTAGAAAGGTAGCTGTAGTAATGACCACAATTGAGCCCAAAATTTCTGTTGCTAAGTGAGACAGTTGTTAAGTGACTTTTGTCTCATTTCATGATATTCCTTGCAACCCTTAAGGGAATCACTGCAGTTGTTAAGTTAGTAACAGAATTGTTAAGTGAATCTGGCTTCCCCATTAACTATGCTTGTCAAAAAGTTGCAAAAGGGGATCACATAATCCTGGGACACTTCAACCATCATAAATATGAACCAGTTGACAAGCACCCAAATTTTGAGCACCTGGGGTTGTGAAAAATGGTCATAAGTCACTTTTTTTTTACTGATGATGTAACTTTGAATGGTCCCAAAATGAACTGTTTTAAGGCAAGAACTCCTTGCATAAATCAAATAAACATTTGTTGTTGTTCAATAGCAGGGTCACGCCACATAATTAAATAAGCCATAGTGCTAGAAGTGTAAAATATAACAGATTAAAAGTATGACAGGACTGTTCCCTTTTCAAACATTTCGTGCTCTCCAGAATTTGGCAGCCTGAATAGCCACCTCACTGCCTAATGCCTGTTGAGATAAGAAACGAATGCAAAAGGAACAACTATGAGCATGATTTGTGATTCAGAGCCTCCAGTTTTCTTAAAAGGATCAGCTGTCCCAAACCTAACCCTTTCCCATTGCTTTGAAACATATGCAACTTAGAAGAAATGCCAAGTTACGGGAGACAATGATTATCCTCCTTCATCCATCTCGGCTGTCATCTAATTTTATAGCAACGTATTCTTCCTCTTTTGAAGAAAGAAAGAAAGAACCTCATCAATATGATCCAGAATATTTTTGCTTTTATTTTTCCACCTTAAGTGAGGAATGTTATAATAAACATGAGTCTTGGCATTAGATGAATCAATTGCAAAGATGCAGGGTTTATTCAATTAGAGGTGCTCTACTTGCTTGGATGAATTTCAAGGAGTGAGAATGCTGGGCTTTGTGGAAGGGGGAGCATAGTTCTAAGAAGATCAAGTCCTGCAGAGAATCACCATCTGTGATGATTGGGTGGTGAAACCACCAGTTGAAAGATGGCAACACTAGGTACTTCCTGGCAGGTTATATTTCAGCAAGAGAAGGGGAGTGAAGGGAGAGATTGAGAAAGTGCAGGTGGAAGGACAGTTCCAGGCAAAGCTCAAAATCCTTAGAGATAACTCCCATTTCTTCTGCTTTGGGGAGCCTTTTCCATCAAGAAAACAGAATTGGGAATTATTGTAGGGCCAGAGTGAGTTGATATTGGTTAGGATATAAATGTTGCTGCTCAGTGGTGGGATTCAACCAGTGCAACAACCCGTTCACTCCGCGGCCACAGTGGGTTTGAAAATAGCTCCAAAAACTTACCTTCTACTGCAATAAAATAGTTGAAGGGCAGCAATCTCTCTGCCTTGCCTATCATCTGGACTTCAGAAAAAAGGAAATATAGGTCAGTATAGCACAAAGGCGGGCGGGCGGGCGGGTGGGTGGGCCCACCTAATCGTCGGAGCTACTGATTCGCCTGAACCAGTCTGAACTGGCTGAATTCCATCCCTGTTTCTGCTCCTATAAAGGACCATTTGTTCCTTTGTTCCTATATTGTTTTTACATAGCTTGTTCCTATATAGCTAGGTGATATTGATCTAGCAGATGATACTCACTTTGTCAAGGACCTAGGTGTACTTATCTCTGATGATCTATGCTCCAAAGTTCACTTTAACATTGTTGCTAAAAAAGCATTATGAGTTGTAAATTTAATTTTGCACAGGTTTTTTTCCTGGAAACATTGTATTTCTAATTAGAGCTTATAAAACCTATGCTAGACCAATCTTAGAGTATTGTTCAACTGTTTGGAATCCCCACCATATATCTGACATCAGTACAATGGAGCGGGTTCAGAAGTATTTCACGAGAAAAGTCTTGCACTCTTTTGTACACAATAGAATTCCCCACTAGGCTCGAAATTCTCAGTTTGGATAACTTAGAACTGCATCACTTGCAGTCAGACCTAGGTATTGCATACAAAATTATATGTAGTAAGGTTTTACCTGTAAATGACTTTTTTTGTTTTAATTGCAATAATACGTGCACTGCTTTAAATTTAATGTAAATCGTTCTAAACAACAAAATATGATTTCTGTAATAGAGTTGTCAAAGTCTGGAATGCTCCACTTGTTTCAGCTACAAATGTTCACAGTTTCAGTCACAAATTGACTGCCATGGACCTTACAACATACTTAAATGATTAGTAGAGAAGGCGTGCATCAATGCTTATTGTCCCTGTCACTGTATTTTTATTGTTTTATTCTTGTTCTCATTTTTGCTTGACAAATTTTAATAAATAAACAAAAATAAAATAAATATTAGCCAAGTGTCTCTGCTATGCTTGATCTTCCGATGTTCCACCCCGTTGAGAATTTACAAAACCCTCAAAGGAGTTTATGCTGGCAGCAAAGCAAAAGGATATATAAGGAAAAGATTCCCTTACAGAAACAAAAGGCTTGGAGTGTCATCTTGTTTTGAAGCCATCGCCAGAGAAGTAAGTAGAGTTATTAGAGGGGGCTTTCCTAGCCTGATATTCTCCAGACAAGTCAAAGTACTGTACATATTCCACTGGCCGGGCGTGCTAGCTTGGAGATCTGCCAGTTGCCTGCTGATTTTTCAGTGCACAACTTGAACAGCACAGAGGATGGATCAGTTAAGCCATCAAGCTATGACAGAGGCAACCAGCAAACAAGATTCAAACTCTAATTTTCAAGATAAAGGTGTTTGAATTACCTTGTTCAGTCATTCAGTTTAACATATCTGAGACAATTTATATGAAAGCAAAATAATGGAATACAGGTAGTCCTCTACTTACAACAGTCCATTTAGTGACTGTTCAGAGTTACAATGGCACTGACAAAAGTGACTTTTGATCCTTTTTCACAGTTACGACCTTTGCAGCATCCCCATGACCGTGTGATCAAACTTCAAAAGCTTGGCAACTGGTTCATATTTATGGCCGTTGCTGTGTCTCAAGGTTATGTAATCATCTTTTGCGGCCTTCTGAGAAACAAAATCAATGGGGAAGGCAGATTCCCTTAACAATTGGGTTATTCACTTATCAACAGCAGTGATTCATTTAACAACTGAGGCAAGAAAGGTTGTAAAATGAGGCAAAACTCACCTAACGTACTGTATGTCTGAGTTAACACCAGAAATGTTGGGCTCAATTGTGGTCGTAAGTTGAGGACTACCTATAACAGAATAACAGAGTTGGAAGAGACCTTTGAGGTCTTCTAATCCAATCCCCTGCTCAAGCAGAAGAACCTATACCAATTCAGACAAGTGGTTATTCAATTTCTTTTTAAAAGCCTCCAGGAATGAAGCATCTACAACTTTTGAAGGCAAGCCCTTCTGCTGGTTTATTATTCTCACTGTCAGGAAATTTCTCTCCAGTTCTAGATTGCTTCTCTCCTTGGTTAGTTCCTAACCATTGCTTCTGGTCTTGCCTTCTGGTGCTTTGGAAGATAGGTTGACCTCCCTCTTCTTTGTGACACCCCCTCAAATATTAGGACACTGCTATCATGTCACCTCTAGTCCTTCTTTTCACTAGACTAGCAATACCCACTCCTGAAACCATTCTTCATAGGTTTTAACCTAATCATCTTTGTTGCTCCTCTGCACTCTTTCCAGAGTCTGGGAAATGGGAAAGAGGTAATATAGAATGCATTAAGCAGTTTACAGAGTCATCCTATTGCCCCCAACAATCTGGGTCCTCCTTTTACCCAATTCAGAAGGACGGAAGGAGATTCTAACAGAGACAGACAGACAGATAGATGTCATTCTGATTGCCAGCTTCTCTTCACTAGATGTGCTAGGGGGGAGGCCATCGAAGAAGAATGGTAGACTTAATGGCCAAAATGGCCTCTTCAAACTCTATGATTCAAATCTTCTATCTCTTAGTGCATCCATGAGAATTTTAGTGAAGTTTTCTTTTCCTATGAAAAAGAACTAAAGACAATCTATTTCCCATTATACTAAATGAGAATATTTTTTAAAAAAAATTTCTACATATCACTATTAAAAAGTATTCAACTTGTCAAAACAACCAAGAGATCTTGAATTTTAATCAGAAATTGAAATAGGGGTTTCTTTCAAATGCATCCTTTCCTATCTAACAAAGCTGATAGATCTAAACAGCAAAACAATAACAATGTATTTATCTACTAATCCAGGTTGGAAACCTGATGTAGCCTGGATCCATCATGATTTAGAAAATGTCAATTTTCATCACCATTTAAGAATCTGCCAGAGCTTCGTGCACAAATTTTGTACAAAGTTTACAGGACAGTTAAAAAGTGGCAGTATCTTCTTTAACTGTTCTAAATGTTGTAAAATGTGTTGCAATGTGATCAGAACCTTTGAACTCCCTTTTACAAGATGGGATGACTGAGCTATTTTAGTATTCTCTTTGGGATTTAACCTCAAACGTTAACCATGACAACCATTTAGAGCTACATGTAAACCGTGGGTGGGCATAGTTCCTGCTAACTCGACCTCTCTCTTTTTCACAACAGTGAAAGGAAATTGTGATCTGAAGCTGACATTTCCTTCAAGCATTGTTCCTCTGAGGCCACAATTCACTGATAACACCATTTTGAAGTATCTGGATTAAATCCAGGAAACATTGGACATACTGTACAGAGAGGATCTGGTTCAGATTAGACATTTTATAGTTTGCCACACATGCTAACTTTAGTCTTTTCTTGTTTTCAAAGCTCTTTCTCTCCTGGCCAACAGATCCTCAACTTTTCCCTTTTGGCTCAATGGATAATATTTCCTACTCAGATATGACATTTCTTTGCCCTCTATAAACTCTGAGTGTCCTTTCTGTCCCATAATCTAAATATCTAGTCACACAACACTTACCCCAAACCTGAAGCAGATCATTTAGCAAGCTGTTATAGCAGATACTTCCCTGATTCACTGTTACATAAAAAAGGGGTGGGGGATGTTCAGCATTATCAGACTTGCAAGATTCTGTTATTATAACCAATCTCCATAAAGGTGTGAATTTTATTTTCTGATCTGGTCTATTTAGTAAGGCTCATACATTTCCTTATATAGACCTGAACAACAAAGATATATACATACCAGGAGTGGGTTCAGGCAGAAACTACTGCTGGTTCGCTCAGGGAACTGTGCATGCACAGTACAACTAAAATTGCTTTGCGCGTGTGCAGAAGCAAAAAACAAGATGGCGGCGCCTAGGTTGCCACCAGGAGAACAGGTTCGGGAGCGTAGCAGGCCTAGGTCGCACCCAGTTCCAGTGACCCAGGCTGCCAAGCTACTACTGGTTCAGCCGAATCAGTCCAGACTGGTAGGAACCCACCACTGATACATACATACATACGTACGTACGTACATACATACATACATACATACACACACACACACACACACACACACACACCAGTGGTAAGTTCCTACTGGTTTGGACCAGTTCAGCTGAGTAAGTACCTGAACCGGTCCTATTGTCAGCAGTCCCATTTTGATTTTTGGTTCTGTGTATGCACAGAACAATTTCCATTGCAGAAATTTTTTTTTTTTTTTGCACTGAACCGGCAGTAATATATTGAATATTGTATTGTTCTAAATGTTTTTAATAATTGTAGGTGGGTGTTGCTTTTGGTTTTTAATTTCCTGTGAACTACCCAGAGTTGCATTTGCAAGATGGAGAGGCAAATTATTTAAATGAACACACAAATAGTGCTGCTGCAAAAACAATGAGATTTGATTGTCTAATAAATTACATTGAAGATGGGCCTCTCTAGCCATCCAAATATAAGGGTGTTTCCTTGTGATCCTTTTATATATGGGAAGATAAAGTAAGATAAATGTGATTCATAAATATTACACAGTACTTTGCATGGAAAATATTTAATTTGACCACCACTTTCTTTTATACTGGCTGTTTAACCCAATAACAATACAATTAGGAGCATCTGTTTCCCAGTGCAGCTGAGGAGTTAGCCAAGGTTACATTTTCTCTGAAGATCAGCATGACATATTAAGTGAAACATCAACTACTATTAAATGTTCTAAGCAAACTTGAAATAAGAGTGATCCAGATCGGAAAAACTTCAATGTTCAAAGGAAATGGTGTTTGGGAACATTTTTAGCAGAGTCAGCTACATACTTTGAACCATATTTCTAGCTTCTGGTTTTGATTTGCAAGATGTCACACACTATATTATATCAAGATTACTTTCATTATCTTTCTATCTTTCTATCTATCTATCATTTATCTATTTATCTATCACCATCACCTACCCATCTATTTATCTGTGCCTAGAAACCCAGAGACCCGGGTTTTAGTCCTCACTTAGAAATGAAAGCTGGCTTGGTAAGTTTGAGCCAACTACTTTCTCTCAGCCCTAACTGGGAAATTTAAAAAAAATTGTTAACCAATCTGCACTGGACCAATATAATAGATTACAGTCTATAATTATTAATGAAGAAAACTTCAGCCTATAGAAGAGTCATCTGATCTGATAAATGCATATATATACATAGATGCACAGAGAGAGAAGTATATAGCAAAGCCCACTTTTTAGCATGCTACTTAGAACACAGCTGTAGCTAATTAACAGAAATGAAGGCAAACACCACACATATCCATGCAGCCTCAAACTCCCAGACAGAACAAAACACAAAGAAACAGATTGCTGGTTAAACAAAGCCAACAACTATCTTCCCAGAACATGGGTTCGTAAAATGGAGTGGTCTCTTATATCTATAGTCTTCCATAGTCTTCCACCTCTTGGGTATTTTTTCAGTCCATTGACTGAATAGGTACTTTCTATCAGAGGTGGATTGCTCCCAGTTCAGCCCGGAATGGATGAACTGGTAGCAGGGGCAGCAAGAGGCTCCACCCACCCACCCAGAACCTTCTGCGAACCAGTAGTAAAACAATTAGAAACCCACTACTGCTTTCTATGATGAATATTCCACAGGACGGAGCTCTCTGCATTCTAGGGAGTAGTACCATATTAGTTCATATGTTTGTTCCAGAAGTAGATCTTAGATCTTGATTTGATCACAGAAAATATTAGATTTTCCTCTAAAAGTATCTGCCCGAGATAGTGGTTACACATTGCTGACAATTATAATGTTGTTCTATTCATACGTAGTCTTATTATGTTAGATTTTCCAAATCGCCCCACTGTTATCAACTCCTGTAAGTGCCTGGCCCTTTCCTCTACTGTTTCATCTAGCTGTCTGCACTTATTTATTTAATTCAACACCTCACATTTGGCTTATAGCAATTATTACCAAATCATTGGCTGTCTTCAAATGTCTTGCTGTGCAAAACAAAATCCATAATTTTTCCAATGGTTCAGAACTTTGAATAAACCTAATAAAAACTGTTATAGAACTTTCTTATTCTTTAAATCCATACATTCTTTTGTTTTTTCTTCTTCTGTATCTTGCCATCTGGGGTAGATTTCCCCTCCATTTAGTTCTTATTTCAGTATTCCACTCTTTCCATTTTCAGACACAAACCAATCACCATAAATATCAGCAAATTTAATTTCTTTATATTCATTTTCCACTTTGATTTTTTGAGTTTTAATCACCATGTTTTCCACTTGATAAACATCCTCAACTTCTTCATCATATTTTGCTGTTAGATGCTCTAAGTCTTCCAGCTTCTTCTCTATCCTCTCATATGTATTTGATAATTTCTGTATTTCTGAGAATATCTTTTGTAGACTTAAGGTTTCTTTCTGCTGCTGAAATTGTGCCATTATGTCCAGATAACAAACACAGCTGCTCTAGCTTGTAAGGTTAATAAGATTAAGCATAGATTCACAACAACATTTTATTTTCACTTTTCGCTGGTTAAAGATATACTTCAAAGGGACATCTGTATGCTTTCCTTCTTATCACTCTCTATAAACAAGCAGTGAGACTTTGTAGTGCCAAGCCAAAATAATCAGTGAGAAAAATAAGAATGTTTCATTTCCAATATACAAACCTTCCAGTCTCTGAATAACAGTGTTATTATTGCAATTTTCCTTGTTTCTTTTTGTATCTTTTTTGTATTTCAAGTTTTGAAAAAAGTCCGATTCTTGAATGAGTTAGGAGAACACCCATTGTAATGAAAGAGGAGAATTTTAGTCCATATGTTACAGAGAATAATAAAAGACAAAAATAGAAGAAGAAAACTTAATCCATTCATTTTAAAAGGCTTGCATAAATTCCATCCATAAAGGTAGCATTTAAAAAGTAAGATAACCCAGTGTCCAAAACCATTCCAAATTTCACTCCGCCGCTTATTTCTTCTGTTCTCCCATTTAAATTAATTTTAAGTTTTTTATAGGCAGTCTCTTTTTAAAATGGTAAAAGTTCCTCACCAGCTGGAAACACTTTCTCTTTCTATATCATTCCATTTTGGAGCTGCCCCAACTTTGTCAGCCTTGGCTGGATTTTTTGTCACTGGCTTGAAGAACTTCTCTTGCATCGATCAGGAACTTTGCAATGTCTCTGAGGTCAGCAAGATGTATTCTTCCTGTTCACTGTCTCTGCGGGATGGTCTGATTGGACCACCCAGCAGCAAAAGTATCGGCTACGGTCTCAGAGCATTGAGACCGTACGTCCATATCGCCGCGATGTTTATTAGCAATATCATTGATAACACTACTGACAATCAAAGATAAGGTGATTAAGGAAACAGAAGAAGGGCATCGAGATTACATGAGAGATTTTATAAGCAAGGAGTTGCTAAAAGGAGTCCATACAAAGTTGATTAAGGAGATGATTAGAGGACTGACACCACAAATGGCAGAAGATATGAGACTGTTTTGCTACTGGAACAATACAGGTTGATAGATGGAAGAGTATAATTTAAAACTAGTTAAACTTAGAAAAATTTAGTGACAATAGATATAGTTAAATAAATAATTGATAATGTTACTAATGTATACAATGTATAGTGTCATGATGTGTAGTAATTGAATATTGAATGGTACGCATGAAAGGAAGATTATAAATCCCTTTGGATTATATATAAAGGTTAATAAAAAAGAACTAAGTTAGATACACTTAAAATTTTGATGATTAGGGGGAAAATGTTATGATACAGGATATAGTTAAATAAAGGAGAGATAAGTATAACAACGTATATATAGATATGGATACAATATAAGGAAACTGGATGTAAATTGTAAACAGTGATTTGGAAAGGAGGATTAGAAAATTTTGTTATTAAATATTACGAATATTTAGCTAGAATAGGACATAAGGATTCAGTATTAATGAAGGATTTTAGAAATTGTAAATGAAAGGCTAGTATGTGGTTATGTATTAAATCTTCGTATATTTTATGATCAAGGACACTTAAACAATTATAGTCAAATGAAAATGGAGATATGATGATGGTAACGTGTATAAATATCTGAGTTAAAATACTTGAGTTAATATGAATTATATTTGTTGACTGTGAAAGAGATGCACGAAAGTCTTTTTGTAACCAACTGATACACTTTCTACAGCATGTAAAGAAGGATGTGTTTTGTTTGTTTTGAAAATTAAAAATTAAAAAAAATATTTTAAAAAAGAACTTCCTTGTTAAAGCCATCTTTATAATGTGTTGGAATAAAAATCCCCAGAACAGCAGAGCCAGAGAATAATGAAGGTGTTTACGAGCAAATCTTGAGAGCAGTAAGTTGGGCAAAGCTGTTTTATAATAAAATGTAAGCCCATCATTTCAGAAATGCATAGAGTAAGAGCAGCAGCAGCCAAATACCATCCATTCATGGCCATAATTTGATATAAATTGCAAATACATTTTATCTTCACTATTGCTCACAATAACTGTGACTGTGAGGAGTTGTTGTTCACTAAAGTCATCAATGATCCACACCTGTTTACTTCTCCACTTTCTGTACTTCTCATTTTCTCAGCCTGGAATAAAGTCATCTGCTTTCATCATATATCAATGCTCCATTGTTTTCCCACCCTCTATTAACAGTACTGCAAAGTTTCCTTTAACTGTATTCTTTTTTTTTTGTACTTTTAATTTGCAGAGTAAGAATTTTTCTGTGAAGCTAAAGTAACAGTTCTTTTGGGCTACAGCATTTCCATGAACCATTCAAAAGCGAAAGAACAGCCTTCTCCCTATCGTCTTGAATATTGTAGCATCAGAATTGTGATTGTACTATATCAGTGGTGGGTTCTAGATCCCGTCACAACCGTTATGCTGCGACAGGGCCAAGCATCCACCACCTGCACATGCGCTGCGTGCACATGTGCACCCACCACCACCTGCAACGCTCCAGCTACTTGGTGGAGCATTGCGCAGGCGCCGTATGCTCCATGCGTGTGTGCAAATGTCCTGGTTGGATCAAATACAGGTAAGGAGGGTGGGTGGGCGGGTGGGTCCTCCGGGGCACCATACCGGAATGGTACCTGGTGCTCCCAGCATGACTGTACTGGGGCATACCAGCTGTAACCCACCTCTGTACTATATCGTAAGGGGGGGGAGAAGAAAATATCTGCTTTAGCATCAAAGAGATTATGTTAGCATCAAAGAGAAATATGTTGTTTGTGTTGCACAAACATCAGGAAGAGTAAAAGGACAGCACAGGTACTGGTGAGTAGGCAGAATTGGCCAGGGATGGGAAGAACGAGAAGCGAAGGAACAGTGAATCAAATCCTGCAAAGGCCATAGTCCAGATTGAGCACACCCACGTTGCAATCCAGACTGACATTTCTAAAATTGACTTTGTTTGTTTGCTTCCTTGTTTGTTTGTTTGGCTGCTCGATCAAATAATATGATTCTGGGCAGCATACAGCATAAAAAACAAACAATAAATGTTTAAAAACCCACCATATAAGAAGAGGATAAGAAACAGGCAGGACAGCATAGGATGCCGTACACAACTGACCTTAAATTTAGGGGCCACCTTCCTTTCAGATAAATATGAGTATGAACAAGCAAATCAAATGCAGAACCCTCGTGTTACTTCATTCCCAGGAAGCAAAACCTTCATGAATTTAACTCCCATCTGCAAGGAAATCTCCTGGCTCAGAAGACTGGAATGCATTTGACCGTGAGACTAATCATTATTGCTCCCTTTTCCAGGTGATGCCTTCCCAGGGAACCTGAAGCAGGGGTTTGGTTTAAATTCACATGTCAGCCAAGCCAATATTTTAACCTATATTCCACAGTCGGGGTGACACAAGAGCTCTCTCACAGCACCTAGTTTATCACTCCCCGTAGCACTATACCAATCCTCTTGTCTTTTCCCCCACTCCTCATCTGGAATTCCTAGCGGGAACCCCACCATCATGATGCCTGTGCATTGGAGACAGCTTCCTTATTAATGGTTTTGGCAAGAACCCGAAGACTGTTTATCAAGAAGAGGAGGTTGAAAGATGATACCCTCATTCATACTTGAAGGAAGAACCAGATCAGTTCCTCTCCCACACAGACTTGCCCCCACATATTTTTGAGCGTAGCTGTGTTGTGTTTATGATGATCGATTTCAGACATTTTTTAGCTGCTGACACCTTAGGTTCATGGCATGGCAGCTGATAGATTCTCCCTCTTTTGTGGAAGAAGAATGGCTGACCTTTTTTTCTCCCCAAACTCCTATCACGGGTTAGCCTATTATCCTCTTTCTTGGCCCCATGCCATGGGAAAAAGGATGGAAAGACATTCTGAAGCCTGATGGCACATATTTGATGGATAGCAGGAAAAGAAGAGGGAGCGCATTGAAAATCATTGGATATGGCAGGATTCCCAAGACTGGACCAGCCTAGAGGAGGTGTTTAATTTTTTTATTTTCTATTTATTTTGTCAAGCATGTCTTAAATAACATATATAAGTATAAATATGATTTTGAATACATGAAATGGATACGAATAAAAGGGAACATCAGAGGTCCTTTCCCCAGTCTCTGCCCAGCTTTTCTGAAAACAATTTTAGATTGCTCTCAAGACATATAATCCATAGGACCACTTTCAAAAATAGTAGTCAAGAAATCTATCATGCTTGTAACATAAGTACTCCTTTACGCCTATCATTGCTACAATTCAGTTGAAAGGACAGATTTCATCCCAGCTGGTAGGCTTTCCTGAGACCACTTAGTATGCAGTATTTTGTCAGAGGATCAGATGGCACAACTGTGAAAAGGGTAGTAAAACAGCACCAGATTAACACAGGAGCAGTTTACCAAGCACTGTTTCTATTCTACCTTGGGAGGAAGCATACAGGAATTGTGCTGAGGGCATACTTAGTGGATTGGAGTCTCTCAAATCCAGTAATTCAAAGACCAAGTAAACATGACAATTTTCACTTTTTAAGGGCAAATACTCATTTGTTGTGCATTTTGGGGAACTATTGGACAATACTATGATGGTACCAAACAGCAGTTTAGACTGCTTCCATTATTCTAAATAACTCTTTCCCATTTCTCCAGACAACAGTTTGAATGAAGTCAAACACATTGGGAAGACAATGGATCGGAGAACCCAGATTTAAATTATCTGGGATCACCAGTTGTTGTTGAACTGTAAGCATCATCATTTCCAGGCAAAAGGGACAATGAACAAGGGTGGTGGCATTTGTAGCCTAAGATTTCAGATTGGAAGTACTTTTCCCATGCAACACCTAATAAATTTAAAGTTCTATTTACTTAAGTGATTTGAAAATAGGATCCAACCAAAGACAACTTAATCCAGCCAATGAAGATTTAACTTCTTCCCGTAAGTAAAACTTCTGTCTATTAAAAGCAGCATATTTCTGTGAACTAAGGGCTACAGTGTGTGAGAGAGAGGGGGGGAGAGGGGAAGGGAGGGCAGGAGGGAGGGAGGGAGAGAGAGAGAGAGAGAGAAAGAGAGAGAGAGATGACCATGGTAGAGTCCAGCAAGGTTCTTATTGTTCTAAGATATATTCAGAACTTCTGTGTAAATGTTTTTAAAAGCACAATGCATTTAGAGATTTAAAAAATGAATCACAGCTGCTTCCTATGCTTGAGGCAAATAAGTTCAAGTTGATTTGATAGTGCTGTCATTGACCAGGGTTGATTGCACTTGTTGACTTCTTACATCCCACTTCATCTCTGGTCAAGTTGTTGTTTGAAGTACTACATTAATCTACAAAACTGTTTAGCCAGATTTGCTGCTGCTGTTGCTGCTATTTTTACAAATACAAAAGCAGAGTTGGAAGGGACCTCGGAGGTCTTCTAGTCCAACCCCCTGCCTAGGCAGGAAACCCTATACCATTTCAGACACATAACTATCCAACATCTTCTTAAAAACTCCAGTGTGTTAAGGCATTCATAACTTCTGGAGGCAAGCTGTTCCACTGATTAATTGTTCTTAGGGTCAGGAAATTTCTCCTCAGTTCTAAGTTGCTTCTCTCCTTCATTAGTTTCCATACATTGCTTCTTGTTCTGCCCTCAGGTGCCTTGGAGAATAGTTTGACTCCCTCTTCTTTGTGGCAACCCCTGAGATATTGAAACACTGCTATCATGTCTCCCCTAGTCCTTCTTTTCATTAAACTAGACATACCCAGTTCCTGCAACCGTTCTCATATGTTTTAGTCTCCAGTCCCCTAATCATCTTTGTTGCTCTTCTCTGCACTCTTTCTAGAGTCTCCACATCTTTTCTACATCGTGGCGACCAAAACTGAATGCAGTATTCCAAGTGTGGCCTTACCAAGGCATTATAAAGTGGTATTAACACTTCACATGATCTTGATTCTATCTCTCTGTTTATATCGCCTAGAACTGTGTTGGTTTTTTTGGCAGCTGCTGCACACTGCTGGCTCATAATTAAATGGTTGTCCAGTAGGACTCCAAGATCCCTCTCACAATTACTACTATTGAGCAAGGTACCACCTATACTGTACCTGTGCATTTCGTTTTTCTTGCCTAAATGTAGAATCTTACTCTTTTCACCACTGAATTTCATTTTATTAGATAGTGCCCAATGTTCAAGTTTGTCAAGATCCTTCTGTATCTTAAGCCTATCTTCTAGAGTGTTGGCTATTCCTGCCAGCTTGGTGTCATCTGCAAATTTGATGAGTTCCCATTTGTTCCCTCATCCAAATCATTGATGAAGATGTTGAAGAGTACTGGGCCCAAAACAGAGCCTTGGGGTACTCCACTGCATACTTCCCTCCATGAAGATGCAGTTCCATTGAGGACTACATGTTAAGTGCGGTTGGTCAGCCAGTTACAAATCCATCTGGTGGTGGTGCTGTCTAACCCACATTCTTCTACTCTATCTAGTAGTAGGTTATGGTCTACCTTATCAAATGCCTTACTGAAATCCAAGTAAACTATATTGATGCCATTCCTCTGGTCCACTAATTTTGTCACTTTGTCAAAGAATGCAATAAGATTAGTCTGGCATGATCTGTTTTTGACAAACCCATGTTGGCTTTTGGCTATTACTTTGTTTACTTCTAGATGTTCACTAATTCGTTGCTTGATTATCTTTTCCAGAATCTTTCCTGGTATTGAGGTCAGGCTGATAGATCTATAGTTTCCTGGATCTATTTTTTTTCCTTTTTTGAAGATGGGAACCACATCAGCTCTTTTCCAGTCCTCTGGCAGTTCCCCGGTGCTCCAGGATCTCTGAAAGATATAGTTCAGTGGTTCTGAGATCTCGTCTGCCAGTTCCTTCAGAACCCTGGGGTGTAATCCATCCGGTCCTGTTGATTTGAACTCATCTAGGGTAGACAGGTGCTCACTTACCATAATTTTCCCTATTTCAACTTGTGTTCCTAATCTGATTTTTGTGGTGCTGTTTTTGATAGGTTGGACTGTTTTATCCCTTTGTGTAAATACAGATGCAAAACATGAGTAGTTCTGCTTTCTCCCTGTTGCTTGTCACCTTCTTGCCACTTTCTCCCAGCAATGGACCAATTGTTTCCTTAAATTTTTTCTTATTTTTAACATGTTGAAAGAAGCTTTTTTGTTATTTTTTATTTTTGTGGCAAGTCTTTCTTCATTGTGAGCCTTAGCTTTCCTCACTTCATCTTTACAGGTTCGGGCTATTTGCTGATATTCTGCCTTAGTTATGTCCCCGTCTTTCCACTTTTTATACTTATCTTTTTTTGTCTTTCAATTTGTAAGAGAGTTCTTTATGCAGCCATGCTGGTTTCTTTTGGGAGCTGTTATTTTTCTTCTTCACTGGTATTGTGCTAGACTGGGCTTTTGTAATCTCATTTTTCAAAATTTCCCAAGCTTCTTGAGTTGTTTTCCCCTTGACGATTCTCATCCATGGAATTCTTCCCAAGCTCTCTCTAAGTTTATTGAAATTAGCTCTCTTATAGTCCAAGACTCTAGTTTGACTTTGTTCTACTACTTGTGTTTGCATAATGTTCAATTCCAATATCGCATAGTCACTTGTCCCCAGGATTCCTGTGGCTTCAACACCTTCTATCATTTTCTCTCTGTTAGTGAGAATTAAGTCCAATATGGCTGATCCCCTTGTTCCCTTCTCTACTTTTTGGAAAACAAAGTTGTCTTCTAGGTTTGTTAGGAACCTGTTGGATCTTCCACTTGGTGCAGAGTTTGTTTCCCAGTTGATGTCAGGGTAGTTAAAATCCCCCATTACTATTGTGGTGTGCTTTCTACATATCTTAGTAAACTGACTAGTACTTTCATACTTTTCTTCCTCCCAGAAGTATTACCAACAAACAAGATTACCAGCTTACCAGATTACCAACAAACAAGAACAATCTTAAATAAAACTTGGCTTAAAATGAACAATACTTAAATACTTAAATATAAAAACTCTGTTTCAAAACCCTACCCAAACTGCTGTTTTTAACCTGTAAAGCCATAAATATCTCTAAGGGAAAGATATCCAGAACAGCATTTCCCATATTTTCCAACCATTAAAGAGGGGCAACATGGTGCACTTGTTGATTTTTGGACTGGGACCAGTAAGACCTCAGTTCTAGCCCACTGTTAGCCAGAAAAAAATCAATGAATAATTTTGGGAAAGTTTTTCTGTTTCAGCTCTATACTAAAGGGTTGTTGCTGGATATATTAGAGGAGGACATGATCTATATGTTGCCTTGTGTTCCTGGGTTATAAATCTAAAAACTAAATACATTCCCAAGTTGCTTCTTTGGAAGGTCTTTCTGAATGAAATAAGTCAGAGAACAATGTCAGACTGGATCTGCTGTGGCACAACTCAATTTCTGAATTTTCCAGATATCGTATTCAGGGGTGGGCCGCTACAGGTTCGCCCGGGTTTGAGAGAACCCGTAAGCTAATGTTATGGCTGGTTCGGAGAACCTCCAAATCCCACCCCTGGCTGGCCCCACCCACCCCACTCTGCGAGCCAGTTTTGGATGCAAGGTAAGTGCAGGGCCTGTGTGGAGGCTCAGGGAGGGGGAAAGGGATCCTCTGGAAGACCTCCAGAGCCCAGGGGAAGGTAGTTTTCACCCTCCCAGAGGCTCAAGGAAAGCCTCCAGAGCCTAGGGAAGGCGAAAATGTCCCCCCACCATGGTGCAGGAGGCTGACTAGGCCATGCCCACCATGGGCATGCCCACCCAGGAATGGGGCAGACAACCCTTTGCTGAAATTTTTGAAGCCCACCCCTGACCGTATTGCTAACTGTAGCACAATTCCACACCAAATAACATGCTGGTGCAGTTTGTTGTCATTTATTAAATGGTAACAGAGGTCTCACCCTGCAGCAGTTACAGTATTATCCCAAATTAATTCCCTGCATTACTTTGTGGTCCAGGCATCATATGTACTATTACCATTTTTTAAAAAAAGTCAACACACTTCACACTTGGCTATCAGCGGGTTAAATTGAAGGCCTCTGGGGACAAACATTCATCAGTTCAGAAGATGACCCAGCATGCCACAGCTGCAGATACTTTCTCAATCTTGCCATAAAATATCAATCTAGTTTGTAGATCATCACCAGTTTATAAAATATGAGGGCGAGAAATATGGGGCAAATGATTTGTCTGCAAATTAATGTGTATATCAGAGGCATTTAAAAGTGTTTTCCTCCACAATAGAGCTTTGAAATAACTGAAAGACATTCAGAGTTCACCTTTGGCATACTTATTATATCTGTAGGAGGCCACCGAAGTCTAGTGTCTTTTTTAGCATTGTGCCATCTAGTGCTTGAAAACCAAATAAAAGACCAGGCAAATCCCATACAATTTTTTCCTGCATTTGATTTGTTAAATTCGCATATAATTTTATAAAAATACCTTTAATTAAAAAAAAATGTTTGTTGTTTTTATTCAAGATGTAAAGATTCTAGTTTGAAATAAAAATTTATTTCCAGGAATTAGACATTTTTTCGAAAAAGAAGACCTCTTGTACACACTACAGAATTATTACATGCATTAATTTGTAATTTATCTCTGTGAAGCTCAGAATTCATTGGAAATTCCAGTAGTGTATTTAAAGAAGTCAAATTGAAATATTGACGTACTATAAAGTACTTTTACTTTATACTATACTGACATACTATAAAGGGACACAGTGGCACAGTGACTAAGACGCTGAGCTTGTTGATCAGAAACTCGGCAGTTTAGCAGTTTGAATCCCTAGCGCCGCATAACAGGGTAAGCTCCCATTACTTGTTACCAGCTTCTGCCAACCTAGCAGTTTGAAAGCACGTAAAAATGCAAGTAGAAAAAGAGGGGCCACCTTTGGTGGGAAGGTAATAGTGCCCCATGTGCCTTCGGCGTTTAGTCATGCCAGCCACATGACCATGCAGATGTCTTTAGACAGTGCTGGCTCTTGGGCTTAGAAACCGAAATGAGCACAGCCCCTAGAGCCAGAAATGACTAGCAAACATGTGTGGGGGAACTTTTACCTTTAACTTTACCTAAAGTGCTCCTGGACTGGGGATTGTTCTAAGATATATTCAGAACTTCTGTGTAAATGTTTTTAAAAGCACAATGCATTTAGAGATTTAAAAAATGAATCACAGCTGCTTCCTATGCTTGAGGCAAATAAGTTCAAGTTGATTTGATAGTGCTGTCATTGACCAGGGTTGATTGCACTTGTTGACTTCTTACATCCCACTTCATCTCTGGTCAAGTTGTTGTTTGAAGTACTACATTAATCTACAAAACTGTTTAACCAGATTTGCTGCTGCTGTTGCTGCTATTTTTACAAATACAAATACAATAGCAGAAATGGATAGGACCTTCGAGTTCTTCTAGTCCAACCCACTGCCTAGGCAGGAAACCCTCTACCATTTCAGACAAATGGCTATCCAACATCTTCTTAAAGACTTCCAGTGTTGGGGCATTCACAGCTTCTGGAGGCAAGTTGTTCCACTGATTAATTATTCTAACTGTCAGAAAATTTCTCCTTAGTTCTAAATTGCTTCTCTCCTTGATTAGTTTCCACCCATTGCTTCTTGTTCTGCCCTCAGATGCCTCCCTCTTCTTTGTGGCAACCCCTGAGATATTGTAACACTACTATCATGTCTCTCCCAGTCCTTATTTTCATTAAACTAGACATACCCAGTTCCTGCAACACTTCTTCATATGTTTTAATCTCCAGTCCCCTAATCATTTTTGTGCTCTTCTCTGCACTCTTTCTAGAGTCTCCATATCTTTTCTACATCGTGGAGACCAAAACTGAATGCAGTATTCCAAGTGTGGCCTTACCAAGCCATTATAAAGTGGTATTAATACTTCACATGATCTTGATTCTGTGCCTCTATTTATGCAGTCTAGAACTGTGTTGGCTTTTTTGGCAGCTGCCACTTCAAGACAATGTTCTTAGTGCTCTCCTTTTTTATATCGCATCTACAGACTCAGGCCGTAATCCCATGGGCACTAGCTAGGAATAAACCAAGTATTTGCATATATGAATTCTCAGTTGGCATGCATACAATTATATTATTAGTGTAATTGATGTAATATCTTTCTTATTTTATTTTGTATCTTAGTGAAAATGTTATGTTTCTGAGGTTATAGTTGTTTTCTGGGACCCTTTAAAAAGCATATCCAAGTGATACATAAATGTCCTAAATAACTGGATCAGCAGATCATTTGCTGCCATGCAGGAATTTTAAGGAAGCAAAAGATTGATGCCGGTGGTGACTTTAACTATGGCTCACAAGTAAATTAGGAGAAACCAGGGAGCTGGTGTTCTGATACTTCTTCAGAAGTTAGGTTTTTGCCTGCAAAGGGACCTCAAATGAAAATATCTATGAAATCCTGCCATCTAGTGGATAATAGTTATTTGACATGAAACTGCTTAAACTATAATTTATTCAGAGCAACTGAATAAATTTAATAGCCAAGGAACCTCTATATCTCTGAATAGAAACGGTTTTGATTTTTAATCTCTAGAATTTATATTTCCAAGTACATTTACAAAAACACACTTCCTTTATCTTACTAGCTTTCGAGAATATTTATTGCGCATGAACCATATTCTGCAGCACTTCAGACCTACTGCATTTTTCGGAGTATAAAATGCATTCCCCCCCTAAAAGAGGGTGAAAAATTGGGTGTATCTATACACCCAACCACTGCCCCCACCCTTAGCCCTCCACTCGTCTTGTTTCAGACCTGTTCAAGGGTCTGACGGAGATCACCAAAGCACATTGCAACCAATCGCCACCTGAAAACGCGATGCACAGAGGCCAATAACAAGGCATCCAGAGACCGAAAATGTGATGCGCAGAGGCCAAAAATGCAATGCATGGAGGCAGCAATGTGCTCTGGTGATCCCTACAGCCTTGAATGACTCTGAAATGGAGCGTTCGGAGGCTGAAGATGTGAGGTGCAGAGGCCGAAAAGGCAGCCTGGAACTGCTGCTGCCTTTTCATACCTGTTCTGTGTCATGCCTACTGCACACATTGGAGTGCCCTGCAAAGTTCAGCTGCATTTTTGACATTGCTTTGAACCCCAATGAGGCATGCACTCAAACCAGTGAAACTGTTGCTAAAGTTCACCTCTGGGAACAGCTGTCTGGGAGTATTCCTGGAGGCCGATCCACCTGCCAATCAGCTGCTCGTGCTGAATCAGGCCAATGTGCTGGAGCTGACAAGACTGTTTGCTAAGGACACTAGCCAGATGAATACCAATGGATGCTGGTAGGCAGAGGCAGAATTTCTTTTTCTTATTTTCCTCCCTAAAAACTAAGGTGCATCTTATACTCCAGAGTGTCTTATACTCTGAAAAATATGGTATTTCTCTCTCTCTCTCTCTCTCTCTCTCTCTCTCTCTCTCTCTCTCTCTCTCTCTCTCTCTCTCTCTCTCTCTCTCTCTCCCTCTCCCTCTGTGTCACACACACACACACACACAAATATCCCTCATTTGACATAAACATAGAATGCTTCCCATTCCTCCATATTTTTTGCCTATCCCTATCCCTAAAGAAGAGTTCTTAAAACTGCAACACTTCTTCCCTGGCACATTTCCCCCTTTCTAACCACTTTACCTGGTTAGAAATTTATATCACTGTTATACTCTCTCTCTTTTTTTCCCTAAAAGCAGCTATTAGTCCTTGGGGTTTGTTAGGAATATAATCTAATGGTTGGGTTGGCAATATATAAATCATGTAACAATGCTGTACCTGTTTCTTTAAATCATACTGTAAAATGTGATTGGTTGCTGTTTTCCTCAATCGGCCATAAGAGGGAGCCAGAATGACTGTTAGCTCTCTGTTAGATGCTGGGCTGATCTGATCTGAGTGTTTTGGAAGCTGGCTGTTAGAAAGTGCCGTGAGCTATTGTAAGTTTTGCAACTGCTAGCAAACTTTGAGTACCAGACTGTATGATTATGGACTATGTTATTTGGATTATCCCTTAACTGAAAGACATTGATGACTGACTGTCTTATCCGTGTATGACTTGGACCGTTTGATGGACTCTGATACCTCTATTTCCACGAAAGTAAAAGTCTATTTAAACAGCAGTGTCTCTGTATGCTGGTTTGTGTGTTTTCCAACACAACTCTCACAACGCTTCTCTGAACGCACTCACTCTCCCAATGGGGAACTTACCTAACAGGGTTAAAGAATGCAGAGGAGAAGAGGACTGAAACTGCTACGTGGCCTAACTATTTCTTTGGGCATTTAGCAAGAGGAAGAGGAAAGATGGTTTGCTTAAACTAGTATTGTGCATTTGAAATTTGGCACATTCTTATGCAGACCACCCAGTTAGATGCATATGAGAGAAAAAGAATGAACTGCTATGAACAAGTGTCATTCCAGGATACCAAAAGATTCATATAATTCATTCAAAAACATGGTATGGTCTAAAGTTCGTACACCCACACAATACTGTTTGTGGAACTGGAAGGTTATAGTTACTTTAATACAAATAGTAAGGTAGTCTTATTTGGTTACAATTAGAGGCTTATTTAAAAAATGAATATGCAAAGGAAAGGGCTAAGAAAATCATGTTGGTTGCTAGGAATATGAAGGAGCCTGTTTGGGCACGCTTGCTTTCTCTCTCTCTCTCTCTCTCTCTCTCTCTCTCTCTCCCTCCCTCCCTGCCTTCCTCCCTCCCTGCCTCCCTGCCTCCCTTTCTCCCTTTCTCTCTCTTTCTATCCCTTCCTCCATCCGTCCATCTCCTACGCCATAATTAAAAGTTTCAAGTACAATCGTAAAAACTGTAACAAACTACATTGAAACAGAAAATGTGAACAAGAAAAAACAGAAAAATTCAATAAGAAAGTAAAGTAGAATAAAAGAACAAAATATTGAAAAAGATAAAGACATAGAGAACTGGCTTTTAATATCCTTCACCACAGTCATGCTATAAGCAGGTTATGTTTTAACCTCTCTAAAACTATAATGCGACTGTCCTCTTTCTGTAATCTATGCTATCAGGCAAACAGAATTATATTTTCATCATTGACCAATAAAAAACAATCAATAAAATTAAAGCAAAGCTATCCTCTAATAACAAGAACTATTAGCAACCATTTGTGGGCAAAGCTTACACGATAGGCAAATTTTGCTACTTTTAGAGAAATAAATTTATCTTGATCAGATAGTGCAGATAAAAGCTGTCAGAATGCCCTGTAATCCTATCTAATGATCAAAATCATAAATCACAAGTTCATTTCTTATCAATTTCACCAACCATTCGTCTATAGTGAATAGTGACTAATCTTTCCATTTTGTGCATTATTATAATCTCACCACAATAATCATATGTTAAAATAATTTCCCATGACATTTTTCCAACAGTGTATCCATCAGTCCTAAAAGAAAACATTCTGGCATCAGTTGAATATACCTTTAAAATCTGTTGTATCAATGTATATATTTGAATATCCTTTCACATTGTTCACATTTCTAACCTACATTTGAAGTGACTTTATATATTCTAGATAATTTCTCTCGCAAAATGTACCAATAATACATCATTTCATTAAAAAAAAATCTTTAAAATTATAATATAAATGTCAACCCCTTTAACCATATATTTTCCTATCAGTCCTTCTGTATGTTGTAATCAAACTAATTAACCCATTTTTACATCTTTGAACCTTTCTTCCTGTTTCAAATTTCAACAAAATATGTTTATATGTTTTAGCAATTACATATTTATCCTCAGTACTTGTACTTCAAATTCTGTCTTATTTTGTTCCGTGCCATGTCTTTTTGCTCGTTTTAAATCTTTCTGACAACTGTAAATGGAAAAATCATTGGCAACTGTATCTTGCTGCTATTCATTGCACTCTTAATTTAATCTTAAATTCCCCTGGATGGTTTTCCAATAATTCTCAGTGCATCAAACATTTGCTTTGTCTGCTGTTTCTTTTCTATAAGAATGCTTCTTTAGCTGAAATCCAGAGGTGTTTTTGAGAACAACCTGATTTTATATCTGTTCCATACTCTCAATATGGCACATCTCATAAGATTATTTTTAAAATTCACATTAATGTTAACTTTATTGTACCATAAATATCCATGCCAGCCAAACTTCAGACTGTGATCTTCTAACCTTAAAAGTCTTTTGTTTCTCAGCAACATCCATTACTTTATCCATCATGTTCTTTGCAACAAGAGGTGAAATGCAATTTCAAATCCTGTAAACCCAATCCTTCCCTTTCTTTTACTTTATATTTAACACTTTATACTCCCTCCTTCCCCAACATACAAATTTAGATGTATCTTTTTGCCATTATTTCAATGGTATATGAGTTGTCAAAACAGAAATATCATTCTAGCAAAAGCATTCATTTTAATATGATGTTATTAAATTTCAAAAATACGAATAAAAAGTAAACAATCAAGAAAAAGGAAGTACAAAAAAACCCAGATGAGCAGCACAATAAGAAGAAAGGCGAACAGGAAAGAAAAGGATAAAAAAAGGCTTCTGCCTTTCTTTGGTATAAAATAGTTATACAATAGATAAAAAATGGATCATATATAAAACATTTTTATCACAGAGATCATCCCCGACATTGATAAATTTAATTTCTTCAATCTTAACATGTCCTTCTTAATTTCATTCCATGTCTTAACATAATTATTTTGAAATAACATACAATTTATATTTGTCATAGCAATACCCAAGTATTTTACTTTTTTCTCAATCTTAAAATCAGTTTTGTTCATCAGTTCTATTTGACCTTCTAATTTCATATTTTTATTAACAAAACAAATTTCAAATTATCCATTAGTTTTTTAAAAAAACTTTTGGTATTTTACCTTGTGTATTTTTAATATTTTCTCAGAAGTTCTATTCTGGAGGGTGGGGGAATCACTTTATTCCACTCTCCATAATTTGTCCATAAGTCCCTGCTTGGAAGTCTCAAGGAAGCTGGCCTGTCAATCTCAGGGCAGCTTCAGATATATTCTGTAGCCTGTCTGCCTCCCCACATTTCAGTTAAATCCCCAAAGAAGATACCATGAATGTATATTCAGCCTGGGTTGGTAAGGGGTGAGGGTGTCAAAGTGACTGCAGAGAGGAATAGAGAAAATAATGGCTACAGCAATTATAACAAGCCTTTCAAATTTAACAGAACATAAAATAAATGCAACAGTATATATATTTGCATTCTTGACACCAAATTCCTTCAGTGGTGATATAGAGTTAACTTCATGAGAAATTTTGGGTTGCCACGTATCTCTTGTTTTGCCATATGGGGTGTGTTTATTAGAATTGCACAGATATAAGGGCTACAGAGGTTTTCTTTTGCTGGCTGGCTGGCAATAAAAACAGTGCATAAACTGGCCATGTCAGAGTTGGGAATGGCCATAATATTTTATTTCATTTAAAAGATAAAACCCTGTAAACACATGAAGGGGTTGAATAAGATAACTATTTTATAAAAAGACATTTGGTTCTTGTTATAAAATGATTATCATGAATATTTGCAGGATTCTGTGGTTAGAGCATGGGGCAGTTCTTACAAACTTGCCTTTTTGGTAATACTCTTTAGATATATGCCTATTGACTCATGCCTTTGAAGCTTCCTTGCAGAAATAAAAAGAAGATGTTTTAACAGCTGGGAATGGTTTGTAATGAAATGCAGATGTGGGAACATGTGGCTTAAAGGTGTGCTTCTAGGAAGAAACTGCCTGGGACAGAAGTATGATAGTCTGTAATATAGGTGAATTTTCTTTCTTCTATATAAGGAGGAGACTCACTTGTCTGACTTTTTACTAGATGAATATTACAGGAGCTTTACAAAAACTAGGCCCAACCACTCGCCTTTTTCACAAATAATTGGAATTTACATTGAAGTTCTTTCTTTATCAAAGCATTGGTGCAAAGGGACTGAATTGGTTTAGGTCAATTAATGCCCTCATGCTCTGGATTGTAAAGCAGGAACAAAGTTCAGAGTGAACTACTGAAAATAAATCTAAACTCCTTCCCTGGTCTCTCTGTATACTGTCGCCTCCAGTCTGACGTTCCACCAATGTTTGGGGACCAAAACTTTCAGAACGACCCCACCCCCCACCCCCCATCAGAGCACAGCCCAATGCAAGTAGAAAATATCAGTTTGGGGCTGGTGGGGCTACTCAAACCTTTTTGCCTGGCTAGTAAATTTATTTATTTAATTTATATGGACACCGAACTCATACCTGATGACCCTGTGCAGTTTACAATATTAAAACATACACAATCTAAAAACCCCAACCTTCCTACACCAGGAAAAGAACTTCAAAAATTAATTCAATATTACTTCATTTTGGTCTCTGTGACAGTGAACAGTTTTGGATTTATAGTGAAGGGGTAACTAGGAGAGTGTAGAGATGAGAAGCACATGATAATGCAAGATAATAATGCATTTAGGGGAATTAATGTCAGTGTTACAGGAATGCTACTTTTATTGTTCTAGGGTATAGAAACAGAATTTTGAGAGCAGATCCAAAACTTTCACAACTCCTTTTTAAAGACAGTAAGGTCAAGGCAGGATTATTCTTCGATCTCCTTCTCCTGCTGTTTACTTGAGCTGTATCTGAAGTCCAGAAAGCTAAATTCCGAAAACACCAGTGCTTTTCAAATTTGGCAACTTTGAGGAATGAGGACTTCAACTACCAGAATTTCCCAACTGACAGTTCTTATGTGTTGAAGCTCCCACATCTTAAAGTTGCCAATATGAGAAAAAAAGTACTCTGTCCTAAATAGTCTGATAGAAGTCTCAGCTGAATGATCTTTCTGTGTAGGAATGATCTCTTCGGATGGTAACATTTATGCATTTGTTTATTTCACCAGAGCATACACATGGACACATGTTTACTTTCTACCTGAAAAGGAGCCGAGGTGGCGCAGTGGTTAGGGTGCAGTACTGCAGGCCACTTCAGCTGACTGTTATCTGCAGTTCAGCGGTTCTAATCTCACCGGCTCAGGGTTGACTCAGCCTTCCATCCTTCAGAGGTGGGTAAAATAAGGACCCAGATTGTGGGGGCAATATGCCGACTCTGTAAACCGCTTAGAGAGGGCTGAAAGCCCTATGAAGTGATATATAAGTCTAACTGCTATTGCTATTGCTACTTATTTAATTCTTTCATTTATATCATCACATTTCTATCCTACCTTTCCTCTGTAAGCTCCTCATAGCTTCCCATTTTTGACCCTCCTCTTTTATTATCTGGGCTCAGAGCATAAGTAACACAAAGCACTCCAGAAGTTTTCAGAGCTGAGGGCCAACCTTGTTGTCCCTAAGTCCCACTAAATCTTACATTTCTTGTTCAAAATGAGATAAGCTGACCTGGTTGCTTTCAGAGTCCCTTTTCTTCTTTCTACTAATTATAGCTGTGAACCTGATGTAGGAGATGACCAGGCTGAGCCTAAGGAAAGGGTCAAATGCATCATCTTCACACTCATAAGAGATCTAAGTCCAGCCCTCCTTGAATTCTATTGACTCTACCATCAATTTGCCTTGATGGTTAGTAGTTCAGATTCTTGTTTAGAGGCAGCATGGAATAAATGTATACTCATTTTGAACCTAATTCTGGCTCCCAATTTCTTGTGCTTGGCACCCATTCTGTCTTGTATTTGATCTAATCACTGATTGGAATGGACAGCAGAATCATTTAAGTTGAATTCAAAAGAACCTCTTGAATTTATTGGTCAGCCTAGTAAATTGTCTGTATATCTCAAAACTCATAGGGTTTATTAACTCTGATCTGATTATTGAAATACTGTAATTCTGTTGCAAAGATTTTCTAACAAGCTAAAGTTCAAGTAATTGGTGCTCTCAAAATAGTTAATTTCTGAAAAAAATTATAAATCATTCTTCTCCTTTCAAGAAATTCTTATATGGCTCACATAAGATGAAATGATATGTAAATGAAGTCCAAGCCAACAACACCAACTAGAAATTCAGCGGCCTTTGGAACAGATAGCTATTAACTATTGATTTTCTGCTCCAAGAAAATGCATATAACTTTTGGCTAGTTTGCAGAATCAGTTATGGAAATGTGATAAAGCACGAATAAAATGCTTCTTTTAGAGTTTTCTGCTTATTATATTCAAATAGCAGTTCCAAAGTCTTGTTGGTCATCTCATCAGAGGTGCAAATAGGAGCTTACACTGCAGGTATATGAATTAGTTTCTCTGGAGGACTGATATCAGAACGACTTAGTTTATTCATCCTGCCCTCTTCTGATAACTACATATAAATGAGCTAGAAGTTTGCGTCAATGGCAAATGGAAAGTGTTTCATGGACTGACAAAGAAATGAGCTTTGTTACTTAGAAAATCACCCTTTGCCTTATAATAGGTTTAAAGTAGATACTTTATCCAGCTTTCTTGCTGACATTCCGCAGTAATGATTGGCAGTCCTTAGAGAGAAAGATATCTTAGGAGATACCTTGTAAATCAAGAACAGGAAGCTTCCATCCTGCCAAACCAGACCACACAACATTTATAACTTTGAATAAGGCTCTCCCCCATCCCCAAATGTCTGCTCTTCCTCAATAACTAGGTTACTTCAGGTGCTTCATGTTGTCCCTCATTAATCCAACATTCCCTACTTCATCCAGCATAGAACAAAATCTCCCACTGGATGAAAATTGACTGATCCACCAAAATGATAAAAGTAAAGATGGGCATGAATTCTTCAGCAGCTGTTTAGCTCTATCAAAAAAACGTTGTAGAGAGAAGGCAATGACAGGATTCTGCTTTGGACCTGAAAGTGCACTTTTAGTTAGATAATATAATATTTATACTACTAAAATTCTTGTGTCTGTAACTTTTAACTGAGCCAACCAGGACATCATAGGGCAAAACTTTGTCAAAAGGTACTTCAAATTGATTTAACTTACAGAATGTCATGATCCATTACTCCCCAGGGAATGACATTTCAGATACTTGTGGTTTTTTCAGTGCTGCCAGGCTGCTGCTGGCACATGATCCTCATTTTCAACATTCTGTGACATTTTCTTGGCCACTCACACTCCTTCATTCCTTTCCCCATCTATGGCCCTCTGCACATCTTCCCCAATCTATGTGCCATTTATTATGTATCCCCACACATCTTTCCCAAACTGCAGCACCTGCCATGTGCCCTCCATGACTCACATAGCACCCCGCATACCCTTCCTGCATATCCCAACTCTTGCAGCAACCCTTGCATAGACCTCTCTGCCCTCATGGCACCTATCATGCACCTATATGTGTCATCCCTGACCTGTGATTTCCGCCCCCCCATGCACCCTTCCCAATGCACACTGTTCCATGTGTTCTCTCTGACCTGCATGACACTTTTACATATCCTGGCAACCTCCATGCACCATACTTGACCCATGCCACCCCTAATCTCACACTCCCTACCCTTCTTGACCAACCTTATGAGCCCTTGCTAACCCACACTGCCCACCCATGTTCCTTCTGTGACCACCTCAGCATCTCTTGTGCACACCCATACACACTTCCCAACCCATACAGCACCTTCATGCACCCCTGCATATCCTTCATATGGGTGTATCCTTCATGGTCCACCCATTACTCCCTTCCCCATCTGGCAGCAGCCACTTACCTGCCTGCTGGCCTTAGACTTGCTACTTCCTGCTGGAGTTTCCAAAAGCAATACATGGGAAAATCAGCAGGAACAGGGAAATGGGGAAACCAGCAGGCATTCCAGGAAGGAAAAGGAAGAAGATCTTAAAATGATGAGCCAATAGGACATGGATTGTCTAATTCATATTAATAAGCATAATCCTTCAGAAATATTGTTCTTCTTAACTACAATTCATTTTTCCCTAAATAATCTTATTCATTCATTCAATCAATTTATATAACTACCCATCTCACAATCATGTTAGGAAGTTACTGAGTTAATTAGTTCATGATGCTTCATTAGCAGTCCAAGAAGACCCAGGCAGAATTAGGCAAAAACAAACAAGCAAACAACTAACATAATCTGAGTAAGCAAGGATTTTACAAATTTCTTGATATAACAAAGTAACATGAAAATTCTTCTTTAAAAACAGCCTATTTTGTTTAAAAAAGAACATGAACTAGTGTTTCAATTACATCCCCTCCACAAGAGGAAATCTTTTCTAACAGGGTATTTTGTGTGTGTGTATGTGTGTGTGTGTGTGTGTGTTATGCCTTTTATGACTACAGAGGGAAGAAAATTAAAGAGTACAGATCTACATGTGTACAATATTTTTCTATGAAAATACGTTCAAATATCTTGCTATCTGAAGCTTGAACATCCTACTGCCAATTACTGCATATGAAGAGCCATCTTTCCTGCTTCTCAATATCAATTTCCCTCAATACTGAATTAGCAAACAAATCCCATCCTTAGATACATCTGTGAGGTAAGACCTGGATTAATCATTTTCTTCTTTAAACCTTCCAACCTTCAAAGTTTTCCTAAGAATGCTTAAGCATGTACATTTCCTGATCAGGCAAAAAGTAAAAGAACAAAGATCTAACTACCTTTTGGTTGAGATTATCAAACTTTAATTGCCCTGTTTCTGGAGGTTTTTTTTTCTGTATCTCAGTTCTGACGCACAACTTATATCAAAGGTAAATGCTTCAAGTGTAGTAAACTCTGTTACCTTTGAGCTGATTGTCATTAAGATGTCTCTTTTTTTCCAAAACAGTATCAAGGACATTAGACAATATTGTTCCACCTTACCTATGATACTAATATATTCAGCATACTGAAATTGCTAAGGTGTAAGACTAGAATCTTTCAATAACTAAGAGACATGTTGAGTAGTTTGGTCTGTAACAGTGGTGGGATTCAGCCGGCTCGCACCTATTCAAGGGAACCGGTTGTTAAATTTCTAAGCAGTTCGGAGAACCAGTTGTTGGAAGAAATCTCCTTTTGGTTTTTTCTCACTTAACTGGGCTAATCCTGTAAGGAAGGCAGGAAGAAAACATTATGGTGTTGTTTCTAGCCTAATCCCTATTGCCTTGCTTACAGAAACTGCCTTACTACATTGTAACAGCTAAAGAAAAGCACCCATCAATGTGAATGATGTTGAGTTGGCCACGCTCACATGGTCACATGACCACCGAGCCACGCCTAACCAGCTGGTCATGAGGGCAGAGAACCCTAACCCTAACCAGTTGTTCAATTATTTGAATCCCACCACTGGTCTGTAAATATATTTATGTCTCACTTTTATAGTGAGGGGGAGGGGTTACCAGGAGGGTTACTTACCAAGTTAGATAAAATAGTAATGATATTATCAAAAATAGAACATGTGAATTGAATGTTATTTTCTTTCCTATAGCATTTTCAACACACACACACACACACACACACACACACAAATCTACTGCCACTGTTCCTCAGTCAAACCACAAATATTGAAAATAATCAGTACTGCAAACTAACATTTAGAAAGATCCCAGTTGGGAAAACCTGTCATCAAATAGATATGTTTGTACTCTGTTCCTGGGAGAATGTAAAGAAAATAAAGTATAAAACTTCTATTAAGTGTTTCACCTGTCCTTTCACAAGCATGCCCATTCTTTTGCTCCAGGAAGAGACCTCAAAAATCTTCCATAAAAGGTCCCAGTTTTTTGTCTTGGCAGATGCAGGTTAACAGAATAAGAGAATTGGAATTGATCTTGGAGTCATCTATCCCAACTCCCTGCTCAAGCAGGAGACCATATACCATCCCAGACAAATGGTTGTCCAGTCTCTTCTTAAAAATTCTCCTTCGTTGTATATTGGATCTCTCCTTGATAAGTTCCTATCTGTTACTACTTGTCCTGCATTCAAGTGCTTTGGAGAATAAATTGATTAACCTCCTATTCTCTGGGACAGCCCCTTAAATATTGGAATATTATTATCATGTCACCCCTAATCCTTCTCTTCATTAGACCAGTTCCCACAGTCTTGGTTCTGACTTGGTGTTTAACCAAGAGCTGAACACAAGAAGTCAAAAAGGAGGAGGAGAGAAGAGATGATGTGGAGCAGCATCCTGGTCTATCCTGGAAAACTATGTCTTTTACAAACTCCCAGCTATTTAAAATGATATTTAAAAAACTCTGAACAAATTATTTATTATTTTTCTTCTAAGGAAAAAATCAACAGTGTTATTCAAAGCTTTAGAAAATCTCAGTTCTCACAGTCTATTTCCTCAATGAGAAGGTGCTCAAATAAGTTTATGAGGGAACAGAGGTCATTTTGTTCCATCTTCCTACTCTGTGAACTCCTTGACTGCTTTCTCAAGTGACATTTATTTCAGTGGGAAATGTGATTGCCTTTGTTTATGACACGTTTGCTTGCTTTGTAGTCATATATGCTTTGGGAGTGATTGTTCCTCCAATTCATGCTGAAGTGTCTGAAACAGAAGTAACAGATGACTGCAGAAATGGAGAAAATAATAGTTGTGAACAAAGCAAAGACTCTATTCCATATGACCAAAAGCACCCCACTTATACTTTGAAATCCAATATGTTATGCCTTATTTCTTTGCATTTTTATTGGGTGATTCACTGTGCCTTTTATCTATCTTCTTTAACACAAAGTATATCCAGGCAAGGTCTTCATCTGTTTCTCTCATGGAAAATTATGGATATCTAGCCACACTGCAGATTTGCCAATGGGGTGGGTGGATAGACAAAAAAAGTCTGGATGATAGCCACAACCATGCAACCCTCATCTTTTTACTCATATGAAAAAAGGGACAGGACTTTGAATAACTTTTAGAATCCATATGGTTGCCCAATACATGATTGAGACTTCCATCTTGAATTTTTTTAACTCACCCTGCAGACACCTACAGTTGCTTCCATTTGAAACATTGCTTTATTTTCCTTCCTCCTTCCATTTCTTTCCCCAGAAAGCCTATTAAGGATAAAAAGACTGAATCGCTTTGGAGTCTCTGTTAATTGCTGCCCTTTCTCTGCCCTTTCTGATTAGAAACATCTAGGAGAAAACAGGTCCTTCTGTCATTTACATATTCCAGATAAAAGGATATCATACAAAGATCTGATTGTTGTGAAGGAGAAAATAAAGAAGACATGATTATTTTATTAGCAACCTGATAGAACATGATATTAAACTACAGGAAACTATAGACCTATCAGCCTGATCTCAATACCAGGAAAGATTCTGGAAAAGATAATCAAACAATGAATTAGCGTACACCTAGAAGTAAACAAAGTAATAGCCAAAAGCCAACATGAGTTTGTCAAAAACAGATCATGTCAGACTAATCTTATTGCATTCTTTGATAATGTGACAAAATTAGTGGACCAGAGGAATGCCATCGATATAGTTTACTTGGACTTCAGTAAGACATTTGATAAGGTAGACCATAACCTACTACTAGATAAAGTAGAAGAATGTGGGTTAGACAGCATCACCACCAGATGGATTTGTAACTGGCTGACCAACCGCACTCAATGTGTAGTCCTCAATGGAACTGCATCTTCATGGGGGAAAGTATGCAGTGAAATACCCCAAGGCTCTGTTTTGGGCCCAGTACTCTTCAACACCTTCATCAATGACTTGGATGAGGGAACAAATGGGGAACTCATCAAATTTGCAGATGACACTAAGCTAGCAGGAATAGCCGACACTCCAGAAGATAGGCTTAAGATACAGAAGGATCTTGACAAACTTGAACAATGTGCACTATCTAATAAAATGAAATTCAATGGGGAAAAGAATAAGGTTCTACATTTAGGAAACAAAAACAAAATGCACAGGTACAGTATAGGTGGTACCTTGCTCAACAGTAGTAACTGTGAAAGGGATCTTGGAGTTCTAGTGGACAACCATTTAAATATGAGCCAACAATGTGCAGCAGCTGCCAAAAAAGCCAACACAGTTCTAGGCTGCATAAACAGAGAGATAGAATCAAGATCACGTGAAGTGTTAATACCACTTTATAATGCCTTGGTAAGACCACACTTGGAATACTGCATTCAGTTTTAGTCACCACAATGTAGAAAAGATGTGGAGACTCTAGAAAGAGTGCAGAGAAGAGCAACAAAGATGATTAGGGGACTGGAGACTAAAACATATGAAGAACAGTTGCAACTGGGTATGTCTAGTTTAATAGAAAGAAGGACTAGGGGAGACATGATAGCATTGTTCCAATATCTCAAGGGTTGCCACAAAGAAGAGGGAGTCAAACTATTCACCAAGGCATCTGAGGGAAGAACAAGAAGCAATGGGTGGAAACTAATCAAGGAGAGCAGCAACTTAGAGTTAAGGATAAATTTCCTGACAGTTAGAACAATTAATCAGTGGAACAGCTTGCCTCCAGAAGTTGTAAATGCCTCAACACTGGAAGTCTTTAAGAAGATGTTGGATAGCCATTTGTCTGAAACGGTATAGGGTTCCTGCCTAGGCAGGGGGTTGGACTAGAAGACCTCCAAGGTCCCTTCCAACTCTGCTATTGTATTGTATTGTATGAAAGTGTGTTCATCTGAAGTTCTTCTGCTCAGTAGCTGGTTCTCAATTTAGTGCACTGTATCCATGTTGCTCCTGTGAATCCCTTGGACTGCATGGCGATCAAACCAGTCAGTCCTAGAGGAGATCAACCCTGACTGCTCTTTAGAAGGCCAGATCCTGAAGATGAATCTCAAATACTTTGGCCACCTAATGAGAAGGAAGGACTCACTGGAGAAGAGCCTAATGCTGGGAAAGATTGAGGGCAAAAGATGACAGAGATGACAGAGAATGAGGCAGCTGGATGGAGTCACCAAAGCAGTAGGTGTGAGCTTGAATGAACTCCGGGGGATGGTAGAGGACAGGAAGGCCTGGACATTGTCTATGGGGTTGCGATAGGTCAGACACGACTTCGCAACTAACAATAACAATCCATGTTGCTCAGTCTCAGTGCAAATTATTTCCACTGTCACAAATCAAGATTTCCAGTTTCCAACAATCCTCTATCCTGCCTACTGAAATTTTATTAAAACTTTCAAATCTATTCCCGAATTGAGACCTTCAGAAACAGAATGAGATATGTCATGGAGGGCTGTAGTAGAAAGGAAGCTGATGAAAATTGGTACTTCAGCAGACACATCTGATAGCGCTTTCTATTTGTGATTTATTCATTCATGTCTTATAACCTATATTTCTGTCTGTAATACACTTAGAAAAATAGTTCTACATCTACATGATAAGCAAGGAATCTATTACCTCCCCTAATAATTGTTACTTAAGTTGATGAAATTCATTCATATATAATGTAAACCATTTTTGAAACTATATAATATATTTTAATTTCTAAAATGTGCAGATAAAGATGCATGCATTGTTCTAATAATCTGAATATTTGAAAGGGAACAAATTGCCTGGACTAGGAAAAATGCTTTTAACTCACTTTAATGTGGCAAAAAATACAATGGGAGGCAGGTTTCCAGCAGCCCACTTCAGAAGAAATGGTTCTTATCTATCATTTTCTAGCAAGGCCACTTCAGAAGAAATCGTCCTTATCTATCATTAAAAAAAACATAATATAATCCTGGCAATTCCACCTCTATACTTATCATTTAAGTGCTCTGGTTCTCTGAAATCAGATCTATGATTGCTATGTTTGGCTGAATCATCATCTCAACTATTTATCAAAATATGGATACAAAAGGCTGTCTTCCATGTCAGTTGATTTAAAAGAAAGGCAAGGTAAAAGAAGAGTCAGTTACTATGGCGATTAATTATCTTATTACAAACATCCCAATACCTAAGCATGAATCAAAATGAAATTGGGAAATTGCTGCGGATAGAAACTAGAGCTTTTAGAATTCTTGCCTGTTCTATGCTAAATCAAATTTTCTCATACTGGTTTTCTGAAAATCTGTCTGCTACTAAAAGTGGAGAAGAGGAGAGAGGAGAGGAGAGGAGAGGAGGAGAATTGGAGGTCTTCTAGTTAAGCAGGACATCTTATATCATTTCAGACAAATGGTTATCCAATCTCTTCTTAAGAGCCTCCAGTGATGAAGCACCCACAACATCTGAAGACATGCTGTTCCACTGATTAATTGTTCTCACTTCTTTCACTGTTTCCCAAAACACATGGCACATTCACATATGCACTTATCTTTCTGTAATAACTTGTTTAAGGAAGAATTCTGAAGTTTCCCCAAATTTGCATATATTTGTGACCTTTGTAATGGTCTAATAATTACCCTAAAGTGAAAGTCTGAAAGTTCTTGACTTGTTCAAAGTCACGTACAAAATATTACTGAGAAGAATAAGATGATTATCTTGGCAGTTCGCCTAAGTTAAAGCTCTAAAGTTAAGCAAGTTGGAGTGGTTAGTACTTATTAGTTAAATAATTCTAAACATATATGAAATGTCAATAATTTCAGAAGGGTTACCAAGAAATTACATGGATGCATCCATGATTTTACCAGCATTTAAACTCAACTTGTAGATTTTAATAATGTGAATTGAATGTTATTTTCTTTCCTATAGCATTTTCAACACACACACACACAAACACAAATCTACTGCCACGGTTCCTCAGTCAAACCACAAATATTGAAAATAATCAGTACTGCAAACTAACATTTAGAAAGATCCCAGTTGGGAAAACCTGTCATCAAATAGATATGTTTGTACTCTGTTCCTAGAAGAATGTAAAGAAAATAAACTATAGGAGAAAATAAAATAACAGACTTTGCGGGTGGGCACTTTCTGAAAGCCCTTAAGCTGCCCCAGTAGAGATTTGTGAAAGAGCCAACACCAAATACAAAGGAGGGGGGAATGAAGCCATCCTTGGTTTCATATTATTATTTAGCATATGATGAGAACATGACAGAAGAAAAGTATGTATGTATGTATGTATACATACATACATACATACATACATACATACATACATACATGTGTGTATATATATATAGATATATAGATAGATAGATAGATAGATAGATAGGGAGGGAGGGAGGGAGGGAGGGAGGGAGGGAGGGAGGGAGGGAGAGAGAGAGAGAGAGAGAGAGAGAGAGAGAGAGAGAGAGAGAGAGAGAGAGAGAGAGAAAATAAAGAAGAAATGATTATTTTATTAGCAACCTGATAGAAGAGAATATGAAACTACAGGAAACTATAGACCTATCAGCCTGACCTCAATACCAGCAAAGATTCTGGAAAAGATAATCAAGCAACGAATTAGCGTACACCTAGAAGTAAACAAAGTAATAGCCAAAAGCCAACATGGGTTTGTCAAAAACAGATCATGCCAGACTAATCTTATTGCATTCTTTGATAATGTGACAAAATTAGTGGACCAGAGGAATGCCGTTGATATAGTTTACTTGGACTTCAGTAAAGCATTTGATAAGGTAGACCATAACCTACTACTAGATAAAGTAGAAGAATGTGGATTAGACAGCATCACCACCAGATGGATTTGTAACTGGCTGACCAACCGCACTCAACGTGTAGTCCTTAATGGAACTGCATCTTCATGGAAGGAAGTATTCTGTGGAATACCCCAAGGCTCTGTTTTGGGCCCAGTACTCTTCAACATCTTCATCAATGATTTGGATGAGGGAACAAATAGGGAACTCATCAAATTTGTAGATGACACCAAGCTAGCAGGAATAGCCAACACTCCAGAAGATAGGCTTAAGATACAGAAGGATCTTGACAAACTTGAACATTATGCACTATCTAATAAAATGAAATTCAATGGTGAAAAGAGTAAGGTTCTACATTTAGGCAACAAAAACGAAATGCACAGGTACAGTATAGGTGGTACCTTGCTCAACAGTAGTAACTGTGAAAAGGATCTTGGAGTCCTAGTGGACAACCATTTAAATATGAGCCAGCAATGTACAGCAGCTGCCAAAAAAGCCAACACAGTTCTAGGCTGCATAAACAGAGGGATAGAGTCAAGATCACGTGAAGTGTTAATACCACTTTATAATGCCTTGGTAAGACCACACTTGGAATACTGCATTCAGTTTTAGTCACCACAATGTAGAAAAGATGTGGAGACTCTAGAAAGAGAGCAGAGAAGAGCAACAAAGATGATTAGGGGACTGGAGACTAAAACATATGAAGAATGGTTGCAACTGGGTATGTCTAGTTTAATAGCAAGAAGGACTAGGGGAGACATGATAGCAGTGTTCCAATATCTCAGGGGTTGCCACAAAGAAGAGGAAGTCAAACTATTCACCAAGGCATCTGAGGGCAGAACAAGAAGCAATGGGTGGAAATTAATCAAGGAGAGAAGCAACTTAGAGTTAAGGAGAAATTTCCTGACAGTTAGAACAATTAATCAGTGGAACAGCTTGCCTCCAGAAGTTGTAAATGCCCCAACACTGGAAGTCTTTAAGAAGATGTTGGATAGCCATTTGTCTGAAACGGTATAGGGTTTCCTGCCTAGGCAGGGGGTTGGACTAGAAGACCTCCAAGGTCCCTTCCAACTCTGCTATTGTATTGTATTGTATGATAGTGTGTTCATCTGAAGTTCTTCTGCTCAGTAGCTGGTTCTCAATTTAGTGCACTGTATCCATGTTGCTCCTGTGAATCCCTTGGACTGCATGGCGATCAAACCAGTCAGTCCTAGAGGAGATCAACCCTGACTGCTCTCTAGAAGGCCAGATCCTGAAGATGAATCTCAAATACTTTGGCCACCTAATGAGAAGGAAGGACTCACTGGAGAAGAGCCTAATGCTGGGAAAGATTGAGGGCAAAAGATGACAGAGATGACAGAGAATGAGGCAGCTGGATGGAGTCACCAAAGCAGTAGGTGTGAGCTTGAATGAACTCCGGGGGATGGTAGAGGACAGGAAGGCCTGGACATTGTCTATGGGGTTGCGATAGGTCAGACACGACTTCGCAACTAACAACAACAATCCATGTTGCTCAGTCTCAGTGCAAATTATTTCCACTGTCACAAATCAAGATTTCCAGTTTCCAACAATCCTCTATCCTGCCTACTGAAATTTTATTAAAACCTTCAAATCTATTCCCGAATTGAGACCTTCAGAAACAGAATGAGATATGTCATGGAGGGCTGTAGTAGAAAGGAAGCTGATGAAAATTGGTACTTCAGCAGACACATCTGATAGCGCTTTCTATTTGTGATTTATTCATTCATGTCTTATAACCTATATTTCTTTCTGTAATACACTTAGAAAAATAGTTCTACATCTACATGATAAGCAAGGAATCTATTACCTCCCCTAATAATTGTTACTTAAGTTGATGAAATTCATTCATATATAATGTAAACCATTTTTGAAACTATATAATATATTTTAATTTCTAAAATGTGCAGATAAAGATGCATGCATTGTTCTAATAATCTGAATATTTGAAAGGGAACAAATTGCCTGGACTAGGAAAAATGCTTTTAACTCACTTTAATGTGACAAAAAATACAATGGGAGGCAGGTTTCCAGCAGTCCACTTCAGAAGAAATGGTTCTTATCTATCATTTTCTAGCAAGGCCACTTCAGAAGAAATCATCCTTATCTATCCTGGCAATTCCACCTCTATACTTATCATTTAAGAGCTCGGGTTCTCTGAAACCAGAAGACATGCTCTTCCACTGATTAATTGTTCTCACTTCTTTCACTGTTTCCCAAAACACATGGCACATTCACATATGCACATATCTTTCTGTAATAACTTGTTTAAGGAAGAAATCTGAAATTTCCCCAAATTTGCATATATTTGTGACCTTTGTATTGGTCTAATAATTACCCTAAAGTGAAAGACTGAAAATTCTTGACTTGTTCAAAGTCACGTACAAAATATTACCGAGAAGAATAAGATGATTATCTTGGCAGTTCGCCTAAGTTAAAGCTCTAAAGTTAAGCAAGTTGGAGTGGTTAGTACTTATTAATTAAATAATTCTAAGCATATATGAAATGTCAATAATTTCAGAATGGTTACCAAGAAATTACATGGATGCATTCATAATGTTACCAGCATTTAAACGCAACTTGTAGATTTTAATAATGTTATTGTCAAAGCCAAATAGCATGCAACGAAAAGAGTCAACAAGCATTTCTATCATAGTTATAATATCCGAAATGATATATTAAAAACTGCATGTACAGAGAGTTTTCATTTTTAGAACTGCAAAGCCACCATGCAAAAGTTTTCTTTAATGGGAGCAACAAGTGTTCTCTCATGACTAGTTAACAATCAATAAATGTTGTTTTTCAGTTCAACTTTATACTATGCCTTTAATTGTAGACACAGGATTTAAACTTGCATTATTTGTAAAGAAGAGAAAAAAAGTAGGACTTCATTCCTATTCTATTTCTGTATTTTAGAATAGTCAGCGGATTCCTTTACAACAAGTTATTGTATAGAAAGAAGGAACTAAATGAATGAAAGGGACAAAGTGATTTTAGACAGTGAATTTTTAAATGATTCAACTAATAGGACACAATTCAGTGGTTTCACCTTGATAAGTTAGTAGGATGGAGTAATATTTTGATTAATTGCCTAGACATCAAAATTGGCAAGTCTGGACGGAGTTGGCAATCCAATACTGGTAAAGTTCTAATTATTTTTAAAAAATTTCACTGGTCAATTTCAGTGACAAACTCCACCAAAACAGATGTATTTCCTATTGTGTTTCAGAATAACAAAAAACAAGTCTGTAGATCTTCATTTGGGCTTAAATCATCTAGAAAATCTAATTCCCCCACTCAAACCATCAGACCTGTTCACTAATTTCAATGAAACAACTGCAGCACTGTTTTGTCCACTGTCTGCTCTCTGTTTATGAAAGAGTTAATTCAGCCCCTGAAAAAGTGTTTGTTTTTGTTCTAAATTACACAATTCTCATCTTCTTACCAAAAATAAAAAAATAGTGTTTATTTCTTCCTTCGGGGTGCATGCAATTTGAATGAAGTAAAATATCAATGTACATTTTTTCCCTTTAAAATGCAAAAACTGTTGAATGAGTTCAACATTATGTTTTGCCTTCACAAATCCTGGCAAACAAAGTTATAGTTATATTGTATACCATGGGATAATGAGTTCAAAGCTGTATAATCTAGAAAACTTTTACTACATGAAATGGTACTACAGGCACTAAAATTGAAACATCATTGCTGCTACGGTCTCTAAATATTTTGAAGCCTAGCCAAGGAACTATCAAACTGAACTGAATGTTTTGGTTATTAATTAGATGGGATATACAGTTCACTTTTATTAATATGATATACTTACAGCAGGGGTGGGTTCCTATTCTAGTTGGTACCAGTTCGCTTTGCGTGCGTACCCACTGCGCATGCACTGTTGATTGTGATTTGTTCTGCACATGCACAGAAACATGCCAGAAGAGACCGGGGAACCAGTTTGGAGGCGTGGCCAGCCTGGGTCGCTCCCAATTCTGTAACCCAGGCCAAATCACCACTTCTGATTCGGCCGAACTGGGCCGAATCGGGAGCAACTCACCTCTGACTTATAGATTCAAGAGCAACTCAAATTCATCAAATAATATGGGATACAAACTGAGGAGGGTTGCTTCAACTTACAACATCAAAAATAGTCTGGTTTCCAACCAAGGATAGGCAGCCAGTCAGAATATCAAAAGAGATGAAGCTGATTTAATTTTGAACAAAAATCCAGGCCTCCTAGGACCCACCAAATGTAGGTCCCTAAACAATGGTACCGAGGGAAGAAGGCGGGGCTTAGCAGTGAGAAGATGGAGTTTTAGGCTACTCCTGAAATTCCTCTATACCAAAGGATTTTTGGACGGGTTCTTTGAACCCCAGCTGTCCCGAAGACAACAGTGGAGGTGGGGAGGGACCCAGGACCCCAGAGATAATCGCAAATCTCTGGGGGAGGGTATTAACTCCCCGTGCCAATTCCTTTTTGGATTAGCTGTGTGCTAACTGAAACTGCAGGTCGCCCCTAAGAATGGAAGAAGTTATATCATCTGGTAAGCTGATTTTATTATTCAAGAGAGATTGTTCCTGTTAAAAATTAAGCTAATTGAAAACCAAACAACAGAAGATCAGCGGCGAATTAGCTTTTCTAATGGTTTTATGACTGGTGGTTACTCTACCTCTTAAATGCTTCAAGAAACTCCGCGATATTCTCCTCCCTCTGAATCTCCCTAAGTGGATCGTAAAACTTATTTCCTACTAACTAGCCCGTCACGATTCGACATTTTTATTACTTTACTATCCAGCTCTGTTTACAACTAGATAAGATTGACAGCCGGTAAGAGACTAAAAAAAAAACAAAAAAAAAAACAAAAAGTGCTTTGAAGCCTCTGGGGAAAAAAAAAGAGAGCCTTTATTTTAACTACGACACATCATGGCGTCCCAAGATACTTCCAAGACTTCATTTCAGACTCTTTTCTCTGCGTGTAGAGAACTTTTTCATTCTTACCAAAGATTGGAAAGAAAATTGGATCAATTTATTCTAAAATATGAAGCTAAAACTGAGAACGTTGAATGCTTAAATGTTCCTGAAACACAAACGGAAAATGTGAGAAATGGTGTCTGGTCTATCTCAGAGGAAGAGAAGAAGGGGGAAGCCATAAAGACGACTCATTTAAAGAGACAGTGTGCAGAAGGAATGGAGAATCCACCCTTGAGAATTAAAGTTAAATTGGGAAGCTTTATAAACCAAGAACAACTTTATTACTTCATCACTGACATTCAGAATTCAAAGGTGCCGAAATATTTTTGTTTGGACTTGCTTATGGAAACATTTGGTAAATTTATTCAACGAATGGCTACTGGACGGAGGAAACCTTGTGGCTGGAGGGACACAGGCTGACAGATGGGACAATAAAATTTAAAATTAGCTAGATCGGATTACTTTAATTTGTAATAGATATAGCTGAATAATGACTGATATGGATAGCAATATATATAATCTGGAACTGGCTGATAGATTGTTGAATACAATTGAAAACTAGTTAAAGCTAATTGCTTTTCTGTGTAACAAATATTGTTGAATAATAATTGATATTGATAGCAATGTATATAATGTGGAGTTGACATGATAATTAACAATGGGATATGAGAAAATACTTTTAGATTACACATAAAGAGTATTAACTATAATAATTAGCACTATTAAAAAACTAAATAGAATCCATACAATCCAATGTTAATTAATACTGGGAAAATGTTATGATATATGATATAATTGAATATTATGGATGTTTAGCTAAAATAGAATCTAGATTGGATCACTTCAATTTGTAATAGATATAGCTGAATAATGATTGATATAGATAGCAATATATATAATTTGGAATTGGTTGATAGATTGATGAATATAAATGAAAATTAGCTAAATCTAATTGCTTTTTTGTGTAACAGATATTGCTGAATAATAATTGATATTAATAGTAATGTATATAATGTGGAATCGATATGATAACTAACAATTGGATATGAGAAAATACTTTTAGGGTATACATAAAGAGTATTAACTATAATAATTAGCACTATTAAAAAATTAAATAAAATCCATATAATTAAATGTTAATCAATATTGGGAAAATGTTAGGATATATGATATAATTGAATATTATGGATGTTTAGTTAAAATAGAATATGAGGATTTGATGAAAATAGAGGATTTTACAAATAAGTAAATGAACTGCCAGCATGTGTTATGGACTAATTCCTTAGCATAACTAAGGATGAAGGATGTTTAAATAATTATAATAATTAAAACCGGAGGTATAATGATGTTGATATGGCAAATATTTGAGCTAAGATACTTGAATTAATAGGAGTCAATCGAAGAGAAGCACCAAAACATGTTGTAACCAGTTGATATACTTCTTATTTTTTCATAATAGATACCTGTGTTTTGTTTTGTCTTTCTGATTGTTGTCTTTGTTTTTTTTCTGTATTATCTGTAATTGATTGATATATTAAGAAAGATGTTGTACCAGCTTTAAACTAAAACTTAAAAAACATTTAATAAAAAAAAAAATAAACAATGGTACCGGCAGCATGCCTTCTTTTTCAGATGGGGCAGTCCCTTAGGTAGCCCACTCTAGTGTCATGAAGGGCTTAACACTAGACCCCTGAATTGTATCTGGAAACAAACTGGTAGACAACACAGCTCACAGAGCAGAGGTGTAACATGCTGTTCTAAGAGCATATATAACTGCCCAAGTCACTGCATTTTCTAGTAGCCAAAGCTTCTAAATCAGAGGTGAGTTGCTGCCGGTTCGGCCCGGATCAGGAGAACCAGTAGTAGTGGCAGCAGGAGGCTCCACCCACCTGCCCAGATGCTTCTGCACATGCACACCTGAACCGGTAGTACAAAAATTAGCAACCCACCTCTATTCCAAATACTCTTCAAGGGGAGCCCCATGTAGATTACATTGTCATAATCCAATCTGGAAGTGACCAGGATGTGACTGTAACCAGGGCCTGCCAATCCAGGAACAAGTGCAACTACAAGGTAAAACTGTGCAAAGGCACTCCTAGCCACAACAACCATCTGTTCGACAAACAGGAGTCGTGACTCTAGGAGGACCTCCAGATTGTGTACTGGTCTGTCAGGGATAGTGCAGTCCTAACTATCATCTATTACCAAAGATAATATAGTTCTGGGAGCAGTGGGGCTCCAAATTGAAAGCCACTTACTTTTGCCAGATGTTAAAAAAAACAAAACAGAAAGCACTGAGCCCTGTGCCACCCCACATAATTCATTTAATTGTCCATTTGTTATCTCAACACATTAGTGTTATGATGAAGGTAGCATGGGAAGGTTTGGGTGTAACAGAGGCAGAATACCATATAAGCCCAAAAAGCCACATCTGTCCTCTCACAGGCATGCCCACTCTTTTGCTCCAGGCAGAGACACTTTCTGGGTGAGAAGCAGCTCAGCTAAAGCAAAGCCAAAATCCAGCACCGAAACCTTCCACAACAGATCCAGAAACTGGTCTCAGGGGATGCAGCTTCTTAGTCAATAGCTGAGCTTCCAGAAGTGCGGAGCAGCAGGGCAGGCTGAACGATCCTAGCTTACTCTGGAAAATTACACCTGCATTTTCTTCCATTTAATCATGTCTTATTTTTATGCTACAAAATACCAGTTATTTTAAAAACAGTAGTGTTTTTAAACCCTGAAGAAAATGGTGTACTTTTTCCCGAAGTAAAAATCAACAGAATTACTCAAAACTTTGAAATATCTAAATTCTCGGGTCTTTGTGGAATATTTTTTTTCAAATGAGAAGGTGCTGAAATAAATTTATGAGGGAATAGGGGTCATTTTGCTAGAAATGTGATAAATACACTAGGGTGCAAAGCTCTTCTTATATCATGTAAAATGGTGTACATATCCTCCTAAAATATTCTCCAAAAAGTGTGATTCCAGTTATAAATGAGAAGAAAAAAGATAAAGAAAAAAATAGTGCTTGATATTTCTAAAAAATATTTATTTAATAGATAACAAAATTAGTTGTGCACATAAAAACATTTTATTTATATAAAACTTTTAAAACAGTGTTACATATTGCACTTTTATGACACTTTCAAGAAATAATGTGCATAAACAAAAGAACAATTGTGCATATTATGGTTGGAACTTAAAAACCAATATAAATTGTCAGAATTAAAGTTTCAAACTTTCAAACAAATTTCAATTTCGAAGGGTTTTTTTTGTGCTGTCCTGATAGAAGGTAAAAGTGACTTTAGAGGAAATCATAACATAAACTTTCATTTAGTGAAGTTGATGCTTTCCAAAGATGATACTTCGTCATATATAGTTCATAAATGTTATATTTAAAAGCCATAATGTGATAATGAAACATACTAAGCATTCATAAAAGTCATTATATTTGCAGGACTCTTTGTAATATTCTATTTAAGATTTTTATAGATTTTGGATCTTCCAATTTCTCACAGGAATCAAATCCTGCACCTCTCCTGATATCATAGATGTTTCAAGGCCATCAGGAGCTCCACCAAAAAGAAGAGAGAAAAATCTTGTTATACAACATGCACGATTTAGGTGGTAGAATGGAGCTATATTCAAATTTCAGTAGTCTTAATTGCTGAACAATATAAGGCATTGCCAATAAATAAATCAATAACCTTTGTGACAAGTTTTGCCTAAATGAAATGGCAGTTGTAAATCTACTCAGCACAATAAAGCCATGGTAATGCCAGATATGTAGATCAATAATTTTACAGAAAAACAAATGTTAAGATCTAAGGGCTACTTATACTGAGAAAGCAGCATACATGGACTGGGCATAAAACATATGATGCACCAGAGCCCAATTTACTCAGTAAATTTGTGTAAAGTGGTTGAGAAAAGTTAGATCAAAACTACACTAACAATCAAAAGATGACTTTTCTCTGGAAAGTGCAAATTTTGGTGGGTGCCCCCAACTTGTACAGATTAAATAATAGAATACTACATATCAGTTTGGTCTCATCTGGCATGGATCAAACTCAAACTTAGAAATTTGTAGTAAAATTTTATATTTTATTATGAGCAGTTTGTAAATGTAATGGCATTTTTCACTGATACAGAATTTGAAATTGGTTATCGTTGTGTCCCTTTTTATTTGTATATTTCTACAAGTCTGTTGTTTATTCTCTTTTTCCATGCTCTGATTAAGAATTACAGTTCAAAAAGTCCAAATAAGTGGTGTATATAAAATACAGAACAGCATTCTGTATTTATGAAAATAACTTAACACTTCTTTATTTATTATATACACTTTTGGAATTAAAAACAATAATGACTACCATCCCAACAAAGCATTATTGCCCATTTGGAGATGTTTCATGCAATAGTTTTTAAAAGTGATGTAGGTTTTAGAAGAAGAAATTTTCTATTTATATTAAGGCAATATAAATAGGCATACATACATACACACACAAAATTAAAAACAGTATTCTATTGAACACATACTAATAGCAATAGCTCTTAGACTTAGACTTATATACCGCTTCACAGTGCTTCACAGCCCTCTCTAAGTTTAAGAGTCAGCATATTGCCCCCAACAATCCGGGTCCTCATAAACCCAGTTTATGCTACAAAAGTGCAAATACAACCAACATTAACTGAAATGAGAAGAAAATTCAGTACACAGGCAGTAATTACAATCATTTGTTTTCCATTAAATTTTGCATGGGACAGTATTAATTTCAAACAGCAGCATTAATTTCATGGGTGATACCCAATGTTCATTGCCAGTAGTTTCATTAAAACTTGCTCAGAACTTTTTTGGGGTCTAAATTCCTAATCCTCAACTTGCAAAAGCCGAGTGTGAAATTAATAACATTCAACAAAACATGAAATAAAATAAATACAGCTTTGATATCATACACAGAATCTGTTTAGTAGGGTTACATTTTGCTGTCCATAACAATAAGACAGAAGAGCAGTGTACTGATTAGGTAGGGGTAAATTATGTAGGCAGCTATATGAATTAGTCTTTTCTTCCATCCCCACCTCTTTCATCAGGAGTAAACCACCTGATAGCCAGACACTATGAATTTTAGCTGCGTACAGAAATTTCTAAAATAATTTGTAAGATATTCCTAGCAATTTTATTTTTTTTACCAATTTTATATTTATATTATATTTATTTAGCAAATTAATATAGCCACCCATTTCACAAAAAGTACCTCCGGACAGCAAAATAATTCAAATAGCAATAGCAGTTTGACTTATATACCGCTTCATAGGGCTTTCAGCCCTCTCTAAGCGGTTTACAGAGTCGGCATATTGCCCCCACAATCTGGGTCCTTATTTTACCCACCTCTGAAGGATGGAAGGCTGAGTCAACCCTGAGCCAGTGAGATTTGAACCGCTGAACTGCAGATAATAGTCAGCTGAAGTGGCCTGCAGTACTGCACTCTACCCACTGCGCCACCTCGGCTCTTACCACAATATGAAAAACACCAGACATAAATAACAATAAAAACTTAAAGAAATTAAAACATGAAAGATACTCAAGATAGCAGAAGGACAATCATCATTCAGCCACACTCAAACAATTTATATGTCTACAAGGGCAGTATTTAAAGGAGGTATTTAAAGGATTTACAGTTGTGTATATTTATTTGGATTGAGGTTTAAAGCAGGCCAGCAAGTTCTAAAGATCTAAATGTTTTTACAAAATGGCTTGAAAGAAGTCCCGTTTTTTTTAAAAAAAAAAACCAAACTATTCAATAGCACCATATTACAAAAGAAAAGAGAGAGAATCAGTATCGGAAAAGCTCAGTGTACCATAGGATTACTCTATTAAAACAAACTCAGAGGATTGTTCTACTCTGCCTAAGACAAATGAAAATCCTTACTTCTCGCAGCTCTACTTCTTTGCTAATTTAATACAAATGACATAAGTGTTTATTGAAAAACTCACATTTTATTTCTCATGGCATATAATCCAAAAAATTATTTCAAATGTTTTCTAAAAAATATTCCAGCATTTTATAATTTCTGGAATATGAAGAAAATGTAAAGACAGTAAGGGGATAAAATAAAATATTTTGAACATTTCCATTCAAGTTTCAGTAAGAAATATGTCATTTGTCAAGCACAAAAGGGTGATTGGCTCTTTTGCTGATTAAACTCTTTTATTCCCTACATCCATGAGGCCTATTTCCTCACTTTTCTCCTTTTAATCTATCTCAAGAAAACAGAAAAAAACTGAAAAATAAAGATATGCCATAAACTAGGACAATCATAAAGGAGTAAGGCTTGCAATCTGCATCCTAATTAATACATTAAAACAGACAGAAATCTCAACCTTCTTGAGATTTCTATTTGCATCTGAAAGATGCGCACCTATCAATTAAGACAAGGTTTGAAGAGTGATCTGAGCAGAAGATACCTCTGCTCATTGAATAAATGCTTTATCCTTTTCTCTTTGCAGGGCAGGGTAGCAAATATGGTTGGCATTGGTTATTTGCCCAACATTAAGAAAATGGCTGCCCATTTCAACTAGACCTTAGAAGAAACCAATGGCATCTGTTTTAGTTGTAGTACTTGATATTCAACGTGGTATTCAACTTTCAACTGCTGCGTCCCAGAAACATGGCAAACACTCGCCAACAGCTACTTCTTTTTCAACTCAGGAAGCTTTGTACAAGGAAGCTCCCCAACTTTTTTTTGAGACAAAATAATTTAGAATATATTTATCCCAAAAGTCTAAAATTGAGTGCTATTTATTGGTGGTATTGTTTCTCTTTTTTCTTTATAACTGTCCTTGGAACAACTGTTCTTTTTGACCATGTCTTCTGCCCATGTGGGTTCAACAGGAATTTCTATGGCATCTTTTTTTTGGAAGACCTTCTTCAGTGATGGAGAAAAGCTGCCTATTGTTTCACTGTAACCATTCATCTGAGAAAGAAGAGCATCCCGCTGGTTGCAGCACAACTGAGGATCACAGGATCTGGAGATACATGGTGTACTGCACAGGACCTTGGGACAATTGTGGTCTAGGTACTCTGGCTGGATGGTTACTGAATGGATCCCTTCTTCATGGAACACCTCCCTCATTTTGTAGGAAGCAACAGGGTAGTCAGAAGTAGAGTGACACTTGACATGGAGTGTGGCAATGTTTTTTCCCTTGATAAATTCCCAGACATGCAGCTCATGAATGCTGCTAACGCCTGGCACCTCCAATAATTTGTTTGCTAGGAAGAAGAAGAAAAAATACAAACAAAGTGAAAAATCAGATTTTTATCCAGGCTCTACAGTATTCCATTTAATATTTAACTGCATCTACAATCACAAAGAATGAATGGACGGCATAAGAACCTAATCATAACCTTTTCAGGCTGTACAATAATGTAGGGCTGATATAACAGAAAGCAGCCCCAGCTGAAACAATGAGTCCATGTATCACTATTGCAACAGCTTCCAAGTAAGAAATAAGGAAAAAAGAGGCTGTTGGAAGGAACCTGTTGAAATTCCTCCTGCCAGCATTAATAATTACATTGGAATAAACAGAAGAAAGTCAACTTTTGCTGCCTAATATCCTGCGGATAATTTGAGAATTCTGAGGGCTGAATGGGAACTAGAGGACACTAGGATGAACTAAGGCACAAGATCATATGACCAAGTAAAACTGGGGGGAAACAGTATCAATTTGTAGTATGTTTGTGTAATATGTAGTATGTTTGAATTTTTTATTTCAGGGCTGCTTTGGAATGTATGTGTATATTTATGAGATTTTATTTTTGAATTTACTCCTCTGAACCTGGAAATTTGTAATGAGATTTGCTTGCTGAATCAATCCACATTTTGTAATACAGTACATTCTTCAGTTTTTTAAAGCATATACTTATGATATAGATATATATGATATAAATATAGATACAGATATATCATATATCCTAAATATGATATTGTAATTCACAATGCAAAAGAATAAACCAATCTATTTATATTAGTAGCCATGGATTACAAATGTCTACACATGTGTATAAGAATTTCTGCACACAACAGCTTCATTCTTCCTATGTGGGCTGTTCTCAAAATACTGTATGTGTCTTTATTAATCCTCTAAGACTTGAGTCATGACGCTAGGAAATATCACCAAGTGACCCTTAAGCATGTAATGCTGCAGTGAAGATATAATCCAGAAAGAGCACCAACTTTTAAGGGCCATAACAGTCCTTAAAGCAACTTACCCAATATTTGCATATTCACATTTTTGGGGACCATTTGCAACAAAATGGTTGCTGTCTCCTTGATAAGTGGAAAGGCTGAAGACAGTATGATAAACACCATAACAATGGTCAGGCTTGGATCAATGTAACACTGCCAGTTACAAGGTGTGTTCTCATCCAGAGGAAGTATATAGAATATGGAAGCAGCAACCACAACAATAACTGAGCCAAGAGCATCTCCCATCACATGCAAAAGAACACCTGAAACAAAGCATAAGGAAAACATTTTGTAACCAGAAAAAAACCTGGATAACTATATTGGAATACATGAAGATTCCAAAAATTTGTATAAACTTGTATAGAGAGCAACTACAAATAAGAACACCTCATCTCTAATTATGGCTGCCTGATGCTGGAAAAATCTTTCAGTTCTAATATAGTACCTCTTATGTTCAAGGCTTCGGACTTTTTTTCTGTTTTCTGTTTCTTATCCTCTTCAGGTTTTTTCTGGGTATCCGCAGAATCACCTGCATTCAAAGAAGAAACACTGTGTTGTTTATAAGTTCTATACACAGAAAGATACAAATCTTTTCAAAGACAAGTTATCTTAATCATTCAGAACCAGCAAGTTACTTATGACTCACGCTTGCATACACTCTACATGCACAGTGTAGTATAATTACAAGCCAACCAAGCAATGGGGAGAAATTGAATGGAATTGTTTAATATTCATAAAGGCCACCTTATACAACCTGACATCTAATTAATTCTGAAATCTCTTCTCTACTATTGTAGTTTAGAAAAAATAATTTATAGTATCAAAAGACAGTGAAAACAAACACTAATTGACACAAAGATTGCTTCCGTTCATCTACTTTAATGTTACAAATACAATTATTTATCTGGCTTTATTCAGTAATAAATTATTATACAAATACTCTGCCAGTACATTATTATAAACGTAATGTAATGTAATAGAGTAGGAATGAGAGGTAAAAATAAGAACAAGCAAATAGAATAATCAGAAAAGAATAAAAATTAGCAGAAAGAAGCACGTGCAACACAACACTTTCCAAAAGAAATGGGAAATAAGAAAGGAAGGGTAAAATTATGACCTAAAAAGTCCTTAAAAGGAAAAGAAAAGTTGGTGAAACTAAAGAGAAGGAGGAACGGGGTGGGGTGGGGAGACTAGAGAGAAAAGGAAAAGGCAGCTGAAAGAGAAGGAAGGAAAAAAGGAATGCGGGAAGATGCTGCGAACGACGAGCAGGGAGGCAACCGGTTGGCACCTGCTTTCGGGAGGGGTTCAGCGGCGCTGCCATTCATTTCCACCATCCCTTCTAAGGCGATCGAGCTGCTAGCGACGGTTCGGGTTGGGCTCTCGTCCTCGGGGCTAACATAGGGCGGGGGCTGCGACCCTCGACCGCAGCAGCAGGCCCAGTCCTGGAAGATGAGGAGTCCCACGACATTGATGGCCAGGCCGATCGTGCCTACCACGAGGATGAGCGTGACGTTGCTGATGGCCTCCGGCCTCGCCAGGCGCTGCACGGCTTCCACCAGGATGGTGAAATAGAGGGCGACCAGGAAGACGGTGTTGCAAAGGGCGCCCACCACCTCGGCCCGTCCGGAGCCGTAAGAGGCGCTGGGACGGCGTGTGCGTCGGTGAGACAGGCGTCCTGTGACGATGCCCACGCACAGAGCCAGCACGTCGGAGAGCATGGCGAAGGAGTCGGAGACAAGCGCGATCGAGTTGCCCAGGTAGCCCGACACCAGCTCAGTCACGAAGAAGCTCGACGTCATTACTAGCATGAAGATCAGCCGGCACGTCTTGCCCGTGTAGCGCCCCATGAGGAGAGCTGGAACCGCCGCTCTTCACTACCATCTAAAGTTTCTTCCAGGACCCGTCCCGATCCGGGCTGTGAGCTGCCTCTCTCCTTCCTCTCCTCCTGAGAGTGGAGGGTACTGGCGACAAGTGTCCGGGTGATGGTGACTCTGCGTTTTGCTTTATAACGGCGCGGGTAACGCCCCTATTCCCAGGTACTGGGGTAATTTGCAGGTGTGGTCTGGACATATTTAGTAAATACTAGACATCTCTACAGCAACAAATTAATCTAATGGGCAGAACCAAATTTTATGTTCAATGTTCTGCAGAAAATCCAGAAACAGTTTCCGGGTAGAAAGAAAATTAGATCTATTCTTTTCTCTGATTGTAACAGTTCGTGTTGACATCTCTGCTCGGTCCATCACTTTTTCCATCACATTGTGGGGATTTTTGGGGGGACTTTTTTCATTTTTGTGCATCTGGAATTCTCAGATGTAATCAACATATGTAATAATGAAGTTCCAGGGGTTATTTTTCACGCTCCTTATCCAATAATTCTAAAAGGAAAGCTTCTAGTTTAAATGTCTATGGAGATTCTCAGTCATCCAGGTCATGGTTGTTCCACAGGTGCTTTTTCAAGAGGCAGCTGGAGTTTCTGGGTTTTGTTTTGGGGTTTTCTTGTGTGGGGGGAGTTGGTCTTTTTTTAATGTTTTGCTTCTCATCAAAGAAGCTTCTTCAGCTCTGAAGAAGCTTCTTGGATGAGAAGCAAAATGTTTTCAAAGAAAAACTCCAGTTGCCTCTTGAAAAAGCATCTTTGGGACTTCTAGTTTAAATTTTATATTCATTTTAAGAATATTCTGCATTAAAATAGGAGTCTGGCCCCAATATTGCTTTGTCACAAGTACAATAAAGATGATAAGAAATTCCTTCTTTACAGTAACATTTTCAGTGTACATTTGAGGCAGTTTTATACTGTATAACTTTGACAGTTGTACAGGTGTTAAATGCCAACAATAAATCATCTTCTAAACATTTCATTTCAGATTATAGTTTAGCGTAAATTTGAAACTAGACATCCATATGTTTTCCCATTGTTCAAGCATTAACGTATGTGTAGCCAAAAAAAAATCTTTGGTTTTTTCTATAGAAGTCAAACTGACTCTTCCTTCATGATAGGTAAAAAGGAAAGAAAAGTGGTGGCATTGCAACTCCAGAGGACTCTGGAGGAAACAGATTACTGTTTTTCAGTCAGGTTTCAGGTCCAGATATGGGACCAAATGCATTATTCACATTCATGGATGATCTCTGGTGGGAGCGGGATGGAAGTGATGCATCCATCCTTGCTCTCCCTGACTTCTCAGTGGCTTTTGATGCCATCAAGCATGATATCCCTTTGGGCCAACTTGGGAAGTTAGGCATGGGTGGTTTTATGTTGGTTCACCTTCTTCCTCCAAGGTTCTAATCAGTGTTAATAGTCACAGGGGTGCCACAGGGCTTGATACTCACTTCATTTCCATTTAACATCTACATGAATCCACTGGGTGAGATCATCTGTCACCACAGGATGAGGTATCACCAATATGCTTATGATACCCAGCTATAGACCTCCATCCCTGGTGAAGTGAGTGGACATCTTTGGCAATGCCTGGATTTTGTGGGGGTCTGGATGGGAAATACCAGTAACAGACTTCAACTGAACTCTAGTAAGATGGAATGGCTATGGTGGACCCTTGTGTGTCCAGGAGTTCATTATCTTTGGTTCTGGATGGGGTTGCACTACCCCAGAAAGACCCAGTGTTTAATTTGGGGGTTCTTTTGGACTCACCGCCCCTTCTCAAAAAGCAGGTGCATCCATGGCCAAGAGGGCCTTTTCCTAATTTCATATTGTGAGCCAGTTATGCCCCTTCCTGAAATAGGGAAGCTTTCCACTCAGTCACTCACAGCCTGGTCATCTCCCAGTTGGACTATTGCAACATTCTGTACTTGGGGCTACCCTTGAAAGGTATTCAGAAACTTCAATTGGTGCAGAATATGGCTACATGAGCTATACTGGGTGCCCAAAGAAAGGCACATATGCTCTGAAAACTGCACTGGTGCCACTTTGCTTCCATATGCAATACAACATGATGGTCATTACCTATATAGCCCTTCATGGAATAGGTGGCGCTTTATCTGGCTTTGCCCCACCACATCAGCCCATCCCACTTGTTCAGGCAGGGAAAGCATGCTACAGACCTCATCAGAGAATTCTGACTGGCAGGATCAAGGAAGAGGACCTTTTCTGCTGCTAATGCTGCTTTGTGGATCATCTTGCTGCCAGAGGTGAGGAAAGTGCCCAATTTTCTGGTCTTCTGGAAAATCTTTAAAACCTGACTGTGTATTTTTGCATGGGGGACACAGGAACCCTTACAGCCATTGGATTGGTTGGCCCTATGAGACCCCCATACACACTTATATTAACCACTCTTAGTTGCCCCATCTTGGATCTCTCCATCACTTGTAATTTTATAATGTTTTACATTTACATTTGCATTTTTTAAATATTAAATTATTCAGTTGGAATGTTTTATTGTATTAATTAAATTGTCCACCATCCAGACTCCCTCTGTGAGAGAGATGGGCCTTAATTAGGTAAACAAACAAGCAAACAAACATCATTCCTTGAGTTTTTTCCAGCAAAAGAGAAAAATTCTCTTCTTGTTAGGAGGGATTAAGCTTTTCTTTTTTCTCAAAATTCTGACAGGAATTTCCTTTAAGACAATTATGATCACATTGTCAATCTTCAGTACCAGTAAATCAAAGCAGTTTATTTGATATACCTTGTCCATCTCTAATTCTGTTTTTTTCCCCTCTCCTGCCAACCTATTAATTGGTACAGAACACAATGGCGGAGATATTTCTGGAGACCCCTTGAATGACTCATGTAACACATCTGCTGGGCGAGCTGCACTGGTTGCATTTGCTTCTGGGTCCAATTCAAGGTTATGGTTATTACCTTTAAAGCCTTTTATGAAAGGGTCCAGGGTATCTGAGGAGCCATCTTGCCCCAGTAGTATTAGCCAATCCAGCAGAAAAGGCCAACTTTGGTCTGTCAAAAAATTTTAACTGGTGGGATCCAAGAGAAGGAATTTTTTGCTGTGGCCACTGCTCTCTGGAATATTCTGCTGGATATGAGGTCCATCCCTACTTGCCAGGCCTTTTGGAAGAGCCTTAAAGCTTCATTCTGCCAACTGGTTTGGGGCCACATTGGGAGTATTCTCTGCTACCGATGGCTGATGGGCTATAGAGAAGATCCTCCGGCTCCTGTCATCTGTCCTCTTCGGTTTTAGTCTCTAATTAATTTTCTTTATTTTTAATTGTTTCCTACCATCTTTTTATCATTCTGTAAGCTGTCCAGAATCCCTTCAATAGTGGGATGGGTGGCATATAAATTTAATAAATAAATATATAAACTTTCATTTGGATTCCTACACTGAAGTTCCAGCTGATAGCCTAAACAACATTGTTTAAATCCACTATTTAGAGACTAGAGGGCACTCTTGCACTTTCTATTTAGTTTGTAAAAAAGACTACAATCAAGCAGAAACTTCAGTTGAAAAAAACGGGTGGACATTTTTTCCCCTGAATCCTATAGTCACTACTACTACTACTTTTACTGTTCTTCAGGTTCCTACAAATGGACTAAAACCTTAGTAGGAACAAAGTATTTTTTTTTCCTGTTACACCAACAGAAAAAAAACATGAGAAACATGAAAAAGCTGCAATTTCACAAGTAGAGATGGAATCTTTTATTTATTTTATTTCTATTTCCATTTCTGAAATGCTCATTCTCCCTCAAAGAGATAGAACCAGATGGAAGCATTATCTCTGGTTTTATTCATGCTCCACCAGATGATGGTTACAGGAATCAAATAGGCTGCACTATGTAAAACACTTCATCTAATATCAGATTGGTCTGATTTCAAAAGATTTCTGAAAATGTCTTTAGAGTAACTGTTTCTTTCCTAGCAGCTATCTGGCAAGAATAGAAGCAGGAAAATTCCATCCAGAAGGCAGAGATATTTTACTTTTTCCTAACTGACTGGATGCACACAATGCACTAAACTATGGTTTGTTTAACTGAATACATGAACGTTGAATACATGAAACTTGGATTCAGACAATAAAAAGCCATGATCAAGCAAACCATATTATAATTTAATATAAGATATGACACAAATCAGAAAAAAGAGCTTTATTAAACTCTCTCCAGAAAAAAAAAGTTATTTCCTGATAAGAGACTTTAAAAGTAACTATCAGGATTTGAATGGTACATCAAATCCTGCTTTCCAGGAAAGGGAAGCGTGTAGTCGAAAACATTTTGTCATTTGAAATCTTTTTCCTGTACATCCAAAATATGTGAACCTTGGTCCCAAAGAATAACTCTGTAAAGTTGCCTGTTCTTTCACCCACAATACCTCCTTGAGTATAGTTAACTTGCAGGTCTTGCCTAATTGACATCCATACAATCACCAAATCCTTAATTGCTAGAAAGGGATGTCATATGCCCTTGGACCTCACCAGATTGCAGAATTATCACTAATGTCACAGAGTGCAGACAAGTCAGGAGTACAAAAAGTCAGTGAGTGCAAAGAGTTTGTTGCATATGAAAATCTGCTTCCTCAGCTCCTGATCAGCAAGGAATAGAGGCTTATGTACTATCTAAGTAATCCTAATACTTGACTTAAAGACCCCCAAACCAGGTAACTGGTCCAGTTTTGAAGTGAGCTTTTTCCACAATAATGATTGAAGAGATCAAATTTATCTTCTAAATATATACATCAGGGATGCCCAAACTTTGAACAGTCAAGGAATCTTGATTCAATATTTTTAGTGGGCAGAGACCAGAATGTATTGAATTGAATTGAATTGAATTTATTGGTCTTGTATGCCGCCCACTCCCGAAGGACTCCGGGCGGCTTACAATAAACAAAGGAAGGGGATAAATAGACAAATAGACAAACAACAATTTAAAATACACAACATTCATAGTTCCCGTGGGGCTGACTATTTCAACAGCCCCCCAGCCTGCCGGAGCAGCCAGGTCTTTGTGGCTTTGCGGAGGGCCGGGAGAGTAGTAAGGGTCCGGATCTCCACGGGGAGCTCCAGAGGGCTGGAGCTGCAACAGAGAAGGCTCTCCCCCGGGGAGTCGCCAGCCAACATTGGCTGGCAGATGGGATCCGGAGGAGGCCTAGTCTGTGCGATCTGATCGGTCTATGGGAGGAATTGGCAGGAGGTGGTCTCTCAGGTACCCAGGTATGTGTAAGAAGGCTGGTGCAATTATGTTATATGTTTGAGAATAGCATGCACTGTGTGACTCATTGATTGAAGTGTTAGACCTGGACTTTGAAAACCTAGGTTCAGATTCACCCTCTATCTTGGAAGCCTATTGAGTGACATTGAGCCAATCAGTCTTTGCCCAACCTATTGGGGAAAATTAGAAGGAATTGCCTTGACCTTCAAGAAGCAATATGGGATATATTTCTAACAAAGCATGTCATATGTGCAAGCTAATTCTGTTTTCAGGGAAGCTTCTCATACTGCTTCATATAAGTAGGGGGTTGGACTAGAAGACCTCCAAGGTCCTTTCCAACTCTGTTATTCTATTCTAAAATTGTTCAGTGAGGAACCTTTGATAAGCATATCTTCTAAAGATATTAAAGTTCTATGAGATGAATCCACCATCTTCTACTTAGAATCACTGAACAGAATAAATCTAGAGAACATATTTAGTTAATAACAAATTAGCAGTCAGAAATTATTTATTTATTTATTCCTCTCTATGAAACTCAATGTACAATGTCCAACTGTTTGGTTCTATTTAGTTTAGTTTTGCTTAACAGCTTTGTAACCTGTCTTGTCTGCAATGACTCACAATAATAGTTAAAAACAAAAATGTGTATCTTTGGGGCAGTATATAGGCTTGAAGTAGACATATGCACTGGTATAGCTTCTTTCCAGGTGTAGAATCCTAGTTGTAAAGCTATGTTTTTTTGCATAGCTTTATACATGTAGCTCCTATCCAAGCAGAGCACCTTATCTGAAGGGTGTTGAGGACTTGGGAGAAAAGTATTGTTTTATACCAAATGCATATTATATAAAAATATGAGTGAAATTTAATGTAGCAGCTCCTGCTAACTGCAGGAGATGCTGATTTTAAAAAAAAGGAATTGGATTTCAACAGTTCTGAAGGAAATTTCTCCCAAGCCTGTAATATCCTCCTTCTAATTTCAAGGTAAGTAATTTAGTTTCTAGGAATGGTGATATTTGTTTTTTTTTCTCCCATCCTCTAAAAAAACCCCGAAGGATAGCATTTAACAAATCACGGTCATGCTCACACACACACATTCCTACAGCAATAGCTATTTTAATATGTTTTCTTTAAATGAATTAAAATATTTTGAAGACTTACATATAGTCGGAATAGGAATCATCACTGGACTATCATTAGCAAAGTAATCTAAAAAAAGAAGAAAGTAAAGAATGTTTTAATATTCTGTGAATGACTCTGGCGGATCTCATTACACTGCTGGACACAGCAATGTTATGGTTTCAGAAGTTTTGTGTTGGTAGAATAGATGCCAATCATGCTTTTTCTTTTGAGTACCAGATCCGTAAAGTAACTATGGAACTTCATCTTTCCTAATAATTAAGCTTTAACAGTTTAGTACAGGATCTTAGATATTAGCATTGCATCTCACACAAGGTACAAGAGATATTACAACATAATTTACACTTTTTTACAGTAAGGATAATGAGAATATATCTTCTCACTTTATGTGGATTACTGTAACGCGCTCTACATGGGGCTGCCCTTGAAGAGCAGCATACAAACCCTATAAATAAATAAATAAATAAATAAAATAAATGTGTTGCACAGTAGGATCTGAAGCAGGGGTGGGTTTCTCGCCCCGTTCCAACCGGTTCGGTTGGAACGAGGCCGGCGGCGTCCTTGCGCACGCACGCAGCGTCCTTGCGCACGCACGCAGCGTCCTCACGCACGCACGCAGCGTCCTCACGCACGCGGCGCGCGCGTGCGTACTAGCATCTGCGCGATGCTCCAGCTGCTCCTGGAGGATCGCGCAGGCGCTCTATGCGTTCTGCGCATGCGTGGAAGCGCAGAATTCGTAAAAACCGGGTAAGGAGCGGGCGCGGGTGTGCAGGCGCGCGCGGGCGCGGGGGGGTGGCTTCGCCGTTCCCGGAAGTTACTTACTTCCGGGTTCGGCGACCAACCGGATCGCAGGGACCGGTGCGAACCGGTTGAAACCCACCCCTGATCTGAAGCCACCTTAGATACATTCATCCCAGTTCTTTATCAGTTTGAACTATCTCATTAATGAAGTTTATGCTTCATATAATTGTCTTATATCAGAGTTTACTCCTGTGTATAATTTGTTAGCTGCCATCCATACCTCATGCTTACAAAGGAAGATAATTGAATAATTATTAATTGCTTCAGAAATTTTCTTTTTTTTTTCAATTGTGTATGATTCTCAGATACTGCCTGGAAAAATACCTGCAATTTTCTTGACAAGCATTTTTTTGAAGTGGGTTGCCATTGTCTCCTTCATAGGGCTGAGACAAAGTGAATGGCCCAAGGTTATTCATCTAACATTGTGCCTAAAGGTAGGACTAGAACTCACAGTCTCTCTAGCCTGATGCCTTAACCACTATATCAAACTGGTTCTCATAAAATTTGAAAGATGCTCACAATCACAAACCTTAATAGGTGCTTAATCTAGTCTCAAGTGTTCATCCAGCCCAACCTTGCATGTGACTGACCTACGGAATTTTGACCAGAAGAGGACTTCCAAATTATAATTTGTAATATGACCAAAACCATGTAGAATTAAAAACCTAACCAGTTTATTAATCTTACTAAACTTAATAAAATCAAACTTAATTTTTCCAGGGCAGATGATATCCATTTTGGCTGTGCATTCCTATAGTATGCTAAAAAGGCAATGCAGCCTTCAACTCTGGAAGAGTTGGGTCTACTTATTATATAGTTTGAGATTTTAAATGGAAGTAGATACAATTATAACAAACATATTCTATTTCAAACTATACAAAACTATGCTATACTATAAAACTAAATACAGACATATTGGATTTACTGCGAACCTTTTGACAGAAACTCATTTTGAGTTTCAAAAACCATCAATCTTTGATGAATTAAGGCAAATATCAATCTTTACTTCTAAGTATTGGTTAGGGAAAGGACATGCCATTATTATGTTGCTTACCTGTTGCCACATCTTGGTCTACAGAACCATGACAGTAACAACAGTCCATGAAGATGACATAACTGAGCACGTTGAAGAGTAGACCTACGACTCCGACAATGAGAACATACAGAGCTTGTTCTGTCTTTACTGGGTTGAGAAACCTCTTCACAGCTTCAATCAGGATGCTGAACATCAAAGCAGTGGCAAAGACAGAATTGCCAAAGGCTCCTACAACATCAGCCCGCAAAAAGCCATATGTGTTGCTCTTATGCCATCGTATGCGACTGAAACGGACACCAAGCAAGCCAATAATCATGGATATCAGGTGGGAAAGGACGGCAAAGCCATCGGAGGCTAGCGCAAGAGAATTGCCCACATATGATACTGCCATTTCTACCACAAAAAGTAGAAAGGTGACAAAGGACATAAAAAGAAGTCGGCTGCTTCTTCCCGTGTAGCGTCCCATGGCTTCAATGCTCTTTGGGTTCTCTGCGTCTAGGGCAAGCACCTAAGTAGCACTCGCAAAGATTTCAGCAATTCTCTTCTTTTTATCATCTGCTGCTGGAGATGTTTAGACGTTAATTTTTATAAGACACAATAAAACAATAAATCCTGTTTCAAGGGTAATTTAGCAAGAGGTTATCTTGCAAAGACCGTTTCATAAGGCATACGTAAAACATAATGCTATCTATCTGCCTCTAAAGTCACACGCTGGTTGTTTATTCTTCATGATAGCCAAAGTACAAAACTATGGAGCCTTTTGTGTATTTCACTGGATCTAGTCTTTTAAATAACACTAGAATAAACAAGAATAGGTCTTTGGTTTCATTAGACATATAATCTTGTATTGTTGTTTTTCCTCTTTTATTTTCTTCAAATAGATGGATAGACAGATAACAAGGAAGGAAAATGTTTTACTGCAGATTCCTTCTCCATTTATTAAGAGATTCGATGCCAAATAACTACAAGGCATAAATGAAAGTGTTTTCTCACTTCTCAACTAAAGTCTGCATTATATGCTTGACATATGTAAAAGGTCAAAGATCCTTACATCAGTAACATACCCTAAGTCCATATTTCTCAAGCTTCTCAAAACTGTTACCACCATTTTTTCTAAATTAAATTTGGACATGCATTCTTCTTTCTATACACCATTACAAGGTTGAGAATACAAGTTAGTCTTGCATAAAAGCCAAAAAGGTGTCACTTGGCCAATAAAGAATTCTATTCTATTCTATTTGTATGGGAAAGATCCAGGTTCATTTTATCGTAACCTGATCCATTTTATAGGAATGTTGTGGAAATAAAATAAGAAAACCATGTTTGTCATGGTAAAAGATTATAAACAGAGCCAATTCATTGGTTTGTATGTAAAATATCCCCACTGACCAGAAACAAAAATGGGGAAATCTTCCTTTTTGAATTTTTTCTTCAAAAACAAACAAAATGCATTCTAATGCAGGTCCGTCCAGAAACTTTGAAATATTGGCTGAATAACAGAATAACAAAATTGGAAGGGACCTTGGACTCCTGTTCAAGCAGGAGATCTATATCATTTCAGATAAATGGCTGTCCAATTTCCTCTTAAAAACCTCCAGGAATGGAGCACCCACAATTTCTGAAGGCAACCGTTAATGCTGCTTCATTGCTCTGCCAGGAAATTTCTCTTTAGTTCTAGGTTGCTTCTCTCACAGATTAGTTTCTATCCATTGTTCTTTGTCCTGCCTTCAGATGCTTTGGAGAATAAGTTGACCCCTCTTTTTTGTGGCAGCCCCTTAGGTATTGGAATACTGGTATCATGTCAGACTAGTTATACTCAGTTCATGTACCATTCTTCATATATTTTAGCCCCTAGCTCCCTCCTCATCTTGTTGCTCTTCTCTGCATTCTTTCTAGTCTAAACATCTTTTGTATATCGTGATGACCAAAACTGGATGCAATATTCCAAACACAGTCTTACCAAGGCACTACAAATTGTTACTAAAACTTCAGATGATCTGGATTCTGTTTCTCTTTTAATGCAGCCTTGCACTGCATTGGCTTTTTTAGCAACTGCAGCATAGTGTTGACTCATATTTAAGTTGTTGTCTACTAGGATTCCTAGATCTCTCTCACAGTTACTGCTATTGAGCCAGGTACCCCTTTTTTTATACCTGTGCATTTGGACTTTCTTGCCTAAGTGTAACATTTTAGTTTTCTCACCACTGAATTTCATTTTGTTAGATAGGGCCTAAGGTTCAAATGTCATGGTTCTGAGTAGTGGTCCCAATCAATTCTGAATTCTCAGGCTGTAGCTTTTCTGAAAGATTTATTTTATGCAGTACATCATATCGACGTTCAGATGTGAAACCAACTCTAAATAAGATCCATGATTTAGTCTAATTAAACAAATAGACATCACCCACCGAGGCAGAGGTAGTATTCAGCAGGTTCTGACCAGTTCTGGGAAACAGGTAGCAGAAATTTTGAGTAGTTTGGAGAATCGGTAAATATCACTTCTGAGTGGCCCTGTCCCCATCTATTCCCTGCCTTTGAGTCCCAGCTGATCAGGAGGAAATGGGGATTTTGCAGTAACCTTCCCTTGGAGTGGGATGGGAATGGAAATTTTACAGTATCCTTCCCCTGCCACACCCACCAAGCCACGCTCACCAAGTCATGCCACGCCCACCAAGCCATCCACAGAACCAGTAGTAAAAACTTTTGAATCCCACCACTGTTCATAGATCATGTTAACTAATCAGATAGGTGGCAAGCTGTTCAGCTGCTCCTCCGGCTATTACTAGTGCTTGTTGAGATGACTTTGGTTTACACAGACCTTATCCCTGTTATGTCTTGCAGCAGAGGGAAATACCCCACATCCTACAGGCCCTCCTCCATGGCAACTAAGAAACGAAGAAAATGAAATTTCAGCCAAAGTCATTTTGAAAGTTGGCATCAAGTCTGTCAAGATTCTGAGTCTTGAGCCTATCTCCTGGAGTGCTGGCTATTCCTGATAGCTTGGTTGTCTGCAAACTTGATCAGTCCTCCTTCTATCCCCCTCATTTAAATCATTTATGAAGATATTGAAACTATGTTTATGAAGATATTGAGGCTGGAAAATTATGAAGCCCAGTTTATGAGGCACTAGCTAACATTAGAAGATACTATCAGTCATATTTGGAAGAATGTAGTTCTTGACTTCCAACAATTCATTTAGTGACTGTTTGAAGTTACAACATTCCAAAAGGTTACTTAGAAGTGTTTCTAACACTTAACGACTGTCACAATATCCCCATAATCATGTGATCAAAATTTGGGCACTTGGCAACCAGCAAGAATTATGATGACTACAGGATCTTGCAGTCATTTGATATCATTTGCAACTTTCTCAGCTGGCTTCCAACAAGCCAGGTCAATGGTGGAGGCCACATTTGCTCAACAACCATATGATTCACTTAACTGTAGTAATTTGCTTAACAACCATGGCAAAAAGGTAGTAAAAGCGGACATGACTCACTTAACGACTGCTTTGCTTAACCATTGAAAGTCTGATCTCAATTGTGGTCATAACGTGAGGATTACCTGCATTCCTAAAATAACCAGAAGCTTCTCACAGGAAGCAAAGATGTAAATGCATTTTAAAATATTTTTAATGGAGACTACTATGAGCTTCTATAAGCAAAAATCATTCTGAATGGATCTCTTGATTAGACCATGACAAAACTAGCACTATGATTCAGACATCTAAGTCAAACCTGTTTTAATGATTTAAACACTACTAACTGAGCCAGAACTGAATAGAAGCTGCTTGTTTAGATACAAACAATAATGCTGAAGAGCCATTGTGAAATTGTCTATATGGCAGGTTTTTTTCTGAACTCGGTTTATTAAGAGTTTAGTAACATTAACACTTCATTTTATGAATATGATAGAGATATAAAAGGAAATACTTCTGCACAAACATGTTAACTTATATATTTACTGCCACAAAATCTGACAATATTTCAATAAGATGACTTTTTAATAGCAATAGAGACATATTTTCAAGAAAAGTTTATTGTCTGCTATCACTCTTTATGAACTCCAAGATATAAAGATGGAGAACCAGGGTAAAAAAAAAAAAGCCCCCTTACCTGCATGTCTTGTTGTGCAGTTCCCAAAGACATCTTGATTGTGCAAGCAAACATTGATCCCAATAGGTCTTAGATCTATTCTTTGATGCATTAACCAGCGTCCTTAGAATGGGAATTTCTGAAGTAACAGTTAACAAGTTGAATTATAAAGCAGGAAGCCTTCTGATTAATTTTGTCCCTCTCTTACATGAAAGCAGGTTATATTGAAACCCCGCCATCTGTTTTATAGGTGAAATGTTATTTCAGACCAAATATTCCATAATCTAATAATATAAATAATGCATACTGAGTAAAAGAGTTGCCAGGGAGATAGCGCTTACAATGTGTACACAGCATTATAGCTGGGTCCAGTTTCAATATTATATCTGTGCTTAGTCAGCTTCTTGGAATTCTCTCAGACAAGGCTTCAACTATCGGCATTAACCAATTGAACTTGGCTGCTTCCATTGCTTTAAAGAAAATGTGTTGACTTTTATTTAGAGATGTGCTGTACAAGTGGGACACTCTGCTGCTTTGCATACAAAAACAGTCTCACTTAATTCCCCATATATCCAGATTCATGAAAACCTTGTTCTACTAACATAGTGCTACACATTTTTCACCCCAGCACCTTAGCTTCAAATAAACCTTATCTGAAGAGTAAGGAATTACTAGGAATCCAACTAATACAATTAGGGATAGAAAATATTTGCTTTCTTGCACACATTTCATTACCCAAACTAGGTAACATCATTAGTGCACTGATGCTATTACCTAGTTTGAGTAATGAAACATCTGCAAAAATACAAGCAAGCTTAGTGAGCATCGAGACTACTCGTGTCAACCCTGAGCTACAGATAATCTCCTTTATTAGTACAGAAAATACTAACAGAAAATCATAAGGAGCCACTATTTATATCTCATAATTATCGGATCTCTACTTTCCTGGTTTTCTAGAATGTATCCATTCACAGTGCAAATTTAACATTGTAATAAGTGTTCTCACAAAAGATAGAAATATAAATATTTTTAAACAGTTTAAATGTTGAGCCTTTCCTTTAAGAAAAGATTAGAACTCAGAACAAGTCTATATATTCAATGGCAGATTGCCATTCTGAGTTTGGTTTTATTATCTGTAGAGTTTGGCAGGTTTTTTTGTTTATTTTGGCAAACAAACCCAATATGTGTGAGATAAATTGGTCGTTTAAGGTAATAGACACGGTCAGCTATTTAGTACTTTTATGCAAACAAGCCTAAAGTTGTAAAGGTCAGAGTCTTTATGACGATTATAAAGAACTAGGTTTTCCTAATTCTTTTTTTGTAAAAGATGAAGTCAGTGCCTGAGTAGGCACTAAAAATTAAAGACATATTGCAAAGTTCTCTTTTAATGCACATTAATTATTAAGCTGCATTTTCACAATACAGTATATTTTAAATATTGTTTGAATAGGCTGTTCTTTTATTCCTGGATGAACATTTCTTGGCCCAGATCCTCATGATAGCAAAAATATGCTGCTAAATATTTAGAATTTGACACAAGTAACTATTTAAACGAATAATTTCCATTATATGACTCAATCACACCTTTTGAAGCTAATTGTGTAGAACATTGGAATGGATTCATTCCCAGATTTGGAGAAGAGCTGGGGGAAAAAACCAGCACTATATTAGTTAAAGCACCAATCTCTAGAAATGGAATGGGACCTTCAGGGTCTCGCCTTTAGCTGCGCTTCCTTCGCCTCCAACCTCAGCCCATTTCCAGCCAGCTTTCGTCCTCCACTGGCCCTCCTCCAACCATTCTCCCTGGACAATGGGCCTCCAGCCCTCTGTCCCATGCCTTTCAGCCTGGCCCATTCGCCAACATATCACTTGTCCTGGGCCTTTGGCCTCACAGGACAATTAGCCACTACCCAATCGGGTGGCAGGCAGAAGCCATGGTGCTGTGGAGGCAGTGTGACTGCCGATAGCAGGGGCTGTGGGGCTATGGAGTCCACTAGGGCACCAGGCTTCTGGCATGGGAGCGCAGCAGGAGAATGGTATGAGGCTTCTGGTGTGGGGGGGGACATGGTAGGCCAACTGCCCATTCAGGCAAGCAGGGTGAGGTGTGGAGTGGTGTGAGGCAGCAAGCCGGCAATGGGCAGAGGCAATGAAGGGAAGAGTAGGAAAAAAGCCACTGCTCCATAGTTGTTTTTTAAGCCATCGGAGGCTATGAGCAGAGAGGACAACAGGCAGGCAGTGGTGGGCGGGGGTGGTGGTGTCCATTTTGACCTTTCCTCTTAGTTTTTCCTTCTGACGCGGGGGGTCATTCTTTTTCTCCCCGATGTCACAGCCTGCCTCTGTTCCACATCACCCTAATTGCAGCCTTTTGTGGTGATTTTTTTCTTTTTTTCAGTTTCTTTTATTTTCTTTTTGAACAAAGCCTACATGTCAAGATCCTGCTGCCAAGGTCCCACCCAGCACCCGAGATCCCTGCTGCCTTCCTTCCTTCCCAAGTGGAGCCCCCCATTGTAGGGGTCCAACAGGGGACCAAGGACCTGACAGGCTTTAGGAGGAAGGGGCACAGACCAGACTGGCGTGAACGGAGAGGAAAGGGGGAAAGTGTCTGGGAGAGGTGAGATGAGTCCATTCTCCGACAGTGTTAGACCTGGAAATCATTTTTTACTTACTTTACTGCCACATTTTCTACTGTGGGAAAATGGGAGGGGAGATTATATGGAGTATGGGAGATATATAGTCAAAATAACATTCTTTTCTCAGAGAGTGAAGGACACCTTACCCTGCAGCTGCAATGAGGTGACTGGGATCTCCAGTTTTGGACCGTGCCTGATTGGACTATGTGATGGACATACGGGTGCTGGGCAGTGACTTGAACTTTCACTTGGTTGGGGAGAACCTGGAAACTTTCAGATTTGGATTTTCCCAGATATGACATCTCTAATAAAATGGAACTTTGAGGAAACTCAAGCCTCAAAGTCTTCTTTCATTGGGGTGTTATTTGGAACGCTGACAGACAGGGTGGAAGGGTCAAAATGGGAAGCCCTCCCCCCCCCCCCATCCACTGCTGCCAATCTATTATCCGCTATGCCTGGAGCCTCTGACAGCTTTAAAAAAACTGCAGAGCAGCAGCTTCCTTTTTTTTTCTACGCTCCTCTTCATTGTCTCTGTTCATGGACTCCGGTCTGCCACCGCTACTCCCCATCTCATCTTGCCTTACACCAAATTGGCTGTTGGCTCTCCCCCCCCCCCCCCACAAGGCCCCGCATCTCATCTTGCCTGACACCAAATAAGCAGTTGGCTTGCCACTCTATGCGCTCCCGCACTTCAGCCTGCCTGGCTGATTCTAAACAGGCAGTTGGTCTACCATACTGCCCCCCTCCATCAGAAGCCTCGCACCATTATTCTCCTTCATACCCCACAAGCTCTCACCATAGCACCCCCACCCATAGCCCCTGCGATTGGCACAATATCATGGGTTCCTCCTGCCAGCCAATTGGGTGGCAGCTAATTGTCCCTTGTATCAGCAAATGGGCCGGGCCGAAGGGCGTGGGGCAGAGGCCCATTGGCCAGGCAGAATGGCTGGGGAAGGGCCAGCGGAGGAAAGCTGCCTGTAAATTGGCTGAGGCAGGAGGCAAAGGAGGCGCGGCTAAGAATGGAAGCATGAAGACCCTAGAATCCTCTGGAATAGCCTCCCTTTGTCTTGTTGGGGAGTCAGATGGTGTCGTTTCCTGATATTTAGGATTAAAATTGAGGTATTCAGAAGATTTTTGAATATTAAAAAGGTCTTTTTAATTCCCCATTACCAAAATACTATCCAAGACCACACTGTGATGAGAGCATTACCTTGATATATTGCTGAGAGCAAGAATGGAGTAACACTCTCAAAGCTTTGTCCACTGGATTAATTGGTAATGTGGTCAGTAGAATTCCACCTTACTTCTGTTTCTTTAACTCTCAAACTATCAGCTCCACTCACAAACATATCCACTTATCAAATTTTCAAATATGACCACCAACTGTACAAAATATATATTGATTCATAGTACTTCAGTAGCAATAGCACTTAGACTTGTAAATAGCTTCATAATGCTTTACAGCACTCTTGATGTCAACATATTGACCCCAACAATTTGGGTCCTCATTTTACTGACCTTGGAAGGATGAAAGGTGAGTCAACCTTGAGCCGGTTGGGATCAAACTCCAGGTTGTGGGTAGAGTTAGCCTGCAACACTGCATTCTAATCACTATGCCACCATGGCTCCTACTTCAAGCTACACTACACACTTGTTGCCACCATATTTTTTTAAAAAGAAAAGTTAAGGATCTATTGCAGATTATTTATTGTTGTTTTCACTTTAGGCTAGTTTGGTTTTTTTTTAGGGTTTAGCATGTTTTGCAAACACAGATTAATTTGATTCAGGTGATTCTGCAAACGCAGAAAATATTTTAATTCAGTAGTCACATTTTGTACAAATGCAACCAATAATGTGGACTTATCTCAAAGCAAAAATGAATGTTCTATTTTCCATCCTGTCAGATAGGAGCTTACATTATCCTGTCAAATTAGAGCTTACATTATCCTTCACTGCTAGCCATTATTAATGCTCTTAATTCAGCAGGTCCAGAAAGACCGCAATGGATAGAGTGCTATTGCCATTGCTTTACTCAGTGCTTGCAAAAGTCTGAATTCAATGGATGAAATGACAACAAACAGAGCAAATAGCTTTCTCTTGCATCTCTGGAAAACTCCATGGAGCCTATCAGTCTGGATATACAGTGGTGCCTTCCAAATTCCCTTGCCCTATTTGATTACAGTTTTTTTTTTCTTGTAGGGTCTTGTAATTAAAAGAAATTGAGAAGCTCGCAAAGTTAAGTGTCTCTCTTTTTTTCCAAGAAAAGTTTTGATCCAAATACTTTATACAAGCTTTTTTTAAAAAAAAAAAATTTTAGTTTAAAGAAAAAAAACTTGTATGTACCTTCCTAATTCCCAATTTGAATTCTGGATTAATATAAAAAAATGTTTTTAAAGTATAGCTAATGGCAGCTCACAATCACTCAATTAATAAATGATTTATCCAACACCCTACCCATGTCCAATAGAAAGCCAGATCCTCAAGCTCTTACAGAAGAGCAATCAGTTAGAGCCACTGAATCTAGGAGTACAGTATTCCAGAGGACAGATATCATGATAAAGAGCAGGGGTGTCAAACTCAAGGCTCTTAGATCTGGCTGCTTAGATCTGGCTGCAAGGCCAGCTTGGAAACAGCAAAGGACCAGCCCACAGTGCCTCTGCCAGTGAAAATGGAGCTTAGGGAGTACACACATGGCCTCCCCGTGCCCTGTTTTAGGCTGCAACAACCTCCTGCAGCCCTGTGCCAGGAAAAATAGAATATGGGGGAGCTCCGTTTTCTCTGGCAGAAGATTGCAGGCCGTCGTGGCCAAAAACAGGGTACGGGGGATCACATGGCACTCCATTTTTCCTGGCAGAGAGCTATCAAAACAAACTAAAAACAAAAAGCGAAATGTTTCAGCTTTTGCATTTGAACATGCAAGGAGGGAATGGAAAGTAGAAAAGAAAAGAGGAAAAACAAAAAGGAAAGATGGGAAGAGAGAAAGGAAAGAAAAATAAGGAAAGATGGGAAGGAAGAAGAAAGGAGAATGAAGAGGGAAGAGGGAAGAAAAAAGAAAAGGATGGAAGGAAGGTAGGTAGGTTGGTTAGAGTGAGAGTGAGGGAGGGTCTAAGGGAAGTCCTGCCTTAGCACTTGGCCACATGTGCCCCTAACACCCAAGGTCAAACTCCCATGTCATGCTCACCATGGCCACGCCCACCTCCCCGCCCTCCGAGGTCAAACACAACCATGATGTGGCCCTCAATAAAATCAAGTTTGACACACCTGATATAGCGGACATGACTCCTGGATGTCACCTTCTAATACAGAAGAGCATGTCAGATCTTGTGAGACAGGCAGAAATAATTGAACATATGACAGACTTGCAAGTACTTAGCCCTAATGGATCTTATACTGAGCAAGAGATGCTATTATATCTTCTCTAACAACTTTTCCACCTCTAACTCTGTGATTACCCATTAGACAGATAAATTTTCTTCATTAATACAAAAAATATGGCAAGTAATAGATGACAATACTTATTTATTATAGAGATACTGTATACAGAAAGGTTTATGCAATACTGCTAGTTGCACTGAAAGGATATGACTCTCTATGGCTTTGTTAGTTACTATTTTAAAAAGTAACAACAAAAACCTGGATAGTATCAGGAAACATCTTGGTCTTTAATTTAAAAAGTTAAGTTGAAATATAAGGAAATTATCATTTCCAACAGTAATTTAATAACTGCGTCCAAAGAGAGTGTAAAACTTTGCAGGGTTCTTGTCACAGACACATCTTGCTCCATTCTGAAGTTCACAAAGTGGTTTAAAGGGGATGCAAAGACTTTTTGCTCCCATGGATGGAGCGCCAGGTTCGAGATCTTGTTCTCTGAAACAGAAAGCAGGGGGTTATACTTGTCAGTTAGAAGTTGTCAGGTATGATCTAGTTAGTGCTTACCTTACAAATGTCTTTAAGTACATCTTTAATTTAAAAAAATACATTCTATTAGCCTTGAAAGATGTGAGACTGCCTCTGAAAACCATCTGCTGGAAGATTTCTGGGCTTCTTTGTGCAGTTTGCTGGCCACTAAGAGAACAGAGTGCTGGACTAGATGGATTAGGGCTCCAATCCAGCAGGGCATCGCTTTTGTTCACCAGCACACACAGCATGTCACCCTTGTTTCATACGAATATATTTTTCATAGGTTAATTCATTACATTAGTCACACATGCAAGTTTTTACAAAAATTACTTTCTGGTTTTCAAACCCTAACACACAAAATAAATTATAACTGAAAAATATACATTCTAAAATCTCTTTCTCTTTTACTCATCGACAAAACACATCCATCTCTTTTACCTGGCAGTTGTTTTTTTGATCCAATCCTCACATTCTATTTCTCCACAGAAAGGAATCTGCACTATCTGAAATAAGAGAACATGCAAATATTTTAGAGATCATGTAACAAGAGTTACTTTTTAAATTTTATTAAATTGTAATAATATCCATTGCTTTAGTGGCTCTCTATTTAGATTTGCAATACCAAAGAGCTAAAGTAACTCCAGCTATCTTAAAAGAAATCACACTGACTCTTCTTGCTTATAAATTGTCTTTGTATATTCATACATAGACAACTGTTAAGATTTATTCAGTGTTTTCTTTAAGTCTCGTAAGACTTTAACATGCACATTTAATGAACGCATAAAAGCACCTCTTATTAGCAAAATCACATAACAAATTAAACCACAGAATTTAGGGGTGGGAATCTAATCTTTATAATAAAAAAACTGAACATTGTAAAAAGACAAATGTGGAGATCATCCTTATTTTAACAAAATAATGGAGGATAAAAGGCAAAATTCCTGCTTTAATTTCTGGTTCTGTTTTCAAAAATTTGATAGCCATACTATTCTAATAAAATTTAGAAATTTCCAGTGCATTTTCCAGATGCAATAGGGCAACCAAGTTTTATCTTTTCTATTTAACAATGAAAAAAAGTCTTTGCAAATACTTACAATAACTTTTAATAGTCTGATATACATTGTGGTCAGTATATTAGCCCAAAATGTATGTTGCTAAGTGAGACATTTGCTAAAAGAATTTTGCCTCATTTTACAACCTTTCTTGCCATAGTTGTTAAGCAAATCATTACAGTTGCTAAGATAGTGATATGGTTGTTAAGTGAATCTGGCTTTTCCATTGATTTTACTTGTCAGAAGGCTGCAAAAGTTGATCACATGACCTCATGACACTGCAACCATCATAAATATGAATCAGTTGCTGAGCATCTGAATTTTGATCATGTGACCATGGGGACAATGCAACAGTCGTGTGGAAATCAGTCATAAGTCACTTTTTTCAATGTTGTTGTAACTTCAAACTAAATGCATGTTTGTAAGTCGAGATCTATCTGTAATCTCTAATAATTCAGTTGCATTTTGTGACCAGGACTCATTCCAATTAATATAAATCTTGAGGACCCCTGAACTAGTGGATGAAACTATCCATTCTTCCCTGCACTTCTTCAGCACTTCCTCCCAAATCTGTATTATATCTAATGAATTCTAATTGAGATTTCCTTATAAATTGAAAGAATGCATATCTACCTATCTACCTACCTACCTGCATCAAGTATATTCTTTATTTTAAAGGAATAAACATTTTACATGTTTTGCCAAATAGGTAAGTGGTGCCTTATAATAAACCTACTGTAAACCAAGGAGTAAACTTTGCATTCTATAAACCAACAATATTTTATTGCTGCGAGAAGTATTTTATTGCACTACCATATCAGTTTTAATAACCTCTTGCCTTTTGAAATCAGATAGAAATGGATTCTTGACGTAAATACTGTGTCCTATGAACCGAATGCATTAATTATATCATTTTAAATTATTTTACAATTATTCTCATTACAGGGTCTGATCAGACATTCAACTTGCTGGGTTTTTTTTCTGCTGATAATGCAAGACAGCAAGTGCTCCAATGGTGGGGTGACAGCATTTATCTTTACAAATGTTTTGAAAAGAGAGAGGATGAAAGTAGTTGCTATCCCTATGTTATCTTTCTGATAAGTACTTGCCATAGTTCACCTCCATTGCCACTCTGATAGAAGAGAAACATCTCCATATCACTGAGATGTCCTGTATTCCTGAATTAGCAGTCTGGTGAGGAAACTGCTCAACAAGAACTCACTTGAAACGAAACACCTAGAATGGCTAACTGCAGATGCTGTATTAATTAAAGCTAATAGATGAACATGTTTTTAAATGAATAACTAAGCAAAAAAATGTCTGCATTGCTAGATTTATATTATTCATTCATCCAGATTTATAATTGAAAGCATTGTCTGCAATTCTTGAGCTAGTTTATGTGGCTCAAATGTTCCTTATTAGAGATGCATAAGGCTTGTTGCCCTACGATTGGAACATTCTGGAAACTCCAGAATGCTTCGTTTTTCTCCAGACCTCCCAAACTTCCTTCTGACATAGTGATGTTCCAGGGGGTGTTTTGTAAAGTAAATCCTCCAACTTGAAGTAATTTTGAGGTGTATTAGACATGGCCATTCCAAGTTCTATTTCAGGACCAAGCCATTCTTAAAACAGATTTGCACCACTCCAGTTTTCACTGTTTAAATAAGCAAGCTGCATTCCACAACAGCATTGTCTGGGAAAAGCTTTGTCGTTTGAGGGAAATGGAGCATTTCAGAATTCTTGTATTCTGTTCCAGGATCAAGAAAGCTTCCAGAATCCTAGCAGTTACATTTTTAAAAAAAATTTCATGAATGCATGTTTTACTGCATTTACTCTTTACTGGGTTTTAAGAATGCATAGGAAGGGACTCAGTGCAATGGCAAATTATTTACCTTTCCAGAATCAAGCTCTTTCTGAAACTCTTCCATGGAATTGGCCACCACCATATGACTCTTAAGATCTTCAGCAGCTCTAAAATAAAGCAAACATTCATTCCAGTTACAGATTGTCTGTGATTTATGACTAGTTACTTATAGAGTGTTCAAAGTTATGATGGCCTCAAAACAGGTGCTTGCATTTATGATCAGTTGTAGCATCCTGCAGTTGTGTAACTGCAATTTGTTTAAAAAAATTGCCAGTGATAAAACAGATTCATTTAATGACCACACAATTCACAACAACCATGTGATTTTGAACTTATTACTGTGTGGTTGCTTAATGACTGATGTAAAAATGGTCAAATAAAGATCCAGTCACGTGAGTGCTTTGACATGACCATAACAACTTATGACTGCAATTACGCTCCCAATTGTGGTTATAAGTCAAGGATGATCTGTAACAAACCTTTTTATTGTTTTAAACAATCTGATTCAGTACACTTGCATAAGTGTGCTAAATCAAGTTGTTTAAAACATTAAAAAGGTCATATTCAAATTCTCTTCAATATGCATTTAACTTTTTCCACATATTAAATTCACTTGAGAGTCCCTTATAAAAGTGTAACCAAATCTCATTCAGAAGTACTTAATACAACCAGCATAGATTAAGTTGCTATACTGCTGATTGGGTATTTCTACATATATGTATTATATCTGTCCTAAACAGATTAAAGTGGCTGTCAGTCTTCCAGACTTAAGGTACTGTTATACAAAGCTGTGAACAACTAAGGGCTAAAATTCCTTCAGGGCATGTCTGCTCTCTGGACTTGGACTTGAAGAAGGCTGTTTGTCTGTGACCCAGAGTGCATCCTCACCATGATGGCATTTATCCAACAGTGGGCTCTCCAGCTGTATGGAAAACCAAACAACATTCTACTTCTTATCTGGACTGTGTAAATTTCAGAGGTGGCCTCACTGTTTTCTGCAAGCTAATCTTCTGTTTGGAATTCAGATGCCCTTGTTTAGTTCTTATCTTTCATTTATTACTGTAAGCTTATTTTATATGTATTTGAAATCATGAAATAGGACTGCAGATGGTGTTTATCCTCTCCATTCTATCACACTCACTTTTCCCCATTCTCAAGTCTCACCTGTTATAAAGATTAAGATGGATTTCTTCCAGAATACGGCTGAGTTGGTTCACTGCTTCATTTTCAGAAAAGGTCAACTTTTCTCCTGTGTCCCTTCTAACAGCTACAAACTGATGATTCTTCATATCACGTGGTCCCACTTCAAGCCTGATTGGAACACCCTATAAGTCAAAAAGTCACAAACATTCTTTGGAGTTATGCTGATGACTCTCCATTTTAGATCTATTAAAATGTAACATTTTATGCAAATTGTTCTTCAATTCAACAGCCAATATTAAGGAATATGTTCCACTAAAGTTAGACTATAGCAAAAAAAATACTTTTTCCAAAACTCAGCACTGAGGTAATAATTCTTGACAGATGGAAATGTTCACCCCTTAGACACTCAGGAATTGATGATTCCTCTCCAAATAGCAGCATGTACTCATAAATAAAGTACAACTTATCAGTTTGTATTGATTTTTACATTTATCTTACATTTTTACATTTATTTTATATATATATACTTCCAATACCAAATTATACAGGTGAAAAAGCCTTTAATAAAGAATTAATAAGAAGAGAACAGAATTAAAATATTTACCTTAAGCTCCCAGTGGTTGAATTTCCAGCCAGGTGAATAGTTCTCTCTCAAGTCAGTTCGCACACGGATATTAGCCATGCGCAATTTCTTACAATATTCATTGCATTTTGTCAGTAAAGCTTCTTTCTCTTCTTCCAGAAGGGAATTAGTGATACCACAAGGAATAATCACCACCTGAATAAGGACCCAGTAGTTATAAAGCTAGACAGAAGAAAGCCTCACTAAATGAAGCTGTTGTGCAGCTGCATGTATAAGTTCCTAAAAAAGCTGCATGACCCTGGAAAATATATGCATCTGCTTCAGGAAAGATGTCCCAGATATACAATTTTATGTTTCCCAAAGATTTGCAAAGTTCCATTAATTAATGTACTACTTGCGAGGATTATAATATACAGCTATGAAATGTGCAGGATGGATTTTTATTTTATAATTTTTAAAGAAGACAATCCAAAAACTTTGGAAAATTACTCAAACTATTTGATTCAAAGGAAAGGGATACAAAAATTAAAATATGTTGCCAATGTTTTACTATGTCATGCTGTTTGGCCCATACATTCTTCCTTCATTAATGATATCTTTCTTTCATAATTTCTACCTTTCTCAAAGAGAAAGCATTGCAAATATATAATTTAGCATTCTTTACTTTCATACTTAGAGTCTAGTACATTACTGAACAACTTTTTCTACTACTAGAACCTTTTAAATGTTTTTTCTCATGCTAATACTTGATTCCAACTTAACTTTGTGCTTGCACATATTTATTAAAGCATATAAAAACAAGTAAACAAACAACAGTGAAGTATTGCAATCACACCAATTTGCTGAGAAAGGCAATAGAACATCAGGATTATTTTTATATAAAATCTAAATCTCTACCTCAGCCCCTTTTTTCTACTTGTCTATTCAAAACCTCAGAATGTAATAGCAACGCAAATAGTTGCATCTACTTGCACTTTTCCCTGCAGCCACAGCAACACAAAGATGATGGCACCACACATGGTACGTGGCCTTCTTTGCCCCCTTGTGGTACCAGATAGAACATTGCCCCTGTAGCCCTCTATGAAAACAGCTTTCCCTAGCTAAATTTAATTGCCAATTGTTGAAGGATTGAACCCAAATATAAGTGAGACTTAATTATGGAAGTTTAAGATTCTCTAAAATTTACAGGACAAGTAACTACAGCTAAAGTAATTGGGACTTCAGAATTAGTCAACTATGGCTTCAATTTAGTTTGTCTACATTGCCCTTTCTACAAAATGCCAAGGAAAAAAGGAAAACGCCATCCTATGTGCATCAAAGAGGTGTTTTTTAAAACTTACCTGAAAACATGCTACTCTAGGTGGCAGCACCAAACCCATGTTATCTCCATGAATCATGGTCATAACACCAATGGTACGGGTTGTAATGCCCCAAGAATTTTGATAAGCAAATTGTTTCTCTCCTGGTACTCTGGGATCTTCAAAGACAATTTCAAACATCTTTGAAAAATTCTGTCCCAAGTGATGAGAAGTTGCTCCCTAAAATACAATACAAGAAAATAAAAAACTATTTAGTAAACCTCTATGCATGAATATATGGTAAACAACAAATTTGGTACTGTACCTGGATAGCTCTCCCACTTGCAGATATAAATGCCTCAACTGTTGTGGTATAGTCTCCACCTGCAAACTTTTCCTTTTCTGTCTTTCTTCCTTTCACAACAGGAATTGCAAGTAGTTCTTCATATACACGAGCATATAGATCAAGAATCTGCAATACCTAGCAAGCAAAAAAGTTAGAAACTATTTAATTTTCTAAATATATACTATACGGAAAGGATTTTAATATATGATAGTGTCCTATAAGCCAAGAATGCTCAATCAGATACAAACCTACTTGTTCTGATTAAGATTATAACATTAATTGTAGGTTTAAATTGAAGTAATAACTAGAATCACAATGAATAATGCAGATTTTTGAAAATAAATGTTCAGTTATTCTTCAACTTGATAGTTCAATGCCTAAACTAAATGTGATTTTTGTTTAACTTTGCATTTGTACTGCTCCTACAAGATTTACATCTTTCATAAAATCGTTTTAAAATATATTGATTTACAAGCACCCAGAAGAGCAAGTAGCAAACTATAGAAATCAAATATATTACTATAAACCTCACAGCATACAACAGGAAAATATAATTAGATTCATTACTGCATTGCATGTATTCTCAAAAGCATAACAATAATTTATCAAATCTTTGTTCTCAACCAGGAAGCATGATTACTGCAAAAATAACATAAGTGACATCATAATGCAAATGCTGCAGACTTGCACCAAACTTTAAGTATGTAATGGTGGCATTTTTGTGAACTGTGCTGTTTCTGCAAATGCACTTATCAGAGAAGCTTCCTGGAGATCGCTGTTTTTTAGGGTGATGATGTTGATGGTAAGTCTGTTGCAGCTGTCCATTCCAACATATTATGTAGACATATAACTTCACCCTCATAAACAAACAAGTGTACATGCAAAACTTAAAAATGTTTGTTCTATGTATAAAATAGTAGTGCAATATTTAGACAAATATTTCGGATTTATTTGAAAGTCTTGAAATGTTAAATGTCTATGGAGATTCTCAGGTCATGGTTGTCCCAAAGGTGCTTTTTCAAGAGGCAACTGGACTTTCTTGTTTTTTTTTAAAGACATTTCACTTCTCATCCAAGAAGATTCGTCAGAGCTGAAGAAGTTTCTTGGATAAGAAGCAAAATGCCTTCAAAGAAAAACAAGAAAGTCCAGTTGCCTCTTGAAAAAGCACCTTTGGGACGTTGAAAGGCTAAGCAATGCTTTTTAAAAATTATTTGGCATGTGGTACCTCTTCAGCTGCTTCTTCGTAAGTAGAGAATGCCGTGTGTCCTTCTTGCCACAGGAATTCACGAGTACGCAAAAATGGTTGTGGATGCTTGAACTCCCAGCGCTTCAAGCAATTTAATAAAAACAAAAACAAGTCTTTGTTCAAATCATAATCTTCATCAATACATTCACTTTTAAAGACACTATTGTCTCTGATGATAAGTTATGATTTAAGAAATTTAGGGATCTACAGTTTTACTCACATACTGTGAAAAAACCTATTTAAAAGGGAATGATCTGCATCACTGGAACAATATATTACGTTCATTTATCATTACCTTCAGTCATGTATTAGTTCCCTCCTGTCAGACTAATAGTCTATAATGGTAGTCTTCAACTTACAACAATTCATTTAGTGACCGTTCAAGTCAATGTTTAGTAACTTAATACAACAGCACTTAAAAGTGACTTATGACCATTTTTCACATTTATGACCATTGCAGCATCGCTGTGGACCTGTGATTAAAATTTGTGTGTTTTGTAACTGGTACTTATTGATGACAGATGCACTGTCCTGGGCTTATGTAATCACCACTTGCAATTTTCCCAGCCAGCTTCAGACATGAAGTCAATGGAAAAAGTCAGATTTGTTTAATGACTGAATGACTCACTTAACAATTGAAGTGATTTGCTTAACAGCTGATGCAAAAAGAATTGCCAGATATTTAATGACAGAGGTTACAATTTTTGTGGCTTATGTACTATATATCTGCTGTTCATAATCTGATGCATTATATTTTTGGAACATAATGTCCTCTGCCTATCTTTTCTCATTCTCTTCTCTCATTGACCTGCCCAGGTAACCCTTCCTAAGAATTTGTGGAACAAGATGCTCAACTTGGCTGACTATCAACACAGCCATGTCAGTAAAAGGGCCCAGTTATGGCCAAATAAGCTGTCTATAGGAGACATTGTATCCCTTAAGACAAAAGAGTGTGACCAAATAGGTCAGTTTGGACATATCTGCGATATATAGCTTAACATTGGCATATAAGAAGATAGAATGGGTCTGGATCAATTAGGCCAGTTTTATGCGGGACTGTTCAGGTGAGCCATGTATACCAGCCCGGGTGGTTGGGTTCCAATTAAGTTTTGGGAGGACTCATTCAGGCTCTTTGGGCTGGTAATGGTAGCAAGTCCATGTCTTGGCAAGGCCGGACTATCCAGTTTGTTGGGGAAGGTCAAGCTAGATAGTTTGACTATACTGCTCCAGTGCAACTGGAAAATCAAGATTTTACCACACCGTAATGAGAGACAGGAGCAACAATTACTAGTTAACTAGCAAATAATAATACATATTCTGTAAAAACCTCTACTTACTACAACGTTGCACCACTGATTAAGCTTGATTGGAAGATCTCTGTGCGACTGAATCCATTTTGCATATGCAGGATACATTACTACAAATAAAAAACATAGAAGATAATATTTTTTGAAAGAGTGCAACATAATCTGTTATTTGTTTTGAAATTAAGTTGATTTTCAATGATATCAGTAATAGAGTAAGGGTCTGTTCTCTCAGTGCATGTCATCAAATAAGATCTAGTAGAGGTGCCCTCCTAAGTGTGCTGCATCTGTCATGTGAATTCCAAAAAAGACCTTGCTAATACAACTGCCCCAATTGCAGAATGTCTTTCCTATTTGAATACAGCTGGAGTTAAGGCTTGTAAGTTTAGAGATCAGTTTCATACATCTCTATTTTCTCAGGCATTCCTTTGGTTAAGGTGATGTTGCTGCTCTCCTGATCTGGTTTAGTATTTATTGTTTTAACACCTTATTTAATTTTTTAAGCTGTATATTGTCACCCAGAATTTGTAAAAGTAGGAAAAGGGGCAGTACAATTTTATAATCCAAATATAATTATACTTCTAATAGATTTATATGATTTAAGTGGATTTTATCTCAAATTTACCTCAATTAAAAACCAATCCATATTTTCCATCCCCTTTTCTTGACATGGTATGCTTCTTAGCAACACTCTGATTGCTCCTAGTTTGAATCCATTCTTGTTTCAAAATCCGTTGACACTAGCCTACAATAGCACCACATTAAGGGGAAATCTAATGTTTTTCTAGTTCATTTTCCACCATTCATTGTTACCTGTTTCACTAGTAGGACGTACAGCAATTGGTTCTGCCAGCTCTGTTTTGCCAGACTTTGTAACCCAGGCAACCTAAAAACCACAGAATGTTTTGTTTTTTACAAACATTTTGTTTATATACACACATATGTATACACAAAGTATTTTTAAATATATGGGAAGTACAATTTAATTAATGCTGCTATAAAAAAGATATATTGCTTTTATAGTATATTCCTATACTATTGCTTTTATACTGATTAACTGATAAGTTAGATATATAAGTATTGAAACATACATAATTCAATGCCCAGCTCCTCTAAATACACATGGCTACTTTTTGCTGGTCACAAATTTGGGGCTAGTTTTTTGAAATCTTTGCAGCATATTCATAGCAAAGATGAAATTAATATAAAATTTAAATTTACCTCTGGAGCAAAATCTGCAATGTGCGTCTTCTCTTTTTCCAGTGCAGCTTGAGATACAAACATGGGGAAGTAGCAGTTTTCCACTCCAAGTTTTTTTATTTCACTATCAAAAAAGTCCTTGATACCTTCCCATACTGAAAAAGCCCATGGACGGAGGATGTAGCAGCCACTCACGTCGTAGTATTCAATCATCTCTGATTTAGTAATTACCTTCATTTAAAATAAATATGCTTTGGTCATGGATAATGTTGCTGGGTACGCAGAAGAATAAATGTTCAATAAAATAGTGGAATGAAATAAATAAGAAATATTACAGTGAAAAAAGACAGAAGTACCCAGATAGAGGGGCTTCTTCTAAAACAGTCTTCTAATAGAAACTGTCAATATTTTCTGTAAAATGTCAAGTCACATAGTAGTGGAGTATAAATAATGTACATGTAATACATACATTTATTTTGGTTGTGAATACCACTGAATCAGTATTAGAATTAAATGTAGCCCTCTGATTTCAAGAAAATTGTGTGTAGGGTTGAAATAACTTTTATCAGAAATGTACTACCAAATTCCCTATAAAAAGTATTCCTATATTTAAAAAAAACCCAACCCTATCCCTGGTAACATCATCCCACCAGGTGTGGCAGATGTGTTGCAAGTACCAGCTACAGATTTTCATTTGTGGGTTATAGGAGACATGTCTTTTCTGCCACCACCTTATGGAACATTCTTTTCCCCCAAATTAGAATAGCTTCATCCCTTTTGATATTTCAGAAGTCCTTCAACACCTGATTATGTAATCAGGGACACAACTCCCAGGGAACTAAAGATATGATGGCACCATTGCTAGATGATCATTCTTATTCCCCTTTTGTTTAGGATTGGTCTATTTGTTTTCATAAATTCCATTTTAACAGGGATTTTATATTTTTATAAAATATATTGCCTCTTTTTACATTTATTATTTCATTGTATGGCACACAGGGTCATGTTTTGGGAAATGAGTAGCTATGAATAAACAACTACAATAATTTTGCATTCACTTCCATTTCAATACTGTAGCCCTTCTCATATTGGGTTTTCTTTCAGTTTTTTTCATTTTGAGCAATAATTCACAGAAATTTTCTATTACCAGTACTTCAGTAATGAACTCTGAATCTGATTTATAGATTTAATCATTAAAATATACTGAGAATTTGATAATGTTGGTATTTTAATAATATAATTTATATAATGCCAATTACTAAGTTGTTGCAAGCAAGCCACTTTGAGGAAAAATATGTCCATTTGAGATATACTTGCCTGAGAATACCATTCAGCTAGATTTTCTTCCTTCTTAGCTTCTAGACCCAATCTGTAGAAAGGAGAGAATAAATTAATACATTTTGGTTAATAATTGCTGAATTAATAAAGCAATAGTTTATTTGTTTTAATATTTTACCACAAAAAATTAAATTGCATATTCAGTACATAATTCAGAAACAAAAAATAAAATTTTAATATATAGTTTTTATTGCAACAACCATATTAAAAATAGAAAATAAATATTTATTCCTGAGCTTCAGTACTAAGAGTGGATTAAATCATATTATATGTCTATATTTAGATACAACAGTTTATTTTAAAAAGACAAAATATTTTGATATCTCTGGGTTTTGCCAACTTATTTTTCATATACTTGAGATATATAATTTGTTTCTGAAATCTAAATATTCTGAAAATTCTGGATTTGCCATCATAATTTCCAGAAAATGGCTCATTTCTATTGGGAGCGGGGTATCTCTTTGTCAGCTTCCCATAATTTCCTTAAATGTTTCTTAAAATCTTTCAGTTGTAAAGTTCTTTTATGAAGCATTATCACTTCAAGCACAATAATGTCTTTATTACTTTCTCTTCTTTCATGTTTGTTATCAAAGGTGAGATTATATCACATTTTACACATGATCAAGGAAATAGCTGGTACTGAATAAATTTTAAACAGACACAACATACCATATTTTTCCGAGTATAAGACGTACCAAGGTTTTGAAGGGGCAAATTAAAAAAAAAAGGTTTTGCACTCTGCAAACCTCCCAAAAATAGGCATTTTTTTTAAAAGGCATGAATAGCCTTTAGGCAACTTGCAGAGTTCTCCGGGGGGGGGCGCAAAATTGAGCAAAAAACGGCCCGTTTTTCACTCATTTCTGCCTTCCCCAGCCCCCAGGAGCTCTCTGAAAGCCTTCTACAGGCTCTGCATGGCTATTTTTGGAGAAGGGGCGGGGTTTCGGGAGGCAAAAAATGATGTATTCAGTGTATAAGATGCAACCAGATTTTCAGCCTCTTTTTTGAGGGGAAAAAGGTGTGTCTTAAACTCCGAAAAATACAGTAGTTAAAATTGTTCAATTATAATTGAAGGACAGAAAAAAGTCCCTGCTATATATAGTATGTTATTATGAAAAGCACTACTGCATACATATCATCTTTGTGTGCATGGTAAAATCTTAATTTTTACAGGCTAAAAGAGCCGTTGGAGCTAAATTATATCAAATTTTATAAGTAATATATACGTATGTAAATAACATAAATTGCCTTGACAGCTTTAGAAGCAACATATTAGAAACAGCAATAGCACTTAGACATATACCGTTACACTGTGCTTTTATAGCCCTCTCTAAGCGGTTCACAGAGCCAGCATATTGCCGCCAACAATCTGGGTCCTCATTTTACTCACCTCAGAAGGCTGAGTCAGCCTTGAGCCTGGTGAGATTCGAACTGCCAAATTGCAGGCAGCCAGCAGGCAGCAGAAATAGCCACAGTACTGCATTCTAACTTAATCAAAAAGTTTAAAATTGAAGTCCACAGATATTAAAATTACAAAATAGCTGTAAAATCAAGCTATTCCATGTAATTATTTGAAAATTAGCTCTTCTGTTTATCACAATGTTTGTATTATATCTTATCTTATATCTTAAGATTTTTACCTTGTTTGTTTCTTAGGGCCTTGACCATCCCCTGGTCCATCAGAAGACAGATTGTAATTACTTCCTTGATCTTTCTGCATTCCTTTCTTCTGTCCCTCATTCTGTTTTTGTTGCTTATTTTGCTTTTCAGATTTGTTCTCCTTCTCCTTCTTCTTCTTGTCTTTATCTTCTGCACCAGTTGTAGAAACTGGTTTGTAGTCCACTCCTGTTAACAGCTTGTACTGAGCTTTCAGCTGAAGTAGTTTTTGTACTGCAGTATCAATTTTATCCTTTGGGAAGGCAACATTCCCATAGAATTATAGCCAATAAAAGAGAAACCAAGAAGGCAATTAGTTGCATCAAATATGTAATATATTACTATAATTGATATTGTAAGTATAGAACAAAAGCGTGAATAAAGTGAACTTAAAGAGACATGGATTTTTGGGGGTTCTTATGTAGAAAAGCATCATTAGTTATTGCATCTTAACAAGAGAAACCTGAAACGCTGAGTGAGCAGAAGGAATGAAAATCTTTGCCCATTCTTAAATTCCTACCTCAAGTAAAAATATAAAAGATCTCAATTTAAAAAAATCTTTTTTGCTTACAGAGTTGCAAATAAATTTTTGGTATTCTATAGGCAGGCAGTAAGCATTATTCATTGTTAGAATTGCACCCAACCAGCTATAGAGTAAGATGGATGCAGCTGTCTTGTTACGATGTGTTTTTTTGTTATCCAGACAATAGCAATAGCAATAGCAGTAGACTTATATACCGCTTCATAGGCCTTTCAGGCCTCTCTAAGCGGTTTACAGAGAGTCAGCATATTGCCCCCAACAATCTGGGTCCTCATTTTACCCACCTCGGAAGGATGGAAGGCTGAGTCAACCCTGAGCCGGTGAGATTTGAACCGCTGACTTGCTGATCTAGCAGTAGCCTGCAGTGCTGCATTTAACCACTGCGCCACCTTGGCTCTTCAGACAGGCTCTGAATCCTTTATTTTGCATTTTATGCATTTCATGCATTTTATATGTTGTTATTTCTGTTTAAATTTTGAGGTGCCCAGAATTCATCTGAAGTTGGGCTAGGCTTAAATCTAATGAAATAAAGAAGCAAACCAAACATGCCCAAATGTTTAAGCAGTTTTTCTTGACATTTTAAACAGATGCAGCCAATCAGTGATTATGCAGGTAGCCCTTGACTTACAACTACAACTAAGTCTAAAATTTATGTTGCTAAGCAAGACAGTCATTAAATGAGTTTTGCCCCATTTTATTGGCAGAGTTGTCAAATGAATCACTGTGGTTGTTAAGTGAATTGTTTGATCATTAACAAATCTGGCTTCCTCCAGTGAATTTGCTTGTCGGAAGCCATCTGCAAAGATCACATGACCTCAGGACAGTGCAACTGTCATACTGTAAATGCATGCCAAGCATTTGAATTTTGATCACATGACCCTGGGGATGCTGCAATGGTCTTGAGAAAAATGGTCATGTCACTTTTTCAGTGCCATTATAACTTCAAATGGCCACTAAAAAAAGGTTGTACGTTGAGGATTACGAGAGAGGTAAGCTTATACTAATCTAGATAGTATATCTCAACCTTGGCAACATATAGTTGTATGGGCTTTAATTTTAAATTTTTGGATTGAGTTGAAACTTAAAGTTGCCAAGATTGAAAAATCCTCATCTTGATGGTGCTATTCTATTTCAATTTAAGTATGCCTAAAGCTATTTTTATTAGCTTGCCATTTGAAAATTGATGATATATAACCTCCCTCCTTGTGGCCACCAGAGTATCTGCTGTCAATGTAGTTTAATATGCTTTAATATAGTTTAATCTTTTATGTTTTGTATGCAATGTATTCCAATACCTTTTAGAGCATGGAAAGTACAAAATGTCTTAAAAATTAAATATATTTTTTTTAAAAGACATTTTTCATTCTGCCCATATTGCTTGCCACAATAAAAATGATACTGTAAACTCCTTAGAAAAATTATCTAGATGTTTTGCTTTATATTGTATTTGATGGCAAACAATGTATGTACATTTGCTGAACAGATAAATCCTAACAAAATACTGAACAAGATCTTGAAAAAAAGGTTAAGATTCTTTTTTAAAAATGTGGCATGTTTCTGAATGATACAGCTAATTTACCACACAGTAAAAATGAACTAGTCAAAGAGTGGAAAAATAATTATTTAAGTTTTGTTCTGTATGTAAGGACCAGCTGTTTTGGTGAGAAGTGATGGTTCCCAGATGAACCTTCAGAGAAAATTGGAACGTTTTTTTTATAAGTTGCCAACATTACTGATTTTGCTAAAGCAATTTGCAAATGTTGTTGAAGTAATTTCAGAATGGTTAGAACATGCAACACTTAATGAGAGAACAACTTATTTTCAAAGAATAGGATGGTAGCAAAGAATAACAATGAATGCAATACTTATTCCAGGATCCCTTCAAGTATATGAAACTGTTAATTAGTAGAATTACCTTTTCTGCCTTCTCCAATTTTAACTTCCGAACCTCTTCTCCTTGGAGAGCAACCTGATTAAAGAGAACTTGTGCTTCTGGAGAGCCAGGACTACTGGTTTCTGTGTTTTTCGGGTGTTTTAAGCCAGATGTCTGAGCTGAAGCTGGCTGTCCTGGTTTATAGTCCTGGCCAGTCTTTTCTTTATATTCTGCTTTTAAGGAAAGGAGCAGTTTGACAGCTTCATCTACTTTATCCTGCGTGAGTATTGTCAAGAAAGAGCAAGTAAGTAGTAGTAAAGTAAGTAGTAGTAAAAACTATTTGCATATTATTTACAATTCTGTTATGAAATAAACAATATGTTCTTCGGCATCTTAGTAACATACTGTACTATTTTATGCAAAAGATGTGTTGCACACAAATGAAATGTATTTGTTGAAATAGATTTGCTTTATGCAAATTAAAATCTTGTAAACTATGTCAAAAAAACAACAACCCAGGAATCAAAAGACAGATGGAGCAGGGATGAGGTCTTCTTACTGTGTCAACCACTCCAGCAATGAACATTCCCCATCCCCACCCCCATGGCAAAAACACATTTTAACACTCTTTTAGAAGGTCAAAAGCATGGGAGCAGTTCTCAGCTCTGGTGGTACATTATTTCACAGGGTCAAGGCCACAGCGAAAAAGGCTCTTCTCCTTGACCACACCCCAGCCCAAATTTCTTGGCACACAGGGTCTGTAGCAGGCCTCTTCCAGTGGCATGAGTGGGGCAGGCTAATTCCATTGAGGTGAAACAGTTACTCAAGATACCCTGGACCTATGCCTTATAAGGCTTTAAAAGTAATAACAAATACCTTGAATTGGACCCAGAAGCAAAATGGTAACCAATGCAGCTCAAGAACAGTTATGTTATATGTACCATCTTAGCGGCTCCCAGACCTGTCCTTGCCACTTCATTCTGCACCAGCTGTAGCTTCTGAATACTACAAGGGTAGCCCCATGTAGAGTGCATTGCAGTAATCCAATCAAGAGATGACATGGGCATAGACCCAGGACCTCATGTTCCAGATAAGGTCCCAAATAGCACACAACATGAAATTGCACTAGGCCCTCTCACCACAACTGACACCTGCTCTTTGAGTTTCTAGTTGAAAATCACCAGGTTGTGTCTGGGTTAGTGCAACCCACCCATTTTTCTTTAACTGTTTTTGTTGCTATCAGTTTCTGCACGTCACTTTTTAAAAGGCATATTTTTCTCATGACACTCGAATGTACACAAATTGGTGTCCGTACATAAGAAAAATAGAAATTACTGGCTGTCACATTCCTTTAAATATCTAATACAAAGTTAAGCTAGAAAGCTAATGCATTAGGATTAAATGCCTACAATAACTTCTTAAAGTGGAAGATGTAAAGGAAATAGCTTTACTCTTTCACAATGATGTTGAAATAATAAATTTTGAAGCAGTGTCAAACATATATAGGTTTAAGTTAAATGTTTATGAAATATAAGTAAAGACAGAGACAGAGAGAGAGAAGGAAGAAAGGGGAGAGGGGCAGAGAGAGGGAATATTTATCATTATTCTACCTTGGAAACCTTTTCTGCTTTGAGTCTCCGCACTACCTCGCCTTGTTCAGCTACTTTACTATACAGAGCTTTTTCATCTATTTGGCTAGAAGATGTCAAACCATTCATAGTTAAAGAAGTAGAATCAGAAGCATAAGACAAGGAGGAAGGAGGAAGAGGAGCTGCAGGTGGATGTCCAGGCTTATAATCTTGACCTGTCTTTTGTTTATATTCTGCCTTTAGAGCAAGAAGCACTTTTACTGCAGCAGCTATATGATCCTGAAGCAGGGAGACAATATATCACATCAGTAAATGCAGAAATATTTTCATTTTATAAATTAGGTGCATATAAATGCTTCTTAAATTAAAACTTTCTAGAACCAGTCTTTCTCTGCAATTGACATAATATGGTTCACGTTGGTCTAAAATATTCTATTTAAACTTTAAATAGAAAAGCAATTAACAAGCTTTGTTCATATCCATTCCCCAGACCAAGTGATTGTTTTAGATTTCTTTTTAGAATGGAAGGCTGATAGATTTGGATATAATTCAACAGGACATTTTTTTAAAATAAGATTGAATAAACAGAATTGATGCCGAGACATATGTTTTTTATAAACTAAGGTGAAGTATGTGAAGTAAAGTAGGTAAAGCAAAGTTCAATCTATTTTTTATTTTTTCAATGTGGACAAAATAACCATCTGTTTTGTATGCAATAACATGCACCCACATAACACTGCAGTAAAAGAAGCTATACTAAAAGTAAAGGAAGGAATGCTTTCTATCACTTAACAATATTTTTTTTTCAAAGATCTAAAAACATTTGCATTATCCTATTTTACTTCCACTGCTATTATATTTTGTTGAATTATATCTATGAACTTCTTAATTTATGTACTTTACAGTCATGAGTTTTCCCACAAGCATCTACAGGGACAGACAAATTGAACTAGGAAAGACACTGGTGAATTGCTAGTTTTTACTCCTGGCCAGTTTTTCTTTTCATTTTTTGTTTTCAGAGCAGTAAATACTATGACAGAAGTATCTAGCTGAACTTAAAACCAGAAATAAAAGAACACACTTAAAGGGGATTAAGACAGAAAAGGAGAAACTGATATGGATCTAAAGAGACACATGGCCAAATTTGAAACAATAATGCAACTAAAGAATTTAATTATTTTAAATCATTCACACACATATATAGTTTATAATAAGAAAAATAGGGCTGCCTTCTCATAATTCAGCAGCAAAAAGTGATACACTTCCAAAACCAAGTTAGATATTTGCTCTTCTGTTAATAGAAGATAATAGTTGGATCTTGGGAGAATCCAGAGAACATTTTCTCTCAGAAAAACATATGAAGAGATATGTTATGAAGATTTCAAAGGTTATAATGGAACACATGGCTTTAGACAAAATCAGACAACAATAATTTAAGGTAGCCTAATTGATGTCTTTACAAACCTTGGAAGCTTTTTCTGCTTTAAGTTTTCGGACCACTTCTCCTTGCTCAGCTACATGATCATAAAGAGTTTTGCTGTCTACACTGGCAATGGCGGCAACCTCACATCTGGATGTCTGGATGGGAACTGCTGGAACTGGAGGATTTCCTGGCTTGTAGTCTTGACCAATCTTCTCCTTGTATTCTGCTTTCAGAGCCAAGAGTTGTTTCACAGCAGCATCAATGTCCTCCTTTGCTGCTTTCTTCTGTTTCAAATCACGGACTGCATCACCCTGAGCAGACACTCTCCTGTAAAGAGCTAAGGGATCCTGGGCTGAAGAGGAAACTGAAGTAGAAGAAATATCAGCCCCAAATGAAGAAGGAGGACCTTTCATTGTAGTACCAACCTTTGAAAAGAAAAGAAAATTATGCATTTACAAAAGTGACGAAAATAACTAACTACAATATGCACCAAAAAATTAACTACAATATGCAGCAATTGTTTTTAATTGTGCCACATTAATGATTGCCACATTAATGATTCATGATCAATTTGTGATTGATTATAATCCTGAGATCTTTTTCAAACGTTCTGCTCCCCAAATCATATATTCTGCTTCCTTTACAGGTGCATTTGTTATTTCAATTATGACAAATGCATCTGTCCATATTGAATATCAAAGAGTTTGTAATTATTTTAGATGAACAACGTATATCAACTGAATCTACTTACCTCTTTCTTTGCTGTTTCTGACTTGGTCTTTTCCTTTGAGCCAGATGTTGGCATTTCTTTTGTATGCCCATCAGGAATATAAATCAAAATGCATGGAGATTCTTTACAGCTATATGGGCTATAAAGTAAGATTTTTAATTAAATGAATACTAACAATACTAATTGAATAAATAGATGATGAATAAATCAATATGAAAAATTACCAGTTAAACTTCAAATGTTTATAGAAATAAAAGTTGTTGTGAAATTATATATTTGTAAGGAGTTCAGAACAAGAAAGACAGCAGAAAATTGACATGAAGGGTTGTGTGGATCTTGAGTTAAGCTTCAACAATGAATATCAAAATACATTCTTACTATACTTCACCCATCCCTACAGCAGTAAATCCAAGAGAAAAATGTCTTTTATTTGGTGAAAACAAAGAGACAGACAGAAGTAGTAGGCATTTTCTTACATTTCCATATAGTGTACATCAAAATTATTTTTGACAGTAATATCAAGCCCATATTAAATCCTTATGAATAGTCAATATTGCAGTTCAAAATATAGTTTTTAAAATAACAATCACTGCTTACTCATATAGAAAATTTTAAATGTGTTATTTGCATATTCCATAAATGGGAGAAAATGTCACTTAAAGTAAGTTACTTGGCTTTCAAATGTTTTTCTTAAACTGTATTATCCCACTTTCCTTTGTTAAATAGAATGTAATGCTCTTCTATATATTTAGGTAAATATAATGCAGAAACATAGACTTGTTATAGATAGCAGATGATTAATTCTACTTCAACAGTCCTGAAAAATATGTCTGTTCCAAATGTCCAAATCTGATACAGTTAAAATCAAGCTGGTTTCTAAATGCTCACCTAATAGGCTCATATGGTTGATCACAAATATAAAAGCCTCTTCTCTGAAGCTGAATGATGTCTCCTTTTTTCAAATCTTTTAGGCAAGGATCACCTAACATCAGTTCTTCTTGCTGTAAAAAAATTAAAAATAAATTGTATAACTTCCTAAGAACTAAATTCTATACATATATGACAAGTACATATTACTGTAGTTGTTCTGAATTACTATAGTTAACATGAAAGTTAACATTTCAGCTGGATATTGAAAACCCTTCATTCTCCAGGAAGCAACTCATAAAAATCCAAATGAAAGACTAAGAAAAAGCAATCATACAATCAATAAATAATTATGGCTAGCCTGATCTTTCCTAATATGTGACTCTTGCCAATAATTAGTGATGACAGGAGTTCCAAGGCTTAGAAGACACCATTTTATGGAAGATGGGCTAGAATGTTGAATTTTAATCAGGAATGTAAAGGATAAAATCTCAAGTCAGCACAGAATTTATTGGGTCAATTTGAATCTAAGCCAGACTTAAGGATGAGTGAGATTTAAAGAGGGAGGAGGATTCATGTATTCCATAGTTTCTTGAATACATGTAGAACAGACTATCATTTTGTGGCACAAATGCAACAGTTGATAATAATATGAAAGTTACTTTGCTATTTCTGTTGATGTACTGTTTGAAGTCTTCCTCCTTGCCTAAGACAGGCTTGGTGATCAAGTGGTCATAATTCACACAAATAGTTGGAGTGAGAGAAGCAGAAGAGGTTTTTGCTAGCCAGGTGATTTTAGTAGTTTTTTTGTAATCCTTATTCTCCAAATTTAATTTAGCATCCATAGATGTGATTTTCCCAGTGACGTTCCTACAAAGAAACAGAGTATTTTGATTATCCATCTGTTTTAAAATTAAATGATGAATCCTTGACCAAGAAATCGGTGCAAATTAACTTAAGTTTCCAAAAATCAGTGAATCTTAAGAAATAGCAGTCAAATTTAATAGCCCCAGTTTATTATTTACATTTAAGAGGATTCCTGTATGAAGAGAAAAAGCTTGTGGTCATGCAAGTCACTACATCCCATTATTTCAACCCTCTTCTCTGCCTCAATATAATTCTCTGCATCACCTACCATATGGTTTCCAACAATTTCATGTACAGTGAAAAGGGTAAAAGGTTTGAAATGGATTATATACTGTAATGATTCTTTACCCACTACACATTTTAAATATTTAAGAAATGGAAATTCCAGTATCAAAACATAAAATCCAATGAAAAACGTACTTGTGTGTTTTGGTGATGATTATGTTGCCCCAGTTAATAAATGTAACCATTTCTCCTTCTGTCAATGTCTCTGCATCTGCTCCGTCAATCAGTACTTTGGGACTATACCATATAGGCTTCAAGCCAACTTCAGCATTCTGTATATTAACAGAAAAGGGTAAAGAGCTGGTTTACGTTGGAAAAAATTACAACACAATAATCTATTCTGGGAGGAAAAAAGGCAAACATTGTATCTCTGTCATTGTGGTACATTGTTTTTCTTCAACCAAGAGGGAACAACTTTTTGGATGATCTAAATCTAGGCATTTTATGGTCCACGGGCCACATCTGGCCCACAGGTGGTCCCCAATCCAACCTGTGGTATCAGTGCCATCAGGGGGCAGGGCATGGGAAGCAGGGCAATGGCACCAGAGGACGGGGCATCAATGTTGAAGGACACGGTGGTGATGCAAAATGAAGTGGCAGCCCTTTAAAATAGTCCCAATTTATCATTTTGCCCTTGGAAAAATTAATTGCCCACCTCTGATCTAACAGGTATCTTAAGGTACACTAGAGGGCTATAGCCCCAAAAATAGGGGAAACTGGAAAAAAATGTGGATGGATTCAAAATCCAAACCATCATCATGTGTAGTTTAATTTAATTTAATCAAATGTTTAATTCCAGTGTTTTTGAAAGTAAATGCTTAATTTAAATGATGTCTAAATACTTTACATAATGAATATATTTAAATGCACAGTAATTTAAATACTTTATAGGACTTTTTCTTTTCTTTTCATGGACTTTTGTCCAGAGTTGAAAACTCCATTCCAAACTCCATCTCATTCTCAGCCGGTGATAGCAGTGCTCAAATCTCAGAGCTAAACAAGGTTATGCCTGGTTAGTACTTAGATGGGGAGGTATCCTGGCTGTAGATTAGGAAAGAAATTGAAAAAGCAACCAGGTAGAAGGGAGTGGCCAACCATTTCTTTTTTTAAAAAAACTGCTAAGAAAACTGCATGGATACAGCAACCAGAATTTGAACTCAGGTTGAAGATATTTACATTTTTAAAACTCTTTTAATTCATCTGCTGGCCTTCTTAATGATGACAGCCTCTTACATACTTGGTAATCTGGTTTTGCTTTCTTTTCATTGTGCAGAAAGCCCTGTCAATTCCAATGATTCAATGTTTTTATTATAGCATTCTTTAAGCAAACCTTTGGATGTTTGGCCACTTCTTTCATCTCTTCTTGAGCTTCAGGAATATTTACGGTGACTATTTCATCCTTTAGCAATGCAGTGAACCGAGGTGCCACTGGATCTATAACCTATATCCCAAGGATAACAATTTAAAAATACATAATTATTCAATTATTCAATTATATTTCAAGCAAAAATCTTTAAAATGAAGAGTTATATGAATGAAAAAAGTACACATATACAACAAGCCATCTAGGAATATTAACTGGTATTCTTTATGTTACTGCACTGTTGGCTGCAATTGAAGCTGCCTGAATTTAAATTATAAAACAAAGCCAAAACAAAATATGCTTGTGTAATTTTCCTGTCCTTTGAGAAAAAATGTTTTAAAATCACTTTTTGGGAGAGAGTTTGTAAGCATATGCATTCCTAACTGGAGGAAACTACAATTAGGCTAAGCATACTGTAATTAGGCTAAATGTGTATGCTAACTGTAAACTTTTTGGGGGGATCTGAGTGATTTTATCACTCAGTAGTTTTTAAAGCAGATATAATCTACATGTATGCATTACATTATCATTTTTTCTGAGACTGAAAAATAGGCAGAATCAGAATATCTGTGGGATGCTCTTCAAACACACAAAAAGATTGTTTTAAAATGCCAAATGGCACACTACAATTTAAAATACTTTTTTATAAATATACAAAAGTCCACAATTTTCTCCTTACCAAATCACTGGCTTTACAGCCATATATTTTCAATAAATGTATTTCAAAAAGCATGCACTCTAGCATGATTATTTAAATACAACAGCTTTAGAGCACTATAATAAGGCAACATTATTTAAAAACACCCTATAGTTCTGCTTCATTGAGAAAATATTTTTCTAACTTACTCAATAGTCAAGCATAGCATCTTCCACCAATATTGTTTATTTTGTTAACACGCTACCAAACCACTTACTTTAAGCATTACCAGCCTTTTCAATAACTTACTATTTTATACAACTGGAGGTTTTAAGGAAGCATGAGAAAACTTTGGTCTTCCAACGTTCTCAGAATATCAACTGCAATCCCCAGAATTACAATAGTTTAAACAATTGTTACATATTACTACTTATAAGGACATGTATTCTTTGAGGGGAAAACTTATATAAAAGAGCACTCATGACTAATAGAAATGTCTACATAGATTCTCAATCATCCACATCATGGTTGTCCCAAATGTGCTTTTTTCAAGAGGTAATTGGATTTCTTGTTTTTCTTTGAAAATGTTTCACTTCTCACCCAAGAAGCTTCTTCAGCTCTGACTGGATTGTGGGGAATGTAAGGATTTATGCTTCTTGCAGACAGCTGCTCATTTGCATTCTATCAGAGAGTCATTGAGGCCACTTGGAGGTTTATCTCCACTTCACAAATTCATGGCACAACATAGGGAAAAAACCCATTAGGACAAGATTCAGCAGTCCCTTCTGCATTAAAAAGGGCACTCTTTTGAAGACAGCAAAGTCCACAATTGAACAGAGAGGACCACTGGTTTGAAAGAGAGGTCAAAGAAGCCATCTATGTCATAATTAAACAGCCCTCTCTCAACAGAACAGGAGTGATACAACATCATCTATCTCCTGTCTACAACACAGTCATTTTAGCAGTTCCAAGAAGGCTCAACGCCTCCAAGTGGTCTCAATGACTCTCTAAAAGAACGCAAATGACTAACTGTCTGCAAGGAATATAAATCCTCCCACTGCTCATCATTTAGCTTCTTCAGAGTTAAAGAAGCTTCTTGGATGTCTTCAAAGAAAAACAAGAAAATCCAGTTGTCTCTTAAAAAAAGCACCTTTGCGACATTCTTATAAATATATAAGAGAAGTATCACTTGTGCCTTTGCTGCCTATCATAAATACAAGCAAATTGTTAACATAATAATTACATTACAGGTTTCAGTGTCAGCTCTCTGGCTCTGGATGAGATTTACACACTAGCAACCCTTATGTGATTAAAAAGTATGCAATGATACATATAACTTATTTTATCCACATTTTTTTGAAAAACTAAAAATCTTTATTTAGTCCTTGTTTGATCAGATTTTTACTGCATTACAAAAGAGGGATTCTGCTCTGCTCTACTCATTAAATTTTGCCAATGTTTCTATTGATAATTTTTCTTTCTTGAGAGCCAACAGTATCTTATAGGAAATTTAATACTTTAGCTTTACTCTTGGTCCATGAGAAGTCACTATACATGTCAATGTACAGCTCTAACAAGTGTGCAGTCCAACAGCTTTAGCTAAAAATTATGTTTTGTAAATGTATTATACAACTAATGCAGCAACAGAAAGAACCAATTGATAATCCCTCATATAAATGAAGAGAACAAAGTAAAAGAACTATAGGACACTACAAAGCACATGCCAGGCAAGCAAATACTGAAATCTGAGGAAAAATGAAACCTATTTGAAAGCAAAGTTCCAGATGCAAGTTAAAAAAATAGGAGCAGCCATAGAATTGTAGAGAGACACCAACAGTTCGCCTTATTATAGTGTCCAAGCAGTTGCTGCCAAAAAGTAACTAATCATGTGAAGATGCAGTATTCCTTCTTTAATCTTTCAACTGAAGAACAATGAAAGAACTTCACTGATAATCTTACAAAGGAAATATTATAGCCTTCTGCAGAGAGGCAACTTAGAAAGTTCTTAAACTCTCTTCTCTTTTGAGAAATCAAGTTTTTCTCTTTAGCATAGGAATAATGCATTTTTATGGAAATATATATAGCTCTTGTTATGTAAGCAAATGTGATTGTATATGAGAAACCACATATGCTTATGCTATGTACGCTTACTGTAAGCTATATGCTAAGGCAGAAAAAGCATTAAGTAATACCTTCTTACAGATAGCTCGCAGCTTGATGGCAGAAAAATGAAATGCAGAATTTCATATCAGATTTACAAAATTAGCAAAATACGATTACCTTCTCAAAAAAACAGTTCAATAGATTTGGCAAAGTAAGTAAGATTAATTTAAGCCTTGTTAGCGAGAAAGACATTCCATTTTCCTGAAAAAGAGGCTGATGAAGCAATAAACTACATTCACTAGTCTTCAAAGTGCACTCAGATAATTCTGGATTTCTTATCCACATTAGAGCAGGTTTCCACCTGAAAGCTCATCAAATTAAAATAAAGACAAATGTACCTTTTTGTTAAATGACCAAATTTTATCCCATTCCATGTTTACAACTGATCTTGAAGACCCCTGTAAAATATAAAGGAAAAAAAAATGCATCATCTGAATAAATAATAATTACAGACATTTAATACACAATGATAAATGGTGGAAATGGTATAAAGCCAAACGTGGTTCTATTGCTAATTGGCCAATTATCTTATGTATATTTAATTTAATTACATATATTTAATCAATCAACGCAAAGGCAGAAATCCTGTATCCATCAAGTAGCAAGAAGGAAGTAACTTGTAACTTTACTTAAGTACTTTAACTTAAGTCATATTAATTGTAACCATTTTCCTGTGTCTTTATGTTTTTGTGTATAAACTATATTTTTGTAACACGACAGCAATATCCTTTAAGAATATAGCAATATTAATTGGTTATTTTGAAAAGATAAATCAATTAGAGGAAATCTTTTAATAATTAATATTTTAAAATATTTTAATATTTTCTAACACAGCTTCTTTAACAAAGTGTGCTTTATTAAACTTCCAATACTTTAGAATATTATTTGAAGTTTTCGCCCATTTTCTTCAAATCTTGTCCCAAAAGAGACAGGTGATCTCTCAAAAGAAATTTGGGTAAGGTGCATAGACTGCAGGAAATTCTGCAAGTCAAAGATGAGCAATGGATTCCACTGTAATTTTACAAAGATACTGTAGCAATCACTTTCTACATAATTTGAAAATAAAGACTCTTACCTGTGCAGCTATAAACTGTTTCAATCCTTCTACTGTCATACCTCTTCTAAGGACACCACGAACTGTTGGAAATCTTGGATCATCCCTTAAAGAAAGCAATCAATACTTAATGGGATGGCTTTAAAAATACGCTTGTTAATTCAAAACACAAGGTTAGTTCTCCCATCCATTTTACACAGCCTTATCTTAGATTGCATGAATTCCAATTTTTAATATTGGCTAATTCTTAGCATTTGTTTAATTTGTGTCCCTCAGATTTTGCACCATTTTTGTTGTATATTTGCTCAATCTTATCTATATCTATATCTAGTCAGTCAGTCAGTCAGTCAGTCAGTCAGTCAGTCAGTCAGTCAGTCAGTCAGTCAGTCAGTCAGTCAGTCTGTCTGTCTGTCTATCTATCTATCTATCTATCTATCTATCTATCTATCTATCTATCTATCTATCTATGAGGTCTCAGAACTGTATTCCAAATTTTGTGTGTGTTTGTGTGTGTGTTGTGTATAATTATATATAATTAGGTCTTCCTTTTTCCTGCTGGTGATGCATCCCAGAATTTTGTTTGACTCCACAGCTGCCTCAACACACTGCTTGCCATTTTGCAGTTATCCATGAGCACACCTAAATCTTTTTCTTCTGTTGTTCTAACATTGTATCAAGTACTGTGCACCCAATACTGTACCATGCCAGATGCATTTATTAGGCAAGTTACCACAAATTACCACAATTTAGGAGCATTAGGGAAGAAACTGAAAGTCACATTAGTGGCTGCAGAATTTTATATACGCTCACAGTACACCTAGAAACTTAAAATCATCCTTTCCACACTGACAAATTATTTTTCATATTGACCAAATTAATATGATGCAAACTTTTGAATGCTTAATGAACCTCAAAGGAAAGGGGAGGCGCAGAAGCAGAGAGGCATCTGAAGGTCTCATGAAGCCCATGAACTAGTAATAACAACATTAAAAAAACATAAAAGCCAATATTTTGGAATACTTATAAAAGCAAAATGTCTAAAAATAATTTATTTTTTCTGTTAACAGCAAACACATAAATGTGATAATGGGTAAGGGTCACATTTAATTTAAAAAGTTTTTGTAATCGGAAGTTTTATTTATTAATAACATATAAATTACAGTATGAATATAGGAATGAAATAATCTAGTACATATTTTAGAAGCATCCAGACACCAGCAAGCTAAGCAACTTCACTTACCAGCCATCTACCAGCCCTTCATTGACAAACCAAGTGAGCTTTCTTTTAGAAAGCACAGTATTGTTGAGGTTTAAACGACTGTACTCCCAGATATAGGGCTTTCTTATTCCCAAGGCTTCAATGATCCAGTAGAATTGCTCATCTCTATCATGGTATTCTGTTGTTCTTAATGCATGAGTAACACCTTCTAAACTGTCCACTATGGGACAGGCAAAGTCATATGTGGGGTAAATACTGAAAGTTAAGCAGAAACAGAATTAACCTTCATGCATACTTGACAGATGTCACATCTTATCATTAATACATTTCAAAAGCGATCACTGACGCAACAGTATTTATCAGTCTAATGGTGCACGTTAAAAACAAGAAGAATGTTTACAGCAATTGCAAACTTTACACTGTATTTGAATAGAGCGACAATAAGTATCAGTTTATTCCTAAAATATTAAGGAGATTCTGGAGAATCTATTATGAAATCTGGGTAACATGTTATTTCTCAGTACTAGATATATTCCAGAAAGTGGGGAAATAGACAAGTTTTTGATTCATATAAAAACAGGAACTCACACTTAAATATTAGTAAATACAGCAAATTTGGTTTGATGAGAGTATTCCAGAAAGTAAATAAATATCAACAAATAACATTTCTCCAATAAGAGTATGTAGAAGCAGAAGAGCAGTTTTAGGGAGGAATCAATATGGAAGGGAAAGGTGCTTACTCTTTCTCATTTCTTATTATCAAGGCTACCAAATCAAGATTTATCCTCCTGAACATTCATGGGGAGAAGGTTTTACAATATTAGTTCTTAATTTTTTAGTTTAGTTTTTCTCCCCTCTTTTGTAAGAGAGATAATTCATCCTAATAAGCTATGACAACTAAGATCAACAAAGTAAAACTCAAAACTATTTTTCTTACATTGCTCAACAGTGTACTTGTGAATATCTCAATAAGACCTAAAATAAATATTTATATAATTTCTTGGCTCCTTTCTGCCCATCTTCAAGTCTAGTGGATGAAGCGATTCAGTCCCGTCACTAACCTCTTTAATAGAATAACTGAGGTGGAAGGGACCTTGAAGGTCTTCTAGTCCAATCCCCTGCTTAGACAGGAAATCCTACACCACTTCAGACATATGGATATCTAACATCTTCTTAAAAACATCCAGTGTTGGAGCATTCACAACCTCAGGAGACAAGTTGTTCCACTGATTAATTGTTCTAATTGTCCTTAGATCTCCTTAGTTCTAAGTTGCTTTTCTCATGGAAGCAAATCTTCCTCATGGAAACAAATAATTTAGAGTAATAAACAATTTAAGAACTTAAAATTGCTTGTTGTTTTAAGAATGGATTTTTTCCATACTTAATAATAGACATATATCAATAATATACATAATTCAGTATCAGATTATATCAGCTTATAAAAATCTCTACAAAAATAAAGATCTGGAATGTTAAAATTGTTCCCAAGGAACCAGAAACTAGGTTGTAATAACTAAAAAAGAAAGAAAAGTAGAGTAGAAAATCTAAGAAAGTGAAAGGAATTCTTCGTCAACACATACTTGTATTTATTTCCAGTACGTGGATGTGGCTGATTTTTACAACGATAAAGAGTTGGGTCTCTCAAGCATCCATTATTACTACTCATATCAATTTTTGCTCTTAGACAGCAGGTTTGTCCATATTCTGTTCCTTTTTTCATTTCCTCCCACATTTGAAAATTCTTCTCAACAGCTATAAGATTACAAATATTTAATTAGGATTAAGTTTGCTCTAATAATATTTACATATGAAAAATAATTTACATAATTAATAATTTGTTTTGAATCTCAACATTACTTTCAGTTGGTTGGACATTGTCCAATCATAAATAAAACTATAAACCGTTATTCATAAATCCCACAGGCTTGATTCACAATCAACCAAAATCAAACAAGTAATATGTTGGCTTATATGAGAAACCTAAGTGCAACAAACATCTTAATAAGGTTATTTTTAATCATTATCTCAAACTCATAAGGCTTATATAACTTATGCTAATAACATAATTATCAAATAGTATATACGTTTCACTCATTCAATTAAAAAGGGATAAAACTTTAATAAAAGGTCTTACAATTACTCCTGTGTTTAGATTCTATTCTCTGTTCTCTTTCCATTTTCATCTGTTCTGCTGGTGTATCATCTACGTAAGCCTTTCCTTCATGAATGAGTTTCTCAGCATATTTCATTATTTTTTCAAAATGATCAGAGGTATATGAAAATTGGTCAGGCTTAATGTTAAGCATTGCAACATCTTCCAAGATCACCTGTATATATGGTTTTTAAAACATTAAATTGGTATTTAAGATCGGTATTTAAAAAATGTTTACTATTATTATCATTGTATTAGAGATGGCAACCTCTCCTACATTGCTACATTTTATCATTTCAAAGAGCTGTAAATGTGTAATTAAAGAAAGAAAATTTTAGAAAATTCACCGACAGTCAATTGTGCCCACTTGAAGGACTATCAAAAGTTTCACTTAGTAAATTCACATAAACTATTTGTGGGTTGGATTATTTGTCCTTCGAACTTCAGCATCACCCCAAATTGCTGTAAAGCATTTGGGGAGTCACTGCTGCAAAATCTGAGAATAAGCAAGGAAATATATGAGTAGAACTCCGAACAATACTGCATGTGTGTGCTCTTTGGGCTATCAGGAAGTAGTAGGAAACCAGACACTCTGCATATTATATAGTTGATATTATTAACATAAGCAGGCATTATTAATATACAAACAATGCAGGGGTAGATTCAGCAAAGAGCAAAACTGCTATTAATGGGAGCATTTCACCGGCCGGAATAACCCATGTCTGGATGATGTCTCCACCTACTGGGAGAACTTTCTTATTCAATTTTCTAACCCACATTAAAGCAACATAAAAGATAAGAGCAGTAAACAGTTTTGGAAGGTAATAATTATTATCCCAATTCACATGGGCCTGTTTTAAAGTACATAACTCTGCAGCCTTCTCAAAACGAAACCTAACCAAGATTCCATGCATACCAGTTACTTAAAAATATCTCAAGAAATAGAGTGTGGTATTTCCTCCCTTTACGCCTGTACAGCCCTGAAAAGTGTCATCCAGAACCTGGGAAGGTATCATGAAAAGATGCTCCTTAATCCAACAATAATGAATTGGAAGGCATGGGTTACATAGATTTCAAATAGTAAAAATAGTGACATTTTTTTTTAAAAGTTGAAATTCATTGGGAAAATAAATTTTCATTACATTCAAATAGATTAGAAATCAACATGGTCCGCATTTATTTTAATAATTGTACTGTCATTTCATTACTGTCAGCAAGTCTGTAAAGGAATTGCATTTAAAGCAATTTATACACTTTGTAAATATCCTTTACATGGACATGATGGCTCAATGGCTAAGACACTGAGCTTGTCGATCAGAAAGGTCGGCAGTTTGGTGATTTGAATCCCTAGTGCCGTATAATGGAGTAAACTCCCGTTACCTGTCTCAGCTTCTGCCAACCTAGCAGTTTGAAAGCATGTAAAAATAGAAGTAGAAAAATAGGAACCACCTTTGGTGGAAAGATAACAGTTTTCTGTGCACCTTCGACATTTAGTTATGCAGGCCACATGACCACGGAGATGTCTTTGGACAGCGCTGGCTCTTCAGCTTTGAAACGGAGATGAGCACCACCACCACCCGTCGGGAATGACTAGCACATATGTGCGAGGGGAACCTTTATCTTTACCTTTATACCCTTTGAATGTGCTCAAAATCTGTACTGACTTATCTTGCTTATTTCAATTCTAAAATAAACCACACATGAATATCTGAATTACCTTTTCAAAATCTTCTTTTTCTTTCTCTGGATTTGTATCATCAAATCTCATGATCAATTTACCCTTGAAGGTGATCTGGTAGTGCTGATTCAACAACGCAGCTTTTGCATGACCAATATGCAAGTAGCTAGAAATAAAGTCATAGAAGAAAACAGCATAATTTAATGATTTCAATAGGAAGGGGAAAAGTAAATATAAAAAAAGAAAGAAAAGAAATGAAGCAACATTTAAAGTCCTACTACAACAGATTCCATACTGTCAATATATTTTATTTAGAATAAAAAACTTGACAATTTAAATTTCAGTCACAATTTCATAATCTCATGAATCAATAGCTAATGCCTTTCTTACATTAATTACCCTATACTACCCCTTACTATCAGTCAACCTTTACAGTACATAATGGCTGAAATTTTCTGAAACAAGTTTAAGTTCATTCAGAATAAGGAGTAAGGATACATAAAGGAGCTCTGAAGTTACTAATAAAATAAGAAATTCCCTATGTCAACATTTAAGTAAATTCACGTAAACTGTTTGTGGGTTTTTCTTCTTAGAACTTCAGCATAACCCAAAACTGCTGTAAAATTACTATCAATATACAGAGATTCTTCTGCTTTTCAACATTCATTTATATTTGCAATTGTTCACTCCATTTTCATGTTAAGCACAATTCGAACTTTGATAAACATTCAGATTCATACTTATTGTTGCATCATGCAATATATAACGCTCAAAATAATTCAGATTCTCAGACAACTACGGCATCTGCATATAAAAGTACATGCACATACCTACTTATATATTTGCCTCTAAATAAACAACTAAACAAGCATTACACAATCTTGCTTATTCCTTGCTTAATAGAGATCCAATCACTAAGTATTCAATTTAAACTATGCCTGCAGAGTGGAGGACAGCAAGGTTGGCAGAAGTGGTAGCCCACAAGAAAATCAAAAAAGCAGAGAAGGTGGGGGGGGAAGGGAGATAGGCAGGTGGGGGAACTGAGGAGGAGATGGACTTTACTGAAACTTTGGGTTGGTAGGGACTAAGGCAGAGTAGCTTGAATTAGGATATGTCCTCACTTAACAACCAGTTGATTTGCTTAACAATGACAATGGAATACCAAGATTGCCATCACTAAGCAAAGCTGTCACATGATATCAAGATATATGAACAAATTACTTAGCAGCAAACATTCCAATCCCAATTACCATCATAACTGAAGGGCCACCTGTGCTTCTGTTATTTTCAATATTGTGTGGGCTCTCCCTTTACCATCTCCTCCAAACCCCAAATTATGAGTATAATACAGAATGGAATACTGAATCAAACATGCAAACTACATTGCATGTTCTTTTCTAATTCACATATTGTCTGTCACTGGAATTTTAAAATGCAGTTTTATAGAGAACATTTTCATTGTACATGAACAATTTTTAAAAAATGTAATATAAATAGAAAGCAAAACTTCATTTAATTGCATGTTCTTCCATTTTGCCAAAGACATATAGAACTGAGTTGTTATAAAACAATTCACCTTACCCACTTGCTTCAGGAGGAAATCTAACAATGACTTTCCCCATCTCTGAACCTGGTAGATCAACAAATTTTCCAATATCTTGTTTCTTTTCTGTTGTCTTAAAATACAAATACAAAGGAAATTATTCAATTGCAAAGTTTGAACCCAGGAATTAATGAAAATAAATAATGGGTTTACTAATAAACAATTATATGAAAGCACTACTGCTTATTCTGTTTAAAGGTATCTTAGATTAAGGTATCTTATATAACAATACTCTGTTTCTGCACCAGATAGAACCACACATTAAAATAACAAGTATTTGGGGGGGGGGGGACACCGCGAAGTAGTATTAATTTTTATTTTATTAATACAGATCTATGATTCAATTTCTTAATTCAAACCAGGTATGTATAGGTCCTTCAAATTATTGGACTGTTAGTGATTCAAAAGCAACAGTTTTAGTTGCTTTTAGTTTTAATTCAACATAAAAGGTTTTTAAAAGCTTTATTTTCATTCCTAAGAAGCATGTTCATGCTGTGTATGAATATATATTTGCCTGCATGCCTCTATATGCAAGTTGTATTTGTTTCTTTAGGATATACCGTATTTTCACCCATATAACCCGCGGGTTATATGCGGTTTTTACATGCACAGCGCCCCCCTGCGGGTTATATGCGTGGGCGGGGTATACGGGAAATATTTTACACGATCGGAGGCTTACACGATCGGAGGCTTGCTTCTTTCTCCGTTTCTTCCCCCACCCCGATCTCAGCTGTTTCCTTCTCCTCCGTTCCTTTCCTCTTCCCCAGCGTGCGCAGGCTTCTTTCTCCGTTTCTTCCCCCACCCCGATCTCAGCTGTTTCCTTCTCCTTCGTTCCTTTCCTCTTCCCCAGCTTGCGCAGGCTTCTTTCTCCGTTTCTTCCCCCACCCCGATCTCAGCTGTTTCCTTCTCCTCCGTTCCTTTCCTCTTCCCCAGCGTGCGCAGGCTTCTTTCTCCGTTTCTTCCCCCACCCCGATCTCAGCTGTTTCCTTCTCCTCCGTTCCTTTCCTCTTCCCCAGCGTGCGCAGGCTTCTTTCTCCGTTTCTTCCCCCCCCATCTCAGCTGTTTCCCTTCTCTTTTACTCGTCGCGGGTTATATGCGTGGGCGGGTTATATGCGTGGGCGGGGTATACGGGAAATATTTTACACGATCCGGAAAACCCGCGGGTTATATGCGTGTGCGGGTTATTTGCGTGGGCGGGTTATATGGGTGAAAATACGGTAAGTATAAAAATGGCTTGTTCAGTATTATCTATCTATATTTTGATGCACTCTGAAACAGGGATCGCTGAACACTTACCATTTTTATTTTTCGAACAGTGTCTCCCACATTCCAATTGGAATCTACAGACTGAAAACTATTTTGTGCTTCAAGAAACTTGTACCAGCGTTTTACATGGACAGGAGCATTATTTTGAGATAACTGCTCCTGCCATATATTGTTGCCTATTGGAAAGATATAGATTTATTACAAACTAGGAAATACCATGTGGCAAGATAATATAACTAACACAACTTACACCAAAGATGACATAATTAATAACTACAATTTAATTATATATAATAATTGGAGAAATAGCTAATGCAAAGAGAGCATTTTAATATCTTATTTTACTTTGTGAAGTATGGAAATAGAATCACTCAGGCCTAAATTTTCCAAGTTATTTAACTACATTTTGTGGGGAAACCAGTCAGCATACTTTTTGATGGAATCATAAGAAACAATGGGGGAAAACTGCCCAAAGAAATGTATTTGAACTTTAAGTTCAATGTGTTTTATCAAGTCTTTTTCATCTGTGAATATAAAGGGGCAGCATTTACAAAATGAGAGCTGAATTTGTGGAAGAAATACTTCTATATAAAGAACGGGAGTGCCTTCCATGCATAGCTCAAAGACAATAAATTAGGTACAATTATCATATTTTATTGTGGTAAAATGTTGCTTTCATGTCATTTTGTGTTCTACTTGGGCTGTCCTTTTAGATCACTTAAAAATTGGATGTTAAAAGGTGACTGATATTTTAGCAGTCCCACACTTTGTGACCCTGAAAGTTGTAGAGGCTCCACTCTCTTGTCTCATTTTGTTAGGTAATAAAAAGCTGACTCTTTACCAGGGTATCTAGAGCATTGAGCGCTGTATATCACCTGTCCCAGAAATGCTTAATTATGTTTTAAAGAGATTTCACGACTATCAATGTCCTCATTATTTACATTTGACTTTTCAAATATATTTTACATAAGTAAATCTGACTTTGGAGAAATTTTAGTAAACAAATGTGTTGGAATATGTGTGCCTTACACACACTACACACATGCACTGCAGGGGTGGGTTGCTGCCAGTTTTACTACTGGTCTGCAACACACACACACACCAGATGCACACTGCACACACGTGCACTGTTCAATGTAAATTGTTCTTCGCGCAATTTACATTGAACCGTGCACGCGCAGTCACTAAAAATCAAAATAGCGGAGGCCAAGCAGCAGCGAGGGAACCAGTTCGGGGACGTGGCAGGCCTGGGTTGCTGCCGATTCTGTGACCCAGGCCTGAATTCCACTACTGGTTCAGTTAAACCAGGCCAAACCACCTCTGACGCAGTGATATTCAACCCTCAACCTGTATGTACTCTTAAATGTAATAAATAATGAAAACCAGATAAGGAAAAGTTTCTATGGATTTAAATTTCAAAGGTTCTGGTCGTTTGTGCAAATGAACTTCTATATACTTATGATGTTTCAGTACATAAATGAGCTTTTATCAAGATATTAACATGCTGTTATATTAACAGCAGCAAGGATTTTATGCTTTTATGTGCAAAAATGGAAAGATATTTTAATTCCTACAATGGTTGAATGGTTGGAAAAACTGATGGAACTTAATCAAAGAAAAACACACATCCAACTTTGTTTCTGCTTGGAAACCGCTTGTGGAGATTGTTCTTTAAATGAGGGGGGAAATGAAACTTTGACTTTGCTGATAAGTTTCTTGTTACCAAAACAGCTAGTACATATTAAGTATATAAAAGTAAAGAGTTGAGATTGTAATGTTACCATCTTATTCTACTGTGCTAAAAATGCCAAAAAGAGTCAGGAATTGCTGCTTTTTTTTCTTTTTTCCCATGTACTTCATTTTCCTTTTCCTTCCCCACTTTTCCTACTATTTTCATTTTCTTTTGTATTTTACATCTTGATAAGCTTAATTATATTATTTTTTTTTTAAATGATATGACTATGCTACTATATTTACTATGTTCCCTTACCTTTTAATGCCGCCCAAACGCTGAAATCTGCAAGGCTCAAACAGTTGCCTACTAAATAGGTTCTCAGAGAAAGGGAGTTATTGAGCTCTTGGATGGCTAAAGCAAACTCAGTAGGAGCGGACAGTTTTGTGGTGCTGAATTCCATCCAATGATCAATCTTTGAAAAAGAAGAAAAAATGTGTGCGATAAATTACAAAAAAGATTGAATTATAGCCAATAAAACCTACACATTTTATTAGAAAAAAATAAGTAGTAGAAATAATTAAATAGTTATTCAGATAATGAAATTCTAGAATTTAAAGAGTTATCAGCCTAGAAGGCCGCAAAAGGTGATCACATGACCCTGGGACAGTGCAACCATCATAAATACAAACTGGTTTTCAAGCATCTGAATGTAAATCACGTGACCATGAAGATGCTGCAATGGTGCTAAGTGTGAAAAATTGTCATGTTTCTTTTTTCAGTGCTGTTGTAACTTTGAACTGTCACTAACTGAACTGTTATAAGTCAAGGACTATCTTGTTGAGGACTACCTTAGCCCATTGTGTATCTCCAAGAAATTAGAAGATCATTTCTTACCTCAGTATGCTCCAGCAAATTAGATCCATATAATCCTGCAGATGTGGCAATTCTAGCCAGATAACGAACTATAGAATTCACATCAGTGAACGTAACTTGGCTGTTTAAAAAAAATGAACATATATGTGTTTATTCATATTTGAAGGAGAATTGTATAGGAATTCATTATAACATGCAGCCCAGTATCATGTTTCCAGATTAATTCATAGCCGTTCCACCCCATAAATTAAATATTGCAAATACAGTAGAAGCTAATGAAAATGTATCTTTTAAATTTTTCATAAAATAAAAAATTATTTTAAAAAGCTATTGAAAATTGAAGACACCTTCACTTTATTTTCCATGCATAAATGCAACACTTCATAATAAAAGAATTCTCATCATCGGGCAAATATAAACAATGGTTGATTGAACAAAAATAGGTCAAGAGCCAAGGTGGCGCAGTGGTTAAATGCAGCACTGCAGGCTACTGCTAGATCAGCAGTTCAGCGGTTCAAATCTCACCGGCTCAGGGTTGACTCAGCCTTCCATCCTTCCGAGGTGGGTAAAATGAGGACCCAGATTGTTGGGGGCAATATGCTGACTCTCTGTAAACCGCTTAGAGAGGGCTGAAAGCCCTATGAAGCGGTATATAAGTCTACTGCTATTGCTATATGATTGGTCTTTCATTGAAGTGTAGCACTTTCATTTTTTTCATTTGCCTGATGGTAATAGATTATTGTGAAATTCTACATTTCTGTTTTTTATTTAGAATTGTGCAGCACATTTAAAAACCATTTTTATGTAACTAAAATGGTCACACAAAGGAGAATAAAATAAATAATTATATCTTCCTTGGAGGGACATGGAATACATCACAAAGTATAGAAATGATTTATATCACAAGATTCTGTGCAAACTACATGCATGGATTTTCCACAGCACTTTTCTCTGCCTTTTATCTTCCTGGGATGATAAGGAATTTAAAAGGTTTTATTATCTAGGACTACACTAAGTGAAAAATCACATTCACATTCATTCAAAAAAGGCATTAAATTTTCACTGTTTCATTACCTACAAGTCACAGTTTTCAATGACTCCAATTTCTTTTTTAAAAAAATCAATGCCATTATTTCACAATGGAAAAGATGACAATTTCAATGCAGGAGCAGCATCTATACCTTGGCAGACCTAAGAAAAGCTGAGTTATGTAGAAGAGTTAACTATTCTCTTGAAAAGTTAATCAGTTTCTGACTTAGCAATTAAATCAGAGATCACTCACCTTGTCAGAAGTTGAAATAAGGCATAAAGCACAAGCAATTAAGCAGGGGAGGCAGAGCCTCACCACTGTCATCATGAAAAGAAAAAAAAATTAAAAGGAAAAAGTCTGAGGTAGTTGCTGCCAGAGTCACAGTGGATGACTCTGCTTAGTGCTTAACTGTAGGAGGCAGCGAGAGAACTATGTGCCTCATTTAGACTATCTTTATGATCACTTGAGCAGAGTTAAGCAAGGGTTAAAAGGCGAAAAAATCCTTATGCAAAGGAGGCAAGTGGTTCTCTCGTCTCCTCCTGCAGAGAGCACTTTTTTTAGAGGCTTATTTTAAACAGTTAAGCAAAGTCATCCATTGGAGGCTCTGTCAGCAGCAGCTTTTGCCTTTTTCTTTTTACATTTTTTACATTTTCATCATGGCAGACAAGAGGAGAGTTGAAATCCTCTGTGACACAGCTGGAAAAGGTATGTGGGTCAGACGGAGGGAGAGGGAAGAAATTCAAAATTATTGTAATTTGTAAGTAATTTTTTATTGTAAATAATTTGTGTGTGTGTGTGCGCGCGTGGGGGTGTGTGTGTTTCTTTCTTCACTTCACTCAAACAAACTCTCTCTCAATTTGAGAGAGAGTTTGTTTGAGACAAGAGGGAAGAGGTAGAGGCAGGGAGGGCAGCTTGTTTGAGAAGAGAGGGGCAGTCCGCCAGCAGAGGCGGGTCTTTTACCCGCCTCTGCTGGCGGGCTGGCCCTTTCTTTCTTTTGCCTACTGTGCCCCCCTTCCCTTTCTCCTCTCCCCCCCACCGGGAGCCCCATCCTGCTCCCCTCTCCCTTTCCTCCTCCTCCTCTTCCCTTTCTTCGCCGGCTGCCGCCTCGCCCCTCGCCCCCTCTGTCCCCGCCGCTGTGTCTGACAGAGGCGTCTCGCGTCTATGGTGGACATAGACGCGAGACGCCACTGTCAAGGACAGCGGCAGGGACACTGCTTCTTGCCACCGCCATGCTCCGCCGCCTTACCCCCTCCGTCCCCGCCGCTGTGTTCAACAGAGGCGTCTCGCATCTACGGCAGACATAAATGCGAGATGCTTCTGTCGGGCACCGCAGCGGGGACGCTGCTTCTCGCCGCCACCCTGCTCTTGCCCCACCAACCGTAAACCTCACCGCATGTCACTGCAATTAAGTTCATATCAAATGACTTTTTCTTTTACCACTATTATAGCAGAAGGTTATTAGTTTTAGGGAAAACACAATGAGATCTTATCACCCTCCAAAAATGGAAAAGTGAGATAGAAAAGAATGACATTCTAGATGTACAACCCAAGATATAACCACCCATATCAGTCACAAATCCATTTTAGAATTTTATATTCCCTGCTCCTTAAAATCCATATCAGACTACCAGATCTCACAGCAACTATTATACCACTGGAGAAATTCAATAGGAAAAATTTACAAAAGCATTATTTGAATCTAATGTCAGTTCCACAGTAGGATTCCAAGAAAAAAAGGTAAAAGTTATCACATCTATCTGAAAAAAAATTATTTGAGAGTGTATGTATATATATAAAAGTCATGCAGAAATGATTAGTAAGTATTAAGAAGTGTAATAATTACATTTCATCCTTCAGGGTAATGAACACAGCCTTTCTTCATTTTCTTAACAGTATCAATATCATAGTAATTAAATTTGAAAAGCAATAACTGCAAAAAGCTTACTCAGATATTCGTAGAATGGTTTCTTTGCCTTCTTCAACTGAAATTTTAACATGATCCTTTACATGTTCTACAGTCAGCAATGCTCCTAAAATGATTACAAGATGGCTTATTTCACAGATAGATTTTTTTTTTAAATTCTCATAGCATTTCCTCTTTTACCTGAAGTTTACCAGTCAGGAAAACATTAACATTGTATCAATTGTCAACAATCTTTTCAGTATTAAAGAGAAGGTCTAAAATGTAAAGCAAGAGAAGGCCCCACCCCACCCTTGGCAAAAAAAAAGTTGCCAGAGCAGTGCACCATCACTTCCATGCCTTCCATGGAACTGACAGGCTGCAGTATTCATGCTGAGGTCATGTTGGGTATGTTTTTGTTTTAATTACTGAGATAATCATTTGCCAGTTTGTTTTTGTTGAACATTGTTCAGAATCAATGAGAATGGACTAGTTTATATGTCAAATAAATATATAAATAAAAATTTCATGGGCCTAAGGGGTTAAGTCTCATTGATATGAATATGTGCTCTCTACATGTAAAGTAGAGAGTTAACAGCTGTGGGAACTTGGGAATGGATTGACATAGGAGAAATAATGTAGGGGAATTTAAGTCTCATCTTTTTAGAAAAAGCAGAGTGATTTCCAATACATTTATGGGAAGAAGAGAATCCCAAAATGAGGTTTACTGAGCAGCAGTGAAGGCTGGAACTTGAAGCTGAAGCCTAGCAATACCAAGTTCTCAAAAATTTACTGAAGCTTCCAGGTACACATATGCCAAATTATGGAAATTCTTGAAATTTCAATATTGTAAACAATTCTGAAAAATTATTATAGTACTTGGATTACAATAAGAAACTACCCTACTGTAATGTTGTATTAGATAAAAGTAATAAAGATGTGTTAAATTTCCAAATCAAATCTTTCTCAAAAATCTACTCCTGACTGCAATGTACAAATTCCCACAAAGGTACCACAGCAGCAACATCAGATTCTAGTTGACTTTGAAAAAATCAAGATATGGGTGAGTTTGGTTAGCACTTTAATGGAAGACCACTGGGAAGTCCCACACCTATAAGCCAGACTGGGAAAAATTCTGATAAAACGGCAGCTTATCACTTCCAGCTTATTGATGAGACTCACACATCATATTATCAGAAGTTGAGCTGAACTCAAGAGAGCCAGTAGAATTTCATCTTTCTAAGTCATTATTTAATGTTGTAGAAAAATATATAACTATATGTTATGCTATATGTATGCAAAACTGAAAATTCAATTAAGAAGCATCACTGCAGGCAAGATTATTTATTTCAAGCTACTCTACAGTCTCTTTGGGATGCAGAATGACAAGCTAAAATTACACACCTAGAAATTCCATGATTAAGCATAAATGCTCTTGAAGTACACCCTACTATGCCTATGGCAGCTCAGATTTTAAAAAGAAATACATTTAAAGAACTTTTACTAAGAGGTTATGCTACAAAACCATGTAAAGTAAATGTTTAAAGGTGCAGTAGTCACTGTTACTTTTATCAGATTGTTATATTTTAATTTTTTTCTCATTTTCTCATTTTCATCTGTAGACTATATTCTGTTTTATAATGTTAACCCATTATGTCACTGCCACATCTTATTACATTCAGCAGGGCTTATATCCAAATAACTCTACACTATTCTAGATAACAGTTAATATCCAAAACGATCACAAAACTAGGAAAATCACATAACCTTAGAGTGGGAAATATAATCTATAATGCAACATATTCAAAGCATAACTTGATATTTTGACTTTCATTTTAAAATCCAAAACATTTAAGCAGCAGAATGTAAACAAACTTGACTATTGACCAAGAAGAAAGTGACCAGGCAATGTTGTGGTTGGGGAAAAATGCAGCAGGCAATCAGCATATTAACACAAATTTAACTATCCATGTGATAACTGATCTGGGTTTTTTAGTTTAGTTACTTTATTGTCATTGCACCTCGTACAATGAAATTAAATGCCATCTTCAGTGACACTACTACATTCACTACTACTACATTGAGAAGCCACACCTCGTTGGCAAGTGAAGCCAAAATTCGACTTTTCTGCATAAGCATGAGTCTGACTGGGCAGGGGGATGAAGATAACCCAGATACGCAAGTTAGTGGGTGAAAAACGCCTATGGCCTACATTTACTCCTCCATAGAGTCTCCCACAATCTGTGCCACGTGTCAGTGCTTTCTCTCTAATCCCCACCTCCACTGAACGTCTGGACCTCCTGATCCGCGTCTCTATCCATGTCAAAAGCCTCAAAAGCCCTTGTGAATTCATCCTCTCAGCCTCCTCCCCAACGACCTTTTGTTAGCCCCACACAAACACCCGTCCCAGATGACAGGAGCCCTTCCGCCCGTCGCTTTGTCCAGGAACCGGCTTTAACGAAAGAGAAAGAGGTGGATGAATGAAGAAGAGTCGGCCAATGGCCTCTCGCGGACGGTGCCTGATGCAACATGGCAGCAACACTTGCGCCGTGGAAGGGGAGATTAGGGCGAGCTGGGGCGGGTGGGGGTGAAGGTTGAGCCGCGCACAACCGGCATGTATTTCGGGCAACAGGAGCGGGAATTCCTTACCGAGAGGCAAATCGCCGGGGTTGACAGTGAGGCTCAGCGCCATTCCAGCAGCGGCACTAGGAGAAAGAACCGAGAAGGAATGCGACACGGTTGCGAGGGCCGAGACCGCCCTCCCCTTCTCCAATCAGGCTCTAGTCCCGCCCCGGTCCCGCCTCCCAACTTGTCATAGCCTCGCCACGCCTTCGCCTCCCGCCCGCCCGCGGACGCCCCTTGGAGTTTTTCCTCTCAGGAGCTGCAACGCCCGATTCCAAGTTGGGTTTGCGGAACGCGCTGCGAGGCTATTTCCAAGCACGTTTCGTGTAGCCCTTAATTAGACCCAACAGAATGAAGCTCAGGTTTGCTCCTGTTGAGCTTGACCAAGACTGAAAAGCTGAGCCCCTTTTTTAGTCTTCAGAAACATCCGTCACTAAAAGGGACCGACTCTGCCACACATTTGTCCCGCACCAGCTGTTTCTGAGAGCTGCACCTGTTTTCAGATGCAATGCAGAGGAATTCAAATTGCTAGTTTTCCAGGTTCAGAACTATCTGTCAAACGTACTGGAATAAACCAGGAAAAGAGCTCTCTTTTAACAGAGATCAAAACAATTACAATCTACAAATAAAAACTTCACAAAAGTATCAACAAAATTATAATTTTATTTCAAGAACGTATTTTTCAGAGTATAAAAGCTAAAATAGGTATATTTCCAGATTTCTCCATATAAACATCTCACGTGAAAATGGAGGAGGTGAAAATTAGGCACAAAACTGACATACATCCCATACATCCATGTATATATAAACAAAAGAGCTAGCTAGCTAGCTAGCTAGACAAAATGATCCCTTCACATGATGCATACATGTGTGAGGCTTGCATAAGAAAAGTCAATTGAAGTAATTGGTTTATTTTTTTTTCTTCAAATCAAATAGATTGAATAATTTAATAGGAGTTGATAATTATATAGGTGAACATATATGATATTAATAAGCATTAGGGTAACTGGACAATTTTATTAAAGACTAAAGATCATGGAACTGGTCCAAAGTGTGACCCTATCAAAAATCACAATTTATTTCAGTTAAGAAGGTCTTTCCAGCCAAATGGAATGTACAATCTTATGCACATTTTTATGGCACAAGGGCTTCTTTGACTGCCTCAGGAACTCGACTGGCATAATAGTCATGATTTTTTAAAGTAGCAAGGACTCCTCCTGAATTCATGTGTTTGACCTCTTTATTATAATTAAAAAAGTTCCCATGAATATCAGTAAGTTTGCCTGTGAAGAAAGAAAAGAAAAACATAACTCTAGATTTGAATGGATTTAGACACAGTATCTGTATTTCTGCAAAAGAACAAACAATTAAAAGTAATTCATAAAAACTGAACATTCCTTTTCCAAATTATAGTTGGCTAAATTTGAATTTTTCCTTATGTTTCAGCATAACAGGTTAATACACAATATAATTAACGTGCTTTAATACACAAAACTGGCATCAAAATCAGTATAATTCTTCTGAACTTGGGTGTTTAAAGTTAGATCTTTTATACACACATCAACCTCCGATACCACCATATCTCATAAAAAAGCAATAATGGATTAGCTGGAAAATTAATAGTTATCTATTTGCAAGATTATGCTTACTCTGAAAATTATTTTGAAGCCGTGCTTAAGACATCTTACAATTAGAGAAGTATTTCTTCATTTTCTTTAAAACATACATGTTTTAAGAAATTAACTCTTAATTAATATGATTTTTAAAGTAACTACAACTTTTTTCAGACTTTCCTAGAAACCTAGAGCCTTGGTGGTAAAATGGTTAGAGTCCAGTACTGCAGGCTACTTCTGCTGACTGCCGGTTGCCTGCAATTTGGCATTTCAAATCTCACTAGGCTCAAGGTTGACTCAGCCTTCCATCCTTCCAAGGTGGGTAAAATGAGAACTAAAATTGTTGAGGAAAATATGCTGACTCTGTAAACTGCTTAGAGAAGGCTGTAAAGCACTGTAAAGAGGTATATAAGTCTAAGTGCTATTACTATTGCTATAAATAATAACAGCATATTTTAAAAGATAAGAGCAGGGTTTTGTGTTCTTTTGGGTTCTGAAGCACTTATTTCCAAACAATTTTCACAGGTTGCAGAGCCCAAGAATTCTATAATAGCATAATTGCCAACTTTTGTTTTCTTATTTATTTGTTTATATTTTAAAAATTTAGAAATTGCTTTTTATTTCTTTTCATATCTGTCAATGTCAACAGATATGAATCAAAGAAATCTTAAATTTAAATCTAAATACCTTATGTATACTTATTGGCACGTACAGGCAAAAAATATCACTATCACATAACTATATAATCACTATCACTATAATTATATCACACAATTAAGAAGAGTAAAAATACAAAAGAGCAATCATTGTTAAACTATTGTCCAGCTACAGAAAGAAAAGTAGCAGGGATGACCATCAGCTAGGAAATAACATATATTAATCCAATAAATATTTCTGTACGCTTAATTGAAAAGAATATAAACATATTTTTAAAATACTAGGTTTAAGTTAGCATCGTTGGCCTCTTTGTTATATCGCTTTACAAAGAGAAATATTTATACATCTCCTTGTTTCTATTTCTCCGATGCATTTACTAACTTACCTCCAACTGCATGCAAAATAGCCTCTGGTGCACATGTATCCCACTTCTTGCATCCAGGACTGGCAAATACATAAGCAGAAGCTTTGCCTTCAACAAGTTGAATGATCTTATACAAATAAAACAACCTGAGTTGTTTAATATGCACATATGCAATGTTTTTAAAGATAAGTAATAAGTTTACATACAGATCAATGTTTTAGTTCTTGATTACTTTCTATGGCCTTTTTCCTTTGCTCTTATATATAGCATGTGTGGGGGTGTGGGTGTATGGGAAGGTAGGTAGGTAGGTAGATAGGTGGTAGGTAGGTAGGTAGGTAGGTAGGTAGGTAGGTAGGTAGGTAGGTAGGTAGGTAGGTAGATAGATAGATAGATAGATAGATAGATAGATAGATAGATAGATAGATAGATAGATAGATAGATAGATAGATAGATAGATTCTCTATACATATATTTATGCACATTTTTGGATTATAAAGATATTATGATTCAAGTGGTAAAATTTACCATTAACCTTTTAATTAGGTTATAGCTTATAGAAAAACATTCTTGATGAGGTAAGGACATGCAATATCAGGGGTTTTCAATTCAATTGTATAGAATGTGAAGGATATGTGTTTTTGTTTTATTTTTTATGTATAATGTACACTGAAGATGGTATTTAATTTGATTGTATGAGGTGCAATGACAATAAAGTAAACTATAACTATTATTGCTAAAGAAAGTATTGATCCATTTCTAAGCCACTCTTTTAAGAATTTCTACCACCTTGAGAGTTGATATGTAAATAATTAAAATCCCAAAGAAGCCAAAGCAATTAATAACATTATGTCCATAATTCCTATGCCCCACCCACACAATGTGGTTGAAATCAAATTGCAAGTTGTGCATCACCTATTGGAAAACTTTGTCTGGGACACTACTATAAAAATGAAAGTCTCGTCTTGTACTTTAAAAAAATTAACCCTATTATCATGGCATTAAAATGTAGGGGTGTCCATACCTTATTACCAGCACCTCCAACTCTCACCACACTGTCAGGCTTCATTGCACTAATGCAATCATTTACCATCTTGCTGCTATGTGATCTTGTGGTGGTAATGATATGCTGTCCAGCTGGTACCTCTTTCAGCTGAAATCCAAAGGCACCCAAACCAAGGATTCCCCATATTGTTCTGCCTAGAACTGCATCTGCACCTGCCTGAAAAAAATATTTGAACATTCTAGTTTCTATTTTGAAAAATAAACAAAAGGAGTAAATATATATGATGGTTGAGCCGGCAGATAAAAATCAATGGAATTCAATGTTGGGTGGACTTAGAGGCGTGAAGGGATTTGAGACTGACACATCCCTCGGGCTCAGACTGGTCATCTCCTACAGTATATGAAATCTGAAATTTGGATTTATGCTGGTCCTAAATCTGACATGGGTGTACATCCTTTTAACTAGGGCAATTTAAACAGGAAAAAAGGACCATTCCTCCTTCTAAGTAACCCCATTATTCTAATTAATTAGAAGTGATATGCAGTAAAATAGAAGAACATTAAGAAATTAAAGCATTTCCTACTTCATAGTTGTAATATGGTTGATTGATGACCCCTGCAATAGCTTTTCCTTGATAAGCAATACCAATAAGAACTGTTACATGGTCAAGAAGGCCTGAAAGAGATAAACATCTGTCAATGGAAATGAAAATCAAGATTTTTCTAATATTTTACAGTTGACTTACATGATACTTTATAATTTCAGTGACTGTTTATATTTGATCATGCTTATACACTAGTTGCTTAAGTATGTTTGTTAAATAAGCCACAACTGGTTGGGTTTACATTATGCTAAACATCAGTCAATACACAAAGCTAAAACCAAAACAAACTCTCATTAAAGTTTTGCATGTTATAATACAGTATAGTACAGAAACTTGCTGCATTTTTTTATTCAAGGTCATTTTTCTTCCATTTCATTAAACAATAAAGTAGAACCCACACCTGCCTTGCTTTAACAAGTTATTTTCCAGTTCACTACTCTCCGGTATCAAATCCATGGAACATTTCGTGATTTCTAACCAAGCAAAATTGCCAAGGACATCAATTCAGTAGAACACCGACTATAATACATTGTCATACAATCCCAGTTGTATCTATTGTTACATTAAGAAGTAATTTGCAAGTATCTTTGTGATGCTTTTTCAGTTTTCTGGATCCCCATATAGCTAAAAGAAAAATTCCAGAGGCAATGAAAATAGCAATTAGAAATAAGGAGGGGGGGAGCCCTGATTTGTGCCTGTTTCAATTACAGAACAACAACTAAATAATTCTGATGTTACTTGTGTGCAAGAGATAAGCCTGACTGCATTTAATTCATAGTACTGTATTTTTCAGAATATAAGACGCACCTTTTTCCCCTCAAAAAAGGGGCTGAAAATCTGGGTGCATCTTATACACTGAACACAGCATTTTTTTGCCTCCCAAAACTCTGCCCCCTTCACCAAAATGGCTGTGCAGAGCCTATAGGAGGCTTTCAGAGTGCTCCTGGGGACTGGGGAGAAATGAGTGAAAAATGGACTGTTTTTTGCTCAATTTTGCCCCCCTCCGCCCCAAGGAACACTCTATAAGCCGTGACCCGACAAATGCGCACCAACAAAACCATGGCGATAAACCACATGAACAGCTCGCCCACAAAGGCGCGCCCACAAAAGAGCACCGACAGAAGCGTGATTAGGGTTAAGGTAAGGGTTAGGGTAAGGGTTAGGGTAAGGGTTAGGGTAAGGGTTAGGTTTAGGGTTCTTATGTTGTTTTCGCGTTGTTTGTTGATGGCGCTCTTTTGTCGGCACGCCTATGTGGGCGCGATTTGAACATCGCGGTTTTCTCGCCGCGGTTTTGTCGGCGTGCATTTGTGGGTGAACCTCTATAAGCCTCCTAAAGGCTATGCATGCAATTTTTTGACAAAAAAACGGGCCCATTTTTGTGAAAAATTGACCATTTTTTGCTCATTTTAGGGGGGGGGCACCACCCAGGAGCACTCTACAAGCGTCCTAAAAGCTATTCATGCCTTCTTTTAAAAAAGAAATGGGCCCATTTTTGTGAAAAATGGGGCCATTTTTGAGAGGTCTACAGAGGGCAAAAACTTTTTTTAAAAAATTTGCCTCTCCAAAACCTTGATGCATCTTATACTCTGGTGTGTCTTATACTCTGAAAAATACGGTATGTTTGTGTAGGACAAATGGGAAATCTATAATCATTCAGACATTGCTGAATCATTATTTTCAGCATCCCTTACCACTATGTTGACTGGAACTTTTAGCAGTTCCATAGTTCAAAACAGCTGAAGTATTTTTTTTTATGGATCGCAACCCAAGATTGCTTAACCGCAACCCGGAGTGTTGGGAAGGAATGCTTCACCATTAGAGAGTGAAGCAGTCACATGGGAATCTCGCTTAACAACTGCTTTGCTCAATGACTGATTTTCTGGTCCAAACTACAATGATACGTCAAGGACTACCTATACAACAAACTGTCCCTTAAAGGCCTTTTAAGTTCATTGTTACATGAGAAATTAACAAAAATCCATTTTATCAGGTTAAGTAGTTTAAGTATCTAGACATCACTTCCAATTTTCTATCTCTGGAATAACCAATTGGGTGAACTTTCTATTAGAACTCAAAAACTTCCTAATGCAATCCTAAAAAAATGCTAACCATCATGTCCCTGAATCACTAAAACTATATAAAACAAAGGTTCTGGACTTGCTTTATGGTGCATAATTCTCAGCTTGTTGCTGTTGTTAGTTGCAAAGTTGTGTCCGACCCATCGCGACCCCATGGGCAACATTCCTCCAGGCCTTCCTGTCCTCTACCATCCTCTGGAGTCCATTGAAGCTCACACCTACTGCTTCAGTGACTCCATCCAGTCACCTCATTCTCTGTCATCCCCTTCTTCTTTTGCCCTCAATCTTTCCCAGCATTAGGCCCTTCTCCAGTGAGTCCTTCCTTCTCATTAGGTGGCCAAAGTATTTAAGTTTCATCTTCAGGATCTGGCCTTCTAGAGAGCAGTCAGGGTTGAACTCCTCTAGGACTGACCGGTTTGATCACCTTGCAGTCCAAGGGAATCGCAGGACTCTTCTTCAGCACCATATTCAAAGGCGTTCAGCCTTTCTTATGATCCAACTTTCACAGCCATACATTGCAACTGGAAAAAACCATAGCCTTGACTATACACACTTTTGTTGGCAGGTGATGTCTCTGCTTTTTAGTCTAGATTTGCCATAGCTTTCTTCCCAAGGAGCAAGTGTCTTTTAATTTCTTGGCTGCAGTCCCAATCTGCAGTGATCTTGGAGCCCAGGAAGATAAAACTTGTCACTACCTCAATTTCTTCCCCATCTATTTGCCAAGAAGTGAGAGAGATTAATTCTCAGCTTAATGTACCCCATCTTAGAGGAGAGAGAGAACCTCATAGATATCCTTGATTCCTTACAAAAATATAATAATTAAAACAGATAAAATGTGGTGGTTACTGTTTTATGTGATAGCTTCTAGCACAAAAAGACATTCACATACATTTATAGTGTAAAAGCCCTGCTAAGGAAAAGCTGGGCCTCAGTCAACAATAAGGAATGAATCATTCAATGATCTATTCTGATTGCACACTTTGTATTGTACTTCCAAACTTTTAAAGGGTGACCGCGACTTCTATATATCATATGGTCATGCATTAATGATAGATATTAATCTAGAAGCCAGACAATTGTGGATAGTTTTGTCCTCAAATCTATAAATGCTATAAATAACCTCTCACCAAAGAAACAAAGAACAAACCTTCAGTATATTCTTTTGTTCCATCCAGAGGATCAACCCATATAACAAGCTTTGAAGGAAACAAAAGAAAAGTAGAAAGTTTCAAAAGCGGAAAGTGTGGAGAGTAAATCATTACTAGGCTGCAGTGGCTGCCCAGCTGCAGTGGACTCATAAATAGTCAATCACTTCTCAAATCACAATTCATTCCACCCCATAGTGATTAATGATTCTCATCCAGCAGTTGTTACTGTCTGGAAAATAAATCAGGGATTATTAAAAAAATTAACCCTTTTAAATACCTCTTCCTCTTTTATAGCAGTATACTGCGGTGGACAGATTTGCTTCAGTATCTCCTCACATTGGCTTTTCTCAAGTAAGTCTTCACTGACTTCTTCAAAGGGAAGATCCTTGATTTTTTTTAAAAAGACTATGCACAGTTAAAGTCAAAAATGCTTATTCATTTCTTAGCCAACTAGAGGCAAGTTTAAATAATTTTAATGAAAGAGAAGTTTTTGAAAGCTGGACTTTTTAGTGCTGTAACATTCCAAAACTATCAGCAAAAGTCTATACAGATGGGCCTGTAACATTGGCTGCAGAATTGGTTACAATTGATTATAATTTAGTTGCAATGATTGCTAAACAGTGTTAATCCAAAGAATAAGTTGCAAAAATAGTCTTACTGCTACAGCTGAAAATGCAATATAAGTAACATTCTTCATTAAATGCACACATTACAAATGTTTGTAATGAAAAATAAAATAGAGCAGATGTTTGTAATGAAAAATAAAGTAGAGCGGAGAGAAATTTCAATAACGTTAAATGCTAACAAGTTTCTGTAATGTTTAAAGCATGGAGACTAAACACCAAACTAAGAGAGATGAATCTTGTTAGGTAAGACCCCAAATTCAGATGCCACTGAATTGGTGGTCCTACCTAAATGTTTAAATCCATGAGCCATTTGAGATCAAGGACTCTGCTGAACACATATTAAAAAATCAGTTTTTAACTGTCCTCAATGACTTCTTATTCAAAGACTGTTTGAACTTGGGGATGGCACTGCAATCTCATGACTTTACAACCGTATCACTTAGCAATGAAAATTCCACTCCCAACTGCTATCATTAATTGTGGATTATAGTATATTTTTATAGTGGCTTTAATTTTTGCAGAGTCACTGTTGTGAGATGGGCAGATATAGAAATGTTTGAATAAACAAACAAATTCCAAGGTAGTTGGAAAGTTTTTTTTATTTCTAAGTAAATAATATTACATATAGCTGCTGCTGTCAAATCTATTCTAGTCTTGTAATCCCCATATGACTAGTTAAGACTTCTTATTACAGTATTTGAACGCAAGTTACCTATAAATGTATGAAACAGCAGTCATGGTCATATGGAAGAAAAATGGTGGAGAGACTGGGGTGCAATTTATCAACAGTTTTTTCTCACTGGTTGGTAGTGGTTAGGGTTTTGTTTTTTTTTAAGAGGATAAAGGTAGTGTATCGAATCAAACAAGTACAAAAGAACATGCTGACTCCTCACCTCTTCACCTATGATTGTCACCTTAGGAAAGTTCAGAACCAAGGACGAACAAATGCTCATCTGTACCAAGCGATCAGCTTTAGTCTGGAGGTCATTAGCTCCACACTATTAAAAAAGAAACCTGGTCAATTTATAATCAAAATAACATCTTGGCTAAAATAATTGTGTTATCATTAGGAAGATGTAAAATTACTGGAAATTTTGCAATATGTATTTGGTTATTGAGAAAATCCTAGGGGTTGTGTATGTTTTCAATTGTATGTATCATCTTACTGTCATGCACTGGGTAAATATTTTAAGATATTCTTCCTCAGAAAAAAATTTTACTTTATTTTTACTTCATTCATTCATTCATTCATTCATTCATTCATTCAATGAATATGTATGTGTGTGTTTGTGTGTGTGTGTGTGTGTGTGTGTGTGTGTATGTATATGTATATGTATATGTATACATGAAGTATAATTACACAACATACTGTGTAATATTAGAATGCTGGAATGTGACTGGAGAGACCAAAGCTTAAATCCTGTTTTTTTTTCTGACTGGGTAAAATTAAGTCAGCCAGTATCTTCAAAGGCATTGTGAGGATAAAGATAAGGCCTTGGAGCAAAAGGAATAAAATATAATAAATATGGACCAATTATTTTTGCTTTTTCAGTTCAAAAGGAATAAAATATAATAAATATGGACCAATTATTTTTGCTTTTTCAGTTCTGTATGAGAAAACTCTAGATATTTCTGTACAATTTTCAGCATCTCTCAGAAATAGCCAGGCTGGCTAAGGTTGTTGGAATTGTACTTCAGTAAATGGAGATCCACACATTTCTTGGCCCTAATACAGGTTGTTAGATATTTTAAATATTTTAACATCCTGAAAAGCAAGAAAGTTTAGTCATTTTTCTCTACTCTCATAAAGACTATTCAAAGTAACTGGGAAACCGGAAGACAAAATCACAGACATATTATAGATTATTTTAAGAGCTATAAAACTTTATATATAGCATGTCAGCAAATGAGATGTCTCTAAATGATTAATATTGATGATAGAGTTATAAAATATTTGATGAGCCCTTTTAATGGCTATTCCAGCAGATGTTGTCTGGGCATGCAAAGACTAAGTTGTACTGACACTTTGAGCAATCATTATTTCAAAGAGTGAATCCAGAAGGATACTTGCTTGCACCAAATTATTTGTGCCTACATCTAAAATAAATGAGGCTACAATGCTAAACACCCTTATTACTGGGCAAGCCTTATTAAACACTACAAGCCTTACTTTTGAGCACAGACGCACAAAATTTGTTCTGCACGTTATACCAGCAGCAATTAATTCTTCTTTATTTGGATACATAAGTTCCAACTGGAAACACATAGGATGCTACTGATCATTTACCTTCTCCACTATGTCCAGTTCTCCTCCAGACATAACTTTTCTGACAATGGTTCCCGCTTTATTAGCCACAGAATATGCTGAGGCCACAAGACGCAACAATACACTTGGATTAGAAGCCATGATTACTACATAGAAAAAACAAAAGAAAACAAAGGCAATCTTGTAAGTAGCACAATTTTCTTATGAAAGAAATACCTTTGGGCCCTGACTTACATTGGAAAAGATTAAAGAATCTTTTTGATTAGAAATCATTTTTAGCAGTAGAAGACACTTCAGAAATACCCATGTAGTTATGAAGTCAAAATATAGATTATAATTATTACAAATCTTTTAATTATATCTCCTTCTTTCAAAAAGAAGCCTGTTAGGAATTTAATAGTCTGCTTTTTAGTTTCAAGCATCTGGCTCAGACATTTCCAAATGTAGAGAACATAGGCAGTGGCCTTGAAGGACAACCAAGGTTTTTTTTAATATGGTCTACCTTGGAGGGATGATACCAATCCACCATCTTCATGAGGTAGAGATTTTATCTGTCACATACAGAAGGGATGATACTCCTTCCTCTTATGAAAAAAGATGAATCTGATTTTTTAAAGGCAAAGAGCAAAGTTGCCATGAGTTTTATATTGCTCCCTCAAAGTTTTGGAGTTTTCTAAGGTTTGAAGTTCCATGATTTAGAGTTTCCAAGAAGCTGGGAATTTCAGGAAAAGTGAAGCACAGAAACAGATGCTTCAGGTAGCACTATTTCTGAAATGTTAAAGTCTCATAAAGAATTAGTGTTAGGATTTAACACTTGCTTCTTTGTGCTTGGTTAAAGTAATGATTTCACCTTCTCTATATAAAATATAGCAATACCACTTAGACTTACATACCCCCTCATAGTGCTTTATAGCATTCTCTGAGCAGTCTACAAATGTCAGTATATTGTCCTCAACAATCTGATCCTTGTTTTATCAACCTCAAAAGGATGGAAGCCTAAGTCAATAATGAGCTGGTAAGGATCAAAGTCCTGACTGTAGGCAGAGTTAGCCTGAAATAATGCATTCTAACCATTGTATCACCAATGTAACTGGATGTTTAAACCCCAATCTGCATCCATTCTTCAAACTGAATATTTTTTATTTGCTGCCAATGTTATGTAATAATATGAAGTAATAAATTGGATTGTTTTTACAGGACCAGTTTTCCACTGTTTTCCATTTACTAAAGTCTATGGTAAGATATAAGTAAACAAGAGCAGGTGTTATAACTTTGAATAGTCACTGAATGATTGTCAGTAAGTGAGGTATGCAGTAAAGCAATACAAATTGGATTTATATACAATATTTCACTGTGTCATGATTTGCTTTGCCAAACTTATTTGAGTAAGCCCCAATTTTCTGGGCCTGCCCAGAGCACCGGATACCATTCCAGTACGGTTCTATGGAGGGGCCACCCACCCACCCACGCTCCTTACCGGTATTAGAGTTCTTCAGGGCTTCTGCGCATGCGCATGGAGCATATGGCACCTGTGCGATGCTCCGCCAAGCAGCTGGAGCATCGCAGAGGTGTCACGGAGCGTTGCAGGTGGTAAGTACGCATGTGCACGCTGCGCGCATTCATGTGGTGGATGCCGGGCCCCGTTTACACCGAGATCCGGAACCGACCACTACTAATAATCATACATAGTTTGATTTGATTTAATGTGCAACTCCAACGAAGATGCATATGAAGATTTGTTATCAACTTTCTTCTCACATTATAGAATTGCAAACATAAACTTTTTACTGTGACCAATTTCCCTTTATCCTGGCAGCCTCATGTTGATGGAGAGGATCAGAAGTAATCCTGTACTATATTCCCCATCTAACTTCCTTTAGAACTCTTCTGAAGAGTGGGAGGTTCTGGTTCATGTATTGCACTAAGCCAAACTTTTTTGTAGTTTCACCTAGTTGAAAGCATGCCAAGCCCAAGAGTAAGTAAACAACGGTCTATAAGCTTCAGTAGAAACATATGTCCTTGTCTATTCCTCAAACATTGAGAAAACTAAGATTTCATTAGTATGGCAAATTGGCAACTTATGTAGTTGTGGACATGCAAAGGAGTTAATAAATATTGAAAATGATCACATAAGTAATCCTCTTTCCTCACTGTGAATGGTGCAACATTTTTTTAAAAAAACTCCTAACTTCAGTTTCATGTTAACGGAGAAGGGAATCTGAGAACTAGCAACTTTTAAACTACATTTAATTTGTTAAATTATATCATTGGGAAAGAAGCTGAAAAACTTCACTTCATCTGCTTGCTTTTTATTCCCAGTAATATTGGTTATTGTCTTAACATTTTGCAACTAGTTTTTCTGGTTTAAAGCAGAATTTATTTTCCAATTCACCACTTCCTTGTAGACTTTATGTAGCCACTTTGGTTCACCCACAAATGCACGAACGACAAAAGCGCGCCTGACTAAACCGCGCCGACAAAAGCGCGCCAACGAATGAGCGCTGAAGCGCGCCGACAACAGTGCGCCGACAGAAGCGCGCTGTAACCCTAACCCTAAACCTTACCTTAACTTAAATCGCGCTTCTGTCGGCGCGCTTCTGTTGCCGCGCTTTTGTCGCCGCGCTGTTGTTGCCGCGCTTTTGACATCACGGTTTTAGCGCCGCGGTTTTGTCGGCGCACTTTTGTCATTCGCGCATTTGTCGGGTCATGGCCACTTTACATAATCTGAACTATATCTAGTTTGCGTCTTCTTCTTCTACAAAGTGCATGTTTCTTTAGCTTTTAAACAAAAATTAAGAAACTACCCACTTACAGAAAAGATAATTTAACATTCTGAGCAGTGGAACTTGAAGCCCATATTCTTATTAGCCCTGGGACTGATCCAGCCCATTTTAAAGAAATTTGGATTGCATTGCCTTCAATATTCCTTTATCATAACAACTATATGGTGAGCACTGAAGACCCATTTTTGAAACAACCACACCTGAACAGAACATAAAATGGCCTCACACACATGAACATATTTATTATTGTGTTTCATCTTTTAATTGATGCTTATAAAAACTATTAGGCTGATTTTAGGCTGTGCAGCAGCACTTCCCTCCCCCCCCGCCTCATATTATGGGAAGTGCCAACTTTATTTTTATCAGTTATACTTTTTTTTGCTTTATCTTTTTTTGTCAAGTTTTTTTTATTTTTTAACATACATATAATATAATCCAAAGTATACCAGTACATCTTAACACGCATTTTTGAGTATTCAATAATATATCAATTCCTTTTGCCATCAAGCCTCTTCAATTTTTATTTGCTCTTCTGCTTTCCATACACTCATATTATAGTCTATTTCATCTTCAGCTCTCCTCCTCTCCTTCTCTTCTCCTTCTTACCTTCTTTCCTCCCTCTACATTCTCTTTCTTTTTAGCAGTTATACTGATGAATCTTACCCATGAATTCAGTGATCACAGTGGACCAAAAATATTATTTATGAAGTACCACAAACCTCCTTTATTTGGTTAAAATATTGGTGAGGATTTGCACAAAACTTCTTTAAAATGGTTTTACTCCATCTTCCAAAGCAAAATCTTCTGATCTGACACAGGAACTTTTTAAAATTATAAACGTTTATCCAAAATATAAGTATGTATAAAACAGCTACTTAACTGAAAACTTTCTGCACAGGCATATATAGAATTGCACCAGGAACTACTTGTTCACACCGCTCATGTTTGTTGGTTGTTTTCTAAGTTCTAATCCATTATAGTAACTATCATACATGTAAGAAACAGCACCTGTGCCACATTTAGTCACTCAAATGAACACAATACGAGCTTGACCATGCCACTAGAATAATTCCAGGCTGCTTTCTCCTCCCACCGTGACTGTATATATGTCTTTTCCTAATTCGAGGACATTGGCACGACGGGATTGAAAGAAAAGTGTTATTTCACCACACACCTCCTTCATTATCACAAGACCTCTATCGATGAATATCTAAAAGCAAATAATCCGAAAAGGACAAGAGAAAAATGAAAATAGCAGCGTACCTCCTTTTCCAGCAGTCTCACTGTTACAAAACACTCGCAAGAATGCTCGCGCCGAGATTACTCAGTGCCGATTTCCTATTCTTTCTCCGCCCCACTTACCGGGTCCTTTACTGGGTCCTTATTGGCAGATTGGCCAATATCTGGCCAATAACGTTTAGATGTATGTCTGTTCCTAATTCATGCACAGGGAAGACTCATTTACACAATTAAGCCACTTTTCTGGGCTGCGAAACTGAACTGATATCGGGGTTCGGGGCACCCAGATCTAGAGGCGATGCTTGCGAGACTCCCCAGCTAACAAAGGAGGGGGGAGGACCGAACTCCAGGGGGCGCTGAGAAGCCCATCAGAGCCGGAAAAGAACCGGGAAAGACGTTTTGCCTCGTTGCTCGCCGTAAACGTTTCCGGAAGTGCCCGCGGACCAAGTGCGCGCGATGTGGGCGCTGCGGACCCCGCCGTTGCTGAGGTTTCCCAAGCATGTTGGCTGTTGGGCTCGCGGGACGGTGTCCGCAGGACCCAGCACGGGCCAAAAGGCGAAGCCGGACTCCAAATATCGTGAAACGATCTTATTGCCCCAAAGCGATTTCCCCAGCCAGTTGCCTGGCCGGCTGCAGCCCGAAACTGAATTGGAGATACAGCAGGTAGAGGAAGAAAATGAATTAGGGGGAAGAGATGCTGGAAAGTCACCGCCGAGATAGTCCTGGGATTAAAATTTAGCACGAGTTGAACCGAGAGGTGCATCTTTCGTAACTTGTGACGCTTCTCTGTGGGGAAACCTTTGCAACCCGCAGAACAGGGGATGCGCTGAAAAGATGCTTTGGCTGGCTTTGCCTTTCTCTCCTCGCTGTCGCCTAGGTAGCTAGGTTGCTGTTAGTTACGTTTCAAAACACCCATCTCAGAATTTAGTCGGGCCCTGCAGAAAGGAAAAAGATTCCCTAAGTAGCTTCGTGGTTCTGCAGCTTCCTAGACTTTTCTCAGACCAAGCTCCTTATATGTCAGCCGTTGGTAAATAATTGGAGAAGGCTAAGTTTAACTGGGTGCCAAACTCTGCTGGTCCTCCCTTAGGCATGAAAGCTGCCTGGGTTACTTTGAGCCATTCACTGTCTCTGGTCTCAATCCATCCCATGCCAAAGAGTTGTGGTGGTGGGAAAAAGAGGAAGCAGCAGCATTGTACACTGCATGGACTCTACAAAATAAAGGCACCTTATACGACTGATAATACACATAAATCCAATCTGGGCCGCAGTTTATTTGCTATCTAACCATACTTCAAGAAACTGAAGCCCAATTTTAGGGTTGCCATATATGGGCTGCAAAAATTTTAACCATCGTTAGAGAACAGTAAAATATATACTGCGAGTTTCAATTTGTTACTGTCATTTTGCAGCCCTGATGTGGTAGCCCAATTCATTAAGGAGATTCCATTCTAATTTAAATATATGTGTAACAGTTTGGTCACTTTCCCCTCCAAGCAATGTAAATTGTACAGCTACGCTATAGACTTATATGTTTGGAACACTCGAATATAGTAGAACACTCTAACTCAGAGGCTTCCAGATACATTGACAGAGCATACTAAAGATGATGGGAATTCTTTGGGGAGACTAAATTAGATTAAATATATTGTCATCTTCAAAAATAATTCATTATCTAAGGTGTATAATATTAATTCTAGTTTATTATTCTTCAGAAATGTAGCTTTTCAGAACTGTATTCTTGGCAAAGACAAAGGAAAACAAAGCAAGATTTTTGTCTTCATGATGGACCACCTTATGCCAATGGAGACCCACATGTTGGTCATGCTTTGAATAAAGTGAGTATTTTCCTAAATTAATTGATATATGTATTTGTTTAAGCAATGTATAAAGCCATCTAACTCATAGTAGTGACGCTGAATTAAAACCAAAATTAAAACCATCATAACCATATAATCCTAAATATATAGTCCTATAATCCTATAGTCATTATAGTAACTAGAACTAATTCAAGACTAATGGAGTTGATAAATGCTGCATAGAAATTTTAGCTGTATGCACAATGAGTCATAGATGTTACAGAGAACGTAAATGGAAGTATCCTGGTGAAAATAGTATTTAGCCATCAGACATGTATTAATGTGGATTTTTTGCCATGTTGAAATGTAATTTGAAGAAAACCCAAGTTTGGCTTGAACTTTAGCTTTGCTAAAAGTTGGAGCCTATCCAAAGACATAACATTCTTTGCTTTTATGGATTTTATGGATATCTTATAAGTTATTTGTGTGGTAGGTGTCTGTAATTTTACTTAAGCATTGTTAATTATCTATTAGAAGATAACTTTTGGAATAGAAATCGTACAAAACAATTTGTTAGGGTATAGGTTGCTGGATCTAACTGTAGTATAAATACTGTAGAAGTTAAGAAAATTATAAAGCAAGATGAAAGTATGAATTTTAATAATTATTTCTCTCTCCTCTCCTTTCAGATTTTAAAAGACATCACAAATCGATTCTATGTCATGAATGGCTATAAAGTGCACTATGTTCCTGGATGGGATTGCCATGGGTTACCCATTGAGTTGAAAGCATTATCAGAATGTGGAGAAACAAAACATCTTACACCAATGGAAATCAGAAAGAAAGGTATCTTTCCTTTGATAAACACTTTTAGAGAGATCTGTGAATGTTATTCCATGACAACATGTTTTGGAGAACAGCAATATTGTTCCACTTTCAAATAAAGATGCCTTCTAAGATGAGATATATAATTTAAAACACCAATAGGCAAAGAGTGACCTTCAAATGATGTTGAAGAACCACTCCCAGTATGCATTACCATTGACCATAATGGATGAAGCTACTGAAAGTTGATTTTCAGTGACAATTGAGAAGTTACAGGCTGCCTACCTACTTTTTAAAAACCTCTTAATATTTTATATTTATATTACTATCCATAAGGTAAGAAAACATGGACAAATTGGGAGCTTAAAGATAGTCGAAGGAAGAATTGCAAATGTAACAATAATATACTGATTAAGTTGCCAGTTAGTTTTACTCTGAATAGAAAAAGCTGCCATCATCTATATGTATTTCTTAATATATGTAAGACATAATACAATTTAAAATACACTGCTCTGTTTGTTTAAAAGTCAGAGTTCAATCTAATAGGACTTTAGATACAATTTTGTTTCTCACCCTCTTAAACTAATATTTAGTAGGTTGGTTTTAATCCTAGATGTTTATTAATGAAAAGAATTATATGACTGCCTACCTTAATCAGGTCTGCCTATTTTAAATAGCAAGAAAATCAGTAATAATAAAATATAACGTCAACCAGTCAAAGAAAAAACCTGCTCCTTAATCATCCGCCTTACCAAGTGCCTTGGTAAAATGCCAGATCTTGATGGGCTTCCAGAAGGTTAAAAGATGGCCTGCTGAATCCCTAGGGAGAGGGTAGGAGCAACCACAGAAAAGGCATGCTTCCAAGATGCCACTAAGTGGTAGATTTTTAGGGAAAGGATCTGAATTATGCCTGTACTATCCAATCTAATGAAAATTCTTAGGGAGAAATGGTCCTGCAAATAACCTGGATCCTTGCCATGTAGGGCTAGAAAGGTGATAACCACCACCTTGAATTTTGCCCAGAAGGAAATGAAGCCAAAGTAGCTCATGCAATAGAGATGTAATATGGATACCCAATTTGGTGTGTGCTGCTGCAATCTGGACCAGTTATAACTTCGAAATAGTCTTCAAGGGCATCCCCATTTAAAATGCAGTAGAGTAATCCAAATAGAAAATGACTAAGGCATGAGTGACTGAGAGCAAGGCCTCCCGGTCCAGGAAAGGGCGCAAAAACCACCTAGCCACAGCTGCCACCTAGTCATCAAGCGGGAGCCATGAATCTAGAAGGACCTTCAAATTGTGCACCAGTTCACTCCAGAGGAGTGAAACCCCATCCCAGCATAAAGATGACAAAGGTGTACAGAATACACACTCGTGAGATTTGGTCCAGCACTTTTGCCACTTTCTCAAGCAGAAATGAGGAAAAACCCCAAGTTCCCTTGAAAACTGCAATGAGTCCATTAGGTGCCTGAAGCATGTCTATCAAATAAACCCCACTCCCTTCAGTGAGGGACAGCAGCTGAGAACCCCAAGACGAAGAGGGCAGGACATGTTGTTAATGAACTCCCAAATCCAGATCACAACACCACTGTTATGAGCCGAACACCAGATTCCCGTGTCAGTTGAACTATGACTAACTTAAATGGGCCCATGGCCACCATGGTGACCATGAACTTCTGCTATCCAAGTCCCAGAGACAGTAAGTTGAAATCCCCCAGAACCATAAGCCCGAGGACATTTATACCAGTTCAGATACCAAGTCCAGTAGCACAGAGAGGAATGCAGCTACATTGCAGGAAGAAGGCAATAGCAACAATCCCCATTGTTTCCTCTGGCTCAGCTTCAGAAAGAAGGCCTCACATCCAAAGATGTCCAGGGCAGGCCCTGTGGAGGTCACCAGAGACTCATAAATAACAACTGCCACATCCCCAGCTCTGCCCCAGAGTCTCAGTTGAGGTCACACTCAAAATCCTGGAGAGCACATTTCATACAGGGAAAACCCCACTCTGTGCCCAACCAAGTCTCAGCAATACAAGCCAGATTGGCTCTCCCATACATAACTAGATGTCATGGATGAGGTGAGTTTTACTGCAGATTGTTCTGGCATTAAGCAGCTGCTGCCAGAGACCGAGCACAGAGGGACAAAACACAGTACAAGTATTAGATGTTTTCTTGAATAAAATGAGATATGTAGGATAAACTAAATGTTCTAGTTCTTCTAGGATTCAATAAAAGATTATTTATTATATTTATAATTACGCTAAGTAGAAAAATAATGATATGAAATATATTTGTAGAGCCAATTTGGTATAGCATTAAGGCAGCTAGCTAGAAACTAGGAGCCTGAGTTCTAGTCCTTCCTTAGGCATCTGAGTGACCTTGAATCAGTCACTCTCTCTCAACCCTAGGAAGTAGGCAACGGCAAACCACTTCCCAAAAACCTTACCAAGAAAACTGTGGGAATTTGTCACGAAGTTAAGTTCAACTGCTATATCTGTCTATCTAAAATAACGAAAGAAAAATAATTGGCTTCTGATTATTATTTAGTTTATAATTGTTTTCAGCTTCACGTAACATTAGTGAATTCATATTAAAAATGACTATTCCTTCTTCAGCCAAAGCATTTGCAGAAAAGGTAATTAAAAAACAGAAATCAGCATTTATGCGCTGGGGCATAATGGCAGATTGGGAGAACTGCTACTACACATTTGATCCAAAGTATGAAGCAAAACAGTTGAGTGTTTTCCACCAAATGTATGAAAAGGTAGGTTAATATATGGTCAAGGAATATTTACATTACATATAAGCAGTGGTGGGTTTCAAAAATTGTTCGAACCTACTCTGTGGGTGTGGCCTCCTTTGTGGAGTGGCTTGCCACTCATGTGACTGGATGGGAGTGGCTTGCTGCCCATGTGACCGAATATGAAATTATGAATTAGTACTTAGGTCGGTCCAAGTAGCTATTCAGAAACTCTGGCATTGAAGCATGCAAGTCTTAAAGCTGTCAAGTTACAAGATCCTTGCCAGTGGTGGGTTTCAAAAAATTTTGGAATCTCTTCTGTAGGTGTGGCCTACTTTCCGGGTCCACTGGTGGAACCTCTTCTAACCAGTTCAGTAGATTTGACGAACCGGTTCTACCGAATAGGTGCGAACTGGTAGGAACCCACCTCTGCATATAAAGCTAAATAGATTTTAATTTCTTAATTTTCTTTTTATTTCCTAGGGTTTTGTTTATCAAGACTATAAGCCAGTGTTTTGGTCTCCTTCAACAAAGTAAGATATTGTCATACTTTTTACCCTTATCTTTGGGGATGGAAGAGCTTTGCACTAAAATACAATTCATGCTGATTCTTCATGCAGTACAGCTTTGGCTGAAGCAGAACTTGAATACAACCAGCAACATACTAGTCAAGCTGTTTATATCAGATTTCCCTTGCTGAAAACCCCTCCCAAAATAGCCTCTGCAGTAGGTATGTTTTATTTATGTTCTAAATTCATTTTGTTTAAATGTGTTTCTAATGTACTTAAGATAACTTGTGCTAAATTTGATTCTACCACTAGATGGATTACCTGCAGTGAGTTTGATAGTATGGACCACCCAGCCCTGGACTATTGTAGCCAATCAAGCTGTCTGTTTTATGCCAAATCTGGAGTACGTATTTATTTACTTTATCACTAGGGCATAGTGTTCTTGAGAGCTATGTGTTATTTTGCTGAAGATCACATGGAATTGAGGTATCTTACATGTGGGTGTTTTAAAGTAAATATTATATTTGAGATTACCATGATATCTATGTTTTTTCCCATTTCTTGCCCTTTCCTTTATTTTTACAGGTAATATAAATCTTCCAGTTTTCTTTTTACTTTATAGCCCTTTATTTATTCTTATATGTCCAGCTAAAGAAAATATGATTTTATGCTGCATGTGTAAACCATGCCTAGTCTCCAATAATTTTTTCTCTATGGTCAATAGAAGAAAGATACAATGTATGGAATAAGCATTTGTTGCATGTTTGAAATGGATTAAAAGATGCAAAATATAATGTACCCTGAAAATAAGACCTCCCTGAATAATAAGCCCAATTGGGCTTTTGAGTGCATGTGCTAAAATAAGCCTTCCCCCAAAAATAAGCCCTCCTCAAAAATATTGCAGCAGCCATGAGGTGACCACACTCACTACCTCCGGCACCTCAAAAATAATAAGACCTCCCCGAAAATAAGGCAAGTACTTATTTTGGGGGTCAAAAGAAAATAAGATCTTGTCTTATTTTCGGGGGAACACAGTAAAAAAATAATTAAATGTAAGTTGCGAAATTAGATTAGGGATTTCTTCTTTGTGATCACAGTTGTCATGAGGAACTCTGAAAATTCATTGATATAACATTCCCATTTCCATGAGAAACATTTTTGTGTCAGCACCAATATTAATAATGAAATGGAAGCGTTCAATATTAAGTTTTGGGTATCTTTCCAATGCTTTCATGTTTTTAATACAACATTATGTAGTGCTAATGTAACTACTCAAAATCTGAAAGATCTAAATGTATTTGTAGGTATTCCGTTGTGAAGTGTTCCAGTACTGGGGAGCATTTTATAGTTGCTGCAGATAGAGTTCAGTCTATAGCTGCTGTTTTGGATACGCAGTTTGATGTGATTTCAACATTTAAAGGTAAAAATGCATTGCAATAAAACCATTAATTTTGAATGAATGATACAATAATAGAGAAAAATGAAAGTTAATTTGTTCCTCGCAGGGGAGTTTAAAGTGGCAAGTTTGTGGCATTCAAGAATTGTGCACATTATTTTTTTCGTACGGTTTTGACAACAATACTACATTGGAACTTTTACTAGGAAAAAGGTCGTTACCAATTTCCAGTGGCCAACATCAATCTTACATGTATTCATGCTACCAACAATGGATGATGTTGCTGTTGTGTTTTATTGCAGTTGCTTCTGAGTCTTTATTCCTTTAGTTAAATTGACATTAGGAACATCTTGACTTTCACAAGAGTTGAAATAGCTGGGAGATTATATTTTTGTAGCTTGAATGAGCTCTTTAATATTGCAGTTCAAGATAATCATCAATCTTTTAAAAGTGTGTGTGAGAGTGAAATTTATTTTGAGAGATCTTTTAATAGAACTGCAGAACTGCAGAACTGCATTAGAATTTATATTGTTTTAATACAGTCATATGATTGAAAAACATTCTTAATTAAGCAAATTTGGTTTTTATTTTTTAATATGCTTATAATGGAAACCGTTTTTAGATATATATTTTTTGCAAAATGGTAGGGCCAAAATCATGCATTATTATTATGGCACAATTGCAGAAGTATACAATTCTTAGTTATCTCTAAAACATTGTATCTATTCCATGTAGCGGATTTTTTTTAATCTTGGATCACATTGGTACACTACCTATCAGAGACGCTAGTAGCAAATATTCTCGTTTCTATTCTATTCATTGTTCCTATGCAACAACGTTATTTTCTGAAGCCACAGAACAGACAGAATATGGCAAAAGAGACCGTTTCTAGGTTGGCAAAGCAGTGAGACAAGACTGTATACTCGCCCTTTATTTATTCAAACTATATGTTGAATATATATTAAGAAAAGCTGGATCAGAAGTTCTGAGAAAAATTATTGTTGTTGATTATGCAGTCAGCCAAATGTTAGACTGGATTTGGCATTTTTATTCACCTACTGAATCTTGGAATAGACACATGTTGTTTGATGACATTAAACGTATCATGGCAGGATATATTTCAGGTAAAACTGCTTTTTGCAATAGACTGATAAAGATTTAGTCAGTGATGATGGTGTTCCACTGGTAATCCAGATGTTGTTAGTTATTTAAAATAGTAATTGGTTTTTGCTATTATCATTCATTTGATTTGTAATCATGCCCATTCTAAATAACTAATAATGTGAATTAGTGAATATAGCTATCTGCATCAGAATACTTTAAAATACAATATGCAATTTCAGTGTGAGAGTCTTATTAGTTGTGTAATTGTTAAAATTTTATTTCCCCCACTAGTAGGCAGAAAATGGCAGATAGTGAACAGTTTTAATTCTGCTGTTTTCAGGTACAGATTTGGAAAGTGGAATTTGTTCCCATCCAACAATTCCTGGAAGGCAGTCTCCTCTTTTGCCTGCAAACCATGTGACCATATCAAAAGGAACAGGATTAGTGCATACAGCTCCAGCTCATGGTATGGAAGATTACAGTGTAGCTTCTCATCATCAACTGCCCATGGTACTGTGGTCTTATTTTGCTTTGTTTTTAATCTATGTTTTTCCTGCTCACACCAAAACTATCATGTATCAAAGCCTTTCAAGTTGAAAAGGATGAGTGGAAACCTTTTAAAATCATTGTGTAGCTACCTGAAGTATAGCTAAAAAGTGAGAAAGAAGGTATAGTAGTAGACTTTAAATCACATCCTACAAGGCTTTTCTGTTGCCTACTCATCCCCTGTCTTTTATGTATAATGCCAGGCCTGAAGGTTGGAGAACATCCTGAAAGTCATTGATATGCACTTTGTGCACACTGAGAATTGTTGCAGTGTTCCATAAAGTTTAAATCTGGGTTCTTTTAAGCAGATTTGTAATTATATAGTGAGACTTCCCTTATCTTACTTTCCCTGCAACTTTCCAAATCTGCTACAACTCTTTAGAATAGATTTCAGAACTATGAATAAGGGAGGGAGAATCACTGCTTCCAGATGAATCCATTCCATTGGTAGCGAGGTATAGTCAAATGCAAATTATGGGAACCAAGGCTATTTTCTAAGATAAATATTATGAATTTTAAACGAAATAAGAAAATGGTTTTCATTTGCTTTTGGCTTTAAAATTTTATTTCCTCTTAAAATGGGTAACTACTTGCCAAAACTAATGCCGCTGCAATCATTAAAATATTTCTTGTTACTTCTGAAGATGAAAATGTTCTGGCTTACTTTGTAGGGAAAAAAATATAACCTCAGTAGTTTAGGGATAGTTAGTCTAATCACATCTTTGTGAAATTATATTTGCTGACAAATTTGAGAACTTTTTTTTTTTAACAAAGGTTTAAACAATTTTTCTTATCCAGGACTGTCTGGTAGATGAAGATGGACTTTTCACAGAAGCTGCAGGTTCAGAGCTCCAAAAGAAAGCTGTTCTTGGAGAAGGAAATGAGACTGGTTTGTATTGTATTTTGTACTATAATTTGGGCAGGGGAAAAATAGTGATCTATTTTCTTAAACCAGAGATAGGCAATTTCTTTTCTTTTCTTTTTTTGGCTGCCCTCAGTTATGCATAAGCCATGAAAATCTTTATATAAATTACATACACTTGCATACACACACACACAGTGTATATCAGTATTAGTCAACTTTAAACCAAAACTACATGGGGCTGCCATTACTATTTTCACAATGCCTGTCTTTTTCTCTACCGAGTAGACTTCCAGGGGATGAACAGAAACTTTTGTCAGAGGTCTGAATTGACTGCCCACAAAAGATTTCTGAATTAAAGCTGAAAATAAGTCATATATTTTTACTCTTCCATAGTCATTGAGATGCTTCAAGCAGCAAAGAATTTATTGAAAGAAGAGAAATATGTACACAGCTATCCCTATGACTGGAGGACTAAAAAACCTGTGATTATTCGGGCCAGCAAACAGTGGTTCATTAATACAGAGAATCTCAAGACTGCTGCTCAGGTATATAATGTGTTTCTGATAGAAATGGACCTCTGTCGCTTTCATTACACTTTATGATACATTATTGTTTTTTTATAATTCAATTTATATCATCCATGATATGCATCGTATCTACTGAGTAACTTCAGATTGGGCCACTAAAATTTATACTGTACTTTTTTCCTCCTTTTTTTCTGTTGAGCAAAATTGGATAACTCTATCTCAAGAAACCTGCTAAAATTCTGGCCTCACCCACTCACATCATGTTATTACATTACTATCCACAATCTCTAGAGCTCTCTGAGTCTCAGTTGTTAAAAAATAAAGAAAAAGTATAGTCTCCAACTGGTAGAAGACACTTAACTTCTAGCTTAAATGATCAACTATATGAATCTTGTTTCTGCACACCAGTAGGTGGGGTGCTGACTTTGGGGCTGTATGCGTTCAAATGAAAGCATGATATCTGTCTGCCTTTCATGTAAAAGAATTTATAGAGAACTGACAGATTAAAAATCACACGACAATAAGAAGCACTTATGAAGAATTAAATGGTGTTGGGCTTCTTATTATTTTAGCAACACTTGTGGACATTGGTTGAATTATTACATGCATAATATTTGAAATATTTTGAAACTGTTCATTTGATTATCAACTTACCATCAAGATTGGTATACTTTTCACCATTTTTATTTTACTATAACAATCTACTAAAGAACAGTGATCCCTCTTCTTCCCTTAGCATCTAACCTTTGGTATTTCCCTCATATCATTTGTGTCTTTTTCAGGAAGCATTAAAGAAAGTAAAAACTGTCCCAGCCTCAGGAATGAACAGAATGCTAGAAATGTTGGAAAGACGGACCTATTGGTGCATATCAAGGCAGAGGTGCTGGGGTGTCCCCATTCCAGTTTTTTACCATAAGTCAACAGGGGAGCCTTTAATAAACAAGTAAGTATCTCATCAACCTATTTTGGGGGAAGGGGAAGGGAGGGAAAGATAATAGTTGTTGCAGAAATACTGTTTTCATTTTTCAACAGAGCAATAATTTGCCAAGTAAATAATGCAGTGTTGCACCATTTTTAGCATCTGCTGTTGTTCCAGGCATAGAGTTGCTTTGGTATGGCTATGAGATGAGTTGATAGAGCAGCTTTGGTATGGGTATGGCATTTGCAGCTCCTATTCATACGTAACCAAAAAATTATTTCCAAACCCCACCCCACCTCAAGTTGCCTCAATATATATTTGGAATCAGTGAGTGTTTTCACTCAGAGGTTAATATGGAATGTAATCCATTCCAGAGCTGGTATGGGATATAATGCTTTCTGGGTTCTAAGTTCATTATTAAAACAAGTGAGGAAGCTTTTGTGATACAGCAATTTGTACACACATTTTTATATATCCCAGTGAGGACAAAGTAGTGGTGTTTCAAAACAAGTAATTGGTGTGGGTGTAAGAAACTAGCTAGCCGAAAATACATTACAGTGAGTAGAAAAAGTACTTTTGTCTTCGTAAGATTGCACAGGTGCCAATCCTTTTCACTGGAGACACACACATACACACACAAATCCAACCCGAGAGATAAAGGATTGTTATTATTTCTCAACTGGACAAAAGTTCTCCAAGTGCAGTATTTTATTTATATGAATAGAATAATGCTATTACTCATAACGGGTGCAAATAGAGAGATGTGCTTGGGACACTATTGAAAATTATGTTAAACCTGATGGACCCATAAATACATATTGACAAGCAAACCTAAATGTTTTGTGACATTCCCTCTAGTGTTCTCTTTTTTATATGTACTAAAAGTATGTCATAGGGAACACGGTGGCCTACCAGTTAAGGCGCTGAGCTTGTTGACCAAAAGGTTGGGGGTTCAAAATCCAAATACTATATGAAAGGATGAGCTCCCATTTTTGCCCCAACTCCTGCAAATATACCGGTACCAATTTGAAGTCAGGCAAATGCAAGTGGATAAATAGATAACACTTTGGTGGGAAGATAACAATGTAACAAGATAACAAGAGCCAAGGTGGCGCAGTGGTTAAATGCAGCACTGCAGGCTACTGCTAGATCAGCAGGTCAGCGGTTCAAATCTCACCGGCTCAGGGTTGACTCAGCCTTCCATCCTTCCGAGGTGGGTAAAATGAGGACCCAGATTGTTGGGGGCAATATGCTGACTCTCTGTAAAACCGCTTAGAGAGGTCTGAAAGGCCTATGAAGCGGTATATAAGTCTACTGCTATTGCTATTGCTATTGTTCCATGTGCCCCAGTCATGACTGCCACATGACCTCGGAAGCAACTTCGGACAATGCTAGCTAGCTCCCTTGCTAAGAAACAGAGATGAGCACTGTCACCTAGAGTTGGAGATGACCGGACAGGGGAAACCTTTACCTTTTTAAGAGTGTGTCATATTGATTGCATAAGTCTGTGATGTAGCAAAAGGCCTGCTCACTTTCTGCTCACTATGACTAATCTTGCAGCAACTGTTGGTAATGTTGAGAATAGGACAGGAGAGGTACGTAATGCATACTTCATGAGGCTGCTTTTGTTAAGTAAAGGAGGCCCAGTGTTTCTTTTTATATCAGAAATGGAGCTGCTAAACCAGTGTTTTGCTCTGTGATGTAAATCCTCTTTTCTCAAGCAGTGGGTCCAGTTTTGGCCTAACTCTTAATCTCCACTCAAGTTGATTAACATTCTAGGAATCCATTTATTTCTTTTTAATGCTTGATCATAGTAAAAATAATTTTCTACTTTTATTTATAAACCATATCGAGGGTTTCTTGAAATCCAGAACAATAGTGCCCTCTGTTGGTGAGTTTACAACTGCAGTATTGGTGTTGCAAGGAGAAATACATTTAATAGTAATTTTAAATGAAAGAAGGGATACAATAATGTATTAGCATCCCTTTGCATTCCTCCCAAGTGAGTGAGTCTCCTAAAATTTGCCATCAGAGGCCCCTTTTTGAACTTTGGGAAAGAAGATTAAGCAACAAAATGTGTATATTTAGTCTTGCAGGAGCTTAAGCCATTCTTCGTATTATCCATGCCCTGAAACACTCACAAAAGAATTCTGACCGTACCACAGTTGAAATATGTCTGTTGAGATGCTATTCAAAATATGGTAGATCTCCAGATCCAACACAAGTTGCAAACTCAAAAGACTCATTTTTACTGTTTTACAGTAAAAATTTACAGTAAAAATTACTGTTTTAGAGAATCTATGTCATGTGACTCCTTCAGTATGTGATTGTTCTGGAAAAGCTGTGTATATTACATATACCATTGCTGTCTTTTTTCAGAGAGAACTATAGATAGAAGCAAATGTAGTTCAAAAACAGTAAAGGGTAGGTTGGGGAGGTGAAAAATAAAAGAGGAATGGACCGATGGAATGCAGTGAGAAGAGGAACCAACTATGGTATGGATTTCTTTGTTATGCAAAGAACAAGGTGCTCTATACATTGGAATCAGAAGAAATGTTAATACCGGTAGAGAGACTGTGATGGGCCAGGATGCAGTATATATGCTTCTGGGTTTAAAAAAGTGTGTGTGTGTGTGTGTATTAATGAGTTACTTTGTAGTGAAAATATGTCAAGTTGTTTTTTTTTTTTTTTTTACTTTTTCTTCTCATCAGAGTAGTGCTGCTACCAAACTGCAGGCTTGTGTAGGTGTAATCTTATATGTAACATGTGCCATTAATCTGAAATGAAGCTTCAGACAATTAAAACTTGGGACAAAATACCTGCCAGAAAAGCAGCTTTTTTCCCTATGGCAAACCAATGTTACCTCACAGTATTGAAAAACCACAAAAATGAAGGCTATGATATTTATATCACAGGGCTCTTGGCTTGGAATGGTAATGGGAAACACAATTCTCATTGTAGATTTATTTACGTTTATATATCGATTTCTAAAATGCTTCCTAAAATAACCCCTAGGTAATATACATTATTAAAGAGGACAACATGTAAGACATAATTCCATTTAATGAAACAATACCAGTAAAAAACATCCAGAGGGTAAATGTTAACCATCCCTGCAGTAACCCTTGATCAGTATTGAATGAAATAAAAGTTCTAGAGAAAGGAGCTTTTAAAATCTATTGGAAGATGGGGTGGGGGGAAGAGAACAATGAAGTTTTTAGGATTCTTAGAAATTCTAGTTCATTCTAGTTGTTCAAATCTGGTATTTGATCATTCAGTAACTGGTGAGAGAGAGAGGCAAATGAGGCTAAATGTTTTTGGACTAGATATTATTGGTTGTGCTGTACCCTCCAACACAACCCAGTCCTAATCTAGCCTGCCGGCTTGTCCAGAAAAAATAAAGGAGAGGATATATCAATTGCTTCTATGAGAAATGCTTTCCCATTTGTTCATGATTGGGGTGCTCATGGTTGGCTGAATGCAAAGGGCGAAAAAAAATTGTTTTTTGAGCTGGGTTTAATTGATGAAAGGAGAAAATGTGTTTGTCGATGTTTTGTGCATTATAAGAACCTACCAATTTGAGAGTAAAAGACTTGCTTGTTCCTCAGTGCCTAGTTGTAAAAGAATTTTAAGACATAGCTCAATCTTTTTTTTAAAGAAGCTTTGTCGTTGGTTTGCTTGTATAAACTGCCAGGGTTCTGATTTTAGACACACCTTATAATTTTCCCTTGTATGACGGCTTAAACTCCTCCTTGAGCAAATATTATGCAACAGATACAGGTAGATGTTTTTAAGAGCAGGGTTGAATAAGAAAGGTAACCAGGGTTCACAGGCAGAGCAATTTTCAGTGAAGCGCCTAGTGCTGGGAAGTCACTACATTTCTCACCAATTCCTACTGGAATTAGTGACTTTAATCTAGTTTATTAGGTTCTTACACGAGTGCTTTTAGTAGTATCATCTACATCAGATAATTATGACTACTGAAAAAAATATGCTCTTGTGCTCTCTACATTTTTAAAACACGTTAGTAAATTAAGAGGTTTGAAAAATAAAGAATAACAGACTTTGTATGATTGAATAGATGTTGTTTGTGGTGAAGAAATTCCAGGATAATGATAACAAAACACGGATAAGTCTCCCTGTCACAGAGGAGTCCTTTTCAGACCACGAACGTCGTAATGTGCCAACTTCTATTAGAGTTTTTGAATCCAGAGCAGTTTTAAAAGAATGGCTATGCTTTATCCATGTTAAATATTTCTTCTGTTGGGTTTTAACATTACACGGGCTAATTCTGGTTAATGTGAATATGCTTAAGCTCCTAAAGCCATTCAGTCCATCAGTTTATCACTAGTAACTGTGAACATCAGGCAAGAATTCAGTGAGACAAAATTAAATGGACAGCATAAATATTATAAGTACAGCAACTTAGTTCAAATCCTGAATGTGCTGTCTTGCTAATATGTTTGTCCATTTATATAATTTACATTAGACACAGGTCTTTTTATAAAGAACCCTTTAAATCACCAGAGCAAAATTATATCTCTTCATAATTTCTTCAGAGAGAAAATAAACACATGTTATGGAGGCACCATTTAATTTTTCTTTTAAGTTGCAAGCCATAGCAATACACTAAGAGGATAAATCATTAAAACATAGAGAGGACTTTCATTTTTAAAATTAACTTCCTTCGTTGATATTGATTCATGCATTTTAACATAGAAACGCGTGTTCCTTGTAGAGCAGTGAACATGCAGAGTATTGGCCTACAGAAATGACAGGCAGACTTAGATAGCACAGTCTGTCAAATCATAGGTCATTACCCTAGACCTCATTTCAGGGGAGAAACGTTCATCGAATCCTCCAGAGCTCTTTTGCTGAATAGATGTTTTTTTATCTGAAATAACCGGAAGACTAGCCTTAATAATTAAAATAAAAAAGATGCTCAGAAAGAAATAAAAAGTACGAACTTTACCAGTAGAGGTGGTACATAGGTAAATACAAAGTTGTAATAACAAATTTGCTTGAATTTACTTCTTTTTGGTATAATTTACTTCTTCAGTCAATAGATCAGTGGCTTTCAAGAGTAACACCACCTCCACTGGAAAGAGGCTTATTCCACATGGAGTTGCTGTTACACTTGATAACACTGCTTAAGATCCATTAGTTATCTGCCTCTCTGAGCCTACATAGGGAAAGGAAATTACCATTCTTTCATTCTATTGCAATTCGGTACTTTCTCCCCTACGGATACCCAAAATGAATGTGGTGAGAATTTGAGACCTTATACATTACTGCCACTCCATGAGTACGATACAAATTGGAATAAACAGCAGCAGGTGTCAGTTGTCCAACAAAGGCTCTGTAAAAATAATGGAAACTGAGTTTGAATATAGATAAGTCTTTCTAAAGAAAACAACCCTCTGATATTGTGATTAAGGGCATGACATTTTCGGTTTAATAAACATTAAACTGATTAAAACAGAAAGATGTAAGTTTAGGGACGAAACATACCTTTGAAATTAAAACATTGTGAAGGACTTACGTTTAAAGCTCAGTGCAATAATTTATTTAATTATCTTAATCTAATGACGCTATAGGTCTTAAATATTTTCAGCTTTAAAAAGAAAATACCACAGATTGGTATAGACTAATCCTGAATAATTCTGAATACATTTAAAAACATTCATGGTAAAAAGTAATATGTTATACAGAAAACCTGTAATTAATATAAATATTTATGTTGGTATGATTCAAGCTTAAGTTGAATTACTTTATTTGCTAAATCAGCTTCTTTCTTCATGCTCCAGTTTAACTTGAAAAGCAGGTTAAAATGTGTTAAGATTTTCCAAATTGCTGCAAGTTGCTGCCCTTTGCTTAAAAAAAGAATACCTTAAATCAGTTTGAATCATCTAATCCTTCGACATGTATTACAGTCACAGTGATCCAGAGTACAACTACATTTTATAAATGGACAATATCACTATTCTTAAATAGTTTCAAAAATCACCTGCATCTTACATAAAAAAGAAGTTACCTGGAATCCATGCTGTTAAGAGGAGTGAGGATGGTCAGCATCCGTTTCTGTCCATGCCTGAAAAATATCTGAATGCTGCTTAATTTCCCACTAAATAAGCATTTGGCATAATCAATATCAGGGTTCAAAATGATTGGCTGGCGTCATGGTAGCGTGAATTGCCCTGTGGATTTCCAGGCTAGAAACCTGGAGAATGACACGTAATATGAGTTCTGCCCAATCTGGCATTCAAATATAGGGCAAAGTTTTACAGCAGGGCTCTTGTTGCTTACACTGTGAATTATGGTTCTCAAACTGAAACCTGCCATTTGCAGAGTGATAAGTCGTTATTTGAGGAAGGTGTTGAATTTACACTGTAGAGAGAACTTTTAACTTAAGATTTTTATACACATTTTACAGTTGAGAACAGGAAACATATCTGATATTTGTAACCATTTTGACAAGAGCCACAAGAATGGCTTCTAAGAGAAAACAAACAGACAAGTTTTGGAAAGATTTTAAGGATAATATAATGTATATTCCTTGGAGGTCTAGTAACGTTATGAAATCAGCAAAATCATTGGTTTTATAAGGGCAAGAACAGCTATTAATGATTACAGTTAATAAATAAATCAAGTTTATATATTTAAATGTTGTAAAGCATTGTGAAGCAGTATATAAGTCTGAGTACTATTTCTGTTGCTATATTAATTATAATTTTATTTATATTTATTTTTATTATAACTATGTCAACCACACATACTTTTTTAATTATAAAAACTCTTTCTTTGGAGACTATATCTTGTTTTATACAGTATGTTAATTCTAGTTTCCTTAATAAATAAATCTGAAAATAGATACTGGCTTCTGAGTTTAAGGAATTTGATATACCGTATCCTCAGCCAAATACTCAATTTTAAAATATAGCTACAAGCATTTCTTCCCTTCCTGTAATTATCTTTATACAGACAAAATATGGCATTAGAACAAGTCGTTTTCCATGAAAAGAACCTGGAAGATAGAACTGGAATATAATTTTTATTGTGAGATCTTGAAAGACTCGTTTTAGGATTCAATCTCTAGATATGGGCAACCTTCTCCCATAAAAGGCCACTTTTTTAGTCACGCAAATTTGGGGACCTTGTGATTTTTAAACTACATGAAGCTACAGGTTTGATTAAGGATTTAATTTGATTTTTAAAAAAGAGTGCTGTTAAATAATTTGAGACTAACTTCAACTATCTTTGTAGGATCAGGACAATATCCTCATCCCATGCCTCAGATGACTTTTACAGACTTGATGTCTTCATTCACTTCCTTATTAGCCCATCATGGCAAATAAACAGCATTTTGGAAAGGCTGTTCTAGGTTTTCTTTCAGTCATTTCCTCTTCACTTGAAGACAAAGCATAACCTATATAAGTTTTTCATGAAGTATTAGGGGAGAGAAACTTGCAGCTGCAACAAAAATTAAAAATTATTAGCTGCAAGGGGGATGATGGTGATTTGATGACCTCATAAATGAGAAAGAGTAGAATTTTAGCCCCTTTTTATGATGCTGTTTAAAAAACAAAACAGTATTTTAAAATTAACAAAGGCGTATATCATCAGGCTTAGACTTAATGTTAGAAAAGCATAGAAAATTTATAGAGAATCATGAAAATCCATGATTCTCTAATGGATTTAGGTGGGAAACCTCGTTGAGATTTGGAAACCATTGCAAATCAAAAGTTGGAGCTCTTATTTAACTGGTTAGTCGTATAAACATGGCACATCCATAGGAAGAAAAGTTCAAGAGTGCTAAGATCGGGTATTGTTAAACTGAAGCACTTTGATTAGTGATCAAAGTGTGCAAAAGTAGTTTTACACAGTTGTTGTTTTTACTCACTTGCTATTTCTTTCAGGCCTTTCATTGTTTATCTTGAATAGATTGTCCATAATGTGTTTAGGAAATTGTAATTGTAATTTATACTTTAGCCTTTTCTTACATGTGAAAACATTTAGTGGCTCCTGGTTTTTCCAATTAAATGTCATCTACAGAACACAGATTAATAATTTCTTGTCTTTCTGTCACTGATTCCCTTTTTTTTCCTTGTAGAAAAAGCACTGAGAATGTTATTAAACTAGTGGAGCAACATGGCAGTGATGTCTGGTGGACACTTCCTATTGAACAGCTTCTTCCCAAAGAGGCTCTGGCAAAGGTAAATTTGGGGATAATGGAAAGCACTCTATGAAGCTATGAACTACAAAGTGTAGCTGAAATCTGGAATTAAGGGGCAGGATTCAGACAATCCAGAAGCCTGGCAGATCAAGGGCTAACTTGGAACTGACTTGTAGTAGTGACCTAATCTACTGAAAGTGATGCTGCTGTAAGGTTTTGGGGACTTACCAACAAGTACAATAAAGTATAGGCCAATGTACTTTGAATGTGAGCCAACATAGAATAACTGCATTAGCAATTATTTCTGTGAAAATTATTTCCCAGATCTACCCAAAGGGTAGCAGCAGAGATTTAAGGCAATGTCATAAGCACCTTATATGTATAACTGTGTATGTGTGTATACAGTTACAGTCAGACGAAAAAGTTACATAATCAGGTGGAACGGACTGTACACCAAGGTTTATTACATAATGTGGTAGCTTTTAAGATGCCAAAATAGGATAGTCTCTTGCAACAAAAACAACATAGGTTCATCTTTCTAATGTGCATACAAATGAACATCCAAAATACAGCAATGTTCTCTTATTCATGTTGCCATTTAAAAAAATAGTGATTATGCTGTTACTGGTCCTTTGGTGCGGAAATGGAAGAATTTAAGTTGTCCTTATTTTCTTAATTCATATATTTGTAACCCATATATTTTTAAATCAGGCTGCTAATGATATCCAGGAATATGTACAAGGACAAGATGTGTTGGATATTTGGTTTGACAGTGGAACATCTTGGGCTCATGTTTTAGGAGGTAAGAAGTTCTAAATTCAAATGTATATCAGAATTGCCTGGTAAATTTTAAACATAACTGGGCTTGCATTTAATGAAGGAGATATAGAATCAGAATCATAGAAATGGAAAAAACTTTAGAGGTCATGTGCTTGGTGAAGAATCGACTGGATTATCTCTGATCCAGAAATATATTAAGCTACATCCAGAGAGTGACAATTTGGAGAAAGGTGTTTTAAGATGACAGTGTGTTACTCAACTTTTAGGCAGTACAATGAATTTTGAAAATACAATATAGAGAAGATTTAGTAATTGTAAACATATATAATACAGATAACTTGTTTGAAAATCGTGGGTGTAGATATCTTCTAGTTGATCACTTCTCATTTATGTAAAACAGTTTGTAAAACTAATTTTAAAACAATCCAGATATTTTTTTAGCACAATGGTAGGAAGCTCTAGTGCAGTTTGGAATCAATTTAGTGTAGGACATCAACTGCTTTTGAACTTTAAACCAAGAGTACACAAATGTTTGATAGCAATCTTGTTGAATTGTAAAACATGTTGGCCCTGGATTATTTTTTTTTAATTTCCTTGAAACCCAGGGAAGCAATAGTATCATCAAGAATGAATTTATCTAATGACTTCTTGCACTTTGATTTGAAATTATTAAGCTGTGTAAAATTCACTGTCATTTAACTTACTTGATGTTGTAAAGTTCTTACCATATTCAGAGAAACAAAAAGATATGAAACTTGAGGTACTAGGCATGAAAGGTTTTACAGTTGGAGTTCACACATTACATTGTATTTTGGTCATTTATTTTTCCTTTCTTGCACATATTACTTAAGCAGATTCAGAAGCCAAGTCATAACCAATTAAAAGCTCTAATAGTCTTCTCTAGCCTTGTCTGATCATGCAACAGCCCTTAGCCCAGCTCTGTGCTAAAAATCCCTGTCCTATAGGTATTTGCTTCCCAGCCATGCTAGAAAATTTCACTGGTTATTTCAACTAGTGATTTGAGTTTCTATAAATTCCTCTTTCATTTACAAACAAAATAAAATCATTAGAATGAAAGATTACCCATGTTTGAGACTTTAAATAGGATTATGAGATTAAATTATATATTCCTGGTCCTGAGCCTATAGCATCTCCTGTTAAATGATAGGGAGAATAATAAGGAGGTGTGCAGAAAATTCCATCAATCATATTTACTTTTTTTCATGCTACTGTAGCCTTGTTCAGACATTCTCACCTCAGACTCCATGTGTTCAATTGGAAGTTTGGTTGAATGCAAATAACAGTATGACTAGAAACTCTGCTTTACTAAGTTCCAAGCTAATGCAGAGAGATATAGTTTCAGCCAAGCCAATGTAAGTCCACTACCCCTTCAGATTTCTAGAAAAATTACTATTCATTATCTAATTTTAATGTCCTCCATGTATTCAACTGTAGCAAAGTTGAAATCAGGCTATAAGGTGCTCTGTTCCAGGGTCAGGAGTAACTCTGGAGGTGTAGCAGAAGCCTATAGGGTTGCAAAGCAAAGCAATGAAACTGTTGTCCTCTATTGCACATTGTTGGGACTCTGTACCACAGTGTTACTTCAAAGGATACTTGTCTTGATCCTCAATTAAAATCAATGCATGCATAATCATGTGTGCATATGCATGAATTGGACAGAATGATTTAGTAGTTGGAATGTATTGTATGCAGTTGAGCTAAAGCAGGCTTTGTTGCAAAGCAAAATGCTGCTTTTGATTTGTCTACCTGTATGAAAGTCACAAACTGCAATTTTAATGCAGGATTGCAGCTACTAAAACTTCATAATTTGAGTTCTTCCTACACAATTAGTCCAAGTCTCTAGTTAAAAATGGAGCAGCCAGTGTAGTATCAGATAAAGAAAATATGTGACCATCAAGATCATTTTCCAGAACTGATAAATGCAGCAGCCTAATTCCCCGCAGAGCTATCATACTAATGTTTAACTAAAACAATACTGTTTTATAATGCCTGCTTTTTGTGCTGACAGGGTATTTAAAGGAAAAGGCCTAGATAATTGTACTTGCCATTAAAACACACAGTGTTTAATCTAGGGGTTAAAGTCTCTTATCAAAGATACACATTACATTGCTCAAATAATAACAGAAAAGGATTTTAAGGACCTATGCCCTCTAACTGTAAATAATAACCCTAATTAAAGCTTTATCAATTGTTAAAGCTTGTGATCTATGATAAACTGCAAAAAATGTTTGTGGGAGAAAAATGTAACATCTAGGTTAAGCAGTACGTTATATGCAAGTAAAAAAATCATTCTCAATTTGCATAAGATTTTTCAATCTCAAATGAGGTATTGGTAACAATAGATATTGAATCCAGTATTTTGGAAACAGAGAGAAATAGTGTAAAGTTTTCATAACAATGCCTAGATGAAATCATAATTTTTATCACTGTATTATATTTGAATTTATCAAAGAACAATACATGACAGAACAAATATAAAGAATCACATACTTGACAGAGATTCTTTATATTATTACTAGCCAATAACCCAGCATTGCCGGATTATTTATTTATAGGGGGAAAATATCCGGACCAAACGTAATTTCTAATGTTGGATTTTCCCCCTTACCAGAGAGACCCCCCCCTTTTGTGGAGTACTATGAAGCTGTTACTATGGCAACTCCACTGTGCTGTACAGTAGAAGTCAGTATGGCACAACAGGCTGTATCTTAACAGAATAGAGACATTCCAGAGTTATACTGGAACATACACACACACAGCTATATATATATATATATATATATATATATATATATATATATATATATATATATATATATATATATATATATATATATATATATATATATATATATATATATATATATATATATATATATATATATATATATATATATATATATATATATATATATATATATATATATATATGTTATATTTTTGCTGATAAATAAATAAAGGGAGACTTTATCAGCAAAAATATAACAAATGTAACAAAAAAGGCAACAGTAAAAAATATTGGGTTTCTGTCTGGATGGTCTCTTGTGACGAGCCTAATGACAGAGAGTGGAAGTGTGACCTTCCTCCCATACTTGGGCATACCAGGGGTTGTGACTTTAAGTATATAGATAGATAGATAGATAGATAGATAGATAGATAGATAGATAGATAGATAGATAGATAGATAGATAGATAGATAGATAGATAGATAGATAGATAGATAGATAGATAGATAGATAGATAGATAGATATAGATATAGATATAGATATAGATATAGATATAGATATATATTTCATTTCACTAAATCAATATATCCATTTTAAAAAGAAAAAAGTAATATACAGTACTTAATTATCTTACAGTTCATGTTTGCTTAAAAGAATAGTTTTTCTTATCAATCTGTGGATTGCATCTCATTACTCTATGTCAGAATTATTACCAGTAATACATCATGTTTAAAAATCATTAATATGGTTGTGTGACTTATGATTGAGAATAAAAAAAAATATTCCTTTAAATACTCAATAGGTTGCCTCATAACACTGCTTCAGAATTTTTATTAATAAATAATTTTTACCATAATAAATGTGCTAGCTACAGCTATATCTAAATTTATATATTTTTGTAAAAGTAATTGAAGTGTTAGAAGGAAAGGCAGTCTTACAACTTTATATGGAGTTTGAATAATTATAGTGAGCAGGTTTATAAGGAACATGTGCTTCTAGTAGCTTTGTAGAAAGGAAAAATTCCATTTTTTCTTTCCTAGCACTTCACGGTACAATAGCTGCACTTTTCAAAGGTTCTTTCTTCTTTCCTTCTATTATGTTCACAGTTGTAAGTTGCATTGATCTGGCAAGTCAATAACATAGCATAATTACTAAGTGTAAGAGTCTTTAATTTAGGTTTGCCTAACAGCAACTAAATTCTTGTTGTTGTTTTTTTAAAGAAATTAAATCCATTATAAACACTTCAGAATTGCCATTTGAGTAACAAAAAGTACTATATATTTTTTTTAAAAAAATACTTTTTGTAAATGTTGCCTTATTTCCACTTCATCTGATTCAACACTGAAGTAAGTCAATACTCAGAATGGTTAAGAATCTCAATTACAAATACTATGTTGCTTGTGTTTTTAGATACAGGTGAAAGGGCTGATGTATACTTGGAAGGAAAAGACCAGCTGGGAGGTTGGTTCCAGTCTTCCCTCTTGATTAGCGTAGCAACACGAAAAAAGGCACCATATAGGTAAGTTGATGGATGAGTTTCTGGGGCAGCTATGGTAATATACACTGGCTTTTAAGAATAGCAATACCACTTAGACTTACATACCTCTTTACAGTGCTTTACCACCCTCTCTTAAGTGGTTTACAGAGTCAGCATATTTCCCCCAACAATTTGAGTCCTCATTTTACCCACCTTGGAAGGATAGAAGGCTGAGTCAACCTTAAACTTGGTGAGATTTGAACTGCCAAATTATAGGCAGCCAGCAGCCAGCAGAAATAGCCTGCAGTACTGCACTCTAACCATTCCATCACCATGGCTCTTTGAATGTATGTATGACAGTCTAAAGGAAGTATTGGATTACCCAGAGGTCTTTCTTCTAGGACTCTTATTGTTCATGGATTCACTGTCGGTGAAAAAGGAGAAAAGATGTCTAAATCCATCGGCAATGTGGTTGATCCAGATGTTGTTATCAATGGAGGCAGTGTAAGTAATTACATAGTTCTACTTGCCATCTGGAAATGCAGTTTATAGGTTCCTCAGAGTAATTGGGGTTCAGTTATTTCCTTCCCGGAAATATCTTTTTGCTATTAAATCCTGGCCCGATTCACCCATTATGCTGTTGCTAAATCCAGATCTGTGGTTCACAAGGCTCCCCTGTCCAGGACCTAATTACAGACGAGGGGGCAGACCTGGCATGTATTACTGAAACCTGGCTGGGCCCGGAGGGAGGAGTCCCCCTCACAGAAATGTGCCCAGAGGGTTTTCAGGTGCTTCATCAACCGTGACCCCAGGGGCGGGGGAGTGGCCATTGTTATCCGACAGTCCTTAGTTCCTCGTAGGATCCTTGCTCCGGAGCTTGTCGGGTGTGAATCCTTGCTGGTGAAAATGGACCTTGCGGGTCAAGTGGGTTTGTTGTTAATGTACCTGCCTCCCAACAGCGTGACAACAGCCCTCCCCTTGCTCCTCGAGTCAGTAGCCGAGCTGGCGGTTGAGTTCCCCAAACTTATGATACTGGGGGACTTCAATTTCCCTTCGCTCGGCGAACACTCTGATGGAGCACAGGAGTTCATGGCTTCCATGACAGCCATGGGCTTGACCCAAGTAATACAGGGTCCGACTCACTCAGCAGGTCACACACTCGACTTTGTATTTCTCTCGGAGCAGTGGAGTTGTGATCTTGGTCTGAGGGGTAGTGAGATCTTGCCTCTGTCATGGTCGTACCACTTCCTATTGAGGCTCGACTTTCGGAGACCAATCCGCCGCTGTAGGGAGGAGGAACCGATTAGGTGGTTCCACCCCAGGCGTCTTATGGATCCCCAGGGTTTCCAGACGGCGCTTGGCGTTATGCCTGATACTCTCGCCCGCAGTCCGGTGGAGACCTTAGTTGCTACTTGGAACTCGGTAACGTCTGAGGCTCTCCACCGGATTGCGCCTTTACGGCCGATCCGCAGCAGTGGATCCAGGAGGGCCCCTTGGTTTACCGAGGGCCTCCGGGAGATGAAGCGCCAAAAGAAACGCCTAGAGCGCCGCTGGAGGGCCAGTAAATCCGAGTCAGACCGAGCACTATTAAAAGCTTGCATCGGAGCATATCTATCGGCAATACGGACAGCCAAGAACAACTACATTGCCGCTCTGATAGCATCCGCCGAGTCACGCCCTGCCGCCTTGTTTAGGGTGACCCGCTCCCTCCTAAATGCAAGGGTTGCGGAGAACCCCTTACAAGGTAGAGCAGAGGAATATGTCCAGTTCCTCACGGACAAAGTTGCTCAGCTTCGGATGGACCTGGACTCCAATTGCGCAGAGCCAGCCAAGGTACCGGGGAAAGGTCTTGAACGACACCTCTGGACTGACTTTCAACCTGTTGCTCCTGATGAAGTGGACAAGGCCATGGGAACTATGAGTGCTGCCACGTGTGTACTGGACCCGTGCCCCTCCTGGCTGGTCGCGAACTGCAAGGAGGTGACACGGAGCTGGATCCAGGCGATGGTGAATGCTTCTCTTCGGGAGGGCTTCTTCCCATCGGCATTGAAGATAGCGGTGGTGAGACCCCTCCTGAAGAAGCCATCACTGGATCCAGCCAGTTTGAACAACTACCGTCCAGTCTCCAACCTCCCCTTCATTGGGAAGGTTGTTGAGAAAGTGGTAGCCTCTCAACTCCGACGGTCCTTGGATGAAGCCGATTATCTAGACTCCTTTCAGTCTGGATTCAGGCCTGGCTACAGCACGGAAACCGCTTTGGTCGCACTGACCGATGATCTCTGGAGAGCCAGGGATGGAGGTCATCCCTCCATCCTAGTGCTTCTCGACCTCTCAGCGGCCTTCGATACCATCGACCATGGTATCCTTCTGCGACGGTTACGAGAGGTGGGGGTGGGAGGCACTGTTTTTCGGTGGTTCTCCTCCTACCTCTCGGACAGGTCGCAGTCGGTGTTGGTCAGAGGGCAGAGATCGACCCCTAGGCCCCTGAATTATGGGGTGCCGCAGGGTTCGGTCCTGTCCCCCCTCCTGTTTAATATCTAGATGAAGCCGCTGGGTGAGATCATTCGACGGCACGGGATAAAATAACATCAATACGCGGACGATACACAGTTGTATCTGTCCGCCCTGTGCCAACTCAGTGAAGCGGTTGACATGATGTGCCAGTGCCTGGAGGCTGTCAGGGTCTGGATGGGGGTTAACAAGCTTGTGCTCAATCCAGAGAAGACCAAGTGGCTGTTGTGTTTTCCTCCCAAGAATTTGGTTAATATTCCATCACTCAGGCTGGGGGGTGAAAATTTACGCTCCTCAGACAGGGCTCGCAACTTGGGAGTCCTCCTGGACCCACAGCTGACCTTAGAACATCATTTGTCGGCTGTGACCAGGGGGGCATTTGCCCAGGTTCGCCTGGTGCACCAGTTGCGTCCCTACCTGAACCGGGAGGCACTCACAACAGTCACTCATGCCCTCGTGACCTCAAGACTGGACTACTGCAATGCGCTCTACATGGGGCAGCCCTTGAAGAGTATTCAGAGACTTCAACTCATCCAGAACACAGCCGCGCGAGCGATTGTGGGTGCACCTCGGTACACCCATGTTACACCTATCCTCCGCAAACTGCACTGGCTACCGATCAGTCTCCGGATACGCTTCAAAGTGCTAGTCGTAACTTATAAAGCCCTTCATGGACCTGGGTACTTGAGAGACCGCCTGCTGCCAATTACCTCCCAAAGACCCATTAGATCGCACAGGGTCAGCCTCCTCCGGGTTCCGTCTACCAGCCAATGCCACCTGGCTACTACCCGGGGGAGGGCCTTCTCTGTGGCAGCTCCGGCCCTCTGGAACGAACTCCCTGCAGAGATTCGGACCCTCACCTCTCTCCAGGCCTTCCGAAAAGCCATCAAAAACTGGCTTTGCCGGCATGCCTGGGGTTGATGAGTTCCCCTCCCCTCTCGACCTGTGTGGTTGTGCGATTCTTGGCTATTTTAACTACTTGAATTGTGTTCTATGTTTCCCTTTTTTCCCCTTTGAGTTGTTCGCCGCCCTGAGTCCCTCCCGGAGAAGGGCGGCATACAAATAAAATAAATCTAAATCTTTATTATTGGCAAAATAGTAATTTGGGCAGCTCAATGTGTTTTCTAACATTAATAGTAGAGTTACCATGTAAGGACTACAAAATTCCATCAAGCCACCAGATGCCAGCATGGTACACTTTTTGGCATCAACATCTGCTTTTTGTCATCTCATGGTCATGCAGATTTTTGCAATTTAGAAAAAGTAGCACATGAATAGTCTTAGTATTCCTGGAAGGCAGCATACAACAGAACATTGGTTTTGGTAGTTTAAACTGTGGCTGATGCATTTAACATAGTTTATTAACCTCAGAAGCCTTTGATTTTGCTCTCATTGCCATGCAGGAAAAGTCCAAAGCTCCTGATGAAAAGATAAAGTCCAGCTCCACATATCCCTTGAGTTAGATTATTTTACTGGCAAACTTCCCTGTATGTTCTCAAACAATCATTTGCTCATAGATCTGAGAGCATCGGCTATAGAAACGAATAGTAATAAACATGAACAGTTTTATTGCTTCTCAGTTTGCTTATGAGTGGTTGCTTTGTGGGGAAGAGAAGCTGCAAAAGCTTTAACCTTAGCTGCAGTTTTTTTATTTAGCCGGGTGTGGGTCTATGTTGTTACACGCTATGTAACAGGGAGGGGGGAGGGTGTTGGTTTCTATATAGAGACTGCCTTCCTTTTTCTGTATTTTTCATTCCTATGGCACTTAAAGCAAAGTGTTAAGCAAAACTAATGGAAAACCAGGGCCCAACAACAGTGTTCATTGTCATAGTTTGGTCACCTTTAAGTACTTAGTGCACTTAGATAAGTATAAAAACAGATCTCAACAGGCAGGACTGCTTTGAGACTTTTATAGCATTTCATTTGCACAAACTGATGGGAGGACCTTTGTGCCTGGCTCAAGTAGAGATGACTGCTGGAGGCAAAGGGAAAATTGATGTTTTGGTGAATTGGAGTGATCAACGCAGTAAAGTATAGTGGTTGGCGGTGTTAGGCTACCAATAAAGGTTGGTAGATTCAAGTCCACCAACAGCCAGGGAAATTCACTGGGTAATTGTGAACTGATCACTTTCTTTTAGTCTCACTTACCTTACAAAGATGTTGTGGGGGGAAATGGGACGGTGGTACAAATAAATATGGTTTAGTCTTTTGTTACCAAAGTTAACAAAAAAGGGCCTTTTTCTCCCTAGTGGGCTTCTGCTACCTTGTCTCTACTTACTACCATATCTTCTAAGAGTTAAGGTTAGGTCTATTGATCAACCTTGTTCTCAGAGAGGCAGTCCTAACTTTAAAATTCAGATTTACTTGTGAGACTGATACTAATGTGTAGGAAACACTTTATTTAAGTCTTTCTCAATCTTCAATCCCTAGATACTGGACTTGAGCGCCATATCACTATTAGCCAACATGGTTGGCATTAAGGATTTGTAGGTTTTGTTTTTCAATAAAATTACCTGGAAGATATTTATAGGTCATGAAAACTGCACTTCCGGATTCACCACAGAACTGTTGCTTCTTTTATATTAAGTTAGTCCTCAGAAGGAGGCCATCCTTAAGTAGTTATATCAGCAGCTATTTATTGCTTTATTATTATTTTTTTGTAGAGGAGCTCAAGTCAAGCATACAAGATGTTCCCTTCAATTTTTTCATTTAACAACCCTGTGAAGTAAATTTGGGTCAAGAGAGAGAGTGTGTTCCAAAGTCATCCAGTGATATTCAATTCCTAAGAATCTGGGTCTCTATCACTATCAAAATGCTACATTGCTTCTACTTGCTAGGGTATGAGAATATGTGTGTGCGTGTGTATGATATTTTGCAGAGCAGCAAGCAGGACACTTGTTTTCTGGCAGTGTCCCGCCTTGATTGATGTCAAGGTTGTTCAAGTAGCAAACATGATTTGCTACTTTCACTTTGCAGTTAATTTGGTGTAGTGATTAAGGTGCTGGCCTAGAAACCAAGAGACTGTGAGTTCTAGTCTGACCTTAGGGACATAAGCCAGTTGGGTGGCCTTGGGCAAATCATTCTCTGTCAGCCTAACCCATCTCACAGAGTTGTTGCTGTGGAGAAAATAGGAGGGGAGAATGTTATGTACATTTGCTGCTTGGAGTTACTTATAAAATAATAAAGGTGAGATAAAAATCTAATCTAATAATAAATAACATAAGCAGCTTGTTTCTTTTTTAATGAGGCATGCTTTGTAGAGTTAACACTATTCAGCATTTTACTTTCACATGAGTTGTCCAACAAATACTTTGTCAGAAATTTATTTTTCCAGAATTCTTGACAGAATCTCTACATTTCTCTGGGGAAATGTCTTTATGGCACAATTTGCTGCACAGTTATAAAATAATATGTTTAATTTATTTCGGAGAACAGGGGTTCATTGAGCAATTACCAGCACTGAAAGGTGTTTCCTCTCCATCTTGTCAATGTATAGGACCATAGCACTGAGCCACCATACGGGGCTGATACTTTACGCTGGTGGGTGGCTGAGTCCAATGTTTATACAGAAGTGCAAATTGGACCTACAGTGCTCAGTTCTGCTCAAGATGATATTAACAAGGTAAGCAAACGAACACACTGTTGCCTTTTCCTAAGTAGAAGCCACTACAAAAATAGTTCAGCTTTCTGGAATATGTAGTCAGGAAAGAAGGTGTATCAATAGCATCTCAATAGTTTTCTATTCATCTGCCATTGGAATAGTTTTCACTTGTGTATCTTATGATAATAGTAATGACTTTACCCATCATGGCTGCATTTATTTATCTGTACCTTCAAGTAAATTCTTAGCAAATATAGGGACAACTCCTTGCAATTTTATTGACAACATTTTCAAAAATGTTGAGTTTTAGATTTGCCATTGCCTTCTACCTAGAGCAAAGAGAAAGTGTCTGGCCCAAATCCACCAGCTCACTTTTGTACCTAAGGCAGGATCTCATGGTTTCTTCTCTACTTTTGAAGCACAAACTGACTCTAGCCCTTCATGGTTATTGATCCTAGAATAATTGATATCACAAGCCAGCCAGTTCTCCTTTTCTGTCTGTTCCTTCTACATGTGGTATTCAAGGTGTGACATTTTTAAACTGCAAATTTCACTAAATATCGAAATATATGTTGCTTGTACTTAGACCTCAAGTGCAATATACCTGTCCAAAGTGTTGTATTCTAATCAAAGGACTTACTGATCATTAATGGGAATTAAGACAGCTTCACTCATTAGGAATCTCTCCTTTCTATATCACTGCAAACCAAATCTTTGAAGAAGAGACTGGTAAAAGAACTAGAAGAAATATGGTGGCTATTGAGAATCATTCCATAAAGTTTTAGGATTAGCAACTCTCTTGGATGATTTCCAGAAAAGTTCTAAATATTTCCATGCCACCTCGCCCTAAATCTCAAAACAAATCTTAAGCAGTGGTGGGTTTCACAAAATTTTAGAACACCTTCTATAGGTGTGCCCTGCTTTGTGGGAGTGGCTTGCCGTGGCCAACTTGTAAAATATGGTGAAACTCACTTAACGCTCTTGCTTAGCAACCAAAATGTTGGCTCAGGAACTCTGGCATTGAAGTGTGCAATTCTTAAAGCTGTCAAGTTACAAGACCCTTGCATCCCTAACCCTTTAGAAAAAAAACCCAAAGCTGTCAAGTTGAAACTTGACAGCTTTAAGACTTGTGGACTTCAACTCCTAGAATTCTTCCTCTCGCTGTTCATCTTGATGATGTGCGGACGGGCTGGGGGAGAGAGCTGGAACCAGTTCTAAACGGCACTGTAGATTTGTGGAACCTCTTCTATAGAAGAGGTTAAAACTGGCAGGAACCCACCCCTGATCTTAAGATAGAAGAGCCTGTCTGAAAGATCTCCAGGGTTCTTTTTGCTTCCCAAAATAAATAACGTACTTGAAATACATGGTTATATTTATGGTAAACATTTTTTCAAATAATTACTTTAATTCATGGACTATTTTGGAATTTGTTGATAGCTTCGAAATACACTCCGTTTTTTGTTGGGGAATCTGACTGGCTTCAGCCCAGAGACAGACTCTATCCCTACATCAGAGATGTATCTGATAGACCAGTTCATACTCCACCTACTGCATGGCTTCGCTAACAAGGTAAGCACTAGGGAGTGGTTGGAACTATGGACACTTATAGCACAGAACGGTTGATCTGTGAACTGGATAGATACATTTTTGGAGAAAATAATTCTTTTAACTGTTGCATTATTGTACTGGAACAACTGCTATAGAAATCAACTTGCGGCTTAAGAGAATACCTTACAACAGACCACTACCCTCTACTACTTTTCTGCTAGAGTGTGTATGTGTGTGTAGCGTTTCTCCATCCATTTCTCCATCTTTAGTAACATTCTACCCAGTAGAAAACCTTAACATTTGTTTACCAAATACATTAGCAAAATGTGAATAGAGAAGAAAATTACAGCTGGAAGGTAGAAGACATGTCTTCAGAGACCAACATCTAACTACCAGCTTCCTATCTTCTGTGGATGTTTGCTGGATTAGGCCCTGCATAGCCAAGACTGTTTGAATACTTTGGCCATGCTACAATTAGACATCATCTTTCCTCCTTTGCTGAAATCAACAATTCCAAAGATGCAATCATCTAAACCACTATTATATCTTGGAAGGAGTAAGGAGTGGATTATCAAAACCTAATTTTATGATAAGGAGGGAGACAGTTATAGGACTGGAGAAATCTTGGACAGAGTAGTATGGAGGAGAAGGAAAGGACAATACTTGGTTGGTCTGGTATTGCTTTAAATAGTATGAATGCACAAAAATGATTAGCTAAATGTCTGTGGAGATTCTCGGCCATCAAGGTCATGGTTGTCCCAAAGGTGCTTTTTCAAGGCAACTGGACTTTTTTTGTTTTCCCTTGAAGACATTTCATTTCTCATCCAAGAAGCTTCTTCAATTCTTGGATGAGAGATGAAACAGCTTCAAGGATAAAGAAAGTCCAGTTGCCTCTTGAAAAAGCACCTTTGGGATTAACTAGCTAAGTCTGCCAATAATTTAGATTCTGGTTAGATACTGTTTATACTCACTAACTTCTAATTTCTGGTGCTTCCTGTCTCCTTTCCATCTTTATTTTTCTTTGGAATAACAATTACTTGCATTTTAAATTAGGTGGGGGTTTTTTGTACTTTATTCCTTAGGTTACACAGGCATATAAGGAACATGACTATGGAAAAGTCATCCGATTACTTCAAGCCTTTTGTAGTAAAGATCTCTCCAGTTTTTATTTTAGTATAATTAAGGACAGGTATGTGAACTTTTTTATCGCCTTATCAGATAAAATGAGAAATGCATGTTCTGTGCTGTTTGTCCCCAAGATAAATCCTTCCAGATTAGACACAGAGAGATGGATTATTTTGTAACTAACATAAACAGCTAGTTTCTTTAAAGCTCACATGCATTTTGATACACATTATTTATTCCAAAAATATTTAAATGTTTAGAAATTGTTTCCCCAATTATTTTGTTCTCTAAAATCCAGACTTTATTGTGAAGAGGAAAAAGATGCTAAACGCCGTTCATGTCAAACAGCCTTGGCAGCAGTTTTGGATACAATGGTTCGTTCTTTTGCACCAATTCTTCCACATCTGGCTGAAGAGGTATTCCAGTATATTCCATACAGAAAAGGTATGAGAATTATAAAATGGTTAAGAAAATAGACATTTTACTGAGATTCTTAGATTCTTCACATAAACCTCTTAATGTGTTGAGTTCATTACTCATTTAATTTACATTTGTGTTGTAAAAAATAGAACAATCAATATTAATTTTATTTAGTCATTAAAATTCTTAGCTGCAGGATGAAATCTGCTTGTGCACATTTTAAAATTAAACTAAGTCACACTAGTACCTTAATAAAGTACCGATAATTGTCCAGGCAAGTTTGCAGATTTATGGAATCATAGTCAGATCACTGAATTCAAACCCTTGCTCAGTGCAAAATTTAAAATTAAGAACACCCCAAGGAAGGCTGAGTGCCGAAGAATTGAGGCCTTTGAGCTATGGTGCTGGAGAAGACTACTGTGAGCCCCTTGGACAGCAAGGCGATCAAACCGATCAATCCTAGAGGAGATCAACCCTGACTGCTCTTTAGAGGCCAGGTCCTGAAGATGAAACTCTAATGCTTTGGCCACCTAATGAGAAGGAAGGACTCACTAGAGAAGAGCCTAATACTGGGAACAATTGAAGGCAAAAGAACAAGGGGATGGCAGAGGTGGCTGGCTGGAGTCACTGAAGCAGTAGGCGTGAACTTAAATAGACTCGGGGGGATGGTAAAGGACAGGAGGGCCTGGTCACGATGGTCAGACACAACTTCGCAATTAACAACAAAATAAACCAGATTCTATAGAGTAATTTTAGCACTTATACTCTAGGGCACGGGTGTCAAACTCACGGCGTCACATTGCATCACATGACATTCGCATGTGACACATTCAGCCCACAGACTATCAGTTTGACACTCCGGCTCTAGAGGAAACTGCTGATCTGGCTTGTATTACTAAAAATTATTGGGGGGCAGGTACATATAAACTCAAGCGTGGCCACTTAAGGTGAATGGGAAACTTTAATTCATAGAAATTGTTTCCTTGGTCAGAGACAAATATTGGTGTGTAATCTAATGAATTCGCCTCAATGAGCAACCATATCTCCATCAGCTGAAGTTTCTGGGTTGGGTTCAGACAAGCCCACATAAAATTTTAACCCTTATTCTTAGCTTTATATAGTACAATGTTGTTTATGCTGTTTACAGAGCTGCTAATGCATTCATTTTCCCCACCCTTTTCTTTTGCAAGAGTCAGATAGTGTATTTCGTTCCGGATGGATGACCACAAGTGCTGTATGGAAGAAACCAGGCCTTGAAGAAGCAGTGGATGGAGCATGTGCAATGAGAGATGGTTTCCTGGGCTTTATTGCAGGCAAAAATGCTGCGGAATATCAGGTGATTCTAGTGATTGAGCCTGGGTTGTTCTTTGAATTAATGGAGGTAAGCAGAAAACTCATAACCTAATATTACATCTTAACTAGTACTTTAATTTTCAAATGTTTAAGAAAAGCTATTGAGAAAAGCCATTTATAATGCCTTAATTCAGAAATACTTACAAATATAAAGGGATATTTACTCAGTTAATTACAGGTAATCTTGACTTATGACCAGAGTTGTGGCCAGAACTTCTTTCACTAACTGATGCAGTCATTAATTGAGCCATGACCAAATTTATGACCTTTTTGCTGTGGCTGACTTCTTCCATTGGCTTTGCTTGATGCTTTGCTGGGAAGGTCATAAATGTGTAATCGTGATCCCCAATGGTTCAACCTTCGTAAATACATCCTGGTTGCCAAGTGCCCAAATTTTGATCATATTACTATTGAGACATTGCAATGATCATAAGTGCAGGAATCAGTTTTAAGTCACTTTCAGCACCATTGCAACTATGAATGGTCATTAAAGAATGGTCATAAGTTGAGAACTACCTGTAATGGTCGAACACTGACATAGAAACGTTCATTTATTATTATGATAAATACTACTTTAGATTTAGATAAGCAAGATACAGAATCCAAAGACAAGATATAGAACATGTTTATTTGCCCAATTTCAACCTTATGATCCTATGATTTTGAGCACAAAAGTTTTTTGTTTTGTTTTGTTTGCTTGCCCGTTTTAAAATAAAGGCCTCCTTTGACTTCCATTTTGTTTTTGTTCACTTTTCTACTTTTAGGGAACAAGATATGCAGTTCAGTAATATTCAACCTTGGACTCTGAACTGTTTGTAACCAAGATTCCCTATACTTCTCCCTTTTTATTTGGTGGTTTCACTTTCTTGAAATAGAGGCAAAGTATTTGAGGAGTTAGATAACCCCCCGTTTGAAAAGATCATGTATTCGGACTGTAGAGCCCTACTATATATATCTACAATTACAGACTAACAAGATGTAGCTATATAACATAGTTCCCTAGTGTGGTCATGTCTTAGGAGTTCTTGAATTGTACATAATGGTACACCATAAATGGAAATTATACATCCGATATCACAGTATTAATCCTGAATTTAATATTCAGTATTAAGTCTGAACAAGCCAAAGTAGACGTATGTTTGCATGTCTTGGTACCAAATCACATTATGGCTCAAATATGGCAAACCAGGCAAACTAGCTTATTGTCTTAATTAGAATTGTCACTGATTTTTTTGCATTTGTACCCTTTTCAAAAACTAGTCAGCATGATAATTTATCTTTAGGTGCTGCAACCTGAGGGGTGCTCTAGTACATCTCAGTTAAATGAAATAATGATGGCATCACAGACAACGCTGCTGACTGAAATACCTAGAGATGTGAATGCTGATGATATGATTAAAGGCACATTTCTAATAAACTTAGAAGGTAAAGTAGATTTTTGTTACACATCCACAACATGTTGAATGTGTTTGGGGCATGTGATAATAGGACTAGAGGAGAACTTCTCTTGATCTAGAGATAAGTCAGCAAAGAATGGGCTTTCATGTGGGATTAATTTGAATCTTTTCTGAAATAGGTGGTGATATCCGAGAAGAGTCTGCCTATAAAGTCATTGTTCTACCAGCTGCCAAATCAAAATGCCCCCGTTGTCGAAAATACACTGCTGATTCAGCAGAGACTCCATGTACACGTTGTATGCAAATACTTGGTGAGAAATGATACCTATTCCCATAGCGGTCAAATAGCTGTGCTGGCTAAAGCAAGATTCACATTTTGAGAAAACGTGGAATATAGAAGTATCTACAAGAAACCAACATATTGTTTGTCTGAAAGCTGGAAAGCTAAATTCAAAATTCACGTGTATATATTTAAGCTTGTACACTTAATAAACTGCTTACTAAAATGGCTGATAGTCCTTTTCTTTGTAAGTCAGAAAAGCAGCACAAGAGGAATTCAAATCCATGAACAAGCTGGCTTTTTTAGTCTGGTGTTCGCTAGCTGACAGTTGACTTTAGACTTTAGCACTTAGGTGGTGCAGCTTTATTGCCGTTCATGGGTCTGCATGAACTTTTTTTCTGTAGTTACTTCCAGCACAATCAACTCCCTCTCCCCCCCCCTCCGCCAACGCAGATCACATATCAGTAAGAAAAAAATATGTGGAGCCTTCATCCTGGTCTAGATTTCTCAATCATAATTAAGAAATTACTTTGTTAAATAAGCGTTTGCCCTTTAACTGTGTAGCAATAAATATGAGTGGATGGCTCTGCTTTCCACACAATGAGTAGGAGTTCAGTATTCAATTAATTTTTCACTGTGATTGTTAACCATTTAAGAGTGAAATACTATTTTACAAAGTCTCCACTCACCGTCAACAACAGACAGATGGAAAGATCTTCATGAACTTGGTTCTATCCCTAGTCCCACTGAATTTCAGACTACTCTGTCACAATAACTGAAGGACCACCATAGCCTCTTTTCTCCAGACAACAGCTACCTAGTTCCTTCAACTGTTCTATGCTAACTTCAGCACTCCCTCCAGGGGTTTTCGAACTTGACAGCTTTGGATACATGGACTTCAACTCCTGGAGTTCCCCATCCATCATGCTGGTTAGGGATTTCTGGGAGTTGAAGGCCACATATCTTAAAAGTCAGTCCAATTTCTCAATTGTTAACACTGTCATATATTGGAATAGTTATGGTCCAAATATAGCATTCAACATAGGGAAGAGAATGGAGTACACCAAATTACAATTAGCTATACAGCAAGGAAAGTTGTTACAAATGAGACCAATGTTTTTACAAAAGTGATAAACTAAAATTAGATTCCTGATTTTATTTGATATTTAAAACATGAAGAGGCAACACCTTTTTTTGTTTCCACAATGATAATTTTTCCCATCAGACAGCTTGCTCTTCATAAGTTGATACTGTTTTTATTGTGAAAACTCAGCCATAATATAACTGTAGAAAGCCATTCTTTAATGCTGCAAGTTTATGGCCAATTGCCTCTTGATTAAATGTAATTAGGCTATCATTTTGAAGAAGTATTACCTAACCAGCATACATAATATTTAAGAGCTCTGATTTCTTGGCTTCTGGTTGAATTCATCTTGTTTTAACATTTAAAAAGCAGTCTATTTTCTAGCACATAGGAAATTCTTAATATGTTAATTTGAACAGCACTAAATTGTTCTTAAGCAAACTATTACACAAATGCTCGGTATTAGAAATAAATATTTAGAGTTATACACAAATATACACACTGCTGGTATTACCCACCAACGGTAGATCTTAACATATATTTATCATCTCCGAAAGTCTTGAACTGTTAGATTACCAAAGATGTTGAGACTGTTTCATCAAGATGATTCTGGTTCTTATATACAATCTTCATTTTTATTAGAGACCTGTTTAGCCACCGTGCTTCAGTTTCAGTCTTGTCATGACATTCCTTCCACAGCTTCAATTAAATGCAAGGCAATGCTATACTGCCCATGGTTTTCTGGTAGGTGTTCTATCACTTTATTTACCAATTTAGCTGTTGTAGTAATTGGCACTTCTACATTTTTAAGATCTTGTGGATCCTGCAGAGAGAATTGAGATAGTCTTTAGGTTTCTCTACAAGAAATAGACATACTAGTTCATTTCTAAAACCTAACTGATAAACCTAAGAGAATCTCTATTCATGATTAGGAACCTCCTTTTAAACTAGTTTTATGAATGAACCCTAATTCAGTGATGAATATAGCAGATAACTACTGTTGAAGCTTTAGGATCATTTCCAAGAATTTTCAACCCTGCCACAGCCATTCTTAGAAGATAAAAGATGAATGACTTCTTGCTTTATTTAGAAGTTTGACAGCTAAGACAGCAAAACTCTAGTTACAGAAAGCAACCTCACCACTTTACTTCTGGGGTTAATTCTGAGATGGAAAAAACGTCTTTAAAAAGACTGCTTACCCTACCCTTAAATTAACCATACACACATCATCAATTCTTGTCTATGTTTTTGTGCAGTGCACTGAAGTGAAATAAAGCTCCGCCTCCAACTGCTGCAGGACCAATATGAAGCAGGTGTGCGCATTGTTCAATACATTTGTACAATAACATGGATTAAATGAAGTCCATCTCTACTCTGCACCATCCTTTTTCCAAAAAATATGACAAATGCTGAGTGTACTACTTGTACTGTATAAATAACTCATGAAATTCTCAGATAAATTACACACACTCTTATGCCTCCATAGCAAAGTTCAGATTCCACGCCATATAGACTGTTAATATTTAAGCAGCGCATGCTATTAGGGAAATAGTGGTGTAAATGTCACGTTGGCTCCTATATTGTACATCTTAGGTAAGCATGCTCAAATGAGTTGGCCCTGCTTTCCTGCTGCTGAGCAACATATATTACTCTATTTTCATTTTCACGTATGAAACCTTTTTGCATCCATTTCATTTTTTTGTACAGCATTAATAAACAAAAGTACCTATCAACTTCTTAAATTACAGTTTTCTGAATACACTGTTCCTTATCTTATCTTGCAATATGTTTAAAAAGCAGTGGATCTTACCATAGCTTTAAGCCAAGTGCAAAGTGTTGTAGGTAGTCTGGCCAAGAGCTCCATGCCTTCTTTTGTTTGAGTGTGCAGTAAAGCATAGGCCAGCCTCTGTCCAGCCAGCACCAACAACTGGGATGCAAGCACTTCTTTGTCCTCTACCTGAAGAACAGCCTGCATATACAAGACATCAACTATGTCAGCTGTTACTCTTGCAACACACAATACTTGTTTTTCAAAACAACTTTTGAAAAGAAGCCTCCGATGGATGGAGATACATGCAAGTCAGTCCAAGAAGGCACCTTCTCATGAAGCTACTTTTCATTTTAAAAAGTACCCTGTCAAAAGTTAGTTAAAAGTATTAAGAGAACAGTTTGTTCACAAAAAAATAATATGGTAATGGTCAAATATACACATTTATAAAGCCAACATACAAAGGTTTTAAAGTTTTTAAAAATCAAATTTAACTCCTTTAATCCCTGCAAGACTTAGTCATTGCAAGGCTTTACTCTATTGTATAATACTGTGTTGGCATATCAGAAATGGGGTGCATAGGGAAAAAAGGGTGAAGGTCGTGTGTGATTGGTTGTGTGTGTGTGTTTGTGAATATGTGCGTAAATATGTTCTAAAATTCTTGCATATATAGGGCATGAAAAAAGCACCACAATACAAACATAAAAACCTTTTTTATCCACGCATAAGAAAGCACAATTAATACCAAATTTGGAGATTTCAAGTGTCTTGGCTTAGGAGTGACTAGTTTCTGAGCAAATGCTGAGAAGGCTCCAAAAGCTTTTTCTTTTCCTTTTAATAAAAACCTCTTCTTAATTCCTACTCTCCTTCCCATTTTCTGCTACAAGGCACAAAGTTTGGAGGGCACAATCCTGAGGAAAACAGGTGCACTTCTCTTTTTTATGTTTAGATGCGTAAGAAGGCATCCTTTCTAGATGGCACACCAGATGAATACATGCAAAAACAGCAGTACCAGTGCCAGAAGTTTATTTTAGAGAGAGGAGAAATTTCTCACTCCTATTAGCTGCTTATCTGCACCTGAACTCACTGGATCATGGGTGTTAAAGTCAGAACTATACCTAACAATGTTTTCTGGATGTTTTCCAGGATAGTATTGCTATAATACTACAGCTTTTCACACAATTGTATAGGTTTGTATTAACATAGGTTTCATATGGTCTTCAGAGGGAAATAGGTGTAGACTAACCACTACAGTTGCTTCTGCTCCCCAACCCACATCTACATAAAAGATGCTGCAGTGGAGGAAAAGCACATGAACAGTAATATAGAGCAATGGATCCTGATTGACCTAAATTTCATCTAAATTTGGAGGAATGGTGTGACAACTCTAGCAGCCAATTTGGGAAATGTTCTCCACCTTAAATAAGACATGGTATTATAACATCATATACTTGGTTGTTCTCTACTGTCTCTAATACACTCTCCATAATCACTTAGAATACTTTTTTAATCTGCTAGAGTCAGTTTATCCTTTCTCTAGCAAGCTTTTTTTTTTTAAATTCTGCAAGCTTTTTTAATCAAACGTATTCAAAATGCATCTTTGCATTTATAGGGGGAAAAAACCAAGCCAGGATTTGAGAGCAATGTAAAGAAGTTTCACTAATAACCATGACAAAACTGTACAATTTGTATATCTGCTGCTGCCCTCAACAGGCAGAAATGCATGACTGCTGTGCATACAATTTCTGTGTGTAAAATGTGTACCTCTTCTCCAAGATGATCCAGGCCGTAATTATAGAGCTCACACACGTAGTACCGTCTGATTATATCCTCAGAAATTTGAAGATGATGTGCCAGATCCAAAGCCAAGGCAGGCCAATCCCTATCCTTTAGTGACACTGCAACTTCTTCCGATCTGTCTGACATCTGAGACGGAGCTTGGGCCTGAGCCAGTGCACTCACCAGTTTGGTTAAGAACTTGCAAGCAAAAGAAAAACCTCCACATCAGCACCAGTTTGCAAAAAAGAACACCCACGCTTGTTCATTTCCTCCCCAGATTTAACTTACTTGATGGCGTAAGCTAAGCAGAGTGGGATCTACTTCTCCACTAGGCAGTAACTGAATTGAAGTCAAGTCTTTGAAAAAAGCATTTTTACCCTGTAAGAATGGAACACAGAGGAACAAGATAGAAAACAGCTACACTTGCTTAATGCAAGTATACAGTATGCAAAGTATGGAAGTAAATAGGCTGCTTCCCAGGTCAACGCAGCATTAATTTCTGTTCGGAATTTGTAAAGTCAATTAGCCTTGATTCCTATGTAGGTGGATAAAATACAAAATCTAACTTGGTAGGAGAACTGCCCAAAAAACTTCTACCAACTTCTAGATTTTTTCTATTCTAACCGTAGCTTCTCATTCAATGCCCTGCATGAGTTTAAACTCTAGGGTTAGAGATACTTTTCACATTCAATTAACTTCAAAGGTGGTATTCAGCAGGTTCTGACTTGTTCTGGAGAACCGATAGCGGAAATTTGAGTAGTTCGGACAACTGGTAAATACCACCTTTGACTCGCCCTGCCCCCATCTATTCTCTGCCTCCTGAGTCCCAGCTGATTGGGAGGAAATGGGGATTTTGCAGTATCCTTTCCCTGGAATGGGGAGGTAACGGAGATTTTACAGTATTCTTCCTCTGCCACACCCACCAAGTCACACCACACCCACCAAGCCACACCATGCCCACCAAGCCACGCCCACAGAACTGGTAGTAAAAATTTTGAATCCACCACTGTTTAACTTGGAGCCCACATTTGAGAGTCAGCAGTTTTCAACAAAGTGTCATGTCCGCATACCTTGCTATCAAAAAGAGAGAGGGGTTTCACACTCTTCAGGGAGAACTTCATGGTTCCATACAAAATGATGCAGAGCACGGACTGGTGCTCAACCAGAGGATAATGGATGTGTTTCTGTTCAAGTGCTAACTCCACTAACGAGCTTTGTCCTTCAACAGACACCCAGGCATCTTCTGTGTCCAGCACAGGAAGTGGCATTTCATCACACCGTATATCAGCCTGATGCAGTAAGAAAGAGAAAAGCATTGGTATTTTAAAAGTAATTGAACATGGCACATTGGCCATGTTCAAAGAAACTCAGAGGTTAGTTGGAGAAGGAGGAAAATTATCAGCAGGACCAGGAGTAACAGTTGCATCAAGAAATCTTACTTGAAAATAAAAAAAAATGTACAGCTAAAAATATTTATTTATTCAAGTGGAATGTGGCTAAAAATTGCATTATGTTACTATCTTCTGGTTTACAGGAATCTTTGGCAACAATCCTTACATAAGGTTTAATTTACAGAACTATTGACATTACTTTGAAATTGGTCAGACTGATGAGAGATGATGAATGTATTAGAAATAATGTGCAGTTTAGGTTGAGGAAGGAGTTATTACCTCCATGAGAATCTGAAGAAGATCTGAGCAAGACCCAAGGAAACAGGACACTGCGTTGTCACTCATCCCTACATCCTATTTGACAAAGAGGAATTCATTTGTAAAAAAAACCCATTTCTTGAATATGTTTTAAAATATTTGTAGACAGAAATTAAACATTTAATGCAAAAAGAAGAATCTGAGCAGTAAAAAAATGAGTCATGCAAGACTCAGTATTCAATGCATTTTTTAATTTATAAAGTTCTTTGACTAAATGTTTTATATATTTTTGTATTTACATCTATATATTTCATCAACAGTCAAATTTATATTTAAATAAATTGAAAATTACTAGATACATTTATCTGCCTCCAGTAATTTTTCAGTGGAATATGTCATTGGCAAGATGAAATCATACCTAAAAAATGAACCTCACTTACTTATAAAGGCTGGCCATGTGAGGATAATGAAAATTGTTTAGGATTTAAATGGGGCTGGGGAGGAACATTAGCTGGCACCAAATACTAATCTAGAAGGATTTTTAAAGGATTGCAAAATATTCAGATTAAAATACAGATTCTCTGAAAGGCCCTAATCGGAATATTGCCAAACATTTGCTAAAGTTTCAAATTTTGAAAGGATGCAGACACACATAGGCAGCAAGTTTACAAAAAAATGGTATATTTTTCATCAAGAATTCTATATAATATATAATTTGTGGAGTTTCAATCATAGTTGTCCAATGCTAATTCTTTAGGAGAAAGATGTTGAACCGATTCAGCACAAGGCTGCTCAGGCCTTTTTCTAGTTTGTTCTTTCAGTTGAACTTTAAAAGAAATCTGAGCAACTGGCAACTGGCATCAGCATCATTTCTAATACAACAGAGGTGGATAATGGATATGGAGCTTACTTTATCGGAAACAAATTCTGCATCACTCAACCAAATCTGATTGAGGAAAAATACAAGATAACTGGGCCAGCAAATACACTAGTGTGTAGCAATAATTCCTTAAAAGGGCAGGAGATTGAGCTAGATGGTCTCAAAGATTCCCTCCAATCTTTAGATTCAGTGAAAACATTTTTATTTTTAACTTTGTAGAGAAACAAATAAAGCTCCTCATTCAAACCTAAACATCAGAACTACTTTATTCTGGTAAAAACATGCTTAAGATGGAGGGAAAAAGTGAATGAAGGAGTACAAATCTGCTCAAAGTCATGTTCGCTTCATGGAAATTTGTCTTAAATATCATCTTAAATTAAAAACCTAAAATAATAGGTGTCTCTTGGGCTAAGCTCAGAGAAAGGTGAGCTAAATAAAATGATGAAATAACTGTAAGCCAAGGGTATTGCCTTAGCTAAAGTTGGCAGAAATCCCCAAATTCTAGTTAACACAGATGTCATCAGATCTTGTATGCATATTTTAAATAAAGAAAAAGGTTTACTTGCCCGTCTGCATAACCTGTCTTTTGGTGCTTTTCCAACCTATGGCAGAAATTTATTTAGAAGGACTCAATACGCTAATATATTCCATCTCAACAAATAGATAAATTGCCATCTCTTTTCACCACAAACGTTTTTTTTTTAAAAAAAAAAACCTCCCTCCTCCCAACTTCCCATATGTTTATGGGTATGCGTGAAATAACATTTCTTTTAAGTTATGACTAGTAGCTAAGTCTTAGTGCTTTTCCCCAGAATTAATTATTTCAATCTTTTAATCAACGAATTAGTAAATCAATCTAGACAGAGGTCTAGATTTGGTGATGAAGTGATGAGAAAAAAACATCTACTGATGGACTTCAGCAGCAATAAAAAAAACAAGATGTTAAAAAAATCACTGAGAAACTCGGTTTGAAGAGATAATGTGTGCAGTTGAGAGGGATGAAAAGATTTTTTTTTCTCCCTAGAATTCTCCTGCAAGTGCAACATCCACTATTTTTCCCCCCTTGGGAGCAGGGAAGGATGGACAAACTTATATTTCTAGCCAGGTGCCTTAAGCTCTCTCCTGAATTGCTCCTGAGTACAAAGAGTATATCCTAAGAGCTGCTGACTGTCTCCTGACAGGAGTAGGTCTGTAATTTGGGAAGACTGCATGACTACCATGTGAATCCAGAAAAATATTTCGCTAGCTGAATTAAGTGTTGACAGATGTAGCAAGCATGCACACATCTCTTCGGTAGTATGTGATACGTAGTATCTAAAAATATTTTTCCTAATGGCTTTCAAATCAAAAGAACTAACAGTTCTACTTTCTACTGTTTTGGTTAGATACCACCTTGTGTGCTGTGTCTTGTTTTGCACTCCACATAGAATAATAATATCCAAGTATTTGAATGCAATTCAGAAAGAAAGCCAAGCTCTTTTCTCTAGAATGTCAATGATGAAATAACAGATTTAAATTAAAAGAAGGCAGGTGTCAATTGAATATCAGAAAATAACCCCAGTAAAGTAAGCAGTGTTTAAGAATGGAACCAAATTGTCCTGAGAGGTAATTAGCTCCTCTTCATTGAGTATAGCTAACTACAGAATTGTAGAACTTAGATTCAGTCCTAAGAAAGGTTTGAACTTAGTGACCTGAAAATCTATAGCTAACCAAGTTTCATTTACTGAGAGTCCTTACATGAAAGCGATATTAGATATTCTATTTAACTTGGTTTTTTAACATAATGCAATACATACCTTGTCCATTAAGTAGGTAGCCGCAGACAGCCTTTTCACTATGAATGTGTTCCACATCATTAGAGCAATTCCTGAAATAGTTACACAAATTTAGGCAAGCAACATCAAATGGTTTTGCCAGGTGAACTCATAAACTGCATGTTTCAAAAACGCCAATAATAAGTATTTATACGGATTACTTATATATAAATACCAAGCAGTTTCATTAATGAAGAATTCGTAATTGATTACGGCTAACAGTTACAACTTAGTAAAGCCAACATAAAAATATGTGCTTTTAGAAAAAAACTGAAAAATCTAAAATGACTGGACCTGACGTACAGCTAAGAGTACCGTATGTCTTTTCATGGGCTCAATTCACCCCAGAGCTCTACCTGTAAGTGTTTATTAAGTGGTAACCTGAAAACCATGGCTAAAGATCCAGGAGGGAGGGAGTTAAGTATCATTAAATGAGTAGGAATTTTGATTTGAGAGAGGCTCCACACTTCTCATATTTCCTGTATTTGTTAAGTAGCAATGTGTTGCTTGGAGAGATCTTCAAATTATTTATAAATTAATAAGCATTTACTAATGTAATGGGGCACTGACAAACGTGACATACAATGTTTATTGTGAACCAAGTCCAGTTTTGACACTGACTTCAGAATACTTCAATACTTCCATGCAGTTTTGATTTGCAGACAAAAATGACAGCTGGGGACTCAACACATAGATAATTCTGAATCAAATTCTCTACTTCGCATTGACACTTCCAGAATACTTTCTTTATTCTTACCATGTTGAATATAACCATTATCAATGCATCCAAGATGTTCTATGGCTCTGATGAGAAAATGTGCTTCCTTGATTAGAACAACAGAAATAACCAATATTAGTCAGTGCAATGAAGCACATAAACAATAATCTTCCCAACTACTTATTATTTCAATTTATTATTACAGGTTGTGTTGTAGATAATATTTTCTGCATACAGATCTTTATGACCAGATAGTGTAGGCCATGACAACACAAATGCTATCTATTCACAGAAGCAAATAAAAAAAATTATAGTTCTATAAAAGTTTCAGCTTTTCAAAAGTTATTCAGACAGAAATAACCGCAGCTGAGTTGACTCTTCTCAAAGTTTGAAGTAAAAGTTATTATAACCACCAAGTAGCATATAATGGGACCTATCATAAATAATTTCTAAATATTCTGATATATTATTTAAGGCTGATATATTGATATCAAATATTGAATAAAATAAATAAAATATATTTTATATATTTTATTTTAATTACCATATCCTAGAAAATTGCAGCAAAGTTTTAATAGTGATAAAGTACAGTTTGTACAGTTGACATATAACCTGATCTTCCATTTAAACAGTTTCTATATCAATACAGTGTGTCCCTTTTTTCAGCTCACTTGGGGAGAACATTTATATGCCATCACTTCTAATAAATTATAACAATATCAATGTGCAAAATGTGCCCTATCACTTGAAACAAAGAGGATAAGGATACCCACATACCAAAATAAAATTATCGGACAATCATAAGGCTGAATGGGAACTTGGAGGTCTTCTAATCCAACAACTACCCTTACACCATCCCAAGTAAATTGTTGTCCAATTTTTTCTTGAAAACCTCCAGCAATGAAAAACACCCCATAAGTCCAGGAGGCAGCTTTTTCATTGATTAACTGTTCTCACTGTCAGAAGATTCTTCCTTAATTTCAGTTTGAATTTCCCTCTGATGAAATTCCACCCGTTGCTTCTTGTCCTGCCTTCAGGTGTGAGACATCTCTCTTGGATGACTCCTGCGACTTTAATTACTGACCCTGAACTGCCAGCAGAAAAAGAATCGCAGGCTTCTGTTGGGGACAGCTTGCAGGCCAGTGAAGAGGAGGGGGAGGAGCTGCCTTCCTTGGTGGATCTCACAGCATGCAGGGCAGAAAACTGAGGTCTGCAGATTGCTTGGGAAAAGGCTCCGTTCCTCTTGAATGACTGCACTGGGAAGCTATTTAGTACGGCAGACAGAGGGAGGCATTGCTGGGAACGACATGTGTGGGTTGTGGCCATGTGTTTGTCCTTGTTTCCTGCTTGACTTTTGAGCTTCTGAACCTCTATAACAAGTGAGCTAATGTAAATGTACTTTTAGTTTTGCCTGGGGGCTTTATGTTCATTTCTTGGATTTACTTGTTTGAGCAGCTTGTTATTTGTTTTATGGACTAATTGACCATTGCCTGGGGAATTGATCTGGGCATGGTCGTGGCTGGCTTCGTTTGGGACAGTTCCAAAGCTAGGTGAAGGGAACTGCTGGGGAATACCAATAAAACCATCCATAAACTATAGTGACATGAATGTGTGAGCGAGTGGGGCAGCGCAAGATGCTATCTATGCAGAATAAATCAATCCTCTCTTCCTTACGACAGTACTTCCGCTACTGGAGATGGCTATCACGTCACCCCTAAGTTGTTTCTTTGGGAGGGGGGGGGATTAGGCTAAACATACCACGTTCCCTTAACTATTCATCATAGGATTTAGCCTTCAGACCCCTTATCATCTTTGCTGTTCTTCTCTGCACTCTTGGTAGGGCTTGCTTCACATCTTTTTTGTGCCATGCAACAAGAACTGGATGCAATATTCCAAGTATGGCCTCACTAATACATATAGATTAGTACTATCACTTCCTGTGATCTTGAAGCTATCCCTCTGTTGATGCAACCTAAGACTGCATTGGCTTTTTTGGCAATTTTAAGCAATTTTTTTAGCCTAGCAGTAGTAGCAGTAGTAGTAGCAGTAGCAGTTAGACTTATATACTGCTTCATAGGGCTTTCAGCCCTCTCTAAGCGGTTTACAGAGTCAGCATATTGCCCCCAACAACAATCCGGGTCCTCATTTTACCCACCTCAGAAGGATGGAAGGCTGAGTCAACCCTGAGCCGGTGAGATTTGAACAGCCGAATTGCAGAACTGCAGTCAGCTGAAGTAGCCTGCAGTGCTGCATTTAACCACTGCGCCACCTCGGCTCCTAAGCCTACCTATTTTCTAACTACAAAGCCTGAACAAAAAATAATGAATTACTGTCATTATCTGAAAAGGTCAGGTAAGATTGTGCGTATCATAAAAAACACAAGGAGTAAGGAAATGAAAGGCTTCCTTTACCTCTGGGTCTTTGTTCCACTGTACAACATACTCCCAGCAGGAATGAGCATGGAGGACATCCATCTCCAGGCTGCAAGGAAACTGTTCGTATGCTAAACGGAGTAGTTCTGGGAACATGTTTTAAGAAAGGATGATTATTATTTTGAATTCCATTGCTGCAATAAACAGAAATAAAGAGCATGCCTGGAATTATTTTTTTTACCTAACATGGGTTCCATGCTCGGCTGATCTTCTCCACCTTCACCTACAAAATTGCTGTCAGTCTGCTGTGGTTCCTCCTTGCTTTCTGCTTCATTGTTCTGTCGGCCTAATCTGAGTAAGGACAAACTGAGGTCTTGCTTAAAAATCCATTTGGCTACACTGTCAGCAACGCCTCCTAAAGGAAAGTGGACAAGGTTTAGGATCAGTTTGCAAATTTCCCCCAAAACAATAGTTCTTTCTTTCTACTGTAATCTTAAACTATGGAATTTGCTGCCATTGGATATAGTAGTGCACAAATAGGGAGATAGGACTGGACAAATTCATGGAACGCTTAGTTCTCAGTGACTACTATATTGGGGATTTCATTTTATCTATGAACACTTAAAACATTTATAAATATAGAGGTGTGATGACTATACTACTTCCTGTCTCACAAGCAGCATACTATATTTTAATGTCGATTCTTTAAATAGTCGATCGTCTTCTCCATGCCTATGCGTCTGAAAGTGTAGATTGCTGTCTCTGTGCATGTTTCAACAGGTGTAAGATGAAAATGGTTTGAAGGACAGTGTCTGGGAGTTTAGCCATAGGTGGGATTCAAGCAGTTCTCACCAGTTCCCCCGAACCGTTAGTTAATTGCTTATGCAGTTCAGAGGACCGGTGCTAGAGAGGGATTTTTCTCTCTCTCTCCCTCCCTTCAGTTAATAGTTCCACTTAACAGCTGCAACTGGAATGCAGCCCATACATACTGTACCAAGTAAATAAACAGCAGCAGAAACTGACAGGATTAGGGCAGGGAAACCCATCAATCACCCATCTAGGGATGGGATTAATCTCTTCCCTTCAGGAAGAAGGACAAGATTACAAGCATTTTCATGATAAAAAGTGTTAAGTAACGCTTCTGTGATCAGCTGATACTCTCTGGAGTTCCCTAAGACCTTTTATAGCTGCTGCAGTGTTGGCTACTTCTTGTTTTGTCTTGAGGGAAAAGTTAACAGGACGGGACAATGATGCATCTTATTCATACAGGCCATGAATTTAATGCATGTGTGATCCAGCCAGCTATATTGCTTCTGCTGTGAAGCACCCCATTTAGAACATAGAGAACATAGAACAATAGAGTTGGAAAGGTTAATGGCTTTTGGCAGCACACCAAGGCTTTCAATTAGCCTGAGCAGCTGTTCTTAGTTTCCCCCTCAGCTGCTGCGTTTGCTTTGGGGTTGACTTTTTTTTAAAAAAGGGGGAAGTTTTCTGCATTGTTTTAATGGTGCCTGGCACTGTCCTTTTGGGGTGTACTTCCCTCACTCTTTTTGAAAGCTTCTAGTGATGGAGCACCCACAACTTCTGAAGGCAATCTATTCCATTGGTTGATTGGTCTCACCCTTAGGAAATTTCTCCTAAGTCCTAGGTTACTTCTCTCTTTGGTTAGTTTCCATCCATCCTTTCTTGTTGTGCCTTTTGGTGCTTTGGAAAATAGATTGACTTTCTCATTTTTGTGGGAGCCCCTCAAATTTCCTGACAGAACACTTAAATCAGTGGAACAACTTGCCTCCAGAAGTTGTAAATGCTCCAACTGCAAGTTTTTAAGAAGAGATTGGATAATCATTTGTCTGAAGTGGTGTAGGGTTTCCTGCCTAAGCAGGGGGTTGGACTAGAAGACCTCCAAGGTCGTTTCCAACTCTGTTATTCTATTATATTCTAAATATTGGAACAGTGCTATTTTATTGTGAGTTGGACTAAGGAGAAATTTTCTAAGGGTGACACCAATAAAGTTGGCCACGCCCACCCAGTCACATGATCCATTTCCCACAGAACACACAGGAAGCCACAAAATCTGGGTAGGTGTGGCTGGGGGGGCATCATGTGACTGGGTGGGAGTGACATTGAATTGGTCACAGCTACTTACTCACATACCCACCAAGCCAAGCCCTCCAAGACACGCCCACAGAACTGATAGTAAAAAAAAATTGAATCCCACCACTGTGTTCAGCATAGCCCAGGAATGCTGGTAGCCTACTGAGCTGCCCTTGCTTCTCTTCTACCTCTCATGCTACTCAACCCTTCTCAGGATGGCTGGCCCTACAGGATTTGAGGAGACTATAAACTGTATCAATATTATACCTTTTAAACCAGAGTGTTTTTATATATGAAAACGACACCAGATTCCAGGGCATGAGGGAAGAACTAAAATTGGAATGAACTGGACCACTCAGGGTGGGAAGGTGTGTCATCCTCCACAGACCAAGTTTCATGTGCCAATGTGACATTTAGGCAGGCTTCTTATTTATTTATTATTCTATGTGCATACACATTTGTAATTCTATTTGTTATGGAATTTGGACTTTATTAAAGATAAAATGGTTGAAACCAGCTCAGACTGTTCCCAAATAAAACTCTTCAAGTCATGAAACTGTCCCCAAGAGGATTTCAATGGAAATACACTGTCAGTCTCAGTCCCCTCTGCAGTTTCCTACTCTATTTCACACATTACTCTGGAGAGTTTCCTGGGCTGAGTCCCAAGCAGCTACCCCAGGAGAAGAAATTAACCGCCACCCTTTTCCATCCCAACCCTTTTGGGAGGGGGATCACCTTTTCCTCCTTCAAGCAACTTCTTTACAGAAAGTCTCCCGAGGGGCTCAGCCTGCAAAGAAGAAGCTGGGCTTGTCTTCTTGCTCAGTTTACTATTCAGGAGTGTCTGAAGTATTAGGCAATCCTCTAATTGTTTCAGGAGAAGCTTCCAGTATTCTATATCAAGAGAGAGGGCTTCCCAGGAATCTGTATCAGCACCTACAGTTATTTGGGGAAACTAATAAAAAAATGCTTTGTGAACTTCTCATATTAACAAGCTGACATTTTACATATTGCGTGCAGAAAGTCCAGATTTACAAACTTCAATGAAGAAAGAAGAAAACAAGTTACAGCATTCTGTCATATGTTCAGCACATACGTATTGTATTTGTACGTGCTATTTTTAAGAAGGTTCCCTTAGAGATGAGAAACAGCAGGAGATGCACCTTGAGTAAATACACATAAGATGTTTACACATTTCATATTAAATTGCCAGAAGTTTAAATTGAGGATGGAAAGAAGCCGGCAGTACTGCTCTATTTAATCTAAAAATAAAACGAGTGAACAGGGAGATCTGCATCCCTTCAACTCCTTGGGGAAAGGACGTGATAATATAAATACATGTATTATGATCTGTGTTCATACAAGGACTGAGATAGAGCATGAGCAAATTCAAAAACAGTCAACTTTTGTTTAGTAAGAAGAAACATTTGTATTTTGTTTACATTACATTTCTTTTACTGGCACTTAATGTGCTTATTAACAATAATAAACTATAAAGTGATTGTAACTTAGAAATGTAAACAAATGAATCAAGGCACCAAAGAAGACACCAGCACTGAGTCAGTTAAAATTTTCTTCTAAAAACAAACCAGGAGACCCCTAAAGTTTGTTGGCATCTGCTAGTGAGAGAATTACAGAAATCCTAGCTTCTTTATACAGCAGGTTCAAAGGCCTGGCAGTAGCTGTATACAGTTTAGTACAGCCATTTCATAGTATTCATAATGGGTAAGCAACATATGAAATTTAGTTGCATCCAGTCATTGCCTAAACAATGAGACCTCACTTGTACATTTTCCAAGATACTTTATAATTGGATGTTTAGCGGCAAGTATTAAGAGTTGATTGTTTATTTTGGGGTAGGCTTTTTTCCCCCTTTGTAACCAAAGAACAGAATCTGAAGTTACATACCTTTTTTTCTGCAACACTATCACTTATCTGTGCTGTTACTGAATGCCCAACATGAGCAAATACCAAAGCAGCTCCATTATTCTCAGACTGAATACAAGCTGTTCTCATCTGCTGCCACCAGGGGGAAATGGACTGAGAATCCCAAGAATCATCTGTAGCAACCAAAGTCAAAAACATGCATATGGGATGTCAACAACAGTTAGAAAATGCATTTGTTACAGAGGTTTTATTCCCAAATATTCACTTGTGAACAGGGAAACTTGTTTACTGATAGACTAAGAGAAACTATTAAAAACAAAGGTAAGGATATCTGTACATTTAGAGACCTCAGGTAGCTGTTAAGAGGGGGAGAGAATTAACTACCCACAGTAAGATCAAAGGAGTATTTGCAAAGTCTGTCAGCTGAGCATGTGTAGAGAGTATGGGAGATGACCTTGATGGTGATTTGCAAGATCTGTTAACAATAGGGAGTGACAAGAAAAGAGAGATGATTATCAGATTTGCAAGGTTGATTTCAATTGCACACAAAGTCTAAAACTATTTTTATTGGGAGTGGCTATAACAGAATTGGGCAAGTATGATCATGCTATACCTCCTCCCGCTTCTTATAACATTATGGATTGGGAAGGTCTCTATCTGAACCTCTTCCACACTTTATATTTGTGTGGACTTAAGAAGTGTTTCATTGCTTTATAACGGATCTTGCATATCTCCATCAAGGTAATTTTCTAAACTCTCTACACAGCATGTGAATATTCAGATCTTTTCAATGACATCATGGGAATTTTTTTTTTATTTGCATGCAACATTAGGTCTGTAATATCTGCTTTCAAGTTCTGGCAACTGCCTGTTTTCAGAAATTGAGCATGTTCACTGAACGTCTCCCACCTGTCATTCTGCTCAGAAGTGACAACGCAGCTTGAAGGCAGCAAACTGACTGGGTTCTTTGAAGAACGATCTTTTCCTTGGAAAGCCACACACTGAGCAGAAGGGACTAAAAAAAGAGGTAGACAGTTTAGGAGGTTTAATGAGAACAGATTTGGGAAATCACTTTTCCAATAAATTTAGTAAACTTTTCTAAACAAAAGAGAAGTTACTTCAACGTTCATCTGTTGACCACTGCATTCATATTATTAATATCCTCTAGAGACAGACAGGATTTCAAGTTTGAAATCCTAGTCATGTGTATTTGTTCAATCATTCTTTCTCATTTTAATCATGATTTAATTGGGACCCCAGTTCCTTATCTTCTGCATTTGCATTCCGCAAAGAGTTATCCTAATTTTAAAATGCCAAACATTTTTTTCTGATGTTTTCAATCATTTTGGCTTAATCTGATTAATCTAAAATTGCTTTTAATTTTTCCGACATACATCTCAACAAAGTGGATAATCTCAGCAGAATTTTAATCCATAAGACTTTTTTTTCTCATTTTAGCTACATGGCAACTAATTGTGTGTTGTATGTGTCCTGTCAAAGAATCCTCCTGTCAAAGGTCTAGGGTTCACTGGTTTCCCATGCCTCAATTAAATTCCAAAGGAAGATGCCATAAGGGAATTCCTTAGTAGGGGGTTTCTTCCAAATCAGAAAGCATGAATAATTGAAAAGAGTACAAAGAATGTAAAATATGTTTAACAAGAAACAAGCAGTTTTAAATCTTGCAACAATAATACAAGCAGTTTTAAATCTTGCAACAATAAACAGGATCAAAACAATCATCACAAATATATCTAACGTTCCCTGTGAATAAAATAGAAAATCTTTTTTCACAGGGAAAGAAAACTGTGGAAACTAAAAGATAAATTTTATTACAGCACTTCATGGAAGTAAATTAAAAAATATGTGTCTCAATCTTCACTCCTGGTAACTGCCTCCCCTACAGTTTTCTAGGTTTTACTTCACTATTTTTATAAATTTCTATATTTCTATAAACAGTGATGGCAGGATTCCTTCTTCCTCCTCTTTTCCCTACAACCCCATGAAATGGGCTGATCTGAGAGAGAATGACTAGCCAAAATAATCCAGCCACTTTCATGCCTAAAGCAGGGCTAGAACTCTCAGTCTCCTGGTTTCTAATCTGGAGTCTTAACCACTGCACCAAACTGACTCTGTAACAAGTTAAGCATCCCATTTTTATGATAGAGATGTAGCCAGATTGGTTTATTTATTTATTTATTTTTATTTTTAAACAAACACAAAAGGACAAAACAAAAAAACAAAAAACATTAAAACTATCTGCCATTACAAATTATAAAAAGTGTGTCAGTTGGTTACAAAATTTCTGTGCACCCCTTCCATAGTCATCACTTACAATTCATATCAAATCACATATTTTTAAATCAAATATATTTATATATATTACTATTATTGTACCTCAACCTTCATTTGACTATGATTGTTTTTACATCTTTTTATAGGAAATATTCTAAATTTAAAGTAAAACTACCATGTTTCCCCAAAAATAAGACAGGGTCTTATTTTCTTTTGCCCCACGAAATATGGCCTTGGGCTTATTATAGGGGAAAGGCTTTTTGTTTTGGGGTTGCTGGGCAGCTGCTCCCTTGTGAGCGGGCTCCTAAAGAGCCGGGCACAGCCTCAGGGGCAAAGCAGTAATAGTGCAGTCTTATGTCTCTTTTCATTTGTAGCATTAGTATTCTGATTACTTTCTTGGTAAGTCTTGTATGGACTTCTCTTCGCAACTTGTTGTTCATTTTGTATCTTATGAAAACTCGAAACCCTACGTCTGCTCTTTCCATCAGTTCTTTATATATGCCGGCTGTCAAGCAGGAACCAATCAGAACCGAGTATGGCGCCCCCTAGTAGAACCAGGAAACTGCCATACACAACACTGCCACTATAGCATTCAAGGCTTTTTGTTAGATTTCAAGCAAATTCATTATAATCTTTCAAGTAAAGACTTTGTCTTCCCTCTAATCCAGCTGCTGATAGAACTCCCGAAGAACACTTGTGTAAACAACCTGTGTTCTTCCTATTATCACTCTCAGTAAACAAGCTGAAAAGCCTTGAAGTGTTAAATGATCAAAGAGAAAAAAGAAAAAAACAATGTTTCCAAGCCTCCAGCCTCTAAGTGGCAGTGTTACTTCTTTTTCCTCTGTTGTTACAGCCCTCTTTGTATTCCTCTTTATATCTGTTCCAAACTTAAAGAAAAAAGATTCTTAAATGGAGAGAAAAAACAATCCAATCAAACATTGTAAAAAAAAGAAAATTTTTAATCCATAGGTATAAAAAAGAATAAAAAATAGAAAAACTAATCCATTCAGTTTAAAAAATAGGAAACATTTGCAAAAATTCCATCCATAAAAAGAAAATTAAAATTAAATGAGGAAGAAAATTAAAAAAGATAACACACTAAGTTTAATGTGGCTTAATTTCGCCACTTGCTCTCTTCTGTCTTCAATTTAAATTTAGCTTTATTTTTTTGGGGGTAGTCTCTTTTCTAATAATAAAATTTCCTCACCAATTCAACGCACTTTCTCTTTCCGCTTTCTTTCCGTTCCAGAGCTGTCTCAACTTCAGCAGCTTCAATGGCTGCATTTCTGTCATCAGAAATAAGAGCTTCTCCTGGATCAATTAGGGACTTTGCGGTGTCCCTGAGATCAGCAGGACGTACTCTTCTCTATCACTGTCTCTAAGGGATGGTTTAGGTCCAAAAGGACTGTCCAGCAGCAGAAATATTGACTGCGATCTTAGAGCTCCAAGATTGCATGTCGTGTCGTCGCAACGTCAGCTACTCCTCTCCGCCAGATTGGTTTTATTATATATGCCTTTTATTGCAGATTAGTAATCTAATTATTAATTCAATTAAATTCAGAACTCTTTAAAACATATAGGAATGCAAATGAGCAAATTGTTTCTATATATAAGTGTCTTCTCCCCAATCTCTTCCATGTTTTAATTCCCTTCCGCACCCACTTAATGCTATAATTTAGATTCTTATTCATCTATCAAACACTGGAAGTTTTTAAGAAGATGTTGGATAACCATTTGTCTGAAATGGTGTACGGTTTCCTGCCTATGTCTGGTTGGGACTTCCAAGGTCCCTTCCAACTCTGTTATTCTATTCTAACAAGGAGAGCTATTTCCCATATATTGGCTATAAACCAAAAAGCAATTAGAATATAGGCCTGATGACTACAATAAAGAATAAAACAGGCAACACTCACCAATAATATTTGGGGGCTAAATCCTGCAGACTTCAAAGTTTGACACATTTCTTCCATTGAACTTTCTCCATGTAAACATTTCCAGAAAAAAAACCCTCCTGTACATATACACAGAAGACATCATACATTTTTTTTACTTCTTCAACCCTCTGTTCTACCCATTAATTTTTTTCTGATTGAAAACAGATCAATCTATCAGAAAGTGAAGATCAGACCTATTCACAGTGAGAGTAAATTACATCAATGAGAGCTATTTATATTCTGCATTCTCCTCCTGTTTACAGGTAGTCCTCAATTTATGGCCATTCATTTAACAATGGTTCAAAGTTATGACAGCCTGGGTAAAAGTGACTTACAATTTGTTCTCCCACTTATGATTAATGCACCTCCCCCGTGATAACAAGATCATAATTTGGTTGTTTGGCAACTGGCTTGCATTTATGATTGGCTGAAGCATCCTGTTGTCACATGATAGCAATTTACAACCTTTTTTGCAAATCTGGATCAAAAAACACATTAGGGAAACTGGATTCATTTAACAATGTCATTCACTTAACAAGCAGCATAAAAATTGGGTCCAGCTCAACTTATGACTGCAATGGAATGACTTATGATGGAAATTTCAGGCCTAATTGTGTTCGTAAATTGAGGACTACCTGTATACAATCTTGTTCCCATTGCACTAAACCAATGTTATTTGCATTGCATAGATCAAGGCAAGTCTTTAGTCTGCTCTGTAAAGCATAACGAATACTTCCTAATATTAATGTCTTCAGGGAGCTTCTTCAGAAAAACTTCCTAACTAAATTTTTAAAAAATCTATTACCCGAGCTCCTTAGTCAAGGTTATGTTAATAATCCAAGCTCATACCTAAAGCCACATATTCCTTGTCATCTAGCTTTTTCACATTAATTATATCTTTTTCATAATCGAGGTAATCCAAGAAAGTTTTCACAGGCAGCATTCCATCTTTATCCTCTTCAAAATGTACTGAAGGCTGGGTATTCTGCTGTTTGTACTTCTCAAGTAACATCTGCAGCCTAGTGAATTCTTTTTCATCTAACCGGAGTAATTTAGCCAAGATCTTAAAAGCAATAAAACATGAATAAGAGAAAGTCAGATTTATCCTTGAAACTGCTCTCATATTCATTCATCACAATTATTCTGATAATAAATTTTGATTTAAGATATTTTGCTAAGTAGTTGTTATGTTGCATGGTTCAGGATATTTTTCCCAATATCCCTTCTACCATTGCAGAAAATTGGGAGGATCTTACATGCACTGAATTTATTTCATGCAACAACTGAATGTATTGATATTTCTAAAAATGTTTGCTTGGACATCTGGTATAGCTCACATTTCAAAAATGTAGCTGCCCATTAGTTAATTTAAAATACATTCTATTTTGAGCTGAATACATAGATTGAAGTGACCTAGAATACTAATAGAACTAATTTAATTGTAGCCATAAGTCAAAGCTTTTCTCAAGAAGGCTATTGAAAATAGCATCATAGAAGAACTTCAAATTATTCCATATAATTTTGCGAAAAGCAAAAAATAGATCTCATAAGAAATATACCACAAAAAGTGTATTGCACTGACCAACTGCTGCCCAATTCTAGTGCCATTATTTTTGTATCTTCATGTTATCATTTTAAGTCTACAAAAACACAATATATAAAGCAAGATTTGATACTTCCCTATGGTTCACGTGTTAAACACCAACACAATTAAGATGCCAGATTTTTGATAAAACATCTCCTTAATGCAGAATATTGTCAGTTCCAATTTCAGAACAGTAAATTCAAAGAGCTGAGTTCAATGCTGTAGATCTACCTGCATAAATGGGCTTCCTTGTCCAATGCAAGTCCAGTCCAGTCCAAGACCGAAGGAGTAGGAAGACTGTGGAAAACGTAATGCTCTCTGAGCTTGGTCTTTTGCTTACAGAGATTTTATAACTGAACTTGATTAGCGCTACAGGGAGCATTGATGATATGACCTAGTTGGGTATTGAAACATCTGTAAGCAAACAACCAAGCTTAGAAAGCACCAATGATGCCACAGTTCCACACTGACCTATAAATATTGTCTTCTTGCCTGGAGAAGGAAGATTCCATTGTGCTCACAAACTCCATAAATACATATCATTCTTATATACCATAAATATATTTTTATTTTAAAAAGAGGGCTGTATGATTTTTTCTACTTTTTTTAATACACATGTCTGCCTTTCAAGGGTGTTTTTCTTTTCATAAAATTAAAGTTTCTCAATACTTACATTATCAGATGGCTCTGTCTCAGGCTGTATATTCTGAGAATTTAGATTGTTGACTGACTCGTGAAGCTGCAGCAGTTTTAGTTTATTTGTACAGAACTGTAGCAGCCCTTCATCAATATAGTCCATCTCTAGACAGAGTGACAGACAGTAAAATAATGCCCATTAGTCTCAATGAATGTGGTCAATGAATTGCACATTTGAGCTGTTAAAGCTTTCTGCAGCTTCATTAAGCAGGCTGCTAAGTAGGGTATTTTCAGTGTACAACAGCCGGCAAGAGGATACCATTTCATCAAGTTAAATCCTGGATAGGTTTTGTCAGTAGGCAAGTTAAGTGTCAACTTCCCATTAAACAGGCAGTTGAAATCAAATCCAAACAAAAGAAAAAGCAACATTTGAAAGCTCGTAACAAAAAGTATCTAAGGAAAATGTTTCTATGAATTCTCCAGCTTACAATGCTAATCCGCAAAATGAATTTCCTACAAAGCTGTCTCCTTGATCATGCCTACTTTATTTATTTCCTCAGTTGCCATCGCAACAATTGATTTACCTCCCAGTGTTGAAAAATGAACATTCAATCCACAATCATTAAGAGTCCTCCAGACATTTACCGTATTTATCGGCGTATAACACGCACCGGCGTATAACACGCATTCCCCATTTTAACACAAAAATTTGAGTAAAAATTTTTTTCATTAAAAATAAATGACTTGGAAGCTCGGAACTTAATGTTGGATTAAAATTTATAACATTAGAACATGAATTACTTCCCCACCCTCTTCTGTCACATCATTTTCCCCCCTCTGATCCCCCTGTACCACCTAATCCCCCCCCCAGATCCACCTGTACAACCTAATCCCCCTGTACCACATAGTCCTGATACCACCTGTACCATATAACCCCACCCCCCATATCACATACTCTTTCCCCCTGCGCCACATAACAAGCCCCCCCCCACATAAACCCCTATTTCTATATGTTTTTGTTTTCACCACAGTACCTGGCCTGTGTCGCTAGCAGACTCAGGTTACTCTTTAATTGCGCTGACGAGTAACGTCCTCAGCGTAACGTCAGGGACGTCACTCGTCAGAAGTACGGTGGTCTCGGAGGGTCCTGAGGAGCAGCCTTTAAAACAGCAGCGCGGGCGGCTGCGGACTCACAGCTGATTGGGAGAATGCCGGCGCGTACACTTGGGACCAGAGAGCAGGCGGGCGGGAAGGTAAGCACCCGCAATGATGGAGAAAAAATACAGGCAGCGGGCGGCTCTCTGGCCGCTGCGAGCCGCTGCTGCTAGGATGGGGTTAAATCAGGCAGCGGGCGGCTCTCCAGCCGCCGCTTGTTCAATGATGGGGTTAAAGCGAACAGCAGGTGGCTGGAGAGCTGCCGCCACTGCTGCAAGGTAGGGGTTATATCAGGCAGGGTAGCTGGAGAGCCGCCGACGCTGCCATGAAATGGATGCTGCACTTCTATGAGTATCATGGGCGCCGGTGAATCAGCTGGAGCAGGCAGTTTGGGACCCGGCGTATAACACGCAGTATCGGCGTATAACACGCAGGCAGGGTTTAAGCTTGCAATTTTAGTTTTAAAACTGCGTGTTATACGCCGATAAATACGGTATTTGAAAATTTTAATATTTTGACTGTATCTTTTCCTATTGAAGCAATGCAGGTCTTTCAAACAAAAAGTATGGGTTTACTTTCATAAATATCATTAATTATGTTGTCTCGATTTCTTATTTTATACAAATGGAACCAAATCATGTTCCTTGGGCTGCCTTGCAGTCTTTATCTGCTTTAGGATCTTATCTAAAAAGCGTAACGTTTTGTCAGAATTCCTGGTGGAATATCTAGTCGGCGAAACTGTCTTTTCAGCTGAAACCTTGGTCTCTCACTTCAATCAGATGACTGATATAGTCACTCTGGATACCTTCCCTCCCCTATTACTAGTTCAAAAGACCTTGATATGAAAAAATATCAATAGCAAGACTGGAGGTGGAATACCATAAAGATGATTACAGCTCTTCCTCAAAGCAGGTTGAAGGAAGGATGAAACCATACAGAACATTATAATGGATCTTAAAATGAATTTATCTGATATAAGCTTCAAAGGAAGAATACAAGCAAATCTCCAGCGATACACTTATGAAAACATTTGATACAATTATTCATTTTAAACAACACATTTTTCCAGTGAGCAATTCCCATTTTTGAATGATGTCAAAACAATCCCTGAAGGGGAGAGAATTATTTGATTCTGAAATGTTTCTATCATATATTACTGCATTCCCTTGTTCTCCTAAAGGAGGATCTCAAAATGCTACAGTATAGTCCAGGAGAGGGCAATCAATTTCCCCAAAGGGCCAATGATAAACTGGGACTGTTGTGGAGGGCTGCCGCTGCCGCCATCCCACCCCAATAACTCTGCCAATGCCTGCTCCTCTCCCCTAATACCACCCCAACCCCAATGTTCTGTTCCCGAGGCCAACATCCACCTGCCAACATCAATGCCGCAGGCCACACAGAGCTAACCAAAAAGCTAGATGTGGCCCATGGGCCATAAAATGTCCAGGTATGGTATAGTTCCTGTTCTGACAACCCTTGTCGCACACCAACACACACTCCGAGCCAAAGATAGGTTATGGCATTTAATTAATAGACAGACAGGTCCTTGGCAGCAAACCGGCACAGACAAGCTTGGGCAGCAGTCCAGCAATCCAACCTGCCAAGCTCACAGTAATGTTCTCCGACATTCGTTCCTGCGTTAACTTCTGCAAGAGGGTTGTGTGCACAAGGAGTCTTTTTATAGTCTGGAGAGGAGCCTAATGACCACCAGCTGAGTGCAATTACCTCCTGTAACTGCGCAACTGTTCCTGAAGCCTAGTAGCTCTTCGGTGCCGTGCATCCAGGAACAACTCACTGCTAGCGTCCGGCTCACTCTCCCTTGTCTCCTCCCCACTGGTCCAAGGCTCAGGTGCCTCCTGGTGGCCAACCAGCCTCTCTGCGCCCTGTTCGGAGTCGGAACCCTGTCCAGGGTCCTCCACATCCTCCAGAGCCAACTCATAGGGCCCCTCGCTGTCGGAGTCTGGTGGCAGCTCCTGCTGGGCCACAACAAGTTCCTTAGAGAATTATACTTGTTTCTTTCGAATGAAACTGAATTACCTACCCGCTAACACCAGAAACAAGTCCCGCAATATTATCAATGACTATCATATTCTTTCAAGGGAGCATAATTGAATCCTTATTCTGTATATCTTTTTGTAACATAACAGGTAGTCAGAAAATAAATATTCACTTACCCTGATTTTTAAAGGTCTCCATCAATGTTTGAGTGATGTTCATCAGAAAAGATAATGGCAAACGCTCATTTGCCAGGATGCTTTCTAAAGCCTATCAATTGTAAAATATAATACAGACTTTCAAAGTTCATGCTACTATTTTTAAAAATAAAATCTAGTAATAGTTTACATTCTGGTATAAATCACTTGTTTTTATATTGCTTCACTATAGTATCATTTGAGCTGGAAACTTTGCTGCCCCTAAAGTAGACCCCAGGAGATATGGAGCTATAAAGAGAAAAATATAAATGCCAATGAAATAAGTCTTTTGTTTATGATAGGTCTTATTACAAAAATGGCCATACTTCACAAACTAGATTTATGCACTGGGTAAACACAGAAACCGTGTTGTAAGTAAATCCAGTTTGGAATTATTTTTAAATAATTTTATGTCATGCAGTCCTCCTTCAGGTAGCACATGTACAGTAGCTGCTGAGGGCTGAAATCAAATCTATAACAAGCAGGAGAGAAAATCAAGACCCACCACCATCAAACCTACACAGTGACAGAAAATAGAGCAACTCCCTTTCTTATATTCTCTTTTCCAATTTAAATAATTACAATATGCATACAGTATTCTGCCTTTCCTCGTATAGTCAAATTCCTTCCTGTCAGCACCAAGAAGGACAAAAATTTGAAGCTAAAATCTCCTAGAAAAACATTCTAATCACCAATATAAAAAAGAAGTTCAAAATTTTTTTAACAGAGTTAACAACCATTAATTTGCAGATATAAAGCAGATTAATCTGCCACATAATGCATTTCCTAATTACCTGTTTTTTAGTAGAAGGATATTTAACATCTAGTATTAATTCCTTTACTTCCATCTCAACCGTATCTAGAAACAAAGATAAGAAATATAATTTCAAAAAAACATTGAGGCAAGAGGTTCTATATTCAAATTCTTCCTTTCGTAAATGACAATAGAATATTATTTGCTTAAGGCCAAATACTTCACCGACAGCTACTTCTGACTGATATAAACTTAAAATTCCTGTTTTTTCTGCTGTGTCACGGGACATCACAATGATCGTCATCTGTTTGCACTGCAGAAAAGTCAGGATTTGCTCCAATCCGGTCAACACCAAGTAAAATAGTCTGTGTTTCTTCTAATCCTCTTATCTCAAGTGGTTGGTCGAAATGTGTTTCTCCAGTACCCTGACTGCTTTTAGAAGTTAGCTTCCTCTTTTTAACAACAACCTCCAGGACGGTTAATGTGTTTCCCTAAAAATAAGACTGGATCTCATTTTCTTTAGACTTCCAAAATAAGCATTTGGCCTTATTTTCGGGGAAGTCATATTATTTTTGAGGTGCAGGAGACTGCAAGTGTGGCAACCTCATGGCTGCTGCTGTGTTGCAATATTTTCAGGGAGGACTTATTTTGGGGGAGGGCTTATTTTTAGTACATGCCCTCAAAAGCCTGATTGGGCTTATTATCTGGGGAGGTCTTATTTTCAGGGAAACAGGGTAATTACATTGAAGCCATTGAACTGTGATCAAAACTACTACAAACACTGGCACAGAAAAGTAAGAAAATAGAGTAAGGCAAGTGAACTCTTGAGAAAGAAATTCACTGATAACTGATGCTTCAACGCACCATTCATACTTCCATAATGTAGACTTATATTATTATTATTATATTATAATAATATAATTATTATATTATATTATCCCATCTTTATTTATGAGTAACTCAAGGCGGTGAACATATGTAATAGAGGTAGACCTTGACTTAAGACCACAACTGAATCTAAAATTTCCATTACTAAGCAAGACAGTTAAATGAGTTTTGGGCCATTGAATGAACTTTCTTGCCACGGTTAAATGAATCACTGCATTTGTTAAGTTACTAGCATGGCTGTTATATGAATTTGGCTTTCCAGTTGACTTTGCTTGTCAGACGGTCATAAAAAGTGATCACATGACCCTAGGACAAAGCAACTGCCATAAAGACACACTAGCCGCCAAGTATCCCAATTCTGATTACGTGATCCACATAAACACAAACATTCTACCATGGTAGCAAACACATTTAAAGCAGTCTATCAAATAACCTATGATTTGATTTTCCTCTGTTGCATTGCCAAAGTAATGTTGAACTAAGTGCAATTTTAGAAATATTGTAATTTGAAAGATTTAGTATTTAAATATTTCCTAATAATATTGGAAGATTATACATCTTATTGTGCCATTCTAAAATGACAGTTATCAAAACTGAGGTCCTCATGCAGGCTGCAATTCTATTTATATGCTGGCTACCATAAAATTAGGCCCAATTGCACAAGGTATTGGTGTTTATACTTTTTGCACAGGAGGCACAGCATTGCATTAAACTACACAACACTAAATTAGGTTCAATCACCTTAAATAAAACTGTAGTCTCATCATATTCATGACCTTTAAAAAGACACCAGTGTTGTGATCTTGAATAGGAACAAAGACAAAACCTACCCAAATTTAATGTTTTAGCTTTCAGCAAGGCAGCCAATTTCTTCAATAGATGCATATCCTTTGCTCGCTCACTCTTCTTGTCACTGAAAATATTAAAAATGTATACAATTATTTGTCTGCAACTGTGGTTGAAAAATAATAATTTGCCATTGCACTGATTTCTCTGTCAACTTTACTGAACAGGTCAGTTATGAAATATCAAAAACACTTGTCAGGCTGCCCCGACTTCCTTAGGAAGAAATGGATGCATAAGAGGCAACTGTGAGTTCACATCATTGTGGATATAATAATGATTTTACACGTAGATGGAATCCAGTCTCAATATCTGACTATGTGATGAACCATAAACATTTATTAAACTTATGTGTCTGCACGACTTTCAATACATCTGGGCAGCTTGCCACAATCAAAGAAATTACATAAAATTAATAAAAGATAAATATAAAACATGGCAAACAGTATGAAGCAAGGGGGGCTTACTCTCCCTCACCAAAGGCTGGTGACGATAACGGGCCACCCAGATCTTGGGGGGGGGGGGCACCTCATTCCAGAGGTCTGAAAAAGGGGAGTACACCCCCTTCAAATAACCAATTAAAAAGAAATTGTCATCTGATAACCTCCCTCACCATAGTGCTCGCCAATAGGGCTAGGCTCACCCTGTGTTCAGAGAAAGTTATACCACTTTTCATTAGATAAGCACTAGTTAATACAAATGCATATTTCAAGAAATATTATGAGCAAAAATGTATAAAAGCAAGATGGTGAGAATTCTATACTGTTGTTTTAGTAATGAAATAATAGTAATACTATTACAAGGTGGAAAATCTGGCTTTTCAGAAAGTGCTGTTATTATAAGTGAATTTGCTAGAGAAAAAATCCTAGTATCTCTCAGAACTGGGAACTGAGTATGTTAGACTAACCAATATCTCCACATTTTTTTAAAAAACCTTTATAATTCATCTCATAATATTGACTTAGTATAATTATGCAACATAAAACTCAAGAAGTCTTACCTCAGAGCTAAATGGAAAGGTACGTGAACTGTTTTTACTGTTCCTGATACTGGATCAACAAGGCAGATCTGATAAGTCTGAGGCTGCCAACCCTGACTTGTTACGCTGTTCAACCCCATTATTTTATAGCCAGGATACAGCAATCTAAATATGGGTTTGATAAATATAATAAAAAACATAATGATCAACATATATATTTGTATAAAACTATAGGCTTTAAAATATCATTATTTCAAACTCATAAATAAATATAAAGTGCACACATCTCATATTATATAGGACAATTCCTGGGTAAATGCAGTTTGTCAATTTGCTTGCAGATTTGAAAGTATTATCCCACATCTTTAATTTTTCTGGATCGTATATGCATGCATAAAGCATATAGCTAGCAAATAAGAGCCGTGTATGAAGAGATGAGATGGCATTTTGATGAGCTTAATTTCAATTATTTTTCTGGAGACTATTCCGTCTTACATTTTAAAATCTCTTCTGTTACCAAAAATGTCTTACCTGCAGTGTTTTCCTACGTTGAAGGCTCCAACCCTTGGACCTTGTTGGGTACTCCATACTTCCAAAATTCCTCTCCTAGGAGCATAAATCACCAGGAACTGAGCCACTCTGCTTGGTCCCTGAGGGGTACTAGGAGAAGAAAAGTCTATCTTTATCGATTCCCTTTCATGTAGGTCTTCTGCAATCTGAATCCAACCAACCTGTGCATCACGATAGCCTGTGTGTGAAGGATAAATGGGTTAAGATGCTAGATATGTTTTGGTGTAATGGCTAGTTACATTGCTGGACTAAGAGTGAGGAGATGCAGATTTTAATCCTCCTTTGGACGTGGAACACAAAGTGGTGACTTTAGACCAGTCTCTCTTAGACTCTAGACTGGGAAGTTAAAAAAACAACCGGACCACTGTAGTAAATTACAATCTATAATCTGCAAATGGAGTGGTCTTTATCCTGAATGGATTGATTCAGGCTAGTAATAATCGTATCTGTGTAAAACAAAATATATGAGAATTCAATACTACACTGCAATGTTACTATTCCAGAGCTCATCTTTACACTTCACAGTCCTTTGTAAATCTGAATATCTGATATTTTAAACACCAACAGTCACTATTTTAAAATTCCCACTTAAAACTGAAATAAAAATTATCTCTCAAATAAATAAGTGACCATTATTTACCCCCCCCCCCAAACTTATTAAAAGATGCTCAAACGATACCTTTCCACATGCGAACAGAAAGACCTCTTGCAACATCCAATAGAAGAATCCTTCCAAAATCATCAGTAATTGCTGCTAAAGAATTACAAGGTGACAAACATATCCTTTCTCCATGTCGACGAGAATCTGGGATTCCAAACCTACAGTCAAATAAAAGCAAATCTAGAAAACAATCTCTAAATTTGGCTCCCCAATTACTAAATAAAGTAATAATACCAGTTGGTTTATATTCGAGTTGAGAAACACCTTGGAATTTCAGGGCTGTTGGCTAACCTGGGAAATCAGGGCAACCATTTATGGGCAGTGTTATCTTTCAAAGTCAAATTTTAGACTTATGGAAATTTGGAGTTTGGGTAAGAATTTCAAGACAATCTAATAGGGGCAGGTGCAAAACATACAAAATAAACAATACATAAATTTCTGTTGAAATATAATCCTCACTTTTTTTGGCTTTTTCTTAGACATTATGAACTATAAACCTAATTAATGATTAAGTCTTTGAGAACCCAAATGTAGTTTACTGAAAACCATCCTTTAGGATAATGTTTATTTCTAAGTCCAGGGCAAGGGGTTTTTTTGTTACCAAACTTATCCAGAGCTCACAATTCTTCCACAAAAAATTAATTTTTGTTACACTAAGATCTAACTGCCATTCCAATAAAATTGCAACAATATAAGAATCCCATATACGCCCAGAGTAAAGAGCAAATGCTAGCTTCAGTCAAACTATTTCTACATAGGAAGAATCTCTTCGAGATAAAACAGCTGCAGCTGGAGGAAAATAGAAACATCTTTATTGTGCACAAAACTGCTTGGATGAAATATATGTAGTCTGCATATATCTCGTTCATATATGGTTATGGCTCAAGCATCCTCAGGGAATAATGGCAACACTGGTAATGAAATTATCTCATAATCTCTCTGGAAAAAGTATTTTAAAAGACTTGCCTCACAGGTAAAGGAGTTGCAGGTTCAACCTTGGGTTTCTGCTTTTGCACAGGCTCTTCTTCCTGTTTGTTTTTCCAGCCAAGCCAGCCGCTTCAATGCAAAGATTAAAATTAAAATTTCAATGCTTCAGTTTAGAGGAAACACACAAAAGGAGTAAATTGACTGCATCTTCCATCTATTATACATTACCTAGCAGCATTAAAGAATGCAGATGTCAGCTTACTTGCAACGGTGAAAGCAACATGAGACAATAATGGCTGTGAACTGCCCTAAAGAGAAGATAAAAATGCTGTTGTTTATAAATAGTGAAAAATAATTGACTCCTTTTTATTAACCTTTGTTCTGAGAACTTTGTTTACAGAAATAAAACTCTCTGTAAGGAATAACTAACTTTCATCCTGCATCATTTGCTAAATTATATCATTTCAGAAGAAGAAATTAACCTTTTTTGATAATGTTCTAACTACACAGAAAAAGATTTAAGAGCATCGAATTTTGCAGGCTTAAAAATGTATCATTTTGGTCAAAAGTATATGGTGACAATGTTATTTTATTTACAAATTATTATTCATTTAACAGGAAAGAATTATACCGAGTAACATATAGTGATTGTTATAGAATATAAACTCATCTATCAACTATTAACAATTCCCTATATATAATAATCATACTGCATAAGAGAATTACACAGAATAGGAAAAAAGGAGCCCCAAATAGCATTATTGAATAATATGTTCAATATTTATACAACTTCCTAGCATAAAAATCTTAAATGTGAACATGTGACCAGAGGTAGAAGACATAATAGGGGTAGAAATATACATTTCTGCAAAATATAAGAGACCATAACAAGATCCATGAATTATGGTGTGCCATAGCAGCATTCGCTTTGAAGCCCATCAACCACATATAAAACAGTGTTTCAGAAAGTCAGATATTAATTGGCAGAATATACCCTGAGCCCCAGAATTTATTTTAATAGGGATTACTTTATTTCTTAAAGTAAGGACTTTTACACAAATCTATGCAAAGTTCAGTTCTAGAAATGGTGATAAACTATAGGTAGTTCTTGAGTTATGACAGCAATTGGGATTGCCATCACTAAGCGATGTGGTTGTAAAGTGTGATATCAAGTGACTGCATTGCTAGCACTAACTTGAGATGTGGGTTGTTAAACACAAAGTAGAGGGAGTCCTAAGTAAGAAGCGGGGAGGGGATGCTTCAGGGAACTGGGGGAGACCCAGGGAGGTTCAGCATAGTGTGGGATAGAGGGAGAAGAGCGGGAAATATGCATATGAACATACGAAGATACAAGGTGCATGCATGTGTTTGTGCAAACATAGGGAGGCTGAGGGAAGGCGGGCACTGATGGATGTGTTCCTGTGTGTAAGGGCAGAGAAGCCCAAGAAAGGCACAGTAAATGTGAGTGAAGAAACTGAGGGAGACAACTTACTACAATGACTTGCTACCTTCCCTGCTGGATTCTCAATTGATTATGCTTGTGAGAAGCCAACATAGAAGGTCAGCAATCGCAATCACATAACCAGGGATGCTGCAACCGGTGGTTAAGTGTGAGCTGATTGCCAAGAATCCTAACCTAGTTCTATAGTACAATAGCCAGAATTTCAAGAACAGTAAATACCTTCATTCAGTGCCATAACTTTGAACAATCACTAAATAAATAATCATAATTCAAGGACTACCTGTAAACTAATTAGACTATAGATGACCTAGAGAGGACTCATCAAATCATAACATAATTTCTGCTTTTCCCATTCAAAAACTTCATTGAAACTAAGACTATTCGTTAAAAGTTCAGCTTTGAAACCTTAACAGCAACTTCTTCCTTGCAGTTCTATTGGAAAGGACAGAGGGGGTAGTTTCCCAAGCTTTACACTTCAGATTGAGCATAATATTTCAAATGTAATCAATTCCATCCACCAGAAAGAATTTTTATTAATTTATCAAAGATATATCCAGGATGCTTTATGTACTACTGTAGCAGTTGTTAAAAAAAACATTACTCTGGTTTCCTTTTTTCCTTTAAAAAAATAGGAATGTGAATTTCCAATTTCCAAGCTAGTGAGGCATAACCATATATTATGGGTACAATATATATTTATATAAGAATCTTGCAAAAGGTGCGTAAGCAGGAAAATATACACTAAGCATGAAAGGTTTAAAAAAATTTTTAAAGTTTCCTAGTTGACACCTGATGACTGCATCCATATAGTTTTCTTGGCAACTATACAAAGGTTATTTGATATTGCCATCTTCTAGGAAATATTTCTCAATCTACCCTGCAGATATGAATTTGCAGGAATGCCTCTGGGTGTTATCCAAGCCCATATGACATTAACCAAGATTGAGTAGATACTGCCCCCTGCTGTGGCCCTCTGGGGAAATGTCTTACCTGAGGAATGTGTGTTCAGCACTAGAGCAATGTTCATTAAATTCTACCCTACAGAAATTATTTAGGTTCTTTTCCCTCCAAAAATTCATGCTGTTACCTTTGGAGAGGGGGAAGGCACAAGAGAGTTTGGTTTCTGCAATTGTTAAATATGTGGAAGATTGTAATGTGAACTAGGTCACCAAACCAGTAGATCCTGATCGACAATAATATCATTATGCAGGTGAAAGTTTTTTTAATTAAAAAGTAAACTGCTCTTAGTTTCATTTTCTTGGTCCTTGGTCTAAGACTGTAATAATATCCATATTATTACAGCATGTTAATAATATGCTGCTAATTTCCATTAGCAGCAAAGCAAAAAAGAAAAAACCATAACAGAGTCAACAAGAAAAGAAGTGGGAATTGTGGGAGTTGAATTATGGAAGTCTTAAAATTGCCAAGTTTGGGGATCCCTGATCCAGCCCATTGCATCTTACACTTCCTGATTAAGCAAGTTCTTTACCTCAAGGGCATAGAAGAATCCAGTGAAAGGATTAGACCCCACAGTAATATACTGAGACATAGCAGGAGGATTGTTCTTTATAGCTGCATTAAATCCGCCAATAGTGGAAGCTGTCTTCATCTGATCAAAAGGTGATAAAGTCATGATACCTATATGAGATAATGAAAATAAAGCTCTAAAAAGAAATTTCTCAGATCCTAATATCTGTTCTGGAATTGATCCAAATACTGTATGTTCAATATTTTAAGGATTCCTAACCTATACACCTCCTAACAATCATTATTATGGGAGAAGTCCCAAGGAGAAGAACTGGACCTTCAGCCAATATCAAACTCCGTGCTTTGACTTCAATTTTAGGCATCCTGTTTCTATTCTGAGAAGTGCATTGGCTACCTTCTGAGAGCTGCTGGTATAGAATTTAGAAATGTAGTTTGGGGCACATCAGCAATTCCACCTGGCTTCATACAGTACCTGGGCTAAGGTTTTAGCTCAAAACAGTTTCAAAGCAGGCAGTATTAATTCATCTCCTTTGGTAAAATAGAATTATTTGATAGCATTTGTAGATCTTAATGCTGTCTCAGAGAAGTCTATCTGCAGATTATCAGTCCTTGCTTTAAACTCTCTCCAGTACAATATGCATGATTTCTTTTTAAAAAAGTAATTCATGGTGAATAAGGATAACAATTCAGTAAGGATGATCAATGTAATACTTACCAACACTAACGTGATCAACAATAGTATCCACATCTTGCAAACCCCACTTCTTATAGGCTAGTGGAGGTGGCTGAACATTTTCATTGCCTGCAGCTGTAGCTGGCCAATTGATTAGACATAAATTAGAAAGAATAGTTATTTTTAAAATGTTTAACATGGATTAGTCAACACGTAATGTATTACAAAAATATTTTTAGTTATAAAGAACAGAATAAATTGCACTGTTTATATTGCAGGTGCCCAGTTCTGAAAAATGTTGCTAAGAAAACTGCAAGGACTTGCCTCTGGAATCACCAGGAATCAAGACTGACTTGAAAGCATAAGAAACCTATATTAAAAAAAGAAAAACTACTAAAACTGAAACCCTACATGTAACTTGCTTATGAGTACAGTAAGTCCTGCCAAGCTCAACAGACCTACTTCCATGTAAACATACATACAATTCTAGCTACTATAGCACATTAAAGGAGTGAACAAAATTAAAATCCTTGCTCAACTCCATTTAGCTGATAGTCTTTAGAAATCCACAGGAGTTTTGCAAGGATGTAGGTTGCTATCATAATAGTTAGCTTATACGTTATATATGTATTGGTATGTTTCTTTTTCCCCCCTGCAAACTATCTAGAGATAGTGTGTGAAAATTATTAAGCCCTCTTACTTTTTTAGAAAATGCAGCAATTAATAAGGAATTTATCTAGTTCACGCCAGCACACTCTTCAGGTACTAACATACAAAAAGTGTGAATTAAAAAAATAAATATCCAATGTTGCAAGATTTGGAAGAATTCATTCCTGGTACCTGGCACAATCATATGTGAAAAACTTATAAAGTCAAAAATCTGAAATTTCACACAAGAACACTGAAACCTTATGAGAACATGCATACACGTATATTAAAGCAAGCTTGTATTAAACTTAGGGGTTTTATAACACTAAGGGTTTCACAAGCAGTACATTGCTATGCCCTGAACAAACTGTATGATCGAAAAGTAAAACCATGTCCTTTTACAGCAAGTATTGCAAAGAAAGAAACTATTTTAATAAGGCTGAACATACCCCTGGCTACTTGATTTCGACAAGCCCGGAGAGACTGAAATAAGCTAAAACCGTCAATTGTCACAATTGCTGAAGGATATAGGATGCTCAGTTCCTCATTCTAAATAAAAAGAAAGATACTAATCACTTTGAGGCAAAAACAGTATATATGGAAGTACCCAAATATGCTATCCTGTTTACTATTTCTACAGAAGTACTAAGTCCCCTCCCAGAGAGACAGTCTATGGACATTGCTGCAGCAGCACCAATATCTGACTCTAGCTATTGCTAGAGCACAAATAGCTGCTGGAATTAATATACTGTATTTTTCAGAGTATAAGACACACCTTTCTCCCTCAAAAAAGGCTGAAAATCTGGGTGCGTCTTACACACTGAATACAGCATTTTTTGCCTCCTGAAACCCTTCCCCCTTCACCAAAATGGCCTTGCGTAGCTTGTAGGAGGCTTTTGGAGAGGTCCTGGAGGCTAGGAAGGGCAGAAATGAGCAAAAAAAAACCATTTTTTCCTCAGTTTTGCCTCCCACAGCCCCCAGGAGCACTCTATAAGCTTCCTAAATGATATCCATGCCCTTTTTTTGGGGGGGGGCATTTTTGGAAGGTTTGCAGAGTGCAAAAACTTTTTTTTTTAATTTGCCTTTTCAAAACCTTAGTGCGTCTTATACTCCGAAAAATACATTAAATTTTATACAGCACAATTCTCTAATATTTTAGTGAGGCATAGAATATAAGGTATCACTGATGCTGTCCTTAGCTCAGCAAGCAAATAGTCAATGGAACACTATTGTATATCTCTAGTGTCAACATATTCCAGTGAAACACAGTACAAGAGACAAAATGAAAATCTGTGTATTTAAGGACTATACAGCCTGAGTTTAACCCACAAAATGGGCTGCTAATGCTGAACTATGATTTATATTTGCAAATATAAGCATACCTAGCCATAAATATTTTAAAAGCAAGCTGGACTTCAGAAATATTTACAGATGAGAGAACAGTTCGTTTTGTTACAATTTCAGTACTTTGTGTATCTATTTTTATACCTGTTCTGTTACTCCAGGATGGCGTGGAATCTCATAAGTTCTACATTTCAGCTGCAGAACAGGATCTTCATTTAAAAGCTGTGCCAGAAGTAATACTCCACTCTTTAAAAAAATGAAAACATAGCAACATGCACATTAATAATTTTATAGGAATAAAATTCAAAATATTTTCTGCTACAATTCAGTAAATTAATTATTAATACAAATACATCAAACCCTGTATATGTTTTATAATTGTTTTAGCTTTTTATCTTTATGTGTGTCTTCTTTTGAGCAAGTGGTGGTTATTTTTAATTATTTGTGACATCCATAATCATGTAGAGCCATGATGTGCAGCTCTATAAATAGAATGAATAAATGAACATTGCTTTGAAGGGTGCTGATTGTTCCATTTTGTTTTTTATGTTTCTCACCTCCTTTATGAACTTGAATAGTTACATATATATGCCTGCTATCAAGATACAATTTGTTTATTCGATCAATAACCAGCAACATAAAATAATAAACCAAAATAAACAATTACAATTACAATTAGTATCGACAAGAAATAGCTGCAGTTATATATTGGCAACTGTAAAATAAATCAAATTTGGTATATTCTCAAAGAAGCAATGCAAAATGAGAAGTTGTGGTGCAACCTGACCCATAGAATCGCCAGGAGTTGGACATGACTGAATGGATAACGTCATCATTATTTACCTAGCACTAATAAATCTAATATAATATAACTATACACTAAAAAAATATGCCTTCCAACTGTGAAGATACATCTTTCCATGGTCTTGCATGACTGCTCTCCGCAGATTGTGCATGATTCCAGCTAAAGGCACATTTGGTTTGGGGAGTTTCCAACAAGTGCTATGGGCATATCTTGGTACTCTGAATGACATTTTGCCCTTCAATAGTGAGTCAATGTACACCCTAAATTGGCTTGTTTTTCAAGACTCATTCTCCAAGAAAAAAATCTAAAGGCTAAAAACAAAGCCTTTCCATTACAACTACCAAAGCCTGACAGCACAGAATATACTCTCTACCCCTACAGTGCTCAAGCCATGGCGCAGCTCTTGGGAAGGACCAATGAGATCATGACGAGTTGGCAACATTTTCTTGGGGTAAGAGCTCATATAGTAAGCTCTTAATTGGGTCAGGAGTAAGGTTCTCCAGATTTCCAAGGGAAGATTATTCCAGATAGAGTCTGACAAGTGAAAAATACTGATTCCAATCTTCCTCCTGTTTCCTGACCTTTCAAATCTCTTCAGTACATGTGGACCAGAGAAGTAAATTATATCTGATACAGGTTATCTTGTAGTTAAGCGGTCACCTAGCAACATCATGCCAGAGGCAACTCTATGTGGCTTACATTATTTTATAGGTTAAAACTAGCACTTTCAATTCTGCTAAAAAACTGCCAGGCGGCAGCCATTACAGAGAAGAGCTCAATGCCCCTCAACATTATATGCATTTGGCAGTTCTCACCTACCACAAGGCTGCTGTTGTATTTTGCAATATCCATGGCATTTCCAAAGGCAGCCTCATGTAGAATGCAATACAATAAACTCTAAAGGTGACAATAGCAAACAACCCAGGAAATAGCTGATGTACCTCAGTATAGAAGCGGACATAGCCAGAGGTGAATCCTACAACAATGCAGGTCCAGTCAGGACGGCCTGTGGAGCTCCTGTCTCATATAAAGAACATGGAATAAATTTTATCAAAACTTATTCTCATATAATGCATGCTTTAGACTTAATAAGATAATTTAACTGTTAAGAAAAGTTTGCACTTACCTCTTTTGACTTGCAAGTGGGATACATAATGCACTGGTTACATATTCACTAGAAGCAAAGTATAAAGATATTAATTTGTTCAAGAATATTTCCCCAGCTAAGACATAAAAAAATTTCTGACGTTTTAAAGAGAAAAAATATATATTTAAGCTGCTGTCCAACTACTTGTGACCCAGTTAGTGGGAGTGTGGTCTCCAGAGAATGTGCCCCTCAGGAACTAAAAAGAATGCCTTTAAAAATCTGAATTATAAACGTTTATACACACACCAGCATTCTTATCTGTTCAGTCTTGTCCCTGGCTGCTCCGTTATGATGTGTTTGGTATATACAGTATGCTTTTTAAACCTAGAAGCAGATTAGATTTACAATTTTTCAACATGCCAAATTTGTATAACAGAATGTGCACATCTTTGGCTGCGTGAAAAAGAACTCCAGAGAAGATGTAGGTTCAAAGAAATAGAAACATACAGTACTTTATTTTTAATAATGCTAAATCAATTGTTCCTTTTTCAATAAAGCATGTAAATGGGCAAAATGGTGTATTAACCATAAAACAAACTTAGCATGGATAGTATGAAATGTTTAAAAAAGAAATAGTAATATGGTCTGATAACAAATGCTGAGGGGCACACTGAACAGAGAAGAGTAATTGCACTCCCCAATTGAGAGCAGGAATTGAAACCTTTCTATCATCAGCCAGTCTAGGCAACCTCTGCAGTCTTAACTGAAGATATCCAACCCAACAGATCCATCACTGATAATAATCAGATAATCAGATCCATCACTGATAATAATCAGCATAATCAGATCCTCCACATTATTCCTTCAGGAATACAGTACAGGGTCCACTTCACTTATGGCCTACTATTCCTTTGAGGAAGAGGGACAAGGCACAAAATAAAACTGATGCAGCTGGGGATTCTACAGGAGATTTTTATTTTTTATTTTTTTATTTTTTATTTTTTTAGAAACATACAAAATACCCACACACAAAACTCAGATGAACACATATCTTAAAGATCACTCAAATGAGAGATATAAACGAGACTGGAAAAAATGGATTGACTATATACAAAATAAATACCGGACTAAGAAATTCCAGTTAGCCTATGCTTAAGATCAGAAATGATTTAAACTGTTAAAAGTTAGTTCAGTAAGAAGAAGCTAAGGTCAATGTAGAATGTCATTAATTTCTTTATTTCTTTTTTCTCAATAGATTTTAGACTGTGTTAGTTAAAAATCCATACCGTGTACGGGTTCTGGGAAGTCGGGGGGGGGGGGGAAGGAGGAGGGGGGTTGGGGGGGAGGGAGGGAGGGGCATACAAAAAAAATGTACTTCAATGTTTTAATGATTGACGAATGATGAAATATTTGTGTTTTTTAAAAGAAATAAAACCTTTTGGCAGCACAAAACTCAGATGAACACTACATTTACACAATACAGTACAAACAGGAGCTTCCTGTTTTTTCTAATAGCAATTTCAAATCGATACAATTCTCCATATGTTATTTCCCCTTCTAGTATATTTCATTTGTATTTCTCCATTTTTAACCCTCTTATTTTACTCATCTACTATATTGGGTGATTACCTCTAGTAAATTTAAATTCTCTTGAGTGCGTGTGTGTGTGTGTGTGTGTGTGTGTGTGTGTGTGTGTGTGTGTGTGAGTGAGAGAGAGAGAGAGAGAGAGAGAGAGAGAGAGAGAGAGAGAGAGAGAGAGAGAGAGAGAGAGAGAGAGAATTCTTCTTAACTACTATTTTTGGGCTTTATGAACTTCCTTCATTGATCCTTGTTTCTTTCCTCCATCCACCTACACCATTTATCCCATATCTGGTAATATTTTGTTTCTTCTTTTACCTGGATTTCTTTTGTTAATTTGTCCATTTCGACACAGTCCATAACCTTTCTTATTATTTCATCTTAGCTTGGTATTAATTTATTTTTCCATTTCTGAGCGAAGGCAATCCTCAGCGCCGTAATTATATGTAAAATCAAATACTGGATTTCTTTTTACAGCCCTCTTACTTTTTCTTTTCAAGGGAGTAAGGCAAGATATAGAGAGTAAGACCTGGATGATATATGCCTCTACCCTGTTAAAGAAGGCCATGTGGAGAACTAAATGCAATTGGAGTCCACCTTCCCTCTTTTTTATTACTATTATTATGGTTCATCACATAGTCAGCCAGATTACTTAGACTGGATTTGGCATTTTTTGTCTGCCTATTGAGTCCTTCCGAAGGACCTCCAATAGGCAGAAATGGACATTTGATGGCATTACAGATATCGTTGCAGGATGCAAGCTGTCCCAGTAAACAACTTGCAGCCTCCTAATGTTTTTTTATAAGACTTCACAACTCTGATTATTCTACTACCCAAACCATTCTCAGTATTTGAGGCAGGAAATAGTAAAAAAATAAAGACACACTCTCAATTTAAGTGAAATTTGTCTTATCACCACTCTCTATGGACCTAGGGCAGGGGTCAGCAAACTTAAACATTCAAAGAGCCATTTGGACCCGTTTCCACAGAAAAGAAAACACTGGGAGCCACAAAGGTCCTAACTGAAAGCCCCCCGTTCAATTCTGGAGCTGACCGGAAGTTCAGTTCCCCCACCATAGTGTCTCCTCCCAGTGCGGCGTACTTTTTCCTCTATCTGTCATAACCGAAAGCCATATCAATTATGGAGACAACTGGAAAAACCTCCCCTTGCCATAGAGTCTTCTCCTGGTGCACTGTGCTTCTCTCTCCCCCCCCCTCCCACCACCACCGGAAGCTCCTCTCAAAATTGTGGCACCGACCGGTGACGGAGCCACAGCAGGGAGAAGAAAGAGCCACATGCGGCTCCAGAGCTGCAGTTTGCTGACCCCTGACCTAGGGCCTTCCCAAAATTTCAAGAACAACACCCAGGTAGCAAGAAATTATCCAACTATACTATAGCAATAGCAATAGCAGTAGACTTATATACCGCTTCATAGGCCTTTCAGGCCTCTCTAAGCGGTTTACAGAGAGTCAGCATATTGCCCCCAACAATCTGGGTCCTCATTTTACCCACCTCGGAAGGATGGAAGGCTGAGTCAACCCTGAGCCGGTGAGATTTGAACCGCTGACCTGCTGATCTAGCAGTAGCCTGCAGTGCTGCATTTAACCACTGCGCCACCTTGGCTCTTACTATAGATGATGTGGTATTGGAAAACAGCAAGGTCAAAAGTAGGAGTTCCCAAAACCTTCTCCTTTCCAAGCTTACATTTCTTCAATGCTGCAAGGGCCATTCCAGCCAAGAGAGCCACTCCAGCCAACTGCAAATTGCATTTCTTCTTTCCCCTTTTCATTCTGTTTCCATTTTGCTGAAGAGAAGAGAGAAATTACAAAAGCTCAGTCTAGCACAATACCAATGAAGAAGAAAAATAACAGCTCCCAAAAGAAACCAGCATGGCTGCATAAAGAACTCTCTGACAAATTGAAAGACAAAAAAATTAAGTATAAAAAGTGGAAAGAGGGAGACATAACTAAGGCAGAATATCAGCAAATAGCCCGAGCCTGTAAAGATGAAGTAAGGAAAGCTAAGGCTCACAATGAAGAAAGGCTTGCCACAAAAGTAAAAAATAACAAAAAAAAGCTTCTTCCAACATGTTAAAAACAAGAAAAGGGTTAAGAAAACAATTGGTCCATTGCTAGGAGAAAGTGACAAGAAGGTGACAAGCAACAGGGAGAAAGCAGAACTATTTAACTCATTTTTTGCATCTGTCTTTACACAAAGGGATAAAACAGTCCAACCTATCAAAAACAGCACCACAAAAATCAGATTAGGAACACAAGTTGAAATAGGGAAAATTATGGTAAGTGAGCACCTGTCTACCCTAGATGAGTTCAAATCAACAGGACCGGATGGATTACACCCCAGGGTTCTGAAGGAACTGGCAGACGAGATCTCAGAACCACTGAACTATATCTTTCAGAGATCCTGGAGCACCAGGGAACTGCCAGAGGACTGGAAAAGAGCTGATGTGGTTCCCATCTTCAAAAAATGAAAAAAAAATAGATCCAGGAAACTACAGACCTATTAGCCTGATCTCAATACCAGGAAAGATTCTGGAAAAGATAATCAAGCAATAAATTAGCAAACACCTAGAAGTAAACAAAGTAATAACCAAAAGCCAACATGGGTTTGTCAAAAACAGATCATGGCAGACTAATCTTATTGTATTCTTTGACAAAGTGACAAAATTAGTGGACCAGAGGAATGCCGTCAATATAGTTTACTTGGACTTCAGTAAGGCATTTGATAATATAGAACATAACCTACTACTAGATAGAGTAGAAAAATGTGGGTTGGACAGCATCACCACCAGGTGGAATCGTAATGGGCTGACCAACCGCACGCAACATGTAGTCCTCAATGGAACTGCATTTACATGGAGGGAAGGCTCCAAGGCTCTGTTTTAGGCCCAGTACTCTTCAACATCTTCATCAAGGATTTGGATGATGGAATAAATGGGGAATTCATTAAAACAAAGCCTTGGGACACTCCACTGCATACTTCCATCCATGTAGATGTAGTTCCATTGAGGACTACACTTTGAGTGTGGTTGGTCAGCCAATTAGGAGTGCATCTGGTAATGATACTGTCTAACCCACATTCTTCTACTTTATCTAGTAGTAGGTTATGGTCTACCTTATCAAATGTCTTACTGAAGTCCAAGTAAACTATATCGACGGCATTCCTCTGGTCCACTAATTTTGTCACTTTGTCAAAGAATGCAATAAGATTAGTCTGGCATGATCTGTTTTTGACAAACCCATGTTGACTTTTGGCTATTACGTCTAGGTGTTCACTAATTTGTTGCTTGATTATCTTTTCCAAAATCTTTCCTGGTATTGATGTCAGGCTGATAGGTCTGTAGTTTCCTGGAACTATTTTTTTTTCCTTTTTTGAATGAACTGAATGAATATTTGAAAGATATTAATGAACTACCTGGAATGGCTATAATAAAAGCTCAAGTAGTTTTAGAAATGAATTTGGTAACTTCATCATACCACTATCCAATTAGGTTCAACCAACATCCTTAAAAAGAACCTTACCTGTTTAATTTTTGCATACCTGCTTATAAAAATAGTACTCTATTGTCATTCACTTTCCTGAGGTTATTGTCAATGACTAGAGGTAAACTCCAAAAATGAATTAAAAAAGAAAGAATTATGGACAATGCTTAGGTGAATGACAGATTTCTTTTGCAATTTGGTTTGAGATGGATCATTATAAACAGATGACAAGGAAGTAATTACATTAGTTTTCACTAAAATTCAGTAATGAATTAATTTTATATTTAGTATCTTCCATTTTACATTATAAGAAGCTTAGTTATGGTACAATTTGATGTGTCTAAGCATCTGGTGAAACGGAAGGTTATTCTTAAGCCAAGTTGCTCTATTATTAAAATATATCACAATAAATTTCAATACAAGCCTGGTTGATGTAATTTTTATGTAATAAACATCCTTGTGTTTTTCTCCAATTTGGAATCTTCTCTGCCACGAGAGTAGCTTTTCAAGATAAAAGAGGGATCTGTAAAATTGCCTTTCAGTTGAGAATTCAGTGAGTCATCACAATGACTCCATCCAATTTAATTATTTTAATATCACCATTATAGATACAGATAGCTGAGATTGGGGGAGGACGGACAAAGTTAACATAATCTAAGAGAAGTGAATCTCTTTCTTCAATTATTTACATTACAAATAACAAGATAATCAATTACCAACTTGTGAAGAAGCCCTATCCACTCTAAATCATGAAAACATATGAAACCAATTTTCATCCAAAGAAAACAAGAGGCACAAAGGTAAGAAAGTCATAGGAACCAACATTTTCAAAGAAAATAAAAGCTACTTGAGAAGCAAACGTCTATTTAACCCTAGTACTGGGGTATATATGTATATAGGGTTAAAATGGAATTCAAATTTATTAGCAAAACTTGAGTTAGGGGTGTTGATTATCATATATATGTGATTAAAGTATCAAGAAATGTGGAGGCTTATTATTTGCAATATCACCATACATTTCACAATATACTTATCACACATCAGTTTCAGAGATACCGTATTTTTCGGAATATAAGATGCACCTTTCCACCCCCCTAAAAGAGTGTGGAAATGTTGGTGCGTCTTATATGCCATATACAGCTATTTTTGGCCTCCTGAAGCCCCACCCCCGCATCCCATTTTTGTGATTTTACCTTCCCCAGGCTTCAGCAGGGCTGGGGGGAAGGGAAAGATGCCCCAGTTTTGGTGACAAATGGGCAAAAAAATGGGGGCATTTTTGCCTTCCCCCATCCCCCAGAAGCACTCTGCAGGCTTCAGCAGGGCTGGAGTAAGAGAAAAATGCCCTCATTTTGGAGAACAGGGGCATTTTTGCTTTCCCTGAGCCCTGCTGAAGCCTGCAGAGTGCTCCTGAGGGCTGGGGAGGACAAAAACCTTTTTTCCTGACTTACCTCTTTGAAATATTGGTGCGTCTTTTACACCGATGCATCTTATAGTCCAAAAAATACAATAAGACTGTGAAGCTAGTAGATTGATTTTAATAGAATAGTTGTTATAAAACAATCGTTCTTCATTTATCATGATAAATAGAAACATCAGTGACTAACAAGGTATGTGGTTTTAATCATAACCTATTCTTATTCAGAATACTATTTGTGAATCTCAATTAAAGATATTTACTGGAATATATTTTCAAATACATTAAAAAAAAACACTTACGGACAAAAAACACTGCTTTCTGCTCACGAGCTATTACCATGAGATCATTTGCAGGCGACAAAGATATTACACAGTCCTGAAGCCAGGAACTTGCTTGCGTTTTGGATGCTAAGTCTTCTTCTTCTTCCTATAAATGTTGATTATTGAAGTTGTTACTTTCCTGAGCAAAAAATAGCTATATATAATTTTAAACAGTTACGTATAACAATATTAGCATTTAAGGAATATGCAAGTTAGCAATGTGACTGCAATCTTAATATATGGTTGAAAGCATTTAAACATTATCGAAATTATACATTTGTTTCATTAATTGTAATATTGTTACCTGTCCTGAAATGCCATCAATACAGAGACAAATCACATAATAGAGAGACAAATCACATAATACAGAGGAAAATCACGCAGACAATAATGAATAGCTATATGGCAATCTGTATTCAACCTAAATGTGTGTATTATGCATTACAAATTGATTAATGAACTTCAGTTTTTAATGTATTATTCAAAATGTTTTGACACAGATATCGAGCTTGTTTATAAAAGATATAATTAATATATTAAATAAAGAATAAATAAAAAGGCTTACAGGCTCTTGAGTTTCTGCTTCATCCCAGGAACCCCAATTCTCTTCTTCCCAGTTTGATGATTTACCTAGAATTACAAAACCTAGTTTAGTTTAGCAAATTAGAGCCATTAGTGTCACATGCTAAAATAAAATGCTGCATTGTTCATGAAAATATGATTATTATTTAAATAACAATAATGATTTTAAAATACCAGTAATTCCTAGCAGAAATGCTAAGAATATCTTATCATTACCTAAACCTAGAATATAAGTATGAGAGATAATCTATGCATATTTTTATATTAATAACATAGGTTCAAGTCATGCATTATGGCATGTCAAGCAATTTCCACCTGTTTTAGAAAATGATACAAGCATAAAAAGTTATTTATAACTAAGTTGAAAATAGGGTACGTTTACCTTCGTTTACTAATTCTAAAATCATTTCTAGACTGCAGAAAGGCTGACTGAAATGGATTCAAACAAACGCATTTCTTCCAGGTTCTCTGAAGCTGAACCCTGTCCACCACCTTTCCAAAGAAGGAAAGATGAAAGACTGGATGATAATTGTCCAGGACCATTGACTCCAATGATAACTTCTTGATTACCAAAAGGCCCATGGTTTGATTTGATTTTGATTTTGATTTTATTGAGGATTTATATGCCGCCCTTTTCCCTGAGGGGACTCAGGGCGGCTTACAACAATGAGGGGAAGGGAGTGCAAGACAAGACTTAAAAAGAAAAAATCGTGAATAAAAGAAAATTATCCATAAAAACACAACATTCACTCAACATTCGGGCGGGGTGAGAGTAATCCTATCCCCAGGCCTGACGGGATAGCCAGATCTTGAGGGCTGTGCGGAAGGCCTGGACAGTGGTGAGGGTACGGATCTCCACGGGGAGGTTGTTCCATAGTGTCGGAGCTGCAACTGAGAAGGCTCTCCTCCGCGTAGTCGGCACTGACTGGCGGATGGAATTCGGAGGAGGCCTACTCTGTGCGATCTGATGGGACGCAGGGAGGTAATTGGCAGGAGGCGGTCTCTCAAATAGTCAGATCCACTACCATGGAGCGCTTTATAGGTGGTAAGTAAGACCTTGAAGTGCACCCGATGATCAACAGGTAGCCAGCGCAGCTCACGGAGGATTGGTGTTATATGGGCGAACCGCGGTGCGCCCATGATCACTTGCGCGGCCGCGTTCTGAACTAGCTGAAGTCGCCGGATGCTCTTCAAGGGCAGCCCCATGTAGAGCACATTGCAGTATTCCAGCCTAGAGATCACAAGGGCTCGAGTGACTGTTGTGAGAGCCTCCCGGTTCAGGTAGGGCCGCAACTGGCGCACCAGGCGAACCTGGGCAAATGCCCCCCTGGTCACAGCCGACAAGTGGTGGTCAAAACTCAGCTGTGGATCCAGGAGGACTCCCAAGTTGCGGACCCTGTCTGAGGGGTATAAATTTTGCCCCCCCAGCCTGATTGATGGAACGTTAGCCGAATTTTTGGGAGGAAAACACAACAGCCACTCGGTCTTTTCCGGGTTGAGCACCAGTTTGTTAGCTCTCATCCAGTCTTTAACAGCCTCAAGGCCCCGGTTCATCACGTCCACCGCTTCATTGAGTTGGCACGGGGCGGACAGATACAACTGCGTATCGTCCGCATATTGGTGGTACTTAATCCCGTGCCTCCGAATGATCTCGCCCAGCGGTTTCATGTATATGTTAAATAGCAGGGGGGACAGAACCGAGCCCTGCGGCACCCCATAGGTTAGGGGCCTCGGGGACGATCTCTCCCTCCCCACCAACACCGACTGCGACCTGTCCGAGAGGTAGGAGAACCACTGTAAAACAGTGCCGCCCACCCTCACCTCCCGCAGTCGTCGCAGAAGGATACCATGGTCGATGGTATCGAAAGCCGCTGAGAGGTCGAAGAGAACCAGGATGGACGCATAGCCTCCATCTCTGGCTCTCCAGAGATCATCGGTCAATGCGACCAAAGCGGTTTCAGTGCTGTAACCGGGCCTGAAGCCAGACTGGAAGGGGTCAAGATAGTTAGCTTCCTCCAAGGTACGCTGAAGCTGTAAGGCCACCACCTTCTCAACAACCTTCCCCACAAAGGGGAGGTTGGAGACTGGACGATAGTTGTTAAGAACTGCTGGATCCAAGGACGGTTTCTTCAGGAGGGGCCTCACCACCGCCGCCTTAAGCGCGGTGGGGAGGTGTCCCTCCCGAAGAGAGGCGGTAACAACCGCCTGGATCCAGCCTCGTGTCACCTCTCTGCTGTTGGCAGTCAGCCAAGAGGGACACGGGTCCAGTATACAGGTGGAGGAACTCACAGCTCGCATAGCCTTGTCCACATCCCCAGAGGCAACATCCTGAAACTCAACCCAGAGATGGTCTACCAAGTTATTCCCCTGTGTCCCGGCTGGATCTGCGGGGGTGGAGTCCAGTTCCGATCAGAACCGAGCAACTTTGTCCGCCAAGAACTGACTATATTCCTCAGCCTTACCCTGCAGGAGGTTCCCCGTCTCCCTCCTATTTAGGAGGGAGCGGGTTATCCTGAACAGGGCGGCTGGGCGAGACTCGGCGGACGCTACCAAGGAGGCAATGTGTGATCTTTTGGCGGTTCTCAATGCCCAAATATACTCCTTGGTGCAAGCTGTCAACAGTGCTCGGTTCGATACGGACCTGTCGGACCTCCACAGGTGCTCTAGGCGTCTCCTCCGGCGCTTTATCTCACGGAGCTCCTCGGTAAACCAAGGGGGCCTCCGCGAGCCGCTGACCCGGAGGGGCCGTAGTGGCGCAATTCGGTCCAGAGACTCTGATGCCGCCGAGTGCCAGGCCGCAGCAATAGTCTCCGCCGAACTGTGGGCGAGAGCATCTGGAATGACCCCAAGCTCCGTCTGGAACCTAACAGGGTCCATCAGTCGCCTGGGGCGGAACCACCTGGTCGGTTCCTCCTCCCCACGGTGGGGGTTTGGCCTCCGGAAGTCTAGCCTCAGTAGGTAGTGGTCTGACCACGACAGGGGAATGGTCTCATTTCCCCTCAGACCAAGATCATAACTCCACTGCTCCGAGAGGAATACGAGGTCGAGTGTATGTCCCGCCAAGTGGGTAGGGCCTCGAATTACCTGGGTCAGGCCCATGGCTGTCATGGAGGCCATGAACTCCTGCGCTCCGTCAGAGTGTTCACCGAGCGAAGGCAGATTGAAGTCCCCCAGAACCATTAGTCTAGGGAACTCAATTGCTAGCTCGGCTACTGACTCGAGGAGCGCAGGGAGGGCCGCTGCAACGCAGTTGGGAGGCAGGTACGTTAGCAGCAAACCCGCTTGACCCTTGAGGTCCAACTTCACTAGTAGGGACTCACACCCGGCAAGCTCCGGAGCAGGGATCCTACAAGGAGCTAAAGACTCCCGGACTACAATAGCCACACCGCCACCCCTTCCCTGGGCTCTCGGCTGATGAAGCACCTGAAACCCGTCTGGGCACAGCTCTACGAGGGGGACTCCTCCCTCCGTGCCCAGCCATGTCTCAGTAATACATGCCAGGTCTGCCCCCTCGTCTACAATCAAGTCCCGGACGAGGGGAGCCTTATGAATAACAGACCTGGCATTTAGCGACAGCAGCCTGAGACCAGGGTCCTGATCGCTCACGCCATCTGACCTTGGAGTGGGACTCATAGGGCCGGAAGGAGGGATCTCTGCGATATAGCGAACCCTCCTTCCCCGATAATGGCCAGCCCTAAAGTCCCCGCCATATCTGCCTCTCCCTGTTATGACCGCAATGCTCCGACTCTCTCCCGTGGGCATAATTCCCCCAACCACCCCAATGGCCCCCGCTTGCCCCGCCAAGTCCTCCGAATCAGGCATACTCAGACACTCACACAAGCAGTCCCCACATGGGGCTAATCCTTCACTCAAGGAAATTGAGATAATTGCAAAAACCCAACCATAGGTCACCTGCCAGATAGTTTTACGATAACTGTCCAGGGGAGACCTAGATCTAGCAAGCAGATGGTCAAACTTAGAGGCTAGAAAATTTTGACTGTTCTTCAGGAGACACAGAATTAAATTTGCTCCAGGTAAATCTAAAAGACCTTATTTGGTCAAACTTTAAAAGACTTCATGCAGCTATCAGTACATACAATTTCAACAGAAAACAAAGAATATTTCACTGCCTATCACCACACTGTAATCCCTAACATGAGATGGATTCACTCTTTATCTTTCTCCAATGATGCTCCAAGAATCATCTCCAATTCATTTCCTGGAGCTCCTTAGAGAACTAAGGTGTGTCCTGGGATCAAGTCCCATGCCCAGTTCAGCTGAGGCTATAACTAAGGCCTCAGCTGAACTGCTCATAAGATCCATGTAGCGATCACCAAACTCCTTCTGGAGCCCAACTCCTTCTGGATTTATCAGTCATCTGGAGCAGGGCAACCTAACAGATATCCCCTCTTCATGGTAGGGGTCACCAATGAACCAAAAAGCAATCTGACCATAACAATGGGATAATGGCAAATAACACCATTTAAAATCCGAATATATCTCAACTACCCTGTAACAAAACCCAGATCCAATGTTTAACTCCCAATAGGTGCCAGGCCTAAAATGACATGGGACAGGTCCATGGCTGCCAGGATCTCCTGAGCTGCCTTGGACTTGATGTCACCAGATAGTAAATTGAAGTTCCTCAAAACCAAGAGCCTCAAGATCCCAACTACCAGCAATGGAAATCCAGCAGCTTAAGCAAGGACAAGGTTGTGCAGCAGAGAGAGCAGTACAACTGCAACAATCTGATCTGTTCCATGGAATCCAACTTTAACCAGAGAATTGCACTCATCTGATTATCTGCAGGGCAGAGCCCCTGCAACCTTTTTTTTTATAAGGAAGGTGATAGGAAAGGATACAGAGTTTAAGGGCACTCAAGATGTATGTGGCATTTTGGTTTTTTGTGTACATGGAATTCTAGGACTTTGTCACCATCTGTCAGGCATATCTCCATTCAAAACCAAAGAAAGAAAACTCCCAACTCCATGTTTGTAGAGAAGAGGTACTTTTACTGAGGCTGAAATGATAGCAACAAAAGAAAAGCAAGACCTGAAGCAAAAGGCGTGAAAGTTACATATTGAAAGTTTCCCCAAATCCCTCCACCAAGGACTCAGGCTGAATGTCCAATCCCCATCCCATATGGTGTCATGTGGGGCACATCTTCAGGTGTTTTCACCCATCTGGTATTCCAGGACGGTTAACCTTGACTGGGTATAAACAACTCCAGTAGATCATGAAAGTATCCCTTCCTTTTTTGTTCACACAAACCGTCTTCACTCCAGCTCACTTCCCCACCCAAATGCCATTCTTCCCCCGCCTATGGCAGCCAATACCAAGCAAGCATCAAAGAGGCTAACACTATCTTTTATATAGCAGGCATCAGTAATATTATCTCTCTCTCTTTTTCTCCCTAGTATCTTTTGAGTTAATTTTGACACCTGACTACTTCATAAGAGATTTTCTTGACAACACTGCAAAAGTGGTTTGACACTGTCTTTTTCTGGGATTTTTTAAAATTTCCTTGTTTAGGACAAGCAATTGGCCCAAAGTCACCCACTACTCTTACCCCCCAAAGGAAGACTAGAACTGGGGTCTCTGCTCCTGATCTGGCACCTTAACTAGGCTCTCCTTTATCTCCATTTGCATTCTAATCATTTTATCTATCTCAAGTTAGTTTTTCAATAAGCTTAATGTTCTATGCAAGAAGACTAAAACTGATATGTGCAGTATGTGCAACTGTTTAATTTCAAAATGTGAAATTTTGCAAAACTTCCAGTCTCAAGTACAATACCAGCTCTTTCAGCATTTTGGAAGCATTTCAAACTTAATATTTCAAAACATTTGAAGGTTGGAATGTTAGAAAATACTTAGACAACATATTTCACACCCAGACTGTTTCAAAACAAAACAGCCTTAATATATGTCTTTATAGGAACAGAACCTACTGTTTCATAGAAGAGAAACAGTTGCTCCTAATATACTAAAGTATTCCTTTTAGATTCTCACTGAAGGCAGTTTAATGAACACATCCCCATAGCTGAATGAGTCATTCATCTTTGAACGTGATAACATAACAAATCTGATTATGTAGTGATTTCAATCACTTCATAAACATTATGTTTACATGGAACAACATATTTTCCCTTCAACATTTTTAGACAATTGCAGTATTCATAGAAATTAATGAAGCAAATCTAGAAAGCCTTGCTGATACATTTGTTTTTATGCTGCATAAAGAAACAGATTTAAGGAGGAACATAAACACTATGGCTTTGAAAATAAAAATAAATTGTCCTTTATATTAAGCAACATTAAGTTATAAAGATGGCAGCTCTGAAGATCCAAAGAAAAAATGGCCTTTATAAATCAAAGTTTTGTGCTATTTAGAATATGTACATGTATTCTTAAGATTGAACATCAAACTTTAAGTAACACTAAAATTCCTGCTGGAATTCTTGATGAAAACTACAGCATGCATACATAACACAATTCTACAGATATATATCTGTAGATATTCTGCAGAGATTTTCATAGTTTTTATTTTAGAAATTCACAAGATGAGCTGTACTGCACATCCAATCATAATTTGAACACAATTTTTGATTCACTAAGGTAAAAAGGTAAAGGTGCTAGTCGTTTCCAGCTCTGGTTGTGGTGCTCATCTCCGTTTCAAAGCCAAAGAGCCAACGCTGTCCGAAAAAGTTTCCGTAGTCATGTGGCCAGCATGATTAAACGCCGAAGGCGCACAGAGCGCTGTTACCTTCCAAAAGTGGTCCCTATTTTTCTACTTGCATTTGTACTGCTAGGTTGGCAGAAGCTGGGACAATAACAGGAGCTCACTCCGTTATGCGGCACTAGGGATTCAAACCGCCAAACCACCGACCTTTCTGATCGACAAGCTCAGCATCTTAGCCACTGAGCCACCACGTCCCTTGTTTGATTCACTAGTGTCACCCAAAAGCTACAAAAAGTGAAGAGGAAAATTGCAACAACAGTAATATATTTAAGTATGTTATTCTTAAGCAGTCTTAGGTTTTCTAGGTTTGCTTCATCTATTTTTTTTGTATACTGCAATAATCTTTAAAAAATTTAAAGGAAAATAAGTTGATCCACGTAAATATAATATTTATAAAGTGATTGAAGTAGTATTTCAAACTATCATACTGATTTTGGTAGTATTTGAAATTATCTAACTCCCAAATTATGTAACCTGGATGATTTTCTAAAGCTTCATAACACCAATCATGTCATAGTAATTTAATTCATTAAAACAGCATGAAATTTGCTAAGGAAGTAGCACTGTTCCATATGATGCATAATGGCAAAATTAAACAGTTATTTCAACAGCTTAGTTGCTTTTATTATGTGGGTGTCTCTTCACTGAATATTAAATCTATGTCACAAGTTAAAAATCAACGCCTTTTAAGTTTTTCAAGACATGCCTCTTCATTCTATAAATCATTTCTTTAAAACCAGTTTTAATAATTATTTTCTCTAAAATATTTTTTTTGTCTAACTAAATGTAGGAAAGAAATTATGTAAAGGGCCTCAGAAGGCTGTTTAACTCAGTGTTTTTCAACCTTTTTTGTGCAAAGGCACACTTTTTTCATGAAAAAAATCACGAGGCACACCACCATTAGAAAATGTTAAAAAATTTTAACTCTGTGCCTATATTCAATATAGGCGGGTGTTTTTCCCACGGCACACCTTACACTATGTCACGGCACACTAGTGTGCCGCGGCACAGTGGTTGAAAAACACTGGTTTAACTAACCATTTGGCCATCAGCAGGATAATTCTTGGGATCTCTACTGTGATTCATGTTACACCACTGTTTCACAGCTGCACTGGTTGCCAGTTTTCTTCTGGGTTCAATTCAAAACATTGGTTATCCCCTTTTAAAGTTCTTCACAGCATGGTCCATGCTATCTGAGGAACCATCTCCCTCCAATGGGATTGGCCCACCCCACCAGTGCTGCCAAAAGGGGCATCCTACAAACCATCAGTCAAGGAATTCTGGCCAGTAAAGGCCAGGAGAAAAGCCATTTCTGCCATAACTCTCCTTTGAAACAATATCCTCACCCCCCCAAGGTGAGATCCATACCACCTTTTGATCTTACTAAAGACCTGGCTCTGCCAACTGGACTGGAACTTCAATGAGGATATGTCACCCTAGTGGTGATTAATGAATTAAGATAATATCCCAGTTGCGACCCTACCTGAATCGGGAGGCTCTCACAACAGTCACTCGCGCCCTCGTGACCTCTAGGCTGGAGTACTGCAACGTGCTCTACATGGGGCTGCCCTTGAAGAGCATCCGGCGGTTTCAGCTAGTCCAGAATGCGGCCGCGCGAGTGATTGTGGGCGCACCTCGGTTCGCCCACATAACACCGATCCTCCGCGAGCTGCACTGGCTACCTGTTGATCTCCGTGTGCGCTTCAAGGTGCTTCTTACCACCTATAAAGCCCTTCATGGTAGTGGATCTGGGTACTTGGGAGACCGCCTCCTGCCAATTACCTCCTCGAGACCCATTAGATCGCACAGATTAGGCCTCCTCCAAGTGCCATCTACCAGCCAGTGCCGGCTGGCCACTACGCGGAGGAGAGCCTTTTCAGTAACAGCTCCGACCCTTTGGAACGATCTCCCCGTGGAGATTCGTACCCTCACCACCCTTCAGACCTTCTGCACAGCCCTCAAGAACTGGCTATCCCGTCAGGCCTGGGGGTAAAGATTTGCCCCCACCCGAATGCTGAATGAATGTTGTTTATTCTTTTACTTACGTGTTATGTTATATGTTACTGTATGTATTCCCCCTCCCGTATAAGTTGTTAGCCGCCCTGAGTCCCCTCAGGGAAAAGGGCGGCCTATAAATAAACTTATTCCTATTCCTATTCCCACCTCTTCCCCATGTAGCTAGTTTCCCTCCTTCTCATCTTAATTTTAAACCAACTTTAGTATTATTATTATTATTTTAACATTTTAAATTTTAAACTTGTTTTTATATTGTCAGCAGCCTAGAGCCCCCCCCCCTTTGAGGCTAGATAGATAGCATACATATTTACTAAATAAATGAAAAAAAATCTCCCAAAATCTAGAAAAAGTAAATTTTGGGGTGCAGGGAGAAGTAAGCAAGATAAATAAATTTGAAAATCAGCTGGATTTAGGAAAATGTTCCCCAATATTGTATATCCATATGAAAGAGGAAGTTGGGCAGCTTCTCAAAAGGTTGTCAATTCATCATTCTAAGCCTCCCTCCTACTATTGTTTTGGCCATGGTGGAGCAGAGCTGTTCTGAATTGGTTAAAAAGACTTGCAGAAGCTATTCTCCACACACTTTCCCTAAATTAAATACCAATTTCCATACGTAAGAAAACAAATAATTACTAGTGGGATGAATCTTACTACTAGAACTATGTTTACAGTCACTGGCAATATTTTCACTCAGAAAGCAAGCCATAAAACACAAACACAATCATCTGGCTATCACAAATTAGGTAGTCATGTTTCCTCCATTTAAGGAAACTGCAGAGATCAGTATATCTGAAGTGCAACAGAAGAGCCTCATCAATATTATCCCACATCTTCTTTTTCTCCAATTCACCTGCTTCATAGCATGTTTATAAATAGATCTCTTGATTTTTAGTCCATGTTATATTTCACAAAACTCTGTTAGACATATGAAGAAAAAAGAATCCACATGAAATGAAAAATAAATGTCAGGTGTTCATCATCTCCATGCCATATTAATAAGCATGACATAGCAAATGAGTGAAAGATTTCTACTCATACTACTCATGACCAACTTCTCAAAACCAAGCTGCTACCCACCAATATATGCACTTGTAGTTGCACAGGGTAAGACATGAGAATACTGTATTATGCATATGGTTCATGACAAATTAATTAATGGAATAAAAAAGAGCATAAATAACTACACTACATAATATATTTTTTCCAGAAAGGGTAAACTGCAACATGGACTGCATTTTGTTTGCTGAGAACTCTCCAAATTGGTGGTAGTTCATGGGAAATTATATAACCATTGAACCTTGTGATCTCCTGTTTTGGTTAACCATCACTGAATATAAATTATGACTGTTTACCTAAGGCTGGTTACTAGAGAGCAACAGTGAACTTCTTAGCTAATAGAACAATCCTCTTTAGATGTTCCTGTGTTAGCAAAGAATTAGGTCAATTACAACAGAAGTACAAATAAATTATTTCTGTTTCTAATTTAAGATTTATGAAAGACTTGTTGATTTCTTCCTGAATTTGATTATTTCTAATTATTATATACACTGCTTACATTACCTAAAACAAAATTAGTTTTGTTACGTATAGTAGCTCATTAGCCCATTTACCTTGGCTAGTTTGTAATGTCTAAAGCAGTGTTTCTCAAACTTGGCAACTTTAATATGTGTGGATTCCCAGAATTGTGGATGTGAAGAATTTAACTACCACGCAGGCTGGGGAATCCTGGGAGTTGAAGCCCACACATTTTAAAATTGCCAGGTTTGAGAAGTACTGGACTATAAAAGTTTGCCATTCTAAAATCACTATTCACTATTAACTTTGCTAGTTTATTGTGACATATAAAACTGGCATGGTTTAATTATTTAATTAATGTCATCTCAAAATCTAGACTTACTCAAACTTCTGTAACAGATCTTTTGACACATATGTGGCATTTGAGCTACACAAAAAGTTTGCTAAGAGAAAATAAACTATGAAGTCTTTGGTGCCTCCTGAACTTAGTAGTTTGCTTGCAGATGTTTCATTACCTGATTAGGAAACATCATCAGTGTTGGTAATATGATCAGCATTGTCACATAGTGTCAGGTAATGAAATGTCTGCAAGCAAACAACTAACCAGCAAGGACTCCACAGTTCAACCCTAAGTTATATTATATTCTGTTCTGTTAGAAAATAAACTATCTACAGTATCCATGCTCTCATCAACAGCTTCTAGGTCTATGTGACTCTTGTGTAGGTCCCTTCGAGTCAGTACTTTTTACTCCTGGCAACTGCCTGGTCAAGTTCTGGCAGTTTTCTTGGCAAGATTTCAGAAGTGGAAGTCATTGTCTGATTCCCTAGGGCTGAGAAGGAGTGGCTGGCCTAAGGTCACCCAGTTGGCTTTGCTCCTAAAGCAATACTGTAATTCCCAATCATCCATTTTTTAGCCTGATGCCTTAACCACTACACCAAAGTGGCTCTCTAAACTTTATTTTTTGTTCATTTTACTTAAGGTATTTTAACACAAATGTTGCCATTCAGAGTGTTCTATTCTATTGTGGAAATGCTGTCTCTGATTTCAAAAATCATTATGTCAGGTCTAGTAAGCCTGGTGTTGGATGTTTTTAATTAAAACACTGATCAGACTCAGCCAGCACCTGCAAGATCCACAATAAGTGTCCAAATCGTAACCAGGGTACTGAATAACCAGTCGGCCCTAAAAGTAGTAGGTTCTTTTATAAAGCTGTCCAATGTTAATATAGTGACAGATTGCTGCAGACGCCATCCACAAGGGCTGATCCTGAATCAAAAATAGGAAACTCGGTACACAAGTGGTTCCTTATCAGTTACCTGGTGCATATGGGCGGAGGGAAAGGGGGAAAATACATGGGCTACCTACTGCAGTCAAAAATAAAAAGATTAAGTTGAAGGGATGACGACCCCAACTCTACTTATACTTCTTACATGCAAACCTGGAGCTAAAAGAAGTGGAAGGATGGATGAAGGCAAGTCCCTTGCTGGCACTGCGGACAGAGGATACAGTGCAAATTACCGTCGCGCCACTGCTATCCTCTCAACCCCGACCCATCTCCTCCCACTCGGACCCGGGGCTCGAGGCTCACCACCGCATTCCTTGGCGCCCCACGGTTCCCCCGCGCCGCTCTGCCGCAGATGAGAGCACAGGAAATCCCGCGCCGACTCCAGGTCCTGGAAGCTGCAGAAAGGCACGAGAGCGCAGGCCATGGCGTCGCCCGGGTTTTCCGCGGCCGAAGCCCCTCAGGCTGCCCCCCCAACCCCGCCGAGTCGCGAGCTGGACTGCCAACCCCACCCGGAAGCGGTCAAAGGCTCTGCAGACGCTACCACGCAGGCGCCGAGCAGAACCAGGAAAGGGAGGAGAACCAAACCGGAATCCCAGGGCTTGTCCACGTGGTTGGGGAGAGGAGCGATGTTTTCGGGCTGCGGGGCTTCGCTCGGAGTCGGCGGGGTGGATTGAGAAGAGGGGAAGGCTAAAGCCTTCCTTGAGGCGTTCTTCTTTAGCAGCTTCTTAAGGACGACGGTAGATTTGCCCGACAGGCTTAACGCACACCTCGACAGCTATTCAGTGGACACAGATTTTCAGGTTTCTGGGACACCCGGACAGCTGTGAGTTGTCCTCACGGGCTGGCCTTGCGAAAGGGATCTAGTCCTGACTGTCTTCGTTGGAAGGGAGTTGCAGGCAGATTAAGGAGGGGGCACGTGCTTTAGATCCAACAGATTCCCTGTTCCAGTCCAGAGAATACGCTGTGTTTTAGCGTAGACACAAAGTAAAAGATCCCATTTAGGGCGAGGCACGAAAGGAGAGATATATTTTATTCCAAAGCCAAAATAAGCCATAAGTTTTATTGAGCTGTTTCTGCTTGATCGGCAGAAACCAAACCTGAAGTCGAAGAGATTCCCAGAGTGATTTTATAGTGTGAGCAAAGACTGGTATACAGCATCCCACTTCCCTCTCCCAGTACGTCAAATCCAACTGGCTGGGTGATCCCAGATTTCCTGTGCTTTCTTTCAGCTGCCACTTCCAGGGATCCAGGCCTTTTCTCTCTTTCTTTATTGCTTCTCTCCATTATACCAGTACTGAACAGCACTGCTGATTCTACAGGGAGCATTCGAATATGTGTGTTTCAGCTCAGGAACGACAGCTGCACCACACACAGAACAGGTGCCACATTCCTAGTATAGAGGTTCCATTTGATTCACTTGTGATAAGCTGTGAAATATGTTTCTTTTGGGTGAGCAAAACTTTTAAACAATAATTTTAGTGTGAATCCAGTTAAAAGTGTTTACTATGTGAGCCTATGTGAGTCAGTTGTGGTTTGTTAAACTTTATTTAAACAAACCATGTATTAGTACAATGTATGAGGCTAGCAAGAAGGAAATGCTTCTCTCCACCAACTGTTAAGTTGGGGACAAGCATTTTTTACTCGCTTCAGCATCCAACCTCCGATTCTGGGCAGGAATTCCCTTCTGTGGATGCAAACTAAGATAAATATGCTGTACATATTTATTGTACAATAACTGAACAGTGCTACAAGAAAACAGTTACACTGTGATGTATTTTCAGCTGGTGATCCACCGAAATACCAGTTTGTTATTTTTCATATGCTGATGCTATGGTTTCACCCACTGCCTATTGAATGGATTTACCTATACATTGAGTAAATAAATAAATTTTACTTATGCCTTTGTTCTTTTCTACCCAAATTAATAACTGCATTCCTTCTTTCTTAATCCATCTTATTTCTACCCATTTCCAACTACTGAAAATCCTTCTGAATACGGATACTGTCCTCAGTTGGTTATACCTCTATCTTTGTATGACCTCCCAATTTGATAATCATGTTTACTAACCTTTATCCAAGGCATTTATAAATAGTTGAACCATACTAATACAAGAACAGATCACTGCAGTATACAATTGAACAATTCCTTTCAGCTTGATACAGAGCCATTGACATATACCACTTAGTATAATTTAGTACAATTATTTGGTAGTAGCATAGTCTAATGGTAGCGTCATTTAGTTTATATTTTCTATTTTCTGTGCTAGAATCTCATGGGAGACTCACTACCATTTTGTCCATTGCTTTCCTGTGCTCAATTATTCTGTCAAAAAAAAGGAGATCAGATGGTTTGAAGCCACATCATGATTTATCTATGTTGGCTTCTTCCAAGTATGCATTTTCTTCTAAATGCTCACTGACTGACTGCTTAATGTGATCTGTGGTCACTCAGATCCTCTTTTTTTCTCCTGTTGGAAGAAAATTCTGGGTCCAAATCTATGGTAGCTGGACTCCCCCGGCTTCTCTTTCTCTCGCAGCCAGCTTTTTTGGACCTATTTTGGATTTTAAAAATGGCCTGTTTGGGGGGCGTTTTTTGGCCTTTTTCAGGCCGTTTTCAGGTTGTTTTCCAGGCCAATTTTTGGAGGGCCATTTTCAGGCTGTTTTACAAGCTGGTTTTCAGGTCGATTTTGATCAGAAAAACGGCCTGAAAACAACCCTGAAAATGGGCAGGGGCAGGGCCAGCCAGTGGTCCAATTTTCCGATTCTCCAAACCATGCAGAATCGGAACAACCGGTTTGGGCGAACGGTCTAAACCAGCAGCAGCCAACCTCTGGAAGTAATGGACATTGATGTAAAGCATGTTAGATGTGTAAATTTAGATTCTCTTGCCCTGGAAGCGTGAGAAGTCAAAAATAGGGTTTAATCACAAGATACATTAGATGTTCAGATCTTCCTAGGTACGGTGTTGTATGAGGGGTCTTGCACAATATTGTGATTTAAGAGATTTCTTTACCTTGAAGGGATTTTGCTTCTTGGCTCGCTTTCTGTGGAGATGTGCTTTTGTCTTCTTTAGCCTCCGTAAGATGGAAGACTTTTTAGGCATCTTCTACAACTTTGTGGGTTAGAAGAAGCTTTTTGCCTGTGAATGGAGGTGACCCAGTTTGCAAGTGGTTTTTCTTTTTCTTATTTCCATTTCAAAAATATTTCTCTGGCACTATTCTTACCTTCAGTGGTTTTCAGTAACTCGGAAAGGGACTCCCAAATGACATCAGCAACCTCTTTCAAGAGTCTTGGATGCAGTTCTTGGGTTGAAAGTAGATATAAGTCCATTGTCCCTTTATCAGGGCTTCATTTCTGAGGAAGTCTGCCCATATAGCACAATAACATCTGCATTCAAGTTTTCTGTTCCAGCTCATTGGACAGAGTGGAACTAATTATCAAAAGAGGTGGAGGGGTCTCTTTCATTAGATATTCAGAAAACTAGATAACTAATTTTTGGGATGCTTTAATTTAGAATTCTTGCATTAGGGGTTTAGACTCAAAGGACTATTTAATTCAAAAGCATGAATTCAAAATATAAGGGGGAAAACTGGATGGGGGAATAAAGTAGTAAGATATGGAGTGGCTCTTAAGATGTCCCGCAGATACTTCCTTGCCTTCATACTATTACAGTAGGTTTTAAAAATACCATCGTGAGAAAAATTGGATGAAATAAAAGGGGAAGAGGTTTGAGAACTCTAGAGAGTTCTGCATTCACTTATTTGTCTTCAGGAATTTGCTTTCAGAAAATCCTCTGATAATAAGACTCCCCAGGCCATTCCCATACACAAAAAAATGAAAAATTGTTAAAGTGATGACCTAGAAGCAAAATAAAGATATCTCTTTCACAGAGAATTTAATATAGTGTGTGATCTAAAATAGACCCCAGAATTGTCAAAATTCTTTTGTAAAGTTTACTGAAAAATAAATGTTACTTTTGTACAGGCTTTTCTAATGTTAATTAATAGCTTCATTGCAATCCTATTGCTTCTTGTCATTTATGATTCCAAATAGCAGTTAAATACTTTCTCTTATTTACTCTTAGGGTAGTCTTCCTGAATTGCCCCAGTGTGAATTTTTGCTTAATGGAAAGTTAATTACTGGTTCCTGTACATGTATTTTTCTTTCCTTTCTTTAGCAAAATGGCTGTTCTTGCTGTAATAGCAAAAAAAAATGGGAAAAAATGGGGAAAAAAATCATAGTGAAGAATTTCACTATGGGCAGCACTAGAGTTCACTATGGGCAGCACTAGAGTTATTAAGGCATGCTGTTACTAATATTTGATTTTTTAGCAGCAAGAACAATTAAAACATCAGGATATGTAAACAGGAAGTATCCAGTAAAAGGCAAAAGGGACTAAATGTTTCACAAGCCAGCAACTGCTCATGCCCCCCCCCCCTTCAAAATCTCCAAATGGTTTTCAGATGGGACTGGGGTACACTAATGAGAGGATGAGGGAAACCTGAATTGCAATGGCATCTAAGTTTCTCAAAAGAAATGAACAAAGCAGTGGTTAGGAAATCTAGGTGGAAAATGTAGTATGACAATTGACAGCTGTCATAGCCAAGTCAGTGAATGCATCTACACGACTTGGATGCTCTTTGGCTCCTATCCCCAGTTATTGCAATACCTGGTTGGGGAATTCTGGGAGTTGAAAACACACATCTTAAAGTTGCCAATTGTTCTGATCTAGGCTTCCCAAGAACATGAAGCAAACTCCTTATCCTGACAAAAAACCCTTTTATTAATTTACTGTGAATTTGTCATTCACATCGAGCAAAGTCTTTCAAAGGAAGATTTACAGTCACAGACCTTATCTGGCTTGGACAGTGACGTGCGGTGAGATTTATGGCTGGTGAGGCAGTCTTCTCCCCCAACATCCCACTGTCTAAAGCGCTTTCTTTCTTCCGCCCGCCTGAGTTCTGACAGGCGGGCGAAAGAAAGCGCCAGCCCGTTGCTGGCTTTCTTTTGCTCGCCGCTATGTCCGACATAGAGGTGGGCAAAAGAAAGCCAGCGGTGGGCTGGCGCTTTCTTTTGCCCAGAGACTGCAGCCCGCCTGAGCTTCCTGCCTCTGGGCAAAAGAAAGAAAGCGGCAGCCCGCCAGCAGAGGCAAGTAAAAGACCCACCTCTGCTGGCGGGCTGCCCTGGACACAGAGAAAGAAAGCTGGCGGGCTGCCCTCTCAAATTGAGAGAGAGTTTGTTGGAAGAAACAAACACACACGCGCACACACACACACACAAATTACTTACAAATTACATTAATCTTGAATTCCTCCCCCTCTCTCCGACCCACATACCTTTTCCAGATGTTTCACAATCACAGAGGATTTCAACTCTGCTCTTGCTCTGCCATCATGGAAATGTAAAAATGTAAAAGGCAAAAGGTAAGAGCTGCTGAGGTCAGGCTGGGCTAGCTGCTGCCAGAGTCCCCAATGGATGACTCTGCTTAACTGTTTAAAAAAGCCTCTTAAAAAACACCCTCTACAGGAGGAGGCAAGAGAACCACGTGCCTCATATACATAAGGACTTTTTCGGCTTTTAAGCCTTGCTTAACTTGCTCGAGTGATGATAAAGTCAGACTAAATGAGGCACGTGGTTCTCCCACCTCCTCCTGTAGAGGGCACTTTTTAAGAGGCTTTTTTTAAACAGTTAAGCAATAAGCAGTCTCATCCACTGTGACTCTGGCAGCAACTACCTCAGCCTTTTTCCTTTTACATTTTTTTTTCTTTTCATGATGACAGTGGTGAGGCTCTGCCTCCCCTGACTGCACGTCATTGGGCTTGGAGAGCTGCCAGGCCGGTACCTGCAAAACCTGGCAAGGAGACTTGGAGATTCACAAACCAATTTAAGCGAATTAATTGTCTCCTGCAAACTCCACTCCCCTTTCACTCCCCTTTTATTTCCTCTGGGAGGGGCCATTCATCTTCTACCTGTGGTCTTACTCCCAAGTCAACCCGTTCTTTAGCTGGGAACAGGCTCCAGCTGTTCATCTGCCTCACTGATGTCTGACTCTGAAGGCAGCTGATAACTGGCATACTGGCTCCCTCTACCTCTAACACAGACCCCTCATCAGAGCCTTCCCCAGACTCCAGGACTGGCACATGTTCCTCCCCAACCTCCGCATTGTCCAAATCTTCTGCTGGCCGCTAGCGGGCCACAACACCAATGTTGAGAAATACTGGTCTGGCTCCTAAGAGATTACCATCTGCATCTTCCCGGTTCTAAGAATCCACTCTTTTCCATTGTCTGGCTTTTCTTTGTTCTAGCAGAGGACCATTTTTTTATTTATTTCCTTTAATTTCAAAATCTATCCTACTCCAATCAAATGACTCTCTTTAGCTTGCCCAGAATACAAAACAAGTTAACTTTTTAAAGCCAGTTATAATGATTAATTAATAACTGAATAATTGGTTAAAATGATAAACATAATGGTCTCTGCAGGATAAACCCCAGCCATCAAGAATATTATCAACAAACACTAAGATGTGGATTTAAAAAAATGAAAAATAATGCACTATACAAACTCAGTAGAATGCAGCCTACAATAGTTCTGTATTTAAAAACTGGCAAGGAGGGAAGTTAGATTGATCTCTGTTGGGAGAATGCTCCGAATGACTTGTTCTGCAAAAAGCAGCACCTGGAATTTCAGCCCCTCCAATGTTTCGGAAATGTGGAACTGTTAAGTAGCTTCTGATGGAATGCTGTGGCTCAGTGCTAAGACGCTGAGCTTGTTGATCAGAAAGGTCGGCAGTTTGACGGTTTGAATCCCTAGCACTGTGTAACAGAGTGAGCACCATGTAACGGAGTGAGCTCCCATTACTTGTCCCAGCTTCAAAAGCATGTAAAAATGCAAGTAGAAAAATAGAAACCACCTTTGGTGGGAAGGTAACAGTGTTCCGTGTGCCTTTGACACTTAGTCATGCCTAAACTCTTTACTAAAAATCTACTCTTGATTTTCCCCTAGTTAGTTGTTCAATTCTACTTTTGCTATCTTCTAGTCCTTCTTTCATTTAATGAGATGTATGCTAAAATTACTAAAGGCAAATATGATGCAGTGGTTAAGGCATCAGGCTACAAACTGGGAGACTGTGAGTTCTAGACCCGCCTTAGACACAAAGCCAGCTGAGTGACCTTTAGCCCCAGGAAGGAGACAGTAGCAAACCACTTCTGAAAAAACTTTCCAACAAATTGCAGAACTTTGTCCAGGCAGTCTCTAAGAATCAGACCCAATTTGGAAGAAAAAAATGTTCATATCCATGTTCTGAAAAATGCATCTGAAGAAAAGAGACTTCTACTCTAAATACTGTCACAAAATACCATTCAATTTTTATTCCATATTTTCTCATTCCATTGTTTTATGGTACATCTGCACAACATGGATTCTAGCAAGTGATAAACATAGAAAATTTAAAAATTGTTTAAAACAAATCCAACAAATTAATAATGACAGCCACAAATCACGTGAGAAATTAAACAAGCTATAGTGAATAACGTTTTTAAAAGTTTATTTTAAAGTCATATAAAAGGATTTTTATGATCTCCTGGGGCAAATGCTCCATAAGCTATCATTGAAAAGTGTCTATAGCATCCATCAAATTGATAGATACTGGCAATAGCTCAGAAAGTGCATGATCATATTCACACAGATATTCTTGACTGAATCAACCAGACGGACACAATAGCATTAGGGGAACAGAAAATATTTTCTATGGCAATGTTTCTCAACCTTAGCTACTTTAAGATGTGTGGACATCTACTCCTAGAATTCTCCATGCTTGAACTCCACACATCTTAAAGTTGCCAAGGTTGAAAAACACTTCATGTGGTGCATAGATTCCTTGTGTAGCACTGCATCAAACTGAGTTTTTAGCTGTTTCTAAATTATAAAAAGAAACTAAGATTGTGGAACATCAGAGGACCATGCTCCAGAAGACTATTTTTGGGAGCAATGGTTCATAACATTTTTTTTCATTTTGGAAGTTATTAAGCTAACCTTTCTAAATTAGCATAGCAAGAATACTAGCAGTCTACAAAAAAAAATACTGCTGGATGTTGGTGAAAGGATGGGACGTTTCTTCTCTCTGCTAACATTTCTATCTAACTCTCCTGCATTTCTATACTTCCTACAAATGGGTGATGGGGAAATTCTTTAATTCTATAAAATTTGTAACTTAAAATAAGTAGCTTGAACATATTGCATGACCCAGCCATAGATATCTGTCCAAAAAAGTACATGGGGTTTGTTGTTTATACAGTAGCCTGCATAGTAAACAACTTATTAGAGAAAAAATCTGCAGCCAGGAGGTGTTCTTGACCCTCTCTTTCTAAAGCAGATCTTGTACCAGTAAAGCTCAGGATGATCAGAGCTAGAGCTAAAAACTGTCAGTGCATTTATTAGCCATCAAGAACTGCAAAGAAAAATAATTTTGCCTGATGTGCTGCTGTTGTTATTTTCAGCAATGACAGAAAAAAATATGCTTTGCAGAATTCTTAGTATCCAGTAGGCTTATAGATCTTCACCTAACATTTTCTTCAGACTTGTTTAAAAAAATGTCATGTAGTTTTAAATATTCCTTGATGTGTAAAAATATTTTATTTCTTGATCTGTTGTATTTTTCCCTTAAGTCACCGTGCAATCACTGATAAAAGGCAAATAGATAAATAACACAGTGTTTGAGATAATAGCAAATTTACTACATACCGTACATTTTCATGTTACAGTGTGCTTCATTAATTTCACTCAGTATTTATATAATACATATTCCATATGTATTTTGCTATTTGGCAAAGGAAAATGAGATCTGCCTCTTTGTTCCATCTATCAATCACAACTGCCATCTTTGGTCTTTTAGCTTTATTTATTTATCTATTTATTTATTTTATTGTAATTTATTTTATTGTCAGCTCCTTGTCTATCTATGCTGAATGCAGCAATAGAGTCCTGCTAAAGCCAGTATCAATCAATCAGATTAGAGCTGTGAGGGACCTTGGAGGCCTTCTAGTCCCTCTAGTACAGTGTTTTTCAACCACTGTGCCGCGGCACACTAGTGTGCCGTGACATAGTGTAAGGTGTGCCGTGGGAAAAACACCCGCCTATAGTCAATATAGGCACAGAGTTAAAAAAAATTTAACATTTTCTAATGGTGGTGTGCCTCGTGATTTTTTTCATGAAAAAAGTGTGCCTTTGCACAAAAAAGGTTGAAAAACACTGCTCTAGTAAAACCCCTGCTCAAGCAGGAGATCTTATACCATTTCAGACAGGTGGCTGTCCTATCTTTTCTTTTAAATCTCCAACTCCTGAACCTACAACTCCTGAAGGCAAGCTGTTCCACTGGTTAATTGTTCTTGCTGTTAGGAAGTTTCTCCTTAATTCCAGGTTGCTTCTCTCCTTGGTCAGGTTCCATCCATTGTTTCTTGTCTTGCCTTCCAATGCTTTGGAGAATAGGTTGTCCTCCTCTTCTCTGTGGCAGCCCTCAAATACTGGAATACTGCTATCATGTCACCCCTATTTCTTCTTTTCTCTAAACTAGCCATACCCAGTTCCCGCAACTGTTCTTCATATGTTTTTGTCGCCATGCCTTTAATCTTCGTAGTTGCTCTTCTTTGCACTTTTTCCAAAGTCTCAACATCTTTTTTGTAATGTGGTAACCAAAACTGGGTCAGTATTCCAGGTGTGGTCTTGCTAAGAATTTACCAAGTGGTGGTAGTACTTCATGTGATTTTGATTGTATGCATGATTCTATGCATGTATGTATAAAATGTATGTATTCTACGCATGTATGTATAGAATATAGGTATTCTATGCATATATATTTATTGTCTCCAGTGCCACTCAGCCAGGATTGCAAAAATTGCAGGACAAGGATCGGCTATGCATGTCTTTATAAATTAAACAAATAATGCCTTATAAGCTTATAGATTTCTAGACTGAACCATTATCCAGATCTAAATATAATTTCCTCTTATGTAGATCGTTACAAAAGAATCTTACAGAGAATTTCTACAGTGTTAGGTGACTCACTGATATTGCTGAATTACCATCCCAGTCATTGTACAACACTTTTTATACCATTTGTGTTCTCAGGTTTTCCTCCCTTGGTAACTAACGTCATTGATGCCTTTTAGAAACCTTAGTCTGACATTATTCTGTGACAGGCATTTTCAACTGTGTCTCAAGCTGTTTATTATTTTTCTTTATATAAAATGGAGTGAGCCATTTCTATGACAACCAAAGTAATATTTTTATCTTTTGTGTTCTTACCATAATTTCATATATTTTTACCAATTCACATTTTTGTTATTATTTTCTTTATATAATGAATCTCTTTTAAAAGGGTGAGGAAATCCTAACGGTATTTTACAATACATTTCCAAACATCTCCACTCAGCGTGAGCCATAATGATTTTATTAAAATTTATTCCCAAGGAAATGTGTATATGATTGCAACTTTGATTTAAAACAAACCACAAGTTTTAAAATAGCATTTTATTTACAATGCAATCATCTGTAAAGAGATCAATGGAATTAATGCTTCTTCTAACATCACCCAAAAATCTGCTGGGCACTGACCATTCAAGACTACTTATCCAGAAGATGATTTCACACTTTATATGTAAGCACTTTCCTTGGGAAAAAGGCCTCACTTCTAGGCAGTACACATTTTTCTCACAGCTACCAGAAAGTTCACATAGTTTGCAGACATTTATCTTCTATTTCACCAAAAGCAATTTAAGGGGAGATGTTCTTTTATAAGTACATAAAAATTGTTGAAAATTACAACTTTGATTTCAAATTTCTAACTGTTATTATTCCTAAAGGCTAAAACGTAAGAAGGCTTTGTCACTCATGTTTAACTGTTACAGTTCTTCTTGTTCCCTGCTGAATATGATGGAACATATACACCAAGAAGTCTTGATGTCATCAGAGTAGGCTACAGTGTGGAAAACTTTAACATTTAATGAAATTACTAGAGAAATAGATTAAGGAACAAACTTGGTTTTCACTGAGCCGAGGTGGCGCAGTGGTTAAATGCAGTACTGCAGACTACTTCAGCTGACTGCAGTTCTGCAGTTCGGCTGTTCAAATCTCACCGGCTCAAGGTTGACTCAGCCTTCCATCCTTCCGAGGTGGGTAAAATGAGGATCCAGACTGTGGGGGCAATATGCTGACTCTGTAAACCGCTTAGAGAGGGCTGAAAGCCCTATGAAGCGGTATATAAGTCTAACTGCTACTACTACTACTACCAGTTGTTCTTTTTAGATTCCAAGTGACAGCCTTCCACATGCAGTGGTCATTAACAGAAGTGCCTATATAAATACCGGCTTCTACAATGCTTTGATCAATCGAAGCTTTCACATGTTGTGGTGGTGCAGTAGTTAAAATGTGGTATTGCAGGCTAATTCTGCTGACCATCAGGATTCTAACCTCACAGGCTCAAGGTTGACTTGGCCTTCCATCCTTCCACAGTCAGTAAAATGAGGACTCAGATTTTTGGGAGAAATATGCTGATTCTGTAAAGTGTTTAGGACTGTATAGCACTGTGAAATGGTGTATAAGTCTAGGTGCTATTGCTATTTCACTTTTTAACAAGACAGAGACATAGTAGACAAGGTCACCAGCCCTGATGATACCTATGCCATGTGCAACATTCCCTGCTAATGATAAAAGCATGATGCCACAATTTTGCCACAGTTGAGCTCTAATCCAGTTAGCAATAGCAATAGCAGTTAGACTTATATACCGCTTCATAGGGCTTTCAGCCCTCTCTAAGCAGTTTACAGAGTCAGCATATCGCCCCCACAATCTGGGTCCTCATTTCACCCACCTCGGAAGGATGGAAGGCTGAATCAACCTCGAGCCGGTGAGATTTGAACCGCTGAACTGAGATAACAGTCAGCTGAAGTGGCCTGCAGTACTGCACCCTAACCACTGCGCCACCTCGGCTCTTTTTAACCTTTTTGAATAATAAAACCAGTACAGCTATGTGGCTTTGGTGCTTTATGCCTAGTTGCCAGATTTTGTATCAGTCAAAGTTTCTGGATGAGTTCCAAGAATAACTTTATCAAGACTGCACTGCAGTTATCTTAACTTGATCGAAGCCTGGCCTGGATAGTTGATGCCAAATCAGACCAATTCAAGGTGTGCAACTAGAAAAACTTCTAGTTACTATTATAAGATCCAGGAGACTTTTCAATACCAAAAATGTACAAGGTAGAAATGACAGTTTGCAAAACAAAGAAAAAGAAAATAGTGTACGTTTGGGCACATACTTAGTGTGCCCTACCTGTGTAGTGGCTAAAATTCATGCACAGAAGCATGCAGCAATAAAGCTCATGTTCTTTTATCTTATACGAGCCTGCTCTGGCAGAAAAAATTAACCAGTAAGTTTAAGGGAAAGTTGTCTCCTTTATTTTCCTCACTTCATTCAAACGGGTACCTTTTACCTAATGGGAAATGTTTCCTGCCAAATTCACCTCATTAACCTTCTGTTGGAATCACTTCTGAAACTGAACTCATAGTTTTAAGACTTCACCTGTTCAGTATGTGCCTGTAGCATTTTACAGGGAATGTGGGATGATTAAATGGGATCCAATTAGACAAGATTATACCTTCAAAAGAGCAAGAGCTAAAGATTATACAGAAAATAACAATTATCTGAAATAAGCAGATAAAAGCTGCCAACTTTTCTTTGGATTGTTACAAGAAACTCTGGATGAAAAAAAAATAAGAGGCAGATCCTTGCTTATCCAAGCACCATCTCTATTTTTTTAGCTGATCAAATTCATGAGCATTTTTTAAGGACCTATAGTAACATTCTCCAATCTGTTGACCTCCTGATTTATTGGACTACAAAACTCATAATCCCCACTCACTATCACTAGAAATTGTTTAGGCTAATAATCTAAATAAGATGGAGATCACCAAGTAGGAGAAATTTGCTCTTGTGCTAGTAAAGGAATATGTCCTATTTAGCAAGTAATTTGAAAGCAAAAAGTGCAGTAAAATATACCGCTATTTCTGAATTTATCCAATTAAGCAGATTGTAAATCCCATTCATCTCTAACAAGAACAAGAATTGAAATCAAATGCTTGTTCACTTGGAAGAAACACCCTGGTATTTAACATGCATTATTTTCATGTACTTTTTTTATGAAATGTATACAAGTAGTCCTCGATTTACGACCACAATTGAGTCCAAAATGTATGTTGCTAGGTCAGAAATTTTTGACATGAGTTTTGTCCCATTTTACGATTTTTTTTGCTACATTTGTTAAGTGAATCATTGCACTTGTTAAATTAGTAACACAGCTGTTAAGTGAATCTGGTTTCCCCATTAGCTTTTCTTGACAGAAGGTCAGAAAAGGTGATTGCATAACCCCAGGACATTAAAATCATCATAAATGTGAGTCAGTTCTGAAGCAGCTGAGTGTAAATCATGTAGCCACAGGGATGCTGCAACAGTCATAAGTATGAAAAATGATCATGTTACTTTTTTCAGTACTGTTGTAACTTTGAACAGTCACTAAGTGAACTGCTGTAAGTAGAAGACTACCTGTATTGAGACACCTCTTTTTCTTTTCTTCTCTTACACTATAATACAAATCTATCTTCAATTCAAAGTTTTATTCTCAAATATCTTCCTTTGCATGGCACTAGGACTGTGTCCATGCATTAATGGGGATATTATGTTCCTATAATTACATACACACAGAAATAATCCTTAGGCATGGTTGCAGACCATCTCATAAGAACAGAAATTCCTGGTGAAAATATTTAATGTAGCCAATCTGTAAAAATTTAGATAGGTAATAGAGGGCAGTAAAAGATTGTGTTTGTCTATACCTCACTGGTGCCATCTTATGACAGCTTATATTTCTGCAACCCAAATTTATTAAACCTACATTAGGAATACAGTACATTATAAACTTAATGAAACGCAAAATATTCATTTGTTTCTGAATTAGCATTTTCCTCTACAGGAAAAAAATGGAAAAGTAATTCAGAATAATAAACATATTTATTATATATTAATAAACATATTTAGAAGAAATGTATTTTTCTGGAAGCAATCTAAGGCCATAATGTCACAGTTTAACTTAGAAATAAACAACATTTTTGCAAGTTAACATTCTTCTCCTTCTCTCTCAATCATACAAAAAGAGAGATGGAGGAGAGAAAGGGAAGGCTGGCCATAGTGATATACTGGAGCAGTGAGTGCCTGGTTCTAGTCCTCAATTTGTACAGAAACAGATAATTTTGGGCCAGACTGGGAAGTTTGTGAAATATCTATCTTCCAATTGTACCAGACCAGTGTGGTAGATTACAGTCCATAGTCTTCAGTGAAGAGGCCTTCATCCTGCAGTGGATTGATTCAGGTTGCTGCTGCTGATAATGATGATGACTACATTTTTATCAGTTTTCAAAAACAGTTGTGAATTTACACTTATCTCTGTGAAATAAACAACCATAGTTTTCTCCTTATGTAGAACGAGGGCATCCAAGCAAGGGAAGGGGTCAAAGAAGTCAAGGAGGCAGCCACAACCACATGTCCAAAATCCTACCCCTTTTTAAATACTTTACATGTTCTGCATATATTAAATGCTTCAATGATGCAGTCATAACCACAAACTTGTCTTTTCTGATACCCCTCCAAGTTACCTGGTAGACAATCTTGAAGCATCATTTTTGAACATGTTGCATCACTGTCCCAACTTGTAGTTAGCCTTTATGACTGTTTCACAATGGTGCAATATAGGGGTGTGTATGTTTGTGTTTGTTTGTTTTTAGGAGAGAGATATTTGTATGTGCCACTGTAGCATTAATGGAATGTATTGTGAGACACTGAGCCGTGAGGGTGCAGTGGTTCAAATGCAATATTGCAGGCTAACTCTGCTCACTGCCAAGAGTTTGATCCTGACTGGCTCAAAGTTGACTCAGCCTTCCATTCTTAATGAGGACCCAGATTGTTGGGGGTAATATGTAAGCTACTCAGAAAGGACTGTAAAGCACTGTGAAGTGGTATATAAGTCTAAGTCCTGTTGCTACTATACATCTGGCAGATTGACCTATTTAAAACATGCTACTATTCTACTATATGTCACCAAGGTGCCAGACCTTACATTTAATTAAAATAAATGGAATTTCTACAAAACACTTGTTCTCTAACACTGATGAAATTTGCAGCATTTTATCTCAGCATTTCATCTTCTCAGTTCTCAACATCCTTCTGGGCAAAAAGAAAAAAAGGAAGAAAAAGAAGAGAAAGCTTTTAAGCTACCTGTTTTGATTTCATCATCATCATCTATAATTGGTATTAGTTTTGGATAGTATCCAGGAATGAAAGTGGACTCATAAATCATTAAGTGGTTTGAGCAGGATTTTAGTTTGTCCTTTGCTGCTATTATCTTTTGTATTTGAAATTTAAGTTCAATTCTGCTGCGCTTGATTTTAATGTCTTTAGGAATGGCGGGCAATTTTGGTAACTCTATTACCAATGCTGGTGGATTTCTGCCACATTAATGCATTAGGTCCTCTAAGAATCAGAACTTGCAAAGGAAAACCCAGTGGCTACATCAGCATCTCTTTGCTACTATGAAGAAGTCAGTAATCGATTTTTCCAGTGTGCCATCCTTGGATCATTGAATACAGCTTGTTAGCTGTGACTGAGCGATATTCCAAATACAATAGGTTTCTAGGTTTCATTTAGAACAGTTCCTGCTTGGGACTTTAGCATTCCTCGGGCTAAATAAATAAATATGCAAATAACTATAAGCTAATTTCAGCAGAAGTTGAAAGAAGATCTAAAATACACAGACTATATGGACTGGAAAGTACTGAACCAAGATGATTCTGGTAGCATATTTATTGCATTAAGAGGCATAAGCTTCATGTGCTACAACTCTCTTCTTCAGTTACAGTAGAGTGACTAGTTGTGTAGGATTTAAACTGGGATGAGGTAGGGAAGGGAAAGAAGAGGAAAGATAAGGATGGTTATGCAGATGCAATTTACAGGTGAGACCAAGTGCAGGTGCTTCGTTGACTAATAATTATAATGGGTAAAAACCCATTGTTTGTTGAGGCTTTTAAGATAGCCTGCAAATTTTTAACCTCATCTTAGCACCCTCTCATTTGATTGCGCTGTTTTCCAAACTAGCTGCTTTGACATTTGTAATACAGCAGTATTCAAGGAAGCTGACCTAATAATTTTATTTTGTCCTTGTTCTAAGTACTGATGTTGAACTTGTGGCATTCATCCTTCTACACAAAGTTTGGCCTATTCAGGGGGGCACTGTTGACAGTTGATGGCATGAATCCTAGTCTTCTTTCTGTGATAATTTTCTCGGACCAGAGTCCAGCTGAAAGAAAAAGAATGGGCAGGAATCTCAACTCCTCCCTTTCCTTTACAAGAAATAAAGCAGCTCTGTATATAAAGATCTAGGAACCACTGTCATGTTTAAGTTGGCCTTAAATTTCATTGTTCAATAAAACTTTCAAGCAATTTGTTGGATTGTTTTTTTCCTTTAATCTTCTTTGAAATGGATCACACAGCATTTTCAGGGAAGAGGTTGAATACAATATGGTTGTATTTTCTATAGAATATATCGCTGGGATTAATAACAGAACAGTGGTTATTGATATTACCTGGTCAGGATCAAAAAACCAGAATCACATTAGGCACTGTGGCATGCCTACCTGTGACATAATATATACAGTATATATTTTCTTTCTCTGTTTCTGTTTCTCTCTCTCGCTCCCTCCCTCTCCCCCCCCTCTTTCTTTCTGTGTGTATACATAGATATATATACCCACAGTATATTATAGTATCTTATTCCAACAAAGTAAGGCATTAGTAACTACTAAGGAGGAGGATTTGCAGCCTTCTTCTAAACTTCATCCATCCATCAATCCATCCAACAAATTATATTTTAATTAAACAAAAACTGCTGGAAATTTGTTTTGCATTCACTGCTTTGTCGGTCATTGCAGAATATGGATTGGACCAGTGGTGGGATTCAAAATTGGTTACTTCTAGTTCTGTGGGCATGGCCTGGTGGGCTTGGTGTGGCTTGGTGGGCATGGCTTGGTGGGCATGGCAGGGGAAGGATACTGTAAAATCTCCATTTCCTCCCAATCAGCTGGAACTCGGGAGGCAGAGAATAGATGGGGGTGGGGCCAGTCAGAGGTGGCATTTACCAGTTCTCCATACTACTCAAAATTTCCGCTACAGGTTCTCCAGAACTGGTCAGAACCTGCTGAATACCACCTCTGGATTGCACCGAAAGATAATTAGGTCCAGGAAAATTTCTAAGTAATTTGATCTTTCACATTTATGTTATGAGAATTAGCAGCTGGGTGTTGAGAAATCATAGCAATCTGCTAAATATTATGATGGTAAGTGATGTTCCTGATCTCACGGGCATCTGTGGGGATGTGATACCAAGTACCTTAAGATGTCATCATGCAAATTACTTGAATGATTTCTGTGTGACAAATTAACAACATGACAATTACAGAAAATTTGAGTGTGACAGTGAAAGAATTATGAGCATGATGGCTGGGGGGTGGGAAATCTGGGGTATCCTTCTTCCCTCAGTGCTTCTGATGAATTTATTCAGCTCAATGGTTAATCCAGGACTATTCTATCTGCCACTACAATCAGAGAACTAGATGTTGCCTTATTGCAGGTCTGTGATCCATCACCTGTTAGAATCGGCCACATAGCTGGAGGTGAGCAGCAGATGAGCGTGCAAAATCGAAACCATTTTCTCCTCTGTCCGCAGAAAAATTGTCCTCCATGAAACCATCCCTGGTACCAAAAAGTTTGGGGACTGCTGCCTTATTGTATGTATCAGGGTTTTGGGGGGGTCTTATTTATCAGCTACAAGGACTCACTTCAACTATGATTGTTCCACACAAACTGGAAGAGTTAGCAGCAATATATATATGGAACCTCCAGTTAAGTTGAGAACTTGAGACCACAATTCCTAAAATTCCTAATCAACATGGAAGTTAGATAGGCATTCTGGGAGTTGTAGTAAACGCATCTGGAGGACATAACATTGGGAAGGCCAAAATATGCATGTAAGCACATAACATACGGCATGAACCGTGAGACTAAAGAAGCAAGTTTACATATACGGTATATATACTTACATATATGGTATATATACTTATACTTTATTTATTTATCAGCACAAATACAACACAAATGTAACAAAAGGCAACAGTAAAAATATTGGGCTTTCTGTCTGGATGGTCTCTTGTGATGAGCCGATGGACAGAGAATGGAAGCAGTTAGCTTCCTCCCATAATTGGGGCATACCAGGGGTTGTGACACTAAATATATATATTTATACTTACGTTTGTATATTCCACTAGATCATATAAAGCATATTATATCTTAAATAAATATGAAAACCTAACATCTCAGACCAATAATAAGACTGTTGTGCCACAGTTGGCTGGGTTTTCACAACATTCTTAGGCATAAATCATGATTTACAAGCCACAATTGCTCAACAGATCACATTATGACCTAGTATGTTATGTAAAGCTAAAGCACAACACTGACTTGAATCAGATTCTTTTTAAAAACTTTGATATGTTGAGTGTTACAAGTGTTTCTGAAATAGGCACTGCCCATGGCTAGCCATTGGTAACTAGATTTCATTTTAAAAGCCAGCTATCATTGTTGGCAACTGCAAAGAAACTGAACCCTGAGGAATGATTTAGTATGGCGGGATTTGAATGTTGAATTTAGTGCCATTCATTCAAACCAACTTTGACAGCACTATTAGGAGCAGATTTTTAGCAAGTATTCTATTCCTTAGTTTGCTCACCTTTTCTACCATAAGGCTCTGTAGAAATGTATTTTCTAGATCCATATGCCAATCATTTGTAAATAGGAGCTGAGGTTTTCTCAGGAAAGACTTGAATAGTTTAAAATATCCTAGTATTTCCCTACTAACATTGTTTATGCCCAGACCACACACACACACACACACACACACACACACACACAGGGAGAGAGAGAGAGAGAGAGAGATATGGACACACACACAATGTAATATGTTTATGTCAAATATTGTTGAGGGGGACTGTCAACCATTGTTCAGTCAATGAACACTCAAAATTCTTACGTTCCAGATAACTATACGTATAACCCCAGAGAATGTTTGAATAATCCTTGGGCAACTGACAACTGAGGTTTTTAAAGAATGGCATGCTCCTTGTCATAAGCACAGCCGTTGACTGACAGTGGTAAAAGAGCAGAGCAAAGTGGTCTGGAAGAACATGTGACACCACTCAAATTATACACAGTTTATGAAATAGAGTGGACTTCACTAGATAAACAATACTGTGTAGGAGATCAAGTATTAGTTGCCAAGCCATGTGTCAGATGAGCTGCTGAAATGTGCTTGGAAAATGACAGCTCAAAGTTGGATGTACAGGATTTACTGTTTTTTGTCTATGGGCAAAATAGAAAAAACATGAACCTCAATAATATAAGTGAATATAATTTGTGTATGGGAACATATTTGGATGTGTAGAGGTTAAGGCACTAGGCTAGAAACTGAATTCTAGTCTTCCCTAAGCCAGAGGCAACTGGGTGACTCTGGGTCACTCATTCTCTCTCTCAGGCATAGGAATTGTGAAACCTTTTTAAAAATCTTGCCAATAAAACTTCAAGGACTAGTCCAAATAGTTGCCAGGGGTCTGACTGAAAAGCACAAAAAAGTGTTTTGAATTTTTCCTTGGTTTTTCCCCCTGTTTGCTTATTGGGGACTATAAGGTTCCCCCTCACACATATGTGCTAGTCATTTCCGGCTCTAGGGCGGCAGTACTCATCTCCGTTTCAAAACCAAAAAGCCAGCACTGTCTGAAGATATCTCTGTGGTCATGTGGCCGGCATGACTAAACGCTAAAGGTGCAGGGAACCCTGTTACCTTAGCAATAGCCTTCCCACCAAAGGTGGTTCCTATTTTTTCTACTTGCATTTTTGCATATTTTCGAACTTCTAGGTTGGCAGAAGCTGGGACAACTATTTGTATTTATTAGTTTGTCAAACATGTAACAAGATAGCAGGCATAAATATAAACATAGATATAAATAAATGAAATGAATACAAATAGATAGGGACAGGAGGACAGGGACGTTAGGCATGCTGGTACGCTTATGCACGCCCTCTAGTAATGGTAGCTCACTCCGTTATGCGGTGCTAGTGATTTGAACCATTGAATTCCCAACCTTTCTGATTGACAAGCTCAGCATCTTAGCCACTGAGCCACATGGATGGTCTCATTCTCCTTTTCTCGGAACCAGTTTCCTCAACTTTATGTAAACCCCATCACTGTTTAAATCAAATTAATAAAGTTTTTGTTGTTCAACGCAAATTAGTTCAGTTTCCACTGTTTAAAATTGGCTGTTTTATAGTTGATAGCCAATACTGTTATTTTATTATTAATAAATTTAAGTAATGATAATTGAAAATGAAGTAATCAATTCTCATATATTCCCAGATCCCCTTTAAAATAAAGTTGTATAACTATATTTATTTGCCCTTCAGATTTACTTTTAAGTTATTTAAATTTTTTAATAATCATTGAGTGTAAATATTTTCTTGCCCATGTATGTTAAAAGTTTTGATGATTTTGCAGTTTCAACTTAATAGTGTTTGCAACAAGTGAATTGGCTTCTACCTTTCAAAAATTTACTAATTGTTAATTTTCATTGTATATAGAATAGTTTAACGTATTCTATTATTTTGTGTATCATTGACATTGTACTCAATAAAAGCTCACAGCATACACAGCCATGACATGTATTCTGGAAGAATGCAGTGATTGTATACAAAAGTGCTCTTGTTATAGACAAGTAAAGCACTTGCAAAAATGCTGTGGGACCAAATCTCAAACTGCATCAGAGACTTTATTGATATTGCCACTTATCTTCTTTCATATGCATTATGTGCATTTGCATAATATATTCAAGAGGTTGTGGGAATAAAATAATCTTTTCCAGAAAAGAGACTTGCACATAAGGAAGTAAGACCTGACAACTATGAGGTGGGGATAACTAAATCACAAATCATTTAAATAGAACAATATGATTTTTTTTTAAACAAAAAGCTTCAATATTCAGAAATGAAAGGATACATAAAAGAGAAACAGAAAAAAGGAGAAAAGAAAACACAGAGAGAAAAAGGACAAAAACATAAGACAGATAAGAGGGCAACTATTTTTAAATACCTTGACCATACAGAGCAATACTGATTGGTGGGAGAAAATAGTTCCCAAATCACATGATTCAATGCATGCAGGCTTTCAGAATCCAGAGGGGTCAAGAAAGTCAAGATGTGCTTTATCACAAGCACAACCATGTGATGAAAATGTGCTCCCTTTTTATATGTGTTGCAATGCACATAAAGGCTTTGATCACACGGTTGTACCACCATCTTGACTTTTTTTCTTCACCCTTCCCTATGTAGGCTTTATTTACAAAAGAGAAAAATTGTATTTCCAAGCTGGGACACAGTGCAATATACTAAGTTCTAATAGTTTAGACATAGAGATAAACAGGAATAAAAATATTTAATAAAAGTATTTAACTTAAAAGTTTGCTGAATAATGGATCTGTGAAGCTATTAGACCAAAAGAAGCCCAGCTGATATCATGATGGAGAATTAAAAGTAGAAACCATGGAGTTAATAGGAAAATAAAACTGAAGCCATTTTAATTACCATGTTTTTGAGAAGATACAAGAAACAACTTACTTTCATATTAAAAATAAAGGCAAAGGTTTTTCTGTCCAGTCGTGTCTGATTCTTGGGGGTGGTACCCTCTGTTTCTTTGCCAAGGGAGACAGTTTTGTCCAAAGACATTTTCAGTGGTCATGTGGCCAGCATGACTATAAACCAAGTTGCATGGAATGTTACCTTCCTACTTAAGTGTACCTTTTTATCTACTCACATTTGCATGCTTTCAAACTGAAGTGGGCAGGAGCTGGGCCAACTAATGGGAGCTCACACTGTCATGTGGAGCTTGGGTCTCAAACACGCGTAGTCAGCTTTTCAGCTGACAAGTTCAGCCCCTTTAATTGCTGGGCCATTATGCCTTCACCTTCATATTAGCCACAGCGAGGACAAGATAATTTTAAGTTCCTGTCTTTTGGCTTACAAATTTTAAAACTACTGAGGTCTACCGAGTAACATAGAGTCCCCACATTAGAGAACATGATATTCCCAGAGGTAAACTGGGATTCTCCCCTTTTGACATTTTGGAACACCCTTAAGATAGTTTTGTTTCAGTGGGCAACCATTTAGATTTACATCATGTAATGTGCTTTTAATAGGCTTGGAAGGATATCAATTGAGATTATGTATGTATGTATCTATCTATCATCTATCTATCTATCTATCTATCTATCTATCTATCTATCTATCTATCTATCTATCTATCTATCTATGCAAGACTTGGCATATTCGGGTCTTTTCCAGTGTAAGATTGAGAGTATGTTGGCGACGATTCAATGAGGTCTCACTTGCCATCGTCAGGCTGGTACCTTCGGCTTCATGCTTGTCTGAGCAAAGCGTGATCAGTGCTGCCGTCTTTCTACAAATATTGGTGGGGGTATGTGGAGTTCTGGCTTTGTTGCTGTAAGCGGGTTGGTTGGCTGTGTTGTTACATCTTGATTAGTTGACGGAGTTGATGTATGCAGATTAGTCAGCTGTTTCGTAACATCCTGTGTGGCTGAGGTACTAGCTGTGTGTCCATTAATATATATGTGTGTGTGTGTGTGTGTGTGTGTGTATGTATATATATATATATACATACACATACATACATACATATACATATACACACACACACATACATACACACACACACATACATACATACATACATACATGTATATATAAAAAGATGGCAGCTCTGATCACGCTTTGCTCGCACAAAGGCACCAGCCTGAAGATGGCAAGTGAGACCTTGTCAAAACATCGACAAGATACTTTCAATTTTACACGGGAAAAGACCCAAATATGCCAAGACCCGCATATCTGAACCCATGAAAATCTATGAATATATATATATTTGTAGATTTTCACGGTTGTAGGTATACTGGTCTTGTTGTATTCGGGTCTTTTCCCATGTAAGATTGAGATTGTCTTGGCAACGTTTCAGCAAGGTCTCACTCGCCATCCTCAGCCTGGTGTTTTTGGCTTAAAGTGTGGCTAGAGCTGCCCCCTTTCTTGGTGGGAGTGCGTGGAGTGCTGGCGTTTCAGTAAGTGGATTGATTGGATATATGGCTGTATCATGATTGTTAGATTGGTGCTGATAGGTGCTGGCTGTGGGTCCGTTGTTCTTTTGTGTTGTAACAGCCTGGGTGATGGGTGGGGCTCATTTGTTTACCAGGGCTGGTTTCCATATGTCTGATAGGCGGGAGGTATCGTCACATTTATTCATGTTGTGGGGGTGTTTCTCTATTTTGATAGCCTCTATAATTATTCTCTTATTGAAGTGTTCAGTTTTGGAGATTAACTTGGTTCCTTCAAAATTAATTTCATGTCCTGTAGCTTTAAGGTACTGGAAAAGGGAGGAAGTTTTTTCTTTTTTTCTTACTGCGTTCTTGTGTTCTGTGATGCATGCATTTATTCTCCTGTTCGTTTGTCCTATGTATGTTGCAAGGCAGATTTTGCATGGTATTTCGTAGACTCCTTGGTTATCTAGCTGGATTTTGTCTTTGGTGTTTCTTAAGATGTTGGCTATTTTTTGGTCAGGGTTCAAGGCTGTCTTGATATTGTGTTTTGGAGAATTTTGCTGATTCTATCTGTGGTGTCTTTGATGTTAGGGACGAAGGCAATGCCGTTGCCCTGTTCTGTGCCTTGGTTTTTTTGGGGAGTCTCCCTTTGAATTAGGTTGGTAATTGTTTTTCTTTGGAATCAGTTGGAGATTAATACATTTGTGAGAGTGTGTAATTCAGTTTTCAGGTGTTTTTTGTCGGCTAGGCGTTTGGTTCTGGAGATGAGGGTCTTGGCTGCAGAGTTGATCTGTGCAGGGTGTTGATGGGATTGTGCGTTTAAGTAGCGGTTGGTGTTTTTTTTTTCTGGTAGATGGTGTGTCTTAGGGAGCCATTGGTTTTTTTTGTAGACATCCAGAAAGGGAAGTTGGTTGTTTGCTTCTATTTCCATAGTGAATTGTATTTTGGGGTGTAGGCTGTTGAGATGTGTGAGGAAGTTGTCCAGTTTTTCTTTCCTGTGTGGCCAAATCACAAAAGTATCATCAACATATCTAAGCCAGAGTTTGCGTTTGTGTTCAGATTTATCTAAGGCGTTAGTTTCAAAATGTTCCATGTATAAGTTTGCGATGACGGGTGATAGGGGTGATCCCATGAGTGCTCCTTCTGTTTGTATCTTTGTCCATTATGGATGAAGTATGTGTTGGTTAGGCAGTGGTTGGTCAGGTCCAGGATGCGTTTAGGGGGGTTGTGTTTGGTCTATAAAAGAAGCCTGGGATTTTCAAAGTGGTTTAGGTTTGCTATTTCTTTTTGGACTACGGAAATATAAACTATAGAGCAGTGATGGCTAACCTTTTCCAGTCTGAGTGCCCAATGCACATGCACCTGAACCCCCCAAAATGCAATGGGCGCATTCCCCTACATATGCCCCCTGAGCATGCGCCCCATATCCCCATGCATGTATGCACGACCCCCCGCATGAACCTGGATTCTGTGAATGTGTGACCCCCCATACATGCCGTACCCCCCGTGCATGCACACACAACCCCCCACGTGCCTCGCTCTATGCATGCACACATGACCACCCATACATACACCCCGCATGCACGGCAGAGACACGAAGACCAGCTAGCTGGGGCGAGGTGTGTGCGCATACATGGTGAAGCTGAACAGGGGTAATGGCTGGCATGCTATCAGAGAGGGCAGTGTGTGCCACCTTTGGCACACATAATAGGTTCAGCATCCCGGCTATAGAGCCCACCAACAGCAAAACAGTTTGCATTTGTTCTGCCAATTTTGTCATAAACTCTTGGTTTCAGAATACAGATTAAGGCATGTGCAGTATCCGAAATCTTGCTCTACATATATAGATAATGATATATAGCTGGAACTACAGGAGATATAACTATGCATGTAGAGGTACATATAGATACCAGTACTGATACCGATATACAAATATACAAATATACAAATATATATTAGTGGAACCATGGATGCAGATACAGTTGTAGATATATTCTTCAACCACAAAAAGAACACTATGTGAAGGATGAAGTAATATCCTATCAGTGACTCAATTTACTCAATTTATCATTCTAAACCAGTGTTGGACAACTTTTTGGTAATGAAGGGCTATATTAAACTTGTTTGTGGGGCTTAGAACTACAACATATATGGGTCTGGAACTGAGATTTGGGGAAGCTTTGTGATTCTTTTTGCTTTCTATGTGTGATGTGCTTATATAACAGTTTTCATTTATTTCTCATGATGTTATCATCAATTTTTAATAACCATGGCCAGAATACGGTTTGAACATCAGAGTATCCTTGCATCATGAGGTTTGTTTGGTTTTGAGTTATACCATATTGTATAAAGCCTTCACTGTTAGTAGTAAAACCAAAGTTTATGCCTTAGGGTTAGGAACCCTTGGGGTTCCTGAATTCAGGTATTAAGAATTATTCAACAAACCAGGAAAAAACAATACATTGCACAATGTGTCATTTAGCCAATATTCACTGCTTCCCATTGATTCTGTATAGCTCAGTACAGCAAGGATGAGTTTCTTCTCTCTCTAAACCAGAGATTTGAGTTCCTAGGAAAGAATACATAATTGCCTTTTATTATCACTTCAATACTGCTTGGGATCCCAAAATATTCCTGTTCTACCCAAATCTGATCTATATGCCTACCATGAATAGCAGTTACAAAGTTAAGTCTGGTTTATACAACATGTTAAATCATAACAGAGATCCAGCATGGTATAAAGCTAAAATGTTCATCTAGGAGCAGGGAGGTCCAGTAACCCTTCTACTCTCAACTGAAGCAGCTCACTAGGTGACTCTGGGATAATCATTCTCTCTCAGCTCACTTTTCTTGCAGGGGCTTTCATTGTAGGGAAGAAAAGGGAGGTCCTATATAGGCCATCTTGAGCTCTTGAACAAATGGCAGGATGTTAAAAAAAATGATTAATTTAATATTGTGTGAATTCAGTCTTTAAATCCTAGTTATTCTCTGCCCCATGTATTTCAAATCTATGTAATGAAGATGTGTTTGTTACATCGAGTTTGTACTAACTTCAGAAAATTGGACAAACAGCACGTGAACCTATCAAGTAATCACAAAGCCTATTTGCTAAGCTTATTTAGTTAGGCAGGGAGATAATGGAGTCCAAGCAAATGAGAAGCTGTTGCCTTGATCATTTCTTATGGACTGTTGCATTCCAATTAAATCTTTTTCCTCTAACGTACAGCCTTCCCTATTTCTCTTCTTAAGATATATCTGAAGTTAGAATTAGTACTGTACTATTGACATAAAAATGGGCTATTGGGATAAGAACTGCCTGGATTACTAGAAACATACTATAGCATTATGTATGATGATAATCTGAGACAGCATACGGTTACCTCAATATTAAATACAGTTATAAAACATCAAATTTTTCCATGCTTACTGGTGACACTGAAAACATTGTATGGTTCATAATTTAAGATGCTTATTCCTATAGTCAAAAATGGAGAAATCTATGTGGGGCTTCTGAAAAACAAAAAATATCAATGGAACTAGACAGAGAATAAAAATTTAACCATCTGCACCTGCAAGTGTCTTCTTGTTCACATATTAGAGTGTGGTTACATAATTTTTTAGAATAGTGCTGTAAATTTTGTAACGGTATACATAATGCAGATGTTACTTGAAGAATCCTATATGGAACTTCTAGATAAAAAGAACAAACTCAATTATTATCATTAACACAAATTGTTGTTTTTCTACTGCTATTTTAGTTCTGCATAGTTTTCCCAAAACTGACATATTGTTGTTTTTCTGCACCTCTTGTAGCCCTTTCCAATCCAGAAACTGCTTTTTCTTCTTACGTCTTCTGCAGGTGTTCAGTAAAGAGGCTTTGTTTTGCAAAAGCTGTGCACCAGTACTGACAACTTGGTGCCCAGAAAAATACCTTCTTTTCTTAAAAAGCATTTGGGGCAGAGAAGACAGGGATTGGATTATTTGCAGCACCTTAGCTTTACCAGATCCCCAGTCCTTTTTTAAAAAATAAAAATGTATTATAATTTTTATACAGAATAAAAACTAACATGAACTAATATTAGGAATGAAAAAAGAATGAAAGAAGGAAAAAAGAGCAAAGATAAAAGTACAGAAATCAAACAAAAGGAAAAAAGTGACTCCAATTTTCTGTTACAGAAGTTATAAAGTAACCTCTTACATTATAGTTACAGCGTTGTATGCACTTTCTTTATAATCTATTATTTTTATTCCAATCCTCAAAATCATATTACATTTTTTTCTGTTTCCCAAAAAATGCAAGTAAGAGGTTTCCAATCAGTAAATTTAGATATGTCCTATAATTTACGCAGTCCATTTGACCAGCAATTTCTATCTCTAGTCATTCTTCCAGTGAAGATAAAGTTGAATCTTTCCAATTTGGGGCATATAATAGTTCTGGTGCAGTCATATATAAAAACAAAATTCCATATTTATTTCAGATGCTTATCCCTCAGTCCCAAAATAAATTGTGTAAGTATCTTTAAAAATCTTCTGTTTTATTGTATCAAAATTTCCTGGCTTTTTTATATGTGCACCAAGCATTATAAAATGTTCCTTCTTGTTGATTATATTTCTTGCATAACTTTAAAGAATTTTTATACAAAAACTGATAACTTCGAATGACATGCATTAACATTTTATAAAAATTCTCTTTAAAACTATGATACAATGTAAAATTCAATCTGTTCAATCACATATTCTGCCACTGACTGTTTATATTATAACAAGTTTTAGCCTATTTTGTCATACATTCTTTCATTCTAGTCATAACTTATAAAGCCCTTCATGGTATTGGATCTGGGTACTTGAGAGACCGCCTGCTGCCAATTACCTCCCACAGACCCATTAGATCTCACAGGGTTGGCCTCCTCCGGGTGCCATCTACCAGCCAATGCCACCTGGCTATTACCTGGGGGAGGGCCTTCTCTGTGGCAGCTCCGGCCCTCTGGAATGAACTCCCTGCAGGGATTCGGACCCTCACCTCTCTCCAGGCCTTCCAAAAAGCCGTCAAAACCTGGCTTTGCTGGCAGGCCTGGGGATGATGAGTTCCCTCCCCTCTCGACATGTATGGTTGTGCGACTGTTGTTTACTTTTATTATTTGTATTTTGTTTTTTTATGTTCCCCTTTTTCCCCCTTGAATTGTTCGCCGCCCTGAGTCCTCCTGGAGAAGGGCAGCATACAAATAATAAAATTCTATTCTATTCTATTCTATTCATTTTTCTTTTATTATTTTATGTACTGTAAATTTTTCTAATAATTATACATACAAAACCCATAGACATGAATATCCTTATCCCGCCAGTATTTCTCTTGTTCCTATTCAATAGTCTCCTTGATAAAATTGTAATATATTAGAGCAAGTCAACCATTTGTGTTTAGTAATCATTTTCTTCTATAAAATGCTTTCTGTGCTGGGAGCCACAAAGGTATTTTCAGGCACAGCCCAAGTGTTCCATATGCTCAGTGTGGCACCTCTAATAAAATTATTTTTAAAATCTACATTAACTTTTACTTTTATCATACTGTAGATATTCATGCCATCCAAATCTCAAATCATACCCTTCTAACTCCAAAAGCCTCTTGTTTAACAACTTTCATTCTTTCTATCCAGACCAAAGAGCAAGGCTGCAAAATATAATTTCAAGTCAGGTGAGCTTAATTCTCCTTTCTTTTGCATCTTATAATAATACCTTATGTTTAACTTGAGGTTTTCCCCCCTGCTATGCAAATTTAGATATGTCCTTCTGTCATTGTTCAAATGGCACATACGTCAAAACTAGTATTGTCTAAAATTAACACTGTAGGCAAGACATTGATTCTAATGAGAGAGAGAGAGAGAGAGAGAGAGAGAGAGAGAGAGAGAGAGAGAGAGAGAGAGAGAGAGAGAGAGAGAGAGTCTGTCTGTCTGTCTGTCTGTATCTATATTATGGGTCTAAACTATTATTTACTTTTGGCATCCCCTTTTGAAAATTGTCATAGCAGTTTCCACTACATTATTTTATGTCCAGCTCATCTCAATTTTTCCACCAATTCAACAGTGAAGATTCGGTTTGAACTTCTGAAAAGGCATTATTAGACTATGTCATTTGGTCTAATTCTGCCTCTTCCTGGTCGCCATTGCGAAACTCTGCTTTAAATAACTTTTTAATCAAAGCAGGTAGGGTCGTCTGTGAGTTTCACAGTCAAGGGATGAAAAATGCCTCCAAAGATCTTTCCTTACAATGTAATGAGGGGGCTGCCCGCCAAAAGCGTGCAAACTAAAGTGGGGTGAGGGAAGGGACTGGTTTCACGCAGGGACCCTTGCTAGACACAAATCTTCCCGTTTCTATTGGCGTTGGGAAATATAAAGCACTGTACAGCTCAAACTCCACGTGGGTTTCGCGCGTCATTCGCGTACGGAAAAATCTCCGTCGGAATTCGGCAGCTGGCGGAGGAGGAGCAGGCCGAAAGGGCGGGAGGTGTGGATTTGGGTTCGTGCTGGGCGGGAGGCGGGAGGGAAGCTCAGCAATGAATGAAGGCGCGAGCCTCTCCGCAGAGCCGCGCGGCTGAAGCGCCCCTAGCGTTTTCTCCGCACTGCCAGAGACCGGCTGCTTTTTGAGATTCCGCGTCCTTCGCGGGCAGCTCAGCGCCAGCCGCGGTCCCCTTCGTGTCGGCTCAGGAAGGAGGGGAACGGGGAGGAGCAGCCGCCGCCGGATGCAGGGAGGGAAGAGCTCCGGCTCTCCTGCGCAGCGCGGCCGGCTACTCACCTGAGCGCGCAGTGGCGGCAGCGGGAGGAGGAGCCGCCGCCGCCGCCGCCGTGATCCCGGCCCAGGGGGCGGCGGCGAGGGCAGCCGACCCAGAAGCCATGGCAGGGACTCCGGGAGTCTAAGAGGGGTCGCCTTCGCCTCGCTAAAGAGCTCCAGCGGAGAAGCCGACCCGCAGAGGCCTGCCAGCCCGGAGCGTGAAAGGCGGGCGGAGAGCGTGGCCAGGCCAGTAGGCGGTCGTGGGGCCGGCCCTCTCCAGTCTTGGCCCGGGCCGGCTTTGCAGGGCGGCGCAACCGCACGCGCAAGATGTCCACCCGCACGCCGCTGCCCACCGTCAACGAGCGGGATACGGAGAACGTGAGTGCAGCCGGGGTTGAGTTTGCTGCGGGGGCTTCCTTCGCGCGGCCGGTCGAGGGGTTCCGAGGGCGAAGGGGCGGCTTTGCTTCCGTGAGGGACCGAGGGAGGACCGAGGTGCCCTTCGGGGTGACGCCCGGCGCCTCTTTCGTCTCAGGCGAAGGGTCAACCTTTCCCCCCTCCGGGGAGGCCTTCTCCGGATCCCCCTTCCACCCCCGTCCTCGTACAGCAGCCACGCCTCGGTGGGATGTTTCCCTCCCCTCCTTCGCCACACCCGGGGCCGGCTTCTTTTCCCCGGGCGACTTTCTGTCCTTCCTTCGTGCTGCGAGACTCCAGTCCCCCCTCCTCCCCCCGCAGTGCAGCCGCTGGGAAATATTTCTGGTGTGTCTAGTTCTGCTGTTGTTGGCCTGCCAGTCTCGGTGTGCGTGGAAGCTTTCCATCTGGTTGGGATAGTCGGTTGTCCGTGGGCAAGCAAGAGGAGGGGAAGGAGCGGGTAATCTGGGGAGAAGGTAACCTTGCAGGTAAACTTTCTGCTCGGATCTCTCGACGCTTCTGCTAATACTGATTACCCACTGGAACGGACATCCATATTTTTTTTCTTGGGATCCTCTTGGGATCCAGTAGTCATTCAGTGTCTGCCACCCGGATCTTCTAGGCCAGACAGAGATGCCTATATTGTGACCTCCAAAAGTAGGGCTTCTCTGTCAATCCATCATCCGTAGCAAGGAGTAAGATTCCCCCGCCCCCCCACCCCGAGTTTTCCTGGTACTTAGTTTTGTTTTGTCTTGTGCAGAATTCCTATATGTTCATCTAAACAATTACTATTGGACGCTGTCTTCACATAACAGCCTCAGAAATAAAAAGGAATGGTTAGTTTTTACTGGATGGTTGTTATAGGAACAGTACAATAGAGGAAAACAAGAATAAAAAGTCTTAATACATGCAAGTATTTTTAAATAGTGTTGTATAAACACAGACAAATTCAAGGATGCAAGATGTTAGACTTGGGGTAGCAGAAATATGACTGGAATGCCCATTTCACATTGTTAATGGTTGCTTGTCTTGTGAAGGAAGAGAAATTGAATATCCAAGTTGTATAAAATCTGGCATTATATACTGTTTCTGGTAACATGTCAGAATTTATTAGAAGTGAGAGAGAAAAGACATTTGAGATACAATAATGCAATAAGAGTTTAATTGACCCATAGTTTTACAGTGTTCATGTGAAATATGCCATCACTGTTGATGGTGCTTATTTTTCTAAGCAAACATAAGCTCTATTCACTCTTTTCTGGAATTACTGACAGTATGCTAGGCACCATTTATCAGTTCTAATTTGAATAGTTGCATTTAATGGGAAAGTGTATGGCAGCAATGGTGAGAAGGAAAGGAAATGCTGACTGTAAAAATAGCTTTGCTTTCACTGGCTCAGTGTAATTAAAGAATTCCAGACTGTTTTAATCAGAATGCTGTATGAAGAAATTGCATGGATACCCACCATATCTTATGCAGATACTTCAATAATCCTGATCTAGTTTGTCTTAGCTAATACTTTAATATGTAAAGTTAAAAAAAGACATAGTTTTTAATGCAGTGTAAGGATCCTGTCCCACTTCCATTTTAGAGAAAATAAGTTATGGCAGGAAAGATGCGTAAATTTTTGTGTGTGTGCATAGAAACATACATTTATCGTCACATAGATAACTAAAAAAATACTGTTGAAAAGAGTCAATACTTGTGTCTGTTTATAATACCCCCCCCCAAAAAAGTACAAAAAATAGCAAAAAAAACTTTTACATGAAACTATTGTTGTTTACCAACTTGGATAAAACTATTCTTTCTGATTAATGGTAAGTTACTTAGTTTTGAAAATGTGATGATTCTGTGCATTGAACCTTGAGGGCATTGGTTGCAATGAGAAACAGATGATGGACTTTAGAAATAAATAAGGTCTCTGAAGTTGCTTCACTGTAGATTGAATAGAGTTAGTTGGTAATTGGATTTGAGTAAGTGCAGGACAAACAAATCATGAATGTGGTTCTCGGGGTAAAATTTATTAGGGAAACAGGCAACTCTAGAATATTGAAAAAGATTATTTAATTTCTCTAATAAGTTTCAAACCGAGAGTATGTTTTAGCAACCCCTACCATTTATTGTAGACCATGTATTAGAACTTTTATCTAATTTTCTTACTGTAGTTAGTTTGTTCTAATGAATTACAATCTGAAATAAGTATGGTTGCTATTTTCTCTTCTCCCCATATATAATTTTCCTAGAGTGAGTCAGCAATTGATAAAATAATTGAAATACTGTAGACAAACAGTTGCTTTTAAAAGAATTTTTATTTTGATTTGTAGTCCTTTCCCAAGTTGAATATTCTTATACTCAAGTTTTTAAAATTATTATTACACTAAATATTATCCAGAAAGGTATTGATATTTTTAAGAATGAACCAAATAGGATTTCAAAGAATTGATTTCTCTTTGTCTGCACTCACTGCAGCCTCTGCAAAGAAAAATGAAGGATAATGGTTTCTCTAGACACAATGCTCTTGGCTATCAGAAACTCTTCCAGAGGCAAATCTGTTTAACTTTAAAAGGAATGTGATTTATAGATAAAGTGCCAACATTCTAGATTTTCAGCCAACCCGTGATCTGAAAGATGGGGGAGAAAATATGTTTTACATTGATTGCCTGTATTTGACATTTTGCATGTTGGATTTTAAAGTTTGAGTTGATCGTTTTGTTTCTTTTATTCGGTGTATGGATGACAGTCCTTTACTGGTTGTTCATCTTATAATAGTTAAAACGAGCTGGGAAGCATTTAATGTTCAAATGAATGTTCTTTGGATTCCTGTAGTAAACTTCAATATATTTTATTGAAATATTTGTTTTCCTAATAATAATACATAAAAATTCTGGGGGGAAAGCCAGGATTTCCATGTAAGATTTAAACAATAAAAGATGGCAGGTTTTGTTTTTCACCTGGGATCACAAAAAGATAGGGCTTGAGAAAAGATACAGGAGAATAATATGTAGACATAAAACAGCACTGCACTACTATCACTGTCATGTTCTCAAACTTGATAGGGCTAGGATCCATTTTGGGAGACAGTTTAAGGAATTTTAAGGGCTGTGGGAGGTACCTTAATTGTTTGCAAGGTTATTGCTCCTTAAGCCCAAATCAACACATCTGAAATATAAAAAAGGCCTCAGATTTTTGGCATCACACAGTTGGGGTCTGGAGACCACAGTGCTTTTTATGTGCTTGGCATGGGATATGAGAATGCTAACATTTGATATTTCCTTTTATTAAACAAACTTTTATTTGTATTAAATGAACTTGTTAGTTTCACTTTTAAATGTTCCACAACTCTTTGTTGACTTCTGTAGATTGGGCCCATTTTCATATTAGTAGGGTTGTGTTGTTGCCATAAGAAATCAAATTTAATTAATTATGTAGCCATTTTTTTTACTTATATTACATTCCTCCAATTTTATAATATAAGGATTTGTCAGCTTGTAGACCATCTCACTTCCTGTGTATGGATGAGGATATAGATAGAATTCAGACTGTTTTGATGATGTAAAAATGAGTCCCACTGTATCTACTTTTCTGGAAATAGCTTTTGTTTTCTGGACTTGGAAGCACTAGAGATGTTTGCAGAAGGCTCTATAGATCAAGCCCACCATTACAGGCAAGTAAAGTCCAAGGCTGACTTCCAAGTTTGTTTTAGATAAGACTGCCTGAAGTCAGACTCAACTTCTGCTGACTACCTTATTTCCCCTGTAGTTTGCTTGGAATAGTACAAAAGTCATTCACTGTTTTCTAGTTCTACTGTCATAAATAGTGAATATCTTTTTTGTTAGCTCTTTGTAGCTTTAATTTGATGAGTCTTGCTTTCCTTTAAAAAAATTGAGGTAACTCAGCTACTGTGCACCACAATTATCCTATTATAGTTTGGAAGTAAGAAATGCACCCTCTGCCATAAGACACCAGAAATGAAGGTGCCGAACAAGAATTTTTTTAGAAACTCTAACAGATATAGGATATAAGACCCAGAAATGTTAAAATGCTTGTCTCATTGTTGATGCATTTGTCAGATAATATGCTATTTCTCGGTTTTTCTAGAGTAGTAATGTACAGCTGAAATTACTTTCAAAATAGTAGTCTCATGTTCTCAACTTAAATGACTTTAAGAAACATGTGAAGGAAACAAAAAGTAGCTGAGAGATTAAACGCATCCATACCTCTGACTAGTAGGTATGAACTCACTAATTGTGAGTTTACACATTAATTTACAGCAAATCAGTATTCTGTTGTTACTTATTTTCATATAATGAATAACAATGTTGGTATTTCCTATGCCTCTTATTTAATATTGGACACTGAATTAATTTCAAGAAGAGATGTGTGGACTCTGTGAACCAATCTTTCCGACTCCTAGATGTGCAGCTGGAGAAAAAATTTGATAGGAAAACTTCAGAGTCATTGATAATTGGGTGGCATTCAGGATTAATATATTATGGCTGGTTGCACAGCCAGACATTTAGATTAGATTTGGTAGTTATCAAGTCCTTCCCAAGGACTCCACCACCACCATCTTAACTTTTTTGACTTCCCCCACCTTCCCGCTACTTAATTTATTAAACTTGTAGGCAACATTCAAGGCTAGCTATAATTATGAAGTAGAGGAGTTGCCATAGTGAGTAGTTCCATTTTTGTTTTATTATAAAATAAACATTATTTCATAAATTTGGGAGAGGTGAGCAAACTGGCTGAAAACAGTGTAAAGAAATCAAATTATTTGGTATTGTGAGTAATCGTTACATGGTTACTGCTGTTTTAAAGGTATTAAGCAGGTGTAATACTGTACTTTCATGTTTGTAAAAAATATTGGAATATCAGTAGAAACTTATATTTTGGACACATGTATTTTGTTATTTCCTTCATTAAATGTAAACGTTAAGCTCTTGAGGATTGGGGTAGAATATGGTAGCAATATCTTGCTATTGTTTGTAACTGCTGAACTCTGATTCAGCGATAAAAAATACATCTAATAAATAACATTGTTTTATATCCCTTATGACTGTGTGATGTCTATGCAACCTTTCAATTCCTTTTCAGTGATCAGTCAAATATCTGAATTGATGAATCAATACTGCTGACCACATGTTGAGAAAAAAGACTGAGTTGAATGGTTTACTTATCTGCCTTAAGAATTTCAAACTTATCTCTGATCTGAGTCAGCATTGGTCATTTTCAGAGTTCAGAACACACTGTTGTATTTCTTATCAGGAAATATAGATGGCTAGTTTGGCTGAAAATCACAAAAATATTCTTTGTTAATTAGGATTGACCTGTGCTGAGTTCTGCTGTTTCATCTGGAGGTAGAAAATCACCTATCTTTAGTCCACTGTTATAATAACGTGTGCATACTGTTAATATGCAGGCTACGTCGCTTTGTATCTTCTTGTACTTTTGACTTCAAAGCCATAGTGTAAGAAAAGTATTTAGGGGAAGAAATCAAATAAATATAGTGGTTGTCATCATGGTTTTTTTTTAATTGCAAATTTGCCTACAAGTGATGACTATCCAACACAGATTATAATCTATCAATAAAATATACATAAAATCAAAATATGGCCTTTTCAGTTTAGAACTAGGTTCACGTATTTCAATAGAGCATAATATTATTTGTTTGCTTTAGCACTACATGATGAACGAACTAGGCTATTAAACATTGCCTTGGTGCAATGCATAAATTCAGTATATGTCATTAAAGTGGTTGCTCACTTAACCATATTACTATGCCAGACAACCACATTTTAAAATTTTTATTTCTATTATTATTCCTATTTTCAATTGCACCCACTCATGAATGACTTTAAGAAATTTCCAAACAGTATAATCAGTTAAAACACAATAATAAAAATGATCATGGTTTGAAAATATGAACATCATTTCTATTTCTGATGGGACTAAAAATTAACTAGTCCAGTACTGATATATGAAGAATAAATGGTTAATTTTGACAATAGATTAATTTTATTACTAGCATTTTTGTTGATTAGATAAAATAAGGTAATATTAAATGAATTCTTAAAGCTATTATAATGAATTGTAACATAAAAAGTTATATTGTAATGTTTTAATCATGAATATTAGGTATTGATATGTTCTTTGAACATACTATGGTTCCTTTCTTTTGCTTTTATTCTTAAACACTAGCACCTACCTACTTCTACCAAATTGCAGCAAACATTGCCTAAACTATATTATCTGTTACACCTTGATTATTGTCTTGCTACTGATTACTATGTTTCTATTTTCAGTCAATGCTTTTAGCTACAGCAGGTGGTCAGAAACAGGAACTTCAACATACTGTGACTTCTGCAGGGTTAGTAGATGATCAGCTTTTATAGCTTCTTATTATGCTACCATAATAAAATGTCAAAAGGAGGCTGCTACAGTGATGAGAGAAAGTTTGTGAACCCTTTATAATTATCCATAATCCTGCAGTACCATGACCTACAATGTGATCAGAGCTTTATCTAAGTTCTATTAATAGATAAAGAGATTCTGGTTAAACAAACAACATGCAACTGTGTCATATCTTTATTGAACACGTTACCAGGCTATTGAGATCCAACTCAACTCAAAGCAGGATTCTCACTGAATCATTTTACTAAGAAAGCAAGTGATAAGGTTCCAGAATGCTTTCACCTTAGAACCTAGTTTATTTTTCAGTTTATTAGGAGAGAGGTTTTCCTCAACTTTTTTCTTCTGTCCTTCCTCAGAACCAATGAGATGACTATTTTCTTCTCAGATAAGTGAATATATATCTTTGTGTGTGTGTATGGGTGTGTGTGTGTGTGTATGGGTGTGTATATATGTGTGTGTGTGTGTGTATGTATATATGTGTATATGTATGTACACACATGTACATACATATACACATACATACACATAGGCTTTGAACAAACCACTATGCACCTTGATCAAATTTAGTGTCTTTGCTAGAAACGGTACATTATGCCTGCAGACATGGTCTTTACAACACAGGCATATGGAAGTAAAATAAATGATATCCAACTCAAAAGAAATTGTTGGAGATCCTAGAAGAGAAGAGTTGATGCTCATGAGGCTAACAAGGGCTATAAAACTAATGCCAAAGACTTTAGCTTCCATCAGTCCAGTCGTGCAGAAAATATACACATGAAGAAAACATACTTCTGTTTCCAGAGTTGTCCAGCAAAAATTGTTGTAGCAGCAAAGCATACAAGAGCTTGAGAGGTTTTCAGATGCTGTTTGTGTTTTGAACAGCCCTGTAGTTTGCTGTTGAAACCCGCATTTTGTGGTTAGAATTAGGGTGTCTTGTTAGAATGCAGTGTTTCATTTTGGCTAAATATGAGAAACCTCCTATCCCAGTTTGAAACTTCAATTTTTTATCCTGTGGGCTCAATTAGATTAGAGAAAATAAAATACTCCACAGGCTTGGGAATATCACGTGGGGCCCCTTTGTTCTCTAAGGATCTACATAGGTTGCAATTCCTGAGAAAATGATGGATTTTGGATTATACCAGCAAATTCTATAGGAAAATGTTAAGTTACTTGTCTGTGACTTGAGCTTTAAATGAGTGTAGGATATGCAACAGACAATTCATATTTTAGAATCTGATTTTCATGAATGATTGTATGATGTAAAACAAGGGATCAATGTAAGTATATCAGTGAGTTGAAATCAGCCAAAATACCACCAAATTCATGTGATGGATTGATCAACAGATACAGAAATTACCATTGTTGCTAAAGGAGAGGCTAGCAGTTAACAAGTAAGGTTTGCATACAGGTAGTCCTTGACTTACAACCATTCATTTAACGATGTTCAAAGTTACAACACCACTGAAAAAAAGTGACTTATGACCAGTTCTCACACTTATAACCATTGCAATAGCCCCACAGTCACACAATCAGACATGGAGTGCTTGGCAACCAGCATTTAATTACAATGATTGTAGCATCCTGGAGTCCTGGGATTGTCAATTGCAACTTACCTAGGGAGCTTCTGACAAGAAAAATCAATGTTGGATTCACTTAATGACTGCATGATTCACTTAACAACTGTAATGATTTGCTTAACCATGGCCAAAAGGTCATAAAATGGGATATGACTACTTCGCAACTGTTTTGCTATGCAACAGAAATTTTGGGCTCAATTATGTTTGTAAGTCAAGGACTACCCATACTTTTCACAAGAAAGACCATGAATGTTGCCTTAGAGCCATGATGTGAACTTATGGCACACATGCCACAGGTGGCACGGGGAGCCATATTTGCCAGCATGGTAGTCCTCGGCTCTGGAGCACATCCGTGCATGAGCCAGCTGATTTTTGGCCTTCTGGAGGGCTGGGGGAGGCCATTTTCACCCTCCCAAGGTTTTAGGAAAGCCCGTGAAGCCTGGGGAAGGCAAAAAACAGGCACAATGGGTCAACCAGAAGTTTGTTCCTAAACTTCAGGTTGGGCCATTTTTCGCGCGTCCCAGGCTTCAGGAAAGCCTCTGGAGCCTGGGGAGGGCAAAAACTCCCCCCCCTCGCATGTGGGGGGTCAAATGCACATGTGCTGGGGGATGACATGTGTGCATGCGTGTGCGACGCACATCTGTAGAAAAAGGTTAGCCATCACTCCTTAGAGTGTTTCTTAAGGTATGACATTGTACATTGTTTTGTGTGGTGCTTGTTTCTTTATTAATAGGATTTGAAAGTCTGATCACATTGTAGGTCACAGTACTGTACTGCAGGGTATTAAAGGTTCATCAACTTTTACCACTACAGATAATCTTCAATTTATGACCACAATGGAACCAAAATTTCAGATGCTAAGAGATTAAATATGATGTTACATGATTGCATTGCTTAGTGACAATAATCATGGCAGCTGCTGCTTGTTAGCTGAGGAACCACACCACAAGCCAAGCCGATCTGGGCTTCTTCTTTCCCAATTCCAAACCTCAGTAAAAAAGATAAGGGCATGCCTCCATCGCCCCCCTCCCCCATTAATGCCCATTTGGCCATCCTACACTGCCACCAGCAGTCCCAAGGCCACATGATTCTACTCCTGCTTGCAACACTGTGATTCTGGGGCTTCTTGGTGCACTGTAGCTCTGGGGTTGTAAGAAGGTACATAAACCAGCCATAGTGGTACCAGTAGTTATGGGCAGAATGAATGCCATATCAAAAAAGTATTGGATGGAAAATTGACAGAATTTCTATCGGTCTGTTGCAAAAGACCATACTCTTTGGACCCATACATATATTATGTTAATACATTATGACATTTTAGGTTCCTGGGAAGAATTCAATGTGCAGGAAGTCCAACACCAGCTAAAAATCTGGCAGCTGTAATTTCACATTGTTGCATATATAATAATATTAATAATTTATTAAACTTGCATACCGCCCAACTCTCAACGACTTATACTTAGATTGTCCTTGGAAATTCTTCAAACTTGTGGTGCTACTAAATTAAGTTAAATGCACAATGGGTTTAAATAAACTTGCATTAAAAAAAGCACAAAGGTTGGCAATAGATTCCTCCTCAACCATTGATCATTAAAAAAATAATATGCAATAGTTGTGGTTGCTGAGAATAAGGCTGTATATTTCATAATCTGGCATATAAGAGATTAATGCAAATTGGAGTTATCATGGCTATTGCAGCCTCAAAATACACAGGTCTCCTGCTCTTGGAATTCTTCACTGTCAGGCTTCACACCAATCATAGCAGTAACTCATAGCTCTCTGGACATTTAACACCCCACTCGGCACTTGGGTGGACTTGGAAGAACACTCAGACACAACTTGGTAAATTAGAATCTTTGCTGAAAGCAAGGTTGAAGACTTTAACTCATAGTTGACTGCCTGCTGCAGAACAGATAATTGATCATGCTCAATAATATGGGAAACACTGCTTCTCACTTTACCAGCTTCAGCCCTTTATCCAGAATTGTGGCTTAGTTGCAGTCATTAACCAAGCTGGAAGCATCAAATCAGGGAACGCTAGTCATAGAGGAGATTTTTGCACATTGTGATGCAGTAATATTATTGTGCAGTAATACTTTGTGCTAGTAACATGTCATATTTTTGTGCTGCATTTCCAGTATAAAAATGTCATAGAAAAACTGCTTTTTGAGGGTAAAACGTAAATCCTATCTTGCATAGCAGTATATACTTTCTGGTTTGGATGATTCCTCAATCCATTCGACAGGAACTTTCGGTTTTCTTTCTGAGAAAGTATATTTTCTGTTGTTATGCTGAACATTTTGCCAGTTAGAATACTATTGACATTTTTATTTCAATTGTGACTAAACAATGTTGATTATAAAGCTATATCTGTATTTATCTACATCTATCAACATATATGAAATCAAGACAACTGATAATGTATTTATGTACTGCAGGCAGATTTTGCTTAACAACTGTATTTTCAGTGACTGTTGAAACTTACAACAGTGCTGAATGAGTGCACTTACAACTGGTTCTTGTAGTTATGACTGTCACAGCATTCCCTTAATCACATGATCATGATACAGGTGCTCAGTGTCTCATTCACAATTTACAAAGTTGTAGCTCCTCACAGTTATATGATCATCATTTGCAACCTTCTTTGCCAGCTTCTGACAAAGTCAATGGGGAAGCTGGCAGGAGGTTGCAAATGGCAGTCATGTGACATCCCTGCTAAATGACCTCTGGGGATTCATTTAACAATGGCAGTTGAAAGTGCTGGAATTTCCATGGTTAAGTGGCACTGTCATATGCCATGCTTTAGAACTGCATTACTTAATGATGGAAATTCCAGTCCCAATTACTTTCATGAAATATCTGTATATTTCATAAATTATCCTTTAAATTTAGTTCATGTCTGACAACCAACTTATTAAGCTCTTTACTATTTTATTTATTTATCAAATTTATATGACTGGACTTTGGATGCATACAACAATAAAATGTGTGTGTGTATATAACAATAATAACTTAAAACCATGATAAATAATGATTAAAAACATTCAAAACTATAAAAACAGAACTAGAAAAGAATATATGGAGAGATGTTGATAATAATGGAGCACCTCATGAGTTCACCCATCCCCTGGGGCCTCCAGACTTAATGGCATGACTAGGCCTTGAAAAATATGGTAGTTTTATCTATATAGTCTACATTGTCAACTCACTGTCATTTAAGTTATTTTTTAAAAGCTCTGTTTTTGCCATCAAAGTTCTGTGTTCAGCTTCAAGGTGCCTTTTTAGATCATTCTAGTTTAGTTATTCATTACTTAGTACTTCACCCCAGATTTCACACTATGGCTTGACAATTCCATGATCAATAAGAAATGTGAAACTCTTGTCTAAAAAGATTCTCTTTGTACTGTTATTTTACCATATTTTGAGGTTATACAAGTCCAAATTTGTTTTTAAAAAGTCAGTGCTATATTCACAACTTAAATTACTCATCTTTTCTGCTTTTTTAACATACAGCAACCAGAGATTTTATACAGCACAGCACATAGTATCACATAATAACTAGGTGCCCAGCAAGATATAATAACTAAGCATACAGGGAAACAAACCTATTTATATTATTGCAGTACAGAATTTTTAGTGAAGGCCACTGTAAGTCAATAAGAAGGGAAGGCCTATAGATACTGAGAATTTGAAGTTTGCAGAAGAAGAGGTGACTCTCAAAGATAGCAGAAAGGTTGCGTATACATTCAGGTCAAATTCACCTCTTTCTGTTGAAAATCTACTTAGCACTGTTGAATCAGCTTTCAGCTCATCATGAACCCTGTGCAGAAAGAACTTTCAGTTTATCAACAAGACTGTGGTGTTCCACCCTAAAAGGCTTGAGAACTCATTTTAAATTCTTGACTCACAAGTGAAAAACCACTGAATTAGACATAGCAAGTCAGATAGAACATAGTTTTCTGCCATGCCACCCACTCTGGAACATCATTCCTTCTGAGGTTAGAATTTCCTGTCCCTGTTGACTTTTCCTAAGGCCTTGGTTGTATAGATAATAGATTAGATCATACCTAGCTGCTGTATCTTTTTAACATTATTTTGTGTTATTTTGTCTTTGGGGTTTCTTAAGATGTTGGCTATTTTTTGGTCAGTAGCCAACATCTTAAGAAACCTCAAAGACAAAATCCAGCTAGAAAACCAAGGACTCTACGAAATACCATGCAAAATCTGCCCTGCAACATACATAGGACAAACGAACAGGAGAATAAATGCACGCATCCAGAACACAAGAACGCAGTAAGAAAAAAAGAAAAAACTTCCTCCCTTTTCCAGCACCTTAAAGCTACAGGACATGAAATTGATTTTGAAGGAACCAGATTAATTTCCAAAACTGAACACTTCAACAAGAGAATAATTATGGAAGCTATCGAAATAGAGAAACACCCCCACAACGTGAATAAATGTGATGATACCTCCCGCCTACCAGACATCTGGAAACCAGTCCTGATAAACAAACAAGCCCCACCCACCACCCATGCCTTTACAACACAACACAACAACGGACTCACAGCCAGCACGAATCAGCACCAATCTACCAATCATGATACAGCCACACATCCAATCAATCTACTTACTGAAACAACGCCAGCACTCCACACACCACCACTAAGATTTATAGAAAGAGGGCAGCTCTGGCCACGCTTTAAGCCAAAACACCAGCCTGAGGATGGCGAGTGAGACCTCGCCAAAATGTTAGCAAGATCCGAATACAACGAGACCAGCATGCATGGATCTCACACACACACACACACACACACACACATATCTTGGTGGGGTGTGTGTGGAGTGCTGGCTTTGTTTCAGTAAGTGGAATGATTGGTTGTGTATATCCCCATCTCCTTTCAAGCTTATAGTTTTAACATAAAACATAATGTTCCTTATAGAGCTAAAATATTCTCAAGTAGTTGTCTGTTGAATGTGTAAGTGCTTCATCAATTATGTAAGTCTATCTATTAAAATCCAGAAGAAAAGATGATCCTATGTTCTGACTGGAAAGGCTATTATATTCAGTTGTGTGCAGTAATCACCCCGTTAGCGTGGTGTATCAATTTCTAGTGGCTTAGGAGTAGAAAGGATGAGTTACTCTTCATTCACTGTTATGCACGTATAAAATAATTTTACCCTTTCTTATGAGATAAGAAAATAAAGTAGGGAGGCTTTGAGAATTAGTACAAGGATTCAAGCTGAAAGATTCAGTATGGAAATATGAGTGTAGGCAATTTGTTTAAATTTTGAGAACAAATTTTCCAAATCAATTTGATAGTTTGCTTCAAAAATGTCTTAATTTGTGTACTCCATTTTTGAAATAGTATTGAAGATGCTCCTGCCTCTTTTCCTTTTTTTTTCAATTTGAAGGAGGGGGGGAAGGGAGTAGTATGGATGACAGGTGCTGTTACATGTGAAAAAAAGTTTGATCAGAGGACATATCTATAAAAATGTGGAAATTGACAGAATATCTGCTTCAAAGCCAGATGGGAATATTTGAATGTTTGGACAAGAACTGCTTACTTTACTTACTGTCTACCAGTGATGGTGATATTGAAAATAACCATGGCAAATCATTTTGTCTTTATGATGGCTTCCTTGAAACAGCTGAATGGAGATGCAAACAGCTGCACCATAGCAGATTCCATAGTGTTGTTGGTAATTTATGAATTTAGCCTGAATAGAAAATTAAGCACCATTCCAGTTCAGCTGCCTTAATGTCTCTGCACATGAGAGAAAATTAGTTGTCCTGAGGGACTGTCTAGAAACTTTGCAAAGTCTAGTGTTCCACTAAAATATAAACAATGAGTATTGCTAAATTTCTCAAGAGTTCTAGAATGCTCTTGGCTCCAGAAAAATAGTATGTGAAAGAACTGATCTATTTCCAGTATATGAAACTGATATGCTATCAAAAGCTAATACTCAGTTATGACCAAAGTTTTCTTGTAAAAGGCTTAAATTATTATCCATTTTAGTATGCTACAGTAGTTTAGATTGAGTTAAATTCATTGAGTCTGTATGTCACCTAATACCCATGACTCTGGATCTAAATGCAGCTATCCTGCCATTCTTGCTAAAATATTCCATAGTCATCACTGCCACAACAATAATGTGATAATGCATTCCTAAAGTAGACTTTATTTCTAGCTCCAAATTGTTTGCATCCCAATTTAGGAGGTAGGAATACCTGCTATTTTTATGAAATCTGAGAATTGATGGGAATGCTAATGAAATTAATTTAGAATTTACATGTCTAATTTGGATAGTAAGAGGAGATTATTAGTTAAATAGTGTAGCTTATGGTGGGAGTTTGGCAATTTGGACATACACTATATTGCCAAAAGTATTTGCTCACTCATCCATATAATCAGAATCAGTTGTGAGCGAATACTTTTGACAATATAGTGTAGCTATAGCAACATGTTTTTAAGGGATCATCAATGGCATATCTTATTGCTGTGCCATTATAGCACTAGAAAACCTCTACTGAGTTAATAGAGGCAATATTTGTAGTTAAAGGCAATGTTTGTGTGTGTGTATCAGAATGGTTCCGGTAGAGACTACTGCCAGTATGCTCAGGACACGCAGCATGTGGAGAAGCAAAAAACAGCATGGGGGCGCCTGTGGCACCACCAGGAGAACCAGTTCCAGCGACCCAGGCCACCAAGCTACTACCAGTTTGGCCAAACCCACTATTGGTGTGTACACACACACACACACACACAAACACACAGAGAGAGAGAGATATGATACTTTGCATGATGTAATACCATTGCTAAATGGAATACCTATATTTTCTGGAGTGAGTTGCAGGATGGTCCAGTGCTAGTATTCTCACGTCCAGTTGGCCTCGAGACTGGATTGAACCTGAAGCCACTCCTCTGTGCTCCTCCTTCTGACTCCAGTTTCAATCCAGTATGGCCTGAGACGAGAGACATTTATTTGAGCTCCTAAAATATATATTTCTTTCCTGGACCCTCCTCACCTCACCTCTGCCTCCATTTAGTGGTAAGTATCCCCTAGCGGTGGCTGTGGTTCCCAACCCCCTGGGAGTTGCTTTTGGGAGCCTGGAAACTCCGGAGGCTCGAATGCCATTTTGGCGGCCATTTGAGCTGGCGGCCACATGGTGGCTTTTTGAATTAGATCACATCGTTTTGGAGCCTCTTGGGCTTGGGATTTCCAGCCCGACAGTCACACACCAGAAGACAGAAAACATGGGCTGCCAATCGCCCTTCACGTGCCTCTGAGAGAGACAAACTAAGGAAGCATAAGGCTTTAACCAAAACCTTCTCCAGGGCAGAGAGAATGCGGGCCTGGCAGGGCGCATTGAGCTCTTCCCCATCAAGGTCCAGATCCCCATATAGAGGCCCTTCGCTGGGTTCCCAGATTCATTGGGTGAGAAGTTTGGGAAGCTACCCCTTTTCCACTCCTCTCTATGGAGGACCAGTGCTCTGATCTTGAAGATCCTAGCCCATTTGGGGCCCAGTCTGAGGGAGATACCATTAATAGACCCATTTTGGCCCCTCAAGCCGGCCTGGAACAGGGTAGGCCTAGCTGGGATAATTTGGATGTAGATGACCTACCTGTAGGCCTCCAAAATCCCATAGAGAGGGCCATATCGAGTGGCATCACTATAGGCCTGCAGCGACATGTCCCTAGACCTTTCTCGCAGGAGGGGGGTATGAATCCTCAAGGTCGTCCACCTATTTCTCCCTCCCTCACCAGTGAGGGATCAATTCTGGGGAACAGGGTCCAGAGAGACCCAGATCTGTCTGATGATGAAGACACCCCTGTCCCAGATCCCCCTGCTTTTATGGGTTTATTCCCTCCAAATTTATTCTGATCACTCTTGTGCAAAGTGCGTGCTACTGCACAACTTGGGGGGGGAGGGACAAAGGATGGGGCCCAAGCTCAGAAACCTGAGGACCCAGTCTTTTCAGAGCCACAGGCTGCCAAGGAAGAGATCCCAGTTCCCAAATTGTTCTTGGAGGTGGTAAAGAAGCAATGGGAAAATCCGGGTGTTTTTCCTAATCCTGGCAGCAACAACAGAAGGTTCTACAACATTGAGCCAGATTTTTCCCAAGCTCTACTGATGCCCACGGTGGATCCCCCTGTGGCGACCCTGGCGTCCCCTGCTTCTCTGGTTCCCAGGGATGTGGCAGACAATGTGAAGGCTGCTGACAAGAAGGCGGAGATGACCCTCAGGAGGACCTTCCAGTCGGTAGCTTGGGCCATCAAAGTGACATCCTCGGCGTCTTTCTTCAACCGTACAGCTATCCTCTGGTTGGAGAAAATCCAGGAGCATATTCCTCTGGAAGATGTTCAACTGCACCAGGATCTGAACAAGTTAGTGGTGGTCTCTCAATTTTTACCTGACGCGACCTTAAATGCTATGAAGTTTGCTTCCAGAGCTCATGACTTCTCGCTGTCTTCTCTGGCTCCATGGCTGGCAAGCGGACAACACCCCACCCATCAGCGATCTCCTGGCTCTGTTTTCAGAGGCTTGGGCGGAGATTTCTTCAGACGCCTGGGTCCTGAGTATGGTCATTTCTGGTCTCCGACTGGAGTTTCCCCCTGAACCAATTTCGCACTTTTCTCCTGACAAAGAGCGCTAACAAATGCATGCAGATGTGTCAAGCTATCCGATACCTGCTTGACATAGCAGCAATAGAGCTGGTTCCCCTAGGTGGACCAGGGGTTCTATTCAAATTTATTTCTCATGCCGAAATCTTTGGGAGGATGGAGAGCCATTCTAGACTTAAAACTCCTAAACCAGTTCTTGGTTTATCGCCGGTTCATGGCCTCTCTCAAGTCCATCTTGGCAGGTATTCGTGAGGGTGACTATATGGCCTCCGTTGGCCTCACGGAGGCATACCTGCATATTCCCATCCTCATGAAACATAGACAGTTCCTTATATTCTCTTATCTAGGGGCACATTATCAATACAGCGTTGTTCTGACCCCCCTCCATACATGAGTCACGCTGACACAAGATTACTGCTAAAACAATTTATTCACATTAAATTAACACACCGACAAGACTTTGGCAGCAACCCAGACTTCCACAGATAAGAAATACACACCAGAGCTTCTCCAGCTTTAGTATAATAGTTGAGTCCTGCAAACAGCCTCCTCCCAAAGTCTCTTCTTATATACTCTATTGGGAGGAGCCTAATCACAACCACCTGGCCCCAATTATCTTCTATATCTCAGTAGTTGCTGTCAGCGCTTATCTGCCCGTCTTTGCCTGGCGTCCAGGACCAATTCCCTTAGCTTCTCCCCACTGCTCCAGGGCCTAACATCAGGGACCAACTCCCTTTGGTTTTCACCGCTGCTCCATGCCTCAAGCACTTCCTGGTGGACAACCAGCCTCTCTGGTCCCTGCTCGGAGTCTGAACCCTGTCCAAGGTCCTCCACATCTTCCAAAGCCGACTCATAGGATCCCTCGCTATTGGAGTCTGTTTGCAGCTCCAATGGCTCCTGCAGGGCCACAACACAGAGCCATGCCCTTCAGGTTAGCCTCAGCCCCCAGATCCTTCACCAAGGTTCTGGCAGTGGTCGCTGCTCACTTACGAGAGGTGCCCATCCATCTACAATGCTACCTGGATGACATCCTCATCCAGGGAGTGTCGCCCCAGCAAATTGGGTGGACCTCCAGCAGGTCATCACCACGTTCCAGAACTTAGGGTTTTCTGTTAATTTTGATAAGAGTACTTTGACCCTGTCTACCAAGATTCTCCACTTGGGGACAGTTCTAGATTCCCACTTGGGCAGAGTTTTCCTTTCCCCGGATCGTAGATCTAGTTTGCTAAAATTAGTTAAGCAGATCCATAGGGATCATTGTGTTCCCATAGCCCTTCTTTCCACCTTGCTAGGAAAATTAATCTCCTGCATTGAGATGGTGCCATGGGCAAGATTGCACGGCAGGACTCTACAATGGGACCTCCTACCTTACCAGAGGTCCAACACCAACAACTTGACGGCCAAGGTTCTGGCACTCCTCAGGTACTGGTGTCACTGTGGTGGTGGTGTTGACAGCCGTGTTAAAGGGCTGCAACTTCCTGGAGCAGGAGCACCTCATCCTGATACAGACAGGGGGGCAACTCTAGACGCTCATCTGGCCCAGGGTCAGTGGTTTTGGAGCAACCTTCGGCACAATATAAATTGGCTAGAGCTTTGAGTGATCCATCTAGCCCTGCAGCATTTCCGGGACTTGAACAAGGGGCGCCACGTCCTCGTCCTAACTGACAATGTTGCAGCAAAGGCCCACATAAATTGACAGGATAGCACACGCTCCAGACCTCTACACAACAAGGTGATGTTGCTGGGTCGCTGGGCGCAGTTGCACCTATGTCCATCTGTGCGGAGCACATCACCAGCATCGACAATCACCAAGCCGACTGGCTGAGCCGGGAGACGATTGACAACAGATAGTGGAGTCTCTCCAGAGAGCTGTTCCTGGAGATCTGCCAGAAGTTTGGGAGATTGGTGGTGGACCTATTTGCCACCCTATCCAACGCGCAGGTTCCTTGCTTCTTTACCCAGTTCCCAGCTCAGGGAATGGAGGGAGTTGATGTCCTTCACACAAGATGGCTGGTCGGGCTGCTGTATGTTTCCCCCTCCCCCTCATCCCCGGGGACGTTTAGAAGGTAGTTTGGGAACAGGTGGAGGTCATCCTGGTGGCCCCGCACTGGCCCAGGAGGCCTTGGTTCGTGGATCTCATGGACCTGTCTGTGGGGAGGTCATGGAGGATTCCAAAGGCGGATCTGGAGTTACATCAGGGGAGGCTACGGCACCTGCTGCAACTAGCCGTGTAGAGATTGAGCGGGAGCTCCTGAAGGAGGCCATTTGTCCCGCAGGGTGATTGAGATGATTGAGGCTTCGCGAAGGCTATCAACCACTAGAATTTACAACTCAACCTGGGCCACCTTTGCTTGTTGGTGTCAAGCAAAGGTCCACCTGCCCAGGTGGACCTGACTAGTGCTTCAGTACCGCAGGTTCTGGATTTCATCCAGGATGGGTTGGACAAGGGTTTGTCCCTGGGTACCATAAGATGACAGCGGCGCTCACCACAGTAATCCTTGACAAGGGTTCGGTACCATTAACCCAGGTGCCAGTAGTTAGGAGATACCTCAAGGGGGCTGCGAATTTGCGTCCCCCTGTCATCCACCGGTTTCCCACAGGGAGTCCCTGCATAGTCCTGCAGGCCCTCATGGTGGAGCCCTTCGAGCCCTTGAGAACCGTTAGTCATAAGCTGCTCACCTTTAAGATGGTGTTCCTGGTGGCGGTCATGTCAGCTAGGTGCGTGTCCGAACTGGGGACCCTCTCCTCCAGGGAGGATCTATGCATCTTTCACAGCAACAAGGTGGTGCTCCGCCTGGATCCAGTTTTCTTGCCCAAGGTGAACTCCGTTTTTCACTGGTCATAGGAAATCATTTTTCTGGATTTCTGCCCAGACCCAGTTAGGGAGAAGGAAATCAAATGGCACCATTTAGATGTACGGCGCTCTTTGAAAATTTACCTGAAGCGTACAGCAGAGTTTGTCTCCTTCCAACCTTCATCATTGGGGAAGAGGGTTTCTTCCATCATTAGCCACTGGATTAGGTAGGCCATAGCTCTCGCCTACGAGTCTCAGAATTTGTGGGTGCCGAGGGCATCACGGCTCATTCCACAAGGAGCGTGGCCACTTCAGTGGCCTAGGCGACTCAAGCGGCAATAGGTGATATTTGTAGGGCAGTGGCTTGGGTGTCCCCATTGCCATTCATTTAGCATTATAGATTGAATGCTTTTGCATCTACTGATGCGGCATTTGGATGCAGGGTCTTACAACAGGTCCTGTCGGATCGGTAAGGGCCCACCCTATGGAACGTAGCTTGGGTATGTCCCAGCACTGGACCATCCTGCAACTCACTCTGGAAAATGACAGTTTAATTATTCCTCAATGTAGTGCAGAAACAATGGGCACAGCCGGGCAACCTTGCCACCCCCAGTATATGGTGGATGCTAGTCTGGAAAATTTACTGAAGTTACCCCCTTTGCTTTATCAGTAACCAGTTCATCACCATACATTTGCATATAATTCCATACTTGAACAAGGAAGAACCCTAAATCTTTCGGTTCTCCCCCGTATTTTACACTTAATGGGGGGACCTTAGCCATCCGGCGTCTGCAGGAAGGGGCCCCTCCTCTTGGAATGTTTCTAGCCGCTGTGATTGCGGTCGGCGCTGGGTCATCTTGTTCAGCTCTCCCTTCAGCACCTCCAGATTCTCTTGGATCAAACAAGGTTTCTGTATGTTTCCCTTCTGGTTCTTGGATATTGGCTTCTCTCTCCAGACCACTCTCATGGGCTCAGCGCCTCTCCCACGCTCCTTCAAAGAGTTTCATCGCTTAGGACATTATAAGGTTCTCCTCCTCAGGGTCCCGCCAGTCAGCCACTGGTTGTCTGGGTCTCCTCACAGTAATTCCAGTCAAAGGTTTTTCGGGGTCCTCTTTTCGTCCCACTCCCCAAGTCCATCTGGGTCGAACGGATCATTCTTCCAAGTGCAGGCCAGCCATTAACTCCGTGTCCAAAGAGCATGCAGCTGCTCCCATATCTTCTTCTTGATCACTGCCTTGGTGGGACATCTTTTAAGTGTTGGGTGCACCCCTCTCGGAAGGTGTCAGCTCCGGGATGGGTGCGAGAAGAGATCCAGCTTAATGTCAAGGCTGCTTCACTTAATAACCAAGAAAGAAACCACTCAACTCCATTTTGCAGAATTAAGAGTACTTTTACTGATTATAAGTAAATAGAAGCTAAGCAAAGCTGGATCTGAGCAAAAGCAGGCAAAGCATCTGATATCGTACATGACCCATTCCCCTCCCCTTGGCAGTCCCAGTCCATAGTCCAATCCAACGTCTCCCCAGCTGTCAGGTGGGAGACATCTTCAAAAATCATCATCAGGTTGGTATGCCGGACAGTTGGCTTTGGCGGGAAACTCCCCTCCTTGCCACATGCGCAATAGATGGTGAGACCAACTCCCAATTAATAGTCCTCCTGTACAGATTATTTTCCCCTCCCAAATACCATGCCCTCCCTCCCCGTTTCAATGGCAGCCGAAAAGCAAGCAGCAAAACAGAGGCTGACACATAATCAAAAGAAATCAATGAGAATAAAACAGCTAAAAGAAGAGGTTAATCCAGTATGAAAAAGTTATAAAAGATAACATTAATCTCCCAACAACATGCAAAGAAAATATATATAGGAAAAGAGCATGTGGAAGTCACTGCTTGGAACAGATTGAAAAGGCTTATGCTGCAGAATGCCATGGATATCTGTATAGCAACATAATAGGGAACATGAAAAAGAATGCTTAGTAAAACAATGAAGTAAATGAGGATGTGGATGGAAACTTTTGTTGATTTTCGGAAAGTGACTAATAAAGTAAGTAGCCCTGAATTAGAGAATGGTTTGCATGAATCTGGAGTGGCAGATTGATTAAAATTAAAGTGTGTGGGATAATAAATGGATATTTAGGGAATAGTTCAACATTGAACAGGGAGTAAAATAAATTTGTATAAAATTCCCTTAGATACTTGATTTTACAGATGTGAATAATGAATTTTGTAGAGATATTTTGGTTGAAAATGTGAATGTACTTTTCTGTGCATATAACACCGTGGTGTTAAATGAGAACCCAGTTTGCAGCAAATATAGCAATAGCACTTAGATTTATATACTGCTTCACAGCGTGACCCGACAAATGCGCGCACGACAAAAGCGCGCCAACAAAAGCGCGGTGAGAAAACCGCGACATCATCAATGCACCCACAACAGAGCGCCGACAGAAGTGCGATTTAAGGTAAGGGAAGCACGATTTAAGTTAAGGTAAGGGAAGCGCGATTTAAGTTAAGGTAAGGGTTAGATTCAGGGTTAGGTTTAGGGTTAGGTTTAGAGTTAGGTTTAGAGTTAGGTTTAGGTTTAGAACTCGCGGTTATTACTTGTTTGTTGAAGGCACGCTTTTGTCGGCGCGCTGTTGTCAGCGCGCTTCTGCGCTCATTTATCGGCGCAATTTAGAACTCGCAGTTTTCTCTCTGCGTTTTCATCAGCACGCTTTTGTCGAGCGTGCATTTGTTGGTGAACCGCTTCACAGTGCTTTACAGCCCACTCTAAGTGGTTTACAGAGTCAGCATATTGCTCCCAACAATCTGGGTCCTCATTTTCCCACCTTTGAGGGTTGGAAGACTGAGTCAACCTTTGAGATACCTTAAGATAGACTGTATAGTGCAATGAGAATGGATCTGAATTAATGTAGTTATGTTCGTCAGACAAGATGGAGGAAACAGTTGCAAGTTTTATGTTAATGATGGGAAAACCAAAACAAGTACACAAATTTGCATGCCTTGTGTCTGTCATTATTTAAAAGCCTACTCTGTGATATGATGAAGTCACATGGTATGAGGCAGCTTCTGGGGGGGGGGCGACTGGAAGGATGACCAAGAAGAGTTTTTAAAAGTATGCTTGGTTCAGACTATTTAGGACTACTGCTCTTGTGATATTTCAGATTATACTTCCTGTATCCTTAACCATATTTATATTCTGAATTAAATTGTAGAGTATGAAGCTAAATTGCTTACCCTGATTTAGGGATTGAAAAAATAAATAAAGCAAACACATTGTTTCATATTTGGGAATTTATTGTGTTTTCTGAGGGAAAAAAACAAGATTGGACTTTTGTGAAACATTATAGAATAAGAACAGTTGTACATTCTATTAATATCTCCTAGCTCTCACTTAACAGAGAGTTAAAAAGAAGATCAAAGACAACAAAGACCACCAGCCTGAGTTGGTAAATGCAGGTAGCCATAAGATTCTGTTATCTCATCCTTTTTCTTTGCAGTAAACCTGATTAACACAACCTTATGAGAATCAAGCTGGTGTTTTTTTACTGTTCATTAGAGAACTTGACATTATTGTAATTAAACACCAATGCTACACTAATGTAGTCTAATTAAACATGAATTAAACATCAAAAAGAGCCCTAATGGCATAGTGGCTAGAATGCATTATTTCAGGGTAACTCTGGCTACAGCAGAGGTGGGTTGCTCCAGGTATGCACTGGGTGGACCAGTAGTGGAAATCGGCTGTATGTTTGCATACTGGGTGGTTTTTAAGAAGAAATAATATAGGACCGTGATGGCGAACCTATGGCATGCGTGCTACAGGTGGCACAAGGAGCCATTTGTCAGAGCACGCGAGACGTTGCCCTGTCAGCTGGCCAGCGTGCATGCACGCGCTGGCCAGCTGACTTCGGCCTTCTTTTGGGCCATTTTTCGCCCTCTGGAGTCTTGAAGCCTCCAGAGCGTGAAAAACCAGCCCTACGGGCAAATTGGAAATTCAGGAAGGTACTTCTGGTTTCCTCGTATGGCTGGTTTTGGCCCTTCGGAGTGTTCAGGAGCTTTCAGGAGGCTTCCCTAAAGGCTCCGGAGGGCAAAAAACGACCCTACCAGCAAACTGGAAGTCACTTCCATCCTTCGGAGGTTGCTAAAATAAGCCAGATTGTTGGGAAAATATGTTGACATTGTAGACTTCTTAGAGAATGCTGTAGAGCAGGGGTCCCCAACCCCTAGTCTGTGGATCGGCACCGGTCGCAACATGCCAGAAACCGGTCTGCGCAAACAAGTGAAGCATCATGAACAGGATGCAGGTAGCACATGAAACTACACTCTATTGCCAAAGTATTCGCTCACCCATCCAAATAATCAGAATCAGGTATTCCAATCACTTCCACAGGTGTATAAAATCAAGTACCTAGGCATGCAGACTGTTTTTACAAACATTTGTGAAATGGGTCGCTCTCAGGAGCTCGGTGAATTTCAGCGTGCAACTGTGATAGGATGCCACCTGTGCAACACATCCAGTCATGAAATTTCCTCGCTCCTAAATATTCCACAGTCAACTGTCAGATGTATTATAAGAACGTGGAAGTGTTTGGGAACGACAGCAATTCAGCCATGAAGTGGTAGGCCATGTAAACTGATGGAGCGGGGTCAGCGGATGCTGAAGCACATAGTGCGAAGAGGTCGCCAACTTTCTGCAGAGTCAATTGCTACAGACCTCCAAAAATCATGTGGTCTTCCGATTAGCTCCAGAACAGTGCGCAGAGAGCTTCATGGAATGGGTTTCCATGGCCGAGCAACTGCATCCAAGCCATACATCACCAAGTGCAATGCAAAGTGTCGGATGCAGTGGTGTAAAGCACGCTGCCACTGGACTCTAGAGCAGTGGAAACATGTTCTCTGGAGTGACAAATTGTGCTTCTCCATCTGGCAATCTGATGGACGAGTCTGGGTTTGGCGGTTGCCAGGAGAACGGTACTTGTCTGACTGCATTGTGCCAAGTGTAAAGTTTGGTGGAGGGGGGATTATGGTCTGGGGTTGGCCCATTCGTTCCAGTGAAAGGAACTCTGAATGCTTCAGCATTTCCAGACAGTTTGGACAATTCTATGCTCCCAACTTTGTGGGAACAGTTTGGGACTGGCCCCTTCCTTTTCCAACATGACTGCACCAGTACACAAAGCAAGGTCCATAAAGACATGGATGACAGAGTCTGGTGTGGATGAATTTGACTAGCCTGCACAGAGTGCTGACCTCAACCCGATAGAACACCTTTGGGATGAATTAGAGCGGAGACTGAGAGCCAGGCCTTCTTGTCCAACATCAGTGTGTGACCTCACATATGCGCTTCTGGAAGAATGGTCACAAACACACTCCTAAACCTTGTGGACAGCCTTCCCAGAAGAGTTGAAGCTGTTATAGCTGCAAAGGGTGGACCAACATCATATTGAACCCTATGGATTAGGAATGGGATGTCACTTACGGTAAGTTCATATGCGTGTAAAAGGCAGGTGAGCGAATACTTTTGGCAATATAGTGTATGTCCCTTAAGTCTGTGGAAAAACTGTTCTCCGTGCAACTGGTCCCTGGTGCCCAAAAGGTTTGGCGCCGGTGCTGTAGAACACCATGAAGCAAGTACAGTAGAACCTTGGATCACAACCACTTCTGACGATGACCAAATCGGGTCCCGATCAAAAAATCCGCTAAATGTGTCACTAGTGGCAAACAGATCCTTGTGTGGCAATCAAACATAGCTGCGGCGATTTCCCAGCCGCAACAATTTCCCCTGCTGCACCATTTTTTTTTGTATGTGTATGCACAGTCAGTTTTGCTTCCGGTCATGACCAAATCAGGTTGCGACTGAAGTCCTGGAACGGATTACGGTTGGGGCTGGAGATTCCACTGTATATAAGTCTAAGTGCTTTTGCTAGTGATATTGCTATGTTCCATTTTGGTGTACCAATCTGTAAGTTAAATATTTTATATCAACTGCTGATTCTATGTCATATCAAGAGCATCCCAATGTATAAGAAAACATTATAATAAATTGGCATTGAACAAATAATGCAAAGATTTTCATAGGTCAGCGGTTCTCAACCTGTGGGTTGTGGTTCTCAACCTGTGGGTCGTGACCCCTTTGGGGTTCGAATGACCTTTTCACAGGGGTCGCTAAGACCATAGGAACTCTAAAGTTTAAACTCCACCTCGCGTTCCTTGAAATCCCCCGCGGATGGGCTCCGGAGTCATCGCCAGGAGTCATCGCCAGCCGTGCAGAGCGTAGCCACGGCTCCACACCATAGAAAACATAAGTGTGCTTGCACACCCTGTACAATTACAGCTTCAGAGACTTCCTAATGGCGGGAAAGTGTTCTCTGACAAAGCACTGCCTTGTCTTTCACAGCCACCTCATTTCCAATGGGGGGGGGAGAAATCCTCTGCATGGATTCCCCCCAATTGGAAACGAGACAACTGTGAAAGATGTCTGGGGTCCGGAGCCCATCCATGGGGGGAAGGGTCCCCCGCGCATTCCTCGTCTTCCCGGATGGGCTCTAGAGTCATTGCCAGCCACGCAGAGCCTCGCCATGGCTCCCCGCCGTTGAAAACATAGGCATGCTCACACCCCATAAATTACAGCCTCTGAGACTTTCCCCCAGAGAAAAACACCGCTGCCAGGTACTTTTAACCTGTGATTAAAGGTGACCACAGTGTGTGTGAGTGAGAGACAGACACACACACACACACACAGAGTGACAGATGCGGAGGGAGGGGAGAGAGACACACACAGAGACAGACAGACAGAGGCACAGAGAGAGAGAAAGAGAGACAGACACACACACACACACACACACACACACAGAGTGACAAAATTGGGGGAGGGAGGAGAGAGACAGAATGACAGAGAAAGTGGGGGAGGGGAGAGAGACAAAGAGCCACACACAGAGAGACAGATAGAGACAAAGAGAGAGAAAGAGAAAGATATATTCTCTTAATATATAGATATATTAAGAAATATTTCACAATATATAATTACATATTGTTTTTGTGATTAATCACTATGCTTTAATTATGTTCAATTTATAACAATAAAAATACATCCTGCATATCAGATATTTACAATACGATTCATAACAGTAGCAAAATTACAGTTATTAGAGTAGCAACAAAAATAATTTTATGGTTGGGGGTCACCACAACATGAGGAACTGTATTAAAGGGTCGCGGCATTAGGAAGGTTGAGAACCACTGCTCTAGGTATTGTATATACAATTCAGGCTGATCTAATAAAACACTAGTTATTTTCTAGCTATTTTTTGCAGTCATTTTTCCATGGTAGGCCAGAGGAGTTTGAGAGAAGAGGTAGCACATGAGCCTGAGTTTTGTCTTTCCATACTAAAGTCCAGGAATGAAATAATAGTTAAAAATTTTTTCCTGTGCTGTTCTTACAGATTATCAACACATTTGCTATTATGTTGTACACTTTTAGCTGCTGCCAGAAAATGATACATAAGTTTTTGTATATCCACTTTGAGTGGAAAGGATAATTTCATCTGTGTTCATAAATATCATCATCAAATGTCTAATTTTATTTAAAAATCCAAACTTTTACTACTGTTTGTCACCATCCAAAATGCATTCTATATTCAAAGTCTTCAGGCAAAGTTAGTTTAACACAATCTTGCCAGTGTGTACCATTCATTATTGCAGTAATAAAATTTTTCCCAAAGGATTAATAACTTCATTCTTACTGAAGTTTGCAAAATTAAGGAAACATTGTTATCATTAGGAATCACTCAAGAATATTTGATCCTGGACAGACCAGAGATAATGATAATGATGGTTTATGATAGATTAGAAGCTGTTGTGAACTTTCTGTGAATTAAATAAAATAATATATTGTTAACAGAGGACTTTGAAGTTCAACTTTGCTGTTTGCTTTACCTTTAACTATGTTTGTTTATATATGTAGTAGATTGATGTCAGTTATACTGGTCAGGTAAACAAAAATGTAGACGTTCCTAAACTGTAGGCTTGTTTTTCAAGGTAGAAGGGAGATTATTATTCTTGAAATATATTTATCAGTATTCAACTAGGGAGGACAATTTATGTGTATGTATATTTTTAATGCAAAATTTTAATGTCTTGTTTAGTTTTGCTTTATTTTTGTATTTTTTCTCCTTTTTTGAGTTTGTATTTTAGCATTGTGAATAAAATTAAACTTATTGGACAAAAAATCTGCAAAATTATGGTACTAGAAATTTCTCTCTTTACAATCAAAATCGTGAATTGAGGAATTATGTGGTAGAATCCAAAGGCTTGGATTCCCCAACACTCAAAAAGGTAGTAATAGTCTCATCCTCTGAATTGAGCTAGCATTCTAAACAAAGTTTATAGCTTTTTGCATGTATATAGTGTATTATATTATCCTATATAGAGTTGAGATATTTTTAACGAATAACCAAATAAAATGGTGAGTTGTGCTATATTCAATGTGGGTTCAAGATAAAATGAATCTACATCACAAATGATTTTTTTTATAAACTTAACCTATAAAAATGCAGAATATAAACTAGATATATAACATTTGATGAGAAGACAAATGCATTATTTTCCATTATGTTAAACATTTCCATTAAAATTTAAACTTTAATATTTAATAATCAGTAGACTATTGTAATAGCTATTAATAGTTCAATGTCTGCATGTGCTTTCCAGTTATTAATCCTTTCTGTTGTATTTGCTAAACTATACATTTTATAATATGGCTTATCGTTTTCTTTGTAACTTAAAATAAATTATTAAATGTGTTAAAAGAGATATGTATACAAAAATGTTTTTATATTTTTCCACATTGTTCTCTGATTTCTCTCCTTTAATGTCTTTGTGACTTCTTGGGTAAAAGAAAAGATTCAAGGAGTATTTAATTGAAAATTTGATGTCAGTTCAATTCAATTCAACTGAAATGTCCAAGTTTCAATTTAATAAAGAAAAATATTAAGAAAGGAAAGCATAGAATGTGCTTATTTTTAAAACATTATTTAGTTTCCTTAATCGTAATGAAAGTAATAGTAGTAATGAAACGTTTACAAAACAAATGATTATATAAAGCACTTTAAAAAATCGAACTCCTTTATACGGATTTGCTGTCATAATTTTCAAGTTTTTCTTTTCCCTTTATTTAACTACTTTAGAAATCATAAATCCTTTACAGTTCAAAGTAGTGATTATTGTTGTTTTTAATCTTGTAGCACACTTCTGCTGATGGATATTCTGAATCTCATATCCAACCCACAAAATCAAGTAGTCGACAGAATATACCACGTTGCAGAAACTCAATTACCTCTGTAAATGAAGAGCATCCTCACATTGGGAACTATCGCTTATTAAAAACAATAGGAAAAGGAAATTTTGCTAAAGTGAAGCTGGCTAGACATGTTCTTACAGGTAGAGAGGTAAGTTTCTTTAAGCTAGGCTTGATAACTATTATTTTGTTTTCAAAATGTTTGTCCAATATTTTCATTATTGAAAATAAAATCCAGCATATAAAGGTGGGTTTTTTTTCTTTTTGACTGTCTGCAGTGTGTATACTTGAACTTCGTTCCTGAGGTGTGGCAGCTTTGTTAGTACCATAAGACATATAAGGCTAGCAGTTCTGTGGGCAGATTTTGGTCTATCACTATATTTTTGTAAAACAGTTTATGGAAAATTTTTAAGTATAGTGTGAGTGGAAGAGAAAGAATTCCCTCCTTGACTTACTTACCCCTTTTTTTCCTAATGAGATTTCTAAATTAGAAGTAATCCAACTCAGGAGAAAAAGAAGTTGAAAATATTCAAGACAAAAACTTGTCCATACAAATGTGATCACTTTTTGCAGCCCTTTGACAAGCAGTCAGGGGGCAAGCCATATTCATTTAAGTTAGTGTTACAACTTAAAATTGCAATGATTCATTTAACAGCTATGGCAAGAAAGATTGTAAAATGGGGCAAAACTCATTTAACAACTGTCTTACTTAACAACATTAGTTTTGGGCTCAATTGTGGTTGTAAATCAAGGATTACCTGTTCTGGAGGTGTGCTTTCTCTGTTATCTCTCTCTCTAGTATATTGCTCACTATTGAAAGAATATACACTTTGATAATTAAGAATTTTATCTGAATGGGGTCAGTTTCTGCCTAAAATAAACAATTGTTATATACTGTAAAAGTTTGTTTAATTGTTCAACTTTTTAAAAAGTTGTTTTTGCCTTTCCATCCTTAGGTTGCTGTCAAAATTATAGACAAAACCCAATTAAATCCTACCAGTTTACAAAAGGTAATGTTTCTGTCATAATACGTTAGCATTTTGGATTCAAGAATCCAATCTCTTATTTTTCTTTCTTTCTTTGCTCATATAAGATAACTGAAAAACACTGCGATTAATAGTCTGTTTGAGATTAGGTTGAAAATGACAGCTACAATACATCCTGATTTAATATGGGAATAGATGATAATAACTAGTTGGCTTAATCTGGGAGAAGGAGAGGCAGTACAGGTGGAATAGAATATATCTTTATTACGATCAAAGATCAGCAATAGACATCACTTTTTACAATATATTAAAAAAAAAGTATTGACATTGAAAGTGGATAATAACATCCCTGTTAAGAAAATACATGTTTTCAAACTGTTCGGCCCACTCCCTGGTTTATGTGGGTGAAAAGCCAATAAGTATGTGAGTAAATATAATGTTCCAAAAATTGTTAGAGATATCTCCAAATAATAACCAATTTTTTTCTTGTGGACATTGCAGCAACACAGAATGTTGCCATTGCATGCATGGTAAACAGGTTTTAGTCCTGGAGGAGAAAGCCTACATAAAAATTGTCTGCCCTCCCTGGCAATCTCTCTAGTAAGGGGAGAATGTATGCAGCCTTATGAACTCTGTACAGCTCACGGTACAATAAAACATGTGAGATATCTTCAACTTCTCCCTTACCACATATGCATACCTTTTCTGCTATTAGTGTTCTCTATACCTGCCCTGGAGGAGTGCTGAAGGGAGAATGTTAAATCTAGCTCTGAAGAAAGCTATTTATTCTTTGTTTTGGGAAGATCAGATCATTTAGATATCTTGCCAATTCCCACACACCCTGTTTGATTCCATCCCTAAGATGGAGAGGCAATCTGTTTAGTTCTTCTTGAAACTCCATGTCCTTCATTCTATTGATTACTACTTGCTTTGCTTGGTCAAAGCCTAGGGACATTAAGAATACTGATGAGAGCCTGTAAAAGCCCAGCTTGCTATCTATTGCCTGTTTCCAGGAGGAGGGGAAGTTGTCAGTCAATACTAGCGGGGGAGCAAAGTCAAAAGAGAACTCAGCCTAGAATTATTATGTGGCCACAAACACTCCAGTCCCCTTGGAGTTCCACTAACACTTATCGGTTTACTACTGAGTTTTAGTTAATAGTCTTGAGTATAGGTTTGAGCAATAAATCCTCTGACCTGGAACTTAAGTGTTATTCCAATTTGATGTACTTGATACTCACCTTCTAAAACTGAACTATTTTGGAGAATTCTCTCTGCTTCTATTGAGTAACTTAACAACAGGTTCATCTGAGGTTCAAGACATGACTTCAATCTTGTGAGGTGGGTTGGACTGAGAGAGTAAATAGCCCACTTAGCTGACTTTTATGGCTAAGGCTGGACTGGAACTCACAGTCTCAACCTTTGTAGCCTGGTGCCTTAAACCACTAGACCAAACTGGCTCTCTAATTTTTTTAAAAGTATATTAATTGAAAAGAGTGTTTAATGGTCTGCTTGCTAAGGTACATTTGACAAGAAATGTAAGCAATAGTTAATGCTTTGCTGATGTAAGCTGTGAATAATGTCAGTCTCAAAATGTCGATCTGGTGTACAACTTCTCCTATAATGAAAATATTATCCTTAAAAAATGCAGTTATTATCAGAAATATTATCTTCAAATCCTAGCATTTAGCTAGGCCACTATTCGGTTGGAAGTGAGCTATCAAATCCAAACATAATCATGGCAGTTATTTCTCAGAATATGGCTTGAAATAGTTTCTTACTAGTAAGCTGTTATATAGTGCACTGCAACCATTTGAATACATTTGTTTGGCAATTTTTGTGGGCATGTCTGCCATGTGATGATCATATAAAGAGCAAACATACAATAAAATTTACATGTTAATTTAGTTTTTTTATTAGTCATCTCACAAATCCTCTTGTTTAATCTAAATTAACCTTTTATTAAAGTAGCATGAATAAATCCTTTACCAGGTCCTTGAACTGGTTGATATAATGTCAGTTAACTTTTTTTTTAAGATAAAACTTAAAAATTCAAAGTTTCAATTGTTCGACATCAAACTGTTTCCATGTTAATTTATATTTGCACAATATTGATCTTGCTTTGTTGGTTTGATATACTGCTGCTTTACTATAGTATTAAAATGTTTCTGCAATAAATAATAATTTTGTGTAGCCTAAAAAAAGCATTTCTTCAGATCTTTCTCTTGATTTTCTTATTATTGTGTTTTTCATATGAATGGTATAAAACCAATCTGAAAAACTGATAAGATCAGTTCCCTGTTAAACCTCAGAAAGTAGTTGAGTGTGGAAGGAAATTTTAGAAAGTCATGTACATTTGTATTAATTATAACTCAGACCTGAAAGGATATTGGCAGTAAAGCTAAGAATCCATTGAAATCAGTGTGAAAAGTTAGAGATCATTAAAGGTAAATCCAATTGATTGCACTGAGAATTAAACAATTTATTTAAGATCTTGTTCTTTACTTGTATAGGAACAACTTGCTATTGCAACAGTATACTAACCTTTAAACCAAACTCCTAAATATATATTCTTTTAATATTTATATAATTTATTAAAATTATATAAAAATTATTCAGATACATGGGTTTTTTTAACAGCTGTTTCGAGAAGTACGAATAATGAAAATACTGAATCATCCGAATATAGGTAGGAACCTTCAGTTTATTTTTTATAAATTATATTTGAACTTTAGAAAACCTTTGGGGAAAAATAGTTACTACTTAGTTTAATGAACATTATTATATACAATTTCTAAATTTTTAATAAATATTGCTTTTGGCTTTTAAAGAATTCATGCTTTCCTAAATAAAGCAAGCTTAATATTTCTTATGGAAAATAGCTACTTAATTGTAAGTACAATAGTAAGGATGCAGATTGTTTCATTGATTTCTGGACAGGCAGTGAATTTTCTAATTGGCTTTTCAGCTTTGCCATAGCAGAATCATAGTCTAAAAATCTAGCTTTGGAATTCCCTTAAATAATCAACCTTTTATGTCATTACATAGTAAAGTCTAGATTATTTCCTTGAAAGAAGCCTTTAAAAAAAAAAAACGAAGATTCTTGTTATATTTGATTTAAACGCTTCTCTGTCCCAGCTTTTTGCCTTCAAAAATGTCTTCTTGCCAATGTAATTGGCAAAGTCTTAATATCCAGCATACCAATTTAGAAACAGATAAAGTATAAAAGCTTGGCCCTAGTCTATGTTCTGCCCCTTTTGGCCTTGAAAGTTTCTCTCTGCTTAGCACTGAAAAGAAACTGATTACAATACTATAATTCAAATTCTCATTGTGAAAACATCTATAATCAGGATTGCAATATTGGGCTGATTAGCATAGTAGTTAAAATAATACAGTAAGCTGTGAATCAGGAATTCCTGGTTCAATTTTTGCTGCTGTGAATTCACTAGCAATTTTAGGAAGCCATTTTCTCAGATTCAGTCTTCCCCACCCAAACATAAATACATGGCAAAGGTAATGCATTCCTATATTTCACCTTCTGGGATTGCTGCAAGAATTACAATGAAATAATGCATGCAATATGCTATGAATATTTATAAGCACCATATGCTATTATTTATTATTAATTTATGAAAATGTGATAATAGTTTTATCAAAATAGACACTAAAGATTTATTTTAGTGCAAATCGGTACCACTTCATAATGAACGTGTGTAACTTTCCCTTTCTGGTTTAGTTTCTCCCATCTTTAAAGACTGACTATGTGATGGCAATTCTTCTGGCTGGTGAGGGGTAGAACAATATTGTTCAAGAGACAAATTATTGTTTCTGAATTGACCAGAGAGCTTGTTTCATACAAGGTATACAGATAGTTGCATAGAGAATACGGACCTCCAGCTCCTGCTTTCATCAGAATAAGCAGGTTTTCTGGATGTTAAAATCTTGTCAACTTAAACTCTTCCATCACCATAGTGATTTTGGGAACATATCCCAGGGCGTTGTTCTTTTGGTTCTTAACAGTTCCTGCTGTCTCCTTTGGGAAACTCTTTTCTTCTTCAGGGGAATCAAAACAGGAACCATTCTGATCCAACTTAGTTCTAGCAGAATAGTAAATGGTTTTGATTTCAAGAACCACATCTGTAGAACCAAACTATGATTTCAGCATGCATTACTTCATATATGTGATGTGGATAAGATACATCAATTTAGAAATAAAGTATTTAGCTTTATTTTAATTATTCTTCGTTGCTTATGGTTAGGCAATTTATTACCATTTTTATCTTACAGTTAAACTATTTGAAGTTATTGAAACAGAGAAAACATTATATTTAATAATGGAATATGCTAGTGGAGGTAAGTTAATGTTCTGTTCTACTTCTAATGTGTGGAATAGGTAATGTGGATATTAGAAAGTGAGGATGGAGAATTATGATTTTTTTTTTGAACTTATTTCCACTTCATGGAAACCATAGCTGAGCTGGAAGTTAAGGTTAGGGTTAGCTGAAGTTACTATTTTTTTGGCTATTGTTGATGAAAGCTTTTTTATGTTTGTGTCTCTTAGAAACACAAGCTGAGCTACAACCTAGTTTTCAATAGATAATGTAATGAATCCCATTTCAGGCTTTAACTGAGGCCTCCTCTGATATTAGACTTTTCACAAAAAACTTTATTCCTACAGAAGTTTAGTTTATGAGAGGGAAGAATACTATCCTTACCTTTTCCCTTAAGTATAATATTAAAATATAATACAAATACAAATGATGCCCTCGACGTGATGTCCCGATGCCTGGAGGCTGTGAAGATCTGGATGGGGAGGAACAGGCTCAAGCTCAATCCCTCCAAGACTGTGGTTTCCGTCATCCCAATTTGTGCATCTTGTTCCATCTTTGATGATAGGGGGAGAAACTTTACCCCCCTCAGAGAGGGCCTGCAATCTGGGAGTTCTCCTGGATACGCGGCTTAGTTTAGAAGAACACCTCACGGCGGTGACCAGGGGGACCTTTTACCAGGTTCACCTGATACGTCAGTTGTGCCCCTTTCTGGATCGGGATGCTCTGTGCACAGTCACTCATGCCTCGTCCTTTCTCGCCTGAACTACTTTAATGCTCTCTACATGGGGCTGCCCTTGAAGAGCACCCGGAGGCTTCAAGTGGTCCAGAATGTGGCTGTGCGGGTTATCATGGGGGTACCTAGATGCTCCCATGTTACGCCCCTTTTAGGCAGCCTGCACAGGTTGCCGGTTGTCTTCTGGGTGCGATTCAAGGTACTAATTATGACCTTTAAAGAGCTCCATGGCTTAGGCCCAGGATACCTGCGAGACCATCTACTGCCACCAGTAGCATCCCACCATCCAGTGAGATCCCACAGAGTTGGCCTCCTCAGGGTGCCATCGGCCAGACAGTGTTGCCTAGCGACCCCAGGGGGAGAGCCTTGTCTGTGGGAGCACATTCCCTCTGGAATGAACTGGCCCCAGAGCTTCGCATAATCCCCGACCTCCAGTCCTTCCAACGTACCCTAAAAAGTTGGCTTTTCCAGCAAGCCGGCCTGGCCTGAATAGAATAAAATATAGGATTAATTTGGTTGTTAATTTTAATTTAATTTTTAAATTTTTATTGTAAATATCAATTGGGGTTTTTTTGGATACTTTATTTAATGTCCCTTTTAATTTTTGTAATATGTGTTTTCTTTTATGTTGTACGCCGCCCTGAGTCCTTGGGAGAAGGGCGGCATATAAATCCAATAAACCTAAACCTAAACAAATCTGAATACAAATTTTATTTTGTTATAGGAAGCAGACTCATGGGTTTTCTCTATGACTCAATATATAATGGGGAAAGTATTATGTTTTAAAGTTAATGTAACTATTTGTAAAACTTAAAAAGCACAGAAGACATTTTTCAGTCATATAGTGTGATAATGTTAAATTTCTTCTAGGAGAAGTATTTGACTACTTGGTTGCACATGGAAGAATGAAAGAGAAAGAGGCCCGTGCAAAATTTAGGCAGGTATGAAATAAATAAAAACATACATACTTTCAAATAAAAATAAGCTTGGTTTTTAGTCCCAAATGGAATTTCAGGTGGTAAAACTTTTTTTTTCCCAAAAAGAACTTTCAGATCAATTTATCTTTAAAGTAAATATTAATGTTTTGCAGATTTCAAAAATATCTAATAAACGAGAAATTAATTTATCTTTTTAAAAGATTGCACCATTTTCTATTATGCTGTGAATCTTGGAAACCTTAGAAAATGAATAGATAATTATAATTTAATAAATTATATTTATAAAAGAAGTAGAAAGAAAAAGAGATCAAGCCATGTTTGTTAGCATGCTTACATGCTGTAGTATCAATTCCTTTTTCTACCCTCCTGTCTTCACCCAACATCTGAACCCTACTCCTAACCCCCTTGAATGGGTAGATTATTAATGTATTATTGCCATTGTACAAAAATCTTTCTCAGGTTTGTACCCACTACTAAACTCCTGGTCCTTTCAACCACAATCTTCAGAAAATGTGTGACGAAATGATTCATCCCCAAAAATGCAATAAAACCAATTTTTTATAAAAGGGAGCCCCTGAGTATCAATATATTACACATGGCAGCAGAATGAGGACTTTCTCAAGCAGCCAGTTTGGAACAGGAAAAATCAAGTCAGGAATGGCTTCTAGGAGGCCAGTGAATCTTTGGCAGCTTCCTGCAGTTGGCTCTCAGTATGCCTTTCCTAATCAACATTTTAATATAGTTCATAGTGATTTGGTAATCGTATATATGGCTATCACATAATGTGGATAACATTAAGTGCCAGACAAGAATGGATGTGCCTGTGGATGTAGATGTATTTATGTGGATAACAATAAATAATATTAACACTTGAATGGGAGGAGTGTATTTTTGGCCTTGAGATTTTTGGGGAAATCTCTTGCCTCTTTAAATCCCTTTGGCCCGACTTTGAGATTGGTTGAAATACTTGCTTAAAGTACTGTACAAATTATGCTTGTGTAGTTTTTGGTGTATCATGTTGCCTTCTTTAGGGAAGCCACAGTTGTACCAAAAGATCATTTTCCTCCTTCAGTGGCAATTCATTGCATTTCTATGCTTGAGTCTAGAGCAAAGAAGAGGTTTCAGCCCCACTGCTGTTTACCTGCATTAAAGTATTAGCATAATGATTGAAATATTAAAACTACAGTTTTAATATAGAAAATATATTAATTGACATTATTTGAATTTCAAAAACTAATAAGGCATAATAATTCTGGTTAAAGTAATGCATTCCAAAACATGGAAACTAGTGACAACTAAGACAATTGAATCTGAATCATTATGATATAAAAGCCACTGACTAAAACCTCTTCTCTGCCTAGAATTCGTTAACCATGATGGGTATCTGGATGAGGAATCATTGTACTGACCTGCAGCTTCTGTGTTGCCCAAGCCAACTCTAAGGTTAATGTTAATTGTGATTTGATAAAGCAGTCCAATATTAGAAAGCCACAATTTCAAAAGTTGGACACTGAATGTAGCCATTAAATGATTAATAAGCCATTTTTATTTTTCCTACCAGTCTCCCTATCACAGTTGACATTATATTACAATACATATAGACATATTGTGAGAATTATATGAAATTACTAGTGCAGATTAATTTGAATGCATTACAACGATACAGATACAATTATTGTTAGGATTGTCCTTATATGTTATTTTACTAATAAGGACAATGATATTTCAGATTGTGTCTGCTGTGCAGTACTGTCATCAAAAGTGCATTGTTCATCGTGATCTCAAGGTATGTTAATTTTTCTCTTTAAGAATTGAAACTTTTGTAGAGCAAAATAAATTTGTGAACATTTTAGAGCTCGATTTAGATTTTCCAAATGGTCTTCATCTTACATCTCTTAAAAAAACAATACTTATTATTTGAACGTATGCTTCTGTAGGGAAAAGTATATGTTATATGTAACAAATTTAATGTTGACTTTAAGGAAATGCTTTTTTCTCTATTTATTCTGTAATGGTTATATAATGCCCCTTTCTTGCTTATAGTAGGTGTTTCATGCACTTTTTAATTATGAGCCCCAACCTGTATCTAGTTTCCCCATGTATACTTTAATTATATTAATTTTTATGCCTCTCAAGTCCCTCTTTCATTGTCACTCAAATAGCTTCCTTTAGTTAAAGGTCTTTCTCATGCTTATAGCTTCTTTAGGTCATTATTTAGTATGTGTGTGGAAAGTAACATGATTGTTAAGCGAATCTGGTTTCCCCATTGACTTTGCTTGTAAGAAGGTCACAAAAGATGACCTTATGACTCCAGGACATCACAACTGTCATAAATATGACTCAGTTGTCCAGATTTGAAGCTTGATCATGAGATCATGGGAATGAATGCTGCAATGATTGTAAGTGTGCAAAAATGGTCAAAAGTAACTTTTTCCAGTACCATGGTAACTTAGAACAGTCACTGAACAAACTTTAGAAGGTCAAGGACTACCTATATTCTTAGTTTTTAAGCAAAAAAGCAATCTAATAAGTATCATGCCCTAATTAAATAATTGAAATAATTAATTTAGAAAATATCACATTAGAAGAGTTGATATTTTTAATAGTAAAAGAAGCAAACCTTTGGAACTAATAGTTCTTAGATGGTATAAATCTTTAAAAGAAGATTCAGATACACCTGTTTCTGTTATGTGTGTACATGTCTCCTTCGATTAGAAATAGGGAGAACAAAAATACTGATCTTTATTTTTGTTTCTAAATACCACACTGTTTTATGTTTTTATTCAACTATATGCTGACTCTGTAACTGCTTAGAGAGTGCTGTAAAGCATTATGAAGCTGTATATAAGTCTAAGTGCTATTGTTACTTCTCTAGAATGCACAATAATTTTGAAAAAGGGAAAGCTATTAATTATAATACTTTTCACAAATCTCACTGATGTCAGTTTGATATAAGGTTGCAATCAAGTTGGCAGCTTAGAAATACCAGAAAAGAGGAAAACAGCACATAATTGAATTTATTATTTGAAGTAAGGACATTTGACATTCTAAATGTTTTACATTATCATGGAACACACTGTTCTTTAGATTAAATAGTTCTACTATTGATGGTATAAAAACATTTTAAACGTAGCTATGCATTTGATTTCCCCCCCTTTGTAGGCAGAAAACCTTCTTCTTGATGGAGACATGAACATTAAAATTGCAGATTTTGGTTTTAGCAATGAATTTACTATAGGCAACAAACTGGACACTTTTTGTGGAAGTCCTCCGTATGCTGCCCCAGAACTCTTTCAGGGAAAGAAATATGATGGTCCAGAAGTAGATGTTTGGAGTCTTGGAGTCATTCTTTACACTCTTGTCAGTGGATCATTGCCTTTTGATGGTCAGAACTTAAAGGTAGAAATAATATCTGAAATTACTAAAGTCTGGTTTTTGAATTTTTGCCTTAGTATTTAATTTATTTTCTTTATTTGGCTTTCAAAAGGAATTGCGAGAACGAGTATTGCGTGGAAAGTATCGCATACCATTCTATATGTCCACAGACTGTGAAAATCTACTGAAAAAACTACTTGTGTTGAATCCAATTAAGAGAGGAAGCTTAGAAGTAAGTTCTCTGAATATTTTCTTGTTTATTAATCCGAGTCAGTGGAATAAGTTAAACCCCAGGGGGATTTAAAACTGGTCCTGTAATTCTTCCTGAGACCCTAACCTAAATGTATTAGTCTTTTGGCCCAAAAACTATGCCTGGCCTTTAAGTAATATTGGGGAGATTGTACTCCAAAACATGGATGGAATCAGCATAGTAATTAAATTGGATTTAATTAACTTAAACATAATTACAGTTTGTGTTAATTAAATACTTATAATATAACTATTCTTCATTAACTATTCTTAATAATTTATTTGACTCACAATAAAAATTACAGTGAATGGCAACTTTTGGAGAAGTTCTGACTTGTGCGTATATGGCAGCAATTTAGAAAGACCTATTTTAAAAACACAGTACTATATGTCGTCAGACTTCAAATGTTTTGGATAAGAATGTTCATCCTGGTGAACAGTTGTCTCTGATTGAATTGAATCTGATAAAATTAGGAAATTTAAAAGCTGACTAATTTTAAGTAAAACATTGGGCCTGTTTTCCCCAAAGGTTTCCCTTTTCTAAATAATTCAATGTAATTCAATTTTTCCATTTTGTTTATTTTCAAGCAAATTATGAAGGACCGGTGGATGAATGTTGGTCATGAAGAAGAAGAATTAAAGCCATACACTGAACCTGAACCAGATTTTAATGACACTAAACGAATAGGTAACAGTTTTAATCTAACTATTCATTGCTTTTTAGATTCTTCAAATATTACCTACAGTATTTCTGTCCTATCTGATTATATGTCAGATGTGATTGGAGCTAATTCATATGTCTTGCTCGAGTCTCCAGAATACCATTTTTACTCTAAATTCTTCATTCTCCACTCACGTTTCATAGAAAACATGGTTTGCATTTTCCTTTCTTATTACAGTGGCAAACACATATTTGAAATATGATCTTGAATGGTAATTCAGGGGAGAAATACTTCTGTGTTCAGCTATACTTTGTGCTAAAAAAGAAATGTAAATTGGCTTTTGCGGCTAGGATCCATCATATAGAGGACATCAATATCCTTTCATTTTCTTTTCTATTTTTTATAGTTCTTAATTCTATGAAGATTTAGGTTTGGCAATAACATTTCATAAAACATGGGAGAAATTATGAATTGGCTGACAGGTTAGATTTTTTTTTTTAAGATATGTGACCTATGAAGTTCTGAAACATGTTGCTAGACAACTAAATGTAAAATACAAATATTTTAAATAAATAAAATAGAAAATTATCTATAATTACTTCTGAGATATTCCCAGAATTATTACTGGTTTGGACGAAAAGAGTATATTAGAAAATGCCCTGATGTTAGCCTAAATATTTCAGATAGTCTTATCAAAAATAAATTCTGTTTTTTCCCCTAGATTTAATGGTCACTATGGGTTTTGCAAGAGATGAAATTCATGACTCCTTAATAAACCAAAAATATGATGAAGTAATGGCTACATATTTGCTTCTAGGGAGAAAACCACCTGAGGTAATTTACCATTATTTATTTTTATTTTTACCTTTATTTTAAATTGTTTTGCATTTCTAATTCAAGGAGAGAGAACATATTACCTAGGTTTGTACAAACCTTTAAGAGGGACACCTTGTGAAATGTTTTAAAGTACCTCCTCTTGGCATATTAAGGGAACTATCTCACATAGCTGCTTCAAAGGCTGTTCCGGGCCCCATGGATGTCTGGGTATGTCCATACATAGACAAACATTCTGCTTCATTTTTAGGAAAATAAAGGGTTTGTGCATATAAATGTGCAGACAGCCAGCGATTGCCTTGGAAATAGCATAAAAAGCTTGTGATTTTTCCTTTTCCACCTGTGCCTCCTTTTATTTATGCCATAAGAAAATGACTGGCCCCAAATTACTCTATTACCCTGTCTGCAGCTCTTGCTCATTCTCCCAAGTCTTTCAAACAATGTGGTTACTTGAGAACTTTGTATTACCCTAATCTCCCCATAGCATTTACTATCAAGCAAAAAAACCTCTTTGAAACTCACAAGGTGAGAATTTATACATTAGCATTTTTTAAAAATGTTTGCCTAATCTATGCATGTAATAGAATGAGATGAGGGGAGGGGACTCAAGTTGATAAACAGTGAATGCTTTGGGGGTTTCAATAGAGCCTAGGGTCATTATCACTGCTGCAACAATCATTAGGACTTTAAATGTTTTTCTGGCTTTAATAATTTGGGCTCTAGGCTTAATATCTGATTATCAGAAACATGATTGTGATACCTCGAATTCAGTCTATTGAACACCATTAATATGCTACCAAGGTGGGAAAATACTAGAAAGCATTTGCAGAAATTCGTCTTGTTTTCTTAATCTACCCATGTACTCTAAGGAATATTCTCTAACACCAGAGTTCAAAAGCAACAATATACCTATCCTGCTTCTTCAAATCCAATTTTCACTTCTATAGGGTGTCACAGGGAATGTGATGGTTAGTATAATTCTGATATCTTTGTGTATGCTTATAGCAGTTGAATATCTTTTCAAAGCTTTCATGGATATTTGACTGTGTATTTCTTGACTCCTTGTTCCTGTATTGTTAACGGTTAATCCTAAAAGGGAGACAGACAGAGTTGGAAGGGACCTTGGAGGTCTTCTAGTCCAATCTCCTGCTCAAGCAGGAAACTGAATTGAATTGAATTGAATTGAATTTATTGCATTTATATGCCACCCTTTTCCCCGAAGGGGACTCAGGGCAGCTCACAATCCAAGTCAGGGAAGGGGGTACAGATAAGGGATAAAAAAGACAAACAGAACAATACACAATTTAAAAGCACACAACAACCATACCATTCGGGGGGGGGGGCAAAAGCTCTTTAGCCCCAGGCCTGTCGGAACAGCCAGGTTTAAAGGGCTTTGCGGAAGGCCTGGAGGGTGGTGAGGGTTCGAATCTCCATGGGGAGCTCGTTCCAGAGGGTCGGAGCAGCCACAGAGAAGGCTCTCCTCCGGGTAGTCGCCAGTCGGCATTGGCCGGCGGATGGAATTCGGAGGAGGCCTAATCTGTGGGATCTAATCGGTCTATTGGAGGTAATTGGCAGCAGGCGGTCTCTCAAGTACCCAGGCCCAATACCATGAAGGGCTTTATAAGTGACGACTAGCGCCTTGAAGCGTATCCGAAGACCAATAGGCAGCCAGTGCAGCTCGCGGAGGATAGGTGTTACGTGGGTGAACCGAGGTGCACCCACGATCACTCGCGCGGCTGCATTCTGGTCAAGCTGAAGTCTCTGAATGCTCTTCAAGGGCTGCCCCATGTAGAGCACGTTGCAGTAGTCCAGTCTAGAGGTCACAAGGGCACGAGTGACTGTTGTGAGGGCCTCCCGGTTCAGGTAGGGACGCAACTGGTGCACCAGGCGAACCTGGGCAAATGCCCCCCTGGCACAGCCTACAAGTAGTGTTCGAAAGTCAGCTGTGGGACCAGGAGGACTCCCAAATTGCGAACCCTGTCTGAGGGGCGTACTGTTTGACCCCCCAGCCTGAGAGATGGAAAACTTGGCCATACCATATACAATTTCAGACAAATGGTGATCTAATCTCTTCTTAAACAACCTCCAGTGTTGGAGCACCCACAACTTTTGGAAGAAAGTTGTTCCACTGATTAAATGTTCTGTCAGGAAATTTCTCCTTAGTTCTAGGTTGGATGTTCTCTCCTTGATTAGTTTCCATCCAAAGACGATATGCAGCACTTTGATATCTTCATTGCCAATTCTGAAGCTGGTTGTTCTAGCTGTTAACATTAGTTTGGCTTTGTTATATTCAATTTTACTTCAATTTTTTCACTTTCATCTTTACCTTTACAGATTTGCAGTTTGCAGAGCCTTTGCATTTTCAACCATCAGGGTAGTGTCATCAGCATAGAGCAGGTTATCGATGTTTCTCCCTCCCTTCATCTTCTTCCAGTACAGCTTTCCTTAATATATATTCAGCATATAAATAAATAAGGGGAAAGTGCAGCCTTGTACTCTGGTCTGTTTCACTTAATTCTGTCCACACTATGGCTTCTCATGAGGACAATGATATGTTCTGGGATTCTAGCTTGAACATCTGAGATTTCTTTCTTTTTTTTTTTCACGTAGAGCTCTAATTTCCATTGGATGATCTTAAGCATTATTTTCCTAGCATTTCCTAGCAATTAAAGTTGTTGTATGATATATAAACAAAGATTCTCAGGTAGAGTTATCCAGGTTGAGTCATGGCAATTATATTTATGATGGTTGAAGTGTCCTAGAGTCATGTGATCCCCTTTTATAACTTTGTGACAAGCAAAGTCCATGGGGAAGCCAAATTCACTTAACAACTGGAGGAAGAAAGGTCATAAAATGGAACAAAGCTCACTTAATAACCATCTTGCTTAGGAACGGAAATTTTGAGTTCAGTTGTGATTATAAGTAAAGAACTACTTGAATATATAAACCAATGACAGGCACATCCTTATGATTGCAACTCTTCTTTAAATTTAAGATTAGATTCACTTTGAATGAAAGCTATTATCTGACCATAAGTCCACCAATCTGGGCTCACTATTGTTTCTTTTTTGAAAAAGGCTTCCTGAAATGTCACTCAAGAGATACCTTTCTAGAGAATCTTGATTTATATTTATCTCAAAATCTTAGGATATAAATTTCTCTTGATTTCTATGTCCATCATCTTCTTACCCTCCCTGATATCTATTCAAATCTTCCAGCACTAATGTAAACAACAATGAGATAAAGGACATTTTGTCTTGTACCCTTTTGAATTTCACATGGTTTACTGAACTCTTCATTAATTATAATGTTTCCATGCTGTGATAAGTATATCATTTTGACTTCTGGGATAAATTTCTCTCTCCAAAATCCATGTATGATTGAGCTTTTCCAAGCATCGAGACATTGTTCTCTAGATTTCTTAGCATACCTTGTTTACAACCATTACTGTGTCTCTGTTACTTGCCATTATTTCAGTGATATTCAGTCAGTTCCTATAGGCTTCCAACTCAGTAATGACCAGAGTGCTTGTCTAATTTCATTTCCTGGCACTAGAAGTTCTTGTAAGTAGGGAATATCTTTTAAGGTATGTTGGATGTTGACATCTCTACTGCACAGTATTTCAGTATATACTTCATCTTTCTTTAAGTTTGAATCAGTTACTAATTCTTGAAAATCCTTGATTAAATTAATTCAAGGTTGAAATAATTTTGAGATCATTATTACTGTATACATAACATTAAAAATAACAGCCAGTGGCATAGCAATTTTTCAGACATGGAAATGTTTTACAAGTTGACATTTAGAGCAGTGATGGCAAATCTAATACATGTGTGTTAAAGATGACAAGCCATGATGTTTCAGGTGACTCGGCAGCATTCACCAATACCAAACAACAATTATTTTTAAAAGCAGCCCTGTTATTATGCAAGAATGGTGTGTATCCTCGCACAGCCTCTAGAAGTCTTGCAAGAGAGCCATACTATCACATTGCCTCTGTAGCCTCTAAAAACCAGTGCAAAAAAGGAGTGTGTTTTTGTGCAATTTTTGAAGGCTACTGAGATTGTGCAATAATGGGGTTTGCTTTCATGTGGCCTTCAGAACCTCTTCAAGGTTTTCAGTCTTGAAGCAGCTTCAGAGAATGCTCTTCCGCAGCCTCTGAAAACTGTGTAAAAGGACATCCCACCCTTGTGCAATTTTCAGAGGCTCTGAAGGCCATGGGAGAGCACAGCCTTGGGTAAGCAGCTGGTGCTGTCTACAGAAACACAACACTGCCTGAAGATAAGCAGTGCATGGCAGATCCTGGGGATCATGCACATGATTGGCCTGTATTTTTTTTAAAAAATGAAAATGTACAGAATTATTTTCCTTTTGTTTGGGCTGGGTGGTGGTGGTGATATGCCAGCAGAGTCAAATTGGGCATTTTCTGAATTTTTGATGTGTCAACCCCAAAATAGTCTCTATTATTGATCTAAAATCTTCCTGGGTGTGTGAACTGTAGTTTGCACAGTTAAGGGAGTAGTCCTCCATTTCTTTTGGAGGCTACCATGTCGTGCTTAACCTGCTTAATATCTTAGCATTTCATGGATTTTATCTGATTTAGATAAACATTAAGAGTGTTGCGAGCATTTCATTTATACCCAAATAATAAACTTCTACTCTGTTTGAAAGTTTTCTTCTATAGTGCAAAATGATTAAAAATAAATGTGTTGGTGCTATTTGATTTCTTAAGGTGTTTTATAACACACACACATACACACACACACTTATGTGAATTGAGAAATAAAAGCAAAATATGTTTTTCTTTGTCACAAGCCAGCAATCTTAGAAAACAAGTTGGCAGAGGCTAGCAAACTGGATCAATGGATGCAAGCTTGTGCTTCATAAATCAGGGGTTTGTTTATTAAAGAGTGATCATTCACTATAAGCAAACATGTCTTTCTGTGATTGATCTTCGTTTCGTTTCCTCTATTTGGGGGGGGGGGCTATCGTTGTTGGAGTATAATTAGGAATGGAAAAGCTTTAAAGAATTTTCTTGTCCTTTCTGTAACTGATGTTTATTTATATGTTTACCATCTTTGTAAACTGCTTCAATGGTGAGACTCTGGATAGTTACAGCAAGGCAAGAAACAAGAAAATAATAAAAACAGTAATATTAAACAACCCATATATTGCATATATTAAGGTGACCACCCATAGTCACAGATAATTAGAGGCATTGTAGCACTCAAATGTTTTAATTGCTTTTTGAAAAACCATTTATACATTTCTTTTTATTGCATTTCAGAAAAGGTATAAAAAAACAAAAAAGGGGGAAAGGGAAAATGCAAAATTGGGGGTGCAGTTGATAAGAGAAAGAGTTACAAAAAAGAGTAACTTTCAACTTCCTTCAGTATAGATACAAACAGAAAACAAATTACTAAATTAAATTAAATCTAAATTAAATTATAACCTACAATACTTCTAGAATCAATAAACATATGTAGTCATCAAATCCCAAAGTTAAAATTTCATTTCTTTTCATTTCATATAAAAAGTCCAAGAATTGTTTCCAAGTAGCAATGAAGACCCCAAAAAAATTTTCTCTAATGGAAGCAATCAATTTTGCCATCTCCACCAACTCCATTAGTTTCACCATCCATTATTCCATTGTGGGTCTTTCCATCACGGCACATAAAGAAGAATTGTTGTATTATCACATATAAAAACAAAACTTCATGTTTTCTTTTCAATATGTTTATCCATCAAACAAAAGAAAAAACTTCTGGCTTCATTTTTATATTCAGTGTAAGAATTCTTTGAATTAAAATATATGTCTTATTCCAATAATTCTTAGCTTTCTACATTTCCACAAAATATGATAAAAAGTACCTCAGATTGTTTACATTCCCATCATACATTTGACACTCCTCTATACATCTTTGACAATTTACCAAATGTTAAGTGCCAACTATTCATCATTTTGTAAAAAAATATTTTTCAAATTATAAATCACTGTAAATTTCAATCCTTTATTTCACCTATTTTCCCATTGATCCAACATTGTATTATAACCAAAGCTTTTTCCTCCATTTAATCATAGCAATTGACACATTCAAATTATTTCTTCCACAATAGAATTTTGAGGACAATTGAATCTTCTCTAGAGATAAACAAAAGCCGCCTTCCCATTGCCTTCCTTTGCAGTAGCAAGCTCTTCGCGCCACATTTTACATTTTTTAAATAATAAGAAATCTGGTGGGGGGGGGGAAATCTGCAATCTCCAGCCAAAATTAAGGTCATTTGGTAATAAATGTTGTTCTAATGTGACTTTAGAAGTACTCCTTAATTGTGCTACTTAATTTAATTAAATTTAAGAAAGAAATAGTGTATGTTTTGAGAAAAGAGAGATGATCTTGGTTTCCATATATGTTTTTTATCCTTACAGTGTGATGGGAACGAGTCTCTATCCAGTACTACCTTGAGTCAAAGATCTCGACCTGGAAGTGACCTCAACAACAGCTCTATGCAATCTCCTGCTCATCTGAAGGTCCAACGGAGTATATCAGCCAATCAGAAACAGCGTCGGTTCAGTGAACATGGTGGGGATGGCATTCAACCAAGTAAAGTAGCAGAATATAATTTTAAGTTGTGTTCTCTTTCCTGGGGGCTTGGCAGCAACACCTTCCTGTACATTGCTTAACACATCATGGTGCTTTTATCATGTGAGCTGTCTGTATAAATATAATTTGGGTTACTGAAGAGATGTAGTTTTCATTTGCATTTCTTTTTATGTCTGTAGCTATTTTAACTCTGAAGAAAGCAAATTGTATTTATCATTATTTCTCCTGGCATATATTGTTATAGCTTTTTCAACAGATTTTCAATAATACTCAAACCAGGGGCATTATTAAACTTTTATCTTTCTTTCTGTAAGTGCTTTATGATTGGAATTAAATTTTGGGTTTTGGTTGCTGAAATATCAACCTTTTTTCAGTATTGATTTCTTTAGTGATATGGACTAAATTTTGACTTTCCCTGTCTTCAGTTTGAATATTATTAAAAATTTCTAGGGAGATCTCAAATATGCAGTACATGTAAAGAGACATAGGCTATCATTGAGCTAGAAGAGTTCTACAAGGAAGGAAAAAATTCCCAAAGAGCCCCTTTTCTTTCTGGTTATAGGAAACATTTGAAAACCATTATTCCTGCCAAAGAAAATGTATCCAAATATATTCATTTGCCATATTCACTGCTTTCATTTTGAATCTGTAAGGGTTACTTTCTTACAGAAAAAGTAAATACTTGTTCACATTTGCAAGAAGATTCTGTAATTTTGTATCTCAGGAGATGGTTGAAACATAAAATTTAATAAGCGGTATCAAACTTTGGATGTGCAAATATTTTCTTTCTCTTGCCATGAGAACTGCAGAAAAGAAAAGAAAAAGAGAATAAAGATGGATTAAGGGGTACGAGCATAGGGACATTTATAAATTTGTGAAGCTATTTTAATTTTTAATATTTCAACATAAATATGTTCTAAAACATGATCTGTTTACCAGATAAAGAAAACTCAAACAAATGACTCAAATCCATTAAACTTGTTTATTTATTTATTGAGAAAAATTATTCAAAGCTATATATAGAGCCGAGGTGGCGCAGTGGTTAGGGTGCAGTACTGCAGTACTGCAGGCCACTTCAGCTGACTGTTATCTGCAGTTCAGCGGTTCTAATCTCACCGGCTCAAGGTTGACTCAGCCTTCCATCCTTCCGAGGTGGGTGAAATGAGGACCCCGATTGTTGTTGGGGGCAATATGCTGACTCTGTAAACCGCTTAGAGAGGGCTAAAAGCCCTATGAAGCGGTATATAAGTCTAACTGCTATTGCTATTGCTATATTTGATCTTACTTCTCATATCTGGTAGAATGTGTAATATTCAGACATGCTTGAAATGATACTAGAGGGTGCTAGGTTGAAAATTATTTCCCCTATTAGCTATGTTTATATTAGAGAAGATATATATGAAACAAGCAATGAGTGAGCTCAATCTTTTAAAACATTGGGCTGGAATATGTTTGAATCTGCTGCCCTTAGTCTATCTCATTTTCATTTTTGTGTCATTATGCAATATGATCTGTATTGTTCCATTAAAATTTTGAAATTTAACATGTTTGGAGTGAGTTTATGTTTGGGATCCTTCCAGAACTTTCAAAAATTTAGTTTGTACATAAATATATAAAATTGATAACTAAAGAAATTATTATTATTATTTTGGCATTTTCATGAAAATGGTTGGATATAATTAAAAAATCCCCTTACTGTAAGTCTATAAATGGAGTTACAGCCATTAATATTTTGGGAAGTTTATGTATAAAGGCTAGAGCTTCTCTCGGGGGCAGGGTGCGTCTATAAAATTATTCAAATCAGTAAAAAAATAAATTAAAATTTGCTTTCAAGTAAAATCTGTGTGAAATAGAATAGCTCTTGTCTTATTTATATTAGTTTGCCTCACTTGTATTTCAGTAAATGTGAATACTTATCAAATTGACTGAAGGTGCTACATGATCTCATTGATGTTTTCTTGGTTTCCTAGTTGGCCCATCCATCCCTCCTGCTGTCTCATATTCAAAAAGACCTCAAGCAAACAGTGTGGAGAGTGAATATAAAGAAGAATGGGATAAAGAAATGTCACGGAAATTGAGCAGCACAACAGTTGGATCCAAAAGTGAGGTGACAGCAAGTCCATTGGTAGGTCCCGAAAGGAAAAAATCAACAGTTGTTCCAAGTGTAAGTGAAAATTTTTATTCATTTGTTCTGTAAGATCTCTGTAGCACAGGAGTGTCAAAACTCTTGGCCCGCGGATGTGTCATGTGCTGGTCATGCCCATGTCTGGTTTAGTGAAGGGGGAAATTGTTGAGAATACATCATGTGATGACGTGTTGTCATGGCACCCACGCTGTGGCACATAAGTCTTTATAGTTATTGTTTAATATTTTATGTGAATGGTTTGAGGGTAGCATATAAAATTAAGCAAGACTTTGAAAATCTAAGTAGTAACAATATCTAAGTAGTAAAAATAATTATGTCATTTCGATTATTGAAGGATTTGCTGGCGAACTTAGACCACGCCCATGGAGGAAAAGTTCTATGGTTACTAGTTGGAACTGGATCTTTCATTGTCTTTATTGCTGAAAGTCTCACCTTCCCATCCTTCCTTTTAGCTTCTAAACAACTCTGCAGACTCCTTTATTTTGAATCAAATAAACAATGCCTTATTGCTTTGTATTTGTTAGATAGCATAATTAGGAAGGGGGGGGAAAAACCCAATTCATATAGCAGAACTGAAAGTTTATACTATCATTTCTTGATATTAAAATATCTGCATTGTGATTTATAGCATTATCAGCCATTGTGGTGCCAATTTAAGCTTAAGTGTATTGGAACCACAATAATAAGATAATGCTATAGATTTCAGAAGTACTTATAGCTATGCTTCGTTTGTAGTAATGTGGAACAGTTGATAGCTATAGCAGGATATTGTGTACTGAAATGCTACAGCTGTGACTTAGGCAGGGGACTTAAAAGTGAGCAATCTTTACCTGTGGGCCCTGTTGTGCTCTCTGAGCTTAGTATTTGCCCCCCAGACATTTCATTATCAAACTAGATAACATCATCAATGTTGAAGAGAATGGGCTGCTTTCATTTTATATACTAGTGGTTTGCCCTGTCAGTGTTGGTGAGAGTGGACTTTGTAGTTCCTTGATTAAGCTGTTGTTTTCTGTTAGCTTGTGTTTTTTTTTTTTTTTTTTTGCATTAGGGTAAGTTTATTTCTTGATTGTTGGTCTAGTGTTAATCTTGGTGTTAACATTACATTATAGTGCTTGTGCAGACTTCCACTAACATAACATGACTTCCACTCAGGCCTTTATGCCCAAGGAAAGATATTGGGCCTTTTGTTTAGACCCATTTTTGAACTGGAAAATTTCCCCCTCCTCCCCAGCATAACTACCTAAACCCTGGCCACCAGATCAACTCTCTGCTGTGGTTTGCGCCATCATTTGTGCTGATGTTGCATTCTACTCTGAATAGCTTATATGTAGGGACTAATTAAAAGTGTGAATAGTCATTGAAGCCTATTATTAGGAGATAATTGCAGTTAGTTATTGCCAGAGACCATAAAGAATTTGTATTTCCCTTCAGGACTCTGTTCATCATTACTATCACTTTGCATTTGAAATCTTAATGAGAGTTTGTTCTTTTCATATAATGCCAAAGCTTTTGACTTCTTAAACAGAAGCAAGGGGACATTTCTCTTGTCTGTAAGCATGATAATATACTATAAACTTTGACTTTTCCATCCTGCCATTATTTCACTTTTATTTATGTGTAAATCTGTGTCCACCTCTCCTCTAGAACAATATGTTTTCTGGAACTAGCATGACACGGAGGAACACTTATGTCTGTGAACGTTCTACAGATCGCTATTCTGCCATTCAGAATGGGAAAGACAACAGGTACCAAACCTCATCTCCCCAGAATCAAAGATCTCCTAATTATTCATATTCAACATAATACAGGATGCTTGGAAACAAACCATTTAAGCAGGTTCTGTAGGAAAATGGAAACTAAGAGAAGCCCAATTAGCCTCAAATAGCCTTCTTCTGATGTTACCTCCATTATTCCTGAGCAAAACTAATATTGGAACCCCTTTGGTCTGTGAACTTCTATGTACAACTGCTGCTACATGAGCATTATAAATACATAAGCCATGCATCAATGATTAACACTGTAATGGTGGGCTGTAATTGCTGTTGGTCCCTTTGTTGTCCTTGCTGAAAGCTGTCAACGAAATGCACAGGTCAGCTTGAAAAATTCCAGCAAAAATTAAATTGCTGCTTTTTCAAAACACCCTCCCCTTGATTTATTTACTAAGTTAGCTGGAATGCTAAACCTGCTAAGATTTTTTACACACTTCTTGTCATTCCTCTATAGAGGCGTTGTATCCTCCCTGGTTCATTTCTTCTACACATGCCTTCCTTAATTATGTTTCTACTAATTGCTTCTATCTCTCTCCTCCACCCTTGAGTTTTCTAAACAGACCAAAGTGCAAAACCTCTTCTTGTTTTTCCTATTTAAAGCTACCCTATTAGCTCCATGGGATTGACACATTTTTTCATTCAGTGGTTTGCGGAAATTGCAACTACCAGAAAGAACCTTCAAATAAACAAAGGGGAAAAAATAAAATAGAGAAAACACAGCAAGGAAGATAGGTGGGTCCTATGCCTTCTGAATGAGCCATGAATTCAGGCAGAGGTATTATAACTTCTTGAAACTGGTGCAACCTTTGCTGATTAAATAAAAACTTAATAAAATATTAATATTTCCTCCTTACACTGTGATAATTAGCCACATACTCCTTCCTTCAGTCCTAGGAAGTATTATATTTTGGTTTTGTAGCAGAAATAACCCCCTGAACAAACAGTTGTTTTTGGGTGCTCTGAAATCAGTTGATTACATTTGCAATGAAGTCTAGATGTGGCTTCTTTCAGAATGACTAACAGATTAATTTAAAACACTACTAGTAGCTTAGTTAGTGGTCAGGATCTGTGAATGACATGATAGACCTAAGCTGCACCAAAGAGTGCAAAACATTTATTCTGGTTGATCAAGGAAGTCAACCATAATTGTTTTTCCTAATTAGACAGGCACATACATTAGTTTGGGTAGGAAATGATTCTCCTTTATTGGTGTACTTTTATAAATCTACTAAGTGGAACTTCATTAATATGCTTCTGCCTCTTCCATCACCAAATCTAAAAATACTGTTTTTTTCCTTGATCGATACATAAAGGATGTCACTAGTGAAAAGATTCCTTTAATGGTGGTGTTGTTTTTTTTGTTTTGTTTTGTTTTGTTTTGTTTTTTGTGGAGGAGCAAGAAGGAGGTTACACAGTCATATTTGCTGTAGGGCAGATGCATTATTTCTGTAACTTAAGCCAGTACAAACATTTGCTGCATTTCCTGTTAGAAGCTGATGTTTATGGCTAGGCTATAACCTTATTTTGGAGGGGAAAAAGATATACCGGATTTTTGGGGCGTATAAGATGCATCTCTCCCCACAAAAGAGGGTGAAAATCTGGGTATGTCTTATACACTGAATACAGCATTTTTGGCCTACCGAAATCCCGCCCCCTTTGCTAAAATTGATGTGCAGAGGGCTTGGGAGGCCTGCAAAATGTTCCTGGAGGTTGGGGAGGGCAAAAATGAGCAAAAACCAGGCCATTTTTGCTTGTTTTTCCCCCAACCACCGGGAGCACTGCCAAAGCTCTGTATGCCCCCCCCCCTTTTTTTTTTTTTTTTTGCAAAAAATGAGGTGTGCAGAGGGTTTGGGAGGCCTGCAGAGTGCAAAAAAATTTATTTTTAATTTATCTCTTCAAAATCATGGTGCGTCTTATACTTCAGTGCGTCTTACCGTCTGAAAAATACGGTAACCTTTCTTTGGAAATTTTACATGTAACTACTTTGCTAGAGAACATCTTATTTCAAGTTACTTCTCTAAACCTCTTCCTCCCTATAATAAAAGCCTAACAGAAATGTCTGCAAGTAGCACTCCTGCTGGCTCTGCGGTCCCTTCTGCCATATCTGCACGACCTCGACATCAGAAGTCAATGTCAGCCTCGGGTCATCCTATAAAAGTTGCACTTCCAACTATCAAAGATGGCACTGAAGCTTACCGACCAAGGTATTTTTTAAAATATAATAATTATTTGCCTGGTCAGAAGTCTGCAAATAAGCATTATTCATTTTTTTTTAGAAATGATGCCATAGGCAACACAATGTTGCGCTGAAATTTCTATTGCAGACCTACTTGGGATTGAAGTGCCTAAAAGTGGTCTCATGTGATGAGGGTGGAATGTTCTTGATCACTTGGTGGACAAAGTGTTTGGATTGTTTTAAGGCAGAAGGTGGTCCTGCAGGATGGAAGAGTTTTCTGAGATCAGAATGGAATGCAGTTCATGAAATAAATGTGAAACCAGGTGTAAAGTTATTGAAGAAAATATGCAGAGGACTCAGTAAGCAGGAAAATGAAAATCTAAAGGGAGGATAAGAGAAGTAGTATTTTTCTATGTGTGTTTATAACATTACAGCACATCTGCTACTGGTTTTACCACAGTTTAATTACACGCAATTCTAAGAGACAAAACAAGCTAGGAGATAGATAGGAATTTGAATAATTTTCTATTTTTAAATGTACTCCATGTTTGTGAAACCAATATCTTGCAAATATACAATAATACAATAGCAGATTTGGAAGGGACCTTGGAGGTCTTCTAGTCCAGCCCCCTGCTTAGGCAGGAAACCCTATACCATTTCAGACAAATGGCTACCAACATCTTCTTAAAGACTTCCAGTGTTGGGGCAGTCACAGCTTCTGGAGGCAAGCTGTTCCACTGACTAATTGTTCTATCTGTCAGGAAATTTCTCCTCAGATCTAAGTTGCTTCTCTCCTTGATTAGTTTCCACCCATATGACTCTATTTTTTCAAAAGTATTTTTAAACTTATTCTTTCAGTAAGTGTTTTTTTTTAAAAAAATAAGCAATCCACATTTATTCACAAGCATAAGCTTTGTAATAAATTGAGAACACATACAAATTTCAGGCTCAGCTTTAGTCCAGGGTAAGTTTGAGATAGGTGCCAATCATAATATGAGCCTCATTTTACTTGCTTCTTTATTTTGCTTTTGCTTTTCAAACTTTCTTCTCTCCTCTTCAGTAGCGCAACTCAGAGAGCACCTGCTGCTTCCCCGTCTGCTCACAGTATTAGCACTACCACTCCAGATAGAACCCGATTTCCTCGGGGGAGTTCAAGCCGAAGCACTTTCCATGGCGAGCAGCTACGGGAGAGGCGCAATGCCACTTACAATGGGCCCCCTGCTTCACCATCGCACGAAACAGGGACATTTGCTCAAACTAGAAGAGGAACATCCACTGGCATTATAAGCAAGATAACTTCCAAATTTGTCCGCAGGTTAGTAAGAACCATTGTTTCCATTTCCAGGTTATTGCAAACTGTGAAATAAGAGGCTAATTACTGTTAAAACTAAGCAGGTCAGTGCTTTACAACTCCTTAGAAGCCCCATTGAAGCCCAAATGTTCTCAAGATTTGGGATGCTATAATTATGATTTTATTTGTTGATGCCATTACTAAAGAAATTGGATATCTTGCATGACGTGTAAAGGTTATAATGGTATTGGCCAATGTATGTGAAAATGCTAATAGGCATGCTAGCATTTTAGACATTAAAAGCCAATTCTACCACAAGATTCCTACAGGGATGTCATTTCAACAACTGGAATTGTGGTGAGCATCTCTGTTTTGGCATGTCTACACTGCATGAATCTGGTATTCATGATTACTTATTTTAAAAGTTTTAAGCTGATTTTCCAGATTCTTTGTATTTTAAGTAAAATTCTAAACATTGAAAATGTAGGCATCATCTTTGTAAGCCTTATCTCTCATACACAGGACAAAAATGCTTTACCGTCTGCTGCAGTACTTTAAGCACTAGCTAAAATGAACCTTTTCTCCTGAAAAGCAGACAATATGAATTTAAATTAATGAATGCAGACACTCTAAAACTTTTAGGGCACAAAATACACTTTGTGAGTAGATTTTAAATCCCAAATAAATTATTATCTAGTTAAACGTTCAGAAAGTTAAAAGTATTTTCACTTTTTATTAACTTGTATTTGCAAAACAAAGTGTTACCTTGAGACAGTATTTACTAAATGCATACATTATGAATCTTGTTTAAATGCCTTAAGTTGTAGAGGGACTGTAGAGGGACTGTAAATATATAAATTTATTTATCAGCACAAATGCAACACATATATTTTTTTTATTTTTAATAAAGCACTTTTCACTTCTGAAATACATTCTTTGATCACTTCAGTGCAGAACAGAAATGCCCATAGCATTAACATTTATATTTCACACTTCACATTTAAACTTCCTCAAGTATCTAAATATTTCTGACACAGCTTAAAGGTCTTAGTTTGGAATTGTCATGATTGCAATATTTGTTAACCCAGCCTTTTGATTTCTCATGTATAATAGATTGAGAAACATATTTCACTAACAAGCATTCTTTAGTGTTCAAATGGTTAGTGGCATCTGGAGTATCTATTAGACATAGCATTAGATCACATGGTATATTTATGATTTGATATCACAGAATAATTTATCTAAAATGCTAACACTAATATATGGAACTTTCTGCATATATCAAGCATGCAAAGTTTGTGACCTATTAAGCTGAAAGTGATCCAGTGGGTATCTATAAAAGCCCCCTGAATCATGTTAAAATGGTGCCTTTCAAAATGCAATGATCTACTACCAATAGAAGAGAGCTAAATTAGACTAACCAAAATTATAATTTCTGATTAATTTGCAAATAAACCAATTGTTTATTGATTTGGATAACTTTTGTACCAATCACTTTAAAACTGTGTATTGTTTGCTGGATAGTACAAGTATATGCTACATTTCATTTCATTGGTCACATGCTATGCAACTGTAGCAGAGATAGTGTTATAAATACAGGTAGTCCTTGACTTACAACACTTCGTTTAGAGACTGAAGTTACAACAGCATTGAAAAAAGTGGTTTTTGATCATTTTTCACACTTATGACATTTAGAGCATCTCCACAGTCATGTGATTAACATTCGGATACTTGACAACTGGTTCATATTTATGATGGTTGCAGGGTCTCGGGGTCTTGTTATCTCCTTTTGCAACTTTTTGATAAGCGAAGCCCATGGGGAAGCCAGATTCATCCATGTTACTAACTTAACAACTGCAGTGATTCACTTATCAAATGTGGCAAAAAAAATCATAAAAAATTTCTCACTTAGCAACATAAACTTTGGGCCCAATTGTGGTCATAGTCGAAGACTACCTGTACTCAATGATAATGTTGAATGAAATAATAATGAATTATACATTAACACATTTACACAAATGGATGCTCTGTTCAGTATAACTGACTCCTATATCTATTGAGATAAAAATAGTTGTATTGGATATAAAATTAAAATTCACAATATATAACAATATAGACTTTAATCTTATGATATATATTGGTAAATATTGAGTAATTAGTTTTGAATAGAACACAATTAGTGAAGCATTATTAGATTTGTTTTTCAAAGCCCCAAGATAACTTCTGTCAGATCACTGCATTCAAAAATGGGTACTAAATAAATGATATTATTAAGTTCCTAAATAGGTACTATTGAAGCTGGAAGATATGTTTAATATGGAAATGTTCAGGTATTGGTACCCTAGATTTTCACACAAATATATTCCTAATATAATTACCAAATGAACTGCAGTGTTGTGGTATGAAGTCAAGTCATAGCAAATGTTAAAGGCATAATTAAAAAGAACCATTCCTGGGTTTTGAATGCTGTAGTGCTCTAAACAATGCAATGCTTTGTGAGAAATGGGTAGAATAAAACAAGAGTGTAGTGAAAACTTTGGTTTATGAGTACGTTGGCAGATGGCTATTTTTAGCCATAATGTAAGGCAGTATCTCTCAACCTTGACAACTTTAAAATATTCGGATGTCAATTTCTAGAATTCCCATGCTAGCCAGGGAATTTTAGGAATTGAAGTCCAGACATCTTAAAGCTGTTAAATTGAAAAATACTGATGCAGTGCTTCCCAACTTTTTTTTTATTACCCCAAACCACTTCTCAGAAAGTCCTTTAAATGACCCTGTTATGATCAGTAATGAGTTTGTGTATCGTTATCCAGATAAAAAATACCCAATTTTGGATAGTTTTCCCAGGTTTGGGAAGCATTGATGTAAGGGATAGGCATGGGAATGAAGAAACTAAAGTTGGCCACTATAGTAAAAATAAATTGGGGTTGCATATGAAAAGCTGCAGCTGTGAAAAAGTTTATTAAAATCTTAGTAAATGACAATTTTATGTTGAATATTTGTTCATCAGTAATTTAAATGTTGTTCTAGACTCATTTATTTTTAACCTTCATTTATTAAAATCTTAACCTTAACTTTGTTTTGAGGGATCCAAGTGAAGGCGAAACCAGTGGCAGAACTGACACCTCAAGGTGAGGAGCCACTATTAATACTTCGCTGCTGGGTCCCTTTGTGCTCAAAATCTCATGATTCTGAAAGCTTTTAAACTAATATGTAAATGGCAAAATCTCTAGGTAACCTGTATCTTCAAAATATTACATCTGAGTTCAGTTTCTTACTTCTTCTTTAACTCCTATTATTTTAAATAATTTATTATAAAAGCAGCAATTGTCTGCAATTTCCTATACAGCAGTTCCTAGTATGGGCTGCTGAATTCCTTCTAAGGCTTTCCAAGGTCAGAGTGTTCTTTTACATAAACTTTCCAAGAACAAGCTAAGGGCCTAATCATCTAAATCAATAAGCACTCTGGCCATACTTGCTGCTTTTCCCCAAATACTAAGCGAAATTATTAATGTTTAGGCGTCACTTTTGGCTTAACACAGGCATATACAGAGAAATAATCTAGACCAATATTATTTTTAATCATTAAATAAATACCTTTGAGCTAGTTCCCATAGATCCTACTTGGACTTCCGGGTTTGATCAGGGATGCACAATTGAAGATCGCCAAAGTTGCATGTTACTTCGAAAGACAGTGGTAGCGTGGTGTTCAAATGTCATCACATTGTAGAATTGTGAATGGGCCATGAAGTAATATTAAATACATGAAAAGTAATCATATTAACTATTGATTAACAGAGTTATTGTAGTGGTAATTGAATTAAAATAAAGATATTTCGGTAGCTACCATATTTCGGAATGCAATGCCCAAAAGCAAATGTGACTTTTGGTCCCAGAAAGTTGTGCACCCCTGGTTTATGCCAAGGGCCACATAGATACTGTTATAAGTAGTCTGTCCACAGCACAGAATGATGACTTGGGAATGCAGTCTACAACAGAATTGCATGCATTAATTTATGTTTCTTGTAGAATAAAAGGCAATACTTGCACACTCTATGTTGCTACCTCAGTCACACTGCATGTTGAACAGTCTGTGCATGAAATTGCTCTTAGAATCTAAGCAAGTATTCCATTCCTCCTTGGAAGTTTTTTTAAGAGTTGCTTTTTCATGTCAGGATAAGCAAAGTATATGAATGCTGTATATTTCCTAAGGCTTCATGGAAGGTGGCCCTTGACACATTTAATATATAAACTTTCATGTGGCTAATCTCTGCCTTGAGCTATTGAGTTCAGAATTCCTCCTGATGTGGTCATTAACCTAATGACTAAAGTGCCACATGAATAAGGATAGTGTTCCTATTTGTATCTGTAAAAATAGTATAAGACAACTGGAATAATTCTAGCTTTAATCCTTGCATGTGCTACAGATTATGCTAACAGTGTTCAGTCTTGCAGGTTGTGTGTGTAGACATATCAGCACCATCAGAGATGAAAGAGCTCTTAACATGATAAACCTACCATAACTTAATAGAAAAATGCTGTCAAGTTCAGATGATGACTTGTTTATGCTTAAGCAATACTCAGCAGAAGATAAAAATATCTTAAGAAACCAACAACTGCTTCTGCGTCTACCCTGGAATCTTCTCCTCTTTCTTTCTCTGAAATTCTTTTACTTTTTGCTATGGGGGTAGCTTGTCATGTGCTTGGTGTTGAGGTGAGCTGCTTTCAAAAGGGCAGGAAGCTCCTTTGTTGATCCAAGGCATTTTAACCCATTTTAGCCAGTAGTCTACACAGACATGGTATATTGAGTAACAATTCTGATGTCAATTAAACAGTTTTGTTTCTTTCATATCCCAATTGACAAGGTGCTCCAGAACATAAAATACATAAAATGTCATGTTTTGGGGGAGGAGTGGGAGCTGCCCAATTTGATATAAGATGGGCAGCTGTGTAAATGTTTAAATAAATCAATAGCAATAGCAGTAGACTTATATACCGCTTCATAGGCCTTTCAGGCCTCTCTAAGCGGTTTACAGAGAGTCAGCATATTGCCCCCAACAATCTGGGTCCTCATTTTACCCACCTCGGAAGGATGGAAGGCTGAGTCAACCCTGAGCCGGTGAGATTTGAACCGCTGACCTGCTGATCTAGCAGTAGCCTGCAGTGCTGCATTTAACCACTGCGCCACCTTGGCTCTTAAATCAATAAATGTGTGTTAATTGATACCTAAAGTACACTGAATATTGGGGGGAAATATTTTTTTCCTGTCAATTATCCTACTGAATGCTTAGTTTACACATGCTTCTGATTTGTTTAGAAGATGCAAAGAACACCATGCTGCTTAGGACAATGCACTTGTGCTAGTGTTATTTCTGGTGTTTTTTATAGCACAAAACAATTCCTTGTGATTGTTTAATGCAGATTTCCCCCCAAAAAAAGTAATGTAACAAGAATTATATTTCAGCGTAGTTGGAGCAAACTATTTGTTTATTGTCAAAAAGAAAAATGAAAAGCATCCAAAATTAATTATCTTTGCTTTTTTAGATCTCCATCTTTAAATTGGCAAAATACACTCCCGTAATAAAGAGGTATACAAATACATTTCTAGAGAAAAACAGGGTAGCTGCCTTTTCCTGCTGCTTTTTAAGCATGTTTTCTTTCTCTTCTGTTTTGTGTATTTTCGAAGCCCTGTACAGATGGCGAACTCTAAAGAAGGCTAAATTGGTGACAGCTGAGAAGTCTCCTTTGGGGTTACATTGATATTTTTAACAGCAAAATTGTAATTGAAATGATATTTTGACCCAATGCTTTGTTTGGGTGTAAATATTATTTACCTTTTCAGGAGTACTTCTGGAGAACCAAAAGAAAGAGAAAAAGAAGATGGGAAAGATTCCAAGCCACGGTCTTTGAGGTTCACCTGGAGTATGAAAACAACAAGTTCCATGGACCCAAATGATATGATGAGAGAAATTCGAAAAGTATTAGATGCTAACAACTGTGACTACGAGCAAAAAGAAAGATTTCTGCTCTTCTGTGTTCATGGGGATGCGCGACAGGATAGCCTTGTTCAGTGGGAGATGGAAGTATGCAAATTGCCACGCCTTTCACTCAACGGAGTTCGCTTCAAGCGAATATCGGGAACTTCTATTGCCTTTAAAAACATTGCATCCAAAATAGCAAATGAGCTTAAGCTGTAGAGAGAAATAACATTTCTGGGATCAGGGAAGATTCAAGCTTATGTTTTGAATGTACTGGTTATGCCTAATACGATTGGCCTGTGAAACTCCCCATGTAGAGATTGTCCCTATTGCAATAAGGTTATACATAATTATTCTGAATTGTAAAATTTAATACTGTATGACCTACATTAAAAAAACAGGTAAGTACATAGAGCATTCTTTTCATTTTATGTTCACAAAGTTGTATAGTAAGGCTTAAATACAGACCTTGTATAGTTGTTTAGATATCAGCACAGAAGTATGTTTACTTTGAATTGAAAATTTCTTCCTAGTCTTTTTTCCCCCATTTTTGGTGGTTTTTATAAATCTTACCTCTACCATGCATTTTTTTCTTTAAAAAACTGTCCATAGTTTTTAAAAAATGCACAAAAATGGTTTCCAGAAGTGTAGCTTAATAAATTTTACTTTGTAACAAACCACATATAAATTCTTTAAAAGAAAGTTGGCGTAGTCTACACAGGATTCCTCATGTTTCCCCTTTTCACTCTTATCCTCCTTTAAGAAACAGTGTTTAGTTCAGAAAAAAATGCAAACATGTTTACAGTGTTGGCACTTAACAGTGAAGAAAACAGAGTTCTGAAACACACTGGGGAATAAAGTAAAATATTGGATTACTTTTATTTGCAATCTTAAACATCCTTAGATTCTTGGGTCCAATGATTCACTAAAGTAAAAATATGCATCATATATCTATATTGTAGTATGAAATACTGTTTGCTACCTTCAGAAGACTACAAATTCCCAATGTGTGAAAATATTACCTTCATACTGAGATTTTCATAGCACAAGAATTGTGAAATTATAATCAATGTTAAATGCCACCTCAGGAATTAACTGGTTTTTAGAATAATTCCCCCCCAAAAATACATGGATTTTCATATACTTTTAAGCCTACATTGTTTATTGCATTGTTTGATGTGATTGTATAAATTCTGTTCCCATGTATCTTTGAGTTTTGAATATTTTGCCCACTTTCTTGTATTTATTATAAATCATTATACCTGTGAGGTGCAGCTGTTTGCAGGCAGTTGCCTAGATAAGAAAATCCCTTCATAATTAGTGATTCAAATTGCAAAACCATTAGGACATGGTACATTTTTAATATTGATTATCTTGTACGGAATTAATCATAGCAGTTGGTTGTGCAATGTTATTTAATGTTGTAATTTCTGTAACTTCAACATATGGCCCCATCTGCACACTCCTATAAAGATTAGAGAAATCACCCCAAATTATCACTTTATTTAAAAGCAAAAAGCAAAAAAAAATGTGGTAAACTCTGTAACCTGAATTTAGAAGGCTGTAAGTGTAGCTAAATGTGCCATTTGAGAATGGCTTCTGACAGATGGACTTGAGATACTGTACTGTACTGTGATGTAGCTCTTCTGTAACAGTTCTGCTCAGCAATGAACATGTACTGCCTTAGGAAACAGATGATGTTTTGGCAAGAAAGAACTGTGTTCCTTTTTATCTGGTGTTTCTTTAAACTTTTTTTAATGAAAGTCATCCTAATTCACATTCACTGGTGCACTCTATTAAAAACTTACTTGAACAGATCTCCATACTATCAAACATGTTGCCTTATTATTTATCTAGCAATCTGTACTGGATGTAGTTTGGAAAGGAATTATGAGAAAGGGGAGGGAAGACAACAGTTTCATACGTTGCAGCAGAGAAGTTTGGATTTGTGAATATTCTACATCCATCGATTGAAAATGCTTTCATGCCAATAACACAATTGTTAAGTCAGCTTTGCCACATTGTATGATCTTTTTTTGCTGCCGCTGTTAAGTGAATCATGCAGTCATTAAGTGAATCCGACTTTCCCCCATTAACTTTGCTTGTTGGAAGCCCCTTGGGCAGTTTATAAATGGTGATCATGTGATACATCCAGGACACTCAACTGTCGTAAATACATGCTGGTTGCTAAATGACCAGATTTTGATAACATGACTACAGGGATGCTACAACATGCAATGACCATAAGAGTGAAGACCATTTAATGTTTGTAAAACACTTTTTTCAGTGTTGTCATAACTTTGGTCACTAAACAAATGATGGTAAGTTGAGGACTACCTGTACAGAAACCCATCAAATGGTATACTCGGGGCTATACAGAAGGAACTTGCAGTTCATCTGCGGATGCCAACTGTTCTTTTAAACTATTTTAAGTCAAGGGATCAGGTCTATGTATTTTCATACAATCTCAGAATATACAGTATGTAGACATTTTCTTGCAATAAGCATCAGAAACAACTCCTTTTTCTAATTATTGCTTTGAGTGGGATGTATAATTTTTGATATTTTAGTACTTGGAAATTCTAATGCAGTTGGGCATTGAGGCATGAAATAATACTTGATCTTCTATATTGAATTCCTATAGTAACTGTGTCTGAAGAAATCAGAAGTTTGCAAATCAACTTCTGCAAACAAGATATATAACTAAAGAAACAATCATAGCACACAATATAAGATAGAACCCTAAAGCCAGGGAAGTTTGTTCATAGCACAGTATTATGAATTTCTTATATATACACTGTATTGATATATCTCAAACTCTGAATTCTGCTGGATGACAATTGGGAATTCAGAAAGCAACATGATTATAAATCTCTGCAGTCTGCATGAAAAGCACACACTAGAAATTTGAAAAAGAATGGTGATATTTATTCCAAATCTTTCTCTTTTTTTTTTACTCCCCTGAGTTCTTTTATGAGAGCTAAATTAAGCTTGAGTGTTGATTATATGAATTCAATTAACCAGCCTCTTGGTTTGTTTGTTATGTAAATAGAAAGTGGTGGGAATGGCTGCTAAGGCTTCCCTAGTCTGCCTGTTGCATAATAAATAGTATGTGGATTAATTGCAGGTCTAGTTTAGCCATTGTACAATTACTAACCTCCTGTTAACAGGACCTCCTGTTTCATAAATATACTTCCTTTTCTCTCTGTAATTAAGTTAAATTTTATCAGGACAAAATTTGTCAAAATCAAGTCAATTAAGAATTATTGGATTTCTTGATATTTTCAGAAGAGAAGCACTTAACAGGAGTAAACAATCTACAACCTGGATAAGAATATTTTAAAACCTTTATTTGAACTATCATCAAATCCATATAACATGGACAAATGACTGGAAATTAAGGAAGCGAAGCGCAGTCCAAAAACATGAAAGTATCAGCAGATGTAGCACATTCCTCAATATAGAATCTAAGTGGTCTTGTTTAGCATTTGGATAACAAGCCACCCAAAACAGTAAAAATGTAGGTTAAACTGGACAGGTGAATATAATGTTGAACAAAAGCAATAAATTTTTATTGCTTCATTCAATAAATTTTCCAATAAAGCAAGTATCAGGAGCTTATCTGGTACTTAAGAAATCAAACTTAAGAAATTAAAAAAAATTGCAATACTTCCATACTGTCAGAAAATCAAGAGAACATATTAAGTCACTCATGAGGTTCTTCATATTTTAAATATTAACTGGATCATATTTTCTTTTGATGAAATCAATAAGGTTACTTATTAGAGGAAAGAAGACAGCAAATATATATACAATTTACAGGTACCACAGATACATAGAAGAGATAAAGCTAATAGGGGAAATGGCAAGGAAATAGCAGTATTTGTGGCACTGTATTTCTTGACTTGGCTCCATAGCCACCTTGACTGAAAAAGGACCTTCAAAGCAGCAGCTTCTGCAGAATAAGCCATTAAAGGTTTCTAAAGTCTCAATGTAAATCGACCTAATGCTTTGTGAATTGGGGCTTTCATGATCACCTAGGAAGGCTTACCTGCTGTCTCCAGACATAAGAACTCCACTTCTCTTGTTTCTAAACTGAACTGAGAAACGGGTTTCTTTATTTTCAAGTAAGCCTTTATAACTGGGGATAGTCTAAAATGGATTCTTAACTTTTAATTACCTAATCTTATTAATTCTACTTTTACTTATATTAGAAAGTTGAAACCAGATTACATAGCCAAAGGTTCAAAAGCAAACGGGGGAGGGATTGGAACCGCAACTTTTCCTACTCTAAAGCTTTTAGTATCCGATGATGAAAAGAGGTTTCGGCTACCGGACATTATGCCTTTTTTTTTTTAAAGGCCCGGCCTTTCCTTCCTGGCTTGTTTATACAAGTTGCAGCGCTGCATTCCTGCGCACGGCCAGGCGCTGGAAGTCCAGAGGAGCCGCCAAGGCTGCGCTGGTTGGCAGTGTCAACAGTGCAACGCGAGGCTGGACGTTGAACTCTGGAAGAGGCGCTGGCAAAATCCCTGCCCAGAGCAGGGAAGGGCCCTCCGCCGCCGCCTCTCCCCGTCTCCTGCGACGGGACCCGACAGAAGCCCGCTCTCGCCTGTCTCCTGGAGCTCCACCTGTTGTCGGGCTCAGTTGCGAAGGGGACTTCTGGGGCCTGTTTCGAGGGGTCCAGGGAAGAAAAGCTTCGAAAGAGCCCCGCTTTTCTCCCTCGACGCGATGCCCGTGGCGGGCGCTCTGAGGGCCAAATTCCGACGGAGGCGCAGCCCCGCGGAGGACAAGGTCTCCATCCTCGAGCGGGAGGAATGGCGGGAAGTGGAGTCCCCGACGGTTCCCGAAGGCCAGCCTGAAGCAGAGGAGCTGGTTGGTTGCGCCTCCAAAACGGTGGCCTTTGCCGCCCTGCCGGACAACTACCAGCCTCTCGCTTGGGACGGCGAGCAGCAGCCACTGCCGCCAAGGAAAACGGAGCGCGCAAGTAAGGCGCGCAAGAAGAGACTTAAAAAATACGGCAAGGTAAGAACACGCGGGACTTAGGGTGGTCGGGCACTTTGGCAGATGAGCAAGACAGAATAACAGAGTTGGAAGGGATCTTGGAGGTCTTCTAGTCCAACACCCTGCTCAGGCAGGAGATGAGTGGCTGTCCCGCCTTAAAAACTTCCACTGTTGGAGCATTCAAAGGCTTTTGGAGGCAAGTTGTTCCACTGATTAATTGTTCTAATTGTCAGCAAATTTCCCCTTAGTTGCTTCTCTCATTGATTAACTTCTATCCATTGCTTCTTGTCCTGCTGTCAGGTGTTTTGGAGAAAAGGAAGATTTGGGGTATCAGAAGAATAGTCACTGGGGGGTCAGGACTGAAGTCCCGACCAACAAACCTTGGTACAACATTAACAACATTAAAAAAAAAACACATATTACAAAAGTTTTAAAAATCCCCATCTTCGCATAGCCGAGGTGAATGTGTGGAGCCTCCCAGAGAACTGTGACTGACAGTCTTGGACTGGATGCCCTTTAAAAGAAGTCTTCTGAGGAAGGTGTGTGTGTGTGTGTGTGTGTGTGTGTGTGTGTGTGTGTGTAAGGTGTGGCCGGTCAGACTTTCTGTTCACTTTCCAAGCGGATGTTCCATAGGGGAGTTCTAGTGAAAGAATTTCCTTCCTTTTGTTTGTTACTTTGTAAAGGAAAAGACACTGAAGTTAAATCGCTTTTGAAAACTCATTAGATGCTGAAATTTATTTTTTTTCCTTTTGGAATTGTTAACTAGTATCATCTTCCACAGTAAGCTGGTCATCTTGTAATGCCACTGAGCCAACTTCTCCCAAGGGCAAACTTACACATACTCCTGGCAGATCTGCAACATATATAATAATGGATAATTTGCTCAATTGTAGCAAACATTTTAAAAATCTCTGTAAAAAAGATTGGTCACTGGATAGCTGGGATTGCAGTCATGTCTTGAGTTAGTTCCTTCCTATTTTTGGCACATGCACAAAGAAAAGGGTGATGGTTAGATTTGAATCAGTACCAACATGGATGAAGGCTTACTCACCTCTAACGTTTTTACCCTTCTTTCACCTCCCCTGCCTTATGTGTTTGCAGGATGATAACAAGTGAAATGATGACTGAGTTTTTAGAAAGATCTTTTTAAGGCCACTCTAGGATATAATCTATTTCAGAGACAAGGAGAAAAGGACAAATCCTCAATCCTGTTAACTGCAGTGATCTCTGGAATTTAGAAATTCTTGACATTGTTACGGTCTTCCCATCATTACTATGCCTTTCTTGATTCAGTGACGTAAGTCCTATGAAGGCCACTATGTAGAACTTAGCTTTCTTCTCCGACTCCTTGTTGGTGCCTCTTAGAGTCTCCTGTTATTGGACACTGCTTCATTCACCTTAATGGTGAGTATAGGGTAGTCCTCGCTTAGCGACCACAATTGGGGCCAGCAATTCTGTTGCTAAGTGATGCAGTTGTGAAATGAAACCTCAAGGGACTGCAACTGATGACATCACTTCTCAGTTGGTCACTAAGTGAGTCATATGAGGTCATTAAGCAAGACATCACATGATCAGGACATGCAATTGTACTGTCAGTTTTTCCACTGATTCTGTTCATTGAAAGCCAGCATGAAATGCACAATCACATAACTCTGAGGATGTTGTGATGGTCATAAATGCGAAGAACACTCTAAAGTTATTTTTTCATCACCCTTGTAACTTTGAACAGTTGTTCAGCAGGGCAGTCACTAAGTGAGGTCTACCTGTAAAAGACTATGCAAGATCATTTCCTGTTTTTTACCCTTCCACGCAGGAAGGAAAGGCAGATTTCACTGCATCTATCAGTGGCTGCCTTTCTTTCCATCACTTCTCCTGCCTTGCCTTTGCTTTCTCGTTTTTTTGCCCACATAAATGCCTTCAAACCCCTTCACACATTATTTCTTTTGACACTTATGTGGACTCCCCCCCCCAATATATTTATATTACAGTTTTAAATTATACAATAACAAGGAAAACGTTGTGGGTTTTTTGCTCCCAGAAAACAGAATTTGTGGAAAGCACAAATTGTTAATCCAGTTTTAGAGAAACAAAGTAGCAACATTATTTGAAAAATAAAGGGAAGGGAAGGTTGGCAGCCCTATAAGCAGAGGGAGGAAAGCAAAAGAAGCTGACTTCATTCAGCCTGGGCCAGAAATGGAAAGGACGCCACTGAGGGATATAAGGATTGAAAAGAGCATGAGCTTCTAGGACTGTGGATTGTTCATTGACTTAAAGCCATTACTAGGTCATGGAGACTGGTGACTGGGAGAGGACATAGCAACCTGGTGATCACTGGAGTATGCCAAGCACTGCTGCTAATCATGGCTGGGGCTCCTACTAGAACAGGACTAAGTGTTGGCTACCATCTGCTCCGAAGGGCTTAAGAAAGGTCAGGTTGGAAAATAGTTTTGAGTTGAAGCAGCAGAACATGCCTGCAGAATGCATTTTCAAAGGGCTGGGAATAATAGGACAACTTAATCCAATCCTGTGGGCAGGAAGGGGTGAGTAGCTTGAACAGTACTCTTAATGGGCCAGGCATAAAGTGTGGGTCTGCCCTGAGAGTGTGCACGACAGAAAGTTAACCATTCACAGGGATGTGAGTATGAGCCTGATGTCTGGCATGCAATCTGCATTCACAACAGACACAGAGATTCTGCATTCACAAATAAACAGACAACTATATTCACAATACAGAGAGAGACAGCAACAAAGTCTTCACAAGTCTCCACCAATACAATAAAGCCTATGAAACTTTGTGCCATAATAAAGGAAAACCAAACATATCAAGGAATTGTTTACTCCTGCATTAAAACCTTTGCAGTTCAGATGCTTTAGAAGACTAGTCATGTGAATTACAGATGTAGATTTAATTAGGAATGAAAGTATTATCAGAAGGTGCTGTAGATATATATGAAAATAAAAGTGTCTCAGATGCTGATGCATATTATGCTTCAGTGAATGGTGATTATGGAAGAATCAGAGATGAGTGGAGACAAAATCATGCAACACAGAAGAAAAAAGTAAAATAGGTGAAAATATTGGTAGAATAACCATTGCTAAATCAGGGATGAAAAAGAATTACAAAATGAATTATTCTTCCAAAAGAATGCAAGGATAGTAGAGCCAAGGAAGGGGTGTCTATTTAGATTGTATGCTCCTAAGATATGGGAACCTAATTTTCTTTTTCCAGTGAACAACACAAAGTGTATTGCAGTGTAGAGACAGTAAGGTCTAAATAAATATGTTATGAGGTTTTATTTATCTGAGTCGGCATATGAGATGTTTTAGATACTCTGTGGAGCCCTGCAACAGAATGAGGATGATCTCTGAAAAACAAAGAGTTTGTTATATCCAGCGTGGGAGTTGGCTGGTGTTTTTTTTTTCTCTTCAAAAGAAACTATTTTAATCAGTGTGAAAGTGAAGTTGATGTTTACCTAGAGATCTATAGAGGGATGTGTCATTTCTGTATGGAAAAGATTCTAAGCAAATCCATATGACAGCAGATGTTTTTTTTATCTTTCTGTTGCTTTTTTCTTGGCATCTTAATTTTGTCAGTGCTTCAAGTTAGCAGAAAGTGTGTATCTTCCTCCCACAATAGCAGCAAAACAGACAACATTTCTTTTCAGAACAATTTCTAGATGGCAATTTAGAGAATGCATCAGCATTAACTTATTACTGCTTGAGAAGCCGTTTCACATTTTATTCCTACTGTTTATTTAATTTTTCCATTCATATGGCTCCTTGTAGCCAAGAAATTTAGGGCACTTTATTCCTGTCTTGTTATCCCTTACAAGCCTTTGGAAGCTTAAGGTCTACCAAACAGACTGAGAGATAATGAAGACTTGAGATCACCCACTTACCGTAACTTCTCAGCTTGGGCTAGAAATTTGAGTTTGGCTCTAGTGATGATCCATGTGTAATATATTAAATATTGTTGAAGTCTAATGTCTTTCAGGTCTAGTCAGCATAACCAATGGTAAAAAAAATGATATGAATTGTGTGCTCTACTTAGTAATTGTTCACTACTTAGAAGACCACATGTTTTTCTCACCCTGATCATCATTCAGTGAAATAAAAAGAAGTAATGAGAGAACAATTTTAAGGCATCTTTGGGCAACGTGATATCTTTCAGATAGTTATTCAGCTCAGCCTGTCTTAGCTACTATAGCCAAGATTTTGAGGGTTTGCAGAGCACCAGGCTGAAAAAGCCTTCATAACAGATATGGGGTTGTCCATGATCATTGCAATTTGTGAAGGACAGTTTTTGATACCTGGTGGCTGTGTAAGTATTTTCTGGAGAGTACAGTTGACAAAGCAATGATGGCAAATGGGTAACCCAGAGTTTTCTAATTTTTGTTTAAATTTTGGTTTAGAGAAGCATGTTCTTGGGTGTTTCTTTGCCATTCAGCTATATTAAGCTACTATAGATTTCCTGAATTTTTCTTTGAGGAATTTGCCTGCCTCAGAGTTTTGCTTTCTATGGGTGCATTACTTGGAATGTTGACATTTTCTGCTTGAAAATCATGCCACAGCTTGTGATTTCAGAAGCCCCGAGAGCTGCAAAGTAAGTGGAGCTGGGGATCCCTGAAGCTCGGGAATTGCCCACTCTATTGTAGCGATCAGCTGAATCCAACATTTTGACTCACATAGTGAAGATAGTAGGCTTGGTGTATGCAATTGTATTTAGCCATTGTAACCACCAAAAGAAAAACGATTTGAGTTCTGTGGTTTTTTGTATGCTCATGCTCTTGATAAAATATTCATGTCCTGCTTCAAAACTTTTGCTGTACTCTGTATGGAAGTAACCACAAAAGAAAGGCATGTCATTTCTTAGAACACTACTTTGCTCCTTGCTGAGATCAGGGCTTCATTGTTCAGGCTGTGCTTAAGCATTTCCTGTGGCACACAATTGTTTCTAAAACTGAAGTCACTTTCTTGAGCTAGACTGAAGAAAGTGTCATTGTACCTTATATATGATCAACTTTTATATAGATCAATGAAGTCTTCAGATTTCTCTACTTTGAACAGAAGAAAAGATAGTGGCAAATAGAACCATTTGGAGGATATATCTACCTATATTTTAGTATCCCTTCATGGACAGTTTATCATAGTTGAGTATGTACAATGGAGAAAACCCAAGCACCTCCTTCTCCATTTAACAGATTAATCTTTGTTTATCAATAGCAATGATAATAGATAGCTTGATCTGCCATATCACAACCATTATTTTAAATCCTCAAGCTATTGATAGGATACCGGGCAGCTGACATATTTGCTACCCAAGTTCCTGCTCTTTTAATCTTTCTATTTGGAAAGGGCAAATACCCTCAACCTTTGCTCCCCCCTTTTACCTGTTGTGTGGGATGAAAACTATCAAGGCAGAAGGGTTTCTAGAATTTCTTAAAGTATGATCCTAAGACCCCTGGGAGTTCTCCAAGTTCCTATTAGGAGTTTGCCAAATCAAAATTATTTGCCAGCTTGTGTTGAAGAATAATATCCCATCAAACAATCATGAGAAGAAGTAACAGCAGTGAATGCATCATTTTAAGTACAGTAAATAACGATAAATAAAACCCATACAAACAAAAACTCTTTTGGTCCACCATCATTTTTAAAAGTGGGAAAGAGTCCTGAGAGAGAAAAACTTTAAGAAACACTAGGAATATTGTTTTAGGATTGAGGAATGTTTTTTTTTAATTTTTATTTTTAATTTTTAATTTAAAACAAGTGCAACATCTTTCTTTACATGCTATAGAAAGTGTGTCACTCGGTCACAAATAAACTTTCGTGCATCTCCTCCACAGTCAACAAACATAACTCATGTTAACTCGAGCATTTTAACTCAAATATTCATACATATCACCATCATCATATATCCATTTTCATTTGACTGTAATTATTATTTAAAAATATTAATAAGAATAATAATCTTAACCAATACATGCCCACACCAGTGGGAAAATAAAAAATAAAAAAAAGACAAAAACAACAAAAGACAAGACAGGGAAGAAAAAACAAAACAAAAAACAAAAACAAAAACAAAGACAAAAACAAAAAAAAGAACACAGGTATATATTATATTAAAAAAAAGTATATCAGCTGGTTACAACATGTTTTGGTGCATCTCTTTCATTAATTCATATTAATTCAAATATCTTAATTCAAATGTTTACCATATTAACATCGTTATACCTCCACTTTTAGTTGACTACAGTTATTTAAACATCCTTCATCCTTAACTATGCCAAAGAATTAATCCATAATACCTGCTGACATTTCATTTACTTGTTTGTAAAATCCTCTATTAACATCAAATCCTCATATCCTATTTTAGCTGAACATCCATAATATTTAATACCAAAAATTCCATCTTCCATGCAGTATAGTTTATTATCATTCTCCCTTCTTTATGTAGTTATATCATATATCATAACATTTTCCCCATATTAATTAACATTTAACTGTATCTATTTTATTTTATTTTTAATAGTGATAATTATTGTGATTAATAACCTTTGTATACAATCCAAAAATATTTCCAACCTTCCTTTCTCATATCCAATTATTATTTATCATATCAACTCCACATTATATACATTACTATCAATATCAATTATTATTCAGCTATATCTATTACAAATAAGAGTAATTAGATTTAGCTAATTTTCAATTGTATTCTTCAATCTATCAGCCTATGTCTCTCCAATAGCAAAACTTCCTTAGTCCTATTGCCATTCTTAAAACAAGTTCCCCAAACGTTTTTATAAGCAAGTCCAAACAGAAATATCTTCGCACCTTTTTGCTTAGGGTGCCTCTGGTGTAATAACGTTGTCCTTGGCTTGTTCCACTCAATTTGTCTTTGATTTTCAAGGGTGGTATCGAAAATTCTGCAAATAATGTTTCATAAAGTATAGAGTCTTTAATGCTTCTCATTCCTCCTGCAATCTGTCTTTTGAGATAAATTTTCTGTGTGGCTGCCCCTCTTTCAAGCGTTGTATCTCTTTCTCTTTCTGCCTCCGAAGTAGACCAGACGCCTGACGTGTCAGCAAGTTGAGAGACTTCCTTTCTGACATTCTTCATTTGAATTTCAGGAGCACTCAAACATTCAACGCTCTCACTCTTTCCTTCATATTTTAATGTTAAAGACAACAGATAGTCCAGTTTTTTTTCAGATTTTTCATATGTATCAAACAACTTTTGAAAAGTGGAAAAAATCATTTGAAACGAATCACTTGAAGCAAGTATGGATGCCATGATGTGACACAGAAGATATTTGCAAGTAAGGACACGCTGGGAGCTATGCAATCTTATCTGATCTTAGACCAACACAGCCAAGCAGTAAAAGTGTCAAGTTATAAGAAGCCAAATTATAGTAAATTGGTTTACAGCCCACTTAAGGAGAGCCTGAGGGAGTGTTAAAGTAAAGTAAACTTTCCTTTGTCCACGTAAACAGCATTCAAAACATTTAAGAAATAGGGTAACCACCAGCCATAAATCCATTTAAAAAAAACCAATTTGCCGCTAGATTCTTCTGTTCTTTGGTTTCAATTAGCTTAGATTTTAATGCGGACCATCTCTCTTTGAGTAATAAAATCAGCTTACCAGTTGAAATAACTTCTACCATTCTTAGGGGCTACCTGCAGTTTCGGTTAGCATACAGCTAATCCAGAAAGGGTTGGCAAAAGGGGTTGAATTCCGAGCCCCCCCCCGAGACCTGCGAACGTCTCTGAGGTCACTGGATCTCCCCAAACCTTCACTGTCTCTCCAGTTCAGCTAGGATCGAAAACGACACGTCCAATTCCTCCGGAATAGGGGAATTTCAGGAATGGCCTGAAACTCCGTCTTCTCACTACTAAGCCCCGCCTTCTTCCGAGGAATGTTAACTAATGGTCAAGAAGTAATTCACACAATACAAGAAGATTAATTAATCTGGAAATGGAGTTAGCCCTCAAAAGATTGTTCGTGTGTGGCTTCGGGGGGTGGAGCCTGCCGCCGTCGGGAGCTCAACGAAGCTCCTGTCAGGACTCTGGTTCGTATATCTTATAAGATCTATAGATATCTCCCCTTTCTGGCAGAAAGGGGCAGGGAGAGGGTCAGTCGTTAGGATCTCTTTGTAATTCATAGCTTTTTTTTGCTGTGAATGGAGAAGAGGTTCAACATTAGCTGAGCCTTTACTCCGGCCAGTTTTCCGCGCTGCCTTTTTTGCAGCCCTAGGCAGATTGCCCCCCCCCAGGACAAAGCTAAGCTATTTAAATGTTAATCCGGGCGGGGACCATTCCTGAGGAATTTCTTTCATTACTATTCAAAATACCAGCTTCAACTTTGCAAAAGGCTCCCTTTCTTTTTTAGCTGCGTCACAAGATGGCGATCTCGTAGCTTTTGTGTTTGATGTGACGTACTTAGTCAGCCCTACCTTCCTGAAGGCTTCTCCGTACTAATTGCTAAAAGATTAACTGAGGGGAGCAGAGACTTTGATTTTTGGCTCGCTTGATTGCTTGTCTTTTATTTTTACTCTGGAATGGCTCCCAAATCTAAACAGAAGCGCTTCCCTAATAACATATCTCCAAAAACTGCTATGAAGCCGCTACCCTTGTCTCCTACACCCTCCACGGGAGATTTGCTAACACAAGAATTTCTTCTCAAAACGCTTAATGATTTCAGACAGGAAATTAATCAATTGATATCGGATTTATGTGATCAATTTGATGCTAAAATTGCTCAGGCAAAGGAGGATATGATCGGAGTAATGACAGTCATGACAGATTATATTGCTGAAACGGAGGATAAATTGGAACTTTTGGAAGAAACTAACCTTAATTTGATATCCAAAATTGAAACCTTACAACAGGAAATTGAAACTGCTCAAAGACAACTTGTCATGATAAATTATAATAAGACTGCCTTTGCTATAAGAGTTAGAGGACTGCGTGAAAACCAACAGGAGAATTTGAAACAGATTTTCTTTGAGGCTTTCAGCCGCTTGGTGGGAAGTCCGGAATTTAACTTTGATTGGCAGATTCAAAGAATTTACCGCCAGAATTCGTGGGTAGCAAAACAGCGACAGCTTCCGAGGGACATAATTATATACTTTACCACAAGGGAATCCAGAAATGAGATAATACAGAGGCTTTACGGAAAGAGGTTGAGAATTGATGGACAGGACTTGATTGTTTTCAAAGAATTACCATCTCAAATATTAAGAACAAGGAGAGAGTACGCTTTCTTAACCGAAGAACTCAGAAATTCTCAGATTCCATACAAATGGGAAGTCCCAGCTGGTATTACAGTTACATTTGGCAACCAAAAACACCGCATCAATTCTGTCTGTGAAGCCCGAGAATTTTACTACGAGACCCTGAAGGCGGGACTTCCTGATTCATCCGGACCTGGAGAGAGACAAGGAGAAGGAGAAGACAAACAGCGAGACACGTGGCTACAAGGCGGAGGGTGTTGCTTTCCTCTTCCGGAAGGGCAGAAGACTAAAGAATAAAGACTAAGCGATGTTCTTAAAGTTTTATGATTCCCGTCTGGGATAAAATGGAAAAGTGGTATATTGATGATGAGACATGGAGACTGAAAGAAGCGTTGCTGATTGTGGACACATATTGTATATAAGATTTGTCTGAACTCTAACTCAAATTGTGCATGAATTATTTTCCTAGGCGAGGAGAGCGGAGATTGCGATCTTTTTGAGTTGTGGTCTGGGACGAACGGAGTTGGGAGGCGTGTGGGAGAGGGAAGGGTAGCGAAAGCTTAATTAGACTACTTGGGGCTAGAATGCAAGCAGATGTTTGTTTGAGTTCCTATTTCAATATAAGGTCAAGAAAGACTGGTCGGAGAGTCTTCAGGAAAGTGGAGTAAATATGGGAGGAGCAATGGACGCGGATAAAAAATATATATATGGACATGGATAAAGGCAGGGTGGAAGGTAAAAAAAATTTACATGTGGAGGTGGGTAAGGATAGAAAGGGAGGTGTTGGAAATGAAAAATGAAAGAAGTTCTTGAGTTTAATGGTTTTATAGAAAGGTTTGGATATTCGGATAAAAAAGAGATAAATTAACGGTTTGAATAGATAGATAAAGCAATGAGACTTTTAGTTGGGGAATCCTAATTGATCAACTTACCTGGCTCTAATATAGTTTGAAACCCTGCAAGTAGTAAAATAATCGAAATTTGGAATGAATTACATTGTTTAAGATTTACAGATAATGGGAAGCTGTGTTAACATAGTGGGTTTATTGACCCTTCTCTGTTTCTCCTTTCTTTTTGGGTGTGTGTGTGGTTTTTTTTTTTCTTCTTTATTTTTTATTATTCCCTTTTTTTTTTTTTTTGGCTTTTCGTTTCTTTTCTTTTTTTAAGTTTAAAGTTAGCTGGCCTTATTATACTCAAATGCTTGTTAAAGAATTATGCCGGGTATGGGACCTGCGAAGCCGTAAGGGGGTTAGGGAGGGGGGATTATAGGGGGGAGGGGGGAGGGTGGAATTACAGTTTCAATTCTCAGAACAATAAGAATTCACTTGTATACTGCGGCTCGTTTTCCTTTTTTTTTTCTTTTTCTCTTTTATTTTTAAAAAAAAAAACAAAAACTGATGGATACACCAAAGCGAGGAGAAGAGGGAAAGAGGAGGGAGAAGTAAAGAGGGAGTGAGAGGGAATGTAAGGAGGGTGAGATGGAGGGAGGGGGAGATGTCTGAGGGGGAAGGGAAGTAGAAGAGGGGAATGTTGGAGGGGTGAAATGGAAGTTGGAGGGGGAGAAGAGAGGGTGTATGGGGGATCGAAGTGTTATGTTGGGGTTTTTTCTTTTCTTTTTTTTTCTTTTTGTTTTTCTTGTTACGTACAGTATATAAGTGATTGTATAAAATGAAAATGAAAATGAAATAAATAAAAATTGTTTTATAAAAAAAAAAAATATCAAAAGATTGTTCGTGTGTGATTACATTTTAACTCCCCTTGGATTAATTAAGCAAGTTATTTGTACTGTTTAGAGTTCTGCACAGCATGTTTAGATTCCCTTGACTGCCGTAATGTGCAAATGGGACTCCTATTTTAAAGAGGTATGGAGATATTTGCATACAGTACTCTAATCTAAAGGCAGGAAAATTTCTAGACGTAGGCTGTATTTTGTATTGTAGATCCACCAATCAGAATCTAGAGAAAGAAATATATTTAATTTAGAATTCATTCTCAGTGCAGGGTTTTGTGCTATGTATCAGAATTGAATGTTTTTCCCTATCCTTCCTCTTGAATATCAAGTTCATGCTCCTAGCTTCATTAATTACAGAAATATCTGAATGAAGCTGTTTCTGTTAGCACCTACAATTGGCAGTTAACCAGGAGATTTTCAATAATCTCTGGGTATTGCAAAATATTCAGAAAATTGCTGAACTACAATAATTAGCTCAATTTGAACAATAATGGGAATGTTGGATAGAATAGTTCTCTATCCCTACTCTGGAATGAGAGAGCTAAGCAAAGTTTAATTGAATAACAGAATAGCAAAGTTGGAAGGGACCTTAGTCGTCTAAACAAGCAGGAGATCCTGTACCATTCTGGACAAATGGCTATCCAATCTCTTCTTAAAAACCTGCAGTGATTGAGTACCCACAACTTCAGAAGGTAATCCGTTCCATTGGTTAATTGTTCACACTGTCAGGAAATTCCTCCTCAGTTCTAGGTTTGTGCTATAACTGGATCATATTCAGCAAATTCATTCACAGAAACTATTTATATTACCTCTAATCAAGTACTTGAATTTCCTATGTTCATTTTTGTAACAGGGAACAGTCCATAAGCTAATAACTAAGTCACAGTAAAGGAGATGGTTCCTGTTGAGCTTGCAATTACATGTGGCTACTATCTTGAACCTGATCACCAGGCTGTTAGATCTTGTGGTTTTTAGGCTAAAGGCAATGGCTTGGATTCCATTTCAATGGTTTTCTCCATTGTGTTATTTGCACCATCGGCTGGAGCCATCTCATGTATCTATAGGATGATTATATTGGAGGAGCGGGATGTTTTATGAATGTTTCAGGTCTTGTGTATTTTCACATCCATCTTATTTTAAAAGAAAGGTTCAGGCATTATCTTTTGGGCCTTCTGAATTACAGCTCTCATAATCCTTTGCTGTTGGCTTAGCTGATAGGAATCGAAATCTACATGTTAAGGTTATTTTTTAAAAAAAAATAACAATGGCAGTTTTGTCTAAATAGTGGTTTTGTGTTGTGGAAATTTATACTTTTGTATCTTTTATATCTTATATATCACACCTTTTATATGATATATATATTCTGTCATCTTGCTACCTATTATGTTACTATGGTATCCCCCCCTTTTTCTATCATTGCTGCAGTACTGATATTGTTATGTTGATCCATGACTACCTTAGGTTTTTTTAAAAAAGGATAAACCTACTTCAATATTTTTCTTCCTTCTTGTTCCTTTACCATTAAATTTCCCTCCCTGCTTTTCTATTGTTTTTCTCATACATTCTTAGCATTCCTGGGTCCTTCCACTACTATCTATTAGAGTAAGAGATGTCGGACACACCTTTACATGGCTACAAAAATGTTTTCTTTGAATCCTTGCTATTTAAACATTGCAAGGATTGTTAAATGCCATGAGTACAGAGGATGTCTTGCACTGCCCTTGATTGTTGCCAATATCTCAATTTCCTCACCACTGAAGCCTATCAGGACATTTCCTGTACGATTGTTTTACGATACCCTCTCTTTTGTATGACCTGCTGACCTTAAGGCTTGTCTGTGTACAATAAATATATAGAAAGCTTCTGTCAAAATGCTGTAAATGGAGTAGCACTATAACAAAGCAAAACAGACATTCTCGTGTTATGAATCTCCCAATTGCACATTTTTTTTAAAAAGCAAGTGTCACTGTCTTTTGCTCCGCTGGTGTGTACAGCTGATTTTCTTAACACTGCCTTCCTAAAGAAGAATCTCACTATGGCAGTATTCACACCACAAATTGAGCAACCAATTTTTATGTAGCTTAGTGTTACAGGAAAAGCCAGCCTGTTGTTATTGATTGATTTATAGTTCAGTGTTCTGGCAAATCTCAAAAAAATGTGTCAATCAAGTTAAACATGATAAATATACTTTACCAAAGACATTTACCATTCAGGACAGGTTGTATCCTAAAATTCACTCCACGTTATTCTATCACCAACAGAGGTGGTATTCAGCTGGTTCAGACCGGCTCTATGCTGTCCTATTTAGGCATGTTTTTCAGGCCAGGCGTATGCATGGGAGGTGCACATGCAAGCAAAGCACAAGCGTAGAATGCCAGGTGCATGTGCGGAAGGCGCACACTTGTCTGCTTCATATATGCGTGAAGCGGGCAGGCGTGCACACAGCGAAGCAGTGGTAATGAAATGTGCAACCCACCTCTGATCACCAATGCTTCTCCTTTGTTCCTGAGCCCTACCCACTCCTTTACTCAGAGAGTAGAATCAAGGGAGGTAGAGGTTGTGGATTTTCCTTTCTTGGAACTCGCCTTGGCTCCCTCCTTCCCTCCCATCACAGTCCAACACCAGCAATGCTAAGTGTCAGGATGATAATCAGGGGGTTCCTTCCTTGGCTGGTGGTTAATTTTGTCCCTCGTACCATCTATGATTCTTCTATTTACCTGTCTCTTTTAAGGAAATCATGCCCTTAATGACACAATAAAACAATATGTTAATATTTACATAGATTAAAAGTAGATGACTGACAGAATATTTAACAATTCCTTTTTTAAAAGCTTCAGAAGGAAAGGGAAATATCATTTTGATTTGTTCAGGTTCTAATCAAACCTGCCTGTAAATTGGTACTGATTGTTTTGACTGGAATGGGGAGAGGAAAGTCCTCATCCCCCCCTTCTTCCAGCTGTATTGATAAAGCAATGTGATATTTTGTAATGGGAAATCAATGTTTGCGTGTGTGTGGCATCTGCATGTGTATATTAAAACAAGTTTGTATTGCTGCTTTCCCCCCTTCCAGCTACTGTTCGGATCAATGGGGTTAGGGGAGGCAAAACAAGAGTCAGACTAATGAAAGCATCACAGCAAGCCTCACCACTTTTCCACATGTATCACAATATTGCACGCATGACTGGAGCTTGCAATGTAACAGTATTTCATCATTCTGACAAAAGCACCAGGATCCTGTGGCTGCTATTGGTTGTGATAAAATCCATAGCTTTTCAAAACCATTTCAAAATGCAAAACACTACAATATTCACTGATGAGATTTAGCCCAGGAACATCATGCCTGTGTTTTTGTTTTTGTTTTGCATTGAAATTTTCTGGGAGAAAATCCGATGGAATTGGATGGAAATTGACATTTGTTCCTCTATGATTTTTTTAAATCTGTCTTTCTTTACCCTTTTTATGATTTTGTTGATTTATTGCTTGGTTTACATTATTGGTAATTTGCTCTGAAACCATTTGAGTTGAAAAGAAGGCATGGAAGAAAAAGAAAAATATTTAAGATTTTTCTTTAAATGAAATGCATAACAACACTTCATGAGAATAATGAACAATGGCTCAGGCATTTAAAGTCCCATTTGGAACAAACCAGCATGAAAACAGTTAAAGCTATAACCCCAATTTTATCCTGATGTTAGATATATTGGCCTAAAAGACAATGATTGAATCAAGTTGACTCAATGAACTACTTGGGTAAGTGTCTATCCAACCCTGCTCTCCCCAACCACTGGACATTCTAAGAATCTCAGAGAATTGTGCTGACTGAGCAGAACTGGAATCTTTGGGCTGTAGAAATATTTGTTAAACTAGAGTTTTTTGGAGGTGAATTGTTTCCTCATGCTAATAATATTCTTTTACTACTTTCAGAATGTGGGCAAAGTGTTGCAGAAAGGATGCAGCTATTTGATCCTTGGCCTGCAGGGTTTGGCCAGAGCCTACACTTCACCACTTGGCTTGGCTGTTTGGACGGGTACATCAGTGCGATAGATCTCACTACTTTTTGAGGGGGACAAGAAGGACGAAGACAACAACAGCAACACAACTGAGGAGAGCAGCAATTTCTTCTTTGTATATATATGCTTCATCTTCTGTAAATGCCCCAATTTGTCAAAGGAGGACTAAGGAAAATGGATCCAGTTGCGCATTTTTTTGTAAAACGTTTAGCTGTTTTCAAGTTTTCATGATTCTCAAAGTGCTTTAATATCAATCAATTAAAATGAACACGTAATGCCAAAGGGACAAAACTAATTAACTGGTTCAGATTTAAACATATAAATACTCTTGGGGAAAATTAATCAGTCCATTCAAAAAAATGGTGAAAAAAGGAAAGATAAAAGATGGTGGGAGAGAGAGAAGGCAAATGGAGAGAAATTAAGGAAACAGAAGAGAAGTAATTGGTTTTTTGGCAAGACCACATTGCCATCAAAATGTTGGTCTATGATTTGAGATACAAGCACTACAAGTTTCTCCAAAATGCCATGCTAGGAAAGGTTGTAATAGCATAGCATCTGTATGTTCAGCCAGAGGAGTATTGTGAGTAGCAGACCAACTGAGAAGGGTTGAAGAAGAATGGGGACTCCAAAAGAGAAATTAATTTCTCCCCCCCCCCCCCCAAAAAAAACCATTCAGATATGGTTCATGAATTTTTCATATAGTACCCAATATAGGCTCTCCTTATGAAGTGAAGAAACTTGCAGTTTCACTGTCTGGAATGAACTATCACCCATGTGTTTTTTAAAAATCAAGTAGGGTAGTGATGAAGAAGACTGGGGTAAGACTGTGTAGCAGAGACTGAGGGAGTAAATCAGGAGAATGGTATCGAAAGATCAGAATGTGGAGTCCTTCAGTGTGTCTGGTCTATAGTCCTCTCAATTCTAGCAATTTCAGAATCCACATGAATTGAGCAGAGATACAGCAGGTTCAGTTTTCACCATTCAGCAGAGATTCTGTGCAATCTGCTTCTTTATAGGGGACATAGACGGAGGCATTTTTGCTAAAGCAGCTTCTATCCTCATTGCTTTAATGTAGAGGTGAAAGGTATGCTTACTCTTCTAGATGACTTGTGTCTTTGTTCTTTCCCATTTGTTTTTCTGTAAGATGCTCTACTTGAGTATTCTGGGAGTGAAATCCCCCGGTTCCATCACAAAACTGCGGACGACAAAATCGCGGTCGACGAAAGCGCGCATTTGACGTCATCACAGCGCGACGAAAACATCGCCCTGTGATCAAAAAATGTAAAAATAAAGCGAAAACCTTACCCTAACCTCCCGAAACCTAACCCTAAACCTAACCCTAAACCTAACCCTTAACCTAAGCCTAAATCTAACCCTAAACCTAACCCTTAACCTAACGCTAAACCTAACGCTAACCTTTAACGTAACGCTAAATGTAACCCTAACGCTCTAAACCTAACCCTAACCCTTAACCTAACCCTAACCCTAACCCTTACCTTTATGTGAATCGGCTTGCTTTAATTTTATTTTTATTTCAACTTTTAATTTTTTTCGTCGCGCTGTGATGACGTCAAATGCGCGCTTTCGTCGATCACGCTTTTGTGGACCGCAGTTTTGACGGGTCACGAAGTCCCCCCATCTTAAAGTTGCCAAAGTTGAGATACACTGAGCTATTGGAATAGATAGTATTTCTCTAGAACCCTCTAGTGATGCAAGAGACTCAACAGGCCAACACTGAATCACCAGTCCAAAGTAATTATGCTGCTTGGGAATCTACTTGCAGAGGAACTAAGGCTTAGTTTCTAACAAAAGGGAGAGAAAGCTCCTCTCTATAGGGACTTCAATTCACCCCAAATTTCCAAGGAAATGTCAAATGTATATGTATGCCATGGATAGCTCTGTTTCATTGTCCAAGCTCTGGAATTGTTACAGCAGCAGCCCAAATCTCTTATAGATGGATTTTATGTTGCCTGCCTATGTAGGACAGACATTTGTATTACAATATTTAATAACATCTATCTTTCCGAGATAGTCCAAAAACCAAAAATACCGTAAGTAATCAGATGTATCTCTCACTGGAAAAGTATGAAGCTTGGGCTAACAGCCTGGATGGACTAGTTCTCTCTTCTATGTAGAGGAAAGATTCCAGTTTTTCTATTCCCAAATGATATGTTTCTGCTTAAATAACATTCATTTCCATGCTTTTTTTTTGCTTGCCTCTGCTTTCAGTATATGTTTCAGAATTTATTTTGTATAACAGTTTAAAGGCTGTATTGTGTTTAGGTTGTTAATAAACATATCTGTTAACAAAATGATTTACAAAGGAAAATTAAAGACATTTAACCAATTAATTTGAATACATGGCTTTGTTGAATGATATTAGTCTACTTTCTTTCCCTCTTCCTCATCTTTAGTCAAAAAAATTCCCACAGTTATTGATGTAAAATCCATAAGAAATGAGGCAGTCTCCCTCCTCAAGCTTACAATCTCAAGAGTCCCACCCAAAAGAAAGTAGGACAAGTAAAGAACAAGTACATTTCCACCATTATTAATACATTCGGTTTTGATCAATACATTGTTTAAAATGATCAGTTGCAATGGAATATACAGATGCATTCCAAATGTTGCATGGATAATCAAACAATTATCTAGGAATATTCTGTTCATTTACAGCTATGAAATCCACAAATCTCAGAGGTGTTTCCTGATGGGTGAGGAAAAGAGGAGTTGGGATTGATTTGGGAATATCCCAAACAGATAGAAATAGAAAATAGGGAAACCAGAGTATCACTTGGGGGACAGGTGGTGGGATTAGCCAGTTCAAGTCTCTTCCTGATATTTTTCTCAATTTCCAAGGTTTACGGAATGCTTTTGCCCTTATTGTTTTTTGTAACAGTTTCTGAATATTTCTCCCAAGGCCATCTGCATGACAGAATTATCATGAATAATGATAATTATCCACACTGTTTCTAGGTATTCTTGTCCAAATGATTTGATTAATCCACCTAGCATAATAAGAACTTGTTTAATTCGTGATTAATTGTGTTCTGGGTCAATGCAAAAGGTCCTTGTGATGTCACAGTGCAAAACCTGGCCCTTCATATTTCGATCCTGATGCCAGCCCCAAGTGCATAAGCCACATAGTTTGTATCACAAGGCACAATTTGTTATTTGGCCCATTCCCCCCTGCCTTTGTTTACTTTATAAATTTTCCAGGTTACCGTGTTTCCCTGAAAATACAACATGTCCTGATAATAAGACCATGCCATATTTTTTCGGGTGGGCAAAAATGTAAGCCCTCCCCCGAAAATAAGCCCTCTGGACAACCCCCCCCCCTCCAGCCAGGCAGAGTGCCACTCACCAACCTAGCCGTATCCTGAAGGCACCAAGCCACAGGAATGAGGTGGGCAAAGGCTCGTGTTGCTTGGCGCCTTCAGGATACCGCTAGATTGGTGAGTGGTGCTGTGACCAACTGGAGAGGGGGGTTGTCAGGTGGTTGCTCTCTTGCGAGCGGGTTCCCGAAGAGCTGGGCACAGTCTCAGGGTCGAATGGCTGTGTTGCGCTATTGCAGCAGCACTACACAGCCGTCATGAGGTGACCACGCTCACGAGCAGCTGAAGGGCAACCCCCCTTTCCAGCTGGGCACAGCACCATTCACTGACCTAGGGGTATCGCTAAGCTGCATGAGCGTATGTTCTCTACCCTCCAGCTCCTGCGGCTTGGCGCCTTCAGAATGCCCTTAGGTCAGTGAATGGGGCTCTGCATGGCTGGAGAGGGAGGTTGTGCAAGCGGCTTTTCAGCTCCCAGCTCGCGCACCTCCCAGCCTCACAATGCCCTTGCCTAACTCTCCCTTCAGAGCCAGGGCACCTCTGCTGCCGCCACCGTCCGCTGCTGCCGCATGGCTTTTTCTGAGGTTTCCAAAGCACGGAGGTAGGATGCCGAGTCTTCCGAAAGTTGCCACTCTGAGAATACGCTTTATGGTTGTACGCTCTGTGAGTATGCTCTGCCTCAGCCAGCCCACAACTATAGAGCGTACTCCCAGAGCGGCCGCTGCCGAGAGCCTCGACTGTGGATCTCTGTAGTTTGCAACCTGGAGAATACGTTATGCTCGAAGTGCCACGGTGGCACACTGGCCCTGCAGGGAAAGCTGGGCCAGGGCATGGTGAGGTTGGGAGGCACACCAGCTGGGGATGGAACAGTTGCTCACACAATCTTCCTTTCCAGCCGGGCAGAGCACCATGCACTGACCTAAGGGTATCTCGAATGCATCAAGCCGCGGGAGCTAGGGGGGAGGGCAGAGCACCACACAGCTTAGTGCCTTTGGGATATCACTGGCACTCTGCCTGGCTGGAAAATGGGATGGCTGGGTTGCTGGTCGTGAGCGTGGTCACCTCATAGCTAGTATGTTGCGCAACAGAGCCGTTTGCTCCTGAGGCTGTGCCTGGCTCTTCGGGCGCCCGCTCGCAAGGGAGCAGCCACCCGGCAACCCCAAAACAATAAGCCCCCCCAATAATAAGACCCAATCAATATTGGGGGGGTCAAAAGAAAATAAGACCCTGTCTTATTTTGGGGAAAACACAGTATATGTCTGAGAAATAAGATATATTACTTTTTTAAAAAGTAGAAATCAATGGTGAAATCTTAAATTAGACTATAGCTGTAGTTAGATGGAACATGCACTAAATACATAGCCAAGTTCAGCATTTTATACTTATCTGGATAACGAGATGCAGCTATTTCTATTATGAAAGCTCAAATCTCTATACTGCTCTTCAGCACCCTCTACTGTGAAAAATTCAGATTCTATTGGGAATGAGAAAAGCTTTAAGAAATATTACATAGGCTAAGCTGTTACATCAACAAATGTCTGCACTTTCCAATTCCTTTGGCTCTGCAGAGTTTACAAAAAATACACCCCAAGCAAAATCAATTAAAATATATATTTTTAAAACAGGTTGAAAAATTCTATTTTAAGCTTCTTGTTGAAGAGGCTTGCTTTGATGTCAGCAATGTTTTCAAAAATAAAGCTCCTACCACAAGGAGAAAACAGGAATGTTGATATCCATGTTACTGCCCCTTTCATTATCTAAAAGATAAGGGAAACCTAAATTAACTCATCAAACCCTTCTGGGTTTCTACAGAAACAATTAAAAGCGGAAATGTTTCTCTGGCACAGAGTGCTGTTGTGATTTTTTTTTTAAATTGAGACTACACATCCAGAATTGTTTTCGCACCTTCATTTACTGAACTGGTAACATGGCATTATCGCCGGGCTGGATTAGAATCTAGGACCGCTGTCAAGTCTTCCTCTACCTACCAGTCACTTCATAGCCATTTGCCTACCTTTTCCTCCCTTTGTGGTGAGAACTGTGTTTGTTAGTTGGAGTATCTAGATGCCACCGCCTCCTGCTCATGCCCTAACTAAATTATTCTCCAAGCCCCTACTCCAAGAGCTTTGCCAGCCATGCCGAGTCCACCTGACAAGGCAGGCTACATAGAGCATAACAAAATTAGGATAATACACGGTTCAGACACAGCCAGTGAAGGCCACCTCTAGCTTCACATCATTCCTTCTGTAATTTTGTACAACCGATGCTGAAAATGGGTAATACTTGCTAAAATGATTTCCCAAGAACTGCAAGTGAAACCAATTATCTTTGCAAAGCTGTTTTCTTCTCCAGGTATTTATTATTAATGGTTCTATTTTTAATTCTATGATTGCCCAATTACTTGCAGAATAACTGCACTGAGTTCAGTTAAAGTGTTTGACTCACTGAGCTTTTCCCCTGGAGATGATAAATGGAAGTGCAGATATTTTTATCATCTCCTTTATTTCCATAAAATAAGATTTCTATTGTCTGTTCCACTACTTGTTTATTGGTGGTGGGTTGAATACATTTTTGTTCATCATTTTCTCTCATTTATTTGCACAGGACTTCCCTCTGCCTAAATTCCTTGAAAGATATAACAAATCTTTCTAAAAATTATACTACTCCTTAGGAGATGGGGGGTGTGTGTAATAATTTCTAGGAAATAATTCTAAGAAGCAAAATGTTTTCAGAAAAAAATCCGAAGAAAGTTGCCTTCTAGAAAAACACCTTTGGGACAACCATGACCTGGATGATTGAGAATCTCCATAGACGGTTGCCCTCTTGTTAATGATCAAATAGAAAGACCCAAAGAAACATCTGGACAAATGTGTTTAGAGCAGTAATGGTATCCTATTTTCTTCATTACCGATTCAGTAGTGGGAGCATGCACATGCGCATAAGGCCCATGATGACATCTGATTGGGTGGGCGGAGCCTCACGCCCCTCCACAACCGGTTAACCCGAACCGGATGCGAACTGGGCAGAATACCACTTCTGGCTTGGAGGTTTCCAATTCCTAATATGCAGTTTAATGGTTATAATTACATTTTTATTATAATAAGCTTCTTGCATAGATTTGCATCAAGCACAAATGCAAGGAATCCTCTTGAACTTTGCACTAAGACAAAGGAAAGGAAGAGAAAGGTAGAATTTGTTCTTGCTGTTTAGCAAACAACTTTGGTAAATTTCACTGGATATTGCATATTGAAATTTCTATAGCAAAAGTGTAATCACCTTCTGAATGTCCATAATGGGTTGATAGTTTGGAGGAATCAATGCCAGCTGCTAAACCAGTTACCATTAAAAAAAAAAAGGAATTGAAGAAAGTGAATTTCGAACAATGTGCTTGGGTATTCTTAAAAATATATTAAATTAAGCATGTTTGAGATTAAGCAGAAGTTAAGATAACAAAATGTTTCATGTATTTTTTTTCTTTTTCTTCAAAAAGCAAAATGAAGCAAATGTTGAATGGTGATGTGACTCAATAGTTGGGTTATCATACATAAAGTGAACCCCTGGGAGAGTCAACCATCATAAGTTTTTAAATCAAGTTTCTTAAGTCAATTGTTTCTGGTTCCTGTTGTGTGCCTAAATCAGAAGTTGGATGAGGCTGGAATGATTTCTAATTAGAACTTGTGGCCAAAAACCATGTAAGCCATTGGCTCAAACCAGGGGTGGGTTCCAGCGGTCTCTACTCCTGGTTTGCTTGTGGGTGCGCTGTGCGCATGTACACCCTAGATGCACGCTGCGCATGCATGCACAATACAATAAAAATTGTTCTGCACAGGTTCAGAAGCAAAAAAACAAGATGGCGGCGCCTATGGCGGCACCCAGAAAACAACCCAGGCCACCAAACCACTACCATTTCAGCCGAACCGGTCCAAACCAGTAGGAACCCACCACTGGCTCAAACTAATCTTGAATCCAAGTGCCTGCCTCTTTTGACTCTTCAAAACAAATTCCACATTCCTTGGTGGAGACTACTTGCTATCTCCCTAAGGTATGCTGGATCTATTCATTCCAGTGAGGACTTGTTCAGGCAAAGCATTTTTTAAACATTGTGCCAATTAGTCTGCTGCTTAGTGGTTTATGTATTTTATATTTGGGGATCACCTCTCCCACCTTTATAATCTCTTTGCCTCCCCTCCTTCAGATGGGCATAGGTAATCCAGAGCAACCCCCATCCATAGTTCAAAGAAATAGGCAAAGTGTTCATCAAACGCTTTTATTTCAAGGACCAATACTTTCCCCATGTCCTCCTTCCAGGAGAAAAGTGATTCAGGCAAATCCCTATATCTAGCTGCCTTTTGCCTTCATGCTTGCTATCATATCATGCACTTTCTTGTTCAGGGCTCCTCCATGGACCCCCTTTTTGCCCATGAGAAAGATAAGAGCTTTGGAAGATTTCCCAATGCAGATGGACCTACTGTCACCACCTTTGGTTCGGGTGTCCATGACAGCATCTTTCTCTAATAGCAAGTTGTCACGGATCACACTGCATTTTTTTCCAGCAATGGTGATCCCAGTTTGTAGGAAAGATTTTCTATCCTGCCCAGTGATCAGCCCAACTTCCTGAGGAGAAATGGCTGCCAACAGACCTCCTGGTTTAGATGCCCATACAGACTTATTGTCAGAATGTCCAACGATTGCTACGTCTTCAATATTCTTGTCTTTCAGGACTGTATTGATGTAAGCTTTCCAGTCTCCCATGCTGCTTCAGCTCTTGTGGCTTCTTTAACAAGCACTTCTTCTTTTGGTCTGAGGATGTGGGATATTTTTTCAGATTAATCCTAAAAACAAAATCTAGATGTATTTTTTAAAAAATCCACCTGCTTTTCCCTAGGGCAGTGTTTCTCAACCTTGGCAACTTGAAGATGTCTGGACTTCAACTCCCAGAATTCCCCAGCCAGCGAATGCTGGCTGGGGAATTCTGGGAGTTGAAGTCCGGACATCTTCAAGTTGCCAAGGTTGAGAAACACTGCCCTAGGGTATCCCCGCCATGCTCCTGTAATTTCAAGTGATGTCATTAAACCTTCCAAAATATCATTTTGGAGCAACAAAATTACTTCCATATTTTTTTCTCATAAACAAGCTTTAATTTCTTGAGAACCTCAAATGGTTTGATTTCCCCCTTTAAAAAAAAATTTCAATAGCAAGGAGCCCCCCAAAAACAGAACGTTATGCTCCTGCTTACTGTAAAAGTGTAGCCCTTGAAGGACTTGTTCTTTAAAAAATACATCATCCCACGCACTCTTAAAAACATCCCTGTATCCATAAAGGTATATATACTATCTTCATCAAACCAGATTGCAACACGATTTACAGAAATGTAATAGAATTACCGCAAACTGTTTCCTCCACAATTTCCAATAAGGCATAAAATAGCAAGCACAAAGTTTAAAATTCAAGCCATTAAAACAACTCCACCAGAGCAATGCCTGTAGATAAAACAGGTGAAAGAGCTGTATTGTTATAAGAGTGATAATGATGGAGTCAAATTAGAAACATCCTGGATCAAATCCCTACTCAACTATGAAAAGTGCAGTTTAGGTTGTCTTGCAGGCTTATAAAGCTTGAACAGATGAAAAAGTTAATTCCTAAAAGAAAGATGAAATGTAAATGTAATAAATCAGGGCCCCATGTCTTTTTTTATGTCTCGCAGAGCCCATTTGGTAACCAGTACAACAGTAGAAAGAAAGCTGCTCATGTTTTTATTTAGTACTATTATACTAAAGGCAACTCCATATGTAACGCCTCTTGTAGACCAGCTGGGAAGTTACCAAAATAAAATTATTTCTGTGTAGAAATAGTGGGTGAATCAGCACAGCTACTAAAAGTATTTTCTATGTCACAACCACCATCAGTTGGAGCCCTAAAAATTACTATAACCGGAAAATCAATTCCAGTTCAAAACTGAATCTTTTCATCTGGGGATGCCTCACAGCGAACTAGCTGGTACTGTCTCCCCAAACAAAGGAAAAACTTACTTGAAATACCTCCAGAGGTAACATTAGCTTGAGGAGTTCCACCAGTTGGGATGAAAGGACTTGAAAAAGATGCTTTTGGGAAAGTGGAAACCTCAAATTCTAGCTCAGACGTCTGGGCTCATGGAGAGCTGGAAATAATCTTCTGGGCACTTGAAATCTCAGGTGTCAAAAAGACAGAGATCATACCCACCTAGCCAGCCAAAGGCACTCTGAGCTCACAAGGCAATTATTGTTGTATTTATGCTTCAATTGTTGCTAAGGCCCCCTTTGTGACATCAGAAGTATCTTCCCCACTGCAGGCAACCCTTTATGACCTCATATCACCAAGGAAAGCAGATGTCTCCTTCCTTCTTTCTAGCTGTCTTGAAAGGAACAAAAATATTTCTTTTTTGCGTTTCATTTCCCTGGGAGGCATACAGTACTGTAGGGATGTAGAAATAGGCTTCAGGATTTCAAATGGCTGACTCAAGTCTTGGATGTAATCCCCACAGCTCTTTATAAAATTATTACTGAACTGTAATTTTTAATGCAGTAGAATAGTTAAGTCCTTCAACAAATGGAAATAATCATATTTATTGAATGTATCTGCATTTATGTTACATTTTACATTTATTGATTTTTAATTAGGTAGATTTTAAAATACTTTAATGGAAGCTGATCAAAACTTAATTGTAATAGAGTTATAATCAATAACGGAAGTTAGGTTATATTTATTAAAGATTGTAGCTAAACAAGGCAATTAATTTCTTTAGGTTATTTAAAATCATGCTGCAACTGTGCAAAGTAACATTATGCAACATGAAATTATTCCTGAATGTATATTTTGAAATAAATTCTATTGATATCGACTGGTTTAAAAGAAACACCAATTCAAGAATAAATTCCATCATGTGTGTGTGCTTGATGCCAAAGGCTCTTGGTGGCCAAAATAAATAAAATAAAATGACATCCAGGAAGGAAGGAAAGGAGGGAGGGTTGGAAAAAATGTCCTCCTGAAATATCCTCCTGGGTTCAGTTCCAAGTGGAGAAAAAGACACTGGAAACATGGAGGCTGCTTTGAAAGATGGTTTAATGGTGGACAGGACCACATAGCTTGAGGGCTTGAACAGAAAAGGTGATCACATGCTTCAAGATGTTGAGTGAAGAAGAAAAGAAGGAAAAGAAGGGGCTTGCTGGGTTTTTTATGATCTGTTTGTCCCCACCTCTCTGTTTCCTGTTCCTGTGTAAGAAATGTATTCTGATTGGTTGTCAGGCTCCCATGGGGCCATGTAGGGGCAACTATTTAGGCTGTGTTTTGAGTCCAAGTTTGGTTGAGTTCCCAGATGTCATGTGGTGAGTTTCCGTAGAAGGCTAATCCTATCTTTATTATGTAAAGTAGACTAGCTCAGGCTTTAATGGCTCATTGACAAAGGTGATGGGGGCAGGAAGCTGCAGGGAGCTACTCTTGTCTTTAAAAACATGCTTCTCCCTTTTCACATCCAGGGAAATATAATATTTTGCTTCTTAATATTTCCCAGGATATTTTAGTTTTCCAGCAGAGGGGTGAGTTTTAACTTCCTAAAAAAGGAAGGCACACACATTCATACATAAATACACAAACATACATATGTATGGATCTTAAAATTTTGCAAATCCTTTGGAATTTTCAATATTTTGGCATAAATATGACTTCAATTGTGATGATGCGAGTCCCAAAATTAAATAAAAAAACCCAATTGAACAAATGAGTCAAAAATATGATACTTGTTCATTTATTCATTGAGGAAAAGGTTCCCAAATTATATGTTTGTGGCAAAGGGGTGATTAGCTCCTCTCTCATGAATGCCACTGAGCTTCCACACTCTAGAAGACCATGTCCTGGAGTTGGTTTGTGCAGCTAGATTGTTCAGAGATTTGAACTAAATTCTGGCTGCAATCCTGTTGTATTTGTACATATCCAATAAACGTTATGTCTCCTCAAACTTGTTTGTGACTGATAGCAGCACAGAGTTTGAGAGGCCCTGCTTTAACCTAATCTGGCTCATTTGCCTTCCAGTTAAATATTAATCTTGTAATAGATTGTAATCTATCTCTTGTAATCTTGTATTAATTGACTAACTCAAACATAAACAGGAGAAAGAGAAGAAATTGAGTGTTTTGTGCTAACCCAAACTGTTGCAGAAATAATATTAAGGAACACAGCATTGGTGTCCCTTATTACAGTACCACCATTTGTGCATGTTTCTTGGAATCAGTTGTTGAGAAAGGGAAAATGAATTCTGGGTGGAAAAGGAGTGGTATGTTGGCATACCACCAATATAGATAGCAACATTTGGTTACTGAGCTATAAAAGAGATTAACAATCCAGAAAGCCAGGTTGTTGGGTTTTTTGGGGGGGGGGGTTGCATCTGTCTAGAATGCTTTAGACCAGTTGTGGAGAAAATACTTAGATTACAGTAGATGTCATATATTTACCCGAGAAAATGGTCACCGGGCTTGGAGTCTTATCTAGTTTGCTTTTATGCTTGAGATTCCATGTATCTGGTTACTGCTATGAAGACAGCTGGAGGATCAAAACCAACCCGTCAAGTTTTCATGCAGAACAACAAAGTTGGAAGGGACCTTGAAGGTCATTTTCCTTATAAATTCAGCCATCCATTTGCATTCAACTGTTTTCATTTTAAATTCTGGTGCGCAATACTGTGTTTAACGCGGTCCTAGCCTGCCTTCTATTAAACGACAGGCTTTAGGTACCCCAGCCAGCCAAGGCGCAACAAGAGACCCAGCCGCTAAGTAAACCCAGCCTCTCTGCCGCCCCATAGGTTTATTCGGCCGAGCTCCAGCCCCGCTCTCCGGCCTCCGGAATGTTGAAGGGACGGGTAGCTCCGCCTGTCCCAAACGAGCGGCTCTCAAAATCTTCCGCCCCGCTACGGCGCTGTTTCTGCACGGTTTTGTTCGCGTCGTCGCCATGACGGGCTCCCGTTCGTTTTCACTGACGAAGCTCGGGCTGAGCCCGCTCCCCGTCTCCGCCGCCCTAGCTGTGCTGGTTACGCTGGGAATGGCCGCGGCTTGGTACTGGCGATGGAGGGACCGGCGAAGGCCGCTGCGGTTGAAGCAGGTGGGCACGGTGTCCGGGCTTTTCATCTACCCGATCAAGTCTTGCAGGGGCGTAGCCGTGCAGCAGGCCGAAGTAACGAAGTTGGGGCTCCGGGACGGAGATCTGCGCGACAGGTAGGGGTTCAGAGGTCGGCGTGGGGATGGGGCACGAGATAAATACGTCCACGTCCGTCGTTTTGGCTGGGAAAGGAGCAGCTCTTACTGCCTAATGCGGCATTGCTTCAAGCAAGCTCCTAGCATTACCATTACTTGGTGTAACTGTTCTGAATTTCGGGTCACGTTCTCAGAACTGGCTGCATTGGGCAACAAGTAAAGTCGCAACTCCTGGTTTAAAAACCTCAGAGACTGAATTTTTATTCAAGCATTAATCCAAAATCACATCAGGTTTGAAGTGACCTACATATTTTTCTCCTTTTCTTGGTGTGTGTTTCTGCATTAATTAGTGGTTCTTCCAGGCAGGGCTTTTATTTGTTGGGATAAAATTAGCAATTTTAGGGAAGCCTCTTTCCTTGGTGACCTCTTTGTGTTTTTCTGCCCCCTCTTGTGTTTCTTTCCTTACCAGGTAAACAAAAATCAGTTAAAACGAATCCTCAAACTTTGTATACTGTGATTTCCTAAAACGATACATGCATTTGTGCAATCTCCCCCTCCAATAACACTAGTGATTTCAAGAAAAAAATGAGATAGTTGCATTTTAAGCTTAAAGTTTACTATAGTGGTCCCTAATGTTTGTGACACTAAACCAGGCTACTACTAGCAGTTTATTTTGGCAAGGCTGAAGCTGGTGTGCATAGGAGAATATGTTTTGACAGCACTTCCAGTTGGCATGCACAAGCACCGCTACTTGAAAACAAACAGATGACAGCTCCTCCTTAGGCCATTTTGACTGACTGTTTGAAATACCTTTCAATTGTTTAAAAGCAATTTGGAAGATCTTCAAAAATAAGTAATAATAGAAATTCTTGAGAAGTGTATAAGTGGAAACTAGATACTTTATGTTTAGAGATTTATGAATTACATGTGGCTGAGACATAGTGATTATCTCATAAAAGCTTTAGATGAAAGAACATTGAATCAGAGTTAAAACAGTATTAGAAGAATAGTTTTTACTATTTCAGTGAATGCTTCCATACTTCAAATTAAGAATGACTATAAAGGAATTATTCCTCAGATGGGAATCTATACATAGGTTGCTGTAGTAGGCTATGAATTGTAGAGTTTTTGCAGAAAGCAAGGGGTTGGATTTAATAGCTTAAATGTCCCCCTTTTTGTGATTTGATTTTGCGTTTTTTATTCTGATATGGTGAATAAGGATACTCCATAATATACCTTACTGATTTGATCAGGATTAAATTATGATAGTTCAAGAGCTTCAAACAATGCAGATGCCTATGCATGTACATACAGAATTTTTTTAATAGCATGTAAATGTACATACAAAAATAAAAAATACTTCTGAAAGTTGCATTCAATTTCCTCTCATTCCTTTCCCCTTTTGATGATAAGCCTCTTCCAATTAATAAAACAAAAATAATAGAAAAATGTGGGTTGCCTTGTAGAAATTTGACCAGGGTTGGATTATTTACAATCCAAACAAGGATAAGGATCTAATTTTTGAATGCTTAATTGCAATGCCAACTTCTTATGTTTGTCCAGGATTTTCTTTCCCCTTTTTTTATTTACTCTGACACAAATGCTCTGCTAGATGGATTTTCTTCTTTTTTCATTTTGCTGTGATGCATTTCCTGGCAAACATTTACTCTCTGGATAAGCTTCCAAAAGATCTAGTTAAGAGCCTTTTTTTCTCTTAAAAGCAAAAGTGTGCAATTTACACTTAACATTTTTAGAGGTTGAGAGTTCAAAGTGACATTGTGAGTAGAGCTAGATCTTGGTTGTTTCTTTTTTCATCTGCTTCTCCCTCAGAACTGTAGAACATTGCTGAAAATTGACCCATACGTCATGAGTGGGAAGAACCAGAAAATCCCACTAGGCTACTAGTGCCAGTCTTATCTTAAGAAATGTGCTCTATTCTCACCTATCTAATATGTCTCTGTTGATAAGCAATTGCATGCACACTGTTTTTTCATAGCGCTCAGAATAAGTTAATCACCCGAGTCCTGAAAGTAGAACTTTTTCATTTATTCATTGGAAATAAAATGGAAATTAATGCTAAATTAGTAGTCTACTGCCTACCGTTCACATTTTAGCATAAGTTACGTTTTGAAAGGTTGAATTGTTTTTAAGTATTTAGAATAGTTTTATATGTTTTTAACTTAGATGTTGGCTTGTGATAAAGGAAGATGGACACATGGTGACTGCTCGACAAGAGCCTCAACTAGTATTGGTCTCTATCAACAATCAAAATGGCTATTTGACTCTGAGTGCTCCAGAAATGAAGGATTGTCATATTCCAGTCAGATTGTCAACCAAAAATCCAGTACGGGATTGCAGGTATTTTTTCTTATATTTTTTTCCAATTTCTCGAACAGGGAAAAGGTGACTTATATTTAGAAAAAGTACAAAATTAAAACTCTTCACAGTTCTGCATTTCTAAACCGGTCTAGTATCTCCATGATTGCTTCTAGAAAATGCTTAAAGAGATGCTAGTCTCACATATCTTGTATCTCCTTAGTTTGACTCTTATATTAGTCTTGGGCCAACTGACTTTAATAAACCAGTTTAGGATCTATGTCCCTCATGGGGATACCAACAAGAAGATTGATCCCCAGATAATTAATGTATTCTTTTTAATGTACTTCTCAAGTTAACACAGATTGCGTAGAGATATTCACAGCTGATTAATGCAATCTTAAACATTGAAGATAAAAATCCACATTCTAATTGGAGGTATTAAGAATATATAGAAAATAAATAGAATAACATAGAGAATCAAATCTTTTAATTAAATGGAACTATTTTTGTCCATTCATAACCTTTCTCCACATAGCATTCCTATTGCTATCGTGCCTGAGTGATTGCAATTTATCATTGGAAGGACAGGACACATTATTGCTCCTGCCTTTAGTTCTTTACATTTCAGAACTAAGATGGACAAGCTTCTATCTATTACCAGCAGAACTGCTGTAGATTTTCTGGCATGGTGTCTTTTTTTCTCATCCCACCAATAGTTTATCATATTTAACTTACGTTTGAATCTTATAAAGATGTAATTTCCATCCCCTTCTTTAGTCTTCATATATTCATACACATCATTTGTACTAGTAAGAAACATGATATTACTTTACTTAAAGATTATTCAGAGAACGCTTCTGGTGAGGCATGAGAACCTATGGTTGTGAGGGAATTATGGCTCAAACAGACAGCTGCAAATGAGGTCCGGACTTCCAAAACTTTCTCTGGTAGAAACTGAGATCTGGAGATTGCCCATATGTACTTCAGACAGTTGGTTTTTGTGAGTAGACAATAGAAACCATTGTTTTTGCAACCAACTGCAATCGCTGGAAGTTGTGGGTTCCATCATGCTTTGAGCCATAAATGCAGCCTCCAGATTCTACAAACCACATCCTTTTCATCAGTTTCATCACATTTTACCTTTCTCATTGCTCCTTTAAGATTGAAAACCCTTGGAAATCACAAGTCTACTAGTTGTTGTGTGGAATTCTCTTCAATCCATTTAAAAAGAAACAGCGTCACATTTTTCCAGCTTTGTAAGATCTTTATTTTTTTGCAATTTCTTTTAAATACAGCAAGGAGGCGATTTCAAAATTGTTTTTGTAAAGCTTTTATAAATGTGAAGGCTTTGTGAAATCAAGTTGGACTTTGAAGTTAATTAGTAAGCGCTCCTGTGTGGGAAAATATATCTTGTTTACATATCAGTTGCACAATAGTTGATAGTAGAAGATGGCTAATTTCAAGAAATTGTTCAGTTTATGGCCTGTGAAGTGCTTGGATTTTTTCATCCTTTACTGGAACCAAGTTACAGCAAAATAAACAAAATCCTTCTGGGGATAAACTGAAATGATTTCTAAGATGGATTTAACAATTACAGTTTGTTTATATTCCCCCCACCACCACCACTGCTGACAGACTGACAGAGGTTTCCACCAAGGTCCTCTGTTCCGGCAGGAACAGAGGTTGAATCCCATTGGTCAAGAGGTCTGACAGATCCCTTTAAAAGAGGATGCTGCCCGACCATTCCTCAGTTGGATGTTTACTTGACTTGCAATAAAGAGCTGTTGCTACTGAAGCCTTTGTGTGCCTCCTTTACCCAATCTAACAGAGTTTAAATAAATAGAAATACTGGATTTATAAATGCTACCCTTTTAAACTGAAATATAAGAGATTTACTGGAATTATTTCATGAAATTACAAATGGACTTGAAAGATGATAAGAACTTTGAGAGAAGAGGGAAAGTTATTTAAAGAAAACAGGAGTTAGAAATTTATTTATGGAACTTAAGGGTTTTTGGGGGGGAAATGAAAATACATACTTTGCTAGCATTTTACCAACCCCTCTGGAGAGTTTCTGAGCCTTCTAGAAGAGAGTGAAAATGTGAATGGATTAACATTTGCCCCTGCTTCCAAGGATTTTCTTAGCCTTCTGGAAGGGAGAAGAATATACCACCGGTCTCTGCTAGAGTCTTCATTAGGTTTGAGGTTTGTTCCTGAGAGTGAGACAGAATGACTGTACTGCCTTTTTGAGGAAACTAGCAGAGAAAATGTAAATGGCAATCACTTGATCACAGTAATACATGCAAACAGATTGCCAACCACTCAAAATGCAGTCAAGTTCAGAGGAAGGCCAACAAAATGGTGAAGAGTCAGAGAAGTACCATTAAGTTCTTTAAATATCTGAAAGTTTGTCAAATATTTGAAAGTTAGAAGAGGGGGAGGGGACTTATATCTGCTGTTCCAGAACAAATAAGTTAAAACAACCAGGATGAGAACCAGTGGGTTATAACAATAAGGAAGGAGGCTTAGATTAGACATTAGGAGGAACTTTCTGACTATTTGAACTGCCAGGCTATGGAAATGTGGCTAGTCCTTTGTTAGAGATCTTCTAATAGAAACTGGGTGGTTATCCTTCAGAGAATCTTTAGTGAATCCTGCACTGAGCAGGCAGTTGGACTAATTTACATCTATGATCACTTTCAACTCTGTAATTCTATTAAATTGGTGGCGGTATTCAAATAATTTAACAACCAGTTCTCTTTCCTAATGATTTATTCCAACAACCAGTTCACCAAACTGCTCAGAAAGTTAACAACTGATTCTCCCGAAGTGGTGCAAACTGGCTGAATCTCACCACTGATTAAATGTAATTGTAGTGTGTAGCAGAGATCTTATTAATGCCTTTCACAATTCTTTTAGGATATTTGGCTTTGATGTTCAAGGCAGAGATTGTGGAGAAGATGCCGCTCAATGGATTACAGCCTACTTAAAGTCAGAACCATACCGCTTGGTTTGTTTTGAACCAAATATGGTTCCAAGGAATTCAAAAGATTTAATGGAACCTTTTCGTCCCACTGATAAGGTGAGCTTTGATCAGTGGTACACGTTACAGTATAAGTGAATCTTTTTTTCAACCCATATTCTTTTTTTATCATGTACTCAAAACAAATTGAATGTATTTAAGTGTGTAATTATTAGTCATATTCATTTCTTTATGCACATGCAAACAGAGCTAATCTCCAAACTCTATATAGAATTGGATCTATAGTAATTAGTATTTGAATGAAATATTACTAGGCAGAACCAGGACAATTGAGAGGATTGCAAAGTCAAAAACATTCTGTAAGAAGGTGATGCTAGACTATTTCCATAATGCTGTCAAGAAAAAGGCAATTGAGTTTCACTTAAACTTATTGTACACTTATACACTGTCTGCATAGGAATGGCGATTGATACTAAAAGACAAATATAATGGAATAAATGTTTTAAAAAGTACCACTGTGTGGGAGGTCCTTTTGCAAGGAGAGCAGCCTTGTAATCAGTTTCCAAGTGATGGATAGCTGGGTTCTTTGTTGTAAAACCTGAATAGATTTGATTATCATGTGACAAATCTATTTTTTTCTTCAGCAAATGACTGGTCGGATATTTTAATACATCATTTAATGAGACTACCAGATATCACAAATAATCCTTGGTTTGTTGTTGTTGTTGTTAGTTGCGAAGTCGTGTCCGACCCATCACGACCCCATGGATAACATTCCTCCAGGCCTTCCTGTCCTCTACCATCCTCTGGAGTCCAGTTAAGCTCATGCCTACTGCTTTAGTGACTCCATTCAGCCACCTCATTCTCTGTCATCCCTTTATTCTTTTCCCTTGGTTAGTCCTTGGTTAGCAATGGCAATTGGGATTGGAATTGCCATTGCTAAACAATGCGGTTATAAATCACAATGTAATATGAATATGCTGCTTAGTAATGGGACTACTGATTGTCGTTAAGGTCCTCACATGACAGCACATGACCCCTCCTCTCCGTACAGACAGTTATTTTGGGGCTGCTTCCTTTTGTGCTACAAACTGACCATCTCCCTGTATTTTGTGTAAATGTTTGACATTATTCATTTATGGAATATGCTTCTTTTAGATTGCCTATTCTGACTGTAGTCCTGTCATGCTTCTCTCTGAAGCTTCTTTGGAAGAGCTTAATTCTAGAATGGAGAAGAAAGTTCAAATACATAACTTCAGGCCAAGCATTTTGGTCACTGGTTGTGGTCCTCATGAGGAGGTAAGGTAGGACATAATTTTGCACTTACATATGCATGTAACTGTTTAATAAAACATTTTTAAACTTGTGCTTCTCACAGGAGTCAGCCAGGAAGTAGGCTGGAAATCTAGAAAATGAACATACGGCAGGCACTAAATTGAGGAAAAGTTCATGTTATTGCCAGTTGTCTTTGCAGTGAAAGGAAGCTTTTTTTTAACTTTAGTATATTCCTAAATTAATTGAAGAGGGAGGGTGTCTAGTGTGGGTAAAAATAATAATGCTAACCGTGCTGAATATAATTTTTTTAAAATCATTTACTTCAATAAAAAGTTGTGATGTCAGTTATTTTCCCTGGCAAGTGGAAATATCAATCTGCTCTTTGTTTGGTCACAGTGAATTTCTAGGTTCAAGGTGAAATCAATCCTAAAAAATCAGTAGTAAAAACATAAAATGCCTGATGAAGCAATGCAGTAAGGGGTCTCATTTACTTACACTGAATAATAGAATTTTAAAATACACGAAGTATCCTTTCTTAGAAAAAACCAAAGAACCTGTGTGGCAGACCAGAGTTTCAACACTTTAAAGCTTTAGATTAGGTTAAAGGTTAGTTTTCGTAAATAAAATTCATTCCAAAAATGCCATTGTAATATGTAGCAAAAAGTAGTATTTGGAAAAATTACAGTATTGATGATTCCTATATCAACCAGGCATATTTGCCATACTATGTTTTCTTTTACTCACACATATATAAAGACAGATAGATAATTTCAAAGTCTTCTTCTATGCTGGCAGATTTGCAAAAGTCTTCTGATCTAGCATGATTTTTTTCCCCGGTTCCTCTTTTCCCCAATGCCATTCGTCAAAATCACCTCTGGAAGGTTAGGATAGTGGGCTCCAAGCTTTCTGGCTTGGCAGTCCAATTTGGGGTGGGGAGAGAGGGAATTGTTCTGTATGAGTGACTGGCACTCACACAATGCGAGCACAAATAGAGCATCACACGTAAGCCAGTGGTGGGATTCAATTTTTTTACTACCGGTTCTGTGGGCGTGGCTTGGTGGGCATGGCAGGGGAAGGATACTGAAAAATCTCCATTCCTACCCCACTCCAGAGGAAGGTTACTGCAAAATCCCCATTTCTCCCCCATCAGCTGGGACTTGGGAGGCAGAGAATAGATGGGGGGCAGGGGGCAGTCAGAGGTGGTATTTACCGGTTCTCCGAACTACTCAAAATTTCTGCTACCGGTTCTCCAGAACTGGTCAGAACCTGCTGAATACAACATTTGACGTAAGCCCAAGCACCTGTCACTTTTGCAGGTGAATTGTTTGCCCACCCATTGCTTGTGCAGCCAGTTTCAAACAGACCTCTGTCCAGTAGTGGGCCATGGCCCAGGGGTTGAGGACCCTTGGATTAGGAGATTTCCTGAAAATTGGGGAACTGGTGCAAGGGATTGAAAAAGGTAGGAATTGTCCCCATACTTTCTGCAGGTGGGAATGTTCCAAATAAAATTGCCTCAAATAGGCAAGCAAATACCATTTATGAAACAGAATTTCAGGTTGTACAAGTAGCAAAGCTTGACCAATGTTTTGCAGATACAAGTGTAAATGATTATAATGTACAGATATTAAGTTACTATCAGGTGTATCATTTTATTTTCAGACTAGATAAAATTGATATTCTATAAAATTGAATAGTTAAAACTCAAAGCAGGGAACATAATTTGACCTTCGTCTATGAAATGCATCACTCAGAAGTATTATTCTTTCCTTTTATTGGTCTCTTTTATGACATTTACATTCATGTCAGAAAGCTCATAATAATGCAAAAGTCATATGAGCAAGTTGAATTGCCTTGGACTTAACCCTTATATTTTTGTAGGACACCTGGAATGATATTATAATTGGAAGCGCACAAATGAGAGGGACAATGGCCTGTCCCAGGTATGCATTTTGTTATTCTATTTCATGGTTGAAAATAATTTAAGGTTGTGGTTACCTCATTCAGCTTTCTCGTTGTAGATGTATTCTTACAACCGTTGATCCAGATACTGGCATCATAGACAGAAAAGAACCTCTTAATACTTTGAAAAGGTAATAAAATATTTTGGCATCTTTAATACAATTGATGAAAGCCACTTTGGTGTAGTTTAGGTATTAGGCTAGAAACTAGGAGTCTGTGAATTCTAGTCCCACCTTCAGCAGTTGAGTAATCTTGGTCCAGTTACCCTCTCTCAGCCCTTAGAATGGAGGCAATGGCAAACCCATTCCAACAATGTAGCAAAAAAATCCAAACCCTGCAGGGATTTCTCTAGGCAGTTACCAGGAACCAAGACTGATTTGAAGGTATCCACACACCCACACACATTATGTGCATGATTGTGATTTTTTCAAATGTGGCAATTATCTTTGCACATTTGGGAGGCTAAAAATTTATTGAGAACAACTTTCCATAAACTGGTACCCTCCATATGAGATGAGACTTTCCGTTTTCTGGATGGCAATTACATTCCCAGTGTGCCTGGAGGAAGCAAGTTGGAGAAACTGGAGCAAATGCAATAGCAACATTTCTTTGTTTTGTGAATTTTTGCTACCTCAGAATTCGTTAATAAAATTAGGCATTTCATGAATGAAGGTGAATATAAGTGTCCCAAGATAGGTAGTTCATCTTCAATGTTTCAGTTGTCTTACTTAGTTTTCCTCTTTAATGTTCTTAATCCAAATAACTGAAATGAATATTATTCAATTAAAAAAATGAAAATACAATTTCAAGTACAGTGCAACTTTTAAGAATGTGTGTTATACTAAAGTCCAACTGAGTTCAGTTTAACAATAGTCCAAACAATTATGTTTAGATTTCAGCTTTAATTTTAGACTTTCAAAATAGTTGTTACTATGCGATTGTGAGATTTTGTAACAATCTGGAATTTCAGGCATGTAGGAAACTTATGTTTGGTAGCTTCTTATAACAAAGTTATCTGCTTATTTTAACTATTTTATGAGTAATTCATTATGACCTTATTTTTTCTAATAGTTACCGCTTGTGTGAGCCTTCTGAGAAGCATATATACAAATCAAGCCCTCTGTTTGGATGGTACTTTGGAGTTGATAAAACAGGAACGCTTAAGGTTGGAGATCATGTTTACAAGATAATGTGGTGATAGAAATTTCCAAATGGAAATGCATTTTTGACATCTTTTAAATATCTTTTTTGAAGCTATTTTTCTAATGAAAATTTCCTATCTTTAATCTAGGAATACATCCTGTAACTTTTTAAATGCAATTGTATTGGTGATAAATAAATGATTTTCTGCTTTCTAGAATTGAGTCAACAACATTGTCGTAGTTCAACTCTGTATAGTAATTAATACATATTGATTATGGAAAGCTAATGAGAGGTAAAACGAAGCATGAGCCATCAATGTGATATGCTGCAGAGAAGACAAATGCAATTTCAGACTACATCAAGCTGACGTATAATTTCCAAATAATGGGATATATAATTATTCCACTCTGGTTTTTTATGGTTTAGTGCTATGACTGAGACACTTTAAGGTTTCAGAGAAGTTTAAACAGGTTCAGGTTCAGAGAACGTTAGCAAAGATGATTAAAGGATGAGAATGTAAGATTTTTGAAGAGAGATTGAAGAAGGTGGGTGTGATTACCTTAAGAAAAGATGGTTGAGGGGGATATAATAACCCTGTTGATATACCTGAAAGGAGATATGGAAGAAGGTCAAGACTGTTATCTTTCTTATTAATGGATTTAATTACTGTATTTTTCGGAGTATAAGACACACCTTAGTATGAGACGCACCAAGGTTTTGAAGAAGCAAATTTTTTAAAAGTAGTTTTTTCACTCTGCAAAGCTCCCAAAAACGGCCCCATTTTTTTCAAAAAAAGGGGCATGGATAGTCTTTAGGAGGCTTATAGAGTACTCCTGTGGGTTGGGGAGGAGCAAAATTGAGCAAAAAAATGGCCCGTTTTTTGCTTATTTCTGCCCTCCCCAGCACCAAGGAGCACTCTAAAAGCCTCCTAAAGGCTATGCACAGCCATTTTGGTGAAGAGGACGGGGTTTTGGGAGGCAAAAAAATGCTGTATTCAGTATATAAGACGCATCCAGATTTTCAGCCTCTTTTTTGAGGGAAAAATGTGCGTCTTATACTCCGAAAAATATGGTAAATAATAACTGACTTAAGATATAGGAGGGCAGGTTCCCATTAAGTATCATAAACACATTCCTAGGTGGTTCTACTGTTATTGACATCTGCTGCCTTCTCTTAACCTTTAATCATGGTTTTTAAAATTTCTCTATTATTATTTTTATATATTACTGTTTTATTGTTACTTTTTTGTGAGATAGGTAGCTATATAAATTTGATGAATGAATTATTGAATGAATCAAGGAATCAAGAAATGAATCAAGGAATGAATGAATCAATACTAGTTTGATAACAGAACCAATGAAATGAGAGATGGTGGGGTGCTTATCTGGTTGATGTGTTCATGCAGAGAACCATCTGTCTGATATGGTTTAATTTGGATTCTAGCACCAGACAAGGATTTGGACTTAATAGCTTAAATGGTTTCTTTAACTCTGCAATTCTAAGTTCCAAATTCTTCACTGTCAGTCCATATTTTTATGTTTTATAATTCTAACTCTTACTTGGAACTTATGATAATGTCAAGTTTGGATAGGCATCATGTTTCCTAATTCCTTTTATATTCTTCACAAAGATAGATAAAATATGCATCGATAAGTTTTCTTTATATCATAATTTGTATCTGATTTATTTTTAAGAGATCAAATTACTAACATTTGTAATATATGCTGTTGCTTATAACAATATTATCAAGTTACTGAATGTAAACTTTGGAAGTGACATGGGAATTATTACTTGATTTTTAAAAATAAAAATATAAAACATACAAGTGCTTTTCCATGTGATTAATTATCTGAAGTTATTGAAAGAATATATTAGCAAAAGTATTAATAATCTTATTTTGTCTAGTGAGTCTGATTTAGGGAGATTACTAAGCTTATATGTACTGTACTACTGCAACGTGCTCTACATGGGGCAGCCCTTGAGTATTCGGCGACTTCAGCTTGTCCAGAATGCAGCCGCGCCTCGGTTCACCCACGTAACACCTATCCTCCGCGAGCTGCACTGGCTGCCTATTGGTCTCCGGATACGCTTCAAGGCGCTAGTCGTCACTTATAAAGCCCTTCATGGTATTGGACCTGGGTACTTGAGAGACCGCCTGCTGCCAATTACCTCCACTAGACCGATTAGATCCCACAGATTAGGCCTCCTCCGAATTCCATCCGCCGGTCAGTGTCGTCTGGCGACTACTCGGAGGAGAGCCTTCTCTGTGGCTGCTCCGACCCTCTGGAACGAACTCCCCGTGGAGATTCGAACCCTCACCACCCTCCAGACCTTCCGCAAAGCCCTTAAAACCTGGCTGTTCCGACAGGCCTGGGGCTAAAGAACTGTTGCCGTCTCGAATTGGTATGACTGTTGTGTTTTAATTATGCATTGTTGTTTATGTCGTTTTAAATTCTTGTTTGTATCCCCCTTCCCTGGTTGAGTTGTGAGCCGCTCTGAGTCCCCTTCGGGGGAAAAGGGCAGCATGTAAATAAAATCAACATCAACATCAACAACATCACCGTAGAATTATGCATTTGATATAAGAATGTAGTTCCTTTTTTAGTGTGTATTCTTCCTTTATTCTGCAATATATGTTCTTGGTATTACTATCATGTTCTATGAAATTTAAAGGTGAAAAAAAGGATTCTCAAATTCTGCTGTGCTGTATTCCCATTAAATGATAAATAACATGAAACTTTTTCATATCTGAAACTATTTTATTAAGGTCAGTCACAGTCATGCAACATCTCCTGAGCCGTTTTAACAAGCCAGGTAGGGCATGGATCTAAAGAGACTCTACAAAGAGTGCAGAGAAGAGCAACAGAGATGATTAGGGGACTGGAGGCTAAAACATATGAAGAACGATTTCAGGAACTGAGTATGTCTGGTTTAATGAAAAAGAGGACTAGGGGAGACATGACAGCAGTGTTCCGATATCTCAGGGGCTGCCACAAAGACGAGAGAGTCAAGCTATTCTCCAAAGCACCTGAAGGCGGACAATAAACAATGGGTGGAAACTAATCAAGGAGAGAAGCAACTTAGAACTAAGGAGAAATTTTCTGACAGTTAGAACAATTAATCAGTGGAACAACTTGCCTCCAGAAGTTGTGAATGCTCCAACACTGGAAGTTTTTAAGAAGATGTTGGATAACCATTTGTCTGAAACGGTATAGGGTTTCCTGCCTAAGCAGGGGGTTGGACTAGAGGACCTCCAAGGTCCCTTCCAACTCTGTTATTCTGTTCTATTCTATTCTAAAGATCAGGTGTCTGAGCTCTCACTCACAAGAACCCTGTCCATTTCTCAGGTCCAAGGAGTTCAAACTGTTCATGCCAACTTCATTCAGCTACCTAATGTTAGGTAACATTACACACCAATAATTTGGATTCTCAATCAACAACATGGCATTATGTGAATACAAAAATACACACCCCTTTTCTTTCTCCTTTTTCCATTTTGTTCATTCATTCATGCAGTCTTCTTACCTTCCCAGTTACAATCTTCCATATGCAATAATCATTATCAAATGGGCTATAGATACTAACCTCTATCACCCATCTTGGCTTTGGTCAATTGAAACTTTCACACAACCTTTTTAGTGAGATGGGACATCAGTCTTGATTGTTCCCAAGCCGCATGCAGCAGTCCCTGATAAAAGGAAGAAGAATATCAGTTAGTTCTGAGACACAAAGACCAACTACATTTTAATAAAACTCCAAATTTATTTCAAGTATGCTCACATTATTCTATGGAAATTGGAATCCCAAGACTATCTTGCAAGGCAACTTATTGTTGGTTCATACCTCCTCAACTAGTAGCTAAGGATTCAATATGTTTTCCAATCGTTGTCCATTTTTAAAATATAATTTTGAATGATTAACTTTTCCTAACACTGTTTTGGAAACTGTATTCCAGGAACCTGATCTTAAACTAAAGTTACCAGACCTCTGACACAAACATATGTGATACTTTTATTTTGGACAATAGTCATTCAAAAATTTGTGTGTTGGGACTTAGTGAATTGTTTGCTTTTTCTCTCATCCATGGACAGACTTTACCCTCTACATTTACATTATTTTCTGATTCCAGCAATGGAGTTCAATCCAGCCTCTTCAAATCTGTGATGACTGTAGTCTGTGGATCACATGACTCATACGGGTATCTGGTGAAAAACGGAAAAGCGCATTGTCATAGATTTTCTATTATTGCTAGTATAAATATATTTTAAAGAAAATAAAGATTTGTTGGGAAAATACTAAATTGAAAAAGCAGCCTTTCTGATGCTGGAAAAAGTAATCACACATGCACTAGGCCAAAAGGGGTTTTTTGGGGAAAGCTTTTCACTAATTTTTGTCATAGACACTACAAAAACTATCCCCATGGTTCTTTTTCCAGGGATCAATGCATTCCCTGTTTCCTTATTCTCCTGCAAATTTAGTACCCAAATGATCGTCCTCCTTTAATGTGTCCAAAGCTTTCTTAAAAGATTGCCTGCCTACAAGTGTGGTGCTGTCTTTAACAAACGCTCGATTTTGTCTCTGCCTGGAACTGAGATGACCATCTGCCTAGAAAGGGCGGAGGTTGCAAGGCTGGTTCTGCCCGGAGTTTCCAATGGAGGAGAGGAGCCCTTCGAGGAGCGGGAGGGAAGGGGGGGCTAATGAGCAGAAGTGAGACCCTCCTTTTCCGCCTTCTACTGTTATTACGAAAACGAGGAAAGTCGACGGCCACCTTGCAAGAGTCACCGGCCGAGAACCACTCCCAGCGAGCAGGCCCGTTTCTCCTTCGCAGACGCCCCTATGGCTGACTTCGCCGCCCTTGTCCCCTTCTCAGGGCTGCCGCCGCCGCTTCTGCTCGCCTACATTTGCACCGCTGCGGCTCTCCTCTACGGGGTCGTGGCGGCCTGGCGTTGGCAGTGGAGCCGTCGAAGCCGCAGCCCGCGGCTGAAACTGGTGGGGACGGTGGCTGCTCTCTTCATCTACCCAGTCAAATCCTGCCGAGGGGTGTCTGTAAAGCGAGCCGAGATGACCTCGCTGGGCCTCGGGAGCGAGAAGCTGCGGGACCGGTAAGCTGGTCGCGGAAAAGCGGGCGCCTTCGAGGCGCGGACTCTCTTTCCAAAGGGCCGCTTCTTTCAGGATTATTCGTTGGGGCTGGAGTTCATCAACTCCCGATCCCGCGAGCCTGTAGGAATCCCCAGTAAACCTCGGAGGGATTGTCTATATGGAGATTCTCAACCACCCACTTCCAAAGGTGCTTTTTCAAGAGGTAATTGGACTTTCTGGTTTTTCTTTGAAGAAATTTTCACTTCTCATCCAAGAAGCTTCTTCAGCTGAAGAAAACCAGAAGGTCCAATTGCCCCTTGAAAAAGCACTTTTGGGACTCGGAGGGATTGTTCTGGACTGCTTGCTTGTTTATCCAGGTCGATGGGAACGTTGTTGTGCAATCTTAAGGACTTATGCGCTTGCAAATCAATAATACCCACCTGTCCCATCCCCACTTATCAAGACCTTCGTAAGTGATTGCCATTACTCCGAGGGGAGAGGAGATCTAGTTTAAAAAACCTCGAAGTAATGTTCTGTATTAAGAAAGTTTCCTGCTAGCTCAGGAATATGGAAGGATGGCCTAACCCAGTGTTTTTCAAACACTGGTAATTTTAAGGGTCGACTTCAACTCCCAGATTCCCAGCCAGAATTTTGGGAGTTGAAGTCCACTGATCTTAAAGTTGGGCAAACTATAAATAAATAGTAAACATAGGGCAAAGAAAAGAAAACTGCTAGGAAACAGGTATAGTATTTAGAAGAAATCCTGATTGCTGTAAGTATCTTTACATCGCAATTCAAACCATTCCTTTTTTTACTTTCTTGCCCCTGATTTCTAGAGGGATGTTTTACTCTTCAGAAGGAATCCCTAATTGCATTGGCTAGTAGCCAATCTCTCCTTCCTTTCAATAGGAAGAGTATCTTGCTAGCCCATCATTTCTCTTAATAATGTTATGCTGCCTTGGTTGTTATGGAAATGCTAGCTGCAAAACCCAAGAATGAGAATCTATCTTTTGCTGGACCTTTTGCGTATAGAATTAGATTAAGTAAACTAGCAAAAGCATTGCTTCAGGAATTTTTCCAAAGCCCTTTACAAGCAGTGATCACTGGAAGTATTTGCATTTTCTTCCTTATAGTCAAGTAAGGTATTCTCCCTTTGCTTCAGGGTCTTCATAGTGCATCTCTGCTTGCATGCACTGGAAAGCACAGATGGCCTGCATACGCCCTAGTTAGACTGATGTGGGTAAGCTTTGAATAGAGCAGCATTTTTACCAATTGCATCTCTTGGATTTTTCCCTGGCATGTTTTCCTACACACAGCTTCTACTGTATCTGGTTTTTAGCTAACGTTTCCCATTTAGCACATTTGGTGTTGTTTTGTTCACTTGATAGATAATGGACACATGAAGAGCCACGGAATTTACAAAATTCCACTCCAATATTCCCCTGGATTAGAAAGAGTTCATTATATTGAGAACAACAAATCCAAATCCAATCCAATTTAACTTGTCTTTCCTGGGGGTGGGGGAAATGAAAATGATTCCCTGAGGCCATGGTCTCTTCCCTTTCTTTTCTACTAGATGTAGTAGTAGTGTATCATTAGCAAGGTTTACAATAGATTTTTTGTTTTTATTTTTTATTTTTTGGAGAAGTGCAACTTTAATACATGTGGAATTCCCCAGTTGGGTCCAGCATACTGCTGAGTCTAGTTGATTTTAAAGGCTGCAATGTATTTCTGTTGCTTATTAGTTTCATATGTAAGTGTTTTTAAACAATATATGCTCTTCCTTATGTAGATTTTGGACTGTGATAAAAGAAGATGGACAAATGTTATCTGCTAAGAACATTCCTCGCATGGTTCTAATTAGTGTATCCTGTGAAGAGGACTATTTAATCCTGAATGCCCCAGGAATGAAGACACTGCGAATTCCTGTTGATCTCCCACAGACAAATTCAATCTGGAATTGCACGTATTAAAAGTTTTATTTATTTTTTTGCTTCCTAATTAACAAGTTTTTCAATTTTATTCTGATAAAATTTTATTCTTTCCATTTATTTGTTTCCATATGTTTCCCCAATTACTCAGACTTGTATGGAGCATAGTAAGCAAAAATGTGGGGGAAGTGGAATAACAAAATAAAAATGCTGGTTGCCCAACAATCATACTGTGGGCCCAAGAGCCTTTCAGGCCTTCTAAATGAAAAGGCCATCTGGGACAACTGAATTTGGAGGGGTGGTGGTGGTGCAGAGCTGGTATTCAGCAGGTTCTGGCCCCCATCTATTCTCTGCCTCCCTAATCCCATCTGATCAGGAGGGAATGGGGATTTTGCAGTAACCTTCCCCTGGAGTGGGGAGGGAATGGAGATTTTACAGTATCCTTCCCCTGCCACGCCACGCCCACAAAACTGGTAGTAAAAAAAATTGAATCCCACCACTGTAGCTTTTTTTAAAAATTCCTCCGGAGGCTATAATTTTGTTGTAATCTGCTGACTGATAGAGGTACACTAAATCCAGTGTTGTGCAGTAGAAAATAGGAGTGGAAGGCAGATCAGGAGATAGATGTAACCCTTAAACTTAAAAACCTCTGTCTTCAAAATAACCCCATATCACCCAATCTCAGAAATGGCACTCAGTCCCACCTGCTTGCTGACATCATTTTGTCATTACACTGCAGCCCTCATTAATCTCTTCAGTTTTTAAAGGTGCAGCTTCCAGCTAATATTTCAGATTCATAACATGAGTACAAAAGGGAAAAACTATATTTCAATACTATAGAAAATAATGCATTATATTTTATATTGAATGTATTTCAGCAAGCTATTAAAATTCTGCAATTGTTATGACTAATAATTTATGCTAATCATTAAATATTTCTTAATTTTACTGAATTTTATTCCTTTTTATAATTTATTTGATAAGATTTAACTGATCCCCTACTAAATTCATGTAGTAAAAGGCTTTTGAAATGTCCCTTTTTTTGTTCCTACTTTTCCAATTTATATTTTTATTCATGCTTGTTAATTTCTACATTCTCTATATCCTAATATTTTGAAGAGTTTGTGTTAGCTTATAAAGTCAATTCACATTGCTTTCTGTTTCTCAGTGCCAGTTATTTTGGTATGATAGAAAGATACTCAGAGCTAAAATAATTATTTCTAACTCTTGATTTTTATTAATACTCATGAATGCTCCCCCCACCCCCCAGTAAATATCTTTATACTTTTACTCATAGTCTTACTGTGGCTTTCTTTCTATCCTTTTTTCCTGTTAATTTAGGTAGCTATTAAATTACATTATTAAAATTCCAGTGGTGTTAGATTTGTGCAGTAATCTTAGATGTTCATGGGTGGTATGGTAGTTAAGCTGCTTTATATGCAAGCAGAACACAGAAAGGTGAAGCATGGAAGAACATGAAATACTGAAATATGTATTGAGTGCCTAGCTTCCAAGGAATTGCAGAAATGTTTCTTTTGGTCTATTAAGACGATATGGACTCCAGAGTCAAGGCAGGGATTGTGGAGATGAAGCAGCTGAATGGATCACTACTTTCCTGAACATAGAGCCTTATCGGTTGATCCATTATGAAACAAATATGGTGACAAGAAAGCCAGGAGATTTCTTGTCTGCTTTTCTACCAAAAGATGAGGTAAGAATACAGTTTCCCTCAAAAATAATATTTGCATTAGTTTTAAACCCCATAACTTTGTGTATCAAAGAATACTTCTATAGTAATGGCTGAAATGCTTCAACTCCTCCTCTGCCCCTCCTTCTCCTCATCCTCCTTCTTCAGTAATTCAAGGTTGCTTACATACAAGCTTCTGTGAGGCAGATTGGGTTGAGATTGGATGGCTCAACTCATCCAATAATTTTCTGAGATTGACTTGATCCATGATCTCCCCAGTCCTATCCTAATTCCAATATTTACAGTGTTTTTGGGAGTATAAGACACACCTTTTTGCCTCAAAAAAGAGGCTGAAAATCTGGGTGCGTCTTATATATTGAATACAGCATTTTTTTTGCCTCCCGAAGCCCTGCCCCTTCACCAAAATGGCTGGGCATACCCTTATGGAGCTTTCAGAGAACTGGAGGCTGAGAAGGGCAGAAATGAGGAAAAAACTGGCCGGTTTTTGCTGCCCCCCCCCCCCCCCCAAGCAGCACAGGCTGTACATGCAATTTTGTTGAGGAAAAAAATGAGCCAGTTTTTGTGAAAAATGGGCCGGTTTTTGCTTGTTTTTGCTCCTCTCCCCCCAGGCTATTCATGCCTTTTTTGTGCGGGGGTGGGTGGGGGGAAAGGGCCTGTTTTTGTGAAAGCTATTCGTGCCATTTTTGGGAGGTTTGCAGAGTGCAAAAACTCCTCCCCCCTTTTGGAAAGCTCTTTAACTGATTGATGAGAATCACATTGATCAAGTGCTGTGCCAGCAGAAACAAAGTTAGGTGCTGCAGATTGTCAGCTATTTCTTTCTCCAGTACATGGATAAATACACCTGGAAACACTACCTACCTACCATCTGTTTCTCTTTCTCTCTCTCTTTCTCCCTCCCTCCCTGCCTCTCTCCCTCCCTCTCTCTCTCTCTCTCTCTCTGTCTCCCTAACTACTGTATTTCTCTCTCCCCCCCTCTATCTACCTATGTACCTACCTACTCTCTCTTTCGCCCTATCTATCTACTGTATTTCTCTCTCTCTCTCTATCCCTTTACCTAGCAACCTACCTACTCACTCTCTCTCTCCCAACCTATCGACTGTATTTCTCTCTCCTTCTTTTTCTCTCTCTTATCCCTGTACCTACCTATACCCTCTCTCTCTCCCTACATACTTACTGTATTTCTCTCTCTTTCTCTCCCTCTATCTACCTACAGTACCTACTTTTTTTAAAAAAAAAAGTCTCTTCAAAACCTTGGTGTGTCTTATACTCTGAAAAATACGGTATATGGTATGTTTAGAATTATGTTCCACTGAAATAATTATAATTTGTATTTAACTAAATGTATTGGGATTATTAAATAGTATGGAAGTTTCAGTGTATTTTGTCAACTTCCTGGAAACATATGATAATACTGTGACTTCTGGAATGTTTGCTCTGGGATCAGAATAAATCATACAACCATTTTATGTACACCTCTTTCTTTATGGTATTACAAAAATATGTATAATCAGAGAAAAACTTATATCTGCAGAATTTGTACCATCTTTGTGCCAAAAAATTTAATTAAGGAAAAGAAATGGAGCCAAGCTTGTTCCGCTTCATTGTCCCTGTTTATTGAGGCTTCTTAATAAATATTCTATATCTTTTAACTATTTTCTTCAGCACATGTAGAATAATTTGGGAATTAATTCACTGAATTATCATGCATGTTGCTAACAGAATAGATTCTTACATATTTGAGTTTTTAATAAGGCTTAAATGATTAGTTAAGCACTGAATTTATAAAGATAAGACACAGAAATTAAATGATTCGTATTATTCTTAGTAATTGGAAGAAAATTTCTTGCTTTAATATAAAATGCTTCACTGAGATTTCATTTTAAATGTGCAAGGTCTGGAAGAACTTGTCTTATCCTCATATTATTCCATACTAAGCAACAGCCAAAATATAGGGTTTTAAAAAGATATGGTTTTAACTTATTTCATTATGATGGTAAACATAATTCAGCCAGGAAGATTGTTTAGCAAAGGGATTATTTTCATAGTGAAGAATGATTGAAGAATCTATATAAATTGCAACATTGAAAGCCGAAGAAAAAAAAAGCCATTTCACATCCTATTGATTTTAAGCTCATAATTTTCATTTCTATTTTAAATACACCTAGTTGATAACCATGATTAGAAAATATCTTTAGTTATTTCCCTTTGCATACATTTTTAAAATTTCTAATAAATAGGTACTTTGTTACTACTAAATAAATGCGTAAATACATAAATAAAGATCACTTCATGAAATTTGACTGATTTATGATTTAACAATTTGTGTGAAACCTACCAGTTAGGATTACAGTATTCAACCAATCATAATTAAATATATCAAGGCTTAATGCAATTATGTATGTTTACAATTAAAATACAAAATAGATGTGTCATGTTTTAATTAAAAGCATTTTATGAAATTAAAGTGTAGTTTTATCAAATTGCACTAAACTCTGGAATGAAATGTTCACAATAGAAGATTGCATTTTGTTATGTCATTTTGTTATGTTATGTGGCTCTTTGAGACAAATCCCAATCTTTATGATTATCAATGATAGACATTTTTTGTATTTATTTTTAAAGGTTGCCTATGCTGAAGCCAGTCCACTCTTGCTGATTTCTGAAGCTTCCTTGGATGATCTAAATACAAGGTTAGAAAAGAAAGCTTCAATAACTATCTTCCGGCCGAATATTGTTATTAAAGGCTGTAGTCCTTATGAGGAAGTAAGTATTATTATTATTATTATTATTATTATTATTATTATTTTATTCTATTTATTTGTATCCCATCTTTATTATTTTATAAACAAAGCAGTGAAAATATCCAACACACTTCCTCCTCCTATTTTATTGACGACAACAACAGCCCTGTAAAATGGGTTGTGCTGAAAGAAAATGACTGACCCAAAGTCACTCACTAGCTTTCATGGCTAAGGCAGGATTTGAACTCCCAGTCTCCAGCTTTCAAGCCCGGTGTCATAACTACTAGATCAAACTTGTTCTTACAGGTCTATGTTAACTGAGTGTTTGAATTGCTATTTTTCTCCATCTGAGTTCTAATGTTATTGCAGATATGCCTCAAAAGAGTTTTATTGTGATGTTAAATTTAATAGCTTTTAAAATATGATCTTGTGAGTATATTGGTTTAAAAAGAAACTGCAGAAATGTTGCTCAATAACATATATATATTATTGGAAAATAGTCAAATAATACAATTGCAAAATATCTAATCAGACAATTTCTTTGATATAGGATTCTTGGATTGATATATTAATTGGAACTGTTAAGTTGAAAGGAAAAATGTCATGTCCAAGGTAAGAGAGTTTAATGATGGTATTTTAATCTCATGTTCCCACACAAAACAAATTTCATTTTTAAAGACATTTGTATTATTAAATGAAATTAAAATGTGACAACATCTATGTCTGTAGGTGCATTTTCACAGCAGTGGATCCAGACACTGGGAACATAGGTGAAAAGAAAGTCCTAAAAACCCTGAAAAGGTAGCAGACAATGTTTATGAATGCTCTTTCTTTAGATGTTTGGATGTCTCTATACCAGTTCACAATGTTACTCAGCATAAAGTAGCAATTTATACAAATAGAAACCAGCACCACATATATGAAAACTCTCTTTTCAATAAATCTTTTGTAGCTCAAACATACAATGTTAGGCAGACAGATTCACATGGTATGCATGTAAATCAGTTAATTTGTCAAGATTCAGTTTTTTATAAGTCAAACTAGCTTCTTTAAAGCAATTCCCCATTTGTTATAATTTGAAATACTTTATCCTAATAATTAACTGAAACCACTTAAAAGATTTTTTTTCTTCATTTCCTTCCCTACCATGGTTCCTGGTCTTCTTCTCTTTCTGATTTTGAAGCAGGGGCTTCTGCATTTATTAAACTTAAACTTATAATTCTGAAACAGCTGAGCAGGCATTAAAGCTCCAATATTTCTAATAATTTATGCAAAACTGTAAATCCAGTTTCACTTAGAGAAACTAAGTAATTGCTTCCTCTGTGCAATGTCTCTAGCTTAAATCCATTTTATATGCCTGTGACACTAATGCCTCTGTAAATCAATGACAGAATATGTTGCATGAAAACATTCCATTCTAGTAGATGATCATGCTATCATAATCACTGTTGATAAATATCTATTATCTCCAGTGCTGCAAAATTGCAGTTCACTATTCATCTATTGTACATCCTGGAATGTATAGGATCTATTTTATTCCAAAATAATTTCTAATTCTGTTTTTCCATTCTTTTCTTTATTTTCAGTTATCGCAAGTGTGATCCTTCTGAAGAACATGACTATAAGTCTAATCCTCCTTTCGGATGGCTATATGGAGTTGAGGAAATGGGAACACTTGAAGTTGGGGATCCTGTGTACAAGATAATCTCATGATGGGAGGCACTTATGCAGTGGGGTGTAATTTCTCTGTATATGGATTCTGTACTCATTTTTTAAGATCGTTTTTTTTCTTCCTTCTTATTTGGGTACTTATCCGTAGGCTGTTGCATATGGTCACTAAGGGTCATCACCAGTTTGTTGGCAAATCATTACTATCATCATGACTGAGAATTTACATCAGTACACCATCATTGCAATTGAAAGAAATTTGAATGAAGGGCAAACTGAATGAATAACAAATAAGAGTTAGAACCTTTTTCAGTCAGTATTCTTAATGCAATACAGGTGTTTTGCTGTCTGAACACTACTGAGTTGGTGATAGTGAAAGTAAAACTTTCCATATTAGAAAACTCTCTGCTTTTTTTAGAAACATGATTGAAATGGATATATATATATATATTTTCTGGGATATTCTTCGGTTTACTTATTTCCCAAAAAGGCTATTAATATAAGGATATGATGAAAATATTATTGTATAGCCAAGACAAGTGAAAATCCTTTTCAGAATGCTTGGATCACTTATTTCTAAATGACTAATGACTGACCATTTGTAAAAACAAGTGTACAGATGTTGAGCTGCCTAGAATTAACAGTGTAAATTTGTAAAGAAAACTCTTTACTGGAGGAATTTCCATAAATCTGAAATGATTTATGTCTGCTTTTTTTTTAAATCTCAAAAACCTGGCATTTTAACAGGTGTGTGCAGACTTTATATACCCGCTGTGCGTCTATGTTGCCATGATTAAATTTGTAGCTCTCCCTGTAAGCTGCCTTGAGTCACCATGTGTGAATAGGCGGAAATATAAACTTTCTAATAAATAAATATGGGAATTTTACAAACAGTGCTATTAGATCCAGCTTTATTGGATTTCATTTTTTTAAATGTGTATTTTGTCCCAGAAAAATTAAACAAACTAAAGCTTAACATTGAAAAATCATAAATTAACTGGTTAATTTCTATAAATTAGTTACTAATTGATTTAAAAAATATGGCCATGGAGATATTTCACATTTACAAAATCCTTAAGCAATGCTTCATATATAATGATGCAAAGATATTTTGTATTTCAGAAATGAAGACTATCTTTATGGATCAATCAATCAATAAATTCTAAGCATTTTTACTCTGGGTAACTCAAGCTCATGTTTGTTAAACCTTTGTCCATTAAAAATCGTACAAGATTTTGCTACCTGCCAAAATGTGAAGCCCTCAGAATTGGTCCTGTGTGCTAGCATGGAATGCATCTAAGTCAAACATTGCAGCATTAGTTGGGAAACTGCCTCTGGTGCTTGAATCAAGAAAGATGTCTTCACTTCCTGCTAAATTGATCTGTAAAGACAGTTCTGGTGAGAATTCAGCAATCATAGAATGAGGACAGATTTCTAGCAACAAGTACCAAAAACCTTTAGATGAACGCTATCCTTCACAAAAAAGAAAATAGAAAAAAAATGACTTCTGACTGTATTTGATCCATATATAAGTAAAAATATTTAATTTATGACATATTAATTTATGGAAAATTCTATTTTTGATTGTTTAAAAAAATGTATTGACAATTGCAGATAGATTTCATTTATACAGAGTGGTAATATTGCCACCTTGTGGCAAAGTGTGAAATAAGCATCTTTGAAATATTGTAATCTAATTTTCAATTAATAGAAATGGAATAGAAGTGAATGAATAGAAATATAATCAAACACAGGAACACTGGGCTGGGGGCTGGGTGGGAAGGAAGATGGGAGATGCTGATGCATTTTGTTAAATTGTTTTTGTATTGTAGTCCATAACCATATGGACACATGATACACCTCAATATCTTAATTGCTGCCAGGAGGTTTAGTAGCATTAAGTCTTTAAGAAGCTTTAAGAATAAAAAACCATTTACAAATATGTTATTGTGCAAGTATGGAGACTTCTGGTGTTCTATATGTCCATATCATAAGCAGTTGTAGGCAAATCTGCCATTTTGTTCCCTCCCTCCCCTCATTTTTGTTAGGATACCTGTTCTGTCCCAAGCCTCTACAATATATACAGACTTGGCTGTCTGCCACAACTAAGGAAGGAGATAAGCAACCCCTTAGCTGGGAGGCCAGAAAGCTATCTCTATGAAACAAGGCTTGAACTCATGAAATTCTCCCAATCTTTCTCTACGGCTGGATCAGTAAATTGTTGTTTCCTGCAAAACTCCCTTCCTGTTCCGCCACCTATAAGCTCTCCGGAAGGGGCCAATCAGTAGCCACTTGTTCCTATTTCCTTCTGTAACCCTTTTTCCAAAGCTGCTCTGTCCTCCTTGCAGCCCTACGCATACGTACGTCAGGGACTGCCTCCCTCTGTTCTTCTCCACTGCTCCCTGACTCAGACACCACCTGGTGGCCAACAGGCCTCTGCTCTGTCCCTGCTCTGCCTCCGAACACCCCCCCAGAGTCTTCCTCAGCCTCTAGGGCAGTCCCATAGTGTTCATCGCTGTCAGATTCCACCAGCCGGCTGCTGTTGGGCCACAACAATACCTGGAACAAGATTGTAATTTGTGGTTTTAAAATAAGTGGTGGCAAGTGGCAGGTAAATTTGGGACAGGAAGGAGAATAACAACAACTTATGTGTTCAGGGGCCTCTGTGGAAGTACAATTTAAGCCACACCTGTTTTCATGCGCCATGCAGGGCTTTGTGTGCGTGATATGTCCTCTTGTCTTTTTATAAGCACCCTTTTTCCCCAGATGTTCCTGTGGTTGATCATATTTCCTGCAGAATGTTTCTTTACAACTTCAGGTACGTGCTGACAAGCATTGACCCAAATAATATTGACCCTATATAGTAAAGACCCATTGGAAATTCTAAAAAGGGAAATGACACTTTTTAAAAACCACTTCTATGCCAAAAATAGTGTGTATCTATGTGATACAGCATCAGAAGATCACAGTTCTTTGCATGTTTACTTAAAAGTATAGGGTTTCCTCAACTGATTGGAGTTTCTGCAGTGCCTAACCAATAGCTAGGCTTTCTTCTCTGAGAATTGCTAGACGTGATTTTGTTTAGCTCTGAAATTTGGTTATTTCTTGTTGTTAGCTGGTTTGCAGTCTGACAAAATGTATTATATGGTCATTGGGCCTGAAAACTGAAGTGGTAGCATTTGTAGATCGGACCTTATTTAGTTGAGAGTTTGGTCACAGTAGGTGAGCAGTTAGAATGCTAATATTTTCCCAAAAAGTATCTGTACCATCCAGATAAATTCAGGAAGGAGTCTTATTCTTTGGAAATGGCAGAATACTAGTTTAAGATGATATTTTTTCAGAGTTGATGTTGGATTGTCCCTGCTTGTTGTCTAACTAGATACATTAATTTAGGGCAGGATACTCTAAAGTGATCAGTACCAACCACCAAGGGTTGATGTAGCTATTCATTGTCATCATTGTTATTCACAGTACTATTAGTTAAACAAATATTTATTAAATTATTTTCATGTAAGAAATGTTTGAGGGTCAAAGAACAATCTGAAACTTCATGAAGGGTTAGGCTCTATGCACTGAAGAGTTTGGGGACCTCTGATCTAGGCCCACCTAACATTTGTGATTTGACTGCTAAGCAGAACTACCTGGCGCTACTGTAGATTGTGAAATCACTAAAATTCAGCACTACAAAAGTTCACTTAATCCATTTAATACATTTTAACTATAGAGATATTTATCTCTGAAGGACTAGAAAGACTGTATGTACATTCAAAGAAACCCAGATAGACGGCAAAAGCTGTATCGGTTCTTGTGTAACCCTGAAAGGTTTACTTGTACCCTCTATCAAATCAATAGTGTTGACGTATTGTGTTCAATAGGGGTTGATGTATTAGTATGATTTATCTAAGATACTCAGGGCCTTTCCTCAGTACTCAGTTCAATGCCCATCCTTGAGTCAGTTATGGAACCATTCTGACACTCTAATTTTGACTATCCCAGTGCCAATCTTTCTGCTTTCTCTGTTGTATCTGCTGCAAGTCACTGCATTGCCCTGATTTGTTAGGTGTACTATTCCTTATAGGTAAAGTGATTTGTTTTCTCTTCTGGCTTTGTTGCTATCCCTTTTCAGCATGTCCTCATCAATGGGGAAAACACCTGTCAGTCAAGCTCTGTGGCAGGAATGGAAAAGACTGGTTGGTCTGTCCTTCTTCCCAAGTTTCATCTGGGCATCTCCCAAGTGTCAATAATGTGGCAAAGAAATCACATGGTAATAAACTAGAGGAGAAACAGTTAAGAATAGAGGGAAGCAGACTTGCCATAATTATGCAACTTGCTGGATCCTGTCAGACTTAATTTGACTAGCTGCTCAGCAAACAAGTATCTTGTTTGAAAGAGAGAGCTGGAACATGATAGAAACTGACAAGTGTAAAGAAACTGGCAAATAAACGCATACGCACCCTTATTATTTTCTGAACTTCACAATGAGTACAAGCAGGGCTGCTGCATCTAAAGAAAAACATACATTTCAGAGTTCTTGTAAAGCAGAAAAGGGCAAAAATGTCTCTTGATTTTCTCAAATAGAATAGCAGCAGTGTAGTAATTTTCAAATGGTGCTAAAAGGAATAGTACTTATACGGCGCGTGTTCTTCAACTAAAAAGTGGGGCCTTACTGTCTTCTCTACCTTTTTAGAACTTGTCAGAGGAGCCATTTTTGAAAATTGGGCATAGATGTTGTGGGCAGATCTGAAAGAAACTCAAGAAGCTGAATCCTAATAAAGAAGGTTGGTAGAGAAATTGTTGTGTCAAAGCTGGGAAGCTACCAGAATGGAGCGGGATGAGCTTTAAAGTATGATTTTCTTATGTTAAGCTGACAGCAACACATTATGTCTTCAGGGTATGAAGAATCTGTATTGCTTGGAGAGGCATTATCTTGGAAGTGAAGTCAATTGACCTGTTACTGGATGTAATCAAAGGTATTGGATAGCACAGGCATGTTGGACAACCACTAGATGGCAGCAAAGATATAGAAAGCTTTACTGTAACACTTTACTGCTATCTAGTGATCACTGACATTTTTTTGCCATCTACCCATCCTTTTTGGAAGAGCTAATTTGGTGCGTAGATCGTCCTTGCTTTCCCATTGTCTTGTTTAGCAACCATTCAAAGTTACAACAAAGGAAATCAAATCCCGCCCCCAGCTTTGCAACTAGTCTTCTCATTTATTATGATTGTAGCTTCCCGTGCTCATGTGGTCATCATTTCCATGGTTCCCAACTGGCTTGTGCAGAGTTAATGCAGAATGTTGAAGTCACATTGCAAGTTGTGGTCATGTGATGTCTTGCTTAACAATCACAGTGACTTGCTTCATGATTGAATGAAAGTGACATAAGTTCATTGTGGACATTTAATTTTATGCCTAGCGAGTGCAGTGCCGAGTGATGAAGTTGCTGGTCCCAATTGTGGTTGTTAAGGGAGGACTACCCGTGATGGATAAAGGTGTTGGATTAGAAGCCAGGATCCATGAACTGGGTGACTTTGAGCCTGTCTCTCTCTCTCCCTCTTTCTCCCTCTCTCTCTCCCCTTCCCTCCCTCCCTCTCTTTCTCTCCCCCTCCCTCCCTCCCTCCCTCCCTCCCTCCCTCCCTCTCTCTCAGCATTCTTAGCAGAGTAGAATATCAATAGCCCTTTTCAGCATAATAACAGGAAAGTAAACAAGTTCCCATCTCTGATTAAAAATAATTATGTATTAGTAAGTATGCATCAGTTCACTACATCTCCATATTTCTCTACAGTAGGGCTTAAGAATCAGCATGTCTTATCAATTAATTCAGTAAACGTTTGTGTATGTCTTAAGATCTATGTTTCTTCTGGTGGATTAATCTAATAACCAATGTAAAAGAATATGTTAAGTATAATAGTTGTAACAGCAAGTGGTAGCTTTGTTTATTCCGCTGCAAGTTAATTTACTCTTCTTTTCACCAACTCAAGAAGGCAGTGGTATCAGACTTTTGGTAATATACAGATCTATTTAGTTTTATTAGTTACTTAATCAACAGTTTTAAAATCCCATTAAGCTACTAATAACTCTTTGATTGCTTGACAAGTTTAATGATAACACAGAAGATCCCACAAACTCCCTTTCTGTCATCTGTTCTCTAACATTAGAGCATCCATCCTCATTTTGTGTAATGAAGCTTGAGGATCTTAACAGAGCAGAGTCAATGTCCAGGTTTTACAGAGCCTTTAAGCCATTATAAATACAACTAAGTGTAAACTTTTCAGGGGGGCACCATAAATTTGGGCAGGGGAAAGGATTCCATAATCATCCCAATAGCTCGTCTGGCAAATGCAGAGTGCTTTCCATGCCTGTGTGGGAAGAGTTTAGCAGGACAGGATACTAAATCTCAGCTGGGTAAATGGTCAAAAGAAAATAATTCTTCTACCACTCTATCTCCAAGATGTCCAAATAACAAAAAAATATTCCTACCCCTACAACCTCATCACTTATCTGACAACAGTGTTGCTGCCACAAAAATAAATTAAAATGTAGCCAAGATAATTTAAGAGCATTTTAATGCTTTCTGCTCTAATTCTAGCCACCCAGGAGAGAAACGAGTTACTATTTTAAAAAAAGAGTTTGATTTTTAGCTTAGCACATTCTATGAATCTAGCCATTTTGATGTATAAAACTTGGTATGTGGCTTAGTATATTTGTAAATTCAGGCAGATATGACTTACACAAATACCGTAGTTAAACTATTGATAAACAGATTATATGAACTATTAGAACCAGCACACTGCTTTCTCCTTGTATCACTGTGAGTTTCTCAGTCTTGATAATATTAACTAGGTCTAATCTGTTTGGGTCAATGTAGAACTAACTTAAAGTCTGTGAACTCAATTTTTTAAAAATCATTTTCCTTTGTTATCTAAAGCAATTTTGAGCTGGTTGAGATTATGATGTGGTTCATATTTGCTAAGCTACAGCTTGCTTAACTATGGATTATTGAATAAATTACAATTGGGTTCATTTACTAGGCCACAAGCCATATTTTTCAAGCCACAATGATTAGGATCACTTAACACATTAGGCCAAACTGCAACAACTATATTATGGCTGAGTGTTGGGAAGAACCCAGCCCTTAAATTTATGTTCTCTGATACTGTATCTCACGTGCATATCCTTCTAGACACAATCTTTTTAACGGGAGTTGCCAACATTTGAAATGTATTCAGAAATAAATGTATATCATTCCTGATGTGTAATCCTTTTTGGAAGAATAGTGGTAGGTTCCTACCGGTTTGGCTGAACCAGTAGTGGTTTGGTGGCCTGGGTCGCTGGAACCAGCAGGAACCAGGCCTGCCATGCCCCCAAATAGTTTCTCCCCTAGGCGCAGCCATCTTGTTTTTTGTTTTGCACATGCGCAGAACAATTTTAACCGTACTGAGCATGTGCACGCGGCACACACACAAGCAGGCAGTAGTGCCTGCCAGAACCCATCCCTGGTATGCATCTGTCTATATGAATGTATAAGTGTTTTTATATGTTTATATATGTAGATATCTCCCCCCCCTCTAATATTTTCAATAATAAGCACCCTTCGTTCATTTGCAATTGTGACATATAAGGTCTGATTTGAAGTACATTTACAAAATAGCTCCATTTTTTTCAAACTTTTTTTTGAGTTAATGAGAGTTTGAAAGTCTTTAAAACCCTGTGCATAAAATAGCAGAATATTACAATAGAGAGGACAGAACATCTACCGTATTTGGGGATGATTATTTTTTTTGAAAGTGTGCATGGTACAAAAATGTGAATTTACAGTATTTTGGAATGCATTCCTGAAAGTGCTCGGTTGCTTGGAGAAATGTTAATATATAGATTCTGCATAAATTATTTCAGAACATAATTCAGCTTATTTTAATTTTATAATAGAATATTTTATATCTTGATGTTACACAAGTTATATAGTATTAGAATTTCTTAGTACAGTATGAAAATGCAAAGTTGATTTTCAAGACAGCTGAAAGTAATTGGAAAGGGCTACAAAAGGACTAACTTATTTACTGTGCCAAAGAACTAGAAGTTATATCCTGATCCATTCAGAAATATACTGTATATATTTTGATAGCTTATGCTTATATATTACATATATATTTATTCTGAAATCAGTATTACTGAGGGCAATATGATTTGTCCATTAGAACATGAGGTTCAGTATGAATTCCCACTCTTCTAGGAGTAAGAACCATCTTCCTAGAAGTAAATTTTATATTATTTCTGAAACACAATATAAAAGAAACCTCAGAATGATATCAGATTGTAGCATTTCCTCTAATTCCATGTAGCTGCTGGAATCTATGTTGCTAAGTCTTCAGATGTGAGAAGGACAAGAGAGATTCACAAACAAAAGGGATGAAACAGCTGCACCCCCCAATATGTATCTTAGTGCAGTAATAGGCAACCTCAACCTGCATTACACGACACTCGCAGTTCCCCTTCCAGTCATAATAGTTAAATATTAAGCATATCTCCCTATCATTTTGAATTGGAAAACATATGGGAGCTGTAGCTTAAATCCTCAAATAAGCACCTTATTATTTAAAAAATATAAAAGCACATTAAAAAAAAAGAAAACCATGTATTTCCCACCATGGTTCCAACTCCTTTGCAGCCCTTAGCTTCCTAAAAACTTTGAACCTCATGCCTCTCCAAAGTCTTGTGCTAATTCCTATCCAATAGCAACTATGTGTTTGAAAAGTGTTAAGATAGGAAAGTCATTTTGTGGCATCGTTTAAAGTTTAGCTGCAAAATGTTGGGTCTGATAACTATATGTGAAGTTGCTTTTCCTTTGTGCCCTTAACTTTAGATGTTGCATGCGCTCAATTTGTGAGACAGGATAAGAAAATTGGAGCATCATTCAATCCCATCCTTTCTTGCATCTTGCACTGGTGGCTCATTTGAAATGTTAGATTGAATAAAACTGTCACATTAGCCCCTGAACACATGCTCTGAGAGCTTCCTATGACAGTCTCTGGGATCTTCTTTCTTGCCTTGAGCTCTGGTTAGCATCACTTAAGAAAGCTTTTGGTAAACAACAGACTAATTGATCGTTTAGCTTTCACATAGCTACCGCCATGCTGTACTCACATCTGTGTACCATTTCTGTCATCCTTATGCCATAACACTGGAGAAATGATGGCTGTTTCTTGCAGATTCTTCTGTGGGCTCGGTTGCCAAGACCAAAGCTGTAATGGTTTGTTATTATGACCTTTTGTTATTCCATTAGTGCTCAATTACTTGGAAAAAAAAAGTGGTGTGTGCATACTTTAGGAAAGTTTTCACCCTTTCCACTGACCTGACATCACAGTTTATATTACAAAATGTATTAATGACAAAGTCGTGTTTTCATGTCAGGAGGACCAACTTTAACAGCTATAATCTGCCCTTAGTCATCATAAATATAAATGTATTGGTAAAACAGATCTTGTTAATGTAGCCAAGATAAATGCTGGGGCTATATTTCAAACCAAGTGAAGCACAAAACGTTTGGGTCTGTATGCTTATGTGTTTGTGTGAGAGAATGTTTGACTCAGCTGAAGCACATTGTTGTCAGAAGGCTGTTAATATAACCTCCCTCCTCTTCAACCCTCTATTGCTTGTTTTTCTTTTTCTTTTCCTGGAACAGTAATTGCCTCCTTTATAGTTGTTAAAGGATACAGATCTGTTGTAATGCAATTAGGGCCTTCACTGGATCACTAGTTCTAGCCCAAAGTGCAGAACATTCAGGATTACCGATAGATTAATTAATTCCTCATTGGATAAATTATTGACAATTCTTTATTATTGGAGTCAAACTAAGTAGAATTTAGTTCCCACAATTTTGATTTTGGTGCCTCCATTACTAATCCCTGATTTAAAAGTAAGGATTCTCTTGAATCAAATTTGGTCCTGGGGACATCATTGCAACAATATGGTTTTCCATTGGCCTTTAAGTAAACAGAGCTAAAACTAATTTACAACAACACAAGTTACTATATCTCACCTCAACTTTTTCCCCCTGCAAAGCATCCTCACTCCCATTATACTCATTATAGCTTCATATATTTCGGTACAATGCACTTGCTCTTTAAATGTCTTCTCTGTCTTTAAGATTCACATCCACTCCATTTATGATTGACTTTTTCAGTCTCTTCTTCTTGATCCACTCACTCTTCCTTTATATGCTTGTTTTACTCAAACATAATTACTTTTTTCTATATTATTAAATAGAACACAATGCACTTATTTATGCTGGTTACTGTACTTACTTTTCTTTCTATTTACATTCATTTAACCTTCATTCATTCTTGACCTTCCCCTTATTTTACCACACACATTCTTTAAGTACCCCATTCCCATTGAATTCAACGTTTATGTTTCTCCTAACAAACCAACTCTCACTTCCTTATAATAAAGAGGGTACAATTACAATTATACAGAACCATTTTTACTTCCTTTGACAAGTGTTCATTTTTTGTAACAGACCACATGCTACCCCCTGTGTTTCTGCAGTATTTTCACATCTTAAAATTTCTCCACTTCTCATCTTTAGTAAACATTCTGCCAAAGTGCAAATTAATGTATTTGCTTTAGGTTTTTGCCAGTTAAATATAGACTGCAATTATTCACTCCATTTTCCTTGTCAAACAATGCTTACATTGATCTGGGATACATTAATTTTCAGATCTGTGGTTTATTGTATCATCTTTCACTGCAAATGATTTTGGTTTTCAGCCAACAGCATGTCATATTTGGCCATATTGCTCTTCAACTAATACATCCCTGATATCAACCCCCAAATATTTTATATACATTTATCCATGTACATGAAATCAAGTGGATGCCACATATCCTTGTCTTACTCCCTGATCAAAGTTAAACCTTTTGCAATTCTATTTCGCCTTACATTTTACACCATCATATACCATGCTAATTGCATTCAGTAGTCAACTTTCAACTTCACAATCCAAACCTATTTTTATCATATGCTCTTTTAAAACAAATATGCAATAAATCTTCTTTCTCATATTTCTATATTCCTCAGTGATCTTCTGAAGAGCTGAAATCCTATCCACAGTCCTTCCTTGGCATAAAGCTATGTTGTATTTCTCACATTTTGCATAATACCATCTCCTGTACTCTTTTAATCAGAAATGTGCCATTTACCTTCTCAAACAATTAAGCCACTTGTAGTTTCACTAATTTTTCTTTATTTAGGAGGATAATAATGCCATCCCTTGAATCCTGAATCTAAGATAGATTTTATAAAATAAACGCCTTAACGTTTTTTCAGTTATCCCATCTATTCCTACAGACTTCCCTTTCAACATTTTTGTTTAACACTAACATTTATTTCCAATTCTTATTTTTGACACATTGCTATTAGTCCTATAAAATTTCATAAACTACTTCCATATTCTCTAACTTTCAGGCTAAATCAGTTGATCACTTTGTTTCCTCTTAATTTTATTCAAATGTTGCACGAATTTCCCCAAAACTGATGAGAGACTTTTCCATTTTCATACTTATTAGAATATAACCAGTGGTGGGATTCAAATAATTTAACAACTGGTTCTCTACCATAATTATTTCTTCCAACCATCAGTTCACCAAACTGCTCAGAAAGTTAATAACTGGTTCTCCCGAAGTAGTGTGAACTGGCTGAATCCCACCACTGAGTATAACATGAAACTACCACCAACCCACAACCACCTGAAGAAATTCATTAGGTACTATCAAGTCAGTGTCAATTCTTAGCAGCCACATAAACTTTCTCCATGATATGACTAGATGACACAATTCATGTTTTCTGACATACAATATATTTTAGCTTTTTCTTTTATAATCAAACTTACATTTATACTTCTATACAGCAGGTCTATTTTTCTTCCTTTTTTCATTAGCTAATTTATCCTCATCTTCTACCATTTACTCCTTTTAATCCAAAGTTGTAGTATTCTATATGCCATGGTCATCACTAAATAGGCTCATGATATTGTTTACTATTACCCATCGTGACTTTGGTCAAGCAAGGCCAAATTTTCACACAATCCTATTTACTAAGATAGAAGCAATGTATATTAATTTACGAGCTTCAGTCATATTGTGTCAGTTACAGCATTTAATGCTAAGGTCAGTTGTAACAATAACCTTATACATACAGGTATTAAATTTGAGTGTGGTAAAAATGATGGCCATTGTCTCAGAGTTATTACAACTACTGGAGGAAGCCATCGCAAGGATTTGGTTTCAAGAGGTTTCCTCAATGTAGAAGAAAATGTACAAATCACCCATTAGTAAGCCTAGAAGACTCTGAGATTGGCTCAAGAGTCAACAGAGCTTAATGCTGTAGCAAATAAAAGAAAATTTTACAAATGGCCCTTTTATTCACTGAGAATGACAAAGGACATATTTAGAGGTTTAGTTTTTAGACCTTAATCCTTTTGGAAAACAATATGCCTCTCAGGAATCCTGGAAGTAAAATAATGGGACTCTGTGTTATTTAACTGCTCTATTATTTAACTACAGTTACTTAAGTCCCTGGAGAGAAGGATGTAATAAATCTTTAAGTATTTGTTCTGGTTTATGGCTGAAGGGAAACTGTATAACTCTAAATCAGCTGTTGTAAATATTTGCAATGGCATATTTTCCTACAAGGGAGGGGGGGGGGTCTTGGGTGTTGGTTTAATGTTTGGGTAGCTGGGCTTCCAGGGCCCAAGACCATTTAACATTTGCACCAACTTGTCACTTGATATTTGCAAGGTGTTGGCTGGCACAGAATTGTGGTAGGAACAATAGGCAGTTGCCCTCTATTACTGACAGAAGATATGCATAAGCCAGGATTGTGAAATAGCAATTGGATGCAAGTTGGAATCTGTAAAAAAATGGTGAGCAACATATTGATCACAATCAATCAGGGGACAATGATAGTTCTTGTCAAGTTGCTATGACAGTTGAGAAGGCTAGGAAGATTGTTTAGGAAAGAATGCAACAAGAGAAATTGTCTTACTTTTGTGTGGTGGTTTTTGGACATAGTATAAAGAGTTGTGATTTAATGTTCACTAATTAGTTTATGCCATCATGGAAACTACCTCAACATTGTCCTGACAAGTATGCAAACATTGGTCTTCTTGCTTCGTGTAGTTTGTTTTCTATACTCCAAATATAGATCTATATATTTTCTCTTGTAATAAGACCCCCACTTGTAATTACAAGAATCTTTGTTTAATCACTCCAGGATCTCCTTTTTGCCACTTGACGTTACTAACATGTTTTCCCATTTCTTTCTGTGCATCAGTAGAGAAATGTTGATTATGAGCTGTGCTCTATATACCAAAATTTAACAGAGTAACAGAACTGGAAGGCATCTTGGAGGTCTTCTAGCCCAACCTCCTGCTCATGCAAGAAACCCTTTAACATTTCAGACTGTCCAATCGTCCAATCTCTTCTTAAAAACCTTTCTTCTTAAAAATCCGCTGAGCACCCACAACTTCTGAAGGCAAGTCGACCCACTGTTTGTTTTGTCAGGAAATTTCTCCTTAGTTCTCGGTTTGTTCTCTTCTTTATTAGTATCCATTCATTGCAGTGGTGGGTTGAAGGCAGTACGCCCTGATACACGCGTACCGGTGCCTGCCGGAAGCAGCAACCACCGTACTGGAATGGTGCTTTGGAGGGCCCGCCCGCCCTTGTTCCTTACCTGTATTTGAAGGAAACGGGCCAATAGCGCCTGTGCGACGATCCCCCGAGCAGCTGGAGCATCGCAGGCGATGCGTGTGCATGCGCGCATGCCTGTGGTGCACTCCCAGCTCCCGTTAGAGCATACCGGTTGCAACGGGAGCCGAAACCCACTACTGATTCATTGCCCCTTGTTTTGCAGTATTGCATTTATTTCAGGATTTTGCTTTTATAACTCAAATACGTACTGATAATTTGTGGGGAGGGAAGATCTGAATATGCGAAATGAGCTAATTTAAACAAATGACTCAAGACATTGCTAATGGAAGCCTGAAGCAAGACAGCATAATGTGAGAAGGGGCAAGGCAATCCTTGCTGCTTCCATGGTGGTTTTTAACACTTTTACCTATTCTCCACTGAAAGCCAAATTCCACCCGAATTAATTTCCTAATTTCCACTTTAATTTGAAGGAATCAAATCAAATCAAACAAAATCAAACACATTCATCTCCAACACAGAAATAGCCTATATAGCTCATACATGAGAGAATGAGCCATTGAAGTCAGTGGGATTCATAGTATTGCATAGGCTTAATCATAGATTTGTGTGATTTCTCTTTCACTATATAAGTACAACTTCTGTTAAAGAAAGCAATGTGTGTGTGAGAAGATGATTTGCATATGTCCATACAAATAGAGGATCAATTCTTTTTACAAATGAAGTGTCTTATTTTACAGGCAAATAATTTTAACCAATAGTCATTAATTGAATTAATCAGTTTTTGTCTTGTCCTGCCCTATTTTAGACTGTGTCCTGTTTAACTGATGTACATATAAGTACAATGGTTGAGCAACTATTGGACAAAAGTATTTTTTAGGATTGTTTTCAGTTGGAACTGGCAATTAGCTGACAAGGAAAAAAGTTTGGGCAAGATACAGGTTTCTGTATATATTTATAACCCATTAGTTTTTAAAAGGGCAAACATATTTTTGTTGCTAAGGGTTTTTTTTTTAAGCCAATTTGAATGACAGTGTATTTCCCTTCTTTAGTTGCAGAGGGCAGCCGAGCCTACAGAATCTCCTGACATTGGGCAGAAATAATGTCTTCAGATGCTGTGCTTTTTGTAAAAATTCAGATACAGGTTCCAGGTCTTTAAAAGGCAGCTCAATAGGACAAGATTATTTTAAGGTTCTAAAACTGAGAATCACACTTCATACTGAGCAGATTTTGTAGGGAAAATGTTTAACAATTCTCAACCTCAGCAACATTAGGGTGGGCTCCAATTCTCAGAATTCCCCAATCAGCATGAATTCTGGTAGTTGGAGTGCATTTATCTTACATTTCTGACATTGAGAAACACTGCTCTAGTTCATTCACTGAAATCAGGATTTAAACGGGTCTGATGCAGAATCTTGGTCAATCATCAAAATATGGCATCAAGCTAGGGTTCCCTACCATATATGTCTTTGCTGCTGTCTGGTGTCACCTGATGTTTCAAAGCCCAGATATAGTAAATCAGCTTGGAATCCTACAACAGAAGAGGACAAGAAAACTTTTTCGCACTCCATATGAATCTTTTGATTGCTCTTCGCAGCACTACAAGTTTTTGGAATGGGTGCCATTTGAAATAATAAGTTCACCTTGGGCACTGCATTCATTGTTGAATACCATAATATGCTTTCAGTCCCAGCCAAGTAAGTTTTGTTTTTCCTCCTTTCAAGATCCTGTTTTATTCTTTCCATATGATCCCAAAAAAGATTTTTCAGACATGAACACGTTAGCCTTGGCAGATGTTTGGAGGCTAAAAATCCCCAAAGCAAGGGATTATATGTTCTTTTCAGCAAGACATTGTGCATGTTCAAGAATTGATATCTGTTGGGTTCCTAAGGTCTTATAGCATCTATCAGGGAAGTGAAGATTCTCCAATGACATATAAAGATCATTATCCAATTTTAATATCATGGTTTCAAGGAGAAAAATTGCTTTTCAAATGTAGAATGAATGAATAGCTATTGATCCAAGAAAGCATATTATGGTATTCTACAAAAATCTAAAGGAGAACTAAAATGTTTTTTAATATAAATGCAATGCAGAGATGTCCAGAGACAACTAGATTAGAGTTGTTTTATGAAAGGAATTATAAGGATTACAAAAATCAGGAAAAAATAGATTGAAACTGCAATTGTAAGAAAAGAAAAGTATTAACAAAGCTAATCCAAATGACAGATATTAAAAGAAATAAAGAAACAACTATTAGTCTTATTAGAATTGGAAGAGCTTTAAAATTATGTCAAACAAAATCATTTTGAGAATGTAAATGGGCCCGGGAAACATCTGGTATATCAAATCAGGAAAGAGAAGGATAGGAAAAATCAAAGTGTGGGTGGAAAGTATATATCCATAGTAAACCAAAGCATACTTTGGAAATGGAATACTTTTCATAAACTTTAGTTAATACCTAAGGGCATCAGGCAAGGGTGCCTGCTGTTTCCCTTTACTATTTGTAATTGCTTTAGAAGTGCTGGCAGACAGATAAATAACTGGAATCAAACTTCAAAGGAAGAGAATATAAAATGAAATGCTGTGCAGATGATGCAGTACTAATTATGCAGCCAGACAGCTCTAGAAGGCAGTTAATGAGAATAATCAAAGATTATAATCCATTCTTTGATTACAAATTTAATGGAAGATGGAAAACGATAACAACAAGATGCTTAGCTTCTGAAGAAAAACATATTGTGCAAAAGAGAGTGGTTGTGAGATAACAACAATAACAAAAACCCAGTGAAATACTCTGAACTTTATTTGAAAGGATGTAACAAAGAACATATTTCAAAACAATGATGATAATAAGTCATGGAAAGAAATAAGTAATTGGTAATTTGATATTGGCTGTGGAATCACAGCATGGGCAACACTTATGATTATACCTGATCTTCAGAAAGCCAAGAGGGTCACCATCGAGAACCAACAAAGCTACAGGGTAGGTGGAAAGTCAGAAAAACTTTTAGGAAGAAAGCAATTGCAAACTATTTCCCAAACGCTGCAGAGAAAACCACATGCATTTCTCCATTTAATCACTAAATTGATATTGATTCTGAAGAATCTTACTTTACAAGATATTGAATTCTATTGAGTTGCAAAAGAGCCGAGGTGGCGCAGTGGGTAGAGTACAGTACTGCAGGCCACTTCAGCTGACTGCTAGTTCAGCAGTTCAGCGGTTCAAATCTCACCGGCTCAGGGTTGACTCAGCCTTCCATCCTTCCGAGGTGGGTAAACTGAGGACCCGGATTGTTGGGGGCAATATGCTGACTCTGTAAACCGCTTAGAGAGGGCTGAAAGCCCTATGAAGTGGTATATAAGTCTATAGAAAATGTGGATGATCAATAGATGGCCATAGCGAAATACAGAAGGCTTGCTGCTATCCGAGGTCGTCCAAATATTTGAGGCACTCTGGTAGCCCTAGCTTCTCGTAACTTTCATGCTATACTTAAAAGAATAAGGATATATGGATCCAACTTGCTGAGACTCATATCTGAGAAATATTTATTTAATGGCCAATTTCAGTGGAAAATCTTCAGAATATCTAAAAAGCAGTTTAACATTTTCTAAATCAGCAATTGCTTAAGTAGCTATTCATGTTATTTTAATATGAGAAATAAAGGACCTTTTTCTGAAGTAGAGACCCAGGGGAAGAAAAACAAGTTGTCTATTCTTTCCCCAGTCTGCAATTTGCATGAGACTCCACTTTCATGGAAATTATGCAATTATGTAGATTCATATCCATAGATGTCAAAAAAGTCAAGATGCTGGACATGACAATATGATGCAAGCTCTGCCTATTTTTTAAATGTAGGTAGTTGGTGCATCACTGCTTGGCAAATCTTTTTAACTCATACCCATACAACCTAAAGCCCCAGAACTTTCCACAGGCAAAAAAAGAGCTTTGGCTGCAGCCTTTCAAAAGCTCCAGAATCTACCAAATGCTAATCTGAAGGCGAGAGAGAGGAATAGTCTAGGGCAGGGATGGCAAACCTTTTTCTTACAGCATGCCAAAATTGTGCATGTGGGCGCTATTGTGGGCGTGTGCCCACTCAATCTCCCTGACCACCTGCACATGCATGTGCGCCCCTCCATGTATGTGTGCGCAAACACCCCCCTGGCTTGTGTCGCGATCCCTCCTCAGGTGCTGGAGGCTCTTCTGAAGTCTGGGGAGGGTGAAAAATGGCCCCAACGGCTCAAACAGAAGTTAGTTCCCGAACTTCTGGTTGGCCCGTTGGGGCCATTTTTCACCTTCCCCAGCCATTTTCCCGGAGGGCGAGGGAAAACGGCCTCCCAATGCCCTCTGGAAGGGTGAAAAATCAGATGGCTGGCATGCACATGCACACTAGAGCTGGCGTGCCACCAAATATGGCTACGTGGGCCACCTGTGGCACGTGTGCCATAGGTTCACCATCACGGGTCTAGGCAGCATATAGGTATTCCTTACCTTACAACAGTTTGTTTAGTGACTGTTCAAAATTACAACAGCACTGAAAAATGTGACTTATGACCGTTTTTCACAGGTATGACCTTTGCAGCATCCCCATGATCAAAATTCAGATGCTTGGCAACTGTCTCTTATTTATGACCGTTGCAGTGTCTCGGGGCTATGTAATCATCTTTTGTGACCTGACAAGCAAAGTCAATGGGAAAGCTAGATTCTCTTAACAATTGTGTTACTATTTAACAACTGCACTGATTCACTTAAAAATTGTAGCAGGAAAGATCATAAAATGGAGCAAAATTCACTTAACAAACATCTCACTTAACAACAGAAATGTTGGGCTTAACTGTGGTCGTAAGTTGACTAACAGTATTTAATTTTAATTAAATGTATTAAAAATGAAGGGTTTTTTTTTGTCGTGACCTACCCGTTGCTTTTTCAAATGAGGCCTCCAAGAGCACTTTCACTTTTCTCCCACTTGGTGTCCATCAGTTTACTGAACCTCAGTGCCAATAATTCCCAACCTATGTTCATGGTGTGAATAACACCATAATTATTCTGCTACTGTATTTTCCCAAAAATACGACCTGTCCCAAAAATAAGGCCAACCCTGATTTTGGGGGTGGACATAAATATACGCCCTCCCCTGAAAATAAGTCCCAGTGAAGGCATAGGGTGGCCAGAAAAAGAGGCAGCCCTTCCCTTTCCTATCACCTCATGGAGGTTTAGCCCTTTGATTGCTGCCCGCTGATCAGCTGAGCCAGTGAAGGCTGTGCAACTTGACCCAGATCTCCAGAGCACCTTCCCAGTTGTCGGTCTCCTCCCCCTTTTCCTGCTGATCGTTCTTTATTGGGATCGGAGCAAAGACATCCCCCCGAAAAAATGCTCAATCCGAAGCCTTCAGCCTTGCAATCCTGGGAGGGGCATCTGTGCTGTGATTCCCAAAGAAAGGATGGGCTGCGGGAAAATCCACCCCCTTTTCCTGCTGATCGTTCTGTACTTGGGATCGCAGCACCAGAAACACTTCCCCAAAATGCTCAATCTGAAGCCTTCCTGGGAGGAGCTTCTGTGCTGCGATCCTAAAGAAGAGTGGTGTGTGTGAGAGGGAGGGAGGGAGAGAGAGAGAGAGAGAGAGATCTGATTCAGGGCTGGCAGCAGTGTTCTCTCCGTCTCCCCCCCCCCGCCCCGTTCTCTCTCTCACACACAAACACATACAGGTCCCTCACCCTTCCCAAAGCAACCACAACTCTTCACTAACCTGCTTCCCTACTCCATTCTGAACTGCCATGTGCAGGGCAAGAAAAGTAGTCTGTGGGACTACTTCCAACCGTTTCTCGCTGTTGATGGAGCTGGAAGTCAGGTAAGATGCGCGTCTTGCTTCTCCCCCTCCCCACCTGCCACCCGCAAGTTGCGCCCCAAAATAGTAAGACCTTCCCGAAAATAAGGCCCAGCGCTTATTTGGGGGTTCAAAAAATATAAGACAGGGTCATAAAATGGAGCAAAATTCACTTAACAAACATCTCACTTAACAACAGAAATGTTGGGCTTAACTGTGGTCGTAAGTTGACTAACAGTATTTAATTTTAATTAAATGTATTAAAAATGAAGGGTTTTTTTTTGTCGTGACCTACCCGTTGCTTTTTCAAATGAGGCCTCCAAGAGCACTTTCACTTTTCTCCCACTTGGTGTCCATCAGTTTACTGAACCTCAGTGCCAATAATTCCCAACCTATGTTCATGGTGTGAATAACACCATAATTATTCTGCTACTGTATTTTCCCAAAAATACGACCTGTCCCAAAAATAAGGCCAACCCTGATTTTGGGGGTGGACATAAATATACGCCCTCCCCTGAAAATAAGTCCCAGTGAAGGCATAGGGTGGCCAGAAAAAGAGGCAGCCCTTCCCTTTCCTATCACCTCATGGAGGTTTAGCCCTTTGATTGCTGCCCGCTGATCAGCTGAGCCAGTGAAGGCTGTGCAACTTGACCCAGATCTCCAGAGCACCTTCCCAGTTGTCGGTCTCCTCCCCCTTTTCCTGCTGATCGTTCTTTATTGGGATCGGAGCAAAGACATCCCCCCGAAAAAATGCTCAATCCGAAGCCTTCAGCCTTGCAATCCTGGGAGGGGCATCTGTGCTGTGATTCCCAAAGAAAGGATGGGCTGCGGGAAAATCCACCCCCTTTTCCTGCTGATCGTTCTGTACTTGGGATCGCAGCACCAGAAACACTTCCCCAAAATGCTCAATCTGAAGCCTTCCTGGGAGGAGCTTCTGTGCTGCGATCCTAAAGAAGAGTGGTGTGTGTGAGAGGGAGGGAGGGAGAGAGAGAGAGAGAGAGAGATCTGATTCAGGGCTGGCAGCAGTGTTCTCTCCGTCTCCCCCCCCCCGCCCCGTTCTCTCTCTCACACACAAACACATACAGGTCCCTCACCCTTCCCAAAGCAACCACAACTCTTCACTAACCTGCTTCCCTACTCCATTCTGAACTGCCATGTGCAGGGCAAGAAAAGTAGTCTGTGGGACTACTTCCAACCGTTTCTCGCTGTTGATGGAGCTGGAAGTCAGGTAAGATGCGCGTCTTGCTTCTCCCCCTCCCCACCTGCCACCCGCAAGTTGCGCCCCAAAATAGTAAGACCTTCCCGAAAATAAGGCCCAGCGCTTATTTGGGGGTTCAAAAAATATAAGACAGGGTCATAAAATGGAGCAAAATTCACTTAACAAACATCTCACTTAACAACAGAAATGTTGGGCTTAACTGTGGTCGTAAGTTGACTAACAGTATTTAATTTTAATTAAATGTATTAAAAATGAAGGGTTTTTTTTTGTCGTGACCTACCCGTTGCTTTTTCAAATGAGGCCTCCAAGAGCACTTTCACTTTTCTCCCACTTGGTGTCCATCAGTTTACTGAACCTCAGTGCCAATAATTCCCAACCTATGTTCATGGTGTGAATAACACCATAATTATTCTGCTACTGTATTTTCCCAAAAATACGACCTGTCCCAAAAATAAGGCCAACCCTGATTTTGGGGGTGGACATAAATATACGCCCTCCCCTGAAAATAAGTCCCAGTGAAGGCATAGGGTGGCCAGAAAAAGAGGCAGCCCTTCCCTTTCCTATCACCTCATGGAGGTTTAGCCCTTTGATTGCTGCCCGCTGATCAGCTGAGCCAGTGAAGGCTGTGCAACTTGACCCAGATCTCCAGAGCACCTTCCCAGTTGTCGGTCTCCTCCCCCTTTTCCTGCTGATCGTTCTTTATTGGGATCGGAGCAAAGACATCCCCCCGAAAAAATGCTCAATCCGAAGCCTTCAGCCTTGCAATCCTGGGAGGGGCATCTGTGCTGTGATTCCCAAAGAAAGGATGGGCTGCGGGAAAATCCACCCCCTTTTCCTGCTGATCATTCTGTACTTGGGATCGCAGCACCAGAAACACTTCCCCAAAATGCTCAATCTGAAGCCTTCCTGGGAGGAGCTTCTGTGCTGCGATCCTAAAGAAGAGTGGTGTGTGTGAGAGGGAGGGAGGGAGAGAGAGAGAGAGAGAGAGATCTGATTCAGGGCTGGCAGCAGTGTTCTCTCCGTCTCCCCCCCCGCCCCGTTCTCTCTCTCACACACAAACACATACAGGTCCCTCACCCTTCCCAAAGCAACCACAACTCTTCACTAACCTGCTTCCCTACTCCATTCTGAACTGCCATGTGCAGGGCAAGAAAAGTAGTCTGTGGGACTACTTCCAACCGTTTCTCGCTGTTGATGGAGCTGGAAGTCAGGTAAGATGCGCGTCTTGCTTCTCCCCCTCCCCACCTGCCACCCGCAAGTTGCGCCCCAAAATAGTAAGACCTTCCCGAAAATAAGGCCCAGCGCTTATTTGGGGGTTCAAAAAATATAAGACAGGGTCTTATTTTTGGGGAAACACAGTATTCTACTTCACCTCCAAAATTCCACCTTGTTGACATTGATGAAATCAGTTTCATCTCAAAACATCAAATCAGTCGTATATTTTCCTGTGGTTCCATTCTCATAGGAAGCCTGTTAAAGGTCTGTAGCTAAAAGTGACAGAAAAATGTTTGATTTATGAATGGTCAAAAATGACTAAAAGGCAAAATAGGCATGATATATATTGATTCTTCTTTGAATTGTCTGTAAATTGATTGCTATCTAAACATATATGAACTTAATGCTATGTTTTATGCTATAATTTATCAATGATTGCTTTCATTAATGCCCAATCATTTAAAAATAAGCAGATATATTGAAGCAATAAACTAAATTTATAACAGAAAATCAGTAAATTATCTTACAATCTGTTCTTCCAAAATTCTAATAATTGAGGAACAATCACCCTTTAATTAGTCACTTAAACTTAAAGAGAGTTGGAAAGATTCCCTGTAATCTTATTTACATTGAAGAAGTCAAAGGAATTGCTATTCAGCAAAGTCAGTCTGTCTAGCTAATCTCTGTGAGGACAAGGCCAACACAATAGCTCTATCTTGTTTATCTCATTGTACTTTTCCTCCATGCTTAGCCATCTGGCAGCCACAATGTTATTTGCAAAGAAAATAAAGTCTCCTTACTACAGCTTGGCTTTTATGTGTTTAGAAGGAGAATTCTGCTGGCTTTGTGAAAAATAAATGGGAGGAAGTTCCTCAGTGCTGGCCTCTCTTAACCTGCTGTCCTTCATGTGTGTTAGGATAACTACTTGAATTCCCAACCAACATGCTGGGAAGTTTGAGAACTGGTGTTCCAACACAAGGGCCCAAATGAAGATAGTCACCTCTTATAAAACAAATATGGTTTCTTTCAGTTTTACAACTAACTGGTTAAAAACTCATTTGGACAAAGCAAAGAGCGTTACTGCTTTTGTTGGGAATCCCAGTCCCACCACCTCTGGAGAGAAGGCAAGTGCCAGACTGGGGAATGTCAGAGTTTGTTGCAAAAAAATCAAATCCAGAAAGCACACACAGATAACTGATTCAGCTGGGTTCGTTAACTTCTTTATATACATAATAACAGATGAATAAATGTACAATACCAATAGTAGATTCTTTCAATGTGGTAGAAGTTACAAGCAGAATACAAAGAGGAGAGAATAGTTTCATCTCAGAGTTTAGAGCAGACAGAGATCAGTTGTGTTTCAGTTTCAATTCTCAGCACAGACTCAGATCTGTTGAATCTCCCAACTGGCTGACTTAATTGCTATGCCTATTCATTGGCTGACCGTGTTACCATGTCTCTCCCAGTCATGAATATTCTAACAGGTAAGGCTGCTGGATTAATCTTACAGTGTGAGCTAAGATACCCAAAACAATAAAGAACTATAACTTGCAGTATATATTGCAGTTTTTCAGAAACATAATTTTAAGCACTGCAATAATAGCATATTTTCTAGATGTAATTCTGCATGTCATGTACCTGTTACTTCCATATTTAGCCAACATCACATAAATGTTTACCAAGTTTAGTAATATCCTTGATACTTGTAGATAATTTGTGTCCATCAAAAAATAGATCATCAACTTTGCTCTTTAAAAAAAAGTTATTTTGCCATCATTATTATGCAGTATTAAGTGAAGGTTTGCATGGAATTATTCTTTAATATGTTAGTTTTTTAGTGATGGTGACTGAAAAGAGAACTATAGCTGTTCTTCATTATGCACATGGTTCCTATTTTGATTTCTAAATTTTGCTTTAAATCTTTGTATGTTCATGATTTCATTGGAAAATTTTGACTCTTTTAAAAACCTTAGTAATGGATTAATTGTTGTTCTCTGAGGAAATTAAAGTTTTTTGGAACCATGTCAACATCCCGAATTAAAATTCAGCCATTCGGAATGGCTGAAGGGCATGATATTATGTATATGATGTTCTGAACCTCAGTTTCCTATAATGTAACATATAGAGGGCAGCAGAAAACTGATTTAGGGAGTGGCATATTTGATCGACTAGGATGCTTATGAATAAATGAATGCTTTTCAGATCATGAGACGTTATTGTACACCACTTATGCAGACTCTCTTTCATCTAAGAAGCACAAAATCATGTATGTAGACATGGTTTATATGACTCTATCCTACAACAACCGGAAGAGGCAGCTTAGGTTGAAAGAGCAATCTAAACTGGGTCTTTCTAAGGTTTGAGACATCTTGGGACAGAAAGCTTGATGCTATCTACTTCCCCCTGCATTTAATTTCACCTCCCCCCCTTTATTTATGCTATGTTAATTGAAACCCAGTAAATGAGAAATTCCAAATATTTGAGATTATTACCTTCAGGACTTCCAATTAGGTTCATTGCCAATGAATGAAATCTACCTATCTAGAATTTATTTCAAATAATGAACATATGTTTTATGGAGCTTGTCTGTATTTGAGTTAATGGGTCAATTACTTTGTCTCATTAAAAAAAAAGTTCTGTCTTCAATCCTTGGAAGAAAGAGTTGTTCTGCATCATGTCATTTTACCCAGGAGATCCTCACCTTTCAGATAGGTTGGGCTTTAAGTAATATTGAACAGTAGCATTTTCTGCCAGGTAAACTGGCATTCTTACCTCTGATGGCAGAGTGGTATCTGGATCTGTCTGAGACAGAAATAGTGCTGTCCTGGAATTCTAGTAGACAATTCTTATGATTCTCAAAATCAAGGAAGAAAACCGTAACTCCATCCTCCCAAACACCTGCCACATTTGAAGAGACTTCAATTTTGTGCAGGTTGGTCAACTGCTTCATAATATCTTCATGTTCACCATGAAAGAAAAATTATGCTTCTGATTATCTCTGTCCTTTTGAATGCTTTTAGTGCTTTAAATGTGGGGAAAGCCAAGAGATTAGGCATTTTCTGTCCCAGATCCTTTCTACTTTTATTAATATTTGCTATAAAATATCATTTATAGAATGAAACCATACCATGTGAGTCCAAAATAGTTCTTTGGGGAGTTGTCAAGGCTGAGAAAATGCTTATTCCCACCATTGCTGCACTCCAAATATTCTACAAGAATTGCCATCTGGAAGAGAAGACAAATGTAATTTGTACTACATTACATTGCATTGCAAGGGAACATTTTAAAGTAATGTGACATTCCTTTGAATATTAATAGCTCCTGAAAAAGTAATGGTAAATTATGTATGTTGAAAATGGCACAGATTTTTTTTTAATTCAATGAAACCTCCCCTAGTTAGATCTTTGAATGTTTGGACAAATTTTCTTGAGTCTCTGTTATATTCTTAGTTCTGTACTTTACTTCAGACTCTTTCACTGATTTCTGGACAGGTCCACACAGACTGGCAATTTTACTAGCTGTTGTCCATCAGGCAGCTCTGTTAAAGGGATGTCTTGGAGAGAAACTGGTTAAGGAAAGCTCCTTGCACTAAAATAATAGTTTAGATAACACTGCATCAGCCATATGAAAAGCCTTGGTGTATGAGATCAAATATTCATCTACTATCTTATTTTCATCAGGCAGAAGTCTACAATCTACCATCCCAGAGATGCTCTTTCAAGAGGCAACTGGACTTTCTGGTTTTTCTTTGAAGACGTTTTACTTTCCATCCAAGAAGCTTCTTCAGCCTCTTGAAAAAGTATCTTTAGGGCAGCCATGACCTGGATGACTGTAAATCTACATAGACATCTACAATCTACCATTCTAATGATACTGTCCTCAAGGGTGGCAAACCAAAGGCTCTTTAGACATTGTTAGACTATGATGCCTATCTTCCCTGGTAAGAAACAGTTGCAACTGATCATAAAATGTCCCATCCCCACTTTGATATTTTATCCAGCAATAAATTTCCCTGGATGCAATGGGATCAGAGGTGGGTTGCCAATTTTTTTACTACTGATTCCGGTGCACTCCTGTGCTCGCTTGCGCAGAAGTGTCCGGGCAGGTGGGCACAGCCTTCCACCGCCACTACTACTGGTTCTCCCTATCCAGGCTCAACCAGCAGCAACCCACCACTGAATGTGAAGTATCAGGAATAATAATAATCAATGGAATAATCATCTGGATTCCACTTTTATTCTAATTTTTGATCCAATGATCTAAAAGATGTCACTGATACACCTGGAGTAGAATAGCATGCCCATTTATTTGGGAGTAAACACTGTTTCATTACAAAAATCCAAATTATAAATGATTTAAGGTGGAAAGAACTCAAGAACTGACACATTTGGAAAGTGAGATGGTTAGTTGGAAAAGTAGTCACTACCCCCCCCCCCTTTTAACCTCTGTTAAATAGATTTTGTTGACTTCTGTGGGTTTGCTTTCCAAAAATATGCAAAGCTGGTCTGAGCAGAAATGGCAGAAAAGAGGGAGGAACCCCTATTTGTCCACTCCATTAATACTGTTCTTTAACATCCAAGCAAAATACTAAAATTGTTTTGATCCCCCCCCCCTTTAAAACCTAGTAGGAACCAGCTTTGGCTTGATTCAGAAGAGAAGAGAACTTTCCAGAATGAGAATGCCACTATTATGATGGCCTTCTGGTGGCCATTAAAATAATTCCCAAGAACCTGGCTCTCCAGAGCAATATTGAACAATCTCAAAAACTGATGCTTTCTGTGAGGGAAGAGACTGCCAAGGCAACATGGCTGAATAGTACACAATTCAGCTGTGACATTTGCAATAAGTTTTTAAATCCAAAAGCTGTGATAAACATGTCCTCAGATAAGAGTCACGCAGCAGAGTTTTTATTATTTTCCCCTTGCCAAAGTCAATAATTACACTCCCCCCCACCTTTCAAAATAAACACCACACTGGACTGTGCTGCAGCAAATGGTTAGGGCTTTATTATATTTCATGTTGCTTTCTAAACAATTCTCAACCCTGCTGGCGCTCTGTCAAACAGAAGGCGACCAACAATAGCAAAATCCCATTAAAGCTGAGAAAGTTCCTTCCTGAGGTGAACATGGCCAGAAATAGCAACCTTGGCTTAGCCTCTCTATTTGGCACAGGGGACTAATAATGCATGTCCTGTTAATGGAAATTATCTCATTTCATCCCAAGTGCCGCTCTAGAGAAAGCTGGACTGACGCACAAACAATCAATATAAGAGCATTCTTCTCAAAACAATGCTTGGTGGGATTGTGGTGAACAGAGTCACCTTGCAGAACAAACAGACGGTATAAAAATAGGCTTCCACCACACAAGCACAACAGACTGTTTTTCCTTCAATGGGAAGAATGGGTTTTGATTTGGCTGCTTGGCATACTTCATCAGATGTACAAAATAAGGCATCAAGAATGAGGGGGAGATCCAAACCATAGCTCTGATTTTCATCTCCCAATAATCCTTCACATGGGACTCTTTCACATCCATCATTGCAGTTCCCACTGGTCAGGCACAATCATTTTCAACCAAAGAATTAATATGTCAGGACAGATTGAAAAGAACTTAAGATGCCTGCGTGGGCTGAAAGAAGGATTAAATAAAGTGAATGTTTTAAGCACATTAAAAGAACTCAGCCACCCCATAGCACATCCCATCCCACTCCATCACAAAGGATATTTGAAGTAAGGCTACAAAATTGCAGCGGAAGGGTGAATGGATGAAGACCACCAATTGACTTTTCCCCTCATTCCTGGAAGCCTTTGTGAGATTCGCTCTGAAAAATTCCTGTGGCAACTCTCCAAATAAAAGCAAGTACAGCTGTGAAAACTACAAAATATGGTGTGGTTACAGCAGCAGTCCACTAAATGTACTTATTTATTCAGTTGACCAGCAGACACATGAAATCTTAAGAAAGTGTTGTGGAAGCTCTGGCAAAATGGTTACTATTGCAGTAAAAATCCAATGACCACTAGATGACAGCAAAGAGCTAGAGAAACTCTAAATCCAATTCTGGTCGTCCTAACTATGGGAGACTTGCCTACCTGTATTTTTCAGAGTATAAGACGCACCGGAGTATAAGACACACCAAGATTTTGAAGAGACAAATTTTTTAAAAAAGTTTTTGCACTCTGTAGACCTCCCCAAAATAACCCACTTTTCATGAAAACGGGCCTGTTTTTTCCCCCCAAAGAAAGGGCATGAATAGCCTTTGGGAGGCTTGTAGAGTTCTCCTGGGGGGGGGGGCAAAACAAGCAAAAATGGCCCATTTTTTGTGTCAGAAAAAGTGCATGCATAGCCTTTGGGAGGCTTATAGAGTGCTCCTGGGGGCTGGGGGGAATTAAGCAAAAAGCAGCCCTTTTTTGCTCACTTCTGCCCTCCCCAGCCCCCAGGAGCACTCTGCAAGCCTCCTAAAGGCTATCCATGGCCATTCTGGTGAAGAGGGCAGGGTTTCGGGAGGCAAAAAATACTGTATTCAGTGTATAAGACGCACCCAGATTTTCAGTCTCTCTTTTGAGGGAAAAAGGTGCATCTTATACTCTGAAAAATACGGCACTCTCAAAATGACTGCCATGGTAAGTTGGTATGTTCATTTTGTGGTTGCCATTGTACGTGGTTATTTGTTACAACTTCCCTCTGTGTGCAATAAGTAATTTTAGAATATTTAATAGGCATTTTTTTTTCTAAAAGAAATAATTCTATCCCAGGAATTTTGTTTAAGAATTAGAACTTTTCAGGACCCCATGAAATGCGTCTCAGGGCACCTTAGGAAGTAGCCCGTATAGCACCTTTGAGAAATTATGGCAAACTGATGACGTGCTAGATGACAAGTGGCATCAGGGGTTTCTCCTGAGTTCAATACTCCTCAATACTCCTTTTCTTATGAGAGACTAGAGATAAGAGGTAGAAATTAGAGGAAGGAAGAATATGAATGTATGTATTAAAAATAAAGCTGGTTTACAACTACAATCATGTCAATATAGTTAACAAAAATGTAAATATGCTAATATAAAAAGATTCTCAGTTAAAATTACTTAGTTATATTATTACTATTATTAATACATGTGTTAATATATTATTACTATTGTTATTAGTACATGTGTTAATATTTATTACTTTCTTTTCTCTGGTTCTTCTTTTGTAAATGGTATACCTGACAATACACTGTATTCAAAATGTTTATGAATTAAAATATTTTTTTAAAGTACTCCTCAATATTTCCATTAGTAATATGCATTAAAAAATGGAAGGAATATTTATCATATTTGCACATTGTACAATTTGGGGTGAGATAATTAATGTCCTTGAACGCTAGTTGGCTAGTTGGAAAAATGGCCTGGAAATAGCCAAATAAATTCAATAGAAACAAATCAAGTGTGTTATTTCCCTTAAGAAACAAAGATAGACTACATAGGCATAGACAAATTACAACAGGTTCAGTGAAGGACACTAGAAATTAAGCCTTGTGGACAGATGGAAAGAAAGGGTTGCAAAATAGGTAAAGTAACATACAAAAGCATTGCTCTGCAACACATGGAAATGGGTTAGGGAAATTTCAGACTGAAAGACTGAGGAGCTCTTTCCATAACTGCTATTTGCTGACTTTGCCTAATATAGCAGAGAAGGTCAGAGGTTCCTTGGATCTATTGCTCCTGTGGTTTGAGTGTTGAAATGAAGTTGTCCCTTTTTATGTAATTCAACTCCAATCCAATATTTTTTGCTGCCTAAATCAATGGATTGTATATAGTAGAATAGTATAAAATTTTATTACCACTTTACATGTACACTAATCAGGGTACATTAAAATGAAATTTTGTCGCGTTCAGCTCAAAAGAGAACCATTATGCATATACCCACATATACATGCATATGTGACACAGAAAAACATCACAGTCTAGTTCGAATATATACATATGAATGGCTGGAGAAAAGAATTTACAAGACGGATGACTTAAGGAACAAAATAGAAATGTCTGCTCTTTGCCTTCCAGGGATTCAGAGCACTACTTCAATTTGCATAGCATTAACACATTCAGGAGATGCCTTTAAGAAGGTGACCTCGGTGTCAAGAGCCATCTACATAACATGCTGAAAATGTCCTCTTCTTGTATTATTCCCAGACTATGGAATACACTGGACACTGGTTTTGGACTCTATTGGTGCTTTTTTTGCCAAGCATTTAACTCTTTACTTTACTATCCATCTGTGTTTTAACTTTTTAGATTCTGTTCTTTTTTTAAAAAAAAATCTGTTTTGTAACTATTGGTATCTCAGCATCTTCTGATATTACTCCAGTGTGGAGGTGTGCAATACTCAAATCTGCCTTCTTTGGTAATGTTTTAAAACTGCTTTAAAATAACAACAAACAAACAAACAAACAACCAGCAGTGTCAGGGTTCCAGGTAACACCCCCAACGAAATAAGCCTCCAAGGCTTGAGATTCCTCAAAGTTTCATTTTATTAGAGATGCCATATTGGCACATCTGGGAAAACCTGAATCTGAAGGTTTCCAGGTTTTCCCCACTCAAAAGAAAGTTCAAGTCCCTGCCCAGCACCCACACGTCCATCACATGGTCCAATCAAGCACCGTCCCAACTGGAGATGCCTCTCAGTCATGCTACTCCAGGTGCAGGGCAAGATGTCCTTGACTCTCTAAGAAAGGAATGTTATTTTGATTCTACCCCACTCCATATAATCCCCCCTCTTTGTTTCCCGCAGAAATAAATGTGGCAGGCCTGAAGGCCCAATGCAAAAAATGGCTTCCAGGCCTCACAAGCTGCTTGTCATTGGCTTTTAGGAACATGATTTTCCTGGAAGCTCAAGACCACCAAAATATGGTTGTGGGTAGGGGTGTTGCTTGTCCAATGACTGTAGGTTGCCCTGAGGTATTTTGAGAATCTTTTAAATTTCTCAAGCATGTCCATCTACTATCTGTAATATTAATTTTATGCATGTTTTCTAATCCAGGCCCCCCATGTGGGATCAGTTTATGTCAAAAGAATCAAGACATTGAAAGCCCTGTTCTAATCTTGATCCTTCCTGGGCCGTCTGTGGGACTTTCCATTATTCTTAGAGGAACGTGACTTACTCCATGTAAGGATCCTTCCCAATCTTTTACTACCAGTACAGACAAAGACATAGTTCTTTAAAAGGAGAACAAGTCAGCAAACAGCTTCCTGCTTTGTGAGGTGAATCAGCTCTGTGTAGAAGGTACTTAGAGCTTTTGCTCACTTTTGCTCTGTGAAAAAAGCCCTTCGTACCTTCTACACAGAGCGTAAAATAGGACGGTACTGAAGAGTAAAAAACACTCAGTTGCAACTACTTACTTTTCCCCCTGAATGTATGCCATCCCTTACCTGCAGCCTGACAATATCTCAGGGTCTCCTGATGTCTATAAAAAGATCCTCTACGATTTTTTATTCATGTAGGTGCCTATTTGGGTTTTTGTGCTAACTATTATTAATTATTGTCCAGTCATGATGGAAACATCCTCTGTAGTTTCTCTTCTGGGGGGAAATATCTGTCTTCTAATCAAAGAAGATCTTTATCTGAGGAAGATGAGGGATGTCCCTCTTTCCCCCCATCCATTGCTTCTTTTTTTAGAATGGCAATCTGTAATGTATCCACTAGGCCAGCAGATGACGCCAGAACATACTTCTTCCAGCACAGGATTTTTCTTTAAGGACTGGTTGTGAATATGTGAATGTTCAAGCATGTCTTTTTAGTTTAGGAAATCTGAAAAGGAGAAATAATATAGATTTGTATTGGGCAGGCAGAACTTTCTTATTCTTATTCCATATTTGAATGTTGGCATACCTGATGGAACACATGGACAGTAGTTGCAGGAGATATGAGCAATACAGTGTTTTGAATTAATTCCAATTATTGAATGCCTTTATTGAATGATTGGCCCTGAATGTAATGACAGTTTTGTACAGGGATTAGATTGGGAATGGAAAAATCAATCAACTAGGATCTACAAGTAGATTATTTCTGGGTTGTAAATCAGCAAGGTTTCTGCCGTTCTATTGTCTAAGAATTCAGATGAGTTTGCAATGCACTGAAAGACACTCACAGAGAGTGGAAAACCAGAAGCAGAGTTTTTTCAGTGGTGAAAATATCCTGCACTTACAAATCCTTGGACTAAGCTTCTATTTATACACCAAGCAGAGGCAGCAAAGGATGTGCACTGCCTTTAAGGCATCCTGCTCCAGTAAGCTTTTCTTTGAATTCAAGTGTGATAAAATAAATTGGGATTGAGCCTTCCAGAGAATGCACATCATACAGACATTCCTTTTGTTACCAAAAATCTCAGCAATGGCTGTGTTCACAGGGTATTATTTGCAAGAATGTTCAGTAATGGAGCCGGCACAGCACCAAGTTATTTTCTCTTCCCTCCCCTCAATAGAGGCCTTAGAGCAGTGATGGGGAAACCTTTTGGCACTGAGTGCCCAAACCGGAATGTGCGTGTCGGAAGGCTGAAAACTCGAAGACCAGCTGGCCTGTGCGCATGTGTGCACTGGCCACCTGGTCTTCAGGTTTCGGGCGCAATGGCACACACAAAGACCAACTGGAATGCCGGAAACCAGAAGAGCAGCTGGGTACGGCACGCTTAGCCACAGAGAAGGTTCGGCGTGCCACCTCTGGCACATGTGACATAGCTTCGCTATCACGGCCTTCGAGTTTTTAAATTCTGGGAAATAGTTACATAGCCCCCTTCCCCCACACCAAAAATTACACTGTGTTCTGTAATTTCTCTGATTTTATTCTTAGATTTCTTAAAGGACTGAAGTAGCTTGGTAAGCAGTTAGCATAATTCATAAATGGAAGCCAAAAGCAAAAGGTTACATTATTCTCAAGTATTATCATCCTGATAAAGATTTTGTGAGTCTTCTTATAAACTTCCTTGTTTTCCTAATGGAAAATCCCTTTAACTGCCAGGCATGGCAGTTGTCTGATTTCTCTGCTCCAAAAGTCCCCACTGCTTTATCCCACAAATGCTATATGGTATTCCATACTTGCTACACAATTGAAAAGATGCCATTTCTTCAGGTCAGATCCAGTTGGTACCTTAAGCCTGTTGTTGCTTAGAGTTTGGGTAAAGACAACCAAGATGGTAGCCATGTCAAGTTCAGATTGTGTGTGTCTGAAAGCTTGAGTAAAATATAGTGCGGGTTAACAATGCAATTGTGTACATTCCCGCCACCTATGTTTTTCCTTCCTAAACCATATGACAGGGCAAAGAAAAAGCTAATTTTAATCAGCAGAAAAGATCAATAATTCAAAAGCCATCATCCTAAACTTGTACTTGTTCAAACTATGTTTACATTTGGTGGTTGATCTCAGATTAAGCCTGCTTGAAACCAAGGGTGTGGGTGTTTAGTTATTTAGTGATAATTTCTCCAACTTTTACGATTTCATTCTATGCATGTTTTCTCAGAACTCATTGATTCTTATGAATACGTACAAAAGTTAAAATCTTGAAGCTCCAGTAGTAAACAAGGAATAAAATGGACTATAGATAGAATTATTGTAAGAGACCCAGTCAACCCTTAGAAGCCAATCAAGAGATAGAGAAAACCCTCCGTGCTGTGTCTAGTGGTTATGTTGATCCTACAGCCCTGGCCATGAGGCATATAAGGCCTACTTCACAATACGTTCAAATATACTTTGCTTAAGCTTGGCTTGTTAAATAGCATTTTTAACGTCAGCGCAACATACCAAGCCATAGATTGTGATTTACAAAGCATAGAAGGTAAAAACCAACCATGTTGCTCTGCTTGTACTCAACAACACAGTAAGACAACACACTAATGTCTTATTCAAATAACTAAACTTTTTGGATTCATGCAAATCATAAACTTGGGCTGATTTTTCTTTATAATGCACCATAGCTTAATAAGGCTGGCTGGCATCTGGTTTCATGTGCTCCTACCTTGAGTTAGTGCCATATGTGAATGCAGTCTATGTGACTTCAGATCTTTGCTCAGTCTAACCCCCCTCATGGAAAATTTTAGCCAGAGAACAGATGATATATTTTGCCTTGATAAGCAAGCAGAATAGAAAAAAATAAAATACTATGGGACAATGTCTTGGACATTCAGCTTCCTTTCAGCCCATTATAAACCCATGCTAAGTATCAGGCTACACACTGGCTTTTCTCCTGCAGCGTGAGGAAAGATGGCAAGGCCAAGTTAACCACAAGAACTTAACCAAAGACCGACTGGGTAGCTTTCTTGATGTTTCACTGAGGTTTGTGCAATGAAGATGAAAGTGAACAAGGATGATCGCAACCAAGTTTATTCTAGTCACATTGTACAGCCTGGGCTGCATCCAGCCACTTCAAAGAAGTGTTTTAAAACAGCAGTCAAACTAAACAATAATCAAACCAGAAAAAGAGGAACAGCACGGTCCTTGATGCAAGAATTCAGCTTAATAACACTGGAAACAGGAAATGGCCCTGGTATTATCAGAACAAAAGTATTTAACATCCTCCAGAGATTTGTGGGATTGAGCTAGATGGACCCATTCCCAGTAAATGGAGCTGCTCTTCTGGGCCTACCTCTTACAAAGAGCCTTCTGCTGATTTTTGGCACAATTGGCTTCTGGCTTCTGGTGTCTGGCGACGTGCTAGAGGTTGCTAATCCTGTTCTCAGGATTTGTGCCTGATAAATAAGAGCTCAAAAGGTGTTCTCTCTGTTGCTCTTTAATGAATCTTCCTACAAATAAAAATTAGCAACTTGGCCCTGAGAACTTAGTCAAAACTACCCTTGCTGGATTAATTGTCCCTTCCCCATGAGGGTCAATGTTTATGAATGCTAATTGTTCCCTGCTTCAAGAAAATTCGGATCCAAAAATGCAGTGGATTGAATGGCCTTGGTACTGTGACTCCTTAGCAGGATTGTTATTTAGCATGAGAAAAGATTGGGTGAATAAGTCATACAAACATCCCCAATCTGTTGCTTTCCAACAGGAAAAGACTATATCTGCCATTATGCCCCAAAAGCAGTCTGTGTGAACTGAAAATACTAATCAATGTGGTCTACCATACTATATACTCCTAAAGCTATGCCTTGGACTTCTCTTTTTCTCTCTGATCTGAACCATCTCCCTCTGCAAGGCAAAGATGTGTCTAAAAGCCATTTCCTCATGAGTGATTTATAGCATTTTATATTATCATCTAACCATGTCTGTGCTGATAAAACAGTTAAGAAAGACAGCCTTCATATCACCACACCAACATCTGGGTGATATTGTAAGGCAGCCATGTGGAAATGGTCTAAAGGAAGTGGGCTTCTAAAGCCATTTCCTTGTGAGTGATTTAGGACATCACCTTACCATCCATGCTATTCTTCACCACTAAATTAAAATGCTGCCTGCAATCTTGAGTTAGCAGAACGTTTAATGCTCCCATTGCTCTGTCTCTTCAGAGTAGTTGAAGCCTTACTAGGTTTCATCCTGAGATATCCAAAATGTTAGATGGCGAATCTGAAACATGGGGCTGAATTTCCTATGTTCCCAAAATGAATTATATTGTGTTAAGCCTCCAATTGAAAGGAGGACCTTACAGTTTAGTGACTGGTAGCTTAATTGTATAACATAAATTATATGAGCCATTTTTAATATGTAAGCGATTCAGTTTCTGTCTTGCTTATAAAGACTGAACCCTAAAAAGCAGGAAAGAAAATGAAGCTCTATATGTCTTCCTTAACTCCAGTCCAGCTGTTCCTAATAGTTTAGCAAATGGGAAGTAATGATTTGAGTTCTGGGAATTTTCATAGCTTCCTCACTTCTTGCTATGCTCCCTTGACTAAGAGAAACCCAGTTACACTCAAGACTTTGTTATACTGAATGCTCTCCACTTATCTTTTAAGTCTGCAGAGAGCAACCACATCATGAGATTCCCTATTGTCACTACTTATCAAACCTCTATGCTCGCTGCTAATAATAACTTGACTTCTGGTCAAGACAATGATGAAAGTACAACATCTTTGCTACATGGTAGCAAAGAGCTAAAGTAAATAATATTATTTAGTACTAACCTGCAGGTACAGAGAGCAGCTTTAAATCCTTCTATTCTATTAAAAAGAAAGTCTTTTTTGTGGTTAAACCATCAGACTAGAAATCAGGAGACTGGATGTTCTAGTCTGTTTAGGCACAAAGCCAGCTACACAACTTTTGGGCCAGTCATTCTTTTTCAGCTCTAGGAAGGAGGCAATGACAAACTGCAGGAACTAATCCAAGCAGTCATCAGGAGACAAAAACTGACTCCAAGGCACAATCAATCGAACAATCAATTTATTAAGCAGTACCCCTATTTGCACTTATATCCTTTTCAGCCATTCTTATTCTCAGTCTATGAGTAATGGCAGACTTAAGTTGCTTTTAATGGCAATTGTGGTAAAGCCATGGTTTCCCCCTTGAGTTGTCCTTGGACAGTGTATATATCCTTAAAGGGAAGTTCTGACAGGCTTGGGCTGGGAAAAGTGATAATAAAGAGGTCAGCAATTGATAAAGCAATTTTCACGCTGGGATAGTTTTGTATTGATTCTACATGGCTGGACATCTCTTTTGGAGGGAGAAAAGGTTTTTACAATAATATCATCTAACATCACTTGCAAATTGTGTAAAACTTATTACACTTCTTACTTATACCAACTCAGTTGAAGGCAATGGCTTCCATAGCAAATATAGTGCCAAAATGGCATATGCAAAGCCAGATTCATCAGAATCTACATCCCAATGTCTGGAACAAACTTTCAAATTGTTGTATTTGTGTGATAACGTATATGTTTTCATTTGCTTCCTCCAATCCTGTACATGATAACAAAACATACACGATAATCATGCTTCATGATTTCAGACTTGTCTCGCATGTAAGTTTGCAAATGTCAAGCAGAATTTGCATGATGAAACATCTATTACTCTTTGCTGCAGAAATGCCTTTTGAACAATTACTGGGGCTGCCATATTTGAGCTGTCAAAATCCAGATGACCACCAGATGGGAGGAAATAGTATGTATTCTCAAATGAAAAGATCAGTGCAGCGCATGAAGGGTGGGGACTGCAGACTTTGGGTATTATTAGTACAGAAGAATGAACCTCCCCTGAAAACAGTGGAAAGATTCACATATACTGTAATTATGCACAGGGGTATTTATTTCTAACCCTATTATATGCTATTACATTACCTAACGTTTCACTTTACTGTTGAGAGGACATGCAAGGCAACTCACAATAAAATCTAAGGATGAAAGAAAGCTAAACTGTTAGTTACTTATTATCAAAAGATACCATCCTTTAAACTCATCCCTCTTTAGACTCATTAAACTCATCCCCTGCAGACTCATTGCGAGTCTGAACTCACAAGAAGGATACAGTAAGAAAGAAAACACAACGGATAAAATGATATTGAGTTCAGACGTATACATTATGGCGCCCAATTAGGGGCCTCTGATGGTTGTTCTCTACATTAGTGGGAATTCTGCCAGCTACGTTTGGGAAGCAACCATTTCTGCTCCAAAAGCTGTTGGGAAGCATTCGGGCTTTCTTTCTCTCTTCCCGCCCTTATCTAACCCGAATGGGACAAATAATCAACCCGCGATCCTTTTTTTCCAGCTGCCCCTCTGCAGGTAGGCTTAGACTACCGCTTCCATCATCCTCAGCCTACGTTCCTTGTAGAAAAAGAACCGGGTATCGGGCACGGCTTAAAACCGCCTTCCTCTCATTCTTGCACCTTCTTCTCGGTTTCCCGCCTAGCGGCCCCTTGCAGAAGATCGCGGTTCCCCCGCGTCTTTCTGCGAAGCTTCGGGACAGCCAGATGACAAGAGGGCAATCGGCCCCGGAGATTCGGTTCGCCGCGGCGGCAGCAGTGAATGGGCTCCATCGCCTTTATTTTCGCAGCGCTAAGACGCAGGGACGGATTTGCGTCACCCTCGCGATTTGCCTTGCGAGATAAAGTTGCACAAATATTGGAAAGGGAAACGCTCCGACTCGTAAATGAATCCCCCCCCCGTTTCTTTCTCTCCCTCTTTCTCTCTCCGGAAGAAAGAAGGATTTCTGCGGGTTCTAAATTCCTCAAGCGCTTCTATTTTGGGCGCCCAATGTGGCAGGCGCATCCGCTCATTTAAGCCGCCTCGGAGCCGATTGAAAACAGGAGATGACCCGAGGTCCCAGCAAAGCCGGGCCCTTCCTGCCCTGACCGGCTTCTTCGCGTCAGGCGGGGCCGATGCGATCCTTCGTCTGAGCGCAGCGCAGTTCCCTAGGCTTTCAGCCGGCGGGGGCTTCAGGGAAGGGGGGGGGGCTAGAAGGAGGCAGCGCTTTTTTTCTCCCATTCTGGGTGGGGCGGTTTGCGTGCTCTCGCCGTTGTGGTTCTCCCTCTGCAATCCCTGAAGCGCGGGGAATCCACTGTCCTGAAATAACGGAGGGCATGGGGCGAAATCGGCTGTAGCCGCTTTTATTATCAGAGTGAAAAAAACTTGATCCAAGTGGCTATTTCATAAATTGGATCGTATTTTGAATGGCGCCTCTTCCAGCCACGGCCTTTCATTCTTTAAAGCAAGCAAATAACACAAACACCTTGGTTCTTGGAAGCTGCTTGAGAACAAGGCCCGCTTTTTGGAAACATACGGGGGCTCCAAAAGGCCCCGCCGCTTCTGACCAAAAACGTCAGAATATAGCTAAAACCCGCGGAAGAACCTATTGGAGTGACTGAGATTTTCCGTTTGTTCAAGAACCAGTTGGGGTGGTCAGAAAGGTCAAGATGGCGGCCACGAAGCTGTGATCGGAACTCCGCCTGTTTTTTTCTCTCTCTATCTGCCTCTTGACTGGTTTAAAAGAGCCCCTGAAAGTGAAAGCTGAAGGAATCACTGCCAAAGGGACTCATTTTCGAACACTACAATTTTGGAACTCCTGCAGATAGGTAGGTAGGTAGGTAGGTAGGTAGGTAGGTAGGTAGGTAGGTAGACAGACAGACAGACAGACCATACATACATACATACATACATACATACATACATACATACATACATACATACATACATACATACATGGGGCTTTTCATTTAGTCTGGTTGAAGTATTTTTATTTTTGGAAGTTTTCAATTCATTTTTGGATTTTACCCTACTCAGAAGGCTATTAGGAGTAGCACAGGCTATAAATATTGAGAAGGAAAAGGAAGGAAAATTGGAAGCCTGATGATTAGGCAATGTTTTAAATCCCAGGCTATGCCGGCTGCCAGCAGTTCAGGACTCACATTAAAATGAGGACTCACATTGTTGGGGACAGTATGCTGACTCTGTAAACCTCTTAGAGAGGGCTGTAAAGCACTGTGAAGCGGTGTATAAGTCTATGTGCTATTGCTATTCTTGAACATTTATGCTGCATAACTCCTTGGCCTAATTGCTTCACATTCATTAAATGACCTAACTTGTTGGAATATTGTCCATTTTCGCATCTGTCAGATTTGCTGAGATGGTATTACAGTAGAACATTTAGTGCTGTTTCAGCCTTGATGGATGACTTGTCTAACCCTAATTTAATCTAGGCTAGATGTTACCTGGGCTGGACCTCACCTACCAGCCATGATCTCTTCGTCAACATTTCCCCGCCCTGAGACCCTCAGACATCTCTTACCTCCTGTTGACTGGGGATAGTGGGAAATATAGTCCATCAGCCTTTATTTATCAAATTCGTACGGCCAACCATCCCACCAAAGGCTACTCTGCTGCATAAAAGTAGATAAAACCGCCAGTAGAAAAACAAGAGATAAAAATATTTGAAACCACAGAAGTATCAATCATAAAAACAAAAATATATACCACTGATGAAGAGAGGATAAAAATCCTCTTCTTCAGCAATAGGGACTCCTAGATACGTCTTGGGGTTCTCTGGGAGCCCCAGTCCTGATACCCAGATTTTGAGGGCCTTATCATCCTAACATCTTTAGACCTCTTAACTCGGTAAGAGCTATATGAATGTCTCTAAGGTTTTATTAAGAAAACACACATGCAAATACACACACCGAAAATAGATGCTTCCCCAGTGTGCTCTTCCAATTAGCTAGGAGAACATAGAGGAATCTCTGAGATCTGAGCGCCAGATGCTGGGAGACTTTGTGGCCTGCTTGTGAACTTCCTAGACATTAATGTGCTGGACTGCTATAAGAAGCAAAACCTCCCAAAGGAAATAGGCCTTCATGTTGATCCAAAAGGGCAATCAATATATATGTATGAGATTTGAGAGGTGGAATTTGCTGGACTATCTTATGGTCACCGCACACCAGGCACATCCACGGAAATGATGTGACTGAAGGGGAGCAAACTGCAAGGAAGATATTAAATAGTGATGGCTCATGGTCTTGCTGAAGGAAAATGTAACTTGTGCCAAAAGAGCAAACAAGTCAACATCAGAAGCAAATTGTCTCTTCCCTTCTCCGCTAAATGCCAAAATCTGATCAGGCAATTTGCTTCTCCGCTACAGTCATTCATGTCATAACAATTACAGTCTTGATTCACAACCACAAAACCACCAATAGCATTTATTTATTACATTTCTACTCCGCCCTTTCCTTCAATTTACTCAAGCAAAACAGCATAATTTCTCTTTTTTAAATGCTGAGTACCACGCCTAGGAATGGGTTTTAAGTGTGTCTGAAGCAGAGACAGCAGAAAAGTGATTGGGATCTATTTAAATGCTGGATGCTTGTCAGGAATTTGGGCTTCCATAGGACAACTAAATGACTTCTGAACAATTCAGATTGCTGAAAGAGAAATCTCAGGAGAAAAGCAGGAGAGGGTTTTTATGTTCACACCAACAAATTTCTGTATTCAACATATGCTCAGTGGCACACTATTTCTTAATGGTTAGAATATGTTCTGCCTTAGCTAGAATTTTTGCATCTGGCATCTGTTAAAGAGATTTTTCGAGGAGAGCAATCATATGTGATCCCCAGTTTTGGTGTTGCTACTTCTCATCTAGAGATTTGGAGCAGTTTAATTCCACGGTGATGCATACTGTACTATTTGCTTGGGTAGTGAATGAAATTTGAGGACCAGAAAACTTTCCAACAGGGGGAAGGAAATCTCTGTGTCCTTCATGTGTGCGTATGTGTTATTTCTTTAAAAAAAAGACCCCAGTCAGATGCAGAAACTGAACAATTTTAGATATTAAAGAGAAAGCTTTATGGGACATTGCTAACAAAAATATCGGATGCTTAGGAACAAGCACAACTGAACTCTGGGAATAAACTTTCAGAATATAGTTGCCTTAGATTTTCTGTGAGGTCCAACTAATCAAGTTTTTTACTTTTATCAGTGGGCAGACGAGATTCTTCTAAATGGTTCCAGCTTGACCTCTGTTGTTTATCTTCATCTGAGGACCAGAGAAACACTTGACGCAGATGAAAGTTTTATTTAACTGAAGTGACAGCAGAGGGAAGGAACTTTTATAAATTTGCTATTAAAGTTAATGAAAAATGAGACATATATGCTACTAAAGCTTTTGGTAGTGAATTAGTGAAGTTTAATTATGCACCTCATGAGAAAGGGAAAATATCTCCTGTCATATAATGCTGGAGAAAAATATTTCCATTGGGTGAAGGTTGTTGCTTTCTTGCTCTACGCTGGAGAAAATAGGTGGATTGCAGTAATGCAATAGCTGTGAGCTGTAAGATTCCATGAGATAATTTAAAAAAAAACACCAACATCTTGCATTTATAGATAGTTTCACCTCACAAATAATTGCCTGGATAACAATCCCTTGCTATCCCATAAGGCATGAGGCCCACCCTTAGGTCTAACTCTATTGTAACTTATTTGGGAGAGGACTTCCTATGGGTTATTTTTAGATATCCTTAAACATGCAAATGCTGAGCTGATCAAGAGTCTCTCCCCTCCCTCCTTCCTGTATTTTTTTCTTTCTTTCTGAAATATTCCTTATCCAGAAATACTCAGGCTCCCCTTCCCGGTCCTCATAATGCAAACTGGGCAGTTGCAAATCACTTTCCCTGACAAGAAAATGGTCTTAAAAACCATTCAAAGGGGAAACCAGTGGCCGAGGAGTGAAGGATCTGTTCTGGCTAGTGGGAAGGAGACAAGGGGGTAGTTTTGTCTGGCAAGCTAGAATGTGGAATCTGTTTTGAAAAAAACGGGGAAGCAAAACTTTATTTTCAATCCCACCTTTTCAGAGGGCATTTGATTTCGCCTGTTTGGGTGGCAGGACTCCTTCCAGACAAAACAATAGTATCAGTCCACACCAAGCAGATTAATTACTGCTTTAAGTAATTAAGCAGCTACCCACTTGACTTTCTATGTACGTCATTTCCCTTGACATTTGGAAGGACATCTCAAAATTCACTCTCTTCTTAGACAGATGCCCCTGCTAACTTTGCTTCTCTGAGAATGATGCCGCCCATTTGGCACCTCTGGGAAAGCCCCTCTCCCTTGAAAAAGAGCTGTGAAGGAGAAGCTGGGGCAAGCCTGGCAGTGCACAGTTGGACATATAATACTGGCCTATTCAGAAAGTTGGTGGGTGGCTCCTGTCACCAAGGCACCTCAAAAAGCTGGGTTTTTTTTAAAGGTAATGATTATACTTTTGTGGATGCAATTATAAATAAAATCCATCTGTTGCTTATAGGATCATAGTCTGCTTTTAAAATATTGTTTTGAAATCACTGCAGAAAATGCCACATTTGTTGAATTTGCCTTAAAACTAAAGCTTCAGCTGGACATTTTTCTGCCCACTTGGATCAGAAGGAAATATTCCTGGCTTCATGGCTATTTACTTTTGTAATAAATAGAGCTGGCCCTTAATAACTTTGCTCAAACTCCTTCAAACCTACACTTTTTTGAAAGTGAGGCTGGTTAATTCAGAAAGGGCTGTCTTTCAGATTCCTAGAAAATCACCATAATGTAGGTTGATAAATCATTTTCTTTATTATGTTTATGTCCAAACTTGGGAAGATGGATTTTTGCTTTTTCTTTCTCCCTGAACAAGTTTTCTTTTTCAAATGTTCCCTCTGCCACTGTCAGTTCAGCTCTTTGGAAAAAAGATAGAAGTCCTTTCCCTCTGTCATCCCTCTGCAATCCTTTCCCTCTGCCATCAAATTTATTGAACAGAGATGTCCAAAATCACCAGAAGTTGAGCTAAAGTGGGTTGGAAGGAGATTTTTGATTAGTCAATGGTGGAGATAAATCCTTGCCATTCTTTCCAGAAAAAGTGAATGTATATTGTACAATAATTATTCTGGGATCTAAAGTTTCACCCAATATATGTAGGACCGCATTCAAACATTTATAACATGTGCCAATATGAAAATAACAAGTTGATTTTTATGGTATCGCAAGGATGGCTGAGGTAGGGGTTTTTTCCTAGTAATTTCTGCAAAATGGAAAATGAAATAAAATTGATGGCTTCTTGCTCATAATTCTGGACAGGACATTAGGCATACTTGTGAAAAGAGTTTAATTGCATGGAAGACTGATCTACGTATCTTTCCTCCAAAATGTTCTTCACCGAATTCAGTGGGACCTTCCTAGTGAAGATTTGTGCCCCTGCAGTTGCTAGTCTTAAGCGACTGTAAGGTTAGTGATTTTATAGCTATCTCCCCACTGGGAGTGATTTTATGATTAGGATATTTTTTTTAAGTTCTGAACATTTGCTGTAGATTTTTTTTGAAAGGGTTGGTTTCATTCTGACTTGTGGATCTCCTGAAGAAGCCCACGCCACTAACCAATGAGTTTTCCTCCCTGCTGTTGAAGCAATTCACTTTATGTAAAATCCATTAGGATTAGAGGGACTGATAAGGATTGCAAAACAAAGCACAGTCATTCAAATGGTAATTGTGAAGAGTATTTAAATCTAGTGTTCTTTAAAAAAGCCTTCTATATAGGGATGGTTAGATATCAGGAACACAGAATGTTTGGACTTCTTAAAAACGCCTAATGGCTGTGCAAGGCTTGCTTTATGCTTGTTATTCTATATGCTGAATATAAAATCTTTGAGTAAACGTCATTTATTTCCATCTGGTCTTTAGGGCATTTACACAAATCTTGTTGAAATTAACAAGCAGAAGTAGCATGTTCATACTCAGAAATATGAATTGGATATGTAGTTATGAGGCCACTGCCATACCCCTGTACAAGTTTTATGTATAATTACATGGACTGTATTTATGTTTACTTCTCTTCTGTCATGTTCTCATCATATGCAAAATAAATAATAATTAAATTTAGAAATGATAAATGTGGAAAAGGACAACGTTATAAACATTTCTGTTTCCACTGCCCACACATTCAGTTCTGGACTATAAGATTTCAACCTGATCGTTGAAAATAAACGTATAACAAAAATGATTGTATGGTTAACAAATTCAGCACTGTCTCCAGTTTAGAGAAATACACTGTTTTCCTAGTATTTCTATCTCTGTAGCGAATACTGTCTCTGTATGAGGCAATATTCCTGTGTAATAAGAATCTGGACTCAAAATATTTTAAAGAAGAAATATTTTAAAGAAATTTGCAGGGGGAAAAAGATCTAAAACTCAAGGGCAATAATTTAGACTAATTGTACAAAATTGTGCAAACTTAGTGTTGCAGAGAATATTAAAAAGGGGGAAGTCTTATACTGCTGGAGCATTGAACTGGAATTAGGAAAGGTATGTTTCCTTGAAGATCAGCACTGATTACTTTTCTGTCCCAGGGGTTCAAGGTGAGGGTGGATAACCATCTAACCTATAAATACGGTAGCTCTGAGTTTCAGTATATGATATCAAACACTTCTGGACCTCATGGGATTTATTTCTAGGGGAATCTAGTTTTTCTTCCTGATTTTTACCACAATTCCCTAGCACTTGTTTCTGTGACTGGATCAAATTCCAAAAATCTCCTTTCACTTCTGAAAAAGAAGTCCAGATCCAGGGGGTTTATTTGTGCTTTTTTTGTAGTTCAGGCCTTGTTGCCACCCATTCACACACTTCGAAATAAAGCAATCGGGATGTGTTGTTTGCACCGGTCTACGGGAATTGTCTTTCGAAACAGCCTAGCCACAGATCCACTGAGCTCACTGCGGTGCAACTGAAATTGCAACTGGATCCTTCCCACGGAAGTTTCGGGCACTAGTCAGTCCCAGCCTACATCAGAGAATGAAAGGAGCTGCTTACAAAAGATTCATCCCCCCCACAGCCCAAATCCTCCATATTCAGGAATGGAGGGGAATGACCCCGCCTCAAATCTTTTCTTTTTTTTTAAACACTCCTACTCCGTTAGCCAGGCTTGGTAATTCATTTGGAAAGGGAATGCCCACTCTTTGCATCGCTCGCGGGGATCTCCTCTCCTTCCCGAAGAAGGCTCCGAAGAGAAGCCTCAGCTGCCTCTAGCGCTGCCTCTGAAGCTCAAATGCGACGGATCGTGAAGAATAAAGAGTTACAGGCTCCGAATCGGGCATATCTACACCATTTCCTTGGGCAAAGAGGACCGGCGAGACCAATTAGCCAGAACCCTGCACTTTCGAGAAAGACCCAGTTCACGGAACGGACAGCCCCGAAAACCCGATTTTCGCTGGGTCGAGGACCGTCACAAACTTGAGAGCTCGGCGGGGGCGTGGCTTGCTGTTCCCCCTTCTTCCTTCCTTCCTTTCTTGGCCAGCCCTCTGCTGCTCTGATTGGCCGCTTCCTGTCCAATCAAATCCCAGAAGAAACGTTTTCTTTTCTTTTTTTTCTCTCCGAGGTAGGAAAAAAAAAAGAGTCTGGGAAGCTGATTTTGCTGAAGACTCGTGGGCGGGTGGATACTTTTCATCCCCCCCCCTCTTTCTTTTTCCAGAGAGGGGAGTTTCTGGTGTGTGTGTGTGTTTGGATGTGGGTCCGCGCGTGAGATTGGGTTCTGTTTTGGGGGGGTTGTTGTTATTTTGTTTGTCGCGCCTGACTTTCGCAGCGCGTGGCTGGAGCTCTGCGTGGCCTCGTTTCGCCTCCAGCGATGCGGCCAGGCCAAGAGACATTTCGGCGTTGAGCTCTCCAGGCTGACCAGAGGAAAGGAGGCGGTTTTACTGCTGGCTGGTTTGTTGGCTGGCTGCGGGTCAGTCGGAGCACACAGTTACTGAGTCTGGGGGTCCATCTGGTCAGTTGAAGGAGTTGAGACAGGAGCGGGTGGCCGCCGGATCGGCAGGATGTACACAGCCGGACTCGCTCCCTTTTATGCTTCCAACTTCAGTCTGTGGTCAGCGGCATATTGTACCCCGGCCGGCCCCGGCGCTGGCGGCTGTTTCTCCTTGGATCCCTCGGGGCTCAAGAAACCGTCTTTCTGCATCGCGGACATCTTACACGCGGCCGCAGGAGAAGCCTCTGCTGACGGCCTGCCGGGAGGAACCGCGGCCAACCTGGCCTCCCATTTAAGTGGGATCCATGCCCATGCACAGTACCACGGCGCCGCTTCCCCGCTTAGACCAACTCCCATAGTGGCCCCGGACACTTCAGTCGCCTTTGCCACTAGGCTGTCACCTCTCTCGGCTACCTACCACAACTCCCATCCTCAGCACCAGCGCTCTCCCACAGGGGGCTCCGGCGGGGGTGCACGAACCCCGGGCGGAGGGCAAAGCCGCCAGACTCACGCCAGCTCTGCAGCCGCTCCCTCTAGCAAAGACTTGAAATTTGGGATTGATCGCATTTTGTCAGCCGAGTTCGACCCGAAGCTGAAGGAGAGCAATACTCTGAGAGGTTAGCTTTTTTGCTTTCTCCTCCCTTCTGGGGAACTGAAGTTGTTTTGTTAAACTGTATGTGCAACAGAACGTACGTGTGTGTGTGTGTGTGTGTGTGTTAGTTAGTTAAACAAAGAAGCAGCGCCCCTTAGAATTTGAGCATAATAGTCTTCTCCGGTTCCTGCAGGTTCCTTTTCACAGTCCTTTAGCATGGTCCCTACTGTCTCTTTATTTGAAGGGAGATTATATGTAAGCTTCCCGTTCAACTGGAAGGTCAACCCTATGTGGTCCTGCTATGAGGCTGCGGACCCTTGCTTACAACCTGCAGGAAGGGTGGGTTGAACTGGGGAAAAGAATTTACAAAATGATCTGTTTTGTTAATCTTCTTTCAGTTATTAATACCCAAACCTTTTATATTAGCTCGAAAAGATTGGGAAAAAAACAAAAACAAATCTTTGACTATAATCAAGTGTAACTTGTAAAATTAGCCCTTTCCAGAAATGAGGGAAGGAACTCAACACAGCTCTGCTGCGGTTTGCAATGTTTCTGTTGTTGCTCAATGGAACAAACAGTTGAGCAATTGGATTGCTTAAAAATTCAGAAATCTTTGGAAGAAATTCAGGCCAGAGTCTCCTTCCAGAATGTATTTACTTGGAAGTAAGTCTCATCGATGTGGACACTGCAGTTGTAAACTAATTGAGTGGCTTTTCTCTAGGATCACAGGGTACCTGAATTGTCGGTACATGTAGACCTGTTTTCTCACCCCAAAATTGGGAATAGGTCCTCCATGAGGTAAATGGGGTTTATTTCTCAGTAAGCATTTATAGCTTTGCATTGCCCATCAATGAATGTATTAATCTGTGTGTTGGAGATAAGAACAACCAATCTACCTCCATGAGCAAAGTCAACCCATTATTGCTTATGATGGGCAAATTTATGACCTAAAGGAAAATTATCTTTGATTGCACTTAATGTTAGATATCCTTGTGGATTATGAGAAATACAAACTGCCCAAGAAAGCTTTATTTTCCGGGACATAGATAGGCAGGTTAGTTGTGGTAGGATAGCTGTGATTTAATTGTAAGATCACATCAAAGCTGCAAAAAACCTGAGTTTGAATTTTTGGGTTGGATGGCTTAAGCTCCCACAATAGTGAAAGCTGGTTTCTTGGATTGAAGCCCATTGGCCCAACTCATTGCTGAGCATCCATGGGCCTGGAGGCTGTTTTTACCTATCAGTAAATCAATCTGTTGGTCCCTTGGCAAGCAAATTTAGAGAGGTTCAATTGAAGAATGTGCTGAATCAAGCAAGGGCCTATCAACAAAGGTAAATTGCCCTTTTACTTTCAGTGTGGCTATTTCACATTTGTAAAAAAAAAAAGCCTATGAAAAGCAGCTTGGGCTGTTCATAGAAATATTTTACTTTGGCTGCCCTCCCTGAAATAATGCAGGATTTGAGCCCTTCAGTCTTCCTTCGGTTTTTCCACTTCCCTCCACCTATCCTTGGAGTGGAAAGGATTAGCACAAATAGATTATCAGCAATGCAGTACTGCAGCTACATTAACTGGGAAATGTAACTAGGGAGAAAATCTCTTATGGTCACCCTCATCCATCTAACATGTGGCATCTAAGGCCCAAAGAGGTTGCGGGAGAAGTTATTCCCTGGTTTGGGCTTACCCTGTCCCCAGAGAAGTGATTTCAGCCTGTCTTGATTGGAATTAGAATTGGTTTTAGAGTTTAGTTTTGGTCTTGGATGAGGAGCACATGCTGTGAACCTCACAGTGGCATTTGTGCAAAGAGGAGTTTGTCAGTTTCAGGTCTGTTGAGGGCCTTCAAACCTTAGAAGGTGGCCTTGGAGTCGTCCCCCCCATCCCTACAGGCCACTAGGGCATGTCACCAATGGGCTATGGCTGAGGTATGTAGAGAGGGTTGGGACCTGCACCATTCTGCTAGTCTTGTAACAGAGCTCTCCTTGTTCCTGTGCCCACAGATCTGACCTCTTTATTAACCGCCAGCCGCCCAAGCGGGATTCATGTCCCCACATTACAGCCTCCATCCGGCCAGTTCTTCACGTCTCTAGAACCCATTAACGAGACTTCTGGGGTCCTGGGACCCTTAAACACAACCCCAAGGAATTCCGTTCAGCACCAGTTTCAAGACACTTTTCCAGGTATAAAAACTCATCCTGAGCACGGATCAATTCCTATCTGTCACTCTCAAAGTGAGAGTGAACCTGGTTGCCTTCCGATTTTCCCATCATCCCTAGACAATGTGGCACTTTTCCTGGCTAAAATCTACTCCCTTTGGAAGGCACCCAATTGAGGAAAGTAGATTAATTTTTTTCAAGGTTTTTTTTTCCTTACTCCCTTTTACTCTTGAAATAAGGATCATCGAAGTAAACATATGGAAGGCTCAGCGCTTGCGATTAGGATTCCTCAGCACCGGATCCTAAGCTCGTTATTTGCTTCAGCAGAGCTTACTTCCACGCAAATGGATCCTGGTTACGGATGGCCGCTTTGACAAGCCAAAAGACCCTCAAACTTAATCTTAGGTGTGAAAAAGGAGCTAATGAGAGGCTGTTTCTTTGCTCCTGACTTAACAGACATCCTCTCGGGGCTATAACTTTGGAAGGCTGGGATTGCTAACGTGGCCGAGAAATTAAGCAACATCTGGAAGATCGAGGGTTAAAGGCACCGACTTTCAAGGAGAATCAGAGCCCGGGAATCTTTAGAGGGGAGTTAAATAGACTAGCGATCCAGCTGCATAAGGCGATCCAAAGAAAGAAGAAATTGTAGGGGCGGGCTGCGTTATTTCAGGCACAGCTGCAGCAGCGCAGGGTTCTTTTGCAACCACTAAAAGACAAGATTAGTGATCCTTGACTACAGGAACGGAGCTATTCTTAGCAGCCAGCTTCTACTGGAAAGTTTCTTGGAAAGTTAGCTCCCTTGGACGCGCTTTCCCTGCAAGCGGGGGCGGCGGGGATTCGATTTAGATCCACTCATGATCAGCCCCTTAAATGCCTCTTTTTTTTGTTCAACCTTCCAGGTCCGTATGCGGTGCTTACGAAAGACACGCTGCCTCAGACCTACAAACGGAAACGCTCGTGGTCCCGGGCGGTTTTTTCTAATCTCCAAAGAAAAGGATTGGAGAAACGCTTTGAAATCCAGAAATATGTCACCAAACCGGACAGAAAACAATTGGCCGCCATGTTAGGTCTCACAGATGCTCAAGTAAGGATTTCCCCCCCCTACTAAAAAACTCCTTTTGACTAATTTATCTGCAGCCCCAAATCCGATTGAGCATTTAGCTGTGATTCTGCTTGGACGTCTATTATAAATCCCATCCTTCCACAGGCTGTTATTTGTTAAAGCTTAAATGCTAATTATTTAAAGCAAAGGAAATCCCACATACCCACATTTCCCTATATTTAATAGGTAGCAAATAGACTTGCCCACTCACCTTTCATGAGCAACACCCACACCATTAGTGCCTTGTGGTATCCCGATTTCTTACCCACTGGACAAACAAATGTTTCCAGAGGAGGAACTACCATACAGTGGTTCTACAGTAATCTCTTACTGAAGCTGTTTTCATTATTCCTCGGCTTATTCCAAAATAATTTCTACTGGTGGGATGTGCACAATAGTCTCACTACCATAGTATTATTTCAGTTAGGCTGGCAGAACACATGGAGCTTGGCAGCTAAATCATCAGACCACATTTGCACACCACAGCAAATTATAAACAAAAATAATAAATTTAAAATCAAATCTAGCAGGTTAATGGTGTTATGCAACTGCAGCTCTTAAGATGTTGCCTGATTTGGTTAAGATTCATGACTGAAGTCAGTCACCAATGCTTGAATTCAGGAAACTGGATGTAAAATGGAGTCCTTATATACCTGTTAATGTCCTCCTTCATATTTGTCCATATTCAGAGAAGCTGAAATGCTGCCTCCCAAATTTGTCATCTAACCCATTTGCATGCTCTTACTGAACAGAGTGTATGTTTGTGCAACAGTTAATCACAACAGTTACCAACCAAGCAACTATTAGCCAACATGTTAAGCCTAATTTTAACATTGATTAGATTTTGTGGGTCTGGAAGGGTGTACATGATGGAATTTTGCATAACCTAACTACTTTATGGTTCAATGTAGTGTGGAATCAAAAATAAAGATCAATTAAATAAGCTGTTAAACTTGGTAGATCTTGTTTGTAGAAAGTGGTTGAAGTAGACAGTGTTTTATGTGTGGGAGAGGCGCCTGCAGGGCAGAAAAGAACAACTTAACCGCCCCTCCCCCACCAACCTCTGGGTGCAACATAAGCAATTTGTTTCTACATGGCTTCGTCCTGAGTAAGAGAAGGCAGTAAATAACACGTCTAGCGGGACCATAAATTAGGTCAGAGATTGATCTGTCATTACAGCCGAAGTGTTTATTTTGGCTGTTGGCGGGAAATGCCAGCAAGAAAAAAGGGACAACTGGCTGAGAAGAAACCAAAAATAGGGACAACTGCCATTGACTCCAGCCTAATGCTGTGGAACTGAGTCCACCGTTCAAATCTGAGCTTCATATTTTTTTTTTCTTCTATTGATATAGCGGGGGAAATTGGACAAATGCACGTTTTCTCCCTCCCTCGCCAGTGTTTTCAATCACAGTGGGTGAAAAGGGATCCTTATTTTCTTTCCATTCATTCACAAATGCCCTTTTTGGGTGAGCCAGGAAGTTTGTCTTTTGAGGAAGGAAAATTTCCGAGCACTTTCTCTAACTAATATGTAAACTGTAGGAAAATGCCAGTGCTACCCTCCTAGCAGCCCTGTAGATTCAAAAGATATTCTGAAAACTTACCATATACAAACCTTGATTTATCATCCAGATTCTATCATATCATAGACACAGGAAAACCTGTGAATGTGTAGAAATGGCTGGCTGAACTACAGTTCCCAGCAATTCCAGCCAGTCAATAGTGGTGGATATCGGAGGTTCCTATAAAGTAAAGGTGGGGTGGGTGTAGAATACTATTTATGAAATAACATATAATCATAGAAAATATTCTATAGTTTTTACTTATTTTAGTATCTTTTCTTTGGACAAACACACAAACATTTTGTACCCTATTTGTAAAAAAAAATGTCTGGGAAAGCAGGCACAGTCTTAAATTTCCTGAAGTCACTTTAATTGCTCAATTGTGCAATGCTACAAATGGCTTCTGAGAAGTAATTTCCACTGAGTTCACTGGATTTTCTCCTTGGTAAATAGATATTGCTTTAACCTCTGTCTTTGAATATCAAGTTGACAATTTTAACCTGGTCCCTCCATTTGTTTTAGAATCAGTGTTAAAATTAGTTACCAAGCTACAAATGCACGTATACCATCAAGATGGCCTATCTTGGAATCATTCTCAATGACAACTTTTTTATAGGGACAAAATAAAATGAAAATATAGTGATAAAAGTGACAGGACAATTATAAAGGCAGATTTATAACCAATATCAATGTTATTTTGTTTTAAACTGTTTAAATATTTTTTTAAATGTAGGTATAAATGGGATTAGCTGTTATCGGTATAATATATCCCCATCTCTTCAGTTTACATATACTTGATCCTGTTGGAAGTAGAAAGGAACTCCAGCCGCTGGAGTAAAATCAGGCTGAGGCACATTCCCTGCTACTTTCCAGAACTAAAAAGCCTGGGTTGTTTGATTAACATTCCAGCTTCAATCACCTGTAGACCACCCAGATTTTAACAAGAAAAAAATAGAATGAAGGGAGAACTAAGAAAGAAAACTAGAGTTTGTAATTTTAATGTATAAAATGTAGATGGACAAATTAAATGCAGAGTTGTACAAATTAAAAAAATTATATCATTTTGTTGTAGCCGGAGAGCAGAAGACTGGATTTGTCTGTCTGTCTGTCTGCCTGCCTGTCTGTCTCTCGCAACTCAGTTTTGTTAGAAGTAAAATCTAAACTAGTGGCTTTGCCTGCAAATATTTCTGCAGGAAAATGCTGGGCTCACTCTTCGAAACAGCAGGATTAAGAATTTGTGAAGTACTTATGATGGGAAGGGCAAACTTGGGAGTTCAGCAATTTTATCTCTCCATTGAGAATTTTTTTTAAAAAAAGTCCAAGGCATTTTCCTTTTCCTCTCTTCTGCCTTTTTTTTTCTACTAATGTCACCGACCTTGATAATGCCAGTGCAAGGAAAGCAAAAATAATGAATTAGCACTTCTGATTCAGCTTTACCCAATTCCCTTTATTATCGTGCATGACAACGGTGGGGGCGGGGCGCACCTTTAAATCCTGAATTAAACTTTGGAACCCACCTCCTCTGTGAGGTCTGAACAATTGGCCAATGTTTTAAGAGGACCCAGCAAAATGATCCAACCTCCAGATTTTGTCGGGAAGGGGCAGAGAGGAATGGATGACATTCTGCTCAGGTAGCATAAACACTTAAGAGTTTGAGTTTGAGTTTATTTGATTTCTATGCCGCCCAATCCCGAAGGACTCCGGGGCGGCTTACAGAATAAAAAGAATTAAAAGAAAAAGACTTAAAAACAATAGGACACACGAAGTTAAAAAGAAAGGCAACAAACACTCAATCAGAAGGCCTGCCAGAAAAGCCAGGTTTTAATGGCTTTGCGAAAGGCCATGAGAGTGGGGAGGGCCCGGATCTCTGGGGGCAGCTCATTCCATATGACCGGAGCGGCAACACAGAAGGCCCTGCTCCTCGGCAGCCGGCATTGTCCTGCTGAAGGTACCCGGAGAATGTCCAACCTGTGCGATCTTATTGGTCTAAGGGAGGTATGTGGCAGGAGACAGTCTCTCCTAGGAACCCAGGTCCTTAGAGTCATTGTTGTTGTGCTTTCAGCTACTCCTGACTTCTGGCAGCTACTTGGACAACCTTACAGGGTTTGTGGGCAGTGGTTTGCCTTTGTCTCTTTGCTAGACTGAGAGAGAGGGACTAGTTCAAGGTCGCCCAGCTCTCCATGTTCTAGCCTGCTGCCTTAACCACTAATCAAACTTATTGAACCCTAGGGTTAGTCTCCCCAAATGCCCAGACAATTGTGAGGTGCTTCTCTCCCTACCAAAAGCATCAACACTTCCTTCTCTTCCCAGTCCCAAGCAGCACCCTCCATCCTTTAAGTGATATAAAGCTTGTGCTCAAAACAGTTACATTGGCCCAACAATGGTTAGATGACTAATGAGAAAATGGCCCTAAATTTACATTTTAAAAATGAGAATTAATCTCAAAGACATGGTCCTTCCGAATTACTGTATTGTGCTCTTATTTCTTTATTCACGAGAACTAGAATATTTCTACTTTAAAAAAAAAAAATCCCAGACCAGGGAGGGGAACTCTTACAAAATGGAGCAAATGCGGATCTAGCCCGAGTTAATTGTGGGCCTCTCCTCCCTTCTGTATTTGTCCCCCCCCTCGGCCCACACACACAATCCTTTGCTTTGTGCTCTCCACCCATCCATCTTTTTGTTATATTAATGTATTTGTTCTTGTTGTGTTCCTTTGTCATAGTTTACTTTAGTGTTCTATTGTTTTACTTGTGTTCCGTTTACACGCCTTTCATTTCTCTTCCTTTTCCTTATTCTGAGCCGCCTAGAGTAGCCTCACGGCGAGACAGGCGGCAGATAAATTCAACAAATAATAAATGCATGAATAAATTTGGCCCGCAGGTGAAAGTCTGGTTCCAGAACCGGCGCATGAAGTGGCGACATTCCAAAGAGGCGCAGGCGCAGAAAGACAAAGAGAAAGAGCCGGCTGAGAAGGTGGCTTCAGCCGGAACGGCTCTGGGGCCCGGGCCAGCAGGCGAAGGCGAGCTCGAGCGCAGCCCTAGCCGCTCGGAAGGCGACAGCGACAGCAGCGAGGCAGAATCCCTGGATCTGGAGCTCGGAAGCGACGGGGAAAGGACTGAGCCGGGAGCTCCTCCTGATCAGGGCCTGCAGCGGCACATCTCAGAGCTGCACCCACCCGCCGGTTTGGAGGCCGCAGCTCACCCCGAGCCGCCGCCTCCTCTCCCAGGCCTGGAGCAAGGCCGGGAGCCTCTGCGGTGCCCCGAGCCTTCGTTTTGCCTGCGGGACTCTCCGTGATGGCCTCCCTTCAGCCAAGCTGGGAACCTGCCAAGAGCCCCAGCTCCGAGGGCTCAGCCTGACAGAGGCCTCTGGTTGCGGGATACTAACTCCTAGTGTGGGCGGAGCGCTCCTGAATGGGTTCCGGGGGAATTGACTTTGAACGGCGGGTGGAGCTGGGCTACCTTCGGAATCGGGGCCCTGTATGGAGTGTGCGTGGGGGGCGGGCACATCCCTAAAAGACTTGGGACGGCCCACAGGTGATCCTGCAGGCCTCCAGACGGCGCGCCCTGAACGGGTCCACTCAGGTAGGCAGGGAGGGAAGTTGGGCGCCTTCGCGGCAGAGGGTCACGAAGGCTTCTGGTTCGAGGAGCTTAGCAAAGGCCAAGGGGAAAAAATCGGCTTTTGCACGTTTCGATCCTCCACTGGCTCCCTGGCAAATGTTTGCTTGGAAAACGAGGCTGGGAGAGCCAACAGACTTGGAGAAAGATGGAGAAAAGTGGATTGTAAATAAAGAGTTTCTTAATACTTTAACGGGTATTTTTGTTCATGGCAAAAGTAGGCTAGTTGCCTTAATGTTCTGACGGCTGAGTTGCTGATTCTTACTGCTGCACCTGAGCATCAATTCATCTTCTCCCCAAATCTCCAAGTTCTGTGTCCCCCATAGGATGGTGTGTAATAAGTACTTTGAAGAAAGGGTAGGCAAAGTTTGTTCCAAACTTTTTCTGAACTAATAAATGCAAAGTTTTCGTATAGGAAAACAATCCTTCCAGGGATTTTAAATTTCCTTATTTATTAAAAAAGCTAGGGATTTCATTTTGGGCTCTGCATTTAATTTCTTTAGTTACAATGCATGGAATGGTGATAAGCAAATGACACTTAAAAATAATCCACTAAGTAAAATTTGAAGGTTTAAAATTTATTCTGCCCTAAGGTAGACTACCAATACAAAGGAAAATGCAGATTAATTTAATGGAGGTATGCGGCTATAGTTTCCGAGCGACTTAATAGCTGTGTCTCTTGCATGTTCATTTTAACTGCTTTTGGGAGGAACAGTTTGGTAGAATAGAATAGAATAGAATAGAATAAGTTTATTTATAGGCCGCCCTTTTCCCTGAGGGGACTCAGGGCGGCTAACAACTTATATGGGAGGGGATACATACAATAACATATAACATAACGTAATAAAAAAATAAGCAACATTCATTCAGCATTCGGGTGGGGGCGAATTATAATCTTTACCTCCAGGCCTGACGGGATAGCCAGATCTTGAGGGCTGTGCGGAAGGTCTGGAGGGTGGTGAGGGTACGAATCTCCACGGGGAGAGATCGTTCCAAAGGGTCGGAGCTGCTACTGAAAAGGCTCTTATCCAATGTACTGCCATAAATTCATTTCTAAATGCATCGGGTTGTGTTCCATTTACTTTGGTATACTTTGGAAATAGTATCTACATAATTATATTATTGGTTTAAAGATTCAGGCACACACATTTTTATTACTTAAAATTGCTTTGAATAGAGGAAAAGTTAATTTCAAAATAGTCATAGCAAAAAAAAAAGGCAGTTCCCCTCCACAAATAATTCATGCTCTCCATTGTTGGGTTCTTCAGGAAAGTCAGGCTGAAACTGGAAATTAAGATACAAATGTAATTCCAATCCCAATTATTTGAAACTTAGTCAGTAATAAAGCACATAGCATAAAATTCCTTCCTCGCCAAGCATTTTGCTCCTTCTGCACATTTATCTGAAAAGGAAAGAAACGGCATTACAAACAATGAGATTTTGTATTTAGGAAGAAATTGGGTCTGAGGAGTAAGAGAATTATAGGACAAAACTGATGTACTTTTTAATTCATCCTCCACTATTTCACTAACAACATCCAACTTAACAAGGCAACTGAATTTGAGAAGAATGTTAAGAGTTTTGTTACACCTTAAAAATGAATAGATTTATTACAGATTGAGCTCTTATCTAACTATAAAAATACTAATGCTGGAACAACAATAACAGTAAATGTCAGGGTAAAGAGAAATAAAAAGTGCCAGAATGTAAAGTTGGTTTTAATTATTTCATTGGCATTAGTAGTTGCTAGATGGTTATATAGACTTTTTTTTTTGCATTATCAAGATAATATTTAGTTATGTTCAAGCCTCAGGAAACAGAGTTAATGTTTGATGGAACAGAGCCCAGCCTTTCATGTTAAAATAGGGGAATAAAATGAAAGGATAGATATATGTACAATAAAAGATAGTTTTATAATAAGAAAAGGGAAGGTACACACTGATATTGCTACCTATGATATATTCACAATCTGTATAGAATCTGCTATGTTGATTTTATTTCCATTTTTGCCAATAGTTCTAGCAGATGTAGAAAACAGACTGAATATTATGAAAAGATTTCAAGTCACTAGAAATAAGATGATATCTCCATTGGAAATTCTTCCACAGACCCCAAAATTTGTGCATGCGCATGCATGCACACACGCATGCACACACACACTGCACACATACACCCACACACAAATTGTAGCTCTGGGAAGTGTGCAGGGGCCACTAAAGGCATTAGCAGAAGGCAAGCAATTCCTGATCCAGAGGTTCTGCATCTATGTTATAAAGCAAAAACTGAAACCAGGGATCCCAGGAATCCTGGGATCTATAAACTAGCAAATCTTAGGGGACTTAATCTGGAATTCGAACCTTTGATTTTTCTTTTAAACCAAAACCCTTTTCCTGTCATTCTTGTAAGAATTATATTGCACCACTGTAATTTATCTAAATTTGTCTTGGATCATAATGTTCTTTTGAAATCTCAGCTATGCTACTTTGGCAGCCCAAATGACTCATACTATTTATACAACCAAATCACAGAATTGTTTTATTAAGCAGTTTAGGATCAATCTCTGCGTCATCATTTTACATGTACAGTATATGATGTACAAATTAAGTTTGTTGCAGCCACACTATATGTCACATGCTTTGTTGCTATTATATTGCTGCTGAGATAGATCATAGTTATCCTGCGAATTGCAAAACCTGAAGAATTTAGGAACATTTTATCAAAAAAAAAAAAAGGCAAAATGTAATTTCTACTAAGAGTGCAAGGTTTAATAATCCATCCCCAACTGCAGTTCAAAGTGAGATGAAACTAGCCAGTCTATGATTTATCCCCACTTAGTATCAAAAGATATGTTGCCATTCAACTATTCTAAAATTGACAATTAAAAGAACCAATTTGATGAATGACAAATTGACAAATTCCTCTCATTGTATTATCTGTTATTGATCACAGCTCAATTTATTTTCCTTGAATTTGTTTAATCTATGGAGGGGATTATCTGTCCTCCACCATCATAATAAATGTGGTAATCCAATGATATATAGAAGGCCACATGTTCCTGCTCCTTTAATCCAGTCGAAAGGAAAGAGTTTGCTTTCTTGCTAGATATAGTCTTGATTGCCCATTTATCATCTAGAAAGACAAGTGTTCAATCAACAAAGATGATTAGGGGGCTGGAGGCTAAAACATGAAGAATGGTTGCAGGAACTGTGTATGTCTAGTTTAATGAAAAGAAGGACTAAGGGAGAAATGATAGCAGTGTTCCAATATCTCAGGGGTTGCCACAAAGAAGAGAGAGTCAAACCATTCTCCAAAGCACCTGAGGGTAGAACAAGAAGCAATGGGTGGAAACTAATCAAGGAGAGAAGCAACTTAGGACTGAGGAGAAATTTCCTGACAGAACAATTAATCAGTGGAACAACTTGCCTCCAGAAGTTGTGAATGCTCCAATCCTGGAGGTTTTTAAGAAGATGTTGGATAGCCATTTGTCTGAAGTGTGTAGGGTTTCCTGCCTAGGCAGGGGGTTGGACTAGAAGACCTCCAAGGTCCCTTCCAACTCTGTTATTCTATTCTATTCTATCTTGCCACAGGCCAAGTATAGAATAGATAGAAATTCTACTCTGTTGGAGCTCATCAGTAGGTGCTCAGGATCAGGTTGCAAACCCTCTGAGTAGGAGCATCATAAAGTAAGTTGAATTTACTTTCTAAATTTAGGATTGCTATGAATCAGGCAACAGTTTCCTATCTAATTCCTTGTACTTTGAACAGAAGTGTAATCATAGAAAGTAGAATTCTTATTCCTACTACTAATTCCTACTACTACTCTTGACCATCTTCCATATAAGCCGTACTTGTGGGAAAGAGCAACAAGGATAGAAATAGGATGGGAAGAAAAAAAACTTGTAAAACTTTAGCAGAAAGTGTTCTTGATAACAAATGTAAAGACAAGAAATAATATCTGAAGCAATTAATCATTCCCAGTGTGCATAGTTGCTGAAACATGGAATCATTTCCCATATTAGATGTAATTTCAGTGTCATTAAGACAAATTCTGGCACCTCTTACTAGTTGGGATTGATGGCAACAGAAGGTATAAAGCTTGTGGTCTTATACCATGTTCTACCACATTTACTTCTGCATGAATATGTTGATAAGTTTCTGTGATTGGGTTTCAATCCTCTACCCGTATTTGCTCAGAGTAAAACCCCTTAAATGGGACTTACTTCTGTCTTTTTTTGTGATTTATGACTGAATTTCTACACAAAGCTTAATCCAGATTCCAAAGCAATGGAATGCAATTACTATACCAGGTGACCTTCTTTTGCCAACATAATAAGCCATATTGTGATTTAATATGATGCACACCAGGCGTAACAATATTCTAAAACTATTTACATCTTGGCTTAATCCAATGTCTTGTGCTGGGGGAATCAGCCAAAGTGGGATATGTAAACAAAAGTATTAATTTTCAATAGTTATTATATGCAAGTAACTCCTATGGAAAAATACATATTTTTTCTTTCTGTTTCTGAATGGTGACATCTCAGTGTGTGAGGCTTTCCCAGTGGCAGTCATCAAATGATGACAAACTAAACAAACATACTTTCTCACAATAAGATAAACCCCACCCCCACTCTAAATTAATACTGAAACATTACTTTTAACATAAGGGACCCTTCTGCTTTGTAGAAGTCTTCCTTTGAAAAAGTCTGATCCTAAGTCTACTCTCCCAGGCTAAGATACCAAGACTTGCCTCTCAGGGCTCCTTCCTGGTCATATGTGAGAGAGGTTCTATTGAAGTTTTGGGGTCTTGTTTCAAGATATCTAGCCTGGGTTTTCATTTCACTGGAAGTATGTTCCTCTTGCTTGCTTTACAGCATAATGTCCACATTCAAATTGGAAGGGTCACATATGTCCCTTTGATTTAATTGGTGTTTGTAAATTAAGAACCCAGATGAAAGTAACGGGAAATTAGGCATATTCCTTGATTCGACAGTTGCTTAGTTTGTTTTAGCTATTTCCTCCTGGTGTTATAAGTTATAAGTTAGACTTCACTGAGGCCTAAACTCCTTTTTTAACACACAAATCTCACCAAAATGCTCCCTAGGATCTAATTCAGGAGTACTGAATTAGATGCTAGGGAATTAGATGCCAGAAAGAAAGGCAGAAATCAGGAATTTATCTTTATGTAACAGAAAGCTCCTCACTTGGAATTTAAAAAAAAAAACCAATACAAATTAAATACAGTTGCAAATATATGCAATGTTGGTTTAGCTGCCCCATCTTTTTATGTCTGGAAGAAAAGATTGAAGTCAGTAGACTGATCTTATTGGAGTTAATAAATATAAATAAATGCCGCATTTAAATGATAATTTGTTACAGGGGAAAATTACATTTAGGACTGGGTGCCAGCCATACAGGAATGTCTACTTTGTGGACCTGTTTAAAGATATTCCCTGTTGTCATTTCCTATCCCATAAGAGAGCAGTTTGATGCAGTTTTTCCTCCTCAGGCAAATACTACAGACAGGAGTTATATTGTAAAATCAACTGGGTCCTAATGTACACTTGGCCTAACTTCTTCAATTTTAAAAAAGATATTACTGCATTTCAACTCAAGAGGTAAATTAGGAGGCAATGCTCTGGATTTACTCCACGGCATGTAAGAACTGTAGCCTAAACTTTTCACTTGGGCTGGATTCAATACATCTCTTTGGCTTATTGATGTCAGCAGATGAAAACATGTTATGAGGACACTTCTCTGTAAGGCCGGAACTGAATAGATCCCTAGTCCATAGCCTGAGTGGATTCATTTTACGTCTAACAAAATGCTATTCAAAAGCTTTTCAGTCAGGCTAGAGTAATAGCTCCATAGAGTACAGTTTTTAACAATAAAAAAATCTAAGCACGTTACTTGGCAAACATTAAATTCAAGATCATGCATTGGATGGAGACCCAAATCAAAGATGTGCTTACCACAAGGAGTAAATCTCATTATTCACAGGGCAACATTACTCTCCATATGTTTGTTTAAGATTAGGACTGAAGTTTTATGTTTTTCCAATCATATCCCATTATCTCCAGCAGCATGTCCTAATCCACCTGGTTTAAATCAGTTTGAAGCCAGGTAAGCATGTTTGCATAATCCCATTGGAACCAATGGGACATCTACACGCGTGTGTCTATGATGCAGCCATTAAATACAAGAGCACTAGGTGGATTTCCTCTGCTAGAAAAGGATGGTAGGAATTCAGGCCAGAGAGCTATTTCTTCCACTGGCAGCAAATTCTTTAAACAAAAAAAGATCAGCATATCCTAAAACATGCTAATTCCGATTATTAATAATCATTCAGGAACCAGGCAATGAATTGAAGTATATAGCTAGTTTACTGCATTTTTATTGTAGTGATTAAAAGCTACAACTGTACACTTCTTATTTTTTAAAAAATAAATTCACTTGTGAATCTTCAAGGTACACCTGGGCTATCCTATATGCAGAACTTTAAGGTGATGTATTTGGTTTCTATGGGAGAATCTGCAACTTCTGGATTAGAGCTCTTTAAAACACCAACGGGATTATATTATGTCAATTTACTAAAAAAATAAAAATTCCTGGAGTAGATTGCAAAAGGCCATTCCAAGATAAAGGCATAAAGATTGCCCTATACACTTTCTAAGGCAATCTTATGCCTTTATCTTGGAATAGCCTTTTGCAAACTACTCCAGGAATATTTTTTTTAGTAAATTGACATAATATGGTCCCATTAGTGTTGGGGAGGCAAGTTGGGGAGGTACCATAATCAAAGAATGTTAAAGAAGCAAACCTCCTTCCAGGTCCGTGTATTGTGTTCCTGATATACATCGATCTGTAGCAGTTTACTATTCTAAATGCTCGGTCTTGGAAATAAAAACTGAAAGTCCTTTATGAGAAGTTTTCACCCGAACGGTATTTTGATACGAGCGACTCCCACCATCCTGTTTCTCGCAAATACCGGAACATTAAATGCGATTTACTCCTTTACCCCATAAACTTCGCATTAGGCGGTGTCTGAAAAACGAATACGTGGAGCGTTTTCCCGCTTTAAGGAATTTCACTGCGAGGACAATTTAGCCCCCTGCACTCGTGGGAAAGGCAGAATTCAGCAGCTTTTGCTCAGCTGGCACAGTTGACACTTTTTTTTTACAAGGGGACGGGGGGGGGGGAGGTCCCTGCACGTGTTGTGCCTTTCTGGCGGGCGGTGCCAACGTGGCGGCGGAGGCTGAAGAGAGGGAAAGAAGAAAGGGAAAAAGAGAGGAAGAAATGGAAGGGAAGTAAGAGTAGGAGAGAGGGTAGGAAAGGGAAGAGGAGGGGAGGAATGGGGAGAGGAAGGTGAAGAAGAGAAGGGAAAGGAGACGAGGAAAGAAGAAAGAAGAGAAGGAAGGGAAGGAGAAAAAGAGAGGGAAGAAGTAGTAATCTCGGTTATATTTTTTATTTTAGGAGGAGGAATGAATTGTTATAAATGTCAAAAGAACACATATTAATAATAGTTATGAGATTGTATATTTGTGAGTGTATGTATGACAAATAGAAATAAAACACTTTTCAAAAAAATAAAGGAAGAGAAACAAAGCGTTCCTGGGAAGAGGGCCGCGGGACCCCGCAATCTCTCCAGGAAAGAGGCGCTCCGTTTAGCCCAGAGCAAAGACTGGGGCGAGAAGGCTCCGGCGAATCTCGCGTGGAGGCTTTGAGCGGAAAATCCAAGGGCTGTTAGAAGTACTTGGAACTGAGGAACAGGATTCGGAGCCACCTCGAGGATTCTGAAAAGCCAACAAAACTTCGGAGATCCTGCTGCTGTGGCTTTCCAAAATCAAGCGGCAGTAAAGCTATACGCAGTTCACGGAATAACCCTTTGCAACCTATTCTAGAATTATTATTTTTATTTTTCCCCTCCTCTTTCAATTTTGGGTCTTCTGAGCTGTTAGTTGAAAGGGCAGTAGAGAGCTTCCAAGTGCTTTGAACTTGCAGCAAAGATCATTCTTAGACCAGAGGTCTTCAAATTTGGCAACTTTAAGACTTGAGGACTTCAACTGCCAGCTATGCTGGCTGAAGAATTCTGGCAGTTGAAGTCCTCAAGTCTTAAAGTTGCCAAATTTGGGGACCCCTGTTCTAGACTTTCCCCCTAAATCCGCGTTTCTCAATCTCAGCAACTTCAACAACAATCTCGGCAGGGGAATTCTGGGTATTGAAGTCTACATGTCTTACAAATTGCTGAGATTGATGAACATTAATCTCAGAAGCCTCCGCTTTCTATCCTGTCAGCTTGGAATAAAAGTAGAGCCGCTTTAAGAGTTGCACTGACTGTAAAGAGTGAGTCATTCCTAAAAGCAACCCCACATCTTGATCCTATTGAAGATCTATCACCTCTGGTCTAGCCAAGCCCATTTAAGATAGGGAAGGAGGAGGAGATAAAGTCCTCCCTCTTTTACCGAATCCTAACTTAATGCATTTTTCCTTCCATTGACTTTGTGCTGTTTTGGTTTTTCTCCCAGTAAACAGATCCTACGGAGAAGCCTCAAAATATGCATTATAGAGGATATCATCCTGAATGCAAAGTATGAAATCATCTGTTTATTTAGGACCCTTAACTACCTTGATGCTGGACAATTATCCTCAGTGCTACTTGAAAGATCTCTCTCTCTCTCTCTCTAATGGAAATTTGATATAAGCTGCCCAGAGTCACTGGCTCAGATGGGCTGCTATATAAATTAAATAAATAAAGCCTCAACTATCAGATATTGAGATTTGTTCAAACACACAGCACAAATATCCAAGAGGAAACCACAACTCTAGATCCATTAACTCAGTAGAAAACAGTAACAAAAGGTCAACATGAAATCCATGTAAGGCAGGTTGGACTGAGAGAGTGTCCACCTCCAACCCCCCCCTGGGGGTTTTCTGTCAAGAGTGGACTAGAATGTGGACTTCCTTGTTTCTAGTCCCAAAAACATGACACTATCATGCTATTAGATCTATATAGCGTGGCCCACAAAATTCAATATGTCTTCAGCTAAGTGGGTCATCTGACACAGTTTTATATAGCATCTGGACACACTTGCGTTTTACGCTCTGCAGAGTTACTTGGAAGGAAACCCCAGTGGTTGGATAGAATCCAACTGAAATCCTGCATGTTTCTTGAGTTGGAGAGGGCCAAGAAGTCAGTTCTGAGGCCAGCAGTCCATTTAAAACAAACAAACATGTAGAAGATCCTTTGGTGGATAGAATCTATTTCTCAGACATCCTCCTCTATTCCCTTTCTTTTCCTTTGATGATTAAGATTGTCATCCTTTGTTCCAAGACAATCTGGAGGAGCCCATCTTGAATTGCATCCATTTGCAGACTGTTTCTAGGAAGGAAAAAAAATCACTCTTGGGAGTGTAATTGAGAATTGGGTGACTTGAAGGTTAGAGATCCCCTCCCCTTTAAAATCCTTAATGCCTCTTCCAAAATCAAGTCCTACTGCAGCGCTGAGCATGACTGTTCTACAGAAGGTGCTCACTCTTGACTTAAAAATTAGAAAGATGTTTTCTCTACCAAAATTACTTGTGATAAAGCAGCATTTGTAGCATTTTTGGCAGCCAACTTTACTCTTGAAATCAGAGTCCTGCTTTCAGGTGCAGGATTTCTTAAAATACTTGAATAAGTCCACTACATATAGGTTTGACTAAAAACATGTCCGGTGCTTTCCAAGACAGCAGCCTTGCTGCATACTGCTTCTTAGTGGAATTGCATAGGAACCTCCCTGAATCTGCCAATGAGTTTGGCTGTAGTTGCCAAGTTTTCTGAAAGGAGTTTTAATTTTGATTTGTCTGGCTTGAGATGAAAACCATAGGCGTGCTGCATTGAGATCAAGGAAATTGTTTTGCTTCCAAGTAAATTGATTAACAGTCACAAAGGTAGGTTGTATATATATATTTAAAAGTTCTCTGATTCCTGGCAGAGTAAGCAATTTTAAAGCAGTTGAAGGATGGATTGTGAAACCTGAGCTTTGCCTCTTTCTTCAACTCTGTGCTTTCTGAGCAGAGAAATTGACCAATAAGCCACGTGGCAATTACAGTAACCAGCTTTCTACAAGGCTGATGTTAGTTGAGGATTCTACAGTTGAAGTTGAGACCTTCTCTTCAGCTCATTGGGAGAGAACCAAGAATGCTTCATGGCCAAGGCAGGCATTTTGCTGAAGACATGGGACTACTCTCAAAGTAGAAGGATTTCACTGCTCTTGATGGAGGCAGAGGCCATCCCCCTCTACTTAATGTTGATGGAGCTTTCTTCCCTCCCACTTTCATTTTTTATTGCTTTGATTTTTCTGCTCAAAGTATAGAGGGTCACATATCGAATGGAGGTTTGAATGTTGGATTCAATTTTGGATACTGACAACAGTTTACAGTTCCCATTGTCACATTCTACTATTGGCTGTGGTCACACAGTATATTACTCTGTGGTTTGTTGAACCACAATGTACTGAACAAACTACAATTGTCTGAGTTCACAAAGCACATTTGCCACCACAGCATTTGGCTTGGCCTGTTGTGTGAGTCCAAGGAGTCATCTTGGGTTATGCCACCTGATTGCTTTCAACATATGCATTAAGGTTTAAAGACTTAAACTGATACCAAGTTAACATATTCTCTAGATTCATGAACTACACCAGTTGGTTTAGCAGGCTGTTATAATAAGCTGTTATATTAAGCCCAATAAAAACTAATGCCCTTGTTTGACATGTAGTGCAAATGCATCTCCAGGAGTTTATCTGACTTGGTTGTTTGGAGTGAAGCCAGCCTTCCTATCTACTTAAGATAGCAGCAAGTGAGGAGTCTTTTTTAATTCAGCTCTCTGTGATTCCCACAACACAATAAACTAAACTTGAATCACATTATGGCTTAGTGTGAGAAGTGAAATCACTTTCCAGTTTTGTGTATTCAGCTGAATGCCCCAACAGGGCTCTAGAAGCTTTTAGAAAGGATTAGTAAAAGGACAGAAATATCAAATGGCGAGTTCAAAGCTGTTTTGGCTTTAGCAAATAGGTACTACATAGCCAATGTAGTCAACCAACACCTTCTCTGTAGCCTTGCCTGGGACAAGTTAGAATGACATCACAACAGATATAGCTGGATCTTACTGAATGTTCTAAACAGTGACCTCGTGATTACTAGGATCTTGTTCACACATGGCATCAACTACTAAAATTTAACCTGTTAACCCTCAATGTGTTGGGTCTACAAATATGCTCATACCATAAGCCAAAGATTGGTTTCTTAAAGGACATTAAGGCCAAACAAGTTACATAATGGGTTAGAATGAAGTGTAAATCCAGGCATGTGAGTGTACAAACACCTATAAGTGATAGGCACTCCTCTCTCATTTGTAGCATATATATTTCAAATGTTAAAACAGGAGTTTGTTTTTAACTTTGGCTCTGCCCCCCATATTGTTTCTTCCCCAGAATCGACTGGTCTCCTGGATATTGGATGAGTGTTCCTAGTTAGATCAACTTGCCAACTGTCTTTTACACAACCCTCGTAAGAGCTAAAATCAGGCTTTGCTTGGAGCGACTTTCCCCCAATTTGCAGGAAAGAGTTACTCTCCAGCCGTAACTCAGCTTTCAGGTTTCTAGCCTCTCAGGTGAAAGAAAGACGAAATTCCTTCGGCTTCCTAGGACACCGCTCGCACATTCTGATTGGCTATTGAGGTTCCAATGTAGCTCCTCCTGCAAGCGATAGTTCCAGGGATCCAGGGATCACTCGTTCCACAGCGTCCCATTGCGTGGAAGTCTGAGCAAGTCCTCGGGAACATCTGGGCGTGCGCCGGGAAGTCCATCATCCTGCGAGATTAATCTTAATTCTAGACTCGACTTGTGCCGTGCCTCTCTGTTCTCTTGCTAAGGAGCCACACTCCGAGTTGATGTTTGCAATTCTTCAGTCCCCCCTTTGAACTCCAGTCAAAGTCTGGTCAGACGTCGCTGAACAGCAATATCCCAAAGGTTACAAATTCATATAATTTCCTTCCACACGGAGAAGAAACTTCTCCTAAGCAGACTTCCCTGACTTAACACACATTTTCAGCTATAAAAAGCAACAGTCATCCTATGTGCCACCTTTCCAGGAGGAAAGTAAACTTCGAAATTCATTTGCAGCGCTTTGGATGAGAGGCAAAAGCAAAGCGCAACTGCCCAGTACACGCTGGATTTCCTATTTCTTATGAGGGCGAGCGCTTGATTGTTACTAGCCACTAGTTGCCTTGGGCAAAACTCTAATTTTTCTTTTGTTTCTTTTTACATTAACAGAGAAGGCATCTTTTCCTTAGGAGAGACCTCCTTGTCCGGCAAAAGATCCCAACTTTAATCCTTTATTTTTTCAAAGGTCTCTTACATTGTGTGAAACTGTGGGTCCACCCTGTTTTGGCGTGGCTCACGAACTCTTCATTTAGAACTCTTCACGAAATAATGGTTTGATTTGCATGAAGTAGGCCACCGGGGCAGGTTGAACAAACCACATTTTAAACAAACCGCTGCTTTGCATACTGTGTGTACATCCAACCATTCTGCACGGATTCGTACTCCTGAACTAGCACGATTCACGATCTGCATTCGAATGAAGCAGCTATTCAACGCAGCCTTCCCTTCTGACAAAGTATCCCCCCACTTTCCTTCCAGCCTACCGCAACCATTTTAACCAACCACACCTGGAAGACTCTAGTCTGAAAAAAATTCATAAAGAAAATGAATTGGGGGTCAGACGACCTTTGTTTCCAGAGTCATTGCTCCAATGAATGTTTAATTTGAAAGGCAGGGTGTAAATACTATAGTAATAGGTAACTATAGTTGTACTTAAAATCCAATTAATCTATTTGGTTAAATGCGAATGTTTCGGTTTATATTCCCACCCTTCCTCGAGGCTCCGAAGAGAAAGCGTGGTTTTACTTCCCGGGCTGTGCCTTCCCTTCGATCGCTAATCTTCCGCGGAAAACAGCAAAGATTGTGGCTGCCGCTGCCCCGCCGCCCTCCTTTGGCCCGGCACATCTTCTTGCCCTGGGAGCCGAGAGGAAGGAAGGGGAGGGCGAGGGGCCATTAAAGCGGGGTTGCGCGGATTATTGATGGGGGTTCGCTGGGAGGTCCCGGCGGCGGATGGGATTCCGGCTCCAGACCTCGCCCAGCTGTGATGAAGGCCACCTGGCCGAAACCAGAGAGCCGTTAATGGGTTTAGCCTTTCCTAATTGGGGGCTCCGGAGCAGTCGGTACTTTCAGGAAGGGAAGCGATCTCCAGCTTTGTAAGGAAATCTCCAAGGCGAGAGATTACCCGTCAGCCAGGGATGGTGGGGCGGAAAAGGGCAACAAGCTTTCTCCTGGGGTTGGGAAGGCAGATGTAGGCAGCCGCTGCATTTCTTTGAGCACCAATTCTCCTTGCTGTAGCAAAAGCCAAAGGTGGTGTTTTCCCTCCGCTTCATTCAAAATTTTGCCACAATAAAGCTTTCCTCTGGTTTCATTGATAAGTTATCTAGGCTTGCTTTCTCGAAACATCGTTCTTAGCCAAAACCCGAGTTGTCTGAGCTCACAGTGTTTGTGTGATTGCAGTTGCGCTTCACGACTACACAAGCGTGCCCTGGGAATATTTCGTTTCTTTGCCTGCCTTGGTGATGCTGCCTTGATTTCATTCCCACACTGTGAGGGAGATGGGTTTAGACTCCCCTTCGATATCTTGGAATTAAAATAATACTCCTCCCTCAACCATAAAACAAATCTGCCCCATGTTTACCTTGAGATAAATTCCACTGAATGCACATTTTATGGGGAAAGAAAAAGCCGAGTTTTGCTTGACTCGTGGTTTATAGCTAACCGTACCCAACTTCTCACCCAGTGATGTTTTCAGACTTCTTTCTGACCTGGTAGCTGATGAAGAACTGCATGATCTATATAATGAACCGAAGAGAGCTTTACAAATCACTCCTGGCTAAGCTATCACCATCAAGCCTTGGTACTAAATATTCAGAACATGGAAAACTTAGAGGGAAATCATTTGGAAGGAAATGCCCCTAAAGCATTATATCTTTTCTGTCGGCAATCCTGTTGCTCAACATTCTTAGAAAATAAATTCTCAAGGTGCAGGTCTCACTGTGTGCTCACACTTGCTACAAACACAACCTATGAAGATTCATCAGCAGTTGTTTTCTTTATTTACTAGTTCTAACAATAAAATGGATGTCTACCTCTCCACCTATCTATGTTAAAGCAAAAAGCACAAACCCATTTGCTTAAACAAAATGCAGATCCCACTCCCTCAGATAATGTTCATATTGTTATGTGACAGAAAAATAATTGCAACAAATTTAAAACTTAAGGCTGCAAAGTTGATAGGTTTACTATGCAATACTATTTATATCTGCTCAAGAATAAGTGTCATTCTGTTTGAGGGGGATTATTCTCTGGTAAACAGTTATAGAGTTGTAACATTAAATCATCTAGATTAACTGTACAAATTTATGCAATTAAAACACCTCATCCACTTTAGTTGAACAGTTTAATGCCCACTTAATAGTGAATGACATTTTTTAAAAAAGGCTCATTTTCCTTTCTAACACAAGCTTATTCACCACTCCTTTTATATACATATGCAAATTTAATTGACAGACTAATAAATTGTATAAGACAAATTCCTCCATAACCAATGGGATTTACATTCTGAAGACTTTAACAATAGAATTTTGAATATTGTGAGTAAATGTGCTAAAAATATACTGAAAGATTGAAAGTAAGTTCCACTGAATTCAGTGGGATTTAGTATTCAATAAAAATAATAAAATGAATACAGGCATTGCAAGTGTATGACTGCATGTACTTCATATTTTTGGGATGTGGACTGCAATCTGTTGATTTGCAAAGTAGTCTCCACTTTAGCAATGCTAGATTGCATAGAGTGGTACAATTTGGGCATGGGTCAGCTACAATTGGACTTTGCTTGTGCTTGCCACAAATGTGCTTCCATTGACCAATATTGTATCTTCCATTAACAAGAAATGCTTCATGTGACTCATTTGAAATAAAAATTAATAGCTTAGTCTACGCTTACTCTTTCTTACTCAAAAATATGTTTTGATCGACCAAGTCATGATATTATGGGCAGTGGAGAATGGGGCTACCATCTGGTAATGATAATGATCTATGGAAGATTACCACTTGGAATGTAAGATGAAGTAAAAGAAATAAAGAACAATAAACAAGTTCTGTGTATGTCTGTGAAATTAAGTGAAAGGATAAGGATGTAATCAACCTGAGTGAAGATACCCAGATCTGGGGGAATTAATGGAGAAATCCATAGGCACTTGAATGAAAGGACTAAATGTATCCCAGGAAGTAGGAACTGATATTATCTAGATTATTGTGGATCCATATGAGAGTAACATTTAAGTAGGTAAACAAAATGCAAAATGATTTTGATAGAAATAAAAAGTAATTTTGGAAGTGGATGAAAAGGGCTAAGAAGGAATGCAACATGAATGGAATTAAAAATCAAAGTGATGAAATAATTTGGGAGAATCTGATAAGAGGAAATACTGAAAGGATCATTTTAGAGTTTAAAGATTTGTATCAGTCATAGGTCAAAGAGCAGAAATAAAAACAAACATTATAAACATTAGGGTCCAAGAAATAATTATGAAGAGGAAGCCATAAATACTCTCAGAATGTTGAAAAATGGTAAAGCAAACAGGATAAACAGCCTTACTGGAGAAATGTTAAAATATGGAAGTAATTTGCTTATGAAGTGGTTGTGTCTCAATATGAATATGGGTATGAAGTGTGTGAAGACAGCATATGTGTCTGAATATGAAAAAAAATGCTATTATTACAAAGCATATAAAGGGAAATATTATGAGTAGATGTAAACACTACAGGATAGGGAGTCTATTAGATGTACCTAGGAAGATGTTTAGCAGAATTCTGATCTAAATAATACAAGAAGTTATAATGATCAATATTTTACTTTGTAGCTTTACCAGTTAGAGGGCATGCAAATCAGTTTTTGCTCTTCAGCAGGTCATTGAGAAATATATGAATGTGAGCAAGTATATTTTACTTTTATTGATTTAGAGAAAGTATCATCAAGTGAATAGTAGAGAAAGTGTATCATCAAGTTATGATCAAGTTGTTGGACTGACACCTTTAGTCACTGACAGTTAGCCTTTGGGCCAGTCACTCTCTCTGGCCCAACCTATCTCACAGTTGTGAGAATAAAATTAAGGGAAATAATGTATGTTGCCTTGAGTTCCTGAAAAAAAACATGGAAAAGAGGAGCATACATCTACAGATAATAATGATCTGTTAATTTTGAACCATTTTTATACATTTTCCATTCTATTCATGTGCAACCTCTTAATACTGTTAACAATATGCTTCTTCAGAACAAATGCTGGAGAGTTATGAGCAAGAAAGTGTTTCTAAATTCATGTCCTGCTTAGGCTTTTCTTTGACCTCTGGCTAACTTTGTGGGAGAAGAATGCTGGATTAGGCAGGCCTTTAGTTTGATCCAGCAAGACTGTTCTTACATTCTGATGCTGTCAATTGATGCTGTTTATGTTTTGTGCAACATCCTCAAGAAAGTATTCAATAAATGACTAAAATTTGTTTTCCCACCAATGAGTAATAAGGAGAGAAAACTATAAAGAGAATCATGAAATCAAGTCCTGTCTATTTATGATGATTGAATTCCATTGATCCATGTGAAATCCATTAATTCAAGAAAAAGGTAAATAGCTTAGGTGTTGGGGAATCAAGCAAGATATTGAGCTTCTACTATGCTGGAGAACACTTTTTCCTGTAAGAATAATTAATAAGACTATGCCCAGGTGGTCAAAATAACTATGTGTGCTGGAGAATGGATTGTCCTCCTTAATAGCAATCTATTTAACTATTACTGGAAAATAGAAGAGTTAATTACCGTACATTTTTCATTGTTCTAACCTTTTTGGTACCTGTTATATCTATAATCCAAACAACCAATACCTCCTGCCCTCTGGCCTCAATATATAGCAACAATCTTCTTCTTCCATTTATTCCTCCACAAGAATTTATAAATGTTGGCCCAAGAGAAGGCCATGGAAAGAGGAAGGCTAGATTATAGGAGGCAGAGATACATATTTTCTTTAGTTTAATGAACTTTGCATAATCCGGAAAAGACCGAGTGGCTGTTGTGTTTTCCTCCCAAAAATTTGGTCAACGTGCCACCAATCAGGCTGGGGGGGCAAAATTTATACCCCTCAGACAGGGTCCGCAACTTGGGAGTCCTCCTGGATCCACAGCTGAGTTTTGACCATCACTTGTCGGCTGTGACCAGGGGGGCATTTGCCCAGGTTCGCCTGGTGCGCCAGTTGCGGCCCTACCTGGACCGGGAGGCTCTCACAACAGTCACTCGAGCCCTTGTGATCTCTAGGCTGGAATACTGCAATGTGCTCTACATGGGGCTGCCCTTGAAGAGCATCCGGCGACTTCAGCTAGTTCAGAACGCGGCCGCGCGAGTGATCATGGGCGCACCACGGTTCGCCCATATAACACCAATCCTCCGTGAGCTGCGCTGGCTACCTGTTGATCGTCGGGTGCACTTCAAGGTCTTACTTACCACCTATAAAGCGCTCCATGGTAGTGGATCTGACTATTTGAGAGACCGCCTTCTGCCAATTACCTCCCTGCGTCCCATCAGATCGCACAGAGTAGGCCTCCTCCGTATTCCATCCGCCAGTCAGTGCCGACTGGCGACTACGCGGAGGAGAGCCTTCTCAGTTGCAGCTCCGACATTATGGAACAACCTCCCCGTGGAGATTCGTACCCTCGCCACAGTCCAGGCCTTCCGCACAGCCCTCAAGATCTGGCTATCCCGTCAGGCCTGGGGATAGGATTACTCTCACCCCGCCCGAATGTTGAGTGAATGTTGTGTTTTATGGATAATTTTCTTTTATTCACGATTCTTTTTCTTTTTAAGTCTTGTCTTGCACTCCCTTCCCCTGATTGTTGTGAGCCGCCCTGAGTCCCCTCAGGGAAAAGGGCGGCATACAAATACTCAATAAATACAAATACAAATACAAATCACTTAAATGTCTACAGTTGTCTGATTCCTTGCTGTGCCTTTTCTATTGTCACTGTAATCATAGTATTTACAGTACATAGTCACTTGTCTGCATATACATCTTATAGAGGCCAAGAGTGAAATCTAGCATTAAACATTAAAAATACTATAAATAGAATTCAGCAGAACATGCAGCATACAAACTAGAGGAGTGTAAAGCAAAACCCCAAGCAGTTTAGAATAAAAAATAAAACATCAATTGCTGAAAAACTGATGTTCACTTGAATTGAGCTACATTACCTTGGCTGCTAATTTCATTGATGAAATCTAGAAATGTCCTCACCTTGAAACCAACAAGAATCATTTCGCATCCTGAAGAATTCAGAGTTGTTTAATTATTTATCATATTTATATGGCTGCCTATTTCAGAAAAGCATGGTTTAAGACCAATTTGGAATCAGTGAGTGGCATTCTGTCTGGAATAAGCAAGAAAGTTTTGATGGATAAGGATGGAGAATTTGATTCAAGTAATATGTGCAGTGAAAGGGAAGAAGCAGGAAACTACTGAGTAATTCTTCTAAAAGATCCAAACAAGGGTGAATTTGAAGGATCAAATGATATTAAATTGGACTTGACTCCTGATTGCTGTGTGTGTAAATCAGAGGTTCCCAATCTGTGGGTCGGGACCCCTTTGGGGGTCGAAAAACCCTTTCATAGGGGTCGCCTAAGACCATTGGAAAACACATATTTTCGATGATCTTAGGAACCAAGACACCAATTTTATGGTTGGGGGTCACCACAACATGAGGAACTGTATTAAAGGGTCAAGGCATTGGGAAGGTTGAAAATCACTGGTGTAAATGATTGCCATTTTGCTCTATCTCCAGAAATAATTTCTAGGTTTTCCAAGAATATTCTAGAAAACTCTTGGATGCTCTCTACTGACTTTATCTTTCATTTCTTCCAATTATATCTCTCTGAGTTTTATCAAGCATATTTTTTCTAATCCACTATCTGCTGACATCCTGAATTCAAAATAGTGAATTTTTCCTTATTGATCCTTATTTCCAAAGAGCCCCCAGCCTTTTATTTGATCCAAGTCTGTCTGATTGGTTCTATCCATGATAGATTTAGCAGCCATCTCCAAATTCAAAAGTACTTACAGTATACTCTTTCTCTCATTGTTCCTCAATATCCAGTTTTCATACCATATACTACATCTGAAAATGTAATATTTAACTATTCATAGTTGTCACTTAAATTTCCTTATTCTTAATAATTTTGTCTAAGTTTGTGATCTCTGTCCTTTTTAGGATTAATCTCACAGGTCACCTCCAGAAACAAAAGTCTGGGGGATTTTCATACAGGAAAGCAGAGTGAAGAGAGATTTATGGAAGGCATTTAGGATCTTGGAATAGAACTTAGCAAAATATATTCTTTTTTGCCTTGTAAAAGATTAGCTAAGCAAGCCATTACAGCTGCTCTTTCTCCCAAAACACAACTATTGAATTGAAGAATCCAAATTGAGAAGATTATAATCTAGGACACTGATTTATCCTCAAAATTGAGCTCATGTTTCTCTGAACAAACTACTTTCTTCATTAGTCTCAGGAAGGATCAATTTCAAATTAACTTCCTTGTTATTGAAATCTGGCTAATTTCAGGTTTTCTCCCTTCTATCCCTTCCTCAAATTCCTTCTGGATCAAGTTGCTTTTCCAAACAATTCTCTCTGCCCCTGTGACACTGAGCTCAGTGACTCTTTTTTCCAATGCCATTGGGCCTAAGTACTGGAATGGTGACAGATTTTGGTGGAATTCCAAATGTGACTTATGTGTATCCTTAGTGTATTCCTTCAATTTAAGGCAAGGGCACAGGGTCACTACAGATTTAAATGTAGAATCAAATGTACAAGGCATGATTAAAAATTGGGTATATTTGAACATGTGCAAAGTGTTTTGAGCCTTTGAACATGCACAGTGGTCTCTGTCATAAGAGTTCAGAATTGTGAGAATGGTGGAGAGCAGTTAAGCTTCCTGTCAAATATCTCATGCTTCACTTTACAAAATGATTGTGCAAGGTTAGATCACATTTAATTAAGCAATGTTTGGACCAAATAAGGCTTTCTACGGCACTACAAAATGTCAAGCATATTCAGATTTTAAAAAATGGGCAGAAAACTAGGCAATTGTTACTAAAATCCTGGTTGGATATTGTCATCTCTGTAGCAGAGTTTGCATTACCTAAGCAGTACTATATTTAATCTTTAAAACAAGAGAGCCAGTTTGCTGTAGTGGTTAAGGTGCCAGGCTAAGAACTGAGTTCTAGTCCTTCTTAAGCACAAAACAAACTGGATGACTTTGGGCCAGTCATTTTCTCTCAGTCTGGGAAAGAGGCAAATGGCAAGCCACTTCTAAAATTTTGCCAAGAGAACTGCAGGGATTTATCCAGGCAATCCCCTGGATTGAAGGCACAAAACCAAAGCAGACACACCTAATGAACAACAATGTCAACAAACAAAATGAACAAAAACACATCACACATAGACACACATTTGGGATAATTCTGTGTAAATGGGCTCTGTTAAACCTCCAGTATATGTTTAGAATGGAAGTGGAGGAAGAAAAAGAAAAACAACAGGGAGAATATCTTAAAGACAGCCCCTTTCCCTACTCTGAACAACTTTCTTTGGTTCTTTTGCTAATCTTGGACTGATGATACTATCCTTGATTTGCTACTCAATAGTATGTACTGGGATAATTTTACTACTTGCATATCCTATTTGTTGAACATCCTCCCCAATTAGCTGTGTCCAAATCCGATACTGAGAGAAACTGAGAAAGGGAGAAAAGCGGGCCGCCTCTTTGCACCGGTCCTGCAGAGAGCTCAGCGCCATGATGGATAGCGGGCCAAGGGGACGGCTTCACACGGCTCGGGCTCACCCCGCCTCTCCTCCCAGTCAGTCCGCACAGGAATGCGGACGGCCGTCGGGGCAGCGCGCAGTCAGAATTTATCGTCTGTGTATCTTTGCTGGCTCCAGATGATTCCGGCGCGGTAATAGACGGCCCTCCTTGGCGAAGGCTATCCCAGCCAGCCGGCCTTGTATGGGGCTGGCGGATTCCCGTCGCGACCTAATCCGCTCTGTAGGCCATAAACGTCCCTGCTCGGGTGGGACGTGAGGGCCCTGGCAGTTCTTGGAGAAGGCGACGAGAGCGGGCAGAAGCTCCTGTTGCCGTTTAGCAGCAGCCGCCATTAAGGCGTTAAGGGTGATTGTGGTGAATTTGTTCGAGTGAAAAGTCGACAAGGAGAAGCACAAAATAAAATGTCGTCGTCGTACTAATAGAGATAACAGTAAATAATAGTTCCTTCGGGATTATGGTCCTGCCCTCCCTCCTCAAAAAAGTCCGAAATCTTGACTGAACCCAAATGGCCTATACGGTATCCGGACTCCTAATGTGGTTCGCTTGCTTTTGGTTTAGCGGGTTGGGCAAAGCAGTTTCTGGGGCTAGGCCCGAAGGCCCGGGCGTGGCGCGAAGGGATTCCAGAGCCTGTTTCTGAGAACGGGCGAAGCGGCTCGAATTGCATCTCCGCAACCCGACCGTCTCTCCTGGACGCGAGAGAACGTTTTTTCCACAGGTCCTGTAAGGCCTTGAGGAAAGACAAGATATCCCTCCTCCCTCGGGGCAGTTTTCACCGAGGCTGACCGGTTTCCCTTCTCCTTTCCTCCAGCCACAGCTCAGATTAATGTTACAAACGATGGGGTTTTTTTTTGGCCAGGCATGGAAATGGCGATCGACGCTCTGCCTGGTTTTTATGTGATAGACCACAAGACGAATTCACATTGGGTGCGTGGAGTGGGGGGCCATAAAGGGGCAGAGCGTCAAATCGCAGGCACCGTCTTGACTTCTTTTGCCTCGCGGACACTCCTCGGTCCCCTCGGTAAAGGTGCGGGCTTGGGTCGGAGGTGGGCGCCCAGCTAAATTGCGAAATGTTTCAAACGATTCTTCTAACCTTGCTGGGCCTGCATTCGGGTAGATGGAATGTCCGAATTCCTTGACCTGCGAATATCCAGACTGTGAGCCGCCTTTCTGAAAACACTATCTTTACACGTACCGGACTGCTCAAGTATTAAGTTCTTTTTAGGTTTTCCTCTCGGGAAAATAATTGCAACTTTTTTGGTTAAGACTAAGCTGCTCTATCCCCCCTCCCCCCCCTACCGCACAATGGCGGGTTTTAAAGGAGGAAAAACTTAAGAATGTCTTTCGCCGACATCTCGATGAGTCGTTCACCACCATCATCCTCATTATCATTATGGTTCGTCGCACAGCCAGCCAGATGTTGGTATTTTTGTCCGTCTTATGGACGATAAATTTTCGTGCGCATTTCCAGCCGCTATCTTTTCTAGTTTTAAGTATTTCCTTTTGAGAAATAAAAATCGAATCAATTAAAACCACTGGGTAAAATAAAGCTCATCGGCACAGTGACATTAATAACAGAAGATGGAACTGTGTGTAATTTGTGCGTTGAGGATGGAAATCTTACAACTTTAGGGAAACAACTGCAAGGCCAGTTTAAGGCTGGGATAGAATCCCTTGCAGCTGACGATTTCTTCTGACGAGCCGAGATAATCCTTGACAGCCCTATATTAGGAAGAGGACTTTTCAGATTAACCAGTTTCATTAAGAGGTATAAGCTTTCATTTCGCTTCGTTTTCTGTTAGTCGGAAAGAGTCCGAAGACTCTCTTGGTTTTCCTTTTTTGGCTGCAGAGAAAATCCGGGCGCTTAAAAGGTGGCATAACTCGGAGAATACGTATAAGGGAAGGCTTTAGAATTGAATCGAGGCGCTAGATGTTGATAGATAAACTGCCCAAGACAGATTTCAGCAGCGTTCGTCAAACTCTTGTCATCATTGTGATGTTTCCACATTTGAAATACGAGGGTTCAAAGGGGGGAAAACCCTCTTGGATATAAAAGCGTCATTTCCTCTGATTGAAAATCAGCCGTCCTTGCCAAGTCTTAAAACTTGATTTATGTATGATGTAAGTTACTGGATATCAGCGTAACGAAGGATGAATAAATTCAAGATTAAAGAAATTGTAAATCTATATCCTCCTTATTTCACCTTTTCCCAGCCTAACGCTCTGCAGATGGGGTGGCTGGGGATTATGGGAGAAAGACTGAATCGTCGGGGGTGGGGTGGAGACACCAGAAGCTTGGCTCTTTTTTCTTTTATTTCTGTAAAATAGCGCAGAATGGCTTCGTCCTTACGAAAGTGAGACGGAGCAGCCGCGCCCAGCCCAGCCTTCGATTCAGCCTCTTCCGCTTCGCTGCAAAATCTCCAAGGCGGTGGAATTCGTCTTGTGGTCTATCGCAAATAAAGCTCCGCTGGCAAAACATCTAAATATTGCAAGGAGTTCAGGAACTGGCAGTTTTCAAAGATGTATTGCTTCTGAACCTGGAAGACCTTGTCAGATATCTTGGCTAATAGCCCGGTATGGGATTCAGTCTATGGATTTGGCTTTCGACAGTCTGAGTAATCAGCTCTATATTCCACAACAATTAACCCCTCCTCATCTTCAGTGGTCATTGTGTCACTTCTTGTGGCCTGCACCCAATTTAGATTATTTTCTTCATCCAACCCTCTCCAGTTTTTTGTTGTTTGATTTTATATTCTCCGAGAGTCTTTTAGTAACATCTCTTTTATCTTTTTAATAATACATTCACATACATGTTTATACTGTATGCCATCCGCAACATATTTACTTTTCATAAAGTTTGCATATTTGGGTTGCAAAATTCCAGACAACCAGTAGGTGGCAGCCAAGAGTTTTTGATATTGTCATCTAGTAGTGTGGAGTATTGTAGCCCAGGTCCAGTAACCCTAGTCTTTAAAATTCTTAATTGCTTTAACAGAAATTGTTCATTTTTTAAAAGTGCTAATTCAAACACGACAGTTTTTTATTATCCCTAATAATTTTTCACTAACTTTGTATGCAAAGGGATATACATAGTTTGAATATTGTACATGATCATTCCTCATCTGTTCCACAATCAGTCCCTGGCTATCTATGGCTTTATAACTAAACTCTTCTGCCAACTTGTCCCAATAATATTCATGTAGCATCCATCTCCACTCACCTGCATTCTGTAGCACTTGCCTGCAGCTCACTCTGCACCCCCCATCTGCACCCCCCCACCCCATGGCACCCATACATCCACTTCTTAATGTCCTCTTGTGATACATTCGTACCCACCTGCACTCAGTAGGCCTTCTCCATAGCACCCACTTACTGGCAGCACATATGCACCTGTCTGTGGCACCCACCTGTGTGTAGCACCTGTACACTTTCCTGCAGGTTGTAGCCTTTCTACTTCATTCTTCTTAACAACTTATATAATACATGTTATGATGGCAATTGGGATTGGTGGGATGGCTGCTGTTGCTGATACTGTTTTGTGATGTTCCACATTATGACCACATTGCGTAGTGACAAAATTGTGGTCGCAATTGCCATTCTAATCTGAGTATTGCCTGCATAGGGATGAGGATCTTGCAGATATTCCTGGATTGCCACTCCCAGTATTCTTCATTAATAAGTCATACTAACTAAGGCTACTAAGAGTTGGAATTCACAGGTATAGTAATAGGAAGTCCATAGGTTCTCCGGCATTGGCCTGATATGCTTTAGGCCCATGATGGCGAACCTGTGGCATGCAGAGCCCATTCTGCGGACACCCGAGCTGTTGCCTCCTGCTCAGCTCCTCCAGACATGTGCATGCGCCTCCCACCAGCCAGCTGGTTTTCAGGTCTCTGCTGTGCATGTGCAGGTCGCATGTGGGAGACGCAAGTACATGTGTATGGCAGGGGTTGCACATATGTACGGGGTTGTGTGCACATGCATGGGACAGGGTGCATGTGGGGATCGTGCCCACATGTGTGGGGGAATGTGGGGGGTTGCACGGGCATGCAGGGGGGTGAGGGTGCAGGGGGTGGGTGGGTTGCGTGCACATACATGGGGCGGGTTGCATGGGGGGGTCACAAACGCATTGCAATATGAGTGCGCACGGATGTGTATGCTGTCGTGCGTATGTGCGCTTTTGACAAGTGATGACAAAAAGGTTAGCCATCACTGCTTTAGGCTAATATACACCCATATTGCTCTTATAAGTTCTTTCTTTCTTTCTTTCTTTCTTTCTTTCTTTCTTTCTTTCTTTCTTTCCTTCCTTCCTTCCTTCCTTCCTTCCTTCCTTCCTTCCTTCCTTCCTTCCTTCCTTCCTTCCTTCTTTCTTTCTTTCTTTCTTTCTCTTCTTAAATTTATATGCTATACATGCCACTGTTAAGATGAGTCTCCATGAGGTAATCATCCTGATTTAAATAGTAGTTGAAATCATTTGTGTATTGGGGGTACCATATTTGGGGAAAGGGTGCTTGATTCTATAGATACAATGTGGTATCACAGTGCTATTCAGTTCTATGGATGCATATAAAAATCATAAGTTTACTCAAAAGTGACCCAACAGATTCAGATAGATTTGGTCTCTAATAAATAAAAATAAAGTTGCAATAGCACTTGTTAACATCTATTGGGATATGTCAGGTGCAATTTACTTAAATCCCATTAAGTTCAGTGGGACCTAAACAAGATTTGCAGCCTTCTATATTATTTTAGACTCCAATATTAGAAGGGCTGCAACAACTACTTCTCTCATTAATTTGAAGAGAGCCAGCTTTTTTTTTAAAAAAAGTTTCTTACTAGTACTCAATTCCTATTCAGAAAACACATTAGGGACTATTATATAGTCACTCCAGGCTATAAATTAATCAGAGATTTATGCCTCAATCAGGAAAAAAAACCCCATGGTTATTAAAGTTTGTTATGCCCTGGTCTGTGGGAAAAATAATTTCTTTGATTGATTTTCCCCTAAAGACTCGGGGAAGGTCTCTCTCCTCTGTTATGAATAGTCTGATCTTTCCTGTCTTCCGGATTTGGGGGAGGGGACGGGAAGAGGAAGATCTCTCGAGAAATATATTTTCCATCTTGAATCTCACTTTGCAGCCTTTCTTTACTAATCCTTTAAAAGTCCTTCAAGAAAAGCAAATTTAAGAATGATGGAATTACCTCTGTGTCTACAATATTATATTTTAAAAAGAAGTTGAGAAGAAAACTTTATATGGTAAGGAAATAAATTGAATGTAAAGAATGATTAACTAAAAAATTGATGGCTTTTACTGCATATATTTTGATAGGTCAATAGCAGGTTATAAACACAACATCATGATGTCCCTATTTCCAATGGGCCATATGATTACATCCATATTCCTGAATGTCCTCCAACTTCTGAATATTCATGAGTTCGTTAATATTTTATTTAATAGCCTGCCTTTCCTCTTGAGCTCAAGTTAGCATACGTTATCCTCCTTTCCTCCAATTTTATCTTTATAATAACAACTCTGAAGTTTGTTCGATAATGACAAATATTTGAAAAAAATCCCTTTCCCCCCCCATAGTTTCAACTTGGATGTCTCTTGTTCTAGTCTAGGACTCTATTACACTGGTTTAGTAAGGAAAACAAGTTTTATTAGCAGTTGTTTATATCATTATAAAAACTCTTCTAAGGAATCCTGGAAACTGGTTTGGGTACTGAGCATGCTCCAACTTCCACGTTACATCATTTAGTGCTATGTGCAAAAGACCTTTTGAAATCCCATGGTCTATTTGTGGGCAAAGAAATTATCTGGCAGAGGAAACACTACTTCATCACATATCTCCAAGGGAGGAATAACTCTTCAATCGCCCTTCCCAGGATTGAAATTATTCTTTTTCTAATGGAATGGCAACAATCTTAGAAATTTGCTCAGAAAACACATTTTTGGTTTTGCTTCTAAGATTCACAGTTGCACTTCCTTGGGGTATTGTTGAGGCAAGAATGGAGAAGTTTATTTCATTTGCACCTTGTATCATTTATGGATCTGATGTATTCTTCCTTTTATATAAACAGCACCAGATTCATTCATTTTTCCCACTCTGGGAGATCTGGAAGATGTACTACAGTGCATAATCTAAACACAGCAGATGGCAGCACTTAGCTGACATTGAAAAGGCTAGCCAGACTTGGTTAGTACTTGAATGGGAGACCACCAGGATGCTCCAGGATTGTAGATAATATTGGGAAATAAAAAGATAGTATTGAGGGAAAAAGCAATGTAAAGCTACTTCAATCTTCTTGGCAAGAAAACAGCAGCTGGTGTCTTACGCAGTCACCAGAATTTAAGGTTGATTTAAAATCTTTACCCCTTTTAGTCTGGGTATATCTGGAAGACAGGATGCTGGGGGAAACTGAGTTGGATTATCCTGACTACAAAAACAAAATGAAAATACATACTAGCCGTTTTTAAGGTGGGGAGAGAAGTCATAAAAATATTCAAGTCTCATTTTAGTTAATGTGATATTAGAAGCAAGTACTCAAAATATTTATCTGTCTAATGTTTGGGAAGATGTTTGCCTGTGAACAAGGCATTCTGTATTCTGCCTGCAACACCCTCCCCACCAAACAACCTCCTGATCTTTTAAAACAATGCTCATTTGATAGTTTCCAGTAATGGCCTCATGGTAATCTGTGCACAGTGGAGATTAATTCAGAATAGAAGGAGAATGTAAAGGGATAGAGAATTTAGTCCTGGAGAATGAATTTTCACTTGTTAAACTGACTATGTAATAGATAGTTAATAAAAACCCGCATCTCCATATCACAGTGTTGAATTATGTATAAGGTAATCTAACAGAGCACAGCAGGGAAAGATTCTTTCACTAATTCATTTCTTTAACCTATCAAGTGTGGTATAGTCATCAGAAGAAATCAGTCTACAGAGCTAAGTCTCAATGTAGGAAAAAAAAGTGTTCACTAACTGCTTCTTTGTTAGAAACTTTTCCTGAAATATTTAGCTGCAGTTTTAATATTGTTCCATGTGTTTATTTCCTTGTTAATTTATTTTAAATCAACCCCTCTGTACTGGTTTGTAGCATTCTCCCTTTATGTCTATACCTGAGGCTCCAGTGTATTCTCAAAAGTGGCTAGAACAATGTTTACTGGATATTCAGCATCCCTTTGAGTGCCTGAAAAGCGGAATACAATCTGAGAGTCTGTATGATTTAGTTTTGGGCTGATTTCTCTGTAAATTGCATAGAATGTAACCATATTAATAAAACCATATTTGTTTCAACCCATTTCATAAGATTTTGTTCAGGATATTCCTTAATGTTCCAAACAGGTTTGTAATCTTGAAGTTAGCCTAGATTGACATAATTGTCTATACATTCTTGAGGCTTCATAATATTTGTTTTTATAGAACCAGAACACAGGTATTTTATTTAACCCAGATGGATACAGATATAGTGTATTGTGTTGACTTGATGAATCACAAGCTATTCAAATTTGATGTAAAGAAACCTTAAAAAATATTTGGGAAAAATATGAAGCATTTATTAAATACAGATCTAATGCTTATGGCTTCAGTAATTGGAAAATGCAGATCTCAAGAACAAGTAAAACAGTATTTTGCTACCACTAATCCAGCATATCTAGAGAACCAACAATTAATTACTTATAGCAAATTGGAAATGGGGATGATGGACTGAGTCAAAATAAATTGATTTTTTAAAATGCTATCAGTAAACAGCATTGACAAATTCTTTCTCTATGTAGGCAGAGAGCTTTAGGACTGGGCTTTTTGTTGGCATCTTAAAAAGATGGAAAAAGATGATCGTAGGCTTTCAAGACTCTCTCATTTGGATATTTTTTAAATAACAAAATGTATGTTAAAGTTATAATCCTTCTTCCATTATTTAGACATAATCACCAAGAAATATAATGGGATATAGTTGTGGGTAGACTTTATGGAAGTGCACTGAAATTTAGGGCATGCTTATTTTAAGAGGAAAGTTTAATACATCCAGCCAGTTTTCCTATACAGTAAAACACATACAGAGAACCACATGGCACTTGCATCCACTTTCCAATGAAGGACTTTACAGGGCACAGATATTTTAATAACAGGACCCTTCTTTCTGGAAGTGTGTATGGACCTGGAAGTTTCTACATATTTGTGGTTCTCAGCCAAATCTTGATCCATATATGGGCATCTTCTCTTATGTGTAACTTAAGCATTTTGTGTGTGGACCTATGTTTCTGTCTGGCTCTCAGCTCCTCTGCCCCTGTGATAATTCTCATCAAGAGAATGATGATGAGCCCATTAAGTCAGCCAAGTAACATGTGGAGACTCCTGCTTTCTCTGTTTGTCTTTTAAGTGTATGTTAAGTTCTAAGTCTGGGAAAAAAGTTGATGGGACTTGAATTTCATTACCTTTCCTGGTTCTGATTCTGGAAGTTTTAAAAGAGAATCTCTTATTACTAGGAACATGCATAAAAATATATTCTCTGATTTTTTATTGACCATTACTTTTTGCAATAATAGATACAGCTTAGGACAAAGGAATTACTTCATAGAAGGAAAATATTTCTGCTTATTTCAGTGTTCTTCTGTTCAAAAGTCCTCCTCCTCCTTTTACCCTGCTTGATTTGTCTTTGCTTGCACTATTGTTGCACTCTGGATTGATGGTTTCCACATTTTTTTCCACGACGACTCCCAAATGCTTTTTCTGATCAGCATGCTTACTGGCTGTTCTATTTAACACATTATAATTAGGCCAATTTTGTACCAGACAAGTTATTTTACATTTGCTTACATCAAAGGAAACTTACCATATGTGGAACCACTCAGGTTAAGGATGTAGATCTTTTTGAACTGCATTATTTTAACCCTTTTCTGCATCTAATTTTAGTGTTGGATTACAAATATTGGTGCTTGTATTCAATGGATGTACCAGATGTTAGGAACAAACATCTCTGCCCATTGTATGCATGTTTAATATTCCTCACTGTGCACCCTGGGAGGTGAAATTAAGTCAGTAAAAAAGTTAAAAAGTCTGTTGAAAGTGGAAGATAACCTAATTATTTGAAAGAAAAAAATCACTGAAGTGACAGCCTGAAGAGTTGTGTTTTGGGTATAGAATTCTACTCCTTTTTTAAACACGTAAGATAATCTGGGGTTAACTTTTTATTCTCTACTTCTGTCAATTTCTGAATTGTTATGTAGAAGTAAAATACATGACTTCAATGAGGCTAGCTCTGAGATAATTGGATATAGGATTATCGGCTAAGAATGTAAGAAGACTCTGAATATGACAATATTCTCTTTTTTCTTCTAATTGGAGAATAAAGAAAGAGATGGAAGGCTATATAACACCAAAAATGAAAATCCAAAACTCTTAAAAAACCCTTGTCTTGATCTAATGAAAGACTCATTGTCCACTGATTTGTTCTCAGTACTGTACCTATCAGAGATAAACAAACAGCAAACATTCACGGTAGTATTATGAGGATCTGTTGAAATATTGCTATTCAGGTAATGACCAAACTTGTTGGGAATGAGACAGTTTGTAATCCAGGGATATAGATTGGGAAAATCTGATGTTAGACAACTATGATATAACATCATTTATTAGCAAAATATTTTTCTGTGATACAACCCAAAGCAGCAGATGGAATATCTCTTTTGTTTAATGGAGGCTAGTGTTTAGCTTTGCCTGATGTGACCAGCTACATTCTCCTATCTGCTCATGGAAGCTGATAGGAAGAAAATAGGACCTCGTTTTACATAGATGAACTCAATTAAATGAAGTTATTTTGTTGTGTGATCCTTATTCATGTTTATTTTCTACTGATTGTCCATTTGCTCTTGATTCTTGAAGACTAGAAAACTTGAAAATAGAGAAGTGTGATTTCTCAAAAAGCTTTGCTACTTGGCTATGTTGGAGACCTGCTGACAAAGTACAGATAGTGCTCAAATTACAACCGTTCTTTTAGTGACCGTTCAAAGTTACAACAGTGACTAATGGCCATTTTTCACATCTATGACTTTTTTTGGGCTCAGTTGTAATTGAGGACTACCTGTAAATGATTTCACAATTCTATTTATTTATTTAATTTATGTCAACCTTTTCACCATCAAGTGACTCTATTTGGGAAGAGAAAATTAAGGGGAAGCCTGATAGCTAACTTTGAATGCTTTGAATGAGGTGCTAGCATGAAGAAGATGGAAGATACTTGTTCCAGAAGGATTCAGCATTCAGTATCCAGAATTTAATTTAATTATTAAGAGAATGTTTCTAATGAAAAGACACATTTCATACTGGAGCAGTTTGTCCTAGAAAAGGTAGGTTTCTCTTTAATTGGAGTTTTTAAATCCCATTTTTTCACTGTTTCCTAAACCAGTGTAATGTTTTACTCCATTGTTATTTTGTCAACCTAAGTCAGTGTTTCAGTAATTAGAAATGTAGGAGGAAAATGAAATATTAAAGTAATTCCTGCCATTATATTTTAAGTATTTTTCTGCATAGAATGAGAAATATCAAATCCTGTGACTGTTTCAAATATAAAATTACTCTCACCCCCTTTTAAAAGCTATTCCCCATCTAAACACACTGGGGAAAGGTTATATGAATACATTTTTTAAATAAAAAGAAGTATTTGGAATTAGCTTGTCCCTTCCCTTCCCTTCCCCAAATAAAAGATAATCTGGAAATTGTTTCCCACTCAAGCCAGTAATAAAAAGTTCAACATGCAGTTCTTAAAACAGTTCAAATTGTTAAGATTACATTGTTTGACAGTCTTCCATTAATCTGAAGACTACAGTAATTTCAGCAAGAGGCCTTATCATATTTTACAAAGGTCAACTGGATCACTTCTAAGCTCATGATTAAGTTAAACAAGCTGATTCCGATGTGTAAGTTTGGGGAGTTTATGAGAGGCTCTGCTGCTACAAAGACACCCATAAATTCTACTTTCACACACGATGTCAAACTCCTTTGGGAATTGTACTCCCATTCAGGGCAATTCCCCTAGAAATATTATAAGAAATATTAAATTAAATCAAGCTTATATGAGATTTCTTCTAAAAAGAACAAACCCATGTTTATTGGGAGGGAGGGATGTGCAAAAGTATAGTGCTTGCTTGATACCATAAACCAAATTTATAGCAGTGTGTGTGAACAACTAATTCCTTAAAGTTACAACCTACATATGTTAGTTTTAAGTTTGATATGTTAGAGCTTTGGCAGATGCTTACAGGCATCTGAAGAACCCACTCAGTCCTGTCTTAAATAGTGTATTCTTATAAATGACTAAACTGTGTAGATATCTGAATGTCCTTTAAAGAGTTGTCACTAAAGGGCTTAAATTATAGGCTATTATTCTCATGTCTATGACATAATGACTCTATAGGGTGTAAATAGAAACACCTTTACAATGGTAATTGCAGCTACTCCTAGCAGTGCTCCAGATAAACATTGCTAAATTTTTACAGAATAAAAGTCTTCATACGCCAAAAGGATATCTGTATTTTTGCTGGCACAACATTATCCTAAGGCATGCCCTTTCTCACTGATATATTTCAGTCCTTCCTATGGGACAATTCAGGGTTAATTATTTTTACTTCTGGGCACCTTTCCAGAGCAGTTTGGTTCAACTCCAGCTAGGATGAGCAGACATGTGACTTTATACTTGGCTGGAAGTGATCTGAATTCTTCAGCCATCCCAAGTGAGAGCTGACCTTGGTCTAAGGCCATGTCTAGAAGGCCTAATGTTAAGAGATATTCAGCTCTTTTCCAGCTAAGGACAAAAACATGTAAGAACTCTCTGGCTAGATCAGCTCAAACACTGTATTGCTTTTGTGAGAAAAACACACATTGGTGAGAATGATTCATGTAGAACACTGCTTTAAATCTAATCTTTTACTGGAATTTATTAGCTGTCTTAGGGGACAAAAAGTTAAAATATAATTAAAAAAACCCCAAAAGACAACAAACTCTGTGAAGCAGCATGATTGTGATGAAATATGGATGCATGGAAAGATGTAGTACTTTTAACTGAAGCATGCAATGAGAAACACCCAAAGGAATAATAATGCAAAAAGAAATGAAAATTCCTTCTTTGGATGTATTGGCAATGATTATAATGGATAATTACTGATCTGGAAGTGTGACATGAAATTGGCATTATAGTGTATCTGCATCACATTTCATTGCTTGATCCTATCTGCTCCTAAATCTGTTCCTAAATCTATAGCCAATGTGTTGATTTCTGAACTTCAAATAACCCTTCTCAATATTATTTATCTGGCTGCTATAAGTGGAAAGATTTACAGCTAGTCCTTTTATTTGCTATAGCTCCTAAGATTGTTATGGATTGGATGATTATTAGTGCCTTTGAAGAAGAATTAGAATTTTATGTGCAGTTCACAGATGCATACATTGCTTTGATTTTTGACATTTGGACCAAAAATATTGTTGCCCACACAGCCAAAATAGCACCAGACATGAGCCACAAACTGAAGAGAAGCATCAGTGAATATGGGATCACTCCAAGGTCTATAAAAATAGAAGATTAAATCTTCAGAATCCTAAAAAAAGAAAATTGCTCCACAATGACCATAATTAGTAGCTGCTTGAGAGCAGCAAAGGAGAAGATTTGTGTCTAAGCCTATAAGGTTCTTGATTGTATCTGTTTAGTAATGGTGGACACAGAGTAAGTCAACAGAGCTTTACTAACATTCCTTGTATCCCTTAAGCCACCTGCCTTGGACCCATAGAACATCTAAATACAAAGAAGAGAACTAAAAATGTGTACATGTTTTAATAGAGTTGTAGAGGAAAGAGTGGAGTAATTGACAGACCTAGCAACAAACCATGCTGCAATCTCTCTTGCAGGTCCCACTTCTTTCTATAAAACATCCTTTCAAGAAATCATAGGGCTTTGTTCTATCTCCTTTTCCAATCCATTTTTTTTCTTTTTGGGTGGTGGTGGTGGTAGTTACATGTTTCTTTTACTATTAGGCCTGGGATTTGTCCAAAACGGAGTGGAAAGACCACCAAGTAGTCTCATCAGCAGAGCCTTAATTGTAGTCATTTATTATAGTCACTTATCTGATAACAGTCTTGTTATCTGTGATAGTTTTACAGGGCTCAAATCTACCAGGCTTTTGCACCAGTGTGTAAACATGGTACCTTGGGGGCAAAGTGTCTGTTACTTACTGTCAACACTTTGCTGTTGGAGAAAGGCTGAACACAGCTTATATGGAGTAACTATGAGTTTAATAAGCTCCAGTGAAAGCTGCGGCATAAACAAGGCAGCAGGAGCATTTGCCTTGTTAAGTCTCTTCAGCAAATTCAGGTAACTGGGAAGTTCAAACAACACTGGATTAGAGCTTATCATGGGGACATTATGCAATATCAGGACCTGGTAAATCTTTCAGTGAGCAATAAGGGTTTGGTGAGTTTAGATGTCTGGGAGCGAAGATCCTGGAAGCTTCAGCAGAAAATTAAATGTGGCAGTATTTCTGCACAAAAAGTCTGTTACCAACATTAAAGTCATAATTATATAAGGGAAGGAAATCTTATGGTACTTAAGTTATATAAAACATATTTAGGAAAGTTATGATGTAAAATGGGCAAGGATGGCTCATACAGATTTGCCCCAGCCATATTTCCTGTCCCCCTCCTGTTTTTTTTAAAGGGGGTTTTCTATGCAGAAATATTGGCTCATTGAATTTCCTTCTGAAGCTTCAGCTGAGCTTCCCTCCAACCATTCTAGCTGATCACTCTCACTACTTTTTTTCTGTTGTTTTTTTTAAACTACATTGAGCCTACAATTGATAACTGTGATCAGAGGGGACTCAAAAGAGCCATTAAGAAAAACTTGTAGCATTAATTCAGTACTGACATCTCTTGCTCTAACATGACCAACAGATGTGAAACGTGGTTGATGATGGCCCAGAATCCTATGGGGCAGAAGGTGAGTGTAATGGTGCCCTATAAATCAACTTATTTGCTCAGTCTCATCCCTTTGTAGGCAAACACCATGCATAGCAGTCTCCAAATTGTGGTTTGGCAATAATGACATTTTTTCTAACTTATATTTTGGAAATACAAGGAATGTGATTTCATTGCAGAAGAAATGCTTTTTTTATGGAAAGAAAATAGGAATGTTAACAACAAAAAGTAACTGCATATTTATGGAAGAACCCTGATCTGAAAAAGCAATTTTAATTCAAATGAAGATGTTTGAGTAAGGATCCTCTCTTTGATTACATAATCATGCTCACACATGAAATAATTCCTAGAAATTTGCCAGTCTTCATCAAGAGATCAGTATTATGAAGAATACATTTAAATGAATATTGCAAATTGCACCAAACATCACTTTTGTTACTGTGAAACTTATTTTGCAAATTAGGTTTAAGAGCAAATTAAGTTCAATAGCAATCCTATTTCCATCTGGAGCTATTTTACAATGTAGATTTGCTGTATTCATTTCCAAACTGAAGAATGAAAGGGGGAAGGGGAAAAAACATTCATTTTAAAGCTCAGGAAGTAATATTGTAATGACTGACAATTCTATTAGAACATGTTTTAACAACTGTGGATCTTTCAGTAATAGCTTTAGAAACTTTTCCCCAAACCCAAAGGTTGTACAGAAAGCTATTTTGATACATTACAATACATTACAATATGCAGGCTCATTGAAATGTTCCAGCCAAACAGCAAATCTTACTCATAGTTTATGAATGAAACCCAACATTTTCTTTTTATTAGAAATAGATGTAACTAATCCAGTCATTTCTGCTATTGGTCTTTGGACTCATCTCTTTGCATTAACATTCTATGATCTATGATAAATGGTTAAGTCATAACCATTTGTCCATTTTTCCCCAGGAAGCTGTTATTTTCACATTAGAAAAAAATCTGGAAGAATGAAATTGGGCTGCAGAAGAAGTCTGGGAGGGTTTACCTCTACATCATTTTGTCCTTTTTCCTTCTCTGCATGACCACAGGAAAGCATTCTAAAGAGTTCCCAGAAAATCCCATTTTTGTACGAGATCTCTTTATCTTAAGGCAGATCTGTATTTCAAGTTCACCTCCGCAGGAATTTTCAGAGGGCATGAATGGATGATGTCACCCAACTGACCCCAACCCAATCACTGGCTATATTTTTTTTTAGTTCTTTCCAAAAGTAATATTTTCTGTCTTGCTCTGGCTTGAGTTGTATTGTATAGTTTATATGCTGCGTTTCAGTTCTTTGACTCCTCCATGTCTACTGTTGCTTGCAGTGGGGAAACCCCCTCCCTTCTGGTCACTGGTCTGCCCTCCATTGCCATGGATTATTTTAAAGTTCAGTGACGTAACAGTGCAACTGTGGACCTGACTAGATGAAATTGACAAGAGTTTTTCTGCTCTCTTTCTACCCTTACTGACAAGAAAAATGAAAGTTCCTTCTTCCTTATTCTTTTTCTAGTTTAGAAAGTTAAAGAAGCAAGGAAATTGGCAGTAATAAACTTGATCCAGATAGATGATCAAGTAATCACCCTGGCCAAAGTGAAGGAAAGGGATGAAATTTGGAAAGGAATTTCCAATTAGTTAATGCTTAGGAGGCACCCAAATGAAGGGTGTATTGTAAAGCTTACAAGTCCCAGTAAGGACAGTTAAATTCTTGGGTTAGTAATCTGCACAATAGAGTTGACTGAGAAATTAATCCAGACCCCTATGGTTTTGGGGATATTTGGGGCTAAAATGACCTCCTCCCTTAATTTCAGGATTCATTATTTAGGTTAGGGTGTTTGAATAACATACTAAGTCCCTCCCTTTGTGTGGAGGTCCACAAGCTGCTTTAAAACAGTTTATAATCTGTGACACATATTGTTTTCGTAGATCCTTTAAATGTTTTAAGATTTTTCTGTACATTTTAATAAAGTAAAAGTTTTGAAGGCATCTTCACAATTTCATGATTACTTCAGAATGAAAAGAAGCATTGTGAATTACTATGGGTTTTCTGCAAGCTTATTCTTAAAGCTTGGAAGGCCCCTATGTTAATTTTGGGGAGTAACTGATATGAAGCAGATATAGCTATTTGAAATTCTTTTTTTTATAAAACATTTTTATTTTTAGAACATAGACAAACAAAACATAAAAAAGTCATCTTCAACAGTGTGTCGATTGGTTACAAGGTTTTTGTGCATCCTTTCCATAATAATCACTTACAATTTATATGAAATCACATATTATCAAATCAAATATATTTGTATACCTTGTTATCATTGTATCTCCTTTATTTGACTGTCACTATTATTCCTTCATATTAAATGATATATTTTAGGTATTGGATTCATTTATATTATAACAATTCATTACATCATCTTAAATCTATCCAATAATAAGGTATCTTTATGTTATATTCTGTATCATTCTATTATTCTTGTATTTATAGCATTCTCTAACATCTTTCATTTCCATATTTTTTTATCTAACCACTGATAGAATAACTCCTATATCTTATAAAATTGTTTATCTTCCTGTTCTCTAATTTCAAATGTCAATTTGCTCATTTCAGAACATTCCATTATTTTGTGAATAACTTCCTTCTGCGTTGGTATTTTCTCATTTTTCCAATTTTTAGCAAATACAATTCTAGCTGCTGTTAACACATTTACAATCAAATATTATAATTCTCTATTGTATGTTTCTGGTATGAGTCCCAATAAAAAGATTTTGTATCATTTTTTCCAACCAAGTGTGGATTTTAGTCCAATATCTTTTAGCTTCCACCACATATGGTAATATGAACCCGGTATCTGATGACATTGCCAACACTTTTCCGATTTATTCTTGAACATTCTTGCTATTCTTGTTGGGAATAGGTGCCACCTGTAAAACATGTTATACTATTTTCTTTATATACTGTTGACATTTGTCATTTTATAATTTTGACACCACAATTTCTGCCAATTCTCTAAATCAATCCCACACCCAAAATTTTTACCCCAAGCAATCATAGATTCTTCTTCTAACCTCTAATAAGTATCCATACAGTTTTTAAATCACCTTTTCATCAGTACCTATCCAAATTTTATCTAACTCAGTCATTTTATCATGGAAACCTTCCATTTTAAGATCTTTATCATATCTAGAATGTATTTGCACATATGAAAACCAGTTCATTTTTAAACCTTGCTGTTCCAGTTCTTGCATAGATTTAAGTTCACCCTTTGCATTCAATATTTCACCATATCTAACTGTTTGTTCCTTTTTGTATGTTATTGGATATGAAAATGCTTCAATAGTTGATAATCAGACTGGAATTTTTAGATAATGCTGCCTTTTAATCTTCTCCCAATTTAATAGCAAAGCCTCACATATGTATTGTCTTCTAAAATAGCCCTGCATTTTAGTTCCCTTATACCATAAGAAAGTGTGCCATCTCAACCGCAAATCGTGTCCTCCTACAGTCAATAATCTAGAATTTCTTAATATTATTCATTCCCTAACCCACATCAAACTTGTTGCCTGATAATATAACTCCCAGTTAGGTAGACCAAATCCTCCTCTTGTTCTAGCATTTTGTAGCAATTTTAATTTTATTCTCGCTTTCTTTTCCTGCCAAATATACTTCAACACTATTTTGTTTAAATTGTCAAAATATTTTTTCCTAAATGTAATTGGAATTGTCTGGAACAAATATAAAATCCTAGGTAATATATTCATCTTGATTGTTGATATACTCCCTATTATTTATAATTGTAAATTTTCCCATTTTGCCAAGTCTGCACAATTTGTTGTTTGGGTTTATGGTAATTGTTCTCTTTAAGTGTACTACATCTTGCTGTCAAATATATCTCCAAATACATGACCTTATTTGTGACTTGGATCTTCAAAACTTCTGCCAATTCTCTCTTTTGTCTCAGTAACATGTTCTTTGTCAAAATCTTCATTTTGTCTTTATTTATTTTCAAACTTGCTATTTTTCCATATTCCTCTATTTTTTTCTATCAATTTAGTTGCAGTTTCTGGTGGACCAAGTCATCTGCAAATGCCTGCAATTTATATTCATCCTTTTTAATTTTCATTCCTTTTATGTCTTTTTCTTCTCTAATGTTTCTATTCAGGACTTCTAATGTTAAAACGAACAACAGAGGTGATAGTGGACAACCTTGCCTTGTCCCTTTCTAGCTATTTGAAATTCTTATTGACAAATGTAGCACTTTTACAAAAAAACATTATCTTAAATGTTTTCACAGACTGTCATCTTGATGGCTTATACAATACATTAACTGGCTTGTTAGCTGTTGGCTTATCAGGGCCCCATTGCTTTATTAATGTAATTGCCAATTGTACTTTATCTTCAGTTCAGGTGATATATAACAGCTGAAAATTTATAGTCTGTAAATATAAAGGGCAAAGATTCCCAAGAAGGAACATATGTACTTTCATAACTTCCTACTCACTATATTCATTGGTCCTAAACAGTAAGACATTCATTGTTTAAACAAGGGTTCCTACATGTAATAGCAGCTGTAACAATCTGTTTATATTAGAGCCATTAAAAACATCACTGTATAAATAAGATTATTTTATGCAATCTTTCTTAGGTTTGCTTTTAATTTTATATGAAAAATAAAATATAATAAAATGAGTGACACTATAATCGTTGTTCATATAGTAATAATATTATACTTTCAAAATAATAGCTATCACAGTGGTTGGTGGCACAGTCTACAAGATATTTAGACTAGACTGGCATTTTTGTCCATCAAGTCACTCCCAGGAACTTGGGATATCAAACATATTGTTTAATAATAATAATAATAATAATAATAATAATAATAATAATAATAATAATAACTAACTCAAAAACAAAAAGAATTGAAGGATAAGATCATGGAGCATTTTCTGCTTAATGAGGAAAGGCAACGTTTACCATCACTAAAAACTGTGCCTAAGAAAATTTTGGCCCCTATCATGAAAATGGTTAATGCAGTGTTTTCAACAATTGAACCGGGATCCATCTTGGAAACAAACCAGTTAATGTACAGCGCAGCTATAATAGTCACTAATGAACTAGGCATTAAAATTAAAGTACCTAGTCACACAACAGAAAAAGCATCAAAGCCAAAGTGGAAAATCCGTTTAGAACAAAAAATCAAAAAATTAAGGGCAGATGCTAGTAACTTAAAGAACATGCATGAGCAACGGCTTAAAAACAACAAAATCATAGATCGGCTAATCAGAAGATATAGATTGGATACAAGAAACATCAATGAAGCTGTAGAGATTGTAAAACAGCAGATAACAGCAACAGCTAGAAAAATTGAAAGATATGAGGCACGAATCATCCAATATAAACAAAATCAGCAATTTCGATCAGACCAACGGTGTTTTTATCAAAGTCTTAATGTGAATGGTGACACCAAAAGTGAAAAACCAGAAAAGCAGGCCACAGTTGAATTCTGGAAAGAATTGTGGGAAAATGCAAAGGACTACAACAAGGAAGCAAAGTGGATACATGACTTTGAGAAAAGCATTGGCAACAAACAAATGCAAATATTAGAAATAACAACTGAGATGATCAAAAATCGAGTTAAAAAGGTAAAGAATTGGACATCACCTGGAAAGGACCAATTACATGGTTTCTGGCTCAAATATCTGACCAGTTTACATGCAATATTGGCCAGGCAACTGAATGAAATTTTACAAAAGGGCCAAATTGATGAATGGTTGACAACTGGAAAAACATACTTGATTCAGAAAGATCCAACTAAAGGAACAACACCTGAAAACTATAGACCAATAACATGCTTGCCAACAACCTTCAAATTACTCACAGGCATTATTGCAGATAACATGATGGATTATTTGGAAACAAACAACATCTTGCCAGTAGAGCAAAAAGGCAACAAAAGAAGGAGCAGGGGCACAAAAGATCAGCTTCTAATTGATAAAATGATATTAGAAAATTGTAAGAACAGAAAAACGAACTTGAATATGGTCTGGATTGATTACAAAAAGGCATTTGACTCACTGCCACATAGTTGGATCATAAAATGCTTAGAAACAACTGGCATTAGCAAAAATATTACATCCTTTACTGAAAAGGCAATGAAACAATGGAGAACTGAGTTGGCAGTAGGGAATGAGAGCTACGGAATGGTTAATATCAAGCGAGGAATTTTCCAGGGTGATTCACTTTCACCTCTTCTCTTCATCATCGCAATGATCCCACTATCAGTAATCTTAAAAAAAATGAAATTAGGATACCAAACAGCCAAAAAAGCTGAAAAAATTTCGCATTTACTATATATGGATGATTTGAAACTCTATGGAAAGTCAGAAATAGAAATCCAATCATTGACAAATACAGTCCGAGTATTCAGCACCGATATTTCAATGCAGTTTGGCATGGAAAAATGTGCCACTGTATCCATAAAAAGGGGCAAAATCACTGCATGTGAGGGAATTGAAATGCCCAATGGCCAACTAATTAAATGCAACGAAAATGAAGCCTACAAATACTTAGGCATTCTGCAGTTGGATAACATCAAGCATGGAGAAATAAAAACTATTGTCAGGCGAGAGTACACCAACAGAGTTAGGAAAATTTTGAAATCTAAATTGAATGGTGGAAATACAATCAAGGCCATAAATACCTGGGCAATACCAGTTATAAGATACACAGCTGGCATAGTTAACTGGACACAAGCTGATTTGGACCTTTTGGACCGAAAAACCAGGAAACTAATGACAATGCACTACAGTTTACATCCACGTGGTGATACTGATAGACTATATCTGCCCCGAAAATCAGGTGGCAGAGGATTATTACAAGTGAAGCAAACAGTTGAAGAAGAAAAACATGCACTGGCTGATTATTTAAAAGAAAGTCAAGAACATCTATTAATCGAAGTAAAGAACAAAAATCTACTGAAGGCCCAACAGACAAAACAAGAATACAGAAAAGATGTGATAAAATCAAGAATGGAGAGTTGGCAGAACAAAGCACTGCATGGTCAATTTCTGGAAAAAATAAAAGATAAAGTGGACAGTGAACAAACTTGGTTATGGTTAAAAACAGGTACATTAAAGAAAGAAACAGAGTCACTAATCCTGGCTGCGCAAGAACAAGCTATCCGCACAAACGCCATTAAGGCCAAAATCGAAAAATCCTCTGATGATGCCAAATGCAGACTTTGCAAAGAAGCTGATGAAACTGTTGATCACATACTCAGCTGCTGTAAAAAAATCGCGCAGACTGATTATAAATTGCGGCACAATTCAGTAGCACAAATGATCCATTGGAATTTGTGCAAAAATTATAATATTAAAACAGCAACAAACTGGTGGGAACATCAGCCTGAAAAAGTCACCGAAAATCAGATGGTCAAGATCTTGTGGGATTTCCGTATACAAACCGACAAAATACTGGCGCATAATACACCAGACATCACACTGGTTGAGAAAAATAAGGTCACAATCATAGACATCGCAATACCAGGTGATAGCAGGGTCGTCGAGAAGGAACATGAAAAAATCGCAAGATACCAGGACTTAAAAATTGAAATTCAACGACTATGGCACAAACCAGCAGTGGTAACTCCAGTGGTAATTGGCACACTGGGTGCTATTCCAAAAGCACTGCAATTACATTTAAAACAGTTAAAAATTGACAAAATCACCATCAGTCAAATGCAAAAAGCCGCACTGCTTGGATCTGCACGCATATTACGAAAATACGTTACGACGTCCTAGGCCCCTGGGTGGGGCCCCACTAGTAACCAATGCCAAATCCGGCGAAACAACTGGCCGCTGTGATACAATTGTATAATAATAATAATAATAAAAAGGCATAATTGCCGGATGTAAGCTGTTCTAAGTGAAGCTGCCTTTTGCAATTGATTGGTGGTGATTTTGTAAATGCCAATGGCATTCAAGTGGTGTTCCAGATGTTTTGGAATTGCACCCAAAGTGCCTATTACTGTTGGTACTCTCTTTGCTTCCCTTTACTACAATCATTTTACTTCTATTTGGAAGCCTTTGCATTTTGTGATTTTCTCCTGTTCTTTATTTTCTAGTTTGCTGTCTTTGGGTATTGCAATGTCCACTATCCAGACTCCCCCCCCCCCCCCCGGGTCTGTAAGCTTTCCAGAGGCATCTGATTTGTAACTGTATGAAGCAGTGTTGAACTTTACAATCTGTCAGAACCAACACTGTTTTTATTACTGCACAGGCTAAATTTCCTATTACTTGTTTCCTTTTCTGTCCAGCATCTTTTTGCTTGCTGTCCGTTCTGTGGACAGCAAGCAAACACTGCAGTGTAGTGGTAACACTGCAACCTGACTATGAGAAACAAGCAATCACATTCTCATACTGATGGAAATTTGAGTCCTCTTTGTTCAGTCAGACAACTTCCCCCAACTACCACCTTGATTATGTGAAGGTGATTAAATAAGTCAGTTCATCAGAGCAACAAAAAATACTCTGATGTTGACCTGCTGGCTTGAAAGGATAAGAATTGGTGGTGAGACAGGAAGAATTCAACTTCATCTTCATTCTATCTGAATGATAGAACTAGCATAAATAGTGGACATAGGGCGACACCCCCCCCCCACATACATTTTTTTCTTCTTAGGAAGATTTGCAGTCCCATTTTTGAACAAGACACTCTTCTTCTGAGAAAGCATGTAGAACTTCCTTGGAGGAAGGTAAACACACTTATCCTTTTAGTATGAAAGCCTTGAAGGCCAGACTAAAATTAATTAAAAATATTCTAGGAAACTTCCAGTTTAATTCCATGAACTTTGATGGGATTTTGTTATACTTTATTATAAAGAAAGAGTTTTAAGGAATATAGGACATCATGGAAAAATGTGGATTTGGAGGAGAAAGTGACAAAAGTGACCCCACAGGACGTTCATTGATAGAGTACTCACTTTATCTAATAAAGGCCTGAGGTTTAGCTTTGACATCTCCAAATTACAAGGTTAAGGCAGCAAGGATAGAGAAGCCATCTGTTGGGAAATCTGGAAAGACTGAATTAGGAGGAAAAGTAATCTAGCCTGGCATAAAACAACTTCCAATATTTCACACATACAGGTAATCTGAAACTGGGATTATAGTAAGGGGCAACAACGCAAAAATGGAATTGCTTAAGGAAGAAAATCCTTCAGTATAGTTGATGGAATTGAAATCACAAAGAGAAATGCATTGAAATAGAGCATTAACCAAAACTATGGACAGTGTGGTGTGTTTTAAAATAAAGAGCAGTATGTTAGCTGTAATTTTAAAAGACAACAAAACAAAATGAACCTGGCAAATTTTGCAGAGATAATGAATGCATTGTATACTTATTCACCTACTCATACATTTTTGATTTAAAATAACATTGATGGGTAAAAATAGGACTAAATATTTGAACGTGTCCCTTTTGCTCTCTTCAGTTGCAAATCTCTAGGTAGTAGCTTAAACATCTCAAAATTGTGGTTATTTATTTATTTTAAGAAGCAACTGAGCTCATTGTTCTGAAAGGTATAGGGAGGCCTCACCTGAGGAAGTAAATAGTGGTACTATTTAATGGCAGAAAATAGAAGTTATATTTATTATTAGATCACATTACATAGGATGAGGTTTAGGTTTAGGTTTATTAGATTTATATGCCGCCCTTCTCCCAAGGACTCAGGGTGGCATACAACATTCAAAGAAACACATAATACAAAAGTTAATAGTAATAGCAATAGCAATAGCAGTAGACTTATATACCGCTTCATAGGCCTTTCAGGCCTCTCTAAGCGGTTTACAGAGAGTCAGCATATTGCCCCCAACAATCTGGGTCCTCATTTTACCCACCTCGGAAGGATGGAAGGCTGAGTCAACCCTGAGCCGGTGAGATTTGAACCGCTGACCTGCTGATCTAGCAGTAGCCTGCAGTGCTGCATTTAACCACTGCGCCACCTTGACTCTTGACAAAAAAATTAAATAGAATATCCCAAAAACCCAATTAAAATTGACAATGATTTGTCAATTGTTTTGTTCAGGCCAGGCTTGCTTGCTGGAAAAGCCAACTTTTTAGGGCACGTCGGAAGGACCGGACATCGGGGATTATACGAAGCTCCGGGGGCAGCTCATTCCAGAGGGAAGGCGCTCCCACAGAGAAGGCCCTGGGGATCACTAGCTGACACTGTCTGGCCGACGGCACCCTGAACAGGCCAACTCTGTGGGATCGCACTGGATGATGGGAGGCTACCAATGGCAGTAGGTGGTCTCGCAGGTACCCTGGGCCTAAGCCATGGAGCGTTTTAAACGTCATAATTAGTACCTTGGATCGCATCCGGAAGACAACCGGCAACCAGTGCAGGCCGCCTAAAAGGGATGTAACATGGGAGCACCTGGGTGCCCCCATGATAATCTGCACAGGATGAGGAGAACTCACAGGCATAACTACTTTATTACCAAAATAATTTGATATGGGCAGCTGTGTAGATTGAATGAATGAATAAATAAATAAATAAAGTGATGTTATAATGTTTTAAATCTTGCTTTTACTCATTGTTAGACACTCAGAGAACTTCTATATATTATATATTGTGTAAGGTATATCATAAAGAAGAAACCAGGGGTGGGATTCTACCGGTTTGGACCGGTCCAGGGGGGAAATGTGCACTCAGCAAACCGGTTGTTACACTGGTTGAATCCCACCACTGGAAGAAACTAAACAATAATATGCAAGGAGCAGCTCATTTGCAAAATGCTAAAGAACAGATTCTGCTTCTTTCTGGTATGCTAAGGCAGAGAGAGAGAAAGAGAGAGAGAGGGAGGGAGGGAGGGAGGGAGATAGAGATAGATAGATAGATAGATAGATAGATAGATAGATAGATAGATAGATAGATAGATCCTGGCTGAGTTGAACCTGCATTTTTCTGGTTCTAATCCAACACCTTAAAACTGATTCATTAAATACAAGACTTAAAAAAACTTGTTAGATCTCTATTCATTAAAATAAAATGATACCATGCAAATAAAAGGAAGTACTCCATACCTAGAGACTGAATTCATTGCTGTAAGAACTCATGCTATCTATTGACTTTAAAGGTGAAGGTAAAGGTTCCCCTTGCACATATGTGCTACTCTTTCCCGACTCTAGTATCATGCTATCTATTGACTTTAAAGGAGCTTAAATACATATTTTGAAATGCCACCGATTATTAGAATGGAACTTAAAGGCAAGGCTAAGGCAACCTGAAAACTCAAGTACTATACACATGTTTGTGAGCACCCACCCGCAGCACCTTGAAATAATCTTAGCATCTCCTCTGAACAAAAGGCCTTTAAGAAAAGGCTGTATAAATAGTGTCAAAGGGAAACACACCCAGAACTCTCTGGGAGATCACGATAAACACTTCTGATATTTTGCAGATGGACTCATCATCTGTGAATTGTACAATAAAATTTTATGAAGCTTTTAGACATCCAGCTGGTTGTATTCATTGGGAGCTGGATTCCTTACCCGCTCCCCTCCAACAATCTCTTACATTTCTTCATATTCCTCTCCTAAGCGTCCTATTCTGTTTTGTCTTATGACAGGCTACTTATCTCCAAATACAACATTTCACTTTCCAGAATGTTATCAGGTGTTTCAGAGAGTGCCTCCCAAACGTATTCTTATCAGTTTTCTGATGTTAAAGGCCATAATACTATAAGCTAGATCTGAAACCATGCCAACTAATATTTATTCTGAAGTAACATCACCATAAGTCTTCTCAAGTCTTCCCTGTAAGCTTCAACAAGTATCATTTATTATGTAGCTACATTGGTTGAAATGGTCACTTTCTAAATAAATCCAGCAGGCCTAGCATGATGGAGTATTTTATAAAAATGACCCATTTTTTTAAAAAAAAAGGATTTTGCACATGTTGGATTTGATTCTGAAACTTGAGAGTCTCAACCATTTGATTGCGTCATCTTTGAAACAAATGTGCAGACCGAATCTTTCTATAATCCCAATAAGAATTTTTTATAAGTATGTTTTAAGCTCCAGAGGCCAATCTCAACTCCTACAGCAAATTAATGACTTGATTATTGCTACATTAAACTTCAAGTCAAATAAAAATATTTAGCATCAACAAAAAAAGTTAGGCAGACTTCGCTGAAGAGAGAGAGAGAGAGCCAAAGATGAAAATCTTCAGCCAGACTAGAACATTTTGCACGGTGATTTATTGAGCATGGATTTTGTATAGTTCTCAAAACTAAGTTTGTGTTTTCTTAAATAGTGAACTGAATGTTTGCATTCCGCACCACCCCCCGCTTTAAAATTCCCCGCATGTTACTTTTATTTTGCTTGGTGATGGTTGTATTTATGCTACTTATTTATTTTATTCATATATTTGTCAATTTGGATAGTCACTCATCTCAAACTAGTGTTCAATGTTCTTGTTTTGATGATCTGCCTTTATATTCTTGATATTGTTATTCTTAGCTCCATTCTCCTAAGAAAATGGGGAAAAAGAAATACAAGATAAATTGATATCTAAACAAATAAAGGTTTGTTTGAGGCACAGAAGTGAATGAAAGATGTAAATAAAATTTATTAGAATAATCTTCAAGTCTTGGTATATTATGAGAGGAGTATAGGTGAAACAGCACAGAAATGCCAGCTCGGCAGTTTATTAACTGCATATTAATTTATTCTAGCTAGTCAAATCAACTTTTTTCAAATTGGCCATGGCTGACCATCATTGGCTTAGGCTGGGATTATATTGCTTCCTGGGCTCTTGATGTAATATAGATCATCTGAAGGAACTTGGAATACCCAACTGATTTACTTAAGAATTTTGGTATTTTGCCAATGGATGGAGACAGGTTTTAACTAAGAGTAGGATTTTATACTTTCAAAAATGGAGACCAGGTATTATTCATTGCTTTATTCTAACAGTTGGGGGTTAATTGCTCCAGATTTAAATGCAATCTTCTGTTTTATCCATTCTCTTCTTCTTCGCTTGTTGTTCACTACCATGCACAACAAAAATTTCTCAAAAGCTCAAAGGTTTGCATACATTTTTTGACCTTAATTTTGCTTAATATTTAACAAGCTAATATGGATTTTGCATATGTTTTTTTATGGTCAAGTTTCCTGTTTCTGCTTTAATACTTCCATCTTTCACTCTTGGCGAATATGCCTGAGCCCATTTTGTATCCAAAGTTGTAGAACCACTGCAAAAAGATTTCTCATTGATCAGAAATGGTAAAAGAACTTTAGCTTAAGAAAAATGATCTACTTTGGCCAAGTTCTTTTCACCTGTGAATCTCTTCCTGTTAAAGTAATTTAGCACATTAATGCAAGTGAAAAGTCTAATGACATGTATCAAAAGGGAAATAGATTCTGGTTTCTAACCTTCTTTGAATATGGAAGCTGCCAATAATAAAGAAAAACCTGCAGGGAAAAGTTGACTGAATGTAGCAGTAAAGGTGAAATAGTATTGTCCATTTGTCTGGAATGGTACAGGGCAGTGGTGGGTTTCAATTTATTTTACTACCGGTTTGCTCGTGTGCTCGCACACATTCACATGACATTCTGCACATGTGCAGAAGCATCTGGGCGGGTGGGCGGAGCCTCCCGCCACTGCCACTACCGGTTCGACTGATCTGGAGTGAACCAGCAGAAACCCACCTCTGCTACAGGGCCTCCTGCTTAAGCAGGTGGTT